>NC_081431.1:74525707-75848207 GCF_949786415.1 Peromyscus eremicus | reverse complement strand
TTGTTTGTTGTTGTTCTTCTGTTCTGTTTTCATCAAAGCAAATGACCAAATAGGTCTTTTCATGTCATGTCAGCTTTGATTGCTTGTTTTCAGAGAATTTATTATATCAATGAATGATGACCATCCACGAATTCTGTAAGGCAGGCAAACATGATTTGACAGTGAGATGTTTTCATTGTCCTTTACTTCAACTGCGATAGGACAGCATAGGGAAGTGCTATGAAGTTTATCCTGAGCTTCCTAAAATCCCACTGCTTTTCTGGTCAGAGAGTGGAGACTAATAGAGCAACATCAAGATTAACATGTAAAAGAAGCCATTTGGAAAAGGAAGACCAGAAGCCCCTTCCACCAGGGAAACTTGGCCGCATATAGCTGTGGCTGGAGGCTATGCAAATGTCCCATGTAGAGTCCTGCCTCTCTGCCTGGAGCTTTTGAGAGCATGCTTTTCCCTCCATTCTCTACTCCTGTTCTCAGGGGTGCTTTCCTTTTCCAGATACACTCTCTCTAATCCTCTGACTCTGGTACAGCTCCTTGCCAGGGACACAAGAACTTAGGTATTTCAAGAGATGCCACAGGACATTTGGCAGGGGCTTTAGGACTCAGGACCACACCTATAAGATTCTCATTGTCAACTCAGGCACCAAAAGTTTCTTTCTCATTTCCTCTGCAACAGACACGGATTTCTGGGTAAGTTAATTGTAAGGAAATGCAGATGCTTGAACTAGCTCCCTTTCAGGAGTGAATCACTCATAACTCATTTCATGCTCCAGTGGAGCTGCATGTCAAGGAAAAGCTTCTCCTAACAGCTAATGGAGAAATCCTGATGGAGAAAAGGACTTTGTCTGTGAAGTGAGGAAGGACCTATGTGCCTAACTGTGTCAACTGTAAGAAACATTAAGTATGAGTTCAAATACTGTAAAACATCTGTTTATGACAAGGAATTCAAATATTTTTTTCTTCCCCACCTTGTACAATTGTTATGCAAATGTTTAAGTCTCCTCCCCCAAAGTCAGTGAAACCTTTGTTTACACAGAAGTCCTTCTGCATTCTCACACTCAGATTAAAGTACCTGAACCCTTGTCCCCTTCATTTTTAGTAAACTAATTATTTTAAAACCATCCAATCAAATAAGACTGTGAGGTCAGACCCCAGCCCATGGGGAAAGACACAACTATATGGGTTAGAATAAAAACCAAGTGTTAGGGTTTTGTGAAGTCCCAAGGAAAGCTGCAAACATCACACCATGCCACAAAGCGTAAGGCAAGAGATATATTGGAGTGATTGAGGTGGAAGGCTACCCCTTCAACAAGTGGGGGTGGGACAGGAGAGAGAAAGAGAAAGCTTGGCTGTGATGGTGTGGACTAAGGTTACTGACTCATGGCTACAGTGGAAAGTGTGGCTTTGGGGGGCTGGTGATAACGTGGCTGCTGGGCTGAGTAGCTGAAGGTTGGCTGGAACACTGCCAGTTCAGCCTCCAGACTAAAAGTAAAGTTTTGTCTTGCCTTGACACTTCAAGTGAAAGGGTGGTCTTGTTGTTTATTGAAAAAAAACAAAATAAAAAGGAAAGGAAAGGACATGAGTGCTCCTAGGTATGGTGGTGAAGAAAGTTTATTGTGGATACATGGGAAAGCATAGTCAAAGGCAGGGACATCTGGGAGAGTTCAGAGTGGACATGACCGGGCTGAGCTGGGCCATGTGGAAGGGATGAGAGGAAGAGAGGAGGGAGGGGAGAGAACCAGATGCAGTAGCCAGGAGGTCAGACTAAAAGGGAATGGTGGATGACCAAAATATATGGATTATATAGGGAAAAGCCTCTGGGGGAAGGGCAGCCCAGTACCTGGGTTGGAGAGTTCAGGGTAAAGGGTGGAGTATGCCTGTCATACCCTGTAACAGGCAGGGACTGAGGGATGCTGGGAAAACTGGCAGTCAGGCTCAGCTTTGATACGTTAAATAGGCACCTCAGTGTTTGTCAAGGGTTTGAAACTTAACCTTTATGACCCTGAATTAATTTCTAACACAATGAACACAGGGTGTATGGGTGTGTGTGTGGGGAGGTGTATACACGTGACACATGCACTTAAGTGTATGATGCACATCTCCCTGAGGTCACGTTCCAGAGCTATTGCTGTCTCCCACAATTGCTCTTCTCCTTGTTTCCTTGAGACACAGCATCTCACTGAGCCAGTAGTTCACTGTTTCAGCCAGAAGAAAGCTCCCTACGTGTGTGCTCTCTGCCTCCCAGTGCATCCAGGGTTACATGCTCCGCTTTACCATGGGCTCTGGGGTCCAAACGCAGGACTTTGCGCTTTCAGATGTGCAGCTCTCATCCACCGAGCCATGCCCACAGCCTAGACCACTATTGCTTAACTGTTCAGTTTTTGACTAGACACTCACAGCAGGATAAAACAGAATGGAGGTCGAAAGGGAGAGAGAGCTGGGATAAAGGAAAAGTGAGATACAGACAGATAGGGAGGGTGGAGTCAGAGTGAGATAGAAACAGGGAAAGAGAAATTTGAGTTTTCGAGAGGGAATGGACATGTGACAGCTTGAGAAGAACAGAGTAAAGCCAAGAGAGAGGGAGAAAGAGTGGGAGACAGAGATGGACACAAAGACAGAGACAGAGATCTGGGTCCTGAATGTCAGAGTCACCTCCACAATTGCTCTGGCTGTGTCCTCTGAGCTTTCCATAACCAACTCCACAAAGTCAAGTGCTGTACAAGGTAGAAATTAGCAACTCTAGCAGCGCAGGGACCCTCAGTGAAGCACCGTGTGTGGAATTGTCACAGAAATAATGACCTCCAAGTTCCCGTCTCTGTCACTCTAATCGTCCAAACCTACCTGAGAAACGCTAATCAAGCCCAGAGCACCCGGTTCAGGTTTTTTTTCTTAAGTAAGCAAATTAGTTACCCATACAATATTAAATTTCATGTTTATTATCCATAAAATGCTTTGCTTCCCCGGACTCCGGAATAGAAGTTTCTGGAATTAAACAGGATGACATAAAGTTATCATCAGATTTGCCGTAAATGGATGTCTTACTATGGTATATATTTCACCATTTATAAATACACTTGGCCACACACACCATAGTTCCTGCAACAGCAGATTCAGTGTTGATTCTCAAAATAGAGGCGTTCCTGTAAGTTTTATTATTTGTCATTATCTAGTGTAATTTCCCCCTTCTCAATGTTCAGTCACTTGCTAGAAAAGGGAAGTGACTGAGTTCTTCATCCTTGCTAATTTAAGCTTGAGGGTGAATGTGTGTGCTAGATATGCAGCATGGAATCTGAGTTAGACTCAGGAAGGATCAAGACCACATCTCCATGTCTCTGCAGCTAAACCAGGGTCTAATTTTTAGGCTTTCATTGAGAACACTGGTGATTGAGAGAATCACAGGTAATGAAGAGCAGAGAGGAGACTGTGCTCCCTGCAATACAGGCTGAGGATGGAGGTGCACTTTCCCATATAAGAGTGCATTCCAATAGAAGGTTGGGCCGAGAAAGCCTGGAGTTTCCATAGGGCTGGGCTGTGTACCCAGAGGTTGTGGGCGATCCCACATGCCAGGTAAGGACACAGAACTATTGTTCCTGAGTTCATGCTTAGTGTCCCTGTTCTATGACAGCTTTTCATCTGGGAGTAAATCATAAACCATTGCCATTTTGCAGCTGGAATTTCTCGGTCTGATACCCATAGCAACTCACTGACCAAGAAGTATGCAGGTTCATAGTAATGATGAAGAAGGTATCCACCTTTCCCAGTGGAAGGATTTGGGGGAAAGTCTCAGGATTGTCACCTGGAATTCCAGCCATGACTCCTTCCAGCCCTCCCCTACTGCAAATGATCTTGGGAGATGCTAGGAGGTGTAGGAAGCAAGATGCTAAAGGAAAGGGAGACTCCTCTGACCAGCTTCCATGATGTAATCATACATGCTGGGGCAGACTTCGCAGCATTGTGCTGTTTTGGAGTCTTTCATGCTCCTGTAAGTAAGCCCTCATCCATGCTCTCAAAGTAAGCCCAAGAAATGCAGTGGTTTACCAAGCTGTACTTTGGTGGAATCATTACTTTGGATTGTGGCTAGTACCCTATAAATAAACAAATTTATTCACATATCCCCTGGAAAAGTTAATGCAACAATCCATTACTCAATAATGCCAGTAAAAGTGAGTTATAAATTTCTACTGCATGTCTGTGAGGGTCCCATACTTCTCCTTCTGAGGTCATTCTTCCTGGAGAAAGTGGAATAATTAGCCTTCAAAAGAATACATCCAAGTTTACCATCCTGGAGAGTACAGCAACTACCTAGAAAGTTTATTTCCATGAATGTCATACCTGTCATATGTAACAGGGTTATTGGACATAATACTGCAAGATGATAACATTGAATTATTTACTTTCATTTGTTAGTGTTTTAAACATTTATCTGCTACATTTTTTAAAATAATGTTAACATTGTTTTAACTTAAAATTACAATTGCTTAGAAAGGGGATGACATGAAATTATCCTTTAAAATGATCTTTTTGAGGAGACAGGGCTGTTGTGTAATATTTTGTTCATGTTCTGACAAATAAAGCTTGCTTGGGAATTAGAGAATAGAGCTAGCCACTAGTTAACCATAGAGGTCTGGAGGTCTGGAGGTCTGGAGGTCTGTACAGATAGGAGACAGGAAGTGATAAGGAAGGGCAGAGAGAGGATCTCCACTCCTTTGATCTGAGAATTCTGAGAGGTAAGAAGTCTCTGTGGCTGCTCCTCTGCTTCTCTGATCATTCAGCTTTTACCCTGATATCTGACTCCTGGTTTTTATTGATAAGACTAATTAAGATCATGCTTCACAGAGCCTCTTGACTAGAGGGGCCATGGTGGGTTAGGAGCAGTTAGGAGATGGGCAGCTTAATGAGGCCTGTCTGGAACAAAGAGCTTTCCTTTCAGATCCAGGGGGGCTGCACAGGGGACAGAAGCACTATGCACAGCAAGATTGGGGGAGGGGGCAGGGGACAACGACACTATCAGCTGACCACAACAAAGGAGGTTTCTGGCTCTGGGTTTCCAGAGAGGTGTGTAAGCTTCATAAAATGTGATGTACATAAATGCCAAGGGGCATGGAGGCAGCACTAGGTAGGACCATAAACTCGCGCCACAGGTGCAGTGAGGAGGAGCTGCAAGACTGAAGCATAGCACACTTTCTTCAACTCCATCCCAGAGGAGGGGGAGGTAGAGGAAGAGAGAAAGAGAGAGCGTACTGGTTCTAGGAGCGGGAACAGGCAGCTAGAGGATCTATAAATCAGCAAACATCACAACTCTTCAATATAAACTTCATCTTCAGTCAAATAGCTGCTTCAGTGCATTTAGGAAATGTTCTGAGTATTCCTAGGTGTTAGAATTTAGGAAATGGTGCCACACGTCTTTCCCTGAGAGACAGAATCTTCTAGTTCCCACATATCACACACAGAAACACCCAACACTGTAATAACTGCCAAACTTCAGCGCTCTAACAAGCCAAACATGGCACCAGCAGACCCCGCCCCCCACCCTTTGTTACACCACTGGACTCCCTTCCTGGCCACTTCCTCATTCCTGAGGCTGACCACCAAAGTCGAGCTATCAAAATTCCTTATTTGGCTACACTGACCCACATAACCAATCAGGACTTAGCAACTCATCCTAGATGGGACTTTGCCTTTTTCTACCTCCAAACCGCTCCTGCAGAACCATCTGCCATTGTTTCTGCCTCATTCAGATTCAACCACCCTGTCTTTATCTTGCTTAATAAAGGATCTCTTTGTACTGGAAATTGCTGTTTGGGCGTGGTCTGTGCCTAATTCAGGGTCTGGAGTGAACCACTCCAAGTGCAGGGGTCCCTTCATTTTGGTGTCTTAACTCAGATTACCACTGATTTATTTCACATGTTTGCACTTTCCAATACTTCTGATCTTCTCATCCAACAGCTGTTGCTTGGTAAATCCTGATCCCTAGCCATCCCAGACACGCCCCAAGTTAACAGCTGATGACCACTGAGTATCTGGCATCCCCACTATGTCCTGTGGGATTGGGATGGTTGAACCCTCACTACAACCTTCCCTGATTTCTATGGACTCCCTCAAATGGTTTGTAGGCATGTTCGGTTCAGATGGGCACGGCTGGTGGTTTTCCTTTCATTTTTCGTGGCCATTCCACTAAAATCTGGTGTCCATTATTAACTGTCTGAAAATTCTGTTGACAGCTCCCCAGATTTCTTCTTAGACCATTGTATCCCTCTCTTAGTGACAGAGCAGAGCGTGGGTGATAATGTTAACATTCAGACATCTGTACTGGCCTGCCCTTAGTGTCCTGACAGGATATACCTCACCTGCAGCCACTAAGAGCACCTCCTGCTGTATTTCCTTATAAAAGGTGGACCTTGCCCACCTCCTGTCTCCTTTCTCTTTCCCTTCCTTGTCCCCAAGGACAGGTCCCTGCCCCCTTCTCTGCGCTTTCTCTCTCCCTTCCCCTCAATAAACCTCCTATATGGGCCCTGTGGTAGGGTGTAACTCCTTCCCACCGTTTTTAAAATACAACAGATGACCCTTCTATCAGCCACTGGGGACTCTCAGTGACTCCCTTGGCTCTCAACCTTGGCTTGCCAGCTGCCATTAGTGTTGGGATCCACTCCCTTCATCCTGACTGATGGGCCTTTGGAACATCAATGCCTCAAATGGCTACACTCACTGCAGACCTCAAAGCCTCTAAGCATGTGCACTTAATTCAATACTCAAGCTTGGCCTCAATAACTCCTAGACAACTAATCAAAATGGCCTCCCGAGTGTCCTCTTAATCTAAACAAGCACATTGGGAAAATGGAAATACCCCCTGTGTTACTGCCTTCTCTGCTCTCCACTCTAATACTTTGTGTGCCATTTGTTTGCCTTCCCATGTCCTCCTCACCCTTAGGTCTTCTGCCTCACCTCCCAGTCCTTCTGCTCCTGAAATTGAAAGTCCATTCTTTGATCCTGCCAGTGAACCTCCTCCAGACCTCCCCTCCCTCTCCCCTAGTCAGTGGTCTTCTTCTCACCCTCCCGAATCTACCATCTGCCTGGATTTCACCAGTGCTGGACCAGTTTGCCTTGGAACCCTCCCTTCACTTCCCCTACTTCTCCTACTCAATTCAGTTCACCCTGAATATAGGATTGCCCAGTAAGCCCCCCTCTTTTCAGCTCTCCCCACACTCACTCCCATGATAAATTGCCCCCAGCCTCTGCCCCAATCCTACCCCTTACGTACTGGGTATGAGTGACCCCACTCATGTTTATGTCCCTTTCTGTCTTAGTGAATTCTCCCAGTTTGAAAAACATCAGGGATCCTGTATCTCAGACCTGTAGCTGGAAGTTTTCCTGTGTCCCTCCTGGTCCGCAGCCGCTCAGACCCAAGTATACACAAACAGGCTTATATTAATTAGAACTGCATAGCATTAGCACAGGCTAACTATTGACTAGCTCTTACACTTAAACTCAGCCCATTTCTGTTAATCTATATGTCGCCATGTGTTCTGTAGCTTTACCTGTGTGTCATTACATGATGCTCCCTGGACAGTGGGCTGGTGTCTCCTGACTCAGCCTTCCTCTTCCCAGAATTCTCTTTGTCTGCTTATCCTGCCTACACTTCCTGCCTGGCTACTGGCCAATCAGCATTTTATTAAACCAGTGTACAAAAAGCATTATCCCACAGCACAGACCCTACCATATTCATCAAACAATTCCAATACCTAACCCAGTCCTATGACCTTAAACTTCCATGACCTCTATATGGTCCTCTCTAATAAGCTCCTCTCCAAGGAACACAGATGTGTTTGTGGAAAGACCCATGATTGTGCATATTGAGCACACCAAAAAGGCAGGGCGCATACTGCAGGAGACTCAGCAGTGTCCAACATAGACCCTCATTGAGATTACAGTGAGAGTGATGATTGTCAGGCCAGGAACCATTTCATTACTTGTGTCCTCTCTGACCTGAGGGGAATGACCCTTAAAACAATTAAATTTCAAAAGGTCCTAGGCTCTGCTATTGACCTAACTAGACCCATATAGGTCACTCTCCAGGATCCTAGGGTCTCAATTCTGCTTGCCTCACCACATTCCTCCTGGGGACTGCGGCTACTTTTTCAGTCCTGAAGGAATTCTTGGGTCCCAGTCATCCTTCTCCCTCCTCTATAGTCAGAGTCCACAGTCAGTTTTCCACATTCCTCCTTTAACTTGCTCTTTCAAAGGCTTTTCCTTTTCCAACTCATTTCTTCTCATGCCCTCATGCCCTATTCTCTTATTAGGGAGAGATATCCTCTCCAAAACTGACATGAATTTTGCCTTATACATACTATGGCAACAGCTCCCAAGACACCTTGGTGTCCCTCCTCTTCATGTCTTCAGCCTCCATTTGTACTCTCTTTCTGTCAAGAATCCCCAATCCTCTTGTCCTCTGTCCCCTTCCTTAGTCAATCCTACTGTGTGGGATACCACCTCTCCTTCCCTTGGTACACATCATAAACCCCTTTCTGTTACACTTAAAGACCCTCTGACTACATCTCCAACTCCCAATACCTGCTACACTTAATCAGCCTAAGAGGCCTCAAACCCATTATCACTTTCATTCAAATGATTTCTACCCCTCACCACTTCACCCTACGATACGCTCTTATTGTCAGTCAAAAAATCTCAAGGAAACATTTCACTAGGTCCAGGACCTTTGCTCCATTAATGCTGCTATTGTCCCTCTACAGCCTGTGGTTCCCCAACCCTTATACTATCCTCTCCATATCTTAAAGACTCTTTTTTCTCAATATCCCCAGATAACCATTCTGAAGGCCTTTTTTTCCTTCACCTGGACAGATCCTGATATTCAACAGTCCCAACAATTGACCTGTATTTTCCTTCCCCATTGATTCAGAGACAGCCCCACCTCTTCAGCCAGGCACTCACCATAGTCCTGGCCTGCCTTTCCCCTTTTCCCTCATAGCTGCTTCAGTATGTAGATGGCCTCCTCCTTTGCAGTCCTTCGCTCTCTGATAGGCCATCTGACACTACCTCACTCCTCAAATTCCTCAGCACTAGAGGTTACCAGTTCTCACCTTCCAAAGTTCAACTCTGCTCTCCCCAAGTTACCTATCTTGTATTCTCTAATCACCCCAAGTCATGACTACCTCACTTTACAGCATTTTGCCCATCTCCTCTCCATGTCTCCACCCACAACAAAATCGGCCAATCAAAACTACCAATCAACAGGCAGAACTGGTAGCCCCCACCACAGCCTTCCATATTTTCAAAAATAGGTCCCCAATGGTATACACAGACTCCAAATATGCTTTTCATAATCTTAACCCATTCATCTATCTGCAAGCTACAAAGATTTCTAAACACAGAAGCAACTCAATTACTAACTTTTCATGTATCTATAACCTCCTCAAGACTTTTGTCTTGCCCTCTCAAATTTGTTTGCTTCATTGCAAAGCACATCAGACTGACCCCTCCACTGCCAGTAAAGGCAATAACCACATCAATGTGGCAGCTCATCAGGTAGCCCTTTTGTGCCCTATGACTCATCTCACTGAAATGAATGATAAGTAGCACAGATGGTGGTGCTGATTACCACATGGAAAGGCCACAGTCACGACAGAACCCAGTATTAGTTTTAGAGCTTTATTAGGAAGAAGAGGGGGTAGGGGAGAAGAACCAGGCCTGGGAAAGGAGCACATGTGGTGAGAGGAAAAGATGGTGGGGAAGAGACAGAGCAGAACAGAAGGGGGGGAGGATCTGAGTCACAGCTCTTTAAGGCACAGATGAACTTACAGAGCCACACCATGCATGCGCAGATTGTATGACCACGCAGTGCATACGTGATCACCAGTGCACATTGATGATGTAAGATGCAAGACCCTTTGCTTAACTCATGAACTGTGCATGTGCGGTCATGAAGCTAGAGTGAGGTCAGAATTCTAACACTCACCTCCCTCTGAGCTACCCTATTGCATGACCCAGATTATAACATACCTAGCCCTTCTTCAATGCAGGGCATGATTCATTACTTACATAATAGATTTCACTCTAATATCAGTTCCCTCCCATCCTTTCTCCAAAGCCACCTGACTCTCACCCTAGAACCTTAGACTGTCCTGCATAACCTAAGCCAAATCTGTGATGTATATTTCCTTACTAACCCCATCTCCACCTGCTGTGGGATGGTCTTTATGTCAAGTGTGTTGCTGATTGGTCAATAAATAAATCACTGATTGGCCAGTGGCTAGGCAGGAATCATAGGTGGGACAAGGAGGAGAATAAAGCTGGGAACTGGAAGGCTGAGAGAGAGAGAGAGACACTGCCAGCTGCCACGATGACAAACAGCATGTGAAGATGCCGGTAAGCCACGAGCCATGTGGCAAGGTATAGATTAATGGAAATGGATTAATTTAAGCTGTAAGAACAGTTAGCAAGAAGCCTGCCATGACCATAGAGTTTGTAACCAATATAAGTCTCTGTGTTTACTTGGTTGGGTCCAAGCGGCTGTGGGACTGGTGGGTGAGAGAGATTTGCCCTGACCGTTAGGCCAGGCAGGAAAACTCTAGCTACATCCACCATTTGATCTCCTACTTTTTCCACTCACCAGGCCTGAAGACAGCTTCCTGGCAACAACTGGCAGATGGATTTCACTCATGTGCCCACTGTAAAATGCTGTAAATATCTTTTAGTCTGCATTGATACATTCTCTTGTTGGGTTGAGGCCTACCCAATTACAAACAAAAGGGCACTGACTGTTATCACCTTTTATTCTGTAACATAGTTTCTAGATTCAGACTGCTTCTTCTCTCTCATGAGATAATGGCCAAGAATTCACCCCTCAAGTTACCCAGGGCCTCATTCAGGCTCTGCAAATACCCTGACATTTTCATATCCAATACCATGCACAGTCCTCTAGCAAAGTAGAATGCACCAACAGAACCCTAAAAGAAATACTAACCAAACTTACTCTGGAACTTCATCTCAGCTGGATTAAACTTCTACCTCTAGCTCTTCTCCATCTTCACTCTATGCCTCCAAACTCTTCAACCTTTCTCCCTCTGAATTGATGTCTGGGATATCCCTTCTTTGCTGCTGTAGGGAAGATGGGGAGGCTGAAGGACATGGGGGCAGCAGTGGTGTTGGAATGAGACCTCCGGGCTGTAGCAGGAGCCAGGAAGAGCAGGACGACCATCAGCTGGAGTACCACCATCTGATGTCACAATAGCACACACTTGCAGCTCATGTAGCCAGGGCTACTCTTATCAGGAGGGTTTAGCTCCCATAGTTTGTGTTGCCAAATCCCACATACAAGTGTGTAGAAGGCATCCTCCACACCCTGCCGGTGTTTCGATGTAGGGGATGCCATAACTGCAGGCAAGGTCCTTGGCCTGCCAAGATTTAACAGTACGAGCGGCCAGGTCACACTTGTTCCCCATCAGCACCACTGGCACATCATCTGAGTCCTTTATCCATTTCGCCATGGCGGGTAGCAGCTCGCTGGAGGCGGTGCGGAGAAAGATCCGGAGCCTGCAAGAGCAGGCAGACGCCGCAGAGGAGCGTGCGGGCAGCCTGCAGCGCGAACTGGATCAGGAGCGGAAGCTGCGGGAGACCGCTGAAGCTGATGTAGCTTCTCTGAACAGACGCAACCAGCCGGTGGTGGTGGCGCACGCCGGTAGGATTTGCTGAAGTATAGGCGGGACAAGGAGAAGAATTCTGGGAAGTGGAAGGCTGAGAGAGGGAGACACTGCCAGCCGCCACCATGACAAGCCACATGGGAAGATCCCGGTAAGCCACGAGCCATGTGGCAAGGTATAGATTAATGGAAATGGATTAATTTAAGATATAAGAATAGTTAGCAAGAAGCCTGCCACGGCCATACAGTTTGTAACTAATATAAGTCTCTGTGTTTACTTGATCCGGTCTGAGTGGCTGTGGGACTGGCGGGTGAGAGAGATTTGCCCTGACCGTGGGCCAGGCAGGAAAACTCTAGCAACAGATGTTGTTAAAGGACTTGGTGCTGTTGATAGCAAACACACAGAGGAAACCCTCCCCTGTGTGGATGCATTGGTCCCTTACTGCTTCACATTCCTCCTGACCCACTATGCCTAGGATGTTCAGCAGACATGCTTCCCCATCAATGACCACCTGTTTCCGATAGAAATCCTCTATGATGGGGTCATATTCATCCACAAAATGATTCTGGATCAGCTGGATGGTCAGAGCACTCTTTCCCACACCTCCAGCACCCACCACTGCAAGCCTGTATTCTGTCATCATTTTTTGTAGGGACTGTCACTCCAGGAGCTCCTGCCCCACAAGGAGCATGAAGGAATGGCTGGGGAGCAGAAGGCCCTGACTGGGACCCAACACTGGTGTTCTTGTAGCCCTGAGGCCAGAGTGTGATGGCCTCAGGGTGCAGAATAACTGAATATGGGTGCTAATTCTCTCTTTTGTTCTATTAAAACAAAAACATATTTAAATTTAACAGCTATTTATCAGAGGATATTTGGCTCTGGGGTTAACTCCCTGCATTTGTAAAGAGGGTACCTTTAGAAAGGGTTGGCATGCCTTGTATGGACTATCTTTTAAGGTCAATATCCTAAATCCCCATGCCAGCTCATCAGCTTGGCAGTTTCCCTTGGACAGAAATCCTGGAAGCCTAGAATGCCCCCTCATATGTTGTATGGGCATTCCCATCCCTCCAGTAATCCCTTGAGGGCAACCATGAATGGGGAAATTAACTACATACTCTGTTGGACTCTATCTATGAACTCTGGTGGGGGTTTGTTGGTTTTTTGTCTTATCCGTACTATGGGAGATTTGGTAGGCCCTTCATCTAAATTGTCCCAGGCTACAAGCCCCATTTGTCTAGCCTGATCTCAGTAAGGACCTTGTACAACCACCTGTTGGACCCCTGTAAAGTACCCTTCAGCTGTACATGCTAGCATGCCATAGGTGATAGGGATGGGGGGTTGGCCATCTGATTGGCCTCTGCCCTGGTCCAGCATTCCTCCTTATCTTTAGCCTCCCAGGGGTACCACTCTAGAGGTCTATTAGGGCTGGGGGTCAAGATTTTCCCTGACCCATGCCTCCCAGTGAGGGGCCGGTTGTAGGGGTCCATACCACAGATATCTCCTTAATGCCATGTATGGTGTTTGAGCGGCCTCAACCCCAGAGTCCCAAAGTGGAGGGCCAGAATCCTTTGAGGTCTAGGGGTTGGGCACAGTGATTTTTACTTTTGCTTTAACCTCTACCATATATTTGTGAATCTCGTACGCTCCTTGCCAAATTTGGCCCAATTATTTTTTTTCTTTACTCTTGGAACCTTCCCCATTCCTTTTGACCCCTGGGGAGGCCCCTATTTTCCTTTCTTTCTTTTCTAACCCTTGGGGAGAATCATTTTCCCTCTTGGACTCCTGAAAAGGGGGTGGCAGAGAATCTGGGTAAAAAGCCACCTTAAAGGCTGTGATAGTGGGGTAGAAGCCCAGGGGCAGCAGTATGCCGAAATGTTTCTCCTTTTCGCTTGCCATCTTTTCCATTTGGGCCCAAGTGCTGCAGGAGAAAAGGTTGGTACTAGGCACCCAAAAGGCAAGGTGAATTATAATCTCCCAGGTGGCAACAATATTACTTTTAGAAATTTCAAGCCCTCTAGACTTAAACATATAATGCTGGACCTTGAGAGCTGGCTTATCACTTGAGGAGGTTGCATTACCCATACTGAGGGTTTCACTTACCCTGGAAGACTGCTTGGCCTTGGCTGAAGTACTTCAAGCCCCACGTTAGGGCGCCAGCTGTGGGGACCTGCCCCACTGGGAACTTAGGTCACCTGTGAAGAGGTGGGCTGGAACCGAGGAAAGGTAAGTGCACGCTGCTTGCCAATTCCCCAGCCTCCCTCTTGCCCAGAGACAATCAGATGCCGTGGGGTGTCAAGTCAAGCAAGAACTCATTTATTGATAAGCAATAAGCCTCTTTTATACCAGAAAACCTCAAAACCCCAGGAGGGGGTGAAGGAACCAACCAATCATTTTAAAGGTCACCCTATTTACAAGTTGTTTATGCCCTGACATCATCTCCTGTTTTTAGTATCTTATCTTAGCATAAATAACTTGAGCTAACTTTCTTTTTCACCATTCATCTTTAATCTCCATACAAACAACCCAAGCTTTCTCTTAGCCATCCTTTGTATCTATTCTCTGTACAAACAGTATAAACTAACTTCCTCTGGTACTATTTGTATCCACTCTCTGCACAAACCGCTTAAAGCTTAAGCTCTATTTATCTGAATTTCTCTTGGTACCCTCTTTGCGGCCCATGTATGCCCCATACTGCCTTATATTCCTTTCTCTGTCCAGCCATATTACTTCCTGTCTCAACCTCCCTAGGGCTGAGATTAAAGTCATGTGTGCCTCTCAAGGACTGGGAGCAAGGGCATGAGATCACAAGTGCTGGGGTTAAAGGTGTGTGCCACCACTGCCTGGCCTCTATGGCTAACTAGTGGCTGGTTTTGCCCTCTGGTCTTAAGGCACACTTTACTTGTTAGAACATACACAAAATATCATCACATAGACTTATCTTCAGGCTCACTGTGCTCATAGCAGGAAGGTAAATAATCCTTGTTCTGTGTAGAATGCAAATCCAGACAAGACAGGCAGAATTTTGGATGGAACGAGTGCTTATAAGTGGCAGCTGTTGCTGCTGCAGACACCAGCAGAAGAAGAATATTTAGAAGGTGCTGCCTCCTCAAGGGATGCATGATCTGACATTCTGGAAATCCTCACCAAGTTGCGCAGTTTTTATCAGCACCCTCTCTTCATTGGCAGAAACACGCAACTAGCACAGACTGCTGCTTCGGAAGTAGAGCACTGGCTTCCAGCTCATTTGACTACATCCCAGTCCCAGTCTCACTAACTACAGCTTCGTGTTCCCTCCCCACAGCTCCCAGCACTCAAAAGCACACTAACATGTTTTCTTTTGTACACATGGGAAGGAATGCATGGTTGTTGATGCCAAAAACAGCCACCAGTGGGATTTAGTCATCTTATCCAGAAGAGTTAGGGATTGCACCTCAGATTCCAATACATGAGTCTATGCGTCAATCTTTAATAAAAGAAAGGAAAGGAGGGAAGAAGAAAGGAAGGACAACGGGAGGGAGGGAGAGAGGGAAGGAGGGAGGGAGGTGGGGTAGGAGGATGGGAGGGTGGGAGGAAGGGATGGATGGACAGAGGGAGGGAGGAAGTCTGGAATATAAGGTTTCCCTGTGCTTGTTGTTTCTCATCTATTTTAATGGAAGTTACATTTTGAATGACAATGATTCTATATAATATCTTGCAGTTTTCTCAAAATACTCAGGTAAGAGGCAATATGTTGAACGGTTTATACACATTGATAGGACCAATGCTTGAATCAACACTGAAAACATTGTGAGCCCGAGGAAGTTAAGGTTTGAAGGGTTTTCATGACTTGTCAAATGTTGCATAGCTAGAAGGGATAAAGTTCAGTTCAGGTCTTTCTCATTCAGAGCCAGAGTATGTGTGAGAGTTGAGGTGCATGCTTATGCACACATGTGTGGAGGTTGGAGGCGGGTACCGAATACCTTATTTCATGGCTTGTCAACTCCTTGTGTGAGATAGGATCTTTTACTGAACCCACATTTCACTGGTTCAGGGATTCAGATGGGGAGGTGGCCAGCAAACCCCAGGAATCTTATCTCTACTTCCCCAGCACTAGGGTTATAGGCAAGAACCTCCACACACAGCTATTTTTACACAAGTACTGGGTAACCAACGTCAGGTACACATGCTTACATACTGAGTCATTTTCCTAGTTCCAGATTTTCGTTGTTTTTTTTTGTTATTGTTGTTGTTTGTTTTGTTTCATTTTGCTTTTTTTCTCTAATATACAGTACTCAAACAATGTGATCACTTATATATGACCTTCATTTTTTAAAGCACAATTTGCCAATCAAATACTCTGCAGTCTTCCCATTGCCTCAAAGATGGATGTCACATGTCTATGTCATTTATAGGTTTAATCCAAACTTTGACTCATTGAGTTATCTGTTTTTTTTTTTTTTATTTCACCAAGCAACCAGCAACTGGCATTTCACCAAGGGCACTTCAATCTCTTGTGTGGGTACCTGTGATCCACAATTCACTCAGCACTGGAAATGTGTTAAATCAAATCCATCACGTGACAGGATGAATTCCAGAGGCTTCACCAAGGGCAGTTTAAATGTAGCAAGTATTAGGGAAAACATGCCATTTTAGGGATCTCTGTTAATATATAAATTTTTTTCATTTAAAAGTAAGAGCTATGTTCAAATCACCTACACTATCAAAGTAATTAAATGTTTTGCCTAAGTTAAACAATTGAAAGAGTATACTTTTTAGAGCTTATTGGCTTGAAATTTTTTTAAGTACACACTGTATGTTAGATGTGGAGAAATTCATAGTAGAATTCTTTAGCTCATATATTAAAACATATATCAAGATGCCACTATTTGTACAGGTCATCTTTTTAGAAATACTCTCACTAATGGTTATGCTTGATGCAAGAAGGTCCAGAGAACTACAAAGAAAGAAATTAGAAAGTCAGAGATGTCATCCAGGGAGGTAAACTGATCTCAGCTGACTTGCACAGTCATGTTACAATTACAGTTTTCAATCATAGTCTCATAAATTACCTGATTATCATTCTGAAAGTAAACTTGCTTGACTGTGGTGATAATTACAGAGGCAAGAGTGTTGTAGTTAGACCTACTCTTTGTCGTACCTGAAACATTTATCTCTTATTCAGACCCTGTTTATGTGGAGGTAAGATGCTCTTTAAATGGACATCATAGCCAGTGTCAGAGCAAATGATAGTGATTGTTTTTAATAAACTCTTTGAAGGATGCTATCCGTAATGTAGGAGATATCAGCGTAACAACTAAATGTGATGGTCAGTACAACCTTGCTGATTGTTTAAAGTTTTATTAGCATATATTAATGATATAGAATAATGCATTTAATTATAACATTTTATTATGTGCATAGGATGAATTTGATCATATTCACGGCTCCATTGCCCATTCTTGCCCCTCCATCCAATCACACAGATCTTTCTCTTTCCAACTTGTCTACCTTCTACTTTGACATTAAAAAGGGTGGCGAACCAATGCAGTGTGTGAGAGGCATGGCCAGAAGGGCTGTTTCCAGGGACATGGAGGAAAGCAGCTCCGGAAGGGCTTACATCCCCTGGAAGCCTATCATCTCCTGGGTGTGTAGCATACACTGGCTGTATGTCGTGGAAAAATTGCCTGACTTGAAGAGGGCTATGGAACAGCTCACTGTTGCTATATTGCTGTTAGATATACCATCCTGTTAACTCGTGAGAAACAGAAATGGAAGGCCTAATTTTGAAATGTAATTTGTTGGAATAATTATAAAAAAAATTAAAATTAATTCCTTTACTCTCTTTAACTGATTAGCACATTCTACCTCACCTGCCCCATATAAGTGGTTCTTTAAATATGCTTAATATGTAATGTTAACTTTATGTTTTATGAAAAAGCGGTGTTTTGCTTGTGTATTTTAAACTTAGGCAAATAGTATATTGTTGAGCAGCATATGTTTATATGTTTATACTATGCTTATACATCACTTATAATTTAAGGCTCATTTTCATTTCTGCAAATTTTTGAACTCTACTGGTTTTAATTGCTACTTAAAACTAAAAATTTCACCATGCGTTCTCCTGGTTTCAATCCCCATATATACAGACTCTCAGTAGGTAATTTTGTGTCTGCTCCTTTAGAGACCTGTGTGAGAATTTATGTGACATATGTATATACATATTTATAGGTCTACAATTGAGACGAAAACCCAGTAAAGGCTTAAGCATTGAATCTACCTGCTCATGCAACTCTAAATCTGCACTCTGATATGATCTATGCCCTTTTTTCTCATTTTTTCTTGAGTATCATGACATGGTGACTGAGAGTCTAGTGCTTTCCACCCTACAATGACTGTTATAAACCTTTTACTTTTCAAGTTTTTGAATCTTTGTGTGTGTGTGTGTGTGTGTGTGTGTGTGTGTGTGTGTGTGAAAGCATACACATGAGCATAGCACTTATGTCTATACACAGACTGAAAAACGAGATTGGTCCCCAGAACCTGTGAAGGAAGGAAAAAACTTACTTCTGAAAGCTGTCTTTTCATTTGCGTGTGTGTTGTGGCACAAACTACACACACACACACACACACACACACACACACACACAGAGAGAGAGAGGGAGAGAGAGAGAGAGAGAGAGAGAGAGAGAGAGAGAGAGAGAGAGAGAAGTAAGCTTTAGTTAGTTGTCTGTTGTTGTCATAAGTACTACCACAAAGAATAGTTAAAGTAATAAGATTTACTTTGGCATACAGCATCAGGGGGATAGTGTCCATCACATGAGGGAGGCACGGCAGCAGCAGCAGGAGACTGGCTGGTCACATTTTATCCGTTTACGGGAACTGAGGTGAGACTACAAAGTCTCAAAGCCCAGCTCCATGATGGACCTCCAGCAAGGCTGCGTATTCTAAATGTTCTATAACCTCCCCAAACAGTACCACCAACTGGCAACCAAGTGGTCTAATATGTGAGCCTATGGGGGACATTTAACATCCAAACAACCAAAATAGAATAAGAAAGAAAATGATGCAGAATGCCATGAAATTAATCTTGTGGTATCTTTTATGCTCTTTCTCTGACTGGCTATGCTCCCTAATCCCCCCTAAAACAAACAAAGCATACTTTGATTGGAAAATCACAGAGCAAGCTAGATGATCCTTGAACTCAAATCTAAACATACATTTACTATTTTAAGGGGAGTTAATGTTCTTAAGCTAAGAAATTACTAAGCA
This sequence comes from Peromyscus eremicus, assembly GCF_949786415.1. Lineage (NCBI taxonomy): Eukaryota > Metazoa > Chordata > Mammalia > Rodentia > Cricetidae > Peromyscus > Peromyscus eremicus. Next base: position 75,829,308 of record NC_081431.1, on the reverse strand, counting down.
ATTACTGGCTAAGCCAAGGAAACACCAAATTGTAATTGCTTGGTTCAATTACATTACACAGATGAAACCAGGATGTATGTATAGAAAAAAGTGACTACATTTTGTGGAGCCTGTATGGACTTCTTTCTTTATTTGTTTTTAATTGTTCTTAATACCCAGCACATCACAGATCTTTTATTTCTTGGTGGGGTTTGGGTTGAGGTTCCCCCTACTTTGTGTGTGTGTGTGTGTGTGTGTGTGTGTGTGTGTATGTGTGTGTGTGCACGCGCATGTGTGCACATGTGAATTTGTAAATGTTTGTAGAGGCCAGGTGACAATTAACAAGTTTCATCAATCCTTTTTATATTTTTGAATCAAGATCTTTTACTGACCTGAAGCTCAATAAGAAGACTAGATTTGTTAGATGGTGAGTTCCAGGTACCCACCTATTTCTCCCTGTATAGTGCTATCACACCCTGACTTTTTTTAAAAATGGATTTTGGATATTGAACTTAGGTCCTCATGCTTTACCAATGAAGCTGTCTCCATAGCTGCAAACACAGGATATTCAGCTAGTAAATTTTGCATTCCCGTCTTAGTTCAGGCTAGTAAACATAACATTAATCAAGTTTCCCAACTATGTTAATCTTCTAGTATAACCCAGCTCACATGTCTGAGTCATTGATATTTGCTATACAATATTTTTGTTTAGTGCAAATAAATGGGTCTGTGGCCCAGAACAGGCAGCCAATAAATGTTAGCTCACTTCCTATGATAAACAGCAGTCTACCAAGTCTCTATCTGTAGGAATGGTGATTTTCATGCTTATGTCCTAGTGATTGCATAAGATGTTCTGCTGATTGGACAACTTCTGGTGAACTATAAGACTGGCTAAATTAAAATAAAAATAACTGTTTTTGAAATCTTATTTTGTGCCAGTAAAAAAGACAAAAAGACCTAATAGGTGGCTCCTCAGCAAAGTGCTAATCTCACAAGCATAAATTGCATTACTATAATTCACATTAAATAAAGCTGGCTGTTGTGCCACACACGTCACTGGGGACATAGACACATGCAGATTCTCACTCAGCTTAGCCTACTTCAAAAACTACAGGTTAGTGAGAAACCTCCCAGAACACAAAGTGGACATCATCGCATGATCAACACCCAATTTTGCCCTAGGAACAGCAGGTGCACACACACACACACACACACACACACACACACACACACACACACAGGGGAGGGCAGTTGGGGTGGGACAAAAAACATACACACAACACACACAAACATGCACACACATTTAAAAATGGACAAAAAGTTAAGCTAGTAAAACAAAATAGAGAAATAAATAAGGTTGGTGAAATCTAAGGCCAGCTCTTCCTTCACAGACACATTCCACAGCACTCCAGCCTCCAGAATTTGGGAACTGACTTGAACTTCATCTTGAGTGTCTAATGCTTTTTGAAATGTTCCATGCTATGTAAACCGGGACCTCAAAAACATGAGTACATTTTTTCAAAGTACCAAATAATGAACTCAAAGAACTCAACAGAATTATGGCCATTTTTATTAAGTGATTCTCAGCAACAGCCAGTTAGTAACCAGTGGTCCACCACTCTCAGACAAGTAACAGCTGCTTATACTTATTCACTGAAGGAAAAGTATTGACTCAGGACTGCCGAGACCAAGTTCTCAGCACAAAGGAGATTTATTTGCCCCAGAGGGACAGAGGGTAGGAAATAAACAAACACAGGAGAGAGAGGATGAGGGAGAAGGGGAAGGGAGCAAGGGAAAGGTGGCAGGCGAATTTATCCCAGGGGAAAAAGGGCTATCTCTGGATAAAGGGAGACAGACATGGCACACAGGAAAATGGCGGTTTATAAAGGTAAAAGGAGAAACCCTGTGTTAGGATGAAATGTGTAATCTTATTTGACATGTTAATTAGGGCAATCAAAGGGGGCTTTTGATTGCTGGACTTTAATACTCTAATAGCTGGACCTTAGTAGTCAGCCTCAGAAGGAGGAAGTGACCAAATAAGGGAATGGACCTTGGGGAATAGTTTAGGAACATAATCTAATGGTCTTTAGCAAGGCAGAGGGAATAAAGGAGAAGGGCGAGACCTGCCAGAGCCAGGCCCACCACTCCTGAGATGGCCAGAGTCCCTTCATACACAACAAAGAGAAACAGAGTCCTATGCTCAAGGATGTGGTGACTAAATTCTAAGCGACACACTCTTCTTGTGTACTAAACCTTATCTTTGTTTCACCACCTTCAAAGAAGGAAAATGGCCAGTGACCGTCTCTGCACATTGACAGCATGCATAATCTGCAGAATACTGCCAAAGACAAGGTCAGGTCCTGACCCTGAAAAGCTTCCGGTGCACAAGGAGGAGGTCATTCTTCACTCTCAAGAGCCAGTTCCTGGGGGTGACATGTTTAAATTGTAGCTATCTGCTTAACTTTGCAATCATCTTTAGAGTCATCATATATTGTCTGTGTGTGCTTGTATGTTCATGTGTGGGAACCACATGCATAGATATATTCATATGTGTGTGGACACTGGGGTCAATGTAGAGTACTGTTCCTCAGGAGTCATTCACCTTGCCTTTTGAGATAAGGCCTCTGGCTCAGATCTGGTGCTTGTCAACTAACCCACAGAGGCCCAGGTACTTCCAAGACTTCACTTCTCCAGATCTTGGATTACAGCTATACATCACCATGATTGGCTTTTTTAACTTGGGTCCTGTGATTTGAGGCTTATTCTTTAGAGCTTTCCTAACTGAACTATCTCCCCAGGCCCTAAAATTGATGTCTAATTATTCATTTCATCTGGCATATGTCATATAACATTTACCATATAAAGTGGCTCCTAAAGTTAATTGCATAGAAACTATTTTAATTTGTACTGACATTGTCCTTTAAATAATTAATACATATTAAAGAAAGTGGAGCATCTCCAAGAAAGAAAAAGGAGCTTGCAGCCACTGTTGCTGCTGAAATTCAGTGTCTCGAACAGGGTGGCTTATGGGCGAGTTCCTTCCCGTTTTTGGAACTAAAAATAACAGTGAGATTTACAGATGACTCAAGTTCTGGTTGGAGGTCCTTGAACAGAACATAGAGAAGGAAAGTGAAGCCTGAAGAGTGAAGTACCCTGGCTTCTATCACTGAAAAGTGTGGTCTGATCTTTGCCTCCACCATCCCTTAGGCAGGGCAGGGTGGGGTGGAGGGAGAGTGTGGGAGAGTGCTGCACACAGTGGGCACAGGGAGATGGGCAGAGAGAGATGAAAGAAAGTGGAGTCTCCAAAGCTTCTTTTCTGAGTGGGAAACACGAGGTTTACTGCCCACAGACAAACCTCTGAATACATTTGATGTTTTTTATCTCACTGATGCTTTTTAGCAGTTGAGTGTCTGAGGCAGGCCAGCACAGCTGTCTGTGTGAAGATGGTCGGTTTGTTTTAAGAGTAGGATTCATTCAAAGCTCCTTGAACAGGGGTAGTTCAGATGAACCCCAGCCTACACTTAGAGCAGGGAATAACCCAGTCTTATACTTCAACTGCTGTCAGAGTATGTAACTGATTATGAACATGAGCTTCTGGGGACGGAACAAAGTAGCTGGGGTGATAGAGAGATATCACCAACCTGACAACTGGATTGTGTTCCATATCCCAAATATGTGGGGTATGATGGGACCAAAATATGCCATAATGGCTAAGAACAGAAATGGAATGCATTGTGTGTGGGTATGAGGAGTGTTCTTAAGAGTACAGGTAGGCAGGCCGGGCGGTGGTGGCGCACGCCTTTAATCCCAGCACTCGGGAGGCAGAGCCAGGTGGATCTCTGTGAGTTCGAGGCCAGCCTGGACTACCAAGTGAGTTCCAGGAAAGGCGCAAAGCTACACAGAGAAACCCTGTCTCGAAAAACCAAAAAAAAAAAAAAAAAAAAAAAAAAAAAAAAAAAAAAGAGTACAGGTAGGCAAGGACGTAGGAACATGTGTATGTGAAGGCCCGAGGTCAACTTCTAACTTATTCCTCAGGCTTTCTCTACCATGTTTGTTGAAGCATTGGCTTGGAACTCCTCAGTGGGCATGGCTGGCTGGCTGTGAGCCCCCTGGATATGGCTGTTTCCCCAGTGCTGAGATTATTAGTACAGCAATACACTCGGCTTCTTTACAGGGGTTCTAAGGCTAAAATTCAGGTCCTCATGAATGCACTGCAAACTCTACTGGCTGAACCATCTCCCCAGCCCTGGAATAAACTTGCAAGGAAATCATTTAAAACAGACCTGGAGTGAGGAAATGTTAGTAGAGCTATAGACATAATTAAATCTATGAAGTAGTGGTTTGACTCCTCACCCATGGCGACACTGCTGGCCAAACCTGCTATTTTAATAAACCTCAGGTGGCTGCAGAGGTCGTTCAGACAGTGAAGCACTCCCTATGCTAGCATGAGGACCTGTGTTTCACCATCCAGAACCCATATTTTAAAAGCTGGATATGCTGATAAACTACTATAACCTCAGTCTGGAGGAAGTGGAGACAGGAAGATGTCTGTCTCACTGGCTAGCCAGCCTAGACTAATGACAAGCTCCAGTTCTAATGAAAGATTCTGCATCAAAAAATAATATAAAGAGTAAGTTATGAAGTCATCCAATGGAGACTTTTGGCATCCACCTGAGTATGTACACATGTGCATGTACACACACACACACAAACAGGCACATATAACACACATACACAAAGAAATTAGCTTGGTGGTCTTCAAAGTATGGTCTGTATACCAGCTACATTATCATTTTCTGACAGCTAATAAGCATCTAGTAGAAACGAATTCAGAGGCTCCATCTGACATTGGGAGACAGAATTTCTCATTTTAAAGCAGAAGAGCCTAGAAATCGGTACTTTGACAAATTTGGGGGAGATTTTAATGTGCTCTTAAAGCTGAGAGCCTTGATTTAGATCCTTTTCATAAGTAAATTGATACCATTTAGCTTGAATTTTAAGGCAATAAAAGAAGAAACCTAGTGAGATGAGGAATCCTCTGAGCAGTAACAATGGGCCTGGGAGAGATGATTACATCCAGATCCAAGTGGCTTCTCAGCCTGCTGCTTGTCAGCCGACTCCTACATTGCTTACCAACAAGCACCAAGAGTATCAGGAACCTTGGCAACACATGCGTGGTTAGCAAAATGTGGCTTCAACGAGGAAACAGAGGCTAGCAGAGGGGTTGACAGCAAGCAAGGTCATGGTTAATGACACTTAGCTCCAAGCCTGTGAACCTAAGTTCTATCCCAGAACCCATGTGATAGAAGAGAGAACCATGTCCCACAAGCAGTGCTCTGACTTACACATGGGCACCATGCTGTGGATGCCCCTGCCCCTCCCAAAAGAAACCAAACAAACAAACAAACAAACAAAAAAACAGTTGAGGAAAAGGAGAGTGTGGAGATTTCTACCTTCTACAAACTATCTGAAGAATTGGTTTGTGTGGCAGCAGGTGCTGAGCCCAAAGCTTGTTAGCCACTGCAACAGTTCCATACTGACCCAGAAGTCATTTGGAGTCTGGTAGCTTGGGTTGTACTATAGGGTGTACAATCTGTGTGCCTGTTAACATACCTGTGTGCCTGTTTACATACCTATGTGTCTGTTTACATACCTGTGTGCCTGTTTACATACCTGTGTGCCTGTTTACATATCTGTGTGTCTGTTAACATACCTGTGTGCCTGTTAACATACCTGTGTGCCTGTTTACATACCTGTGTGCCTGTTTACATAGCTGTGTGCCTGTTTACATACCTGTGTGCCTGTTTACATAGCTGTGTGCCTGTTTACATATCTGTGTGTCTGTTAACACACCCGTGTGCCTGTTTACATACCTGTGTGCCTGTTTACATATGTGCCTGTTAACACACCTGTGTGCCTGTTTACATACCTGTGTGCCTGTTAACATACCCGTGTGCCTGTTTACATACCTGTGTGCCTGTTTGTGTGTGAACTGATATCCATTGAGGGTATCATTTGTCTGGTACTGTTCTCATTTTTGTTTGTTTAGACTGGCTGCTGGTTGAGGCTCAGGGCTCCTCCTGTCTCTGCCTCCCTAGCACTAGTATTACAAGTGTGAAACACTACACCTGGCCGTTTTACCTGGGTTTAAGGGATCAAACTCAGAACTTCCTGGTCCAAGGCCAGCAGTATAACTCCTGAGCCGGCTCCCCAGCCCTGCACTGGTGGGTAACAGAGGCATACTTTTAAACCACTCTAGAGGGCCTGCTCTTGCGCTGCCACATTGTTCTGGATCCCACCTTCCAGGTTGTCAATGACCAAACTCCATCTCAGTGCCTGTCTACAGGGAACAAGAGCCCCATCCAGTCTGATAGTATCCTCCACTGAGACCTGAAAAGTGGCATCTGGGCAAGAGTCAGATCCTAGGAAGGGGGGTTGTAGAGATCCTTTGCCATCCTCCATCTCAGAGCAAGTCATCAAGCCTTGGAGGAGGTCTCCCAAGCTATCCAAAGCCGAGGCAGCAGAAACCATAGGTTCGGCTGTCCCTCCTGAGTCCAAGTTGAGACAGAGGAGCACCATGGAGCAGGTCATCGAAAGGCTTATGTATGTGGAGAATGGAGAATTTCTTTTCCCTCTGCGGGTCCTGATCATACTTGAACCAGCTGGTGTATCCTGCTTTTAACAAAGCCTATGAGGCCTTGATGAGGTCACTTTCAGGTCAGTGACTCTTCAGATCCTGACTCCTAGGGAGCACTTAGGGAATCAGTTAAGAACCCAGCCTGGGCTTCAGGCAGAACACCCTTCCCAGTTTCCCATGCAGCAGTCTCCAAACCCAGGGAGACGACTCAGTGGGGAAAGAAAAGCCTCCTCCTAACTCTTGAGTGTGATCCGGTGGACCACAGGGCAGAAGACAGAAGAGCTGGCATAAGTTGTCCTCTGCCCTCCACATATACCATGTGCTGCACTACTGCCTCCCCTCATACAAAACAGTTCAATAAATGTTTATGTCATAAAAAAGAAATTTGATAGCAATGTAGACTCCGGACTCCAGGATCAGAAACTTTGGTGTAGGTGGGTTAGGCACAGTTTGGGTGCACTGAGTAATCTTCTTTGAGAACTCTGGTAGATTGAGGTACATACTCATGGGCATGAGAAAGTGATTGAAGTAGAGGCAAAATTGGTCTCTGAGGGAGTCCATGACTGAGGCTACAAACAGGGTAATTAGGAATAATGGGCTGCAGTTACTGGGGGAGGTGAGGTAGCTATTGCAGCAGGAAGGAATGAAGAAGAGCCACAGACAGAGAACCCAAAGGCCCGGGGAAGCCTGGAGGTGGAGCGGAAGGCTTCCTTTCCACTCTGACAACTTCTTTTTCTCTGATCAGTGGAAATTACATAGCAAGGGCTAATTTATTCACTGTTGGCAAAGCAGTTAGCAGGGTCGTAATTTTGTTTGGAATAAGATATTATACACTTATTATTTCATGTATTTAATAGAGCTTGAAATTAACACCACCACTAGAGCAAGACTCATTGATGTTCCCTCCAGTCCCTGGTGGGGAATGTCCTCTGGACAGGGGCAGTAGTGGCCTGCTGCTTTTCAGTCCACTGTGATGCTTCCATGCTAGCTCTGGGACAGAGTCAGAAGCACTGGGTTTTAAGGATCATTGTTTTGTTGTTAATGACACTTGTGTGCCAAAGTCTGTGATGCCCAGTTTTCAGTCTAGGAGTTTATTTTGCAGGTGAGTGAAGTTTCCTTAGGAAAGCAACCACTGTCTGCTGGCCTCATCAGTGTCAAGCAAAGGAAATCAAATTCTCCATCTAGAAATCTCTCTGTGCTCCAACATGGTGAGCCTGAGAACAGAATCTTGTTCTTTTGGAGAGAAAAAGCCAGGCATTTAGCAGCAGGTCTTCAGCTCTCTAAGGATTGGTTCTCCACAAGAGAAATGTTGGGACTTCTTTGAGATTCTCTGCTCTTCTATACAGAATGGGAAAGATGAAACCTAATGCAATCCTTAGTTCTGGGAGTTGAACACAGTAAGTACAAGAAGAGTCAGGGGTGCTGTGGAGATAGATTAGTGTGTTAAGCAATGGTCGTGCAATCATGAAGATCTGAGTTCAGTCCTCAGCACTGAAGCGAAATGTCAGGTATAGCAGTTTTAAGCTGTAATTCTAGTACCAGGGAGGTGGAGCCAGGTTGGTCCCAGGGAGTTGATAGTAAACCAGTCCAGCTGAATTGGTGAGCTTGGGGTTCAGTGAGTGATCCTGTCTCATAAAATAATGTGAAGAAAGCAGTCAAGGAAGATACTTAGTTTCAACCTCTGGCTTCCTCATGCATAATATACATGCACACACAAGAACTCATACATAGACACAAGAACATATGCACAAAGAAAGAGAGCGGGGAAGGGGGGCAACATTTAGTAATAACTGAATATCCACTCTGCCCTAAAAATATACTTCACTTGAATATATTTGGTAGTTTGACAAGCATTTCTACTTTCATAACTAGTAACAGTAGTAAAGAACAAACAATGTGATGTGGTAAAAATATAGAGTAGAAGGCTAGCAAGATAGTTCAGCAGGTAAACATGCTTGCCATCAATCCTGAAGATCTGCGTTCAATCCCCAGGAATAATGTAAAGAAAGAAGAATAGAACCAACTCTGCAAAGTCTCCCCTGACCTCCATATGTGCACTTTGGCATGTGTTTGACACAAAACAAATTAATAAACACTAATAAATGTTCTTAAAAAATAGAACAGACACAAAGTTCAATGTGACCTTCAAGTAGTGTATGTGAATTATATGTGTAACTTAGGCATAATTATGCTTCTTTTCATTTAAAAATAATTTTTAAAGATTTATTTATTTATTTATTGTATCTATGAGTGTTCTATCTTCAGGTATGACTTTATGCCAGAAGAGGGCATCAGATCCCACTATAAGTGGTTTTGAGCCACCATGTGGTTGTTCAGAATTAAACTCAGGACCTCTGGAAGAGCAGCCAGTGCTCTTACCTGCTGAGTCATGTCTCTAGTCTCCATTATTTTAAAATATTTGTGATTGACTTTCTAGTGAGTAAGCATTTGACAGGTGCTGGCTTCATCCATGGCTTTAATTATAATGCCAATATGGAGCATTAATGGATATAAAAATCACAGATGTAAAAGATGAACATATCTAAAGATGTAATATGCAACACAAAAATTATATTAATAAAACTATATTATGTTAAGGATTTCTGTTAAGTAGGTTTGAGCTGCTTGTATTCCACAAAGGCTGTAATTAGGTAAGTATGTAGTTATGTATAGGAACATTAGTCAGCTTCACCATAGCAACCATTTTATTATCAGTATGTGTTCAATAACATCATGTTCTATATACTCCAATACTCACAATAAAGTTTGTTTCTTAAGTAAAAATGAGGAATATAATTATCCAGAATATGCTTGCATAAAATTGTGCTTACTGTTTCTCCAGGGGTGAAACATAGCTTGGTTCTGATATTTTGCCTAGAACCCTGCTCTGAGGTCCTCATCATGCTATTCTTTTTTTCAGTTTTGCAAAACTGCAGCATACTAAGGTCACTACCACAGTGTGCACACGAGTCTCAGGTACCTCACACCAAACTAACAAGCTTTTGAGAAGCTTGAACAAAAGACAGACAGGATTTTTTTGTTCTTGACAAAAAGTATGTGCCTCATCAGATACAATTTCTACTCATAGAGCAATGTATTTCTCATTTTAATCTGCTAGTCAGAGATCTTAGGAGTGTAGCAATATTTCTAATACCATATTTTACTTAGAAATTTCAAAGTACTTTGTAGGTTATTACAGCGTGAATGAGTTTATTACCCCACAAAGTAGCTAGGGGCCATGTGTTATTTATAATCGCTTTATCCAGGGAGAAACTGAGATAGGAAAGGTTTAGTGGTTTGATAAAGGTCATGGAATAAATCACTAGTCATTCTCAGGATGAAAACTCAGACCTGAGGGGCCTGGATTGTTGCATGCACAGACTGTATGGACGTTCTCAGCAGCAATAAAACTTAGTCCTGCTTTTAGAACAAGAACCATCAGAATTTCAAGAAGATGCAATGATTCCTAATGATTTTGTTTAATTAATACGTTTATCAATTCACTGTGTGTGTGTGGGTGGGTACACCACTTTGCGGATGGAAGGAGAAGTATACATGGAGCATCTCCCTCGATTGCTCTCCAGGGCATCTCATTTGAATCCCTCCAGTTTGACTTCTCTGGCACTCTGGCTTGCCCTTGAGTCCTGATATTATTGTTAAGTGGTTTACCAGGCCATGCCTGGCATTTTTGTATGTTCTGGGAAGCCAGATTCCCAGCCTTCACACTTGCATGGTTAGTAGCTTGCCTCAATGAGCCTTATCTCCCAAGACTTCCCCAGTGTTTCCTTTATCTACTTCTATTCACCTCCTTTCCACCATACTCAACATGGTGAGTTTCCTGAAAGAAAGCATTTCTTTGGCTGTTGGGTGGGGCACACAGTGAGCTGGGGTCCAGTACCCACCCATTCTCCTCTGGTGATCTAGGTGACTTCAGAAGGCTAAGTAGAGCAAGAAACAGCTAGATGTTAGAACTCATGTTCCTTTAACTGGGAGACTGTCATTTCCCCAGGGGATGTTGATTAATCCTCCAGTTTCCAAGCCTCAGAGTACTTGGCTCAGTCATACAAACATTTATATAAATGTTGGCATGCTGCCTATTATAAATATTATCCATAGAACTTCCAGATAGTTCTTGTGTCATATTTTTAAATAAGAGGGCTAGCATCTAATGTTTATGTGCTTTATTTCATCTTACCGCAATTTTATGTTTAAATTATTATATTTTCATTATTTATTTCCATTAAAGTGGTGGTGGGAAGAGGGAGGGGTCTAAGTATAACATGCAATCACTAGTTCTCTCCTTCCAGTACGTGGGACTCAGTGCTCCAACTCTGATGATCAGGTGTTTGGCGGCAGGTGCTTTTACATGCTGAGCTGTCTCTCCAGGCCTGTTATTCTCATCAGCTCATACGATGATGAGATTAGCAACAGCAAGCCTCAGAAGTCTTGTCTGGCTTTGAAATAACACGATTTGATAGATTGCAGGCTTTGAAAAAACCCAGCAAGCATCATCTTAGGATGATTCCCAGGTTTCTAAGCTGTCCATTAAATAGGCTTCAACTTGAGACCTTGCCTCAGGTAACATGGATGCTACAGTTTATCTGTGAGTAGGGTCCAAGTAACATGAACCTATACACTCATGAACATATACACACATGCACCTTCCCACAGATAATTTGTTTATAGGATGGGATATAATTTCTCTATCTCAAAAAGCACTCATGTCATAGTTGTGGCATTCAAGAGAGTGCTATGCACAGGCACCTCTGACTGACACCATCTTTGCTGCATATTGGCTGACATGGGGATGACCTTGGACTTGGGAATGGTTCATTCACTTGACCTTGAACAGGATTGTTGAATTTTCTGTACCTCAGTCACTTTATATGCAAAATAAGGGTAATGAGACCTAACTTAAATGCTGGTTATATGAATTAAATGGCATAGTATTAGTATCATTTATTTCATGAATTAAATGGTATGCTGTTCTCCACAATAATGTTCCACTTTAATTAAGTGTTCCAACAAATTAAGCCTGGAAAATTTGTCTGGTGTGTGACCATTTTTCGGCAGGTTTTTAGAGGGAATTACATAATCAAATTAATGCAGAAATATACCTGTAAAAGGTCCATTGAGATATTTACTAGAATAGTCTCATTCACAATCTTTTTGTCTTTTCTTATAAAGTTATAAAGGAGAGTGCTTTGCTTAGGATAACTAAAGGTTTCATTCTCTGCATAACTGCTTAACCCATGGAAATGCATTCTGTGGTGATTTGAGTAAGAATGGCCTCCATAGGCTCATATGTTTGATTACTTGGTCCCCAGATTATGGAACTGTTTGGGAAGGATTAGGGGATGTGGCCTTGCTGCAGTTGGTGATTCACTGAGGGTGGGCTTTGAGGTTTCCAATGATTGTTGCCATTCCCAGTGTGCTCTCTGCCTCCTACTTGCAGTTGGAATTGTGAGGTGTAGTTCTTCCTGCCACCATGCCTTTGCTCCACTGTTGTAGATTCAGACCCTCTGAAATAGTAAGCCCAATTGAATGCTTTTTTTCTGTAAGATGCCTTTTCATGGTGCTTTATCATATAAATAGGAAAGTAGCTAAGATATATATGTGCTTATTAGATAAAGCATAATTTTATTCTTCTATCATCAGTCCATTAAACACCTTCCCATCATCTGAAATATCTTTTCAATTTGTACTGTTACACAAAAATGAGGGGAAAAATGTACAAAGTTGTTAGTAGGGGAAAACAGAGACAGTTCACTTCTTAAGAGCACTGGTTGCTCTTGCAGAGGACCCAGGTTCAGTTCTGAAAACATACCTGGTGTCTCACAACCATCTGTAAATCTAGTTCCAAGGATTTCTTAGCCTTTTCTGGCCTTCACAGACTTGCACACAGGACACATATATACACTCATGTAGCCAGATATTTTCCTGTGTCCCACAGCTGCTCAGTCCCAAATAAATACACATAGCTTTATATTAATTACAAACTGTTTGGACTATGGCTCAGGCTTATTGCTAACTAGCTCTTTTATCTTAAGTTAATACATTTCTATGTATCACCATGTATCTCATGGCTTTATCTGTGTTCCATTACATTTTGCTCCCCTGGTGGCCCACAGCATCTCCCCCAACTTTGCTTTTCTTCTCCCTGTATGTCTTTGTTTGGATTTCTTGCCTGGATATAACCTGCCTTGCCATAGGCCAAAGCAGCTTCTTTATTAACCAATGGTAGCAACACATATTCACAGCATACATAAAGACCATCCCATAGCACTCATACACATGCATCTATACATACATACATACATACATACACTCACACACATATATATGCAGGTATTTAAAAAATAAATATTTAAAATGGCAGTCAGTCTGGGAAGTTGGCTCTATCTGTAAAGTGCTTGATGTACAAATGTTGTGACCTGACTTCAGATACTCAGAGCCTACATGAAAGTGTGCAGCTGTGCTTCACATCTGTAACCTCTGTGCTGAGAAGTAGAGACAGGAAGATTATTGGGGCTTGCTAATGCCCTAATTAGTAAGGGCTCTCTCCAGAGAAGAGACTCTTATCTTAAAAATTAAGTTAAGGCAGAATTCAGAAAGACATAGGATATCAACTTCTGGTCCATCCTCCCCACAAGCACAGATATCTGCTCTCAGATACACACACACAAACATCTACACCACATAAGGACAAATTTTTAATAGGTATCCCTCTTGACAAGTTGCACAGACACTTATTTTTATATAAAATAGGCTTATCAAATAATACTCAAGTGACAACTCACCGTTCAAACCTGTTTCTATAATCTCATAACACTTTTGTCAGGCTAATTAACCATTAGCCGTCTGATAAAAATCTTATTTCCCATGGTGGATGCTGCAGAATAGCACACAATCACAAGGAGGGGCTGTCTTCGTGGTAGATCATGATCCCTGGACCAAGTACTTCCTGCATTCCCACCTTACACTCTCTCATCCTTTGTCCTCTGTTGCCCTCCTTGTCATGGTATATCCTCAGTCCTGTCTTTCTGTCCCCCCATGTCTGATATCAGTCCCACTCTCCTCACTGTAGTCAATTGTAGCTAGAGTTTTCCTGCCTGGCCCACAGTCAGGACAAATCTCTCTCACCCAGCAGTCCCATAACCCACTTATAAAATAAACATACAGATGCTTATATTATTTACAAACTGTATGGCCATGGCAGGCTTCTTGCTAACTGTTCTTATACCTTAAATTAACCCATTTCTATTAATCTATAAGTTGCCACATGACTTGTGACTTACTGGTATCTTAACATGTTGCTTCTCATCACAGAGGCTGGGAATATCCCTCTGCCTCAGTCTTCCACTTCCCAGAATTCTCTTCTCTGCTTGTCCCGCCTATACTTCCTGCCTGGCTAATGGCCAATCAGCATTTTATTTATACAGAGTAATATCCACAGCACTTCTCCTTTTCTTTTTTTCAAAAAGGAAGGTTTTAACTTTCACACAGTAAAATTACATATAACAAAACAATTATCAAGCAAGAATTACAGTTACAATACCTAGTCTATTTGTATTTGGCAAAATTAAGGAAGATATCCTATCTATCCTATATTTGTGAGTCTAAAGTTTCATATCTAACTTATCTTTTATCATAACTAAGGAAAATTATAACCATCTAGTCTTCAACTACATCAAAGACCTCAGAAGGATATAATATTACCTGCAAAATGGTAGAAAGATGCAAGCAACTTTTGGGAGTCTTGTGAGAGTAGACAGAGATAGCTGGCAGCCTGGACAGTCATCCAAAGTTCCTTTGTAAAGTTTGGACATCTGTCTTCAGCCCATAGGCTTAGAGTCTCTCAGTCACTTTTCTCTGTGTCCTGTAGAATGTCTGGCAGTTTCCTCTGCAAAGCAGGAACCTGAAGGACCATTTTGCCAAGCAAAGTTCAGTGGTCACCTTCCTATGGGTCCTGCATGTCCAGTCGATCAAGCAATCCAGGCAAGAAAAGTTTCTTGCCCAAATAGCTATGTTTGCCAAGGTGAAGATAAACTCCATATGGAGTGTCTTTGAAGCCCATCTTTCTCTCTGAAGTAAATTGGTGCTACCAGGAGCAGACATGCCTCACTGTCCAGAAATTCTAAATTTTTTAAAAATATTTTAAATGACATATTCTGTAGGTCTTTGAAGTATTTGAAGATTATTTATCTATATGAAATATATCTATGTATACCTAGAAAACTTAACATGACTATAAATTTGACTACCATAGAAGAATAATTGTTCCATTACAATTTAAATGAGTTGTATAAACATAATACCTTAAACAAGAATAAAAATACACATACAGTATAACAAAATTAACTTTAAATTTGTATCAATAAACTAAAATCTATACCAATGTAAAACATTTCAAACAAGTTGTTGCTCTTTAAAAGTAGGTTCATTAATCTACCCTTTCATCCTATCATATCTATATCATATCCCCTTTTTTTCTTTAGAAAGAGATTGCATTTATAGTCAACCTGTTTTAAATAAAAAATATTCTTTTTTCTCTGTCCCATACCAGAGGGCTCTTCTGATATGGGACAAAAGAATCTCTCAACTTTTTTTTTTTTAGCAATATGTTTGGGTTTAGAGAAGTAGTGAGCCAATTCCATCTCCAAAGCCAGCTTGGTATATTTGGGAATTTGGGTGTAGCTTCTCTTACTATTTTCTGCTCGAGGGGGGGGCACTGTATCTTATGGGGACACAAAGAAAATTTTAGGATTATGGAGTAGTCCATGAGGGTGTATCGTCTGAGCCAGTTGCCTTGAAACCATTCTGGATGTTGGATCATCTGGGCTGTGATGTCATCGGAGACCTTTCAGGGGGTCTTGGTTGGTCAAACCTGATGTATCTTAATCTGGAACAAAAGCAGAGCCTCCTTTCCAAAGCAGCATATCCTTACATCCAAATTTTGAAGTCAAAGTACCTTTAAAATATACAGCTGGGTGGGGTGGCTCACGCCCTTAATCCCAGCACTCGGGAAGCAGAGGCAGGAGGATCTCTGTGAGTTTGAGGCCAGCCTGGTCTCCAAAGTGAGTTTGAGGAAAGGCACAAAGCTACACAGAGAAACCCTGTCTCGAAAAAACAATATATATATATTGGTTTAACTCAACAGCTTTTACAATCAAATGTCTTTCTGCAGTTAAGAATCCCAAAGACAACACAATCCAGATTCTCTGTGTAATATCCATCTTTACGTGGCTTATTTTTTATACTATCTTTACTGTCTCTTTAAAGACTTTATTTTTAAAAACTGTATATTTCTTTATATAAATGTATATATCACCTTTTTGTCCCTTTCAAGTCTATGTATATTTTACACACATTGTAAACTATTCCATCTGCATCTGTCTTATTGTGACTCTATTGCTTTAACTGCAGCATTCAAAGACTGAAACAGTTCTGTGGCTGCTGGCTCTGCCCAACTCAGCTTTCCAACATGGCAGTGGTAAATTTACTGCCAGCTCTGAGAACCATCAACTCTTAGAAACAGTGGGTCTATGCTTTTATCAAAGCAACGTGTAGCCCATAAACCGCTTTTTTTTGTACTAGTAAAGGCTAAATCCACCACACACCATGTTGTGAGGCTTACAGAACCATCTGTGTAACTCAGCAGGAATAGGTCAAACCCACATGTCACAAACCCCCCATAGAGTAGCTCAAGCCTGCGTGTTGCAGTGTCTAGCTGCCTGAATGAGACATGAAGCAGGAATCTGTTTTTGGCTCTGTTTAGAATTGTTTATTAAATATTTTCAGGTTTAAGGTGGAAACTCGAGCTGTTGGGCACCATTTGTAGCTAGTGTTTTTCTCTCCAGGTTCCACCAAGCCCCAGCAGTCCCATAGCCCACTTATAAAATAAACATACAGATGCTTATATTATTTACAAACTGTATGGCCATGGCAGGCTTCTTGCTAACTGTTCTTATACCTTAAATTAACCCATTTCTATTAATCTATAAGTTGCCACATGGCTTGTGGCTTACCGGTATTTTAACATGTTGCTTCTCATCACAGAGGCTGGGAATATCCCTCTGCCTCAGCCTTCCACTTCCTGGAATTCTCTTCTCTACTTGTCCCACCTATACTTCCTGCCTGGCTAATGGTCAATCAGCATTTTATTTATACGGAACAATATCCACAGCACTACATGGATTTTAAACACTAAGTTTTACAATGTTTCAGACAGAATAACTGACATAGACAACTTTCAAAAGAGAAGATTGTGTTGGTTCATAGTGTCAGACAGTTCAGTTCATAGACATTTGATCCCTTTCCATATACAGCATTAAAACAAACAACACAAGTCTCTCTCCCTCTGTGTGTGTGTGTGTGTGTGTGTGTGTGTGTGTGTGTGTATTAGTGTGGGATTGCACTTGTGGGTATGGTTGCATCTTCAGGTACCTTCTACTCTTTGATTTGAGACAGGGTCTCTACTCGTCTGGAGTCTTGCCTCTAGAGCCAGGCCAGCTAGCCCATGAGCATCAAAGTGCTCTCCAGTTTCCACTTTCCATCTCCCACTGCTGAGATATTGATGATCTTCCTCCAGCCCAGCACTGGAGCTCTTTACTCTGTGGAGAGAGAAAGAAAAGAGAGAAAGGGAGAGAGAAAGTGGGAGAGAGCATGGGCAAGATATAACCAAAGACTTCACCTCAGTGACTTGCTTTCCTCAGCTTGATTCTACCTCCTAAAGTTACCAGAACCTCTTAAAATAATGTCACTAACTTCAGACCAAATATTTAATACCTAAGCCTATGTGCTCAATCTGTATTCAAATCATTACAGACTCCAAGGTGGTGAGATTACTAAGGAAGTGCCTTGGGATTTAATTAGGTCATGAGCTTCCATCGTCATGGATGGGGTTCATTAGCTTATTTAAAAAAAGAGAGAGCTCACAAAAGCTCAAGGAAGGGATATGCGCTCTGTCTTACAATTTTTCCTGTTGCTATTGTAAAGATATCATGAAAAAGCAAGTTAAGGGTTGAAGAATTTGTTTTGGTTTGCTGTTCAAAAGTACAGTCCATGGTCAGGAAGTCACTTTGGCAGGGGCTGGGCACTGAGCATTTGCAGACATGAAGCAGACAATGAATTCATTTTGCTAGTGTTCCGCTCACTTTCTTGTTTTATACAGTCCAGGATCTCAACCAGGGAAATGAGTGCTACCCACACAGAACTTCAGTTCATGTCATCAAGAAAACCTCTCACAGACCTGCAGAGGAACCACCGCTCAGGGGACTCTGGAGTTAGCATCTTCAATATCTTCCACAATGTGAGAACGCTGAATCTAGAATCAACGTAGACAGTCTTCTGTGAACGAGTTTTAACTGGGTTAATTGAAGTGAGATGACCCACACTAAATGTGTACAGCATCTTCTGGGTGAGGCCCATCAATTATACAGAGGTTCCGGTGAAGGATTTTTGCTTTTTGTCTGCTTCCTATCGCCTGCTGGTGAGGATGGCTGTTCTGTTTCTGTAACTGCCCTGCTGTCTGCTGCCACTCCAACCCAGCTCTGAAGACCAGCAGCTCCTTGGAATCTGCAGGCTTTCCAGTCTCATTTGGGACTCCTGAGGCCTCCAGCCCCCTGGACAAAGCAACTACCAACTTCTGTGCAATATAAAGACAGACATTGTTACACTATTCAGCTTATCGCATAAGACAATTTAATAAATCCCCTTTTAACACATATCCATTCTATTGTTTCTCTAGAGAACTCTGACAAATATGATAGCTGATATTTATTTTTCTGACCTCTTTATTGGGAAGTAATCCTGACAGTAGGTTAGAGGATTGGTGGTCTGCCCTGTTGCTCCTTTATCATCTTGACTCTGTGACTCCACTCATGCAGCCATATTCAAACCGTAAACTAGTGTGTGGGGATTAGTGCCAGGAAGGCTCTATTCACAGATTCATATATATATTTTAATTGCATGAGATTTTTATACATTATAGAATTAATATTTTTTTCTTTCTAATTACTTGAAAACTTGAGTTTAGCCTGTGGGTCATATGAAAACAGAAGATAAACTAAATTTGAGTCCAAGGATGCATGCACCTGCCTGCTTTAGAAAATCACTACAAGGGGCTCTTGTGAGTTTCAGTAGAGTGATTGCATACTTTTGCGTGGATCACTGGGGTCTGTCTCCAATACTAGGGGGAAAACTGCATGGTTGCACATAACCTGTAATCCCAGCACTATAGAGGAAGGTGGAGGCACGATCATCAGAAGTTCAAGGTCATGCTCAGGGAGTTCAAGACAAACCATGTCTACATGAGACCTGTCCTAAAATAAAGAAAACTCAAAAGGTAGAAAATTGCTATACGTGGCTGAGAGCTGGATCAAGAGGCTGACTACCTGGAGTTTACTCTCAGATCTTCCCTGGAGTATACCAGTGACCTTGACCTCCTTAGACTCCTCACAGACAGCTCCGGTATTAAGATTCCAGGTCCTCTTCCTGAATCTGATGGGCAGTCACTTAAAGATCCTCCACTGTGCAGTGGAGGCATGTGCTTTGTGTGCAGAAAACTCTTCCAGACTGGAAGGTGGATCCTGAGCTATGGTAGGCCAGGTGAGTGAAGGCAGAGCAGATAATGGGGAGTGATGGAGTATGTCTCCTTCATCAAGCTGGCCTTTTCTGAAACGTGAGACCCATTTCATTGCTAAGCGTGGAATAGAAATCTAAGTTGAATTGTGTTATAGTTTTAAACTAATGTTACCATATTTTCTTTTAATGCCTGTTGCAAATATTTTCTCTTTTCTATCTCAAATAACTGAAAGGTCAACTGCAGCATGACCTTGTGAACATCGCATCTGAAAGCGTTGGATCCAGAGTCTGTTCACTGCAGATAGGAATGCTTTTCGAAAGTGCTTCCACCAGGAGCACAAACTATCTGTTTCCTTTGGTGATACAGTATCTCAGTCCACACTATGGTTCCAAATGAATAATGGAGATTGGTTTTCACAAGTCAGCTTTATCTGTTGCAGCAATGATTAATAACCCCAGAGCCAACCTTGCTTATAGGAAGAGAAGAAACACATGAAAACAATTTTGTGTATGGGGGAGCGGAATCCAAATTTTGCAAGCAAGATTGCAGTAAATGTAAGCAGATGCCATGGGGTGGGCAACTTTTCCATTATGCAGAGGAAGGGGAAGATTGTGGGCCATCACAGTGTTAAGATTGACTATCAGTTTGATGGGATCTAAGGAACAACCCTGTGGACATGTCTGCGAGGGTGTTTCTATTTTTAAGTTATTTAAGGTGAGAAGATCCCATGGGCAGCACCAATTCATGGGCTTGGGATACTGAACAATAACAAGGAGAAAGTGGGCCGAGCACCAGAATTCCTCTCTCTCTCTCTCTCTCTCTCTCTCTCTCTCTCTCTCTCTCTCTCTCTTTCTCTCTCTCTCTCTGCTTTCTGGCTGAAGACATAATGGGACCTGCCCCCTTCTGCTCCTGCTGTGATTTCCTCATCACAATAAACTGCACTGTAAAGCGGAGTCAAAATAAACTCTCCTTTATTGTGTTGGTTATTTTGTCACAGCAACAGGAGAAGGAGCTGTCTTGCCTACTCCCAATTTTAAGTGCCCCTTTCTTGAGCAGTGTTATCATCCCTTTTGCTATCATCTTTTTTTACTAAAATTAAATCTAATTGGTTTTTTGGAATTTGGCTGCTTCTTTTTCTTTCTAATACTGAGGGAGTAAAATAATTAGAAAATGTTCTCTGATTCCTTAATAATTGAAATGTATTATTAAATTATTTTATCTTTGGCTCACTTACAATTATTTTTATCAGTGCTGGAGGGATGGCTCTTGCAGAGGACTATATTTCAGTTCTCAGCACCCATGTTGGGCAGCACACAACAGTTTGTAACTCTAGCTCCAGAAAATCTGATGTCTTCACCTGGCCTCCTTGTGCACTGAACATTTGTGGTATAAACTCACAGACATACACGTACATACAAATAAAATAAACATTTCTATGTATCCTAGGGGGTGCGGAGTTGACCCAGTGACCTGTTTCCTCTACATCTTGATAGCTCTCAGTGCCATCACTGTCTTGTTTGTGTGCTCTGCTTCTGATTGGCTTATAGGCAGTCTAGAAGGTGCGTAGTAGTAGCTCACTGTTCTCTACATTTGCTTAGTGCTGTCTCCATGTCCTCATTCATAGAACCATTCAGTTCTTCCACTTTGTATCTGTTTTCCTTGCTTGCTTTTTCAATCACTTTTTAATGTGTGTGTGTGTGTGTGTGTGTGTGTGTGTGTGTGTGTACATGTACACATATGTGTCTGCCATGGAGGCCAAAAGACAATGTCCATGGAGCTGACATGTTAGGCAGCTGTCCTGTCCCATTCTCTGAAACCAGTACTCTTACCTCCTGGGCCATCTCCCTGAGCCTTGTTTAATTCCATAGGAGAGCTGCTTTATCTCTTTTTCTTTAAGCCAATTTATCTTCTGTGTTTCTTCAAGTGTTCACTGCTCGGAGTGCTTAGATTCTTTTGTTTGTTTGTGTGTTTGTTTTTAAGTACTGGAGGTTGAACCCAGAATCTCACATTCCCAGATCCTTCTCTTTTTCTTTCTTTGCTTTGAACTTTTAGATAAAGATCACTAAATTGCTTAGTTGTAAAAGCTGGCCTTGAACTCACATTGTTGCCCAGGCAAACTTTGGACTTTCCATCCACCTGCCTCAGATTTTCCAAAAGATATCATAGGACTATACCACTAGCTTGTTTAGATTTTTGTTGTTGTTGTTTAGATTTTTAATCTAGCATCTCAAAATATTTTCTGTAACACATAGATAGCATTACTTATGAGTCCTAATGAGTCCTGGCTTGTTATGGTAGTTAGGATTCTTAAAGGAACAGAAATGCCATGCCAGAGACAAGGGCTTTATTATGCAGATTGGCTTAGGGGCCAAGAAGTTCTACAGTACCCTGCCATCTGTGGTGATAGTTGAAGAAAGCCAGATATGAATTCAAGAGTGTGCAAGCCTGAAACCTGTGAGCCCCACCCATACAAATCCTGAGAGATAACACAGCCACCATCATGGCGTCCATAGCCAGACCCAGAGAGCAAAGCCTCTGTTGTTTATACTTCCTGTTTATTCAGCCCCTGAGCAGAGCATACATTGCCCACTCACACTGGGGAGGGTAATTTACTTTAGTTATTCACCATAAAAAATAAAAATAGAAACAAAAACAAACAAAAAAAACAATGTCCAGGTGTGGGGAGGATGGAGCAAGAGAGTACTGGGAAAGACAATTGGAATCAATGGGGGGGAAAATGGGGAATGGGGGGCAGAGAGGCATCTCTGGGATGAGCTAGAAACCTAGTGCAATGGACACTCCCAGGAATCTATGAGGGTGACTCTAGCTAAGATTCCTAGCAATGGGAGATACAGAGTCTGAATTGGCCATCTCCTATAACCTGGTAAAACTTCCAGTGGAGGGATTTGGACCCCAACCCTGCCACATAACCTCTGACCTACAATTTACCCTACCTACAAGATATGCTGGGACAAAGGTAGCTCAGAAATTATTGGAGTAGCCAACCAGTAACTGGACCAGCTTAAGACCCATACCATGAGTGGGATCCCACCCCTGACAATGCTTGAAGGGCCAGGACCCAGAGGCTGGACAGCCCAGAGACCTAGAATAGAACCAAACATGACTGGCAAAAAAGAAAACAGAAATTAATAAAATGATTCCTAGAAATATTCTGCTATCGTCCTAGATTGTTGCCTAGACCAGTTGTCATCAGAGAGGCTTCAACCGAGCAACTGATGGGAACAGATGCAGAGACACACAGGCAAACATTAGGCAGAGCTCGAGAATCCTGCGGAAGAGAGGGAGGAAGGACTACAGGAGCCAGAGGGGCCAAGGACAACAGGGAAAACACACAGAATCAACTGAACTGGGTTCATGGGGACACACGGAGACCTAACTGCCAACCAGAGAACTTGCATGGGACTGACCAGGTCCTCTGCACAGGTGTCCCAGTTGTGTGGTTTGCTTCTCTTGTGGGACTCTTGGTAGAGTCAGCAGGGCCTGTCTTCGACTTTGTTGCCTGCTCTTGGCACCCTTTCCTCTTGCTGGGTTGACTAGTCCTGTCTTTATAGGAGAAGAGGTCCTTAGTCTTATTGCAGCTTGACATCTCATGGCTGGCTGATATATGTGGGAGGACTATACTTTTCTGAGGGAAAAGGAGAGGTTGTGGATGAGGGGTAGAGGGAGGAAGGGGAAGGAACTGAGAGGAGAGGAGGGAAGGAGGGGAAACTGTGATCGGGCCAGGAAAAATCAATTAATTAATTGATTAATTAATAAAAAATAAATATTAAAGGAATAATGTCCAGAATCAACTCAGATATATCCAAAAATGGTGTTTAACCAAACAGCTGGGCATCCAGGAAATTAGAACCATGTGTGCCAGACATAGCCAGTTCCACTCACCTGTCAGCCCAGCCTACCTGCTGAGTTCTTGGTCAGTGAGCAAACCTGTCCCAAAACTGTGAAGCAGAGGGCTCCTGAGGAACTCCACAGAGAGTTACTTCTGGCATCTATATTATGTACATGTGTTCCTCTCCCCACACATGAATGAGACAAAATAAGAACAAGCACATGCATGCATACACATACACACACACACACACACACACACACACACACACACATACTACACACACACACACACACACACACAAACACACACACACACACTACACACACACACACACACTGTGGCATTCACAGACACACACAAACAGATACACACACACACACACACACACACACGCACACACGCACGCACGCACGCACGCACGCACGCACACACATGCATACAAGAAAAATGGGCTCAAAGCACCCGGATATGTCTAGTAGGTCCTCAGAGGAAAATGGGACAAGAAAGCAGAAAAAAAGAAAAAAGTAAAAAAAGAAAAGGAAAAGAAAGCATAAGTTGGGAGCTTCGATGTCTTATTAAGGTAATGAGTGACTCTTCTCACTGTCATTTGATTATTATGTGGATAACGTGGTAAATGCTAGCTATAAACATTATAAACATTAGACTGAATAAAATGAATTGCCCAGGAGCAGCAGTGCATGTTTACAATCAGATTAAAAGATTAGAATTTGGTATCCTTTATCTTCACACCACAGAATCAAGTATGTGAATGGAATAAGTACCATATCATGTCTATTGGTAAAATGTTATCATGGGATGAACACAAAAGTGTGGAGATCAGGGTAGACCCTGCTCTAAGCCACTTCACATTATATAAACAGTGTCTTGCCCTGAGGGATTCCGGTTGATGCAGAAGCTTTTGGCTCCACTTTGAGTGCAGACAGTGGCAGCATTGCTTCGTATCTTGTTTGTGAACAGAGACACCACCAACAGTCCATCACAAAGCAACTCTTTCCTAAAAGTTAAACTAATCGATGTAGGATGTGAACACAGGGGCAAAGAGCAGGGCTGGAGAGCTGGTGGCTCGGTGACAAAGAGCACTTAACGTTCTTGCAGAGAGCCTAACTTCCATTCCCAGCAAGCACCAGAACAGGTGGTTCACAACCACCTGTAGCGTCTGACTACCTCTGACCTTCTTGTGCACTTTCATATGTGTGTGCACACTCATGCATGTGTACACACTCGCACAGATATAAATAAAAATACAAACCAAATTTTAAATCATATCAGAAGAAAATTGAGCCTGAGAAATATTAAATACATGAGATTATCAAAAGATATTGTTTCCATCTAGGATCTTAATTAAGTTCATGAAGAATCTCAGACACAGTAGACAGCATCTGCTAGTAAAGAAACTATTTACTGGGGTGGGGGGCTAGAAAACACAGGGGACAGTAAAGCCCCTGGAAAGACCCTGCAGAGCAGAGTGGGACTCCAGAAGCTGAAGTCTGGTTTGTCCCTATGTTTGGATTTTAACTGCTTTTGAAGGATCTTCTGTCTCTAATTTGGGGCTGGTCAGTTTGAACAAAGAGAGAAGGGGAGGTTGATAGGCCAACAACTTTTGAGTAAATATGTCTGGATCTGGTCTTGAGCTTGTCAGAGCAGTCCACAGGCAGGGGATTCCTAGTCGGGAGAGAAAAAGCCCATCATTTTAAGCTGCCAGGCTTTTATCTCAGGTTGGCAAGGGTGGAGGTATGGTAGGGGGTGGGGGTGGCAGACAAGCCAGTAGGCCTGCAAGTTCACTGTCTTTCTTACCTAGTCATGGCACCTCTCCTCTGTTTGGCTATCAGGGAGTCTACCTACATCTCAGTCCCCAGTACAACACTTACACCTGAACTGCAGGAAGAGGAACAAGAACTCATAATGACCTCCAGGGCTTCTGCTCAGCATGGTCCCACTGATGGATGTGGTCTACTTGAATAGCCTTCCCTCTATAAATCTCAGATTTCATCCATCCATCCCTCCAGATGCAGCCTTGCTCCTACCTACTAAACGTTCTCAGGTGTGAGGTTCAGGAGCGACACTGGAACTGGCTGCCTTTTAGAGAAGAACCATATTAGAAAAGTTACTAACGCTGTGAGCAGACAAGCAGACAGTTTGGCAGAGGCTCTTGCAGAAAGTTCCAGCCCATTAGGCAAAGTGGGGAGCTGCTCCCTACAGATCTCAGTGGAAGGGGGAAGGCTTCATACACCCAGGCTGTCTCTGATTCCACAATGTCTTAGTTCCCTTCTCTGCTGCTGGTATAAAACACCCTGAACCAAAAATCACTTGGGGTGGAGGGCTTACTGCTCACATTTCTCAGTCACAAACCATCATCAAGGGAAGCCAAGGAACTCAAAGCAGGACTCTGAGACAGGAATTGAAGCAGAAGCCATGGAGGAACGCTGCTTGCTGGTTTTCTATGTCTTGCTCAGCTTGGTTTCCTGTACAACCCAGGATGCCCTGCCCAGGAGTGGTACTGCCCACAGAGCTGTGGTCCCTCTCACATCAATAATTAATCAAGAAAATGCCCCCACAGACTTGCCTACAGGCCATCCTAGTAGAGACAGTTACTCAGTTGAGGTTCCTTTTACAGAAGTGACTATAACAACTTGAGAAAAGCTAACTAGTAAATCAAGCAAGAACCATGGAGACGGGGCGGGGCTGTAGTCACCAATAGCTTTTGATGGCTTGAGTCTGGAAATCTCACTAGAAGTGGGAAATCCAGTGAGGAAAACCTCAGGAGGAGTCCATCAGGAAGTTACAGATTCCCCAGCAGGCTCTCAGTCAGGAGATTTTTCAAATAGCTAGGATGTGATGCAAGAGAGAAAGGGGAAGGCTCCTGCAGTTATCACAGCTGGAGCAGAAATCTTGTCTGGATTCTAACACCTAGGTGGCCTGTGCTTCTGCAGGTTAGCTCAAACCTGTGACTTTGCTGACCTCTTCTGCCAATCCAGCAACTCAATTCTCACCATGACCAGAATCTCTAACCGGGCCCATATACTGTTACCACCAATCGTAACTCACCTGCAGCAGTAACAGGTCTTTTCCAGCAAGGCAGCTAAGGACATTTCAGGCCCTTTAGCTGTTTTGTACCCATTCTGTAAGCTACAGATACATACATGATTCTGGGAAATATCATACATGCTCTGAAAATTCATATTAGTAATCTACATTGAAACATTTATGTTTACCAAAGGCCAGCTGACAAGGAAAAACAGACCTGCTGGGTAGGTTACAGTCAATGAAACATTCAGAGCTCATTAATTTATTGTTACTCAATAAATTCTAACAAGTGTGGCTGTTTCTGCAGGTTCATAGTCAAACTACAGACAATACCAGATCACTTCTTCCGTTTCCAGTATTATGTAATCAAGGGAATTATTTGTTATAGAAAGTTATACAGGAAGGTTTTGAAAACACACACAGGAACATGTGAGTGCAGAAAGAGGCCAGAAGAAATCATCAGATCCCCGGAACTAGAGTGAAAGGTGTTTGTGAACCACCTATTATGGGTACTTGCTGGGAATGGAAGTCTGGTCCTCTGCAAGAATGGCATGGTCTAGCAGAGCTATGCAAGATAGAAATGAAGAATACTGGATGCAACACAGAAAATTCTAGACACAAAATAAGAAATAGGTAAAGATCAATGGGAATGAGATTTACTAGAACTTGAATTTGCGTGACAAAGAAAGTCATTCTTGCTCTGGGTTTGGGTGGGACTGAAGAGAGTCTTGCTACAAACAATAGGATTTTATTCTAGGACCTCTCTCTCTCTCTCTCTCTCTCTCTCTCTCTCTCTGTGTGTGTGTGTGTGTGTGTGTGTGTGTGTGTGTGTGTATTCCATCAGCAGTTGATGGGTAATTTAGTTCCAATATTTGACTATTGTGAACAGTGCTGTCATTGTCATGAAAATGGGGATATAGATGGTTTATTAATATACCAATTTTAATTCCTTTGTATACATATCCAGATATTCTATTTCTGCCTATTATGATCATGCTATGTCTGAATTTTAGAGGCACCTCATAGTCTTTTGCACTACCAATCTATTAATTAAAATCACCAACACTGAAAAAGGAGGCCCATCACTTCTCTTCCTTGCCAGACCTTAGCTTCTATCTGTAAATTTGGAGATAACTGCTTTTACATGGGTGAGATCGTAATAGGTCTGGAAGAAATGAAAATATTCTAAGAAGATTACTTGTGTCTCTCATATTTTCCCAGAGAAATGAGAATCTCCCCACAAATCTCATACTAGGAGAAAGAAAAGGCACCACCCAGAGGGTGGGACTTATCTCCCAGGAAGAGACTTCACATAGTTCTAAGAACTTGTCACCTTGCAGGTCACAACTGAAGCTCAGACAAGGATGGAACAATAGTGGACAAGATCACACCTTCACAGTCACTGCTTACTTGTTCACATTCATGGCCCTGTATTTAAATTTTTAATCTTACTTCAAGACCCCAGTGACAGACTTGTGGGTTCCCTGAATCTCTTTGCTCCTCTTTCCAATGTGGCCACATTGAACAAATCTTTGCCTTCTGGTTTTCCTTTTAAATCGGCTCCTTTAATTGGCTTATTGAGATGGGTGTTCAGACCTGGTTTATGGTACAAGCTATGATGCCCAATTTGATAATAATGTCTTAATTTTATGACTTTTTCTCACTTTATGTTAACAATATAAACATAAAATACATGGATATAATAAGGGTATAACAATAAGATACAAGGGTACAGTTTCAGTTCTCTTTGCTTTTCCAAATTCATGTTCTCAGCATTTTCCTTGGAAACCAGTTGGCTGTAGCAATTCATCTTTACATTCAGGCTCCTTTCTCTGTTAGACAAACCTATGGATTTCATGTGAACCAGTGTCATGCTGCTTCAATTGCTGCAAAGGTAGAGCATTATTTAAAGTCAGTTGAGTAATGCTTCCTATTTGGTTCTTTTTCTTTAAGATATTCTTAGTTATTTGGTAATTCTGTACAAATTTTAAGTTAGTTTTTTTTCCCCTAAAATTCCTTTCCCACTTTGATAGAGACTCACAAACTATGCAGATGGCTTTGGTTATATAAATATTTTAAAGATATTCATCTTTCAATTCATTAATTTGATTACCTTTCCTTTTTTTGTATCTTCAGTTACATTTACAAATGCCTTAAAACTTCTCACTGTAGTTGTACTTCTCCTCTTTGCTCACACATATCCCCAGGCTAGTCTTGCTGTCTTCACTATCAGATGTAATTATTGGCATACCAGCTGTTGGTAAGTAGCTTTTACTCACTGACTTAAAAAAGTATTTATGAATTAGGTGTATATAAATACATGTACATGCAGACATATGAGAACATAGAGCTGATACACAATATATATTGTAAATGATGAAGCAATTTTAATCTAAATTGATACAGTATATGTTTTGCATAATTTGAAAATACAAATTCCAGCTATGTGAATGAGAATTTTTAGAAAAATATTATGACTGCAGAACTTCTCTCTAAACTTTCATGATTGACTTAGTGGAACTTCAGAGAAGTGGAAAGGTGAAATGTTCCAGGTCCTGAGCCTAATTTCCTTGTCTTGGGCAAGTTTCATCCCCTAAAATAGTCATTTCTTGATCACTACCCTATTAGAACTACCATCTTGTGAATAAAAGCTACTAATATTTTGAGATCTATTAACTTCACAGACCTCTAGCTCTCACCAATCCCAAAGCTAAGAATGCCATTAGAGAGCACCTGAGTCCTTTGGGAGGAGTTTACTCTCTTACTATAACTAATAATGTATTTTAAAATTTATTGATTTATGGCTTTTTTGTTCTGTCACTATAAAAGTCCATGAAACTGTGCTACATGGGAACATGCAGTCTGGTAACCGAGCTCCATGTTTCCAGGGCAATAGTCACTCAAATTCGGCTCCAGAATAAAGTATCTCTTATTCCATTTGAGATGAGAGCTGTGGGCTTTTTGTATCGGCCCCCACGTTAGTGAGCATTTGCCGAGTCTTGCCAGGCTTTTCTTAAAATGAGTACGAAACAACTAAATATTCAAAGTCTGACTTACTGAAACACAGAAAGGTCCACCAGATCAAGGCAATGGGAAGAGAGAACTGAACAAGTAGTTGGAGTAGAAGCAGGATGAACCGAGCTGGTAGAACATCAGACATACGTTAGTGTGGAATAAAATATAAATTTAAGCACATGTAGCTCTATGAACTGTTTTTGTAACACTCTTCAGAGACTAGTGATACTATTGTCCTAAATTTATAGAAGTATGAACTAAGGAAACGAAAGAGTTAATGATTTACCACAATCCACATAGTTAATAAGGTAAAAGCAATTAATTATAAAGCATGAACTGGGGAGAGAGCACAGTCAGTAACATGCTTGCCAAACAAGCACGAAGCCCTGAGTTCAGACCTCAAGTCACCCATGTGAAAGGCCAGGTGTAACAATGCATGCCTGTAATCCATGCACAGAGTAGAAGGAAAGGGGAGGGTCCCTGGAGACCTTGGTCACCCAGGCCAGTTTAATAATTGTGCTTTGTTCAGTGGGAAACCTTGCTTCAAAAAATAATATGGATAGTTACTTAAAAAGACACTCACGACCCATCTTCGGCTCCCATATGCAAAAAGCACACATAGACATACACACTTTCATACAAAAGTGCACACAGAGATATATATACACATGTGAACTCGTGCAATATGATTCTGTAAAAATAAGTACCACTAGCTATCTGAATCCTTGAATTTTATTCTTTGTAGTGTAAATAAGTAAAATAATATATCCATTTTTGTTTCTTGATATCCTTAAAGCATGGGTTCCCAGCCCAGCATGATGTGGAATCTACCAAAAGAAGAATCTCCAGGTCCTCTACTTGAGCCTGACAGAGTCCATTAATACAGAAAATCTCCGAGAAAGCCTGTAGTAAGAAGAAACCAGTTAACCTCACCAATTAAAGAAACAAAACTTACATGTCATACTACTGTTGTCTTTGCACATCTATCAAGAGCCTGTGAGGTGGTATCCCCTTAATTCTACCTTTATAGTAAGTGGGGTTGAGGTCATTCTTAAACTAGGACCCAGGGGTGATGAAGTTAAACTTCCTTCTCCAGAAAGATCTGCACACTAATTAGCTTTGTGGCGCCACTTCATGTCTTCATTAATCTCCTTTCTTGGCACTGGTTCCTGACACAGATGTCATTTTGAATATTTTTCCACTATTGTTTGACATAGAGAAGATTAATACACAGGTTTATTGTATCATTGCAGAATATTTCCTGTTAAATAAACACTGTCCCAAGTATTTCTCCTCAATATGAAGAAGTTAAAACTGGGAGATTCAATATTTGGTCTGCTTTTAAATATCCATTTGAAAATTCTGATAAAATGAGGAAATGAACCTCACAACTAAGTCTACACTCTCTCCAAGGATCAAGAACTATTCCAGAAGGGGTTACATGAAGAATGTGAGAGCCCACAGAAGAGTGGAGTGCTGTCCTGACTTCTAGTATGCTAAGGCTGTGGTGTTCTTGAACTCTCAACATGTGTGATTGCCAGCATAAGATTTGCACAAGATTGGACCCCTCTGTACCCTGCTATGGAAAGAGGAGTGCTTATGGTGATTTATATACAGATAGTGATCGATGATGGAAGGAGAGATGTTTTACAGTAGACATACATGCACATACATGAGTGTACGTGTACACACACACACACACACACACACACACACACACTTTTGAGCCTTAGTTGAAGAGAGCAGGTGTAATGATATACATACCAGGGACTTGTATAGTCTCAGAAGCTAAATCCAAAAGACTAGACTGGAGGCTACAATTTCATAGAGAGAAAAATGAGACAACTCTGTGATGCTCAGAAGTAGAAAGGTGCTTGTGATGTGATATGTAGAATGGAGCCAATGCCAGCTCACTCTGAGACACTGCTCCTATCTTCCAGGTACCTGCACAGATGGGCCTAGCAGTAAGCCCCATCTTTGTGTACAACACTCTGAAATCTGTTTCTTTTACAGCTATCTTATACATGTGTCAGTCTTCTTCACATCTGTATGATTGGTTGACTACCTGAGAAAGGCACTTCAAAATGGAGATTTATAATGACCAGATTGATAGAAGTCAAGCACATTTCCAGTTGTAGCTAATATAGTACTTGTCACTATCATTGAATTTCTGCCTCTAAAAGCATTGTTAGGCATTTATAGATCAAGTAAATACAACAGTCTTTATCAGCAAAAGTTTCTGGTCTGAATTAGAAGAAAACTAAATTATTTGATCTCTTAAAATGTTTGTTTTAAGTGAGTGAGTGTGTGTGTGTGTGTGTGTGTGTGTGTGTGTGTGTGTGTGTGTGTTCCCCTGAAGAAGTTTATATGTACTATTTGTGTAGAAGTACCCAAAGAGACCAGATGGTGTCAGAGCCCCGGGAACTGGAGTTACAGGCAGTTGTAAGCTGCCAGCTGTGGGTGCTAGAAACTGAATCCAGGTCTTCTGCAAAAGTGGAAATCACTCTTAACTGCTTACCTAACTCTGGATCCCCTTACTAGATTTTAAAAGTTCTTGTCTACACTGTAGACAATATGCTGCACAGCCTGAGAAATGTGCTTCCCTGCTCCCTCTTCCAAGGAGAAGGTGCACAGAAAAAAAAACCATTACACATGCTGGATTTTTTACACTGTTTAATCTCTATACAATCTCAGCATGTTTGCCTATATGAATAACTCCATGGGTTCTAACTCATGCACAAACTGATGATGAAGATGGAATTTATTTGTCCAAGAAATATTAACTGGGCTTCTACAATTCTAAGCATCAAACTAGGTATCAGATATAGAAGAGAAAAAAAAGGTTATTATTAGTGTTAATATATGCAGAAATGTAAAAGTCTTTTTATAGCATTGGATGCAAGTAGTGGGAAGATTCATACAGTTTTACCAAAAAATAAAAGAAAAAGTACAATGTGAAAACCATAAGGGGTTGGGAGGACAATTCAGTTGGCAAAGAGCACTCTGTGCAAGCATGACTACCCAGCACATCTGTGTAAAAAGTCAGGTGTAATGGCTCACACTTGTAACCACAGCACAAAAGATGTGAGATAGAAGGATCCCTGAGATATACTGGCCAGCTAGCCAAGCCAAATCAGTGAGGCCTATACCAAAGTGAGAGATCCTATCTTAAAAACAAGATGGACAGCTCTGGAGGGATGACACCCAAGATTGTCCTCTACCCTCTACTTCCACCTACACACATATGAATGAACACACACACACACACACACACACACAGAGAGAGAGAGAGAGAGAGACAGAGAGAGACAGAGACAGAGACAGAGACAGAGAGACAGAGACAGAGTTGGAGTAGAGTACGTAAGGTACAGTAGGCTTGGCCATTTGGAAAAGGCTAAACTTATCAATATCTCCTTATTTCCCAAACAAGCATTTGCTCCCATTTGCTCACTGATGTCTTCAAGGCTGTGTGATTCAACTATACAAAGCCAGAATCTGCTTAAAGAATGAAATGCTGACAGAGGGAAGCCCTCACATTTTATTTTGTACTATGACATACCTGGATGCATATTTAGTATTTCTGCAAAAAAGATTATGTAGCTGATCTAACAGACACAAAAAGTTACACTATATTGTACCTATATGAACTCCACGGAATAGCTATGAACTCTTAAAGTATTCATTATAAAAAGTGTAAAAATGTTAACCTGCAGAGATGGCTCAGTAGTTGAGAGCACTTGCTACTATTACAGAGAACCCAGGTTCTGTACGCAGCATCTAGATAGGGCACATCACAACTGCCTGTAACTGCAGGTCTGGAGGATCAAACACCTTCTTCAGCTTCTGCAGACAACCACACACACACACACACACACACACACACACACACACACACACACACGGCATACACTCACACAGATACACACAGATATACACATAAATGAAAGGAAATAATACTTCAAACTGGAAAGCATGGACATTTAATTGAGAAGGACTAGGAGGAAGACAAAAGGACACTGTCTCTGTGCAGACTAACTGCAAATGACTTCCTCTATGGATGGAAAGTTTAAAAGGCTATTCTATGTACTTAGAGCCACAGATATCCTGCTGCCAGGGCACCCAGCTTGGGGAACTGCTGTGTGGTGATGTCAGCCAGACTCACCCTCTGGGCTTCTAAGTCTGGCTAAGTCCCAAAGCACAGGAGGCCATGCTGAACCCTGACATGGAACCACTGTCTTCAGTATTAGTTGTAAGAGATCACTGAGAAAATGAGGAAGGCGGCACTTTCCAGTTTGAAGTGTCTCATTAAGCTGTTATTTTTTTCCCAAAATCGATTTTTTTAATGAAGAAAGTGTGGTTTGAAGGATAGTTCTGACATGCACTACTGAGGCTTTCCATGGGAGGCTGACACGGAGGAAGGGAAGATGTGAAGGTGAGAGGGGAAAGTTTGAGGGAACAGGTGGTTAGAACATTTGGTTGGAACTGATGTTCTGAGTGTGGGAATCAGGCAGTAAGGCTGACAATGCAGCTGGAGTG
The DNA here is from genome assembly GCF_949786415.1 of Peromyscus eremicus. Classification (NCBI taxonomy): domain Eukaryota; kingdom Metazoa; phylum Chordata; class Mammalia; order Rodentia; family Cricetidae; genus Peromyscus; species Peromyscus eremicus. The sequence goes on along the minus strand of NC_081431.1, from coordinate 75,795,657 downwards.
GCTGATGGAAGACTTCTACTGCTAGAATAAAGGATGGAAGCTCTGTATCAGGCAGCAGCAGATTATTGAAGCACTTTTTTTGGAAAATGATTCATATAATTTTACAGAATAGTTATGGAAAATATCAGTACAATGCAAAGACTATTTTCTGCTAATGTAGAAATCACTAATATATGTCTATCAAAAATAAAAGTAAAATTTCATGTCATATAAATGCAATCCCTTCTAATTATTCTACACAGAGGTGATGAATACTGACAGTTTGCTAAGGCTAAACATAAACTCAACCATATACACTGAGTGGATGTATTATGAAATATAATTGCACTATACATAACAATTTCTGAAATATTTTATCAGTTTAGTTAAAGTTTGGACTTAATGTAGAACAGATTTAAACTTTACCATGCATTTTTTTTATTCTAACAGCATAGAGATTTAATCCCCCAACACTGAATGATTATGTATATACAATAGAAACATGAACCCTATATTTTCATTTGGGAATAATGAAATGCATTAAATTTATAAAAACATTGTCAGCTGGGCAGTGATGGCGCACGCCTTTAATCCCAGCACTTGAGAGGCAGAGCCAGGAGGATCTTTGTGAGTTCGAGGCCAGCCTGGTCTACAGAGCAAGATCCAGGAAAGGCGCAAAGCTACACAGAGAAACCCTGTCTCAAAAAACCAAAAAAAAAAAAAAAAAAAAAAAAAAAAAAAGATAAAAACATTGTCAAAATAAATGTGCATTTCACAGTCAAGGATTGGGTGATGGTTGTGCTGGTATATCAGTGTAACAGTTATAAGGACGTGAGTCTGGATCCCCAGAACCCTATTGCCAGGTGTGGCAACCTACCTGTAATCCCAGTGCCTAGAAGAGATGTGATGCAAGATGAAAATCTATACTACACAAAATAGTGTGCTTGAATTCAAGTGGGAGACCCTGCTTCAATGTGCAAGATGGAGAGTTACCTAAGAAGATGCTAGATGTCAACCTTGGGCCTCCATGTGCACTGAACATATGTGAGCACGCATATGCACACATGCATATACCTATGCAAGATGAATTTTATAAGAAATATAGGAGATAAAACATTAAATCTTAAAATTATTCATATCAGAGAAAATTTTACATGCATGAGACTTGCACATAAGATTTATTTTTCAAAATAAGTACATAAATTGATGCATAAGTAATAAGGATATGGTATTTGCACAATATCGAATATTAATCAGTCACAAAGAGAAATGAGCCACTGACACATGCTGGAGTAGACATTAACATTTAAGCACTGTGCTGAGTAAAATAAGTCAGGCACAAAAAACCAATGTAATGCCAATTAGACAGATGCCCTTCATAGGACTTTTCCATAGAGAGAGGCTCTGAGCCAGGAGAGAGACCTCAGATTAGTGGTTTCCCCATATTAGAGACTATTGGCATTGTCCACATGGCACTACGGGGTTGATTGCCCAGTGGCTATAAAGGGTGTGGGCTGGCTTTCCCAAGAAGAGAGGAGAGTGAGAGAGAAGATAGCTTTCCTGGGAGTCAGAAGATGGCTTTTCCCGGGGTCAGAAGATTGTCTCAAGGTTCCTGAATAAACTGCTTGGAGAAGAGCCTGGTGTTGCGTCTTCCTTGCTGGTCGAGGCAGATGCGACAGTTCTGATACTAGTTTAAATGTTCCACTGAAAGCTCAAGATCAGGGCCTGGTTTTCCAGCTACTCTGAAGTCCTTGTATGCTGTTCAAATCACAACACAAAGCATTCCCATGCACTATTAGCATTGTGTTCTTCAGTTTTGGATTTATCCAAAAGTGTACCCATGTTTAGTAATGAATCCGAGGTAAAGGGGAGGGCTCACCCACTGCACCCTGGCATGCAGCATCTCAGCATAGCCTGGGTCTTTTCCATTCAGCATGCTGAATCCCAAAGGAAACCCAGCTGCAGTCAGTTGTAGCCACTACACCTTGAATCCATTACCTGATCTGCCTGTGGCACTGCGTCCTCTGTGTGTTCCTCTTTGCTTGCACTGCTGAATGCCATCCCTGGAGTATCTGGCCTGCCAGACTCTGGCCCAAACACTGTCCCTCAGCGGTCACATCCTTCAGCATTTAGCAAGGCAAGGACACAGAACTCTGTAGTTTCTTTCTGCCACTACATGGATGCTCATGGGCAGCTCCAAGGCTTTGCCTCACCTCAACAGTACCCACACCTCTGCTACTGGAGAGTCAGATGCTGAGGTCTCTGGCCCCTGGTCTGCCATTGTTCACTATTCCTACAGTGTTTCTCGCATGGCTCCTCAGGGTTGCAGAGTGTATCTTCCAACCATGTTGGTCTACCTCTCACAAATACCCTGGCTGACTGCATTCTCCCTGACGTGCCTCCTTCAGGGCAGAAAGCACATGTAGAAGCATGCTACTTGTGCTGGTTCTCTCACCACCTGCTGCTGGTGACATGGTGATGTCCCTAGGGTCTCAGCAATGCTGGGCTAGGAAAGCCACTGCTGCTGCTGCTCCTGCTGCTCCTGCTGCTGCTGCTGCTGCTGCTGCTGCTGCTGCTGCTGCTGCTGCTGCTGCTTCTGAAGCAGCTGCTCATTCTCAGACTCTGCTTTCCTGTTCTCCTCCACATGTCTGCGTCCAAGGTCCCATGCCAGGGGAAGCCAAGGGGCACACCTGCTCTACCCTAAGTTACTTTCTTTTAAGTCTTCACAATATCCCACCTAAAGTCTAGATATCTCAAACTTCCTCAAAATTTTACCCATACTCAGCACTCACTCAGACTCATGCCATAACTCACTCAAACTATACAATATACCCAAGCACTCACACTTTCAAACTACTTTCTCAGACTTAAAAAAAGTCACAAACTCAAACCATCCTATTATGCAGCCTTGTGGGGCAAAATAAGCTCAGACTCTCTGACTTTGAGGGAAGATGGAATACGGCCACACTATGCAGTCTCTGTGGGCCCCCACAGATAAACACATACATACATACACAGAGACACACACACACACATAGATATAGACAGACAAACAGGCATATACATACAAACACACAAACAGACACACATTTATACTTAGAGAAAGACATACATGCTATACATGTACACATACATACATATATATACACAGACTCAAATACATTCATATACACAAACACACAAATACATACACACATATATACATAAGACATATACACATGTATACAGAAACACATTTGCACATATGCACACAGACACACATATACATGTGCACATACACACACAGAGGCACAGAGACACACAGACACACAGACACACACTCACATTCCACTTTCTGTCTTTAGTGTGGAAGCTGAATGTCAGAACATTGCATTGCTTGAAGATGGAGTTCTTTCCCTGTAAATATAGTGAATAGTCCTGGGGCAACCTGCCTTATAAGAGCTCTAGGCCACAAGCAAATGAGTACAGCATGAGGAACTGTGTTCAGATCCCCAACATCTATGAAAAAGCTAACGTAGCAGCAGGTGTCTGGAACCTCATTGCTGGGATGGCACAGAGCCTGGCAAATCCTAGAACTCATCAATGGGCTCTACATTCAGTGAGAAAAAATGTCACTAAAACCCAGGTAGAAAGGATTGAGCAAGGTACTTGATGTCAACCTCTGCCCTCCCTACATACATACACACAGATACACATCTACCCATATGCACATGCATATGTGTAGCACACACTCGTACATATATAACCATATGACCATACATGCATGGAATATAGTTACACATCATACCTACACACAAACATACACACACAGATTTTTTTAAAGATGCTCTATATTGCTTTTGATTTTTTTTTTTTTTTTTGTGTGTGTGTGTATGTACATGTGACTGCAGGTGCTCTCAAAGGCCAGAAGCTGGTGTCAGATGCTCTGTAGCTGGTGTTATAGGTGGTTGTGAGCCACTCCACACAGCTCCTGGGATCAAACTTAAATCCTCTACAAGAGTTGTATCTGCTTTTAACTGCTGAGGTATGGTTTCCTCCTCCATTTCTAAAGAATGATTGTGTGAATGGATGAATGAGAGACTAAATAAATAATTAAGTAAACGATATCAGCAATTGAATCATGACACAAAATAATACTCCTTTTACATGCAGAAATTCTCAGCAAAACAACAAATCCAGTAATATCTAAGAAATTATATGTCAAGACAAAAGCAGGATTAGTTCCATTGTGCTGGGCTCATTTAGCATTCACTTATTAACCGGTGCAACCCAATGTGTGAAAAGGCTAAAGAGAAGTTACATATTAACGCATCACTTAATGCAGAAGAGCTTTACACGATCCAAACCTGGCCATCGGAAAACTGAGGAAACAAGCAAAGGGGGAATGCGGTTAACTTGATTAGAAGCATCTACAAAGGCATTTCTTACGGGGAAGATTACATTAACTGTGGAAACCCAAGGCTTTTGATGGAGATTGAGGTAAGGCCACTGTTAACATCCTTATTCATCAAAGTATGGAAGCTCTGGGTTCTTAAACCAAGACAAGTACTATTGTGGTTCAAATGTTAAATGTCTCCCATAATCTTGTGTGCTTGAGCCCCAGTTGGTGCAGTTTAGGAAGGTTGTGGAGCCTCTAGAGACAGAACCTCATTGGAGGATGTGGGTCTCTTGGGGATGGGTGTTGAGTTTTATAGCCCAGACTCAGTTCCTCATTATTCTCTGCTTCCTGAATGTGGAAGCAATGTGAGCCGCCAGCCTCCTGCTCCTGGCATGATGAATTTTGTGCCTCATTATAGATTGCATTCCCCTGGAACTGGGTACCAAGAAAAGCCCTTTCCCCCTTAAGTTGCTTTTGCTAGGGTGTTTTACCCAGCCACAGAAGGGTAGCTGAGACAGGAAGAAAAGAGGAAAGACTGGAATTATGCAGATTTGCGTATGCCGTGATTGCTAATATTAGAAACCTAAACTAAACTAATATCAGCAAAAAAAATAATGCCTAGGAATATAATACCTAAGATGAGATATGAAAAAATAATACCTAAGAAGCTACAGCCTTGTTTACTGTTCTCTCTCAGCGTGGCTAATATATGTAGTTGCTGTCAGAACAGAAATACAACAAACATATAAACATATAAAATGAAATTTCATTTATAATCACTACAAGGGAAATTAAATACAAATCAAAACATATCCCCAGAGACATCTGTGGCTCTTATCACTGGGCACAGTGATGGGAAATACCCAGGATCCTGGAACATGATGGAGCACTTCTTGGTTCCATTCTGCTGATGTCAATCTTCTGCTTGCTCTACCCAATTGCTGTTCTCTGAGATATTTAACATTCTGCTAGTCTTCCATAAGGAAACCTCACCTCCTGGGTGGCTGCAGAAACAGACACTCAGCTTCCTGCATTTTGTAGGCTTCAAGTACAAGATTGATGTGTTGGAGGGTGAGACCCCGAAGTCTCTCTTTGTGATTTGCCAATGGCTACCAACTTGTATCTTCATGTGGCCTCTTGTATGGCTGTTTCAAAATCTACACCTTATAAGAACTTGAATCAGATTAGATTAGGTAATGCAAATTACCTCATTTTACTTTAATTACTTCTCTAAAGGACCTTTCTCCAAGTATATTTACATTCTTCATTTTTTTGAGGGCTAGGGTTTCAGGGAATGAAGTGGTGTGTGTGTGTGTGTGTGTGTGTGTGTGTGTGTGTGTGTGTGTGTGTGTGTGTGTTTGTGTGTACAGTGAATGTCAGAGTAATCCATGCCTGTCATTTCCCTTGATTTTTTTTCCCTTTTCCTTTATCTTTTGGAGACAGGGTATTTACATGTAGCTTTGGCTATTCTGGCTATCCTGGAACTCACTATGTAGACCAGACTAACTACCTTTTTTTGTTTGTTTGTTTGTTTGTTTGGCTTTTTTGGCTTGGTTGGTTAGTTGACTGGTTTGTTTTGAGACAAGATCTGTCACAGTTCTGGAACTTTCCTAGTAGGTTAGACTGGCTGACTAGCAATGTTCAGGAATAAACCTGTCTCTACCTCTCCATCACTGGGATTACAACCACAGGACACAACTGATATCTTTTCTTCTTCCTGCACAGTTTCTAGGTATTTAGCTCATGTTCTCATGCTTGTAAAGAACTCAGTTATCTCTCTTGCTTTCAAGAATGAATATTGTGCAATCCAGTGAATTACCTCACACTGAGTAAAGGACACATCATGTTTGTGCATTATTCTCTGTATTTTGCCCCTATCTAAATGTTGGCTGTGTATGACTCCATAAACATCCCATATCAGATAAGATGAGAAACATTCACGGTGGCAACATTTACTGTTTTCTTCACATATAACTGTGAAAATAATTCCACTCAAGAAACTATGGACACCTTTACTCTCATCTTTTAATATTAAAAATATAACCAAATCCCAGAATATTGCAATTGTCCAGAATAAGCTTTACAAGGAAGTAATAGTTGTAAAATTGTGTTGAATTGATTCTGTCCAACTGAGTGGAATTTCTGAGCCCCTCCCCAACTTTCCCTCAGACAGGGTCTCATGTAACTCATGCTGGAAGAAAGTTTGGCCTGCATCTGTGGATGGTTTTGAATATCTGATCTCCAGGAATTCTCTACCCCAGGAAAGTAATGACCTTGGTAATCAATGGAACCAGCTAGGGTCAGTCATATATCATCACATGAGACCAAGGAACCCTGTTTCTCTTTCAAACCATAACAGTTCATTCCTTACCTTATGTGTCTAGAATGCGTGTGCTTTGTATAATAAAAATGAGAGAAAGTCCTTGCCTTGGTCTCAGTTGAAAGTGCCCATGAGTGTACATGCATATGCATGTGTACTAAGGCCAGAAGACAAAACCTGGTGCTGTTGGTTAAGTGCTGACATCATGTTTTCTGAAATAGAGTCTCTCATTTTGGCTTAGATTGGTCAGCCAGTGATCCTCAAGAATCTATTTGTCCCCACCTCCTCAGCATTGGATTTAAGCACATGCCACCAGACCCAGCTGTTATACATGGGTTCTGGGAATCAAATAGATGCCCACATCCTTGTGCAGAAAGCACATCACCCACTGAGCACCTGCCTTGCCTTCTAACATTGTTTTCAATGCTGCCATAAAGACAGGGACAAGAGCAAAGGATAGAGCCCTGAGTTCAGAAACAAAAAAAAATGCCAAGGTCATTCATCAGGGAAAGAATAGCATCTCCAACAAATGTTTTATAGAAAACTGGATAGCCACATAGATTTTACAGGTGGACTTGGGGTAGGTGGTGATGGGAATGAAAGGATCAGATGTGGAGGTAGAGGGGAGATAGGGTAGATGGAGAGAATTCAGGGAGAGATAGCTGGAATCGAGAGGCATTTGAGTGATAATATGGAAACCTAGCACAGTGGAAACTTCCTAAAAATATGAAGATGATCCTAATTAGATCTCCTAATAACTGGGTATAGGGAGTCTCAATAGGCCATCTCTTGTTACCAAACAAGGCTTCCAATAGCAGGACTGCATTGCATTCAATTGAGGTGTTGGCCAAGGGGGTCTCACAGAAATCCCAAACAACCCAGGCTGTTACTAAGACAAATTGACAGTAGAGTCTCCATTACTGAAGGCAACACCCACATAATTTATTGAACATACAGAAGGTGCCTACATGGAGCCTTCACTCCTCTATTCTGGTGTCTTTGATGTGGGAAGGTACTCCACAGCTGACCAAAAGAGAAACGTAAACACCAACTCAGCCACAAAACCTTTGATCTACAATCTGCCTGCCTTCAAGCTATGCTAGAGCAATTATAGCACAGAACCTTTGGGGGTATCCAACCAACGCTTGATTTGACTTAAGGTTCACTCCATCAGACAGAAGGCAAACCTGACACTGCTTGGGAAATCAGGAATCAGAGACTAGATAGCCCAGAGACCTAGGGTAAAACCAAACACTTCTGGGCTAAATAAATAAATAAATAAGTTCAATAAAATGCCTCTTAGTGACATTCTGCTTTACTCATAGATCAGTGTCTTATTCAGTTATCATCAGAGAAGCTTCTTCTTGCAGCAGATGTGAACAAATACAGAGACCCACAGCCAGAAAATATGCAGAGAGAGAGAGAGAGAGAGAGAGAGAGAGAGAGAGAGAGAGAGAGAGAGTCAGTCCTTGGAACACATAGCTCTAAATGGGCTATCTCCATCAAATCCCTCCCCTGAGAGCTTGGAAAGCTTCATGTAGGAAGAGGCAGAAAGGAATGGAGCCAGAAGGAAGAGAGGACACCAGGAGAACAAGGCCTTTTCCATCAACTAAGCAAGGCTCAGAGACTGAAGCAGCAAGCACAGGGCTTACAGAGGTCTTCACCAGGTCCTCTGAGTACATAGTATAGCTTTTAGCTTAGTACCTCTATGGATCTCCTGAGTGTGAGATGGTTGGGTTTCTGATTCTTGTGCCTGCTCTTCAGACTCTCTTCCTTCTGTTGAGTTACCTTGTCTAACCTCAATATGATGGGTTTTGCTTTATCTTATTATATTTTGTTTTGTCATATTTAGTTTTTATCTCTTGGAAGTCTGCTTTTTTCTAATGAGAGACAGAAAGGAATGGATCCAGAGAGAAGGTGAGGTGAGGAGAAACTGGGAGAACTGACAGGAGAAGAAACTAAAATCAAGATATATTATATGAGAAAAGAATGTTAGGATAAAAAGGAAAAAATAAAAAGGCCTCTTCATATTCAAAGCAAATTAATTCAAATGCACTAAAACTAAAACTGTAAGGATTAAAGCAAGAAAATCCTTATATGAACTTGTGTATTCTAACTCTCATAACCTTGCGTTGGTCAGAAGACTTGTAAAAAAGATGTAACAAAAGAAAAAAGAAAGAAAGAAATTGAGTTCCATTAAGAGCAAAATCTATTATAGAAGCTATTATCAAAAAAGTGAAAAAAGGCAACCCACAGAATAAAAGAAAAAATATTTGCAAAGTCATATGTGTGAACCTTTTAGCTAGAACATGAAATGACATTATAAAACAGTAACGAAAAGATTGTTTTGGACTTTAAAATGTTCCAAATGAGTGAATAAATATTTTTCCAAAGGAATAACACAAATGACCAAGATGTATGGGAAAAGATGCCTGCACTCTGAATCAATGGAGAGGTAAAACTCAAAATCAAAATGAGACCGCAATTCATCCTCTCTAAACAGACTAGCACTAAGAAGTCAGGTGCTTTGTAACACATGGCACATATGATTTGGTATGACAATAGATGAAATGCTGATGAATGTTGCTTGAAGGGACCTTGAAAACAGTATGCTGAGTGAGATAACCAGACACAAGGAGTCACATGTTACCTTTCCATTACATAAATGTCCAGAATTTTTGCATAAGGAAACTAGATAGAGGGGTTGGTGTGGAGTTGGTGACAGAGTGCTTGTTTAAGGCATGAAAGGCATCAACTGGAAGAACTTGTAATTCTATAATGTACTATAGAGTCGGGTAAGGGGATGGCAGGCAAGCATTATGTTCTGAAGTAAAAAAAAAAATTCTGAATTTGACTGCGATGTGATTACATATTTTCAAGACTACACTGAGAATTGTTGCAGGGTAAACTCGTGTGTGTGTGTGTGTGTGTGTGTGTGTGTGTGTGTGTGTGTGTGTGTGTGCGTGTGGTGTTCATGTATGAAGGATATAGGAAAAGCTGAGGTCTTATTTCTCAGATTCATTCCATCCTGTTTTTTAGAGATAGGGTCTCTCACTGGTTTGGAACTCTGAGTAAGCTGGCTAGTTAGTGAACCCCAAGGATCTGCTTCCTCTGATTTCCCAGTGCTAGGGTTACAAGTTCAGGCCACTGTATTGTTTTTTTACATAGCTTCTGGGGCTGGAACCTGGATGCTTGTACTTCAAGGCCCTTTCCTGGCTGAGTTATTTCTGTAGTCCTTGAGTCATATATTTGAAATGGATGAATTATATAACAGGTGAGTTATAAGAATGTAAAGCTGTTTATGAAGCAGTAATTTGTAACAGAAATTCAGACTGAAGCACCAGCCACTGGAGTTACCTTAAATCATTGCACATTTGATGAATTGATGGGGTGCCGTGTTTGAATTCAGAGGACTGCTGCAGTTAACAGGAATCAATAGGCTAGAGGCCAAAAGAAGCTAGAAAGTGTTATTTTGACCAGTTTAATGGATTTTGTTGGTTTGTATATTTGTTTCTAATCATCCCCACATCCATGTGACTTGTGTGCAGACCTAACTGTACATGGGAGTGTGTGTGTGGGCTAATGGTTGGTGCCACATACAATTCTTGATAGCTTTCCACCTTTGATAAGGACCCTTTTTTTCTTTTTTGTTAATTAATTAAATATTTTTCCAGCCCTATCATATTTTCCCCTCTCTCCCTCCTCTCCATCTATTCTCTCCCCCAAACTTCTTCTCTTGTCCAACATCCACTCCTCCTCCTTTCTTTTGAGAAAAGGTCAGGCCTCCCATGTATATCAGCCAGCCATGGCATATCAAGTGGCAGTTACAACTAGGCATCTCCTCTTCTAGTAAGGCTGGATGAGGCAGCCCAATAGGAGGAAAGGGTAGAAAAGGCAGGCAATAGAGTCAGAGAGAGTCCCTGCTACCACTGTTAGGGGTCCTACAAGAAGACCAAGCTACACAACTGTAACATGTAACATGTGCGGAGGGCCTAGGTCAGTTCCTCGCAAGCTCTCTGGTTGGCAGTTCAGTCCGTGTGTGCCCCTATCAACCAAGGTAAGTTGATTCTATGGGTTTTCTTGTGCTGTCCTTGACTCCTCTGGCTCCCACAGTCCTTTCTCTCACTCTTTCAAAGTCCCACTCTTTAGATCTGCCTAATGTTTGACTGTGGGTCTCTGTATCTGTTTCCATCAGTGGCTGAATGAAATCTCTCTGACGACAAATAGGCTAGGCAACAATCTACGAGTGAAACAGAATATAAATAGGAATCATTTCATTGATTTTTTTTTAAAAGAATCCCAGTCATGTTTGGTTTTATCCTATGTCTCTGGGCTGTCCAGCCTCTAGGTCCAGGCCCTCCAGGCAGTGTCAGGGGTGGGCTCTCTCTCATGTTATGTGTCTCAAACTGGACCAGTCATTGATTGCCCCTCCCATAAATGCGGCACCACTTTTACCCAAATTCTTATAGACAGGGCAAATTATAGATCAAAGGTTATGTAGGTGAGTTTGGGTCCCAGTGCCTCCACTGGAAGTCTTGCCTGGTTATAGGAGATGGCCAGTTCAGGCTCCCTATCCCCTATTGCTAGGATTCTTATCTAGGGTCAGCCTCATGGATTCCTTGGAGTTTCCATTGTCCTAGGTTTCTAGCTCATTCCAGAGATGCCCCAGATTCCAGCTGTTTCTTCTTATACTCTCCCTCCATTCTTCCCCAACCTGATCCCTTCTGTTCCCATGTCAGTCTCCTTGTCCAGACACACCCCTGTCCACTTGTGATGTTTATTCTATTTCCCCTTCACAGTGAGATTTATGTGCCCACCTTGAACCCTCTTTGTTACTTAGCTTCTTTGAGTTTGTAGATTTTAGCATGGTTATCCTTTATTTTATGATTAATATCCACTTATAAGTGAGTATATACTATATTTGTCTTTCTAGGTGTCAGTTAGCTCCATCAGAATGATCTTTTCTAGTTCCATCCATTTGCCAGCAAATATCATGATGTCATTAAACATCTGAGTAATATTTCATTGTATAAATGTATTACATGTTTCTTATCCATTCCTTGGTTGAAGAACATCTAGGTTGTTTCCAATTTCTGGCTATTACGAATAAAGATGCTAGTGTCCTTCCAGTATGGTAGTGTCCTTTGGGTATATGCCTAAGAGTGGTATATCTGGGTCTTGAGGTAGGTCAATTCACAATTTTCTAAGAAACTGCTATATTGATTTGCAAAGTGTCCGCACAAGATTGCACTCCCACCAGCAATAGAGGAGTGTTCTCTTTGCTCCACATCTTCTCCAGCATGAGCTGTCTCTTGTGTTTTTTATCTTTGCCATTCTGACAGGTGTAAGATGGAATCTCAGTGTCGTTTTGATTTGCATTTCAGTGATGGCTAAGGATGGTGAGTCTTTCTTTAAATGTTTCTCAGCCATTTGAGATTCTTCTCCTGAGAACTCTGTTTAGATCTGTACACCATTTTTTCAACCGGATTATTTAGTTTATTGACGTCTAGTTTCTTGATTTCTTATATATTTTGGATATTAGACCTCTGTCAGATGTGGGGTTGGTGAAGATCTTATCCCATTCTTTAGGCTGTTGTTTTGTACTTTTGATGGTGTCCTTTTGGCAGACTCTTAATGAACCCGGAGCTTCTGGATTTGGTTAGACTGTCTAGCCAGAGAACTGCAGGGATCCTCCTGTCTTTGCCTTTCCAGAACCAGGATTATGGGTGAGTCCCTGGTTTTTATGTGCATTCTCTGGATCACACTCAGGTATTCATGGCTTGCATGAGGAGCATGTTGCAGACTGGTCCATCTCCCCAGCCCTAAGGGGTTCGGGTGTTCACAGTGATTTACAGGGAGCAAACACTGGGTACTTCTTATTAGTGACACAAAATAGCTGACAGCTTCTCTTTTCGTGCGTTGAGGAAACTTGTCTGTGTGAGCTGCAGACTCAGGAGCTCTTTGCCGCGGACTGTCACTGGCCCAGGGACCTGCTGTAAGGAGAATTTTCTGTTGTGCTCATTTCTCTTGTAGTTCAGACAAACGCTGTTTCCGTGAACTCCTGCCTGCCAAGCTGCCCTGTAGTTTTAAAGGGCTTCAACAGACCACAATGTTTGTAAGGTCTTGTGAGTTGAGACTAATTTCTTTCTAAAGGTTAAACAAAACTGTTCACTGTTAAGAAAATGCAAGCCCTTCAGGTAGCCAGACCCTGAGCAGAAGGAACTGGAAGAAAGGCAAAAACACACGCTCATCTCTCAGAGTCTGAGTCAGCCTAACTACTGTCACATTGCATGGGTCACACACTAACCAAGCTTCACCTTCTGACCCTGTCATTGTCATGTCACCTAAATCACATAAGTCTTTCTCCCCAAGCTCGGTTTCTTAGCTTAGATCACCTATCAGCTAGACCCTTTTCCCAAAAAACCTTTAAAGTAACTGGTGTAACACAAAGTTCCGCTCCTCAGCAAGTGACAGCTCACAACAGCTGGGAGTCCTTGAGCCATTCTATGGCTTGTACTTCCTTACTGTGCAAGTCTGTATCTTAACTTACTGTGTCCCTCTGTGCCAACACTCTCCTTCAGGTTCCCTACTACAGTGCTTATAATACAGATTAACAAATCTCTTGTCTAAAGGACAATGTGTTCAGTCTTTTCCCCTCTTCTCCTCCTTCTCTGCCACTCTCTTCTCTTCTTTACCTTCCTAAAACCTAAAACCCAATTTTCTTCTTCTCCCTATTCTGTCTCCTCTCTGCTGGGTCTTTCCATTAACTTTGACTTATAAGATATCAATGACTGCTCCTAACTTAAATTTCCCTCCAACATAGTAATGGCTGGGCATTAGCTGCATCCTGGAAACCGAATTGGTACATGAATTGCAATCAAAGTTCTACCTGGCAAAGCCGTCTAAAAGCCATACAATGGCTCAAGGACTCAGCTTTTCTCAGCTGCAACTGTGATGGGGTAGAACTCTGTGTTCCTCTAGTGCTGTTTGAGTCATTCATGCTCCTGTAAGACACTTCTTACCCATGCTCCATGAGTTACCCAAATAATTTGGAAGACACAAGCATGTCTCAGTGGGAAAGAGTAGGCATGTGTGTCAGGAGCTTGACACAATGGTTGCCTCTACCACTTCCACGAGAACTTCTGGGCCTACCAGGCTCCTACTAAAGTTGAGAACATGCTCTGAAGCAGTATCAAGTACTTCATGAAGATGGGGCAATTTACATGGACCAAGTGGACTAATGTTCCCAGGATATTTGACTTCCACTTGATGTCTACACCTTACACCAGCAACTGCAGGTGACTGGGGGGCCCTGTGATATGATTATGAAATGATTCCTAGGCTGGCTTAATTGCTGAGCTCATTCAGACCACCTCACCTGTGACTGCAGGGATCCACAGATGAAGCTCTTTTTTCTGTTATGACTAAACATTGATTTCTTCTCACATTGTGGAGTATAGAATTGCATAGCTATGGGCATCCTAAAACTCAATCCATCAATGAATAAAAATGCTGACACTTTTAACCAAAATTGCTTTTATAATTAAAGGACGTGTGGTCTGCTCGAATGTTTAGAAACTAAAGAATTAGCCTAAGGGAGTGAACTAGGACAGGAGGTTATTTTTATTCTGCCAAATAAATTGCTATAAATGAGAAACTGATGAAGTCATTCATTAAGAGACAACTCCAAAACTCTACATTTTCCCTGCAACTATGAATGTAAACATGTACAGTCCAGTCCATTTCCTCAACTCCTGTGTAGAAAGGGCGATTGAAACCATATCTTTTAAGCTCTGGACTTCTAAATGTCTGGAACTCTGGGGCTTGAAAGAAGGCACTATACAGTGGGAAAGGACACCTGCACTAGAGCAAGACAACTTCCAAGTGCAAAGGAAACTTCAGAAGCTTCCTATGGTATGCCATGCAGTTATTTCCTCTGAAATGAAGCATTCCCATTGTCACTCAATGTTCCATTGCTGTGAAGAGACACCATGACCGTGGCAACTCTTGGAAAGGAAAACTTGTCATCACCGGGGCTTCCTTAATTTCAGATGCTTAATCAACTGTCAGCATGGCAGAGACCATGGTGGCACAGAGGAAGTCTCATATTTCTAGAAAAGTAGTTGAGAATTTCTGGCTTGGGCTTTTGAAACCTCCAAGTCCACTCCAAAGACACACTTCCTCCAACAAAGTCACACCTCCTAATCCTTCTCCCTGATGACTAAGCATTCAAATAGATGATCCTATGGTGGCCATTCTTATGCAAACCACCTCCTCTTCTGAAAGAGAGGAGGGAGGCTTTGGGACAGGAAGGGAGCAAAGCTCACTAGCTGAAGAAAGCCTCTGAAACTTACTTCACCACCCCAAGCTATGTAAACAAGATATTTGCTGCAGAGAGGAGACTGACTGTAGAGAGCCTTCTGCTCATACAGGGCACTCTGGGAATGGAGTTTCATGAGTTGTAAGCCATGATGGGACTTTGTGGTGGTGTTACTGCCTTTGAGTGGTCCATGCTCCTGTAAATGCCCTCCACTCTTATTCTCTCTCTCTCTCTCTCTCTCTCTCTCTCTCTCTCTCTCTCTCTCTCTCTCTTTCTTTCTTGGATTTGTCTTTATAGAATACCGGTTTCTTAAAAATAAATTTTAACACACACCAGAACAAATCACTATGATATCAAGTAAAACAGCAACATGGAACCCTGATATTCAAGTTAGACTCTACCCTGTCAGCTACAATCTGCTAAGTAACATTGGAAATAGAATTTTCTATTCAGTCTACAAATATACAAAAATATTAAAATATCTGAATGCCTTTGCCTCGGTTCTTTATCCATAGGAAAGCATTTGTCTCATGTTGTACACTTAAAAAGCACCCATATTCACATGTGAGGTTCAGTATGTACTTCCCGTGGAAGCCAGGCATTAACTGCCTGAAAGGTCCTAGATTGAAGTCTTCAACACTTTTTGAAGATTGCTTTTCCTTAAACTCTATTAAAAAAATCTAGTACATCAACAGATGTTTCTAGAGATTGATGGAAATGAATTAAGTATATTTTCCCAGATAATTTCTTATTCCAATCAGGATAGGATATGGTCAGTTTTGATTTCATGTAGTGATCATATAATTAAATAGGAACACATACACACAAAATCCAGATATACATACACACACACACACACACACACACACACACACACACAAACACATACACACACATCACACACAAAAAAAAACATATACACATGCAAACACACAGAGAGACAAACAGACACATACATGCATACACATACACAAAAAACAAACACAGACGCACACAAATACACAGAGGCACATGCACAGATGCACACACAAATATACACACAGGTACACACAAACACATGCATAAAAACACACATCAACATGCACACATATACACATATACACATAAACACACAAAAATGCATACAGACATAGATATAGACAATGCACACACGAACATATAAAGAGAAACACACACACATAAAACTGATATGGTAACCAGCCCCTCTCCCCAGTTTTCCCCAAATATCAGGATTTTTAAAAAATCAAAAATACTATATTTTAACGTGAAAAATATGTTAAAATTAAGGATCCAGTAAAATATAGTACATTAGAAGGATCTAGCTTTATTTTCAATGTTTTTGTTGTTGTTTTGTTTTGGGTTCTGGAGAACAAAGCATGATCAGAAAACATAGAACCCATAACTAAAACTTATACACCAGTACTGCTAAAACCCTTTGGCAATTCCTTTGTAAATCCTCCCTAGACTCCCCTGCATGTACAGCCTTGAGTCTACCATAGGGTAAGAATACTCTTCTCCTCCCTGTTTAAATAGCTAAAATTTTACTTGTTTTATAGTGTGTGTGTGTGTGTGTGTGTGTGTGTGTGTGTGTGTGTGTAGACTAGAGGATAACCTCAACAATCTTTTCTCTAGTGTCATTATCCACCCTCTTTCTCTTGCCTTCCCTTCTCTCCCTTCCCTTCTCCTTCCTTCCTTCTTTCCCTCCCTCCCTCCCTCCCTCCTTTCCTCCTTCCCTCCCTCTCTTCCTTCCTTCCTTCTTTCCTTCCTTCCTTCCTTCCCTCCTTCCTTCTTTATTTTCTTTCTTTTGAGGCAAACAGACTCAAATACTCAAGTGTATTTGCAATACCAGTTCAGCTAATGTTACCTGGTCAAAGAACCTGAGGAGTCTGCCTGTCTCCACCTCTCTGCATCACCTGGGTTACAAGCACAGGTCACCACTCTTTGCAATTATTATTATTGTTTTTTTAATGTTGTTCAAGTTGTTTAATGATGATCAAGCTGAAGTCCTCATTTTCAGAAGGCAGTTATCTCCCAGCCTTAGCTGGATTAATTTGCTTCTCATATGAAGAAATTGATCCTAATTTTGCGTTTAGCATCTCTACCAAGACCATACATAAAAGAGCCCCCATTTTGTATTCATGACATATCTGAGTATTTTCCTGACTATACAGCCAAATTCTTGAGAAGGATTTAGCTCCTGGAAGTAAAGACAGTACACACACAACTTTGATTTTATATAGATTTTACCTCTTAACTGGCATATTATCTTCACCTTTAGTATTTCAATGGTGATAAAGTAGTAGTAGTTATGTGTGTTCTTGTTTGTATGTATACTTAATCCATGATTGGCACAACAATAGAGTATAATGAGACCAAGAATTAGTGCAGCTTTTTCAATGTGTTTTTTGAGAAACTAAGAAACATAAACTAATAAACTATATTATACATGGAATTTAATTCTTACCACTTGCTTAATAAAATTTAATTCTACTACTTGACATCTATCCATTTCATTTTTCATAGATTGCTATAAAAATCAAATTACCATACAATTGGAAAATACTTAAGGAGGGTAAGTCAATTTGTGAAAATCTAAGACCTACTAAGTGTGTTAGAGATTGATTATCAAATTGAGTCAGCCTAGATCTGAGGTTTATACATGCACTCCTATAACAACAACAAAACAAACAAACAAACAAAAAACCTCTTTTCTGGGGAATGAACAATGTATTCATGACTTTGTCCAAAATCTGTGTATGATGTTAGACACAGTAGATCACACCTGCCTTTAAGGGGGCAGTGTTCTAACCAAAACAGGGGTGCAGAGATAGAATGAGAGATAGTTAAAAGATGTCGTCACAATTGATGTTTAAAAATATTTGCACTTGAGTCCACAGTGTTAGAATTGTGATATTTGCTTATGAAAGACATCACAGCAAATTCATTCAAACATTCTCTCTCTGTAGATACTATCATCAGAGAACTGGAGAAAGACTTCAGCACTTTCCATGAAGAGCCTTCTGATCTTATCCTTCAGCTTCTTCAAGCTACTTAGAACCTGCAGACCTTGGGCTGGATGCTGGTTTCAATGAGCAAAGAGCTTGCCATGCAAGCATGGAGACTTGGGTTTGAATTCCAAGTATCACATAAAGGCTGGGTATGCTACATAGTGTCTGTATATTCCATTGCTGCTATAGAG
The DNA here is from genome assembly GCF_949786415.1 of Peromyscus eremicus. Lineage (NCBI taxonomy): Eukaryota > Metazoa > Chordata > Mammalia > Rodentia > Cricetidae > Peromyscus > Peromyscus eremicus. The sequence continues at coordinate 75,777,461 of NC_081431.1, read as the reverse complement.
CAAAGGGAAGCACAGGCCAGTGAATTCCTGGAAAACCCAGACCACCCTAACCTGACATACACCACCATGAACAACAAAAGACCATGACTCAAAAAGCAGGTACCTCAGATTGTCCATTACTCCCATTCACAATGACATAAGTGTGCATTCCAACATACAAACATGCACATATGCGTACCTCACAGTCACACATGACAAAATTCCAATAATAACAGTAATACCAACATTCCTATGGAAAATATGTTACCAGTAGTTGCAGTATCATATTTCCATTGAAGGGAATATTATTTCTTATTGGACTGTGGTTTAAAGATGAAGAAATTGTCATTAAATAATCATTCAAGTTGGTCATTGTTGAACCCATAAAAGGCAAAAGGGTCATATGTTACTGATCTTTTCAGATAGAATTTGATTCTGTAGCCAAATACTTTTTGTATTGTGTGCCAATCTCAGAGTTATCTAAGAATAAAAGCTCAAACTGTCTAATACAGTATGAATTAACACTTATGAACAGAGGACTTAAACAACTTGTAAAAATCTATGAAATATGCCTAAAGTTACAAATAAATTAAAAAATCTAAAAGAATAGGATAGACATGGTCATATACTCAGACTCAAGGCACTAATGAGAAAAGGCAGAAAGATAAAGTGTTTGAGACTAAACACAGCTACAGAGAGAAAACCTGTCATAGCAACTAATGAAAGTGCCTCGTTTCAAGCCAATATAAAATATTTTTACCGATAGCTGTCATTTGGGGCTCTGAAAACTCTTGTGTCCTTCCCATGTCTGACACAAAGAAATCCACATTAGAAGAGAATGGGAAGCAGTGTAGACACAGGAGCTACACCAGAGGGAATCAGGTGGGACTTCCCATACTTTCCTCCCACAGTGAAGATTCTTGTTTTTTAGAACTTGGGTATGTGCCCGCTGGCACCAAGAGGAAGTCTCCCCTCCCCAGTTAAGGATACCTACATTGACATCAGGTGACAGTATTTTTAATAAACAGTGCGTCCATTTTTCAATGACAAGCTGCATCTTTCTTTCATGCAAGGTATTCCTCAACCACTAGCTGGACAATCAATGAGACATTTCCTCTCCGGAAATATCTCACCAGGACTTCTTGTCTGTGTGCAGCAATGATTTGGTGAAATCACGGGATTGGATCCTTAACCAGGAATGCATGCAGGCTGCAAGGCTGGCTTCCAGGAGAGATGGGAAGGAGGCTCTGTGGATGATCTAGATTCCAGGATTTTTCAGGAGATCCAGTCTTCACCCTGGACACCTGAGGTGTGGGTTCTGCCACTCCATAGTGCACTTGCTCATTCTAGAGAACAAGGGATTCAGGAACAAAGGCACACAGAAAGGAAGATGGTCACATGTGATTCAATTATGACAAGGGAAGTCAGGTATAATCATGATTCTGTGGGTCCATTGGGTTCTGAACTGGTTGATCTTGAGTCTCCCTGCATCCAATGATGAACTATAAATTCTGGTACTCCTTCCTCTACTCCCCTAGTGATAGCAATTAAATTTCTACCACATCCCATTTATGTGATGCTGAGGATACAACTCAGTGCTTCATGGACTCCAGGTAAGCTCTCTACTAACTGAGCTACAAAACCCACACTTCAGTATTGTTTTATGAAATGAGTAAAAGAAGTTTGACTAGATGGTGCCTGATCAGCAAAGAAAACTGGTTGCAGCATCCAGTCAGCGCAGTACCTCATGTCATCTTCTGGAATCTTGAAAATGGAGGGGATCAGAGCAGCCACAAGTAGACATGTAGGAGTTTTCCCCAAGTCAAAAAACATTAAGACATGGGAGAGACTCTTAGAGTTCTTGATTGTCTTACACACTAGACTCTGAACATGCTCAACACAAGTTTAGATTCAGAGATGCTTCTGTTAGCTGACAGTCCCCTCAGACTCTGAAGAGTGGTCCATCTCATGATAGAGCCTGGAGAAGCAGCAATAAGTTGGTCCAGCTTCATCTTTTACATCATGATGCCTGTTCTTGTTGCTTCCTGGTTCCTGTACTTCCCCTCCTTCAACAAACCCAAGACCAGTATATCTTACATAGGTTCCATGTGGATATCACAAGGATCAGTCTTTTGACTAGCTCCAGGGCTTAAAATCAGAGCTCAATCTTCATTGCCATTCTGCTATTATCCTGAAAGCACCAAGCATTAATGGTTTTCTAGGGTAGTTGAGCTACACTTCCTGGATGCAACAGCCTTGGCCAACCTACTGCTCCTGCCAGAGTCATGAAGCCCCTTATTTAGACAGAACCCTGGCTGGCCTGCCTCTATAGTGTCCTCAGGAGGCAGAGCCTGCTCCCACCAGCTAGAGACTCCTCCACTCCGAAGAGTCACAATCTAGCCTCCTCTGGAAGTGCCTAGGCCTAAAAAAGCCTTTGATGAACACTTATAGTTCTTCATGTTCTGTCTTCAAACCCAAAGGATCCCCTTATCCTGGGCAAAAGTCCACTGCAGTGCCTGCCTGGCCACCTCAGATGGACCTGGCTGTGGAGTCCAGGACATAAGCTCACTTCCACTTTCCTAGCCTGAGAAGCACTGTGCTGGACATCAAAAGAGGTCAAAGCAGGGAAGGAAAAAGAGAAGAGGAGTGAGGTAAAAGGAGAAAAAGGAGGGAAGAAATGAGGAGAAAAGGAGGAAGAGGTAAGGAAAGAAGAGGAAGAGGAGGAGTAGAGGAGGATGTGGGGAGGAGGGGAGGAGGGCAAGAGCAGCAGGAGACAAGAAAAGGCCAGTGAGATGGTACAAAGAACTAGTGCCATCACTTAAGACCTTGGTGCAAAGCAGGAGCTCCTCGTGAGGCACCAGCTGGGCACCGTCTTCCCCTGAGGCTTCCTAAGTACTGGGCACCAGCTGGGCATGCACTAATCAGTCTGTACCAGCCAACAAAGCTTCACATCCAGTAGGTCATTGCACAGCTCAGAGCTGCCACAGATGCGCCTTCCCAGGGACCAGGGAAGCAGTCACTGGAAGAAAAGCCCTGTGTTAGTGCACAGGGAGCTGGGTTCACCTCTAGCTCACAGGCCAGGTGAGAGACAATCACCCACCTCTACCACATTTGCCACACCACTGCAGGATGGGGGTGACCTGATCCCACTTGCCAAGCATTCCCACCTGCCAAGCATCCTCACAGTAACACAGAAAAACCTGGGCATTTTGTCAAATACACAACAAGGCAGCCAGTCCTCAGATCATAAAGTAGATTCCCTGGGTCATAAGAGGCAGGTGCTCTCAGCCTGCACTGCCCTTCAGTCTTCCCCACCTCTCCCACTGGACGACTGCTGCAGTGACTGAACACGCTCTGTCCCTGCTCCTTTGTACTTTAGATTCCCAGCTCCTCCTCCTTCCATTGCCCTGGCCTGGGAGGCTGCTGAGCCTTCCTTCATGTCTGTCCCTCTGTCTTCTCCTACAAACCCACCCACAGACACTATTTCAAACCCATTGGCACCCCTTTCTGAGCCTTCACCCTTTAAGTTGGCCCTTAAGTCTCTTCTTAGGTCAGCAACGCCCGCACCCTATCCCGATGTGTGCAAATGCTGAAGTGAGACCTGACACAAATAAAGACCACTCTCATTTGGCCTCTGCTCCAGCTCCTCCCTGAACCTCCATTCTCCATCCCAGGCCCTTCCAGTCTCCTTTCTGCAGGAGGGATTCCCCTTCACCAAAGTGTGCAATCCCCCTCCTCCTTTCTTCCCCATCAGAGAGAGGGAGAAAGAGAATGTTTAAAAATAAATCCAGGCCAGTACATATCTGATAATTTCATGTTATTCTAGGATGCAGCTTGGGGAGCAGAGACAGGTGGATTCTTGGAACTCACTGTCTAGCCGATCTACACAAAGCAGCAAATTTGGGATTCACTGAATGACCTTGTTTAAAAGATAAGACATAGAGCAAGAGAGGAAGACATAGTACTAGTCTCAGGTCTCCACAAGCATCTGCACATATAAGCACACTTGAACATACATATGCACATACACTTACACTACACACATACATTCAAAATATCTTGTTCACTCTTGACAGAAATGTAAGATTTTCTTTTTCTCTGATGATTGTGATTAGTGATGCCATAAATGTTTTTACACATATTTGTTAGACATTGTGTTCCTCAAACGAGCCCATGATGTCACAAGTATTGTCTGTTTCTTTTGGTAGCATGCTCCACAGTGGTGTTTGATTAGCTGGCTTTAGTGTATAATTCTCAAGAATTTAATCAGCCACATTTATGAACAAACAAAAATAACAAAAACCACGGTATATTCCTCTCCAATGCGTGGCTTCTGCCAACTGTCTCGTCCATATTTAGCCCCCAAAGGTGGCACAAGCAGATCTTATACATGCACAACTGACTGCTGAGAGCATTAACAGACACATGAACCCCATGGGGGGCTGTTCTACTGTTCACTCTCGGGTGTAAGTTAAAGAACATAGAACAACAAATACTGTCAATTCAAAGGGCAACACTGGAAAATATGAGGGTAACACTACCATAAAAACCACACAGAACAGCAACATCACACTCTGGTTCAAACGAAAATTGTTCCCCTAGGCTCATATGTTTGAGCACATGGAACCTAGTTGTCAGTGGTGTTTGGGAAAGTTATGGGAATTTTAGGAGGGAGAGTCTTGCTGAAAGAAGTCGGTCACTGGGGATGAGTTTTGAGGTTTGGTATCTGACTTCACTTCCTGTTTGCCCTCTGCTTAATGATGGCATCAGCAATGTTACCAGTCCTTCCTGCTCCTTCTGCCTCGTCTTCTCCACTACGATGGACTGTATGCTCAAACAAACTGATGGACTCTGTGAGCCAAACAAACACATCATCCCGTAAGTTACTTCTTGGGTGTTTGATCATAACAGCAAAGAAAGTAACTAATATACAATGTAAAATATAATATACAATGTAATCATGTGATGAAGGTAGGCAACACAGAACAGTAGATAAAGATGAGATCTAGATGGGATCTAGAATTAAAATTCTGTAGTTAAAATCATCACTCTGACATTTCTTTCTATATTACCTTGTTTACTCTCAGTTTTCTTGTTCTGTCAAATGAGAGGAATAATGTTCCAATTCAGAGATTGAAATTTGAGTATGGTAATATGTGAAAGAATAATAATTATGCTCGGGACATAATAAGGACATTTATGCCTTCAGAGTAATCATTGGGTGTGTGTGTGTGTGTGTGTGTGTGTGTGTGTGTGTGTGTGTTTCTAACTCTTTGTCACTCATGAAAATTAGAATTATTCCTAAACTTATGTAAACTATTTCTGAGTTTATATTTAGGGACTAGAAAGGTAGATCATCAGTTAAGAGTACACACTGTTCTTGTAGAGGAATAGGGTTCAGTTCCCAGCACCCACATAAGGCAGCCCACAACTGACTGTAACTTCAGCTTCAGGGGGACACAGCATCATCTTCTGACCTCTGCATGTTTCTGCATGCACAGGCTGACCATAAAGTCACACAACCACACACATATAAATAAATAAAATAAAATAATTTAAGCTTATATTCAATGTTGGGGACCAATTCCGGACAGCTGTGTCTTGAACTTTGTGTGACCTTCCTTGCTTTATCAAACCTTACGAAAGCAGGAAGTTCCTGGCCTAACCTCGAGCTGTACAACTTCCTGGAGTATGTGCTAATCAGCCAGCCGCAGGGGCCTGGGACCAAAGCGACCTCACCCTCCCTTAGGAATTTTTCATCCTTGCTTCCCCTGCTTCCCCTCCCTGCCTGAAGCCCTGCTTATAAGCTTCAATTCCCAGTCAATAAACTGAGACCTTGACGCAATTCAGACTGACTCCGTCTTTCTTTACGCGCCTGGTCTCCTTTCCCTCTCCCCCCTTTTGGTTTACAGGTGGACCCTCCTCGAGACCCTCGAATAACCTGGCCCGCGGGACGGGTCAAGTGGCGCCCACACGTGGGGCTCGAGGCACGGCGACCCACCGGACGACAGCTGAGATAGAGGTCCGGACAAAATTCGGGTAGAGGCGCCTGGACAGCATCACTCGTGCACCGCAGGCGACCTTGAGGTAAGACTTGTCGTCCCATAACCATGGGCAAAGTTCTCTCTAAAGAAGCTCTCTTCATAAAGGAAATGAAGGACAATCTTAGGGAGAGGGGAATAAGAGTAAAAAAGAAAGACTTAATAGAATTTTTTTGTTTCGTGGAGGAGAAATGTCCTTGGTTGGTCATCAATGGCCCAGGCATTCATCCTCTGACATGGAACAAAGTTGGAAAGGACATCAATAGCATGCTTAAAGGTGGGGAAAACATCCCCGATGCATTTTTTAGTTTCTATGGAGTAATAAGAGATATCCTAAAAGATTCAGAAAAGGATGATAGGGTGTTACATTTACTGGCACTCGCAGAGGATCTATTAAATGATGTGTCCTATCCAGAAGAAAAAAAGGGTGAAATAGCTTCAAATAAGGCAGGTCAAGAGAATAAGGAAATTAGTGTCGTAGCCAACATGGACAGACAGGGCAGAACCGATGGCAAAGATGAAAGTAAAAATGGTCTCGTCAATGAGGCAACAGGGGAGGCTGGCTCCCGTACTCCTTCTTTAATAGATGAGCCCGTGTTAGAAAAGGACTTGGACCCCCCCTTAATCAGACCTCCTCCCCCAGTTAGGTCTCTGTATCCTGTTATCCACAGACATAGGGGTGATGATTGGCTGGACCCCGCCTTGGAGGCCAGCTTAGAGGAGGAGGCAGCCCGCTATGACAGGGAGAAATATGATCCACCTAGGTCTCAGGCTCCAACGACCCTTTCGAGGCACCTCCCGGCTGCCGGGAGACCAAATGTTTTACGATGGTACTTCCCGCCCCCCTATGCTCCTTCCCCACCAGAATTTGCGCCTTCTGCCCCATTAGGCTCTCCTTCCCTATTACCCGGGCTCCAGGATTTGCTTGCCACTAAGGAATCCCTCTTAGGCCAAATTGATAGCCTGAAGGAGGTCCTCTCATTAAAGAAGGAACTCAAAGAACTCACTCAGCAGATCCAAACCTTGCAGGCCGATCTCACTGAAATATCCTTAACCCCCAAGATAGGCTCAAAGAAACGGAGCATACAAAGGCGGGCGCCCACAGTGTCCCTCTCCTTCCCTGTGATGACCCGCTCGGCTGATCAGCCTCGGGAAACAGGGGAGATAGAACAGATAGAAGGAACAGAGGAAGCAGAGGGGCAGCCAGACTCGTCCCAAGACCATGAGGGTGGGGACATGGAAGAGGATGCGGCCTCAGGTTCTGAGGAGGAAACCGAGGGCCCCCTGGACGAACTGGCCGGTGGCGGGGAAGAAACAGGGAATGAACCAGGGGAACGCAATGGCCGTGGCTCTCAGGGCTCTCGTATTTTTAAAAAATTAAAGCTTAAACATTTGAAGGACCTACATTCGGCTGTTAAAAATTATGGTATTAATGCCCCGTTTACAATTTCTGTCCTGGAAGGACTTGGGCAAGGAGGCAGTCTCCTCCCCCAGGAATGGAATAAAATTGTCCAATCAGTCTTGACTCGCAGTCAGTTTTTGACCTGGAAGGCTGAATTCATAGACAGAGCCGAAACACAGGCTGCTTTAAACAAACGAAGCCCGCAGATGGCTTCCTGGTCCGTAGATAAATTGACAGGGCGAGGCAATTTTGCCGCGGAAAATAAACAAAGGGGTTTGCCAGCGGGACTCTTGGCACAAACCTCCCAGGCAGCCCTAGCGGCTTGGCGGGCCGTCCCATCCATGGGGTCGGCCAGCACTTCACTGTCAAAGATAATACAGGGAGCCAATGAGCCTTACGCTCAATTTGTGGCCAGATTACTAGAGGCCGCTGAGCGGATTTTGGGGGAGGATGGTGCCGAAAACATTATGGTCAAACAACTGGCCTTGGAAAATGCCAATGCAGCCTGCAGGGCCGCCTTAAGAGGCAAAGCTAAAACAATGGATCTTAATGGTATGATCAAGCTGTGTAGTGAAGTAGACTCCTTTGAGCACAAGATTTCAAAGTCCATTAGTCTTGCCATAGGTGCAGTTCTTCAGCCCATGGCTGGCAGATCAGGAGGAGCTAGAAATTGTTTTAGATGTGGAGCTCCAGGGCACTTCGCTCGTAATTGTCCCACTGGCCCCGATCCTGGGACTCCTTCCCCCAGCCCTGATCCCCGCGATCCAGTCCCAGGATTATGCCCCCGGTGCAAGCGGGGACAACACTGGGCAAGAGACTGTCGCTCCAGATATGATAGTGCTGGCCAACCCTTGACTGCGGTCCCGGGAAACGGGCTGAGGGCCCCGGTCCGGGGCCCTCCTCCGCAGCGGTCATCTCCGCTCCAGTCAGGGACCAACAACTCATTTACCAGCCATCAGCAACAGGGGACTACACGTCCCCAGGGCAGTCTAGCCCACCTTGCTCAAGCCTATCTAGAGCCACCCCAGGCAGTGCCGGACTGGACCTCTGTTCCTCCGCCACCCAGATTGTAACTCCAGAGGAAGGAACAGTAGTGATAGAAACCGGGGTTTTTGGTCCTCCCCCACCCGGCATGTTCTTCCTTGTTATCGGCCGAGCTTCCAGTTCGATACAGGGGCTCACAATCACTCCATCCATAGTCGATGGTGACTACCATGGAGAAATAAAACTCCTGGCTTCAGCCTCTCAAGGCCCAGTCACTATCCCCATGGGTCAACGAATAGCTCAGGCCCTACCACTCCCATTAACCGGGAAATTTCAATATAAAAATCACTCCCGTGGCTCCTCCCATCCTGGCTCCTCTGATGTATTCTGGGTGCAGCAACTGACTGAAAGCCGACCCACTATAAAACTTTTGTTAGATGGGAAACCCTTCCTTGGTCTTCTGGATAGTGGTGCTGATGCTACTGTCATATCGAGAGGACACTGGCCCGCCGCGTGGCCTTTGGAGCCCACAGCCACCCATTTGAAAGGGATAGGACAGACACAAAATACCCTTCAAAGTTCAAAAATATTACAATGGAAGGATCCTGAGGGGAATTCAGGGACCGTGAAACCTTTTGTAGTTGAGGGACTGCCAGTCAATTTGTGGGGCCGTGACATTATGACTCAGATGGGGGTCATCATGATGAGTCCCAATGACAAAGTGACCCAAATGATGTTAAAAACAGGCTTCTTACCAGGAAAAGGTCTGGGGAGGTGCGAGCAAGGACCCACGCAACCTATTATGCCCAAGCCAAAATTGGATAGGAGAGGACTAGGCGCGGGGTCTACGGACCTTTTTTCCTAAAGACCACTGCTCTCCCTGCACGCCACTCCGACAAAATAACGTTGAAGTCAGATGACCCGGTGTGGATAGACCAGTGGTCCTTGCCTCAAGAGAAGGTCCAGGCTGCCCTTCAGTTAGTGCAGGAACAGTTAGACCAAGGGCACCTCGAACCCTCCACCTCCCCATGGAATACTCCTATCTTTGTCATTAAAAAAAGGACTGGTAAATGGAGATTATTACAGGATCTTAGAGAAGTTAACAAAACCATGATGCCCATGGGGGCGCTGCAACCAGGGCTACCCTCGCCTGTAGCCATCCCCAGAGGGTACGCCAAAATAGTTATTGATATTAAAGATTGCTTTTTTTCTATTCCCCTTCATACTGCTGATTGTAAAAGATTTGCCTTTTCTATTCCTATTACTAATCAGATTGGACCAAATCCACGCTTCCAGTGGAAGGTTCTGCCCCAAGGAATGGCCAATTCACCCACTCTTTGTCAGAAATATGTGGCCCAGTCTATTGACCCAATTAGAATGCAGTTTCCTGAGGCCTATATTATCCACTACATGGATGATTTGTTGATTGCTGCTGAGACAGTGGAAAGGACACATCTAGTAGCGCAAAACTTGGTACGGGCCTTACAAGATAGAGGGTTTCATATTGCCCCGGAAAAAATTCAAATGCAATTTCCTTTTCTGTTCCTGGGGTTTGAACTTCACCCTGAGCTCCTCTATACTCAAAAGATTCAGATCAGAAGAGATACCCTGCTCTGCCTCAATGATTTTCAAAAGCTTTTGGGGGACATCCAATGGCTACGGCCTTACCTCAAAATGACCAAAGGGGACATACGTCCTCTCGAAGATATCCTTAAAGGAGATCCCAACCCCCTCTCTCCCCGACACCTCACTGCAGAAGCAGAAAGGGTACTTAATAAAGTAGAATTAGCCATCACCCGGCAACACATTGGGTTTTTCTCTCCTGCCTTACCCCTGCATTTAGTGATCTTCTCCACCGAATTTGCCCCTACTGGCCTGTTATGGCAAGAATCTGTACCTTTGCTTTGGGTACACCTCCCAGTTGCTAAAAGGAAAGTCCTTCCTTTATATCCCCTGTTAGTGTGCCAACTGGTGATGTTGGGGATAAGAACCTCCACTAGATATTTTGGGAGGGAGCCTGATGTTACCATTATCCCATATGATAAAGAAAACCTGGAATGGCTGTCCACCCATCACCCGGAATGGGCTACGCTTGCTTGCTCCTATGCAGGAAAATTCGATACCCAGATGCCTAGTGATAAGTTGTTACAGTATTTTTCCTTTACCCCTTTTCTTTTTCTTAAAAATACGAAGCTAAAGCCAATCTCCAATGCCTGCACGGTGTTTATAGATGGGTCAAAGAATGGCCAGGCTGCCTATGTCTATAACCAGCAAAAAAGAGTCATGAAAACACCCTTTAACTCAGCCCAATTAGTGGAGCTTTACGCCGCCCTGGCAGTGTTTGAAGCATTTGAGGCACGTCCCCTTAACTTATATTCGGACAGCCGATATGTGGTGGGAACTTTGCAAGTTTTAGAAATGGTGCCGGTGATCCAGCCCCACACTCCAACCTTCAAAATGTTTTCAAAGATACAAAAGCTGATCCGTCAGAGGTCGCTCCCCTTTTTTATTGGCCACATTCGTGCCCACACTGGCCTGCCCGGACCCCTAGCACTGGGGAACGAACTTGCGGACACCGCTACACGGGCCCCCCTGATTTTGCTTCTAGAACAAGACCCGATCGCGGCCACCCGCGAGGCCCACCGATTACACCACCTTAATGCCCAGACCTTGAGACAAAGGTACTCACTCACTAGAGAACAGGCTAGGGAAATTGTCAAAAGCTGTAAAAATTGCCTGATATTTTTGCCCGAGCCCCATTATGGGGTAAATCCTAGGGGGCTTGTTCCAGGACAGATTTGGCAGATAGATGTCACCCATGTCACTTCCTTTGGAAAATTAAAATATGTACATGTCACCATCGATACCTTCAGCGGGTTTATCAGCGCCTCCGCTCACAGCGGGGAGGCCGCTAAGGATGTCATCAATCATATGCTACATGTCTTCACTGTGCTGGGACAGCCAAAGTGCATAAAAACAGATAATGGCCCGGGGTACACCAGCAACAGGTTTAAACAATTCTGCTTGCAATTAGGGATAAAGCATGTTACTGGAATACCCTATAATCCACAGGGACAAGGCATTGTGGAACGGGCTCACCAAACCCTAAAAAATACCATTAATAAACTCAGCTCACAGGAAACCTTGTTCCCTATCAAGGGAAACCAAAAGACGTTACTTGCCCATGCCCTCTTTGTGCTAAACTTCTTAACTTTGGATGGCTCAGGAAAATCTGCAGCCGAACGGCACTGGCACCCAGAGACCAGCCAAGGACACGCCCAGGTCCTTTGGAAAGATCCCATCACTGGAATATGGGGCGGCCCGGACCCAGTATTAATCTGGGGAAAAGGGTCCGCATGCATCTATGACTCCAAGGAAAATGGGGCCCGCTGGTTACCAGCAAGGTTAATTAAACCCTACTCTGCAGGAAATGCCCCACAGCAGTAAATAATAATTGTGGGTCCAGGGATTAGCCCTGAGACATGGATTCTTTCTTTTGCAGGTGCCTCCCGTGGCCCGAGGAAGGAAAAAAAAACCATGAGTGCCCTCATCGCTCTTCCAGCGCGTCCTGGTATCTGGAAACCCCGTCTCTATGCTATTCCTTTTCTTTTAATTTTGCCTGCCATCTCTATGGCCCGGGCCAGTCCCCACGCTATTAAGAAACTCACTTGGCAGGTCATCTCACAAACTGGGGAAACGGTCTGGCAGACGGCTGCCAATCATGCCCCCTTTTCATGGTGGCCATCTCTTACCCCCGATTTCTGCCAGCTGGCTGCAGGGCTCGACTCTTGGGATATCCCCACCATAGAGTTGGGTGCCCTAAACAGGACCAAGATAAATAATTATTCTAACTGCAAAACCTTCCCTGGATCCAACAAGGGCCCCGTTACTTGGACGAGCCCTTGTGGAACTTTCCATGGTACAAATCCTGCCACCATGACCGCCCCCGGGTGTGTTAGCCCCACCGCTCGGTGCAGGTTGGCCCAATCCGATTTTTATGTTTGCCCCAAAGACGGTAGAAGTCGGGCCGTGGCGGCCAGATGCGGGGGTTATGAGGAATTCTTTTGCGCTCAATGGGGCTGTGAGACTACCGGTGCAGCTTACTGGCACCCGTCCTCCTCCTGGGACCTTATTACAGTCACCAGGGGCTACTTAAAGCCCTCTGGCCGCCCCTGCTATTCTTCAGCGACGTGGAAGCCCCAGGCCCCTGGGTTGTCGCTGCCCCTCAATATCACCTTTACCGCACAGGGCAAGTCCAATACGGGCTGGACTTCGGGAAAGACATGGGGACTTAGATGGCATCTTGATGGCAAGGATAAAGGAGTCAGCTTTAAGATACTACTGAAAATCGAACCCGTTAATGCTGTCTCCATTGGACCCAATCCGGTCCTCCCTGATTCTCAAAGCAAAATCCTGGCCCTAGCCAAAGGAGCGATCACACCAGGACCCACACCTGGTAGCGCTTCCACCCCCTCCCTGCATAGTACTTCCCCCGTCATTCTGCAAAGCACAGGCAACAGGTTATTCAGGTTAGTACAGGGAGCTTATATGGCCCTAAATGCCACAAGCCCAGATAAGACCTTGGACTGCTGGCTTTGCCTTACCTCCAGCCCTCCTTACTATGAGGGAATCTCCTTCCAGTCTGTTGCCAGCAACCTCACTTCCCCAAGCGGTAGATGTCAGACTAAGCCCCATAGACTGACACTCTCTGAGGTTTCTGGACAAGGTTCCTGTTTGGGCAAAGTCCCACCGACCCATAGGCATCTTTGTAATGAAACCTCGACACCCTATAAAGGAGGATATTATCTTGAGGCACCCAATGGGTCCTACTGGGCCTGCAACACCGGGTTAACCCCCTGTGTGTCTGCTCAGATATTTAATGGTTCCCATGAATTCTGTGTACTGGTTCAGTTGTGGCCTCGTGTCACCTATCATGAGGAAAGCTCGGTTATGGAATTCTTCGAGCAAAGGAGTAGATACACTCGAGAACATGTGTCATTGACCATAGCCTTCTTGTTGGGTGTTGGAGGCATTGCTGCGGGAATTGGTACAGGGACCACCGCCCTTGTACAAAATAATCACTTGATGCAGTTACAGATGGCCATGACCACTGATCTGGAGGCAATAGAAAGATCTATTTCCGCCCTTGAGAAGTCACTTACCTCACTATCAGAAGTAGTGCTGCAAAATAGAAGGGGCCTGGATCTGTTGTTCCTGAGGGAAGGGGGCCTATGTGCCGCCTTGAAGGAAGAATGTTGCTTTTATGCTGACCATACTGGTATTGTCAGGGAATCGATGGAAAAATTAAGGGAAAGGCTGGCTCAAAGAAAAAGGGAGTTTGAAAATCAGCGCGGGTGGTTTGAAAATTGGCTGCAAGGGTCCCCCTGGCTCTCCACCCTGCTACCTACCATCCTAGCCCCCTTAATTGTTTTTCTCCTTCTCATTTCCTTTGGTCCCTGGGCTTTTCAGCGGTTGACTCGGTTTATCAAAAATCAAATTGATTCGGCCTTACCAGGACACGTCTCAATTCATTATCACCGAGTAGATTCCGAGGAGGCCGGCCAGGAGCCCCATCAAGGACTCAGATTCAGTGTCCTAAGGCCCTAACGACCCCACGGTCCTGCTAGAGGGTACTCAATGACGAGAATAGTACAGGGCCCACGCCGGAGACAACAGCATACAGAGGTCGCCCGAGACCGGCTCAACACGGCATGCTGCCGAGCGTGGGAAGCCCCCTGTATAGCCTAAGACAGGGGCTCTCTCGGACCCTAGCCACCCCGATCACATGGACTTGGTCCATTTTTGAGAAAAGAGGGGGAACTGTTGGGGACCAATTCCGGACAGCTGTGTCTTGAACTTTGTGTGACCTTCCTTGCTTTATCAAACCTTACGAAAGCAGGAAGTTCCTGGCCTAACCTCGAGCTGTACAACTTCCTGGAGTATGTGCTAATCAGCCAGCTGCAGGGGCCTGGGACCAAAGCGACCTCACCCTCCCTTAGGAATTTTTCATCCTTGCTTCCGCTGCTTCCCCTCCCTGCCTGAAGCCCTGCTTATAAGCTTCAATTCCCAGTCAATAAACTGAGACCTTGACGCAATTCAGACTGACTCCGTCTTTCTTTACGCGCCTGGTCTCCTTTCCCTCTCCCCCCTTTTGGTTTACAGGTGGACCCTCCTCGAGACCCTCGAATAACCTGGCCCGCGGGACGGGTCAATTCAATTCTGTATAATTCTGGTTTTTGTTTAAAAATATATGCATTCCATATCATATATCATTAAGTTGCCCATTTGAATTCTTCTTTTTATAAGATAATTCCTTCATCTTATTTTAGTACATCCATGGGATGTCTAGGTGGAATTTTTTATACTGTATTCTAGGGATATAGTAACTGAGACATACGTAAGTGTGATAACTCACACAGGACTTTGCAGTATCTTAAATAGCTACAGCTGTGTGTTCTTTTCCTGTGGTCCCTGTGGTCTCTAGCTATTTCTTGCTGCCTCCTGTGGCTTAATGGAAAAATTCAGTCTTTTTTCAGCTTTGATGCCTATAAATTCATTTTAAAGAGTATGTGCTCTGGGTTAATTCTAGATCATGTCTACTGTAGCAAAAACAGAGCTTGCCCCAGTCTCCAATCATGAGACCAAAGTTTTGACTTCTAATTTGTGTTACATTGAAATGTTATCGCCAGAAGATACTTGGTGGAACAAACAAACACCAACTAAAAAGGAAAATGTAGAACAGAATTAACATCACTCTTTTTCTGTGCACGGCTTTCAACTTATACTGAAGCTTACTTTGGTTATCATTTAAATGCAGACAATGCAGAGTTAAAAAAAAAAAAAAAAAAAAAAACAGTAATTTCCAGGACAGATTGATCAAGCATAAAGTAATGTGTCTCTCTTACTGAACAGAATGAAAATCTAGACAGGCTGAATGCAGAAGTGATCTGAGTGTTCTGAAGAACAAAGGTTAGTAAGAGTGTTAGAAAAGAAAGTGGGAATTTTAAGCTCCCATCAAGCCTTCTGGACTTTGGTTTTCCTAGCCAGGATCAAAAGACAGAATGTTCAGAATATCAGGTATAGACATTCAACATGTACAGAAAGTCTTCCAAAAGAATGTCCACGTTTCTGGAATAAGCAGAGAGAAACCAGTTCTTTGCAGGGCAGAAACAATAAAGCAGCATTCACAGATTCACATGAGGCTGTTGGTCTCTCAGAGAAGCAGAGAAACAGCTGACACCACATGCCTCTTAAGGCTGTGCTCACAAAGGTGTGAGGGAATGACACCTCTCCTGTCTTAGTGATATTTGTTCCCCAAGACAGATAGAATCACAAAATATGAGAGAGCACAAAGAAATGAAGCTTGTGCCTGTTTTTTATCTAAAAATCAGAAAGAGGGCCTTCTGTTCAGGAAACTATGAGTTTATCCATAGAGGGAATCCCAAAATGACTCCATAAACTCTCCCAAATCCATTCCAAATCTGTGCTTACAGATCTAAGAATCATTCCAAACCTTGAAATCTGCAGAACAAACTACTGCTTACATCTCAGATTTACTGTTGAACGCTGGAGTCAGATAATAATGACTATAACTGTGAAGGCTTCAAAGATGATGTGTGATGAGATCCACAGATCTCAGGTGCGTAGAAATTTGGCCAAGGAGCCCATTCTGGTCAATCATCCTTGTTTTTTGGGGGTTTTTTGTAAATTTTTATTGTTTAAACTTTAAAGTAATTTCTTAGATTAGCATACAAAGTAATGGGTTTTGTTACAGTTTTATGCATTCCCATTTGTTAACCATTCTCTTCAAAACATTAATATCAGCTTTCTCAAGAAGCATCTTAACCTCCATGACTTCTTATAAAAAAAGATCAATACTACAAATACAAAGTTGAAATTATCACTCACTTATAGCTAAATAAGTAACAAGAGTATTAGAAAAGACATATAGAAATCATAAGTGTTATCAATAAAATCCAATATAACTGACACTAATGTGACATTCCATCTAAATGTAGCCAAATAAATTATTTTCTAGTATATATGGAAGCTCAAATGTAAAAACTTGAGGTCAGCTAATATTAATGTGAACCCAGAAATAAATGTGAAGGCTTTTCAAACAAATGAAATCTCTTAAGAAATGAAGAGGAAAATGAAAATATAGAAAAAAACAACTTGCAAAACACAACACTGTAAGATACCTTATCTATCCCAGTAGCAGATAAAAATAACAGAGGAAATAGTTAATGCATTGAAAGATATATTGGCAAATATCCTGTCAGAAAAGGAAAGAAAATAAACAAATAAATAACTAGTCCTTAGATATCCATGAAAGATCTAACTGAAATTCTAACAGAAGGAAATAGAAAGAGCACAACTTGGTAGACGTAGGAGGGGTTAGACACGTAAAGGTTACAAAAGAAAAACACTGGTGAATAGCTTAGGCAGCATGATGGAGAAGATGATTCACATGGAAGAGGAACTGTGCCAGTGGGAAACCTGGAGCATCAGAAAGAAGAGCACAAGGAAGGTTAAAGTTCTGCTCACACACAAATAGGCTCCTTTCTCCTCTAAATTCATTCATAACATGTATGAGAAAAAGCTGCCATTAACAAGTGATTTTCATTGCATACAGAACGAGAAGCAGTAACCAAGCAATAGTAACACTTAGGTCTTGGTGATAATCAATACCTTTGATTAATCAGAGGTAATTTAGGCTTGGCACTGTAAACCTAACCAATTACGTATTACTAGTGAAATCATGGACCCCAGAGGAGAGCCTTTTGTAGAACGAAACCTGATTCTTCTTCTTACAATGCATACAACTCAACTCCAATGGAACAAAGACCTCATCACAAGATCCAATACCCTAATTTGATGGAGTAGAAATTAGGAAAGATGTTTGCAATCATTAGCACCAGAAAGGACTTTCTAAATAGGATCCCAAAAGCACAAGCATTAACACCAACAATTAATAAATGATACCTCATGAAACTGAAAATCTGCACAACAAAGGACATCATCAGTCAAGTGAAAAGGCAGCGTCCAAAATGGAAGAAAGTATTTACCAGCTGTACACTGGGCAGAGGCTTACCATATAGAATAAATAAAGAACTCAAAAAACTGAACTTAAAAAATAATCTAATTTAAAAAATAATACACGGAACTAAATATAGAATTCTGAAAAGATGTAATACAAATGACTGAGAAACATTTTTACATGCTTTTATGCTTGGTTATCAGATAAATGCAAATTCAAACTACTTTGAAATTTTTCCAGTCAACGGCTAAGATAAAAAGTTAAAGAACAACAACAAAAAATACGTGATGACAAACACTGAGTGCTGTTATGGGTGTGGAGGAAGAGAGGCATTTATTTATGGTAAGAGAGTAAACTGGTGTAACAAATACTAAAATCTGTGGAGGTTCATCAATGAGCTAGAAATACATCTACCACATGATCTGGCTACATCACTCTTGGGCATATACCCAAAGGACTCTGTGTTCTGTTATAGAGATATCTGCTCACCTATGTTCATTAAAGCTTTATTCACAATAGCCAGGAAATGGAAATGGACTGCATATCTACTAACTGATGAATGGATAATAAAAATGTGGTATATCTACACTATTGTATATTTTTCAGCCATTAAGATAAACAAAACAATGAAATTTTCAGGTAAAGGGATAGACCTAGAAACTACCATTTTTTTTTTGATTGATATAACCCAGATCCAGAATTGGTCTGGCAAGACATGCCCACTGGTGTGATAGTGGCACAAACATTATGGCAGTAAGCAACCAGTTTCTGACTGGTGTTAAAGACTTCTCCACAGAATGAAAGTCATACCTTGTAGGGCCCTGGTCTCCTCCCATATTGAGTAAAGCCGTTGCCTGCTTGCTGACCTTGACCAGATGTCCTCCCTATTCTAATTCCCTGCCGGTATCCACCCTCCTGAATGCTTTAGGGAAGTTCCTTGTTTGTGTATCCTGCATATTGGGCGTTAACAGCTTAGATGCAAGAATGTAGAACATTCAGTAGCAAACTTCTGCCCTCCGGGGATCCGCCATTGTGCTGTAAGCCTGTATTTAAGGTTTCCTCCCTCTTTCAATAAACGGCATTTGGCATTTGGCATTCTGCTGAGGCAAATGACCCGCTGTCTCTTGTCCCTTATTTTTTAATCCACAGCCCCTCGCTCGGACATGGTGAATGGGTGACAGTAACGCGGGCGTTACCGTTACAAATGGAGGTCCCTACCGAGATTCTACCAAGACGTTACCGAGATCCGAGAAAGAAGGGACAAGCTGATGGACACCCGAAAGGTAAGGCTGGCCAGCAATTTAAAGAAAAAAAGAAAAGATGAGGGTGAATTGAAATGGGTGCAGCTAGCTCACAGTCAGTTGATTGGACTGTTGAAGCAGGAAGGCACCGAAGTTAAGAAAGGGCAAGACAGCTAAAGATTTTAAATAAAAAAGGAAATCTTCCCAAAAGAGAAGAAGGAAGGAAAGGAAATTTCCTGTTAGAAAAGGGAGGAAAATTTTAATCAAGAAAAAAGGATTTTCCCGGTAAAAAGGGGAAAAATTTTTTGAAACTAGGCCTAAAGATTGGGGCCCTGTAGAGGAAGGATGAAGGAAAGAGAGAAGCCTCTTCCCAGTGATAATGGAGGAAGAAAAGACTCTTTCCAATTGTAGAATTTTCAGGATAGCTGAAACTCTGAGCTCTTTCTGCAGTGCAGCATCTGAATTACAAAGAATCCGCAGGTAGGCCTCATTGCTGCTGGCTGAACAGCAAGCGAGCCCAGAGGTTAGAAGTTCTGCTGTCTGTTTGCTTATTTTGGTTCAAATGCTTTTTATTTCTCCCTCGGAGTGGGAATAATTCAATATTTAGGATGGATCCCTTCATGGGAAATGTTTTTCTGTTTTTCCCTTATGGTGGGAATAACTCATTAGGTAGTCCCTTCATGGAAGTAAGAGAAAGTTTAAACGTGAGTGCGCTTGTACGGGGCACGTGACCAGCATGGCAGTAAAGATGTGTGTGAGATAGCCTGGAGCAGCAGGCGGGAGGCTTAGCCACAAGGCCGATGAGGGGAACAGACTCGCGCGCAGGCAAACAAGCAAAGGCCAGTAGAGGGACTAGCGCCTAAAAGTTTAAACGGGCCCAACTTCTGGTGAAAAATGGTTTCGGTCAGACATGGAATGCTAAGTCAATGCTGTTGAATTTCCAGGGATATTAATTATTCATTGTATAAAGGATGTTCTGTTCTTTTGATTGTCTTAATAAATGTTTGGATTCTCATGGTAAATAAACTAAGGAACAGAATTCATAATTGTGAACTATATATTAGGTATGCTCTTGTCTGTTGATCATTACTGAAAATTTGGCTCTGCTCTTTAAGTTGCTTTCTAGAATTCTATAGAAGTATAACACCTGAAATGGATTGGGTTGTTAACTTATTAAATAATGCTGCTAAGATAAACCCATAAATAATAATCTCTTACTGATAAAGAGGTTACAAAATTATTTTTCCAGTAAATAAAATACAAGTAAATTGTTTGGTCCACATTGTTAATATTTGGCAATTTACATGAATGTTACTTGGAATCTATAAAAAAGGATCCTCTTTTTAAGATTTTATAAAAATACTCAGAAGTATTACCTAAAGTTACCTCTTAATCCTGTAGAGATTGTATTTAATGCTTTTATAATTGGTATATGTAAAAAGGACCATGAAAATAGAAGCTGGTGATAAAATTGCTCGATTAATATTGCTTTCCTATTTTAATTGCAAAATGGCACCTATATGTAGAACTGGAGGCTTTGAAAGTATAGGAAAAAGGTGTTTTGACAAACAGTTATCAATGATAAACAGCCTAAATTAAAAATAAAATTATATGGGATTGAGATTAAAAGATTACTGGATTCTGGTGCTGGACATATCTATAACTTCACAAGAATCCTGAGATCCCAACTGGCCTCTACAAGAAGTCAGGAAAATGGCGGCTATTACAGGATCTTAGAGCTGTAAATAAAACCATGCTTCTCATGGGAGCAACACAACCTGGCTTGCCTGTTCCTGTGGCAATTCCTAAACATTGGCATTTAATTGTGATTGACTCATATGGATGATATTTTAATGGCTGCTAAAGATAAAAAACTTGTTTTTGATGCCTTTTCTAAATTACAAGAGGTTCTTAGCCTGGCTAATTTACAGATTGCCCCAGAAAAGGTACAGATATCTTTTCCCTATCATTATTTAGGTCATGAATATTTTGTTTTTCTCATTCACCTACTGGAGCGTTTTGGCAAACAGGTTCTATTCTATGGGTACATTCCCCAGCTTCTCCAGCAAAAAACATCACTCCTTATCCACAGGCTATTGCTCAGATTATATTTAAGGGAATCAAGATCAGTGTTCAAACTTTTGGTAAGGAGCCAGATATTGTGGTGACCCCATACACCCAGTCTCAAATAGCATGGTTGCAAGCTAATGATAATGATTGGGCCATATTAACATGCTCCATGCAGAGTCAGTTTGATACTCACTACCCCTCCAATGATGTGTGTAAATTTTTTTAAATTGCATCCTGTTATATTTCCCAAGATAGTACAGATGACTCCTATTCCTCAGGCCCGTGTGGTATTTACTGATGGCACTTCACATGGTTTTGCTGTGGTAATTTCTGGTAACATAGTGAAGAGAATGAAAGTTCAGGGCACTTCTGCCCAGATGGTGGAGGTACAGGGACTGTTGCTTGCTTTACAGATGTTTTCTGATGAGAGTGTAAATATTTATACTGATAGTCAATATGTGGCACATGCCATTATGCCTTTGGAGACAACAGCCTACATACCATCCATTTCTCCCATTCATGAATATTTATTGCAAGTGCAAGGACTCATATGGTCCCGCTCACATAACCTTTATGTGGGCCATATTAGAGCTCACACTCAATTGCCTGGACCTCTAAGTGAAGGTAATCAGAGGGCTGACGCCATTACTCGTGTGGCTGTCACATTAGTTTGTTCTGCCTTTGATAAGGCTACTCAGTTGCATCAATGTTATCATCTTAATGCTGGATCTCTTAGTTATCATATGGGCATAACCCGGGAACAAGCCATCCAGATAGTTAAATCATGTCCTATTTGTGTTGAATTTTTACCTGTTCCTCATTTGGGAGTTAATCCCCGAGGACTTTTACCTAATCATGTGTGGCAGATGAACGTCACACACGTACTTTCCTTTGGAAAATTACAATATGTCCATATGTCTATTGATACATATTCTTCTCTAATTTTTGCTTCTGCCCATTCAGGGGAAATGGTTAAGGATGTAAAGAATCATTGCATTCATGCTTTTGCTTACATGGGCGTGCCAAAATGCATAAAGACTGATAATGGTCCCACCTACAGCAGTACGGGATTTTCAAAATTCTGCCAAGACTTTTCTATTGTTAATAAGACTGGTATTCCTTATAATCCTCAAGGACAGGCTATAGTAGAACGCTGCCATCGTACCTTAAAAACATATATTTCTAAAGTAAAAAGGGGGGAGCTAGGGGCTCATCTCTCCTCTCCACATTCTATTCTTTCCCTTGTTTTATATATTTTAAATTTTTTATCGGTGGATTCTGCTGGAGTATCCGCTGCAGATAAGCACTGGAGGGATCCTGTTGCAAATCATCCTCTGGTGCGATGGAAGGACCTTTCTACTGGCACTTGGAGGGGACCCGATCCGGTGTTGGTGTGGGCCCGGGGATCTGTTTGTGTCTTTCCACAGGACAATGAAGTTCCTCTTCGGGTTCCTGAGCACTGTGTGCGCCCTGTGGCTGCTGCTGAAGCCCAACATGGCAGAGACCTATTGGGCCTTCGTAAAAAACTCTCCCCTTCTGATGCCAATGGGGATTGAGAGCCCAATACGGCCAGCCTTGGCAAACATTATTGTAAGCCTAGGAAGTGTGGCCATGTGGTTGGATTCTTCAGAAGGTAATGTATGGTAACCTTTTTTCAAAAATGTTGAGAATGTGTCACACCTTGGAGATTAAGGATAACTCTGAAGGTCAATGACCTTCATTTGTTAACAGTAGCATGCAAGCTAAGCCTTTTCACATTTTGCAACCCTCTTCAAGCTGGTGTAGTACCTACTTTTCAGGAATGGCTCTGTGCAACATTTATTGGCCTCCTGAAATTCATCTAGCCTCTTTTGAAGACACCTTAAAATTTGTGAGCCTGAATGTAGCCATTTATGAGACCATTAGTTCTGCTCCTTGTTTGCTGTTTTTGTTTTTGTTTTCTTTATGGTTCTTAGTTGTTCTTTTGCAGACCTGCCAGCCTAAGTAGTGCTGGGATGAAGAAAAATGGGCCTTGGTGGTTCGTGTTCCTGGAGCTGCGTCCATGCCAGTGGACCATGACAGTTAGACACAGATGATGCTCACATGCTCCAGAAGACTGACATCACTGTTGCCGTTGTTGCTGTTATAGCGGTGGTGGCCACTGCTGCTACTATTTCTGGGATGGCTATTTCATAATTGGGTTCTACAGCTAGCACAATGGAGACCCTGGCAGCAAAAGTAGCTACCACAGTTAGTTAATCTTTTATTTTATTGGGCATGATAAATTTAATTCTACATTTATACATTTAAATTGGCTTTGAAAGTTGTAAAAATTATTTAAACTCAAGTTCCATTTGTTTATGGGATACCACTTTACAAGGACTCCAATTTGCAGTAAGGCTCATTTAAGAAGGGAATGGCTCAATCGCCTTTAGCCTCCTGGCTATGGGTGGGTTAGGACTACTGTTGGTCTTTTCTGGGTCACACAGATTGCAAGCCCAGCGCCACTTTGAGATCTTTGGCAACAGTTTACTCTACAGCTCACGTGGTTGAGCCTGTATGATAATGAGTATTCAGAGACGGGTAATGCTTGGGGGGCGCTCACCAACCTAAGACAGAGCACTTGCGGGGCCTGGGCAGGTGTCTCCATGACGGGTAAGGTGACCTGCTGACGTCCCACGCAACCTTAGTCAGAAGCTCATTTTTTAGTAAAAAGGGGGGACCTGTAGGGCCCTGGTCTCCTCCCATATTGAGTAAAGCCGTTGCCTGCTTGCTGACCTTGACCAGATGTCCTCCCTATTCTAATTCCCTGCCGGTATCCACCCTCCTGAATGCTTTAGGGAAGTTCCTTGTTTGTGTATCCTGCATATTGGGCGTTAACAGCTTAGATGCAAGAATGTAGAACATTCAGTAGCAAACTTCTGCCCTCCGGGGATCCGCCATTGTGCTGTAAGCCTGTATTTAAGGTTTCCTCCCTCTTTCAATAAACGGCATTTGGCATTTGGCATTCTGCTGAGGCAAATGACCCGCTGTCTCTTGTCCCTTATTTTTTAATCCACAGCCCCTCGCTCGGACATGGTGAATGGGTGACAGTAACGCGGGCGTTACCGTTACAATACCTGAAACCATTGTTGGGCTAAGAACCCACAGCCACTCTGAAGCATAGCTTGGCAGTTCTTTATTTTGAAATGAACAATTATCATATAACAATATCCAACTCAATTATTTTCTCATTAAAATGAAATCTAGACATAAACAACTGCACAGCTGCGGCAGATTCAGGCATCATTTCTCAAAGGTGAAAACATCCAAGTGCATGCTCACACTGTGCTGGAAGAATACAGTGAACAAGTTGGGAGACTGCTAAGGGAATAGAAAGTCTGGTTGCAGGAGCATGAGAACCTGAGGCACATTCCCTGTGCCCATGTAAATCTTTGGAGTAAGGCCAGTGGTTGTAACAGTGCTGGGGAGAAAGAGATAGGTAAAATCCTGGGGGTTGATGACCATCCAGGCTATCTAAAACAGTGGTCCCTGGGTTTGATGACAAGTGCTGTTGTTAAAAATAAGGTAGAGATCAGTAGAGGACCATAACTTAAGTCAACCTCCAGCCTCCACATATACAAACTCAGAGGATGAGCACATTGCATTTACATGTGTGTGTGTGTGCGCGCGCGCGCGCACACACACACACACACACACACACACACACACACATTTCACGCACACATATACAGCTAAAAACAAGTTGTGATGATTTGTTACTTCCTCACTCATGAACTAATACAATTCTTTAAACAGAGGCATTCTTTTCAGTTGCATTTCAGTCTACAATACTGTCATCCTAATATCTTCCAAGCACCATTTAAACATGCACAAACACACACCCTCACTTCCACAGAGAAAACAAAAAAAGGTTCTTTCCTCCTGTCTTCTTCAGAACTAGAATAGAGGAACTCCATAATCCCCAGGTATCAGATGGTGTTTCTGTAGTTATTAGTTCTGAAAATGCTTGGAATGAACAGAGCTGGGTCATTGGACCAGATTCACTGCTATTTGCCACCTGGTGGACAGGGTCTCTTACTGCAAACCATCTCAAACTGGTCAACAACTCCAGCTCCTTGAAGGTGTTTTCTGCCAGTGCATCAAGACCTAAGCCCAGGGTGAGAGACTGAAATGTATAAATATTGCAAGTTATCCCTACCTTGAAAAAAATATGTATTCATTTAACTATCTAGCTGTTACAATATGTTAAATGTTCTCAGAAACGTGACCTATTATTACTACCCAATGGATCACTGTTACATAAACCGGTTTCTCTTTTATTAAACATTAATATTTATTCTTTGAAAATCTCAAACATACATATAATATGTCTTGACCACACCCTTTTCTCCCTACTTCTCTCTATGGCCCTCCTTCACAACTCCCTTCCAACTTCATATCCTCCTTTTATATTTATTTCTTTTACCCATTGATTTCAATTAGTGCCAAGTCCAATATGCAGATGAGGTCATCCATTGGGTCATTGGGAACCTACATGTAGCCATAGTCCTAAAGAAAAGTGACTCTCACTCCTTCAGCAACCATCAGCAGCCAAAAGTTCCTCAGCAGGGGTGGAGCTTTGCAAACCTCTTCCCACTCCCTTCTGTAATTATTCACTGATTTGATCTTGTGAACATCTGGTGCAGGTA
This sequence comes from Peromyscus eremicus, assembly GCF_949786415.1. NCBI lineage: Eukaryota > Metazoa > Chordata > Mammalia > Rodentia > Cricetidae > Peromyscus > Peromyscus eremicus. The sequence continues at coordinate 75,752,034 of NC_081431.1, read as the reverse complement.
ACCCACACTGTTGTGAGTTCAAATCTACAACAGTCATATGATGCCCAGAGGAAAGTATTTCACAGCACCCCCACCCCCCATCCTCTGCTCTTACAGTCTTTCAGCCCCTTTTGGTGATGTTCCCTGAGCCTGAGGTGGGAAGGGGAGACTTAAATAGAAATATTGTCGGTGGGATCCTTGTAAAATGATTTTGGTATCTATCAGTAGTGTTGCAGCCTTCATGATCCACATATATCTGTCTCCTTAAACTCCAAGTCTCCCTTGATCTCACTCCTCTTTCTGTCTATGTGCCTTTCTTTGATCATTTTCTCATGATATTTTACATGTACACCCACTCTAGTTGTACAAATTGAAATCACTCTCAATTAAAAGCATATTTTGTTCTCCCCAAGTTTTATGTTGAAACTCCAATCTTTACTGTGATGGCATTTACTGATGGTTCTATGCCACAGAGGGGATTAAGCACTCCTGAGGAGTAAGCTACCTGAGAAAGGACATACAAATGCATGCTTCTTACTTCTCTTCCCTCACTTGTCAACCTGGATCAAAATCAGCCAGTAACTTGATTTTGTCCTTCACAGACTCCACAACAAGGAGATGTAAATGTCTGCTTGGTAAACCCCCAAGCCTCAGATATTTTGCTGTAGCAACATGATTTACTTGGCCCTTATTCATGGGAGCCATAGTCTCTTAAGCTTCCTAGTGCAGGTCCTAGCCTTTCTTCCTGGAGTGCTCTTTCTCTCACACACAAATGCTAGTTTATTTAACCCAATGTCTTTCCACATGTAATTCACAGGCAAAAAGGAAGTTTTATTTATCATTTGCTTTTAGATACTAAGCTTTCAATTTTTAAAATGTTTTTACTTACAGCACAAACAGTCAACTTAACGTTTTAATTTTCAGTCTCATTCTTCAAACATGAGTGCTCATGAGCCAGTGTCTAGAGGCTTCCATATTGAACAGCACCACATTATAGTTGTAGCACCCTAAGCAGATTCATCTGGTATAACACATGAGCTTTCAAGAGGAAATGACTTGATATAAGGAACATATTATAAAAGAGGATTTATTAAATTGGCTGAGACAGTTTGGGCTAGGTAACCTACCAATCACTGGATAGGTAGAGAACCTATTATCTGCTCAGTACATGAAGCTGGATGCCTTGTCAGTCCCCATGTATCACAGAAGGCCTGCAAGATTCCTAGAGAGTTGTTGGTCTTCAGTACTTCTGGAAGGCCAATGAATCTGAGTCTGCATGCAAAGAATGACAGCAGTGGCCTCAGCAGGGGTAGCAGCAGCAGCAGCAGGGTAAATATGCTCACCAGCAAAGGTACAGGTAAGGAGGTAGAGTACATGGACAGAAAAAGCACAAGGCAGAGATCCAGTGGTAGGAGTGATGGAATGTGAGCTTGGCAAGCGTCACTTACACCACCTGGGGGGGGGGGGCGAGGTTTGATTTCTTTCCCCCACAAAAGAGCACGGGAAACTTTGTGAGAACTAGCCAAAAATTAAAGGGATTTGAAGAGGACAAATATATTGTCCTGACTTCAGGGGACCACTCAGTGGTCATGACCATTTAAATTGGGCAATAACCATTAAATTGAATCAGAAAGTTCCATGAACATTGAAAACAATGTCTCCAACCTCTTTATAATGTCTTTGTGAGTAACACTGCATCAATGTATGATAGTTAATCTTTTAAAATATTCTTTTTTTCTTGTTTTAAAACTTTTCATTGATTCTTGTGCATTTCAATCAGGCACCCTGATCCCATTCATTTCACCTTCCCCTCACTTCTGCCCTCTGCCCTTGCAACTTCCCCACAAAACAAAATTTAAAAGTAAAACCAAAAAGCCAAAGACCAAAACCAAAACCAAAACACAAAACAAACAAGCAAAAAACAAATTAAAAAAATCTTAACATGGAAGGTTTAGTATGGCCCAGTAAGCCATATAGTATACTCTAGTTCATACATCTTTATTTATAAGTGTTCATTAAAAGGAGTCATTGGTCTCTTTTGAGACCTCTGGTTTCTGCTACACTATACTGGGCCCTCACTGGGACTCCTCTTGGATATCCTATTGTTGCCTTGTGTCATGGAGATCCTGTAGCTTTGGATTTGTAGGCCTGGCCCATTTATATGCTCCAGAAGTTCATAGATGAGGTAGATGTGGGGTGGGCTACCTTGCAGTCCTGGCCTGGGTGATAGGTTGGTCAGCCTGCCAGCTTTCCTTCGTGATCACCACCCAGGCAAGCTCTCTAGTACTGACTCAGCTAACTCACCCAGTGTAGCAGACAGCAAGGAGTGGGTCCAGTTCTCCTGCTCTCACAATTATATTTGTGAGGAGCATAGGTGGGGGGTGTAGATACATGCACATGGATGTAGGAGAATGATTTGTGGAAGTTAGTTCTTTCCTCCCACCATGTGGGTATTAGGGATTAAACTCAGGTCATCAGGCTTGTAAGCAAGTGCCTTTGCCTTGGGTCATCTGCATAGCCTATGATGCTTTACCTTAATTTGAATGGATCTGGAATCAACTAAGAGACAAGTCTTTGGGCAAGAAGATCTCTCAAACTGATCAAAGCATCTTTCTTCAGTGGCTCAGGTATACAGAAATGCATGTGGAAAATGTTGTGGTGGCAAAATGCTGCAAAACCAACCTGGTGTAAAGAAAACCCAGGCAAGAACTTGAAGGCAGAAACTAAACCAGAGGCTGTGGAGGAATGCTGCTTACTGGCTTGCTCCCAAGCTCACATTCAGCAAAATTTCTTTTTGGTACTACTTATACCAGAGTGGGCTAGGCCCTCCTACATTAATCATTAATCAAGAAAATGCCCTGCAGACATGCCCACAGGTCAATCTAATTGAGGTGATTTCCAGAATGAGGTTTCCTCTTCACACATGACTCTAGTTTGTGTCAAGTTGACAAAAACTAACTGGCACACCCACCTAGAAGCAGAGTTGCCTTTGTTGAAGGCCCTGGGATAGCTGTTTCTTTGAAAATGCACACATCAAATCATTTATATAAGAATGCAAATCCAAGTCCCACCATTTATTAACTGAATTATTAAGAAATTTAGTTCTGTTTTCTGATCTGAGCTTCATTTTTCCTGGTTGAGAAAGGAGATGCAGCACTAAACTTTGCAGGGATATTTATAAATGTGCTGTGCCTACACCATGCTAGAATCACAGTAACAAGGTATCATCAGTCCTTTCCTGCACTGTCCTCAGTGCTGTCTATGATCCAACAGCTAGTTCTATTTCAAACATTTTGTCTGACTTTGGAAGCAGTAGATGCCAGCATCTGCTTCCTGTGTGTGCTTTCTGCATATGGCCAATGCAATTTTACACATTTGTCAATCAAAAGTTCAGAACAATTCACCCCAAATCTCCCTGGATAACACAAATTGTAGACAGATTTTAGAGAAAGTGCAGGTAATGTGGTATTCCTTGTATTTTAAGAAAATGTATATATTATCTGGGCTTGGAAACTGCATAGCTTCCCAACTAAATTGTATGTTTAAAACTGATGCATATGGGAGAGTTGTGGCAAGCCATAGGAATACATTATAAGGAGTCTAGCTGTGTATTAAAGCTATACCTTGACCAGGGCAAGGGTCAGTCAAGTGGCAAGCCATCTAGTATGGACTATTTGTTTTTACACAACTTAATATTCAGCTGTGCCTTGTTATGAATTTCTTGTGCTCACAATTCCCACAGAATGTGTGTATGTGAACTTCTTTGCTCAGGCCAGTACTTGGATAAGGTCAAGTATTCAAAGACAAGCTGGCAGGAGCTGCATAGCTTTGTTTCTTGTGCAAATGAAGCTCAGACCACTCCCTTGCCTTCAGGCCTAGGGGCTCCCCAGAGCAATTGACTGAGAAAAAAAGAGGTTTTTACACATGAAGGTGGAAGGTAGGGTGGAGCAACATTCCTGAGGAGGCAGAGAACAGTGAGGCCAAGGGAAGAAGAAACTGTTGGTTAAACAGCGGCACTCTTGGATGCAGCAGCCATGCCTACGGAGGAGAGTGTTGATTGGAAGAATCACAGCCATGGTTACCTTTTTAGAGCTTTATTGGGGGAGGGGGAGAGAGAGAGAGAGAGAGGGAGGGAGAGGGAGAGGGAGAGGGAGAGGGAGAGAGGGGGGCAGAGAGACAGAAGGAGCAAAAAGGAAAGAGAGAGACCCATAGAGGGTCCACTTGCTTTTTAGGCTGGGACACCTTCAAAGGCTGATGACATAATTAAGGACCGAATCCTTACATCCCAGACATTCTCTTATTATAAAAAAAAAAAAAATCCCAGACTTCCCCTTATTATAAAAAAAGCAGGTAGATGGGACTAGGGGTGTCGTTCCTCTCAATAGCTGCTTCCAGTTGGCTTTTGGACGTCGGTTGGCTCTAGGGGGGAATGGAGAAGGGGAGTTTTCCGAGGTAGACAGGCGTTGTGGAATGCTGTCTGTCATCCGTTTGCTCTGTATCCCTCTTGGCTGTGGCTGGGAACTTTTTGTTTGACAAGATGCTGGTGACACAAAAAAAAAAAAACTTAGAGAGAAAAGAATCATTATTATTTTATGTTGGTAGATCTGGCCTGTCCAGGTGGATTTTGAAACATGTTAAGCTTTATCAGAGACAGAGTATTTTAAAGTACCTGTTTCCTTTACTAGTTCAGCATCCAGGAGACAGGTGATCAATTGTTAAAAGCATCTCACAGTAATAGATGTTTACATTAAAGTCTTTTTGTAGCGTCCAGACACTTTTGGGTCTGGGGGTGTAAATACCTTTATCTGTTACAGTTTCTTACTTGATGATCTCTGGACACCGATTCTGTGGTGGTCCTGTATCATTGGCTGAACAGTGAGTTAGAACAGGGAACTGGGAAGAGAAAAGCTTGTGGCACATGAGAACTTATTTTTTGGAATTAGGGACAAGGCAAAGATCAGGGCCCTGTCTGTATGCACATGAGAAACACAGGCAGTGGATCTAGATTGAAGCAATGAGCTCTTATTTATTAAGTAACTCTGAAAGTGCAATTAAATCTTGTGAGGTGGTAAGGCTGTCCTCTGTACCTGACAATAAAGGAGAGGTAACATCCCAAAACTCCCAGGACTGAGTCAGTGGCTCTGGTGTCCAGAAGGAAAGAAACAGATAGCTTCCCTGTTGTGTTCTGGGTTCCCCACCATGTCTGTAGCCAAGCCTAGGTCTATTGGAGGTCTTAGCTTAATGTACCCATTCATCTTGGCGCCTGGGGGCAGTCAGCTGACTCTTTGTCTTTCTAGGTGGCACTTTTAACAAGGCTGTTGATGGCCTGGCAGGGCATTCGCTAGCCCATGGCCTTTTCCTCATTTAAAACAGGGACCTAACAGCCTTTGGGAGTGAGCGAGTGCCAGCCCTTGGCAATTTTGTTTTTGGGCTTTTATCCCTTCCCTGGCACACCTTAAATGCCATAGATGACTTTTTTGCCTGTGGGGTCAGGAGCCTTGCTCTCAAGATGCTTAAGTTTTAGTTGGGGAGGTATGGGGAACAAGAGACGGATTTTACTCCGTGTTCTGATTTTTTTTTCCTGATGATTGATGGCTTAAGGACAGCTTTTGGAAGATCTGCCAGTAGGCAGACTATAAACCGATCCTTTTGGAAGATTTGTCTGAGGCTATAAGCTGATTTTTTGGCCTAATAGCCATTCTAACTACTGTAAACTTATTTGTATGGATCTTAGCCGCTACCAGACCCATCTGTGCTTCTCAAGGCAGTTTGAGAATGGGTGGGTGGAGTTAAGGTGAGTTAGGGCTAGTCATGGAAACCGCCCAAGCCCACCCATTTGAGCCCGCCCACTGCCGGTGGAAGTCAGACAGAAAAGGTTGCACGTGGCAGACGCAGAAGTAGGGAAGAAGGGTTTAGAACTTTAGCAGAAAGCTTGGAGATAAAGTAACTCTTATTTGCCCGTTTGCTGACAGAAGTTCCCATGATGATGTTATGCGGCCAGGTTTATGCTGTGCCCGCCCCTATCCGCCAATGTAGGTAGTAAATGTACCGTATCTGCCCCTTTGTCTCATGGCTGTAGCCGAGAGAAAAATAAAAAATTAAATAACAAACCGGGATCAGACTACAATCTCGGGCGTCCCCAAAGAGTGGAGAGAGATCCATGAATCAGCTCAAGTCACCGTTCTTCGTCAAGGGATCGTGAGGGCTCGGCTGCACTGCAGTTGGTCCAATGTAGACCTGAGACAGCATTGACCTCCTCGTCAGGAGCGAAAATGTGCCTGCCATTGCCAGCACAGCCTGAGGACAACCCCCGGGGTGTCCATCACAAAGAATATAGCTCAGACTACAGCCGCGAGAACAGCTGACTCACTGTGGTGATGGCAGCTGTGTGGGGGTCCAGAGGAGGCGGCGAGGGACACATGTGCTCTCGCCGTCTCGCAGTCTCGCTGGATGGGGGAAGAGGTGGCAGTGATCACATCAGGTCCTCGGTGCTCGGTGGTGTTACACTGTGGAGCTGCTCCTCGTGGCTGGCCTCCTCCCACTGCGGCCATGCCCATGGAGGAGAGTGCTGATTGGAAGAATCACAGCCATGGTTACCTTTTTAGAACTTTATTGGGAGAGAGGGGTGGGAGGAAGGGAAAGAGAGAGAGAGAGAGAGAGAGAGAGAGAGAGAGAGAGCAGAAAGAGAAGAAGGAGGTCCAGACAGAAGGAAGGAGCAGAAAGGAAAGAGAGGGACACCCAGAGGGCCCACTTGCTTTTTAGGATAGGACACTGCTGAAGGCTGATGATGTAATTAAGGACCAAATCCTTACAGAAACAGGCATTTTCTGTAGAGGCAGGTAGAAAGGCATAACCAGGGAGAAGAGAAGAACACAGAGGTTTTGTAAATGGTAAGGCAGAACTCTTGTAGAGTTCACCAGAGCCAGGAGTAGAGAACAAGTAGAGATAGAGGGCGGAGAAACAGAGGATGAAGATGAGGTGGAAAGCATAAGAGCTTAGTCGTTAGGAGGAATACAAGATGGCAGTAAATGAGGGGACAAAGAGGAACTGAGTGTCAGGACAGAATTGAAGCTATACAGACAGGATTTCATCCCAGAGAGATAAAGTAAACGAACAAGGAGCTTGGTTTATTTAGATTTATTCCTGCCCTGAATGCCTGACGGAGCAGTAACTGTAAAGATAAAATTTTGTCTTAGTGGAACAAAGTTAACAGACATAAGAGCATGGTGTATGTAGTTCTTTTCCCTCAGATATCCCACGCCAGACATAGTGTCTTCCCTGGACTCTGGGCAACCCATAAACAGTGAATATGGTTCCATCAGTAAAGTGCCTACCACATAAAATATGAGGATATGAGTTTGATCCTCAGGATCATGTAAAAAGTAGGGCATGGGTAGTGCACATGTGAAATGCTAGTGCACTCGTCTACTACCTTGGTTCTCAGGGTAAGGATTGGCACACACCTGTGACTCTGATGCTCAGGGTAAGGATTGGCATACACCTGCAGCCCTCATGCTAAGAGGGAGGGTTGGTTCGCATCTTGAGCTCTGGTTTTCAGAGTGAGGTTAACATAGCTGGAGTTCACACTGGAGCTCCTGATGAGGGGTGGCCCACATGTGCAATCCTGATTCTGGAGAGGAGGCGGGTACCTGGAGCTTCATGGACAGCTAATCTTGCCAGCAAGTTTACTGATTAAAGCATATCTCACAAAATTATCAAGAAAGAGATTGAGGAAGACACCTGGCATTAACCTCTGGCTTCCACATGCACACAAGTACATACAGCCAAGCACACACTGCACATATATCATACCAGTTCTTTTAATGAAATATGCTTAGGAAGCTTTGTATGCCCTGCAAATTGGCATCTTCTGTGATCTTGGCCCAGACGTGCCCTGTGATTCATCTCCACCATAAAGCAGAGTGAGTGAGATGTAAATCCCCCTAGGCACTTCTATAAGTCTGCCAATCCCACCGGTTTCAACTCTGACCACAGCAAAACACCGTCCCAGACTCTTCTAAGGGGTTTAAACTGATATCAGCTGTCAGGAAGAGACCTTCCCAGTGGGTGAATAACAAGCCATTGCATAAGGAGAAGCAGAGAAAGCTAGAAGGGCCTTTCTTGTGTTATTAAGACTGAGTTTGGTTTGGCCTGAGCTTATTCTCAGAATCCTTGTTACACCTCAAAATCAAATGCCAGTCCATCAAAAACTATTTTGACATTGTACTATTTGTGTGTTAGGGAGACCCAATAGGGATGCAGTTAAGACAATAATCTCTCCCAAATGCCTCTTTTTTCTCAACATAACTATGAAGGGAACTCCATGCACTCCATTTACTTAAAAGCAGCTTATGGGTAGGGTGTCTGTCTTCTTGGGTTTCTACTGCAAATATCATTCCAGGAAGATAGATATGTGGTAGTGCACATGTGTGTGTTCTTTCTGTTAGCAACTTTGTTCATTCAACCAGTGACAAGAATTCGTTTAAATTCTCTGTGTTTTTGCTTGCCTTAGCCTTTATAGAAATATATTTCTAATATATTTAGTAAATAATTCACCTGAGAGGGGCCATTCTTTTGATACCCTAAGGATTCCTTGAGGCCTGGGATATAGTTCAGTTGGTAGAGTACTCACCTAGCATGTACAGAATCCTGAGTTTGTCTTGTGTGATAAAACACATAAACCAGGTCAGTGGCTCATTCCTGCAATCCCAGCACTCAGGAAAGGGAGACAGAAGAATAAGAAGCTCTAGATGATCCTGTGTTCACTGAGTTCAGAGTTTACATGGACTAGACACCCTGTAAAATAAGACAGAAACAAAATCCACGGGAGTTACTACCAGAATTGACTGAGGTCCTATGAAAACATAAAATATCTGTTAAATGCCCAGTGCTTGATATAGGCAAATATACTACAAACAGTCATGTTCTCCTATATTCAGTTGCAAACATATTTATAAATCCCAAATTTTGCATAATACAGCAGAGTTGGATTCACTTTGGAGACCAGCAAGTATCACATGGGTAGGTGTTTCTACCCTAGTGTCGCCCTGGCATTTATTCTTTTCTCTATCAAAAATATGTTCTATTAAATTCATTACAGTGTATCTCACTTAACCAATGGGACATGTTCTGAGAATTGTGTTGTTAATTAGCATTTTACCACCATACAACTTTTAAAGTGTGATTAAACAAAGGACGCCAACTACAATGTTACCATCTGATGGCAATTGTAAGGTCCCATGGTTATGAATTTGATCCATGGTTGGTTGAAACAGCATTATGTGTCATTTTACTGTGTTTCTGATTTTCACATTTTGAAAGTATAAACTCCATTTTATTTAACTGTTTTTCCCCTCATGGGGTAAAAACCAGATAGGATATAGTTTATGCACAAAAATTACAAGGCTAAAGTGAGCAAAGAACTGAGTTTTTCTTGGAGATGTTAACAGCAAGTGACCTTCTAAAGACCAAGGAATGAACATGGGATGACATTTAAAAGATTACACAGAGAAGGTAAGAATGAGCTCTTATTCATGAGGACCTTGAAATTAGTGCTCTGTGTGTGTGTGTGTGTGTGTGTGTGTGTGTGTGTGTGTGTGTGTGTGTGTGTGGTGGAAGCCAGAAGTCACCAGTGTCTTACTCGATCACTCTTTAACTTATTTGTTTTGAGGGGGGGATCACCCAATGAGCTCCAAACCTGGAACTCACTAATTTGTCTAGACACCTTGATTCATGAGTTCCTGGGATCCTCCTGTCTCTATCCCCTCTGTGATGGGATTACAGGTACATGGCCAGCAAGCCTGGCTTTTTACACGGGTTCTGAGGATCACATTCAGATCTTCAGGCTCGCATGCCATGTACATTAACAACTGAGACATCTCCCCAGCCCCCAGTTACAGCTTTAAATTACTAATCCAGTCATTCACTAAAATGTATGCAAGTTCTATTCTCATACCAAGTGACTTCTGAGATCACAGCGAAGAATAAGGGAAGATCATGAGAAGGGGACTATATCCTTGGGGGATGTATAATCAAACAATTTCATCTGTTAGATAATGACATTTTAATTTAAATTAATTCTTACCAAAAAATGTCTTGAGTAGAAAAATTATTATCCTCAATTGATAGATGAGAACACTAAAGCCCAGGGAATTTAGGCAATAAATCATCAATATGGAAAGAGGCTACACTGGCGTTCAAACCCAAGCCTGTCCCACATGGGGTTGTTCATTTTTTCCTCACTGCTGTGCCATGCTGTTACACCCAGTACCCAAAAGTGCAGAGTAGGTAGAGGGCTCGGGACCATACCAGGGCAAGAAACATTCCCTGTCTATAATAAGAGTGCATGGGGGCAAATACAGTTTGGGATCAGGTGTGAGGCACTTAGGGACTTACTTAGTGACCACTCTCAGCTTCCCTTTCTCTGAGAGGCCAATTTAGGCGCCACAGTAACTAAAAATAGGTTCTCTAGACATTTTCCTCCAGTTCCAGGAGCTGACCGCATCACCCTGCCTCACCCCCAATTAGTTCTCCATACATAAAGCACTTTGGCTACCTGCCCTTCTGAGAACTCAGGAGAGCAGACGTCAGACCAGTCAGACCAGCCTGGGCAGGATTCCTAAAGTAGCAGGATGCAGGAATTGACCAGAGTGGAGAACTTGCACAGAAAGAGAGAGGCTCTCTCACAACATCAGCCACAGTTCATTTGCCATTAATAACAAGGCAGCCTGTGTTTCTGGGCTTGCTCCAACCTGATAATAGGTGCTCTCTGGGGGATGGACTTGTCCTCCTTTGCAGGCAGAGTGGAGCCACGGCAGAGTATCTATGGGCATAAAGGACTGTTTCCAACAATCAGGACCCTGTAGACTTCTAACCTCTCGAGGACTCCTATGTTCAGATGGAAGAACACTGGCTTACAGGCACTTAGCAAATGGGGAATTTAATGTCATTCCACCTGCTTCTCATCTGGACATTCTCCTTGTTAGAAGTTCAAGCCATTGATTTAATTAAAAGTTTAACAGCGGGACAATCTAATCTTCATTCCCTCCCTTCTCGTCTGATTTATCCAGGGTTGTAGTCTGAGTTAGCAATCACAGAACAGAAAAGAGAGAAAGAGTGTGGGCCAGTTTTACAGCCAGATAAATCAAAGCACAGCTGAGAGGGCAGAGCACAGTGAATGGAACAAGAATGTGTCCTGGATGCTGCCGGATTTGTAACACAGCAGGAATCCCATCACCTTGTTATTTTGAGCAAGTCCCTTCTGCTTGCCAGGCTCTTTTCCGATTTTTTGAATGACCTGGTTCTATAAATTTGACAATTTATGAAGATGATGAAAGGTGTTTAAAAACCCACGCACAACTCTAAGACTTAGTTAAATAGATGGTTGAGATTTTAAAGTGAGCCTGAAAGGTCTCTAGGGTTTGCTCTGTGCCAGTAGAGTTCCTTGTTCTCTGGATCCCAGAATGCTGTTTATATCCACTGACTTTGCTGAGGTGCAACATGTCTGGGTATGGGTACAAACAGACAGGCCTTCAAGACTTTTTCCACAGTACCTGTGAATATCCAATGGTGTAGCAGGATGCTGAAGCAGGACCCGATCAGTACTTGGAACTGAGAGCCTGAAAGCCCATTTGAAGTATTATACAAATGCTACTTTGTATGCCCTGCTCTGTCTGCTTTTCTCCTCCAATCACGAGATATTCATTGCTCCAATGTGGCCTTTCCTGTACTTAAACTTTCCACCATGCATGCTTAAAGCTTTTTGTGTCTACTCATCTCTCCTCTCAAAACCAGCCACAGACTTAAAGATAGTCCCATTGTAACGAGCTTGGTATTTAAGCATGAGGACCCAAGTTTGATTCCCAGGGACAACTTAAAAATTAAAACAAAGATGAATGTGGTGACCCACACTTCCAATTCCAGTCCTAAGGAGATGGAGACACATGGATCCCCAAGGGCTTAGTAGTCAGCTAGGCTAGCAACATTGGTAAAACCTGGATCCAGTGACAGAGCCTATCCAAAAAGACAAAGTGGAGAGTAACTAACGGGGACACTCTGAATGCTACCTGCACATACATAGTTGCACACATGCACCTGTGTGCATAAACACACACACACACACACACACACACACACACACACACACACACACACACAACTCTGCAGTGCTAGACACTATCTGACACCCAATATAGACCAATGTATTAATGATCCATTTGGGCATTAACTTATCTCCATAGGGATTTTAACTGGGGACATTTTCTAAACTCAAAACACAATTCTCTTCAATGTATTGGAGCCTTGAATAGCATGTGCAAGCAAGTGTGGAGATATTTTGCCCAGCATCTTGATTCTGACACCTTAAATCATATCATGACACCCAGGAAGGAAGTGCATTAATAGCATTTTCCTTTTTAACATTTTGGTACCTAGGAAAGATTTACCTCCCAGGCTAAAAATCCCTCTGCTACATCTGAACAAACAAGCACTTTGAAAATTTAATCAAAAAACCCATTTAGCCCTTTCTGATGTTTCCCACCAAGTTATTCTCCCCCCCCCCCCCCCCAGTCAGGAGCATCCCTGTACCTCAGCTTTTACTGACAATGAGGCTGATTCCTCCCAATGCAAATCTAAGAATAAATTACAATTTTATGAAATATGTGCATCTTGGAAGGGTTAGAGAGGAAATAAGATTGTGTTGAAGCCTCGGGTAAGCGCATTCCACAATAATGTGTTGCAGTTGTTTTTTATGAAGTTGAATGGATGCATTTGATCATTTAAAATCATGTTTGTAACATTAAAACCTAGTGGTGAGGATTTTCCCGTGTGCACAATAGGAAACAGCTGAAGACTGTTGCTATCGGAAGGGAAAATAAAGAGGGAAATATTTATGCCAGGTTCCACCCTGCTAAGTTCGCAGAAAAGCTGAGTGGAAAGTCCAAGCAGTTTCGTTCCCACTAAGTAAGGACATTGTGGTTGGAACCCAGGTGTGCATGAAAACTTTCCGTTTGGGATGGAGCTCCTACTGTATTTAGACTGCTAGTTCCTAAGTCAACTCATTTAATTCTCCGTCTTAATATCTGTGTTTGTGGAAAGAATATTAAGGGATGGATAGATGGCCCAGCAGCTAAGAGTGATTTTTGCTCTTGCTGAAGCCATGAAGACAATTCCCTGAACCCATGTAGGCAGCTCATGACTGCTTGTAGCTACAGTTTCTGGGGATTTGACACCCTCTTCTGGCCTCCACAGGCACCAACACACACACACACACACACACACACACACACACACACACACACACAAACACACACTTTAAATAAATCCTTAAAAATAATACTAAACCACCTTTCATTAAATGATATTTCTGTGAGCACTAAATGAGATTTTACATGTAATAACCCAGAATATCACCCCAATACATACCTAGTTGTGACTTGATATTCATGACAGATATTTTCATAATTACTCAATATGCGTCTTACCCAGAGGGATTATTAACTAGTCCTTTGTATATACTTGCTCAGTTCCCATCTGTCAGGATTAGGATTATGGCCATTACCACCACCAGATCACAAAAAGAACCTGGGGTGAAGGGCAATGACCTGACTTAACAGGTAAAAGCACTTGCCATACAATGCTGATAGTCTATTTTAATCCCATATCAAGAGGTCAGGTGGGGTGTCTCTCATCTGTAACACCAACTCAGCACTTCTAAGGTGAGAGAGGAGGATGTGCTCCAAGCAAGCACCTGTCTGCAGTCCAGAGGCATCGGCAATGAGGGAAGCCCTGCTTCTCAGATAAGACGGAACGAGAGAACCGACTACTGAAAATTTCTCTGTTGACCTCGACACATGCGCTGCAGCCGATGTCTGTCTGCACACACACACACACACACTCACTCACACACAAATGGGGGATTGGAGATGGATTAGTAGATGCCCTTACAAGTATGAGGACCTGAGTTTGGATTCCATCACACATGTGAAAAGTTGGGCTCCTTTAACCCCACAGCTGAGTCAGGGCCACTGATAGAAGGATCGCCACAGCTTGCTGGCCAAAGTCCTCTCCGCTGTTGCACTGGGAGAGCCATTCAAGGGCGTGAGGTAGAGAGTTATTAAGAGTGATACATGATGTCTTCCTGGAGCCTCAATGTGTTCACACATACATGTGGGTATGCATCACACACACATAGACCACACGTGCACACTCAAGCACAATAAATAAATATATAAACTGCAAATGATTAAGCAATTGCAAGTGTTCCAAAAACCATGGTAGAGTTAAGGATGAAATACCTAAGTGGAGCATGTGAAAGGTAAGTTTATTAGACAAATTCTAGTTGCAAGCAAACTATTGCACTTAGAAGACACTGTAAGAAGAACCTATGAAGTCACATATAATGCTCAACACTGTGAGGCTAAAAGGAATCTGGGTGCTATGAAACAATATCAGGGAGAAAAGAGGGTTCAGTTCATTTTGAGTCTAGAAGTATATAGTAAAATCTAAGTTTTTTCTGGTGATACATGCCTTTAATCTCAGCACCGAGGAGACAGAATCAGGCAGATCTCTTTGAGTTCAGGGCCACCCTAGTCTACAAAGCGAGTTCCAGGACAGCCAGGGCTGCTACACAGAGAAACTCTGTCTCAAAAAATTAAAAAAAATAAATAGCCTAAATTTTCATGGAAAATCATTTAACAGTTTTTACCAGAGTGATTAAACTTGAGAATTGTGTTTTTAGTAGATCTCTTTAACTATTGTTTACAGGCTTGTCTGGCGAAGAGGAAGTGAGTGTGTTGGATATGTAGAAATTACTGTGGTATGTAGAACTAAGCTATGTGGTGAGTTGGATGAAAATGGCTCCTATAGGTTCATATGTTTGGATACTTAGTTCCCAGTTGGTGAAAATGTTTGGGAAGGATTAGCAGGTATGGCTTTGTTGGAGGGGGTGTGACACTTAAGATAGGCTTTGAGAGTCCAAAAGCCCATGCCATTCCCAGTTAGCTCTCTCTGCTTTGTGTTTGTGGATATAGGTGTGAGCTCTCTGCTTCTGATTCAGTGCCATGCTTGCCTGCCTACTGCCATGTTCTCCACCATGATGGTCACAGACTCTGACCTTCTGAAACTGATAATCACAGATTAAACGCTTTCTTTCATAATTTACCTTGATCATAGTGTTTTGTTACAGAAATTGAAAAGGAACTAAGGCAAGATTTGAGAGGATATGAACAGTTAGGGACTGTTACTGGAAACACATAGGACTTGGTACTGATGAGATATGAAGGGTTAAGGAGAAATGGAGATTTGGGATTTTAAAATTAAGTGGATAGTCTATTGTTTCTCAAAGGTGGCAACACTAAAAGCACTAAATTACCATATTTTGGACATGCTATCTGCAACTTTAAAATAAATCTGTGTATGTGGGCACAGGCACGCATGCACGCATGCATGTGTGGTATATATGTGATGTGTATGTGCACGAGCTCAGGTAAGTGTCTAGGAAAGTCAGTTGCCAACCTCAGGTGTTGGTCTTTGTCTTTTATCATCTATTTTTTTTTTTGAGGCAGGGTTTCTCTGGTAGCTTTGTGCCTTTCGTGAAACTTACTCTGTATCCCAGGCTGGCCTTGAACTCACAGAGCTCCACCTGCCTCTGCCTTCCAAGTGCTGGGATTAAAGCTGTGCGCCACCACCCCTGGCTGTCTTTTATCATCTTTATGACAGGGTCTTTCTTGTCATTCACTGCATATACCAGCCAACCTAGTTACTCTGTGAGTTTCCCAAGATCCTTTTGTTCCCATTTCCCGTATCCCACAAATTTCCATAGAAACATGGGAATACAGACATCTGGGCAACTCTGTCCCTCTGCTTTTGTTTTTGTTTTTACTTGAATTCTGGGAATCTAAACTAAGGTCACGAGGCTTGCAAGAGCTATACTCCGTTGAGCCACCTCCCCAGCCATGGCTGTCGTTTCTCTGGAGCCCCAGATAGAGATATCTGAAAGACAGCTAAGTATGCTAAGTACGGAGGCTCCAGCTTGGGAAAGAAGTGGTCTTGGCTTGAGGTATAGTTTTCATCCTGGAAATATAGGACTTCACCTAGACAACAACTGCAGATTTAAAAAAAAAAAATCTGAAATTGAGCCTTAGGGATCTCGAGACTATATAGACTCAAGATAAGAGGATGAAGTCTGTGAAGTTCTTATCAGCAAAATCATATTCCATTGCTGAGCACAGAGACCAGGAGGGGAGGGCATCTTTTAAAAGAATAGCTAGAGTGAGAGAAAACAGTCACATGTCAAATGCTGGTGAGCTGATGAGAGACACAAATCCTGAGTGAGCAGTGTTTGGTGATTGATATCATGGACTGCGTCTATAACTGTTTTGATTGTCTGCTGTAGGTTGGCGTATGAAAATACAGGAATAGACCAGCAGTGTAGGGAGTGTTCAGCGGGTGAGTCACTCAGAACTTGTCGTGCAAGCACGAGGACTGGAGTTTGACCCTGAGATCATTTGAGAGAGAGAGAGAGAGAGAGAGAGAGAGAGAGAGAGAGAGAGAGAGAGAGAGAGATCATTTTTAAGAGAGAGAGAGAGAGAGAGATCATTTTTAAGAGAGAGAGAGAGAGAGAGAGAGAGAGAGAGAGAGAGAGAGAGAGAGAGAGAGAGGAGGGAAGGGAAGGAGGCAGGCAAGCCTGACAAGCGTCTGTTACCCCAGTCCTAGGAAGACAGAGATAGGAGAATCTTGGAGCTCAGTGGCTAGCCAGCCTAGGCTACTTGCTGAGCTCCAGCTCAATAGAAAAACTTTGTCTCATAATCACTGTGGAAGGCACCTGAAGACAATATCCTAGATTGTCCTCTGACCTCCACACATGTGCACACTGGTACATGTAGACTACCCCCCTCCACTGGGCACACACAAATTCAGTCAATTATTCAATAAGGCTGGAGATTCTTTTCTCTTTTGTGAAAGACAGGGAAAGAGTATGACTGTTTTCATAAGAAACTGAGGTCTAGATAATGCGTTTAAGAATTTAAGTGATGGGGGAAGGGTCTTGTCCTCCTCTATCATGTTCCAATTTATACTTTTAATTTCTTAATTCTTTTTATTTATGTGTGTGTATGGTGTGTGTGTGTGTGTGTGTGTGTGTGTGTGTGTGTGTATACGCGTACACTTGCATGAATGTATATCACTTGTTTACAGGTGCCCATGGCAACCAGAATAGGTCATTGGATCTTCTGATTCCAGAGTTATGAGTTGCCAGATATGGGTTCTAGGGACTGAACTTAGTCCTCTGGAAGTGCTCTTAGCCACTGAGCCATCTCTTCCACATCTCTGTCTTATTTTTTGAAATAAGATCTTTCACTGAACCTGTAGCTAGCCAGTACAGCTAGACTAACTGGCCAGCAAGCCACTGGATGCTTCTGTCTCCAGAACTGGATTATAGGCATGTGATACCATGTCCTGTCATTTCAAACTGTGGGTGCTGTGGATCAATTTCATTTCCTATTCTTGCATAGAATACATTTCACCTAATGAACCATCCCTCCATTAGGTGTTTTATTTTTAAAACTATCTTCATATAGGACAAATGACTGGAAGCACATTCCTTGTCTGACATGCTTTCGTATGTGAACTCCTATGATCCGTTCAGCAGGGCCACAGATCATCATTTCACTCAACTCATGAGAATATCATACACAGGAAGCTATGCAGCTCTTTCCAGGTGAGAGGGCAGTATCCAGCAGAGCTATCCTTTTGAGTATGAGTCTCCTTGATTCAAGATCATTACCTCTCATTCTTTTCAATCTTACCCATCGAGAAGCTAAAATGATGGGTTGAATCTGTAAACCCAAAGCAATTAAGCCAGCTGAGACCTTGTGAAGGGTTCAGATTTTGCATTTTGCAGATAAAGTTTTTTTGAGCTAAAATATTCCACTTCTAGGCATCTTGCTACCCTAAGAAGTCACTTCAATTTCACATATCTTCCAGCTATATCTGGAATGTCAAGTTGTTTTTTTTTTTTTTTTGTCTGTACATTTGTTTTTCATTTTCTTAAGAGTTCTATGTAAGTATAAATATAAGCAAAATGAGGAGAAAATAGTAAGGATACCACACAGTGAACTACACTGTCATGGCCAAATTAGGAAAGATAATTAAAATGATTGGTACAAATAACAGTTTTTGGGGAAAGGAGGTAGCTTTAGGTATCATTTTATTTTGCTTTTAATACAGACATGTTTAATCTTCCTGTTTTTTTTTAATTCACACTGTAACACTGATGAAATTTTAATTCATTAAAATTTTTTATTTATGTGTATGTGTGTTTTTGGATTTTTGGATGCTCATGTATGCATGTGCAGGTTCACATGTACATATGTACATGGAGGGTAGAGATCAGTGTCAACAATTCTCACTTTCTCTCCAACTTATTTTTTGAGACAGGTTTGCACACTCACCCTCTGGACACTAACTGGCTAGAGACTAAATTGTGAGTTTCAGGAGGCAGTCTGTCTCCACATCTTCAGGAGTGAGGTCACAGGAGCAAGCTATCACCTTTCACACAGGTGCTGAGTACTGAACTCGGGTCTCCCTCCATGTTTTCATGGCAAGTACTAGACCAAAGGACCATTTTCCCACCTCAAAGACAACAGAGCTTTTAGAGCACTCAATCACAGACACATTTTAGAGTCTTTATGTTTCCAGAAATGGTGTTTGGGAGTGACACTCCATATCTTAGATCTTAGTGTACAAACTTGTTTTATAAATGCTAATCTCATACTATCCTAAAAAAATTCAAATGAAAATGAAAAGATGACCAGTCAATCTCTACAAACAACCTCTTAAATATAGGAGGTACAAGTGATGATTTTAAGAGAAATAAAGTATCATAACTATGATTTTCCTTTATGTTAGACATTCAGGCTGTTTTTTGTTTGTAATAGACAAAATTAGTCATTTCACATTCATAGAAAATTATGTTTTGTGAAAATATTATATTTCTGATTAAAAATAAATATGGATATAAAAAATAAAACTAGATTATTTTTTAAACCTTAAAAAAACACTGACATTTTTCATGCTTATACAATTAGATGCAGATTCTACATTCATGATTTCGTATCTTGATTCTCGGAGTCATTAGGTAAAGGTGCCTCTCCAGCATCATGACCTGAGTTCAATCCTGAGGACTAGAATGGTTGAAGGAGAGAATCAACCCCTGCAAGTTTTCCTGTGAAATCTACACACACTTTAACACATACACACTGTCTTTCACACACACACACACACACACACACACACACACACACACACACACACGGGGTGGGGTTGCGGCAAGAAGATAGAGATGGAGAGAGACATAAGTACAAACAGAAGTAACTAATTATAAAAATGTTTAAAGAGAATATATAATTTTCTCAATAACACCATTGATTATCCAATAAATATACCACTGTGGAATACTTATCTTGCTTTATAATTAGTTTATTATAAACTCTGCCACAAATGGCTCTTAGCATATTGTTTTCAAAGATTCAGTCTTACAAACAGGGGATTTCTCAGTCAGTCCAAATGTAGAGATGTTTCTAAAATACCAAGTTATGATATTTTCTAAAATAACCCCACAATTTAGAGATTTCAACAATGAATGCCTAGTTATTATCTCATTGTAGCAAAAGAGGGGACTGGAGAACTGTCTGTCTGTTTTGGTAACTAGTGTGCTCTAAGCACTAGTTTGAGAGAGTTGTTTAGTTCTCTGTAAGGTACTGTTACTTAAAAAATAAATTAATTGTCCCACAAATATATTCAAAACAAATGGTGAAGCTGTTATTGGGTTTGCTTATAGGTGAAGTATTTAAGACAATTCCAGGCAAGAAAATCTGCTAAGATGTTGTGTCATTTCTGAAGACTTGGGCTGGTCTATCTTCCTCTTTCTCACATAGCTGTATCTGCATGATGAAGCCCTGTGTGTGCACACACTCTTCCAGACAGCATGGGACAAGCCCAAGGCCTCCAGCTGGCTATCATTCTGTCTCTATGTAACTCATCCATTATGATGATGTAAGCAACTTAAGGAGGGAGTGTGCATCACAGGTCCGGGTACAGCGTGTCATGGTGGGGAAGGCCTGGTGGCAGGAAGTAAGGTGGTTGATCACATTCTACCCAGGCAAGAAGAGAAAGAGGTGAACGCAACTGCTCAGCTCACTATCTCCTTTTTACTTAGTCCAGGACTCCTGCCCATGGTACGATGCCACCACAGGTAGGGTGGGCTTTCAATTAGCCCAGGTTAGGAAGTCTCTCACAGACATACCAGGAAACTTGTCTTCTAGATGATTCTAGATCCTGTCAAGTTGATAATCACAATTAATTGTTACACATCAGTCCTATTGAAATCTTCTAAAATTATGTCTAGGGTCATACTGATAGGAAAAACCATCAAAAGTTCAGGAAGCCCTTTGAAATATTGAGGTCATTCCTTCATGTGATGAATACGAACAAGGACTATAGCAGATTCCTGGATAAACCACAAAGTGACACATGTCCCTCTCTGTAGCTCACTAGAGACTACGTAAAGAAATCTAAATTTACACCCACACATGTGCTCAGCACATTACAGGAAGCCTGAAATATCAGATTCTTCAATCATCTTCTAGAATATTCCCTTTTCTTGGTCACAAATTATACTTGTGAGATTCTTCACAGGGAACCTGCAATGAAATCCCATTTCTTCTTCTTAGTTCTCACAAGATGTTGTTCAAATTGTTGATTGACTTTATGTCATCAGCCCCAGATAATTAGAACAGCAACACTAATTCACCCCATCTCCATCAATGCCTTTGTTTTCCTCTGTGGCCTCCACTAGTAGACTTTAAGTTAACTTTTTGAGACAGATATAAAACATTTATGGCAGAAGAATTATACAAACCTTCTGTTCTAACATATCTAGTTTAGTGATTGCTAACCCATTTAATTGTTTGTGTACACAGAGACTGCACATATTTATATTAAGCCTTGAATCCTCATTATAACCTAATTTTGCCTCAGCAAGTTACTAAATTTTAAAGTCATTTTCTCCATAATTACCATTGGTAATGGCTGTGTAAGATTCCATGGTATAAACATACAAAATTCATTTGTTAACATGTGAATTACAGATTTATTATGTTGGCTTTGTCTGGTGAAGGAAAAGCTATAATGATCATCTGTATATGTTTTTCAGATTGTGTACTTAGGAAAATTTCCTTATATTCTAAATTTAGAAGAATATTCTTCTAAACAACATAAAGGAGTAGGATTACAGTAACAATGTACGAAAACACTAGTGCTGGGAAGGTAGCTCAGTGGCAGAATCTTTGCATTTAAGTGTGAGGACCTAGGCTGAAATCTTTCACCCTATAACACACACACACACACACACACACACACACACACACACACACAAGCATACACACACACACACACACACACACTATGAGCAATGTGGAAATTCTTGATTCATCCCTCATTAACATCTAGAGATTAGTACTATTACTTCTAATTTTACTTATTTGAAAAATGTTTGCACATACTCACATGATCTAATATAAGGTATTGTTGAAAAACATTCATTTTAGAAGATGCTTGAATTTGTGGATTATGATCAATTAAACTTTACTATAGATTTTACAGTAATGAGCTTCCTAAAATAAGAAATAAAGCCAACTTAGTGCTAATGGAACAAATACTGGTATGCTGCAACAGTTTGTGATGGTGATGTCATTCTGTATGCTGTGAGTGTGTGTTGTTCTGATTGGTTGATAAATAAAATGCTGATTGGCCAGTAGCCAGGCAGGAAGTATAAGCAGGATAAGAGACAAGGAGAATTCTGGGAAGAGGAAGGCTGAGTCAGTAGATGTCAGGCTGCCATCCAGGGAGCAGCATGTAATGGCACACAGGTAAAGCCATGGAACACATGACAATTTATAGATTAACAGAAATTGACTGAGTTTAAGTGTAAGAGATAGTTATAGATTAACAGAAATGGGCTGAGTTTAAGTGTAAGAGCTAGCCAGTGGTAGGCCTGAGCTAATGGCCAAGCAGTTTTAGTTAATATAAGTATCTGTGTATTTACTTGGGTCTGAGTGGCTGTAGACTGGGTGAAACACAGGAAACCTTCAGCTACAAGTTTGGGATGAGAGAAGTGGAGACATGGTCTCTCTCATAGGTCTCGATGCTCAAATGAGAAAACCTCGAGTCAAATCAGGAATGGGGCATGGCAGAAATTAGAGAAAATTATGGAGACACAAAGAAGGAAAGGAAACACTGACCAAGACATCTGGTTAAAACTTCTTACCAGGTGAGAAGCAAAAATTAAGATATGACAAACATTTTCTGTAAGGGCTCTTGACATACAGACACTATTGCTTTCATATATCAATATTTTATTTAAAATACAAGTGAATAAAGATTAGAGTCTTTCTTAGATTTTTTTCCTTCTGTTGTGATAAAAACACTCTAACAAAAGAAACTCAATAGAGAAAGGATACGCTGGTTCATGGTTCAAGGTGCAGTCAATCATGGGGGTATGTCTAGGAATAAAGAACCTGAAACAGCTGGTTGTATTACGCCCACCATCAGGAAGCAGAGAAGCATGAATGAATGAATGAATGAATGAATGAATGAATGTCACCCCTCTGTTCACTCTCTCCACTTCATACATTTTAGGAGTCTCTGCCAGTGAATGGTGTTGCCCACAATTCGTCTTCCCACATCAATTAACCTAATCAAAATGCTTCCTCACTAGCATGTCTAGCTGGGTCTTCCAGGTGATTCTCAAATATCTCAAGTGAACATTTAACACTAACTGTCACAGTGTCTGAATCTATATACTAGGGACAGGGACTTTCCTTTCCCCATTTCCTGGGAATCTCATAAAGAACTGTTAACTCTATTCACGGTGGTACCTACCTTCCTGCCTCCTCATGATCTGGTTTCACTTTGTTGTCAGAATCCTGCTAGATGCCCCTCAGGAAAAGCCCTAAGATCTTACTTGCATTCTTTAGTAACTTCCTAAGGCTAGTAACTTCAAAATATACTGGTCTCAGGACAACTGAATGGAAGGTGACTCTTCCTAGAGAAGCCCACACTGCACTGTGTGTCTTTCTTTCTCAGCAGCATTTTCTCTTGACACTTATTTTTAAATCTATTTGAAATATTCTTACTAAATCCCAATTCAGTTTTACACTTGTTAGTCCTGAAAGTCATTACTATGTTTGTAGCTGGAAGTTAGAAATTCCTCTACACTTACCTCTAAACCTTCCAGTTTGGAGACTTTTCTCTTCTACACTGAAACTATATATAAGGAATTAGACAGAAGGAAACTAAATGTAACCACAAATAATTCAAAATTAGGATACCTAAAACTGCCCATAGCCTTTATCTCTGTCTTTTATTGCTAATATCTGTAGCATTTTTCTAAACCCAAATATGAAAATTGTCTTACTTCAGATCAACATAGTCTTTTTTAAAGGCTCCTTCTTTCTGTCCCACCTAAAGTATAGACAACATAGGCACACCCACTAACATTTTTCATCATCTCTTTATAAATTTCACACCTTACTGCAGGAAATCTCCAGTTCTCTCAGCCCATTAAACAGAGGCTCACAACTCTGAGCCTTTGGCTTGCTGTGGAATTCTGTCATTCTATGCAAATAGATACTTATCAACTCTTGAATTGGCAAATCTCATTATTACCAAGTTTCAAATGGGCAGAGTTCATTTCTCCTTTTACTTCCTTAGTTCATTTCCCATTTAGTAACTGAGTTATTTGGATACCTAACATCATTTACATCTAGAAACATCTTAAACTAAAATCTTAGATATTACCTACTCAAAGTGGCCATTTAAACTCCAAATTGTAAAATCTTCCTGTCCACACATTAAACTTCACAGCCAATGATATATACCTGTATCAATACTAGCAGTGTCAGGGCTCTTAAAATCTTATATCAGTGGATACTGCCAAAAGAAAAAAATGTATAGAATACTTTCATCAATGTGTCTTTGAATGCTACTGTGCAAAATCTACATATGTAGGAAGAAAAGGAAGCCACCATGCCCTGCTCCCAAGTGTTCATGATGATAATCAACTAAGAAATACACAGATAGGTGTAGATGTAACTAACCATCTTATTAAATAAGAAACACAGAACCAATGCAAAGAAGAAAGCCAAGAGGTCAGAGCTAAAAGCTAAAACCTTACCCTTCCTCCTATGGTGGTCCCACTTCTCCGAAAGAGAGCTACTTCCTGTGTTAAAGTCTTTATATAGACTTTCTGTTCTGCCTTCTCATTGGTTGTAAACCCAACCACATGACTGCCTTGTCACTGCCTGTCTGTATAGACCTCCAGGTCTTCTATGGTTGCTACTGAGATTAAAGGCGTGTGTATCCAATACTGGCTGTATCCCTGAACACACAGAGACTTACCTAGCTCTGCCTACCAAGTGCTGGGATTACAAGCATACGCCACCACCGCCCAGCTTTCCTATGGCTTGCTAATAGCTCTGACCCCCAGGCAACTTTATTTATTAACATACAAATAACATTTTAGTACAAAATGAAATATCACCATAGATAGGGGTATTTTTTTCTCCTGGAAGATGCATTTCTTTTGGCTTCAGAATTATTCCAATAACCATCTACATTCCAAGACTCTCCATCTCTACACCTTCTGCTACATCAATGAGAGTTTGTTTGTCCAAAAGAAATGATCAAAGAACTATGAAATATGAAATTTAGTTATGTCTCAAAATAAAACTGTCAATATTGTGTTACACTCGTCATTATTCTCATTTCTCTGAGAAAATAGCAGAAAGCAATAGCACAAGGGTTTATTTCTCCTCTCACTGAGGGACAGCCACCAGGAGGAGAAAGCCTGGCAGCAGGAGTATGAGGCAGCTGCTCACATAGCATCCAGTCAGGAAGCAGAGAGGTGGATGCTGGTGCTCAGCTTGCTCTTTATTCAGTCCAGAATCACAGACCATGGAATGGTATCAGCCACAGTTAGGGTGGGTCTTCCTGCCTCAATGAATACAGTACAGAAAATACATATCTCACAGTCAGCTCAGAGTGTGGTCTCCTAGGTGACTCTAGCTTCTATGGAGCTGATGATCAATTATCAACCATCTCAAATACCCATGGCTCTGTTGAGCAATAAGTGTCTGCATCAGGCTTTTGTAAGTGTGGCAAAACCTGACTTCTAGATGCAGCTCTGCTCCATTTGGAAGCTGCAAGTGAGTCTGCCTCTGCTCCTGTGGAAATGCTGCTCCCTCTTCTTAACAAACATACACAGTCATCCTTCCATACCTCCAGCCTCTACCATAGGTCATCTTCCAAGTGCAGCTTTCTAATGACTTGGCTTTGTTCTCCTAACCATGGAAAGCAATTATAATTAGTTGCCTGAGAGAGAACATGCTAAATCATGAATATTCATGAGCTGTCATGTTCTTTTTTTTTTTCTTCTGCCTGTTCATATTTTGAACTGCCTTTGTGCTGATCCAGGTGAAAAGTGAGTCAGAAAATAAGATAAATTACAGGAGTTTATAGCCATAAAACACAATGGAGTGATAGAACAAGAGTCAGAGGCAGTTATTAAGTAAATAGGACACAATGCTTTAAAGAATTTTCAAAGAACAAATGTACATGGGAGCATCTGGGGAGGTGGCTCAGTTGAGAAAATGCTTGCTGTGCAAATTCAAAGATTTGAATTTTCCAGTTTCTAGCAGCAGTGACAAAAGCCATTGAGGTGGCATGTGCCTATAATCTCAGTACTGGGAAAGTGAGGCAGGAGGATTACTGAGACTTGTGGCCATTAGAACAAGCTGAGTTGGCAAGGTCCAGGTTCCTTGAAATACTGTTTCAGAAAATAAGGTGGAGAATGGCTGAGGAAAACAGCTGATGCCAATCCTCAGCCTCAACATGAAACCACAGGCAAGCACACAAACACACACACATGCATGTACCAAAGAATGTGTATGGGAGTTCTTTCTGTAAATTGCATTTTTCACTACAAGCACCGAGAAACAAGTGACCAGTGACACAGAGCCACAGTCATGAGCTAGGAAAGGCAGTTCCATTAATCACCATGCATGCTCAGAAGAGGGCAATTCTCAGTGATCAACACACATGCTCAGAAAAGGGAAACCGCTCTAGGACATTTTGTTTATAAAGGACTGAAACTGACAATGTTTTGAAATGCAAATGCAGCTTACTGTATCCAAATACTCATATACAGGCTGTATTTTTCAGCCATCAGAGGTTGGTTTGTTATTGCGTTTATCCCACAGCTTATGACACAATAGGAGGTCTTGTTTAAAAAACTGGAATGGGCTGGTGAGATGGCTTAGTGAGTGACACCAGCAAAAGTACTTGCTGCAAGTCTGATGACCTGAGTTCAAACCTCAGATTCCATGCCAAAACGCCAGACATTTTGTAATCCCAGCACTCCTATGGAAAGAAAAGAGACGAGACAGCTCTCCAGCAGCTGGGCTGAAGCACACATGACAGAAGTAACAAGAGAGACGCTGCCTGAATAAGGTGAAAAGGGAGCACCTGCTTCTGAAATTCGTATTCTGATTTCCTATATATGCCTTGGCGTACATGCACCCACACCACTATCCTCTCCTTTCCTCCACCCTTCCTTCCCCCTCTTTCCACAAGCGCCTCTCTCTCTCTCTCTCTCTCTCTCTCTCTCTCTCTCTCTCTCTCTCGTGTGTGTGTGTGTGTGTGTGTGTGTGTGTGTGTGTGTGTGTGTGTGTGTGTGTCTGAGAGAGAGAGAGAGAAAGAGAGAGAGGGAGGGAGGGACGAAGGGAGGGAGGGAGGGAGGGAGAGATTTAATTGGGGGTGTCTTCCTTTATCGTTCTTCAGTTTATTTACAGAGGCATGATGTCTGAACTGGCAGATTGATACCCAGCTTGTCCCAGGGATTCCCCTCTCTGCCTCCCTACTGTCAGGATTACAGGCAGCTATCACACTCACCAGGCTTTTACTTGGGTTCTGGGCATTTGAATCCCAGTCTCCAGACTTGTGTGGTGAGTGTTTATCCACTGATCCTTCTGTTCAATCCCACCTTGTTTTTTGTGAGAAGATGTCTCTTTGAGTCTGGCTATAACAGATTTTGACAGATCAACTGGCCAGAGAGCCACAAGGATCTACTTGTGTTTGCCTCCTCCTAGCTAGGATTACTAGTGTACACACCATCATCAGACTTCAATTTTTGTTCTTTATTGTTTTTGTTTTTCTAAGTTGAGGGATTCAATCTAGGAGCTTGACCATGCTAGCAAGGCACCGTGTCACTGAGACACACCTGCAGCTTCCTGTACCTTCTCTGAAAACTTCCCAGTTCCGCAACCAGTGTGAAGGCAGCTGGCTACACATGGCTGATTAAGACAAATAAGTATTCAGGCATAACTGAATATTGTATGTAGTTCTTATGCTACAACGAACTATTCTCTTCAGGATATTTTAACCATCAAAGCAGTTCATGTCTGTGTATTGTGTCAAAGCAAAGAGTAGGCCTGCCTTGGCCTGTAGACAAAGGGCCATACGCCTTGTCTATTATTTTTCCTTTTTGGGTCTTTATTTTCCTTGAACACCAAACCTCTTTCTTAACTGTAATGTCTATTTTCTCCTAATATCTAGTTTTATACTTTCAATGTCATAATTATATCACTAAGAGAGAACTCTTGCTTGACTTGATCAATATATATTCCACTAAAATAAATTCATACCACTAACACATATGCAAATTTTCCAGTTTAAATATTTGTAAATGGAATTGTTTTCAAAGACTACTTTGCCTGCACATCCAAAACATGGTTCCAGAATAACCCTGTGGATATGAAAAGTTTAGGATGCTAAAGTCATTTGTAAGAAACGAGGTGGTATGTGCATGTAACCTATGCATTGTTACTCATAGAAAGATCTCTAATTAGTTATGATATCTAAAACAATTCAAATGGCATACAAATTCTTACAGTATATTATTTAGAAAATCATCATAAAATAAAATAAGTACATATACAGCACACATGTATTTCAGTATTTTTGACTCAAGCCTGCAGGATGTGCAGGCTTGGCACCCACATATACAGATGACCAGCTCCATTTGTCACATTGTACATTCTCCTGCTATTGGACATATTTGGTTCCAATGCTATGTCATGACTTCTCTGAAATCAGAGTATACCTAGTTAACCTACAGTTCACATCATTTCTAATGAGATTAACACAGAGAAATGACTTAATAGAAAATGATTGAAATTATTTATGATGAAAATAGAAGCTCATGTGCATTGCCTAAAATATATATTCATGATTCTGTAATATTGAGCATGAACATACATTATATACATTCTGTGTATCTTGAGATGATGACAGTAATCTAAATCTTCTATTGGAAGGAGCAGGTAGCATATTTATTTTAATAGGAATAAGAATAATTAAGATAATGTACTTGTCTATATTGGCTTCAAAACATTTATTAATTTAGGGCTTGTGTGCTTTACTTAACATACATAAGTCAGAGAAGCAAGGAAAACTTTAAAATAACTCATCAATACATTTTCTTTCTCTTCTGATACCTCCTGCATCCTTTCTCCTATTTAACACAATGAGGCACAAATCTGCAACCTACAAAATCTTTCACATGGAAATTTCAGATCTGTGTTTTCTCTCTCTTTCCCTCCCTCCCTCCCTCCCTCCCTCCCACCTTCCCCCGCCCATGTTTGCTGTGTGTATTTTTCCTTCCTACTAGTCAACACACCCCCTGCTGGCTCTAGGCTAACATTCATTCCATGTTATTAAAAATGCCAATAAAAAGCATATTAGAGATGTTTTCCAGTGTTTTTTATCCTAGTTTAAACGCAAAAGGGATAAAAGGACACTAAGGGAAAGGTTACATAATGAAATAAACCTTGGAAAGCAATTATTTCTTCTCCATGTTGATTTCTTGAAAAATAAGACTTTGGAGAACATTATGAGATTATTAGCCTCTTCCTACTAGAGAATGCTGCAGATCTTCTGTTCAGATAGTTGTCCGGATTATGTAAAGATCAGGGACGGAGCTCAGGTGTGACAGGTATTTGTTTTTCTTCACTAAATTCAGCAAACTTAGCAACAGCATGCTGGCCGTTCAACTGTTTACTGGGGCATGGAAGGACTGCAGAAACCCTAAAGAAACATTTTTCAGAAATATGAAAATTTCAGTCATATTTTAGCTCAAGTGAAGAAACTAAAATGGAGACTGATGTTTAATATGCATTGTTCTACCTTCTAGAGAACCTAGCTGTCACTGGCTTATATGTATATGTATATGTATATGTATATGTATATGTATATGTATATGTATATGTATATGTATATATGTGTGTGTATGTATGTGTATATATATACATATATATGTATATATATATATTGTGTTCCACTGTAGAAGTCATTTACTATTGTGACTAAAGCTGAAAAAATTGGCTGGAGATATTGCTCAGTCAAGTGTTTACCATGCAAATATAAATTTAAATCCCTGTATCCATGTAAAAAGCTGGGCACAGTGGCAAATACTTCCAATCCCAGTGCTGGACAGGTCAACAAGAGGATTTTGGATCGCCTTGGCCACTAGTGTTACCAAGTCCAAGTTCATTGCTCCAAGTTCACTGAGAGACCTTGTCTTAAAAACAATAAGGTAAGTGGCTGGAGGAACAAGTCAGCGCATAGAAAACATGCTATTCTTCCAGAAGGCCTGAATTCAGTTACCAGCACCCTCCTGGGACATCTCACAATAGTCTGTAACTCAAGCTTCAAGGGATCTGGCACCCTCAAATGGACTCTTCAGGCACCCACATATATGTGGCCTATGCAGAGGGAGAAACATAAACTAAAGATAAATGTTTTGTAAAAAGCCAGAGAGTGATGGAGGAAGATACCCTGCAGAGAGCTCTAGCCTCCACAAGCACACCCTAATGGACTAGGGTAGTTATCATTGCCTCCTGTCCTCATGAGATCATGCCACTGATGGGAAGAAACTGCAGGGACAATTAGCTTTTTTATTCGCACACCTCCCTGTTTATCTTAAGAAGAAAACTGACTCTTTCTGTGAGTCTTACTTGTCAGATCCTGACCATAAAACAAGCACCAGATAACCACTTCTACAGAAGCCTGCAGCAGTTGTAATAGGCTTAATTTACTCAGGATTTATTCCTAAGCCTGTTGGGCAATCAGAGAAGTTGGAATCAACTGTCAATCAGGAATCTGGCTGTGAAGGAGACTCAAATCCTGGAGACAGGACCAAATAACCTTTGACATCTAATAAAAAACGATATATTCTAGACGTAAGAGTGTTGTTCACCCTGTTGACTAGTGATACTAGCTGACTGTGATGTGTTGAGTAAGTAATTATGTATAGTTTCCTAGAATGACTAAGATCTTTTTAGGTGTTTGTAGCTACTTTTACTCCAGGGATAAATTGATAAATTGTCTTCTTTGGGCTAGAGTTTTCACAAAATTTGATAAGTCAAATTTATATAATAAAAGTATCATTTCACATATGCTTCTATTAAATATTAAGGGACACCAAAGCCAAAAACTGTTTGAGTCCATGAATTACAGGTGTTTAAACTTGGTGCCAGGGGGCTGGAAAAAAATGGCTGTGCAGTCAAGAGTACTTGTTGCTCTTGCAGAGGACCTCGGCTCTGCTTCCAACACTCATCTCAGGTGGCTGACAACTGCCTGTAACTCCAGCTGCTCCAGTGATGTATCTATGATGATGTCTTTTGACCTCTATAGTCACCAATACACAGGTGAGCACACACGAACAAGTGGCAAAAACATATGCACACCCATATCCACACATCAGTATCAAACACATAACACATACTTCACACACACATGCATACACACCCACACACAGGTAGCACACATACACACACATATACATGCACACACTCACATTTATACACAAGAGTAACACACATCATCACAATATTCTCACATACGCACATGTACACACACACTCACAGCTACACATGTACATGTATCCATACACATATGTGTAAGCACACTCACAATACATTTTTAAAAAGAGACTGGATCCCAGAGGAATCAAGCTGTATGCTAAAGTTAAAGCTATTATACTATGCAACTTCCAAGCCAAGATTCAGACTCAATATTTCACCTTCACTCCCAGAACACATTTTGTGAAATTATTTAAGAAGACTTCTCAGGAAATATAAAACATATTCAAATGACATCCTGGTCATTTTGAGAGGGCAGTTCTTTGGAAAGACACAGGCATAACTTAAAAAGAGATATTCTTTTTGATATTTCAGTCTGAATGTGACATGCCTGTGCCTGTACAAATGTAATTACACAGACACTTTGAAAGGAGGACACTCCTTTAATAACCAACTCACTGCAGAGCCTGGTAATGCACATCCATGGGAAGCATGTTCCAGCATACTTTGTTCGTCACATGGACCAAGTGTCAGGACATTCATATGGATGTCCACCCCTCCAAAAAAGTAGAATTCTGCCTTTATCATCCTAAGACCTGACTATCCTGTTAAGACAAATACACCTGACTTGGCCTGACCTGAACAACACTTTACCACAAAGAGACAAAGAATTGATTCATTATGCCAACTGCAAATTTCTGTTCTCACAGGAAGTGATCTTTGTCCCCTTAAAATCTCCAGCAGTGTTCATAATGGGAGACACTTGGCACAGAGTCTGATGCTAATAGCTGCTGTTATCTTACATGTTTCCCATCCTATTTTCTTAAGTCAGTTTTAGGCCTGCAAGGTTCAAAGTTAGCAAGTTTTCTACTTACTTTGCCCTGTTACCAACCATTTACCATAAGGAAGGAAAACCAAATGTAAACAAGAAAATTAAGTTACAAAGAAACAAATGTAAAGGAAAACAATGCCCTCATGCTCCAATGATATTTTACAAAAACAAAACAAAAAACTGAAAATGTGATAGTAATCATCCTTAAATAAAACAAGCCATGAACCATGAAATCAAAATCATCCAAAAACACTGATTTTCAAACAGAGTGGACAGTGTGATTATATGTAAGCCCTGTTCCCATATACTCCAGCATCCACATTACAGCAATTATATCCTACAGGACTCCAAAGGGAAAGGAAAACAGCTGGGTGGGGGATTCATTGGCCATTGGTCTATGAGTAGAAGCCCTTAATTTTTGTACTATTTAACATTTTACTATGTCTCCTACTCGAATCCCATTAATAAAATGAAGATGACCAAATATATCTCTGAGATATACCTCTCAAGAGTGTTGTGAAATAAGTAGATGGACCACTTACTGATTATTCAACAGCAAAGACACCATGTGATTACTTTCCTTTGTCCCATTATGGAAGAAATAGAAGTGTTCAGGAGAAAATGAAAGAAAAGCAAAATACAACACAATTTACTTCACTACTTTTGTCTTTTATTTTCCTGTATGAATGTGTAGTACATATGTGTGTTTATGTATAATGTATGGGTGTGTGTACACGTGCTTGTAGGTATATGTGTTCATGTGTTAAAATTCATGTGGACATTACTATCAACTTCCTGGTTTTGAGACAGTCTTCCATTTGAACTCAGAGCTCACAGACTGGTTAGACTGGCTAGACAACCAGTGCTAGAGATCTGCCTCTCTCCACTTCCTACCCTATGACTAAGGTTACAGATGTGCCAGATAACACCAGGATTTTTACTTAAATGCCAGAGAAGTGAACTCAGGTCCTCAAGCTTACATGAAATTTACCAGCTGATAAAAGCCTCATTTCTTTTTCTTTTTAATTTGAATAAGGTTTTGATTTGGGAAGATGTCCAAATAGATTATTTTAAAATACAGACATTCCAAGGCTTCATTGTCCATTTTTCCTCATTTTGTATTAATACTGAATACCCACTGACTGCATAAAAACTGCACGCCTCTTCAAACTCAGATGCTCTGCAGGTATAAATTATTCTATGTGCTGCAACATGGGAAGAAATACATGATTATTTAGCCTCTCTCTATCATGTGGCAGCTGCATCGGTTGGATTAAAAACCTTATGAAAGGAAAAAATTCAATAGGTAAATAGCAATCTGGCTGAAAACAGTTTTAATAGTGATTAATATTCTACTGTGACTAAAAACTCCTTGCAGTCAAAATACCCTCAGAAGATGGCATTGTTTACACTACTGTCTGTAAGGAACAGCTGTTTGCCCCTCACCACCGTCAGAGGCACAATAAGCTTGCTGAAACATTGGCAAATCTTAGACAAGCGTCTGCTGGTTAAAGCTCAAAGTTGCTGCAAGAACAGGTGTGTCTGAGACACAAAATAAACGCTACAACTGTAAATAGGGTTGTAAATTAGGGGTAATTTATACACTATATGCTATGTCTGCATGTGAGCATCTAAAACAGGGAGTGACAGTATTTATCAACAACTTGAAGATAAATCACAGCTGTGGACTCCATGGTGATATGGTGCTCAGTTGTCTGAACATACACAGCCAGCACATTTCTCTGGCATTGATGGCTCATCTTGAGTGATTCCGCTAGAAAAGGCAGAACTGTTAAATCTCTCGTTAAATATATTTTTCTTAGTTAAACTGTATTTTAGAGATAAATAGAAACCGTGAGGCTATTAAAGAACATTGGCCTTGATTCTTAGCTATGATTTTTCTCTTCGAAAAGCCAGGATGCTTCCCTCTAGAGAATCTCACACACTTTTAGCAGAGGAAGAAACATGATTTGATGCCATCGTATTACATAACACTGGAGAGACACAAAACAATAAAGGAGAACATTTCCTAACAATGCAGAATTTTCACTACTAAAAGTGAGACAGCTTACAAGGTGTTAAAGGATTTTAGAGTTTAAATTGGAGGAGAAAACTGGAAATAACTGAGGCATAAGGACCACTAATGAGTAAACATTGGCATATTCATAAAATGGAAAAGAATATAGTGGATAAAATGACACAAGTAGGGATTCATGTATCAAAACACTAAATTTCATCAATAACATTGAATAGATTAAAACACATACAAAATGAAATAGTTTGATATCATTTCTATACATATTAGGTAGAAGATAGATAGATAGATAGATAGATAGATAGATAGATAGATAGATAAGCAATAGATGAATCAGAGCATTGGGTTCTCAAGTAGCCTTCTTGGCCTGTAATGACTTATATAGCCTAGGATAATCTTGACCTACTGATCTCTTGTCTCTACCTCCATAGTGGTTGCATTATGGGTATTTCATCATGCCCAGCAACCACATTCAGTTTTGTAGTACTGGGGATTGAACCTAAGGCTTCCTGCATGTTAGATAGGCACTTCACCAACTGGGCTGTATTCCTAGCCCCACTATTTCTAAATTGATGAAAGATAATCAAAATAGTACAATACGTTGCTTAAGGACATACATGTTGGTGAAATCATAAAAGCATTATGAATGGGGATAAAACATTAAAATCAATTTTTATAGTCATGAATTGGTATAAATGCTTAGAGACAAAAACTTGAAAAGTTATAAATTATGTCTGTAATATTTTATTTCTATAAAAACCATCCAACTCTTCAGTCTAAGAGTCGATGCTGGAGAGAAGGCTCAGTGGTTAAGAGCACTTGCTGCTCTTATAAAAGATAGGGTTTAGTTCTCACATCAGGCAGCTCACAGCCATTGGTAACTCCAGTTCTAGGGGATCTGACATACTTTTCTGGTCTCTGGTGGCACTGAATGCATGTGGTATAAATTTAGACACATATAGTTAAAATATTTTTTTTAATCTTAAGAAATAGAAAAGGTCTAAATGTTACATATACTTAGAACATATAAATTGAATCAGGGTCATGGATATATATATATATATATATATATATATATATATATATATATATATATATATGTGTGTGTGTGTGTGTGTGTGTGTGTATACATATGTATGTATGTTCAAGACCTTTCTAGTATGATTAAACTAACCAGAGGGTGACATTAAATCTGGGGCTCCCAAAGACGGGGGCTGTGATGGCAGTATCTCTGGGACTACCTTTAGAAAGGCTGGAGGGAGAAACCAGCACAAGAAAAGAGACAGGGTTTCCTTACCTTTTTCCTTTCTACAGTCCCCTCCCAACAGGACAGAAAAGGCTGGGTCCCTCAGCATTGATATTTTTTGGAGTCAAAGTCCCTGTATGTGCTTATATCTCAACTTAAATCTTACGTTGAGTTTCTTGTGAACCAGGAATCTACTGACACAATTGTTTTCAGTCAATGTATAAACAAAAGGGTATTTGTTTACAACTAGTAGGTCCTTCCAAATTTTTACTTTAATAAAATAATGGTGCAGTTGGTCCAATTGTCATTGAACTATCTTTTAGTATTCTAGTATCTGAAAGTTCCAGACTACAAGGTTAAAGTCTGAATTCATGCAAAGGTTACTTGAAACTCAGCCCGGTGTCCAGTGGCCACAGAGCAGGCAGCTGAGACCAGAGACTGTCAGGACTCTGTGGTGTAAAATAAGTCTGAGTGCTCACTACTGCTAGGGATGAGAAGCAAGTAAGAGAGAGGCATCAGCTCCCCTGACATAGAGAGAGCCCATAGACTTTAACCTGATTGTAAACTTCACATAGAAGATATTATTACTAGTTCCTTGTTTTGTTAACATTTGACAGGTTTCTGGCAGCTTCTACTAAACACAAAATAAGTTGATCTATGGCAAAGCAAGCAAGTCCCCCGATGCATGCTAGAAGCTAAAGAACCAAACTCTCTAATAGAGAGCCTCGAGGAAGAAATCAAAACCTGTCTTTTCTTTTTTAGATATAAAGCTTTTAAGAGCCAACCATGGGCTCACACCCGACCCTCCACACCCACTTGTCTCCGCTCATCTTTCCAGCCCCTGCCTCTCCTCCCCCAAACATTTCTCTCTGATGCTAGTGAACCACCTCAGATCCTTTGGAACCCAGAGCACCAATTACTCTGCAGTACTTGCGGAAGCAATATTCCAACAGCGACCAGGGAGAGATGCAGATGTAGAAGTCGGAAAAGCAGGGGAGAAGTCATATCCCTAAATGGCTAAACCAGAAATCCCAATTAGATCAATACCTGTCAATCACCCATCCCTGCAGGGGAAATTGAATCGCACAATTCAAGCTTTCTTTGACTCTCCCCTGCCAAGTAAAAGGAAAGGCTTTAGGTATCAGGTTAGGTCATTGCCAAGCTCTCCATGGGAAAATTCCTCCTCCTAAGGCTTCGGTTTTCCAACTCCTTTAGACATCACTTCAGCAGCTTTGTTCGAAAACCTGAATTAAATGTCAATATCTGGATCCTCATTTGGGAGGAAGAGGAAGGGAAGGGGTAAGTAGTTATGGATTTAGGGATGCTGGGATGTATGGGTGAACAGGACAGAGTGAGAGGGAAAGAGAGAGAGAGAGAGAGAGAGAGAGAGAGAGAGAGAGAGAGAGAGAGAGAGAGAGAGAGAGATCTGTCCCCCTTGCCTCCCCAGCAGGTAGCCTAAGTGCAGCATAAGTCTGCTGGGGACGCGCTAGCGACCAAGGACCCGCCCAGGCCACTCTTTCAGGCAAGCGCGAGGCGGGCCCGGCCGGGGGCGGTGCCGCGCATAGGCGCCTATAAGGAGCTGTCCGCCACCCTAGTGCTGAATCCAGCTCTACCACCGGAACGAGGTGCTTTTGGCTATTGCTGGAGCTGAGCGCCCAGAGCTGCCCTCGAGTTTGGATTTGAACCTTTAAGGAAGGAGATCCGGAGGAATAAGACGCAGATGAGGAAGGCGAGCACAGAAAGGGGCAGTTGAAGGAACTATAAACCTCGGTCGCAGCTCGCAGCTCCGAGGAAGCCCTGCCACTGTTTCGGTGGAGCGTCTGAGGAGCAGGATGGAGTAAAGAAGAAGAGTGTCTGTTCAAGGGGGGTGGGAGGGGGCTCGGCGGTGCGGAGGAGAGAAAACAGAGACAGAAAGGAAAAAGAAAAGCCAAGGCTGTTGCCTGCGAATTTGGAATTCGATTGGAAGAGATCGTTCACTCGGGGAAATGGATTCTGTACCAAGACTGACCAGCGTTTTGACTTTGGTGCTCTCTGGCTTCTGGCATTTAGGATTAACAGCAACAAATTGTGAGTACTCAGAGCTGGGGGCGGGAAGGTGAGGTGGGATATGACGCTACTAGGAATAAGTATCCACTGTCCGACTGTATACGTTCTGGGAAAGAGCTGGGTGAAAACGCTTACCAGTGTGGTTCCACCATTCCAACCATCCCAAAAGTTAGCAGCGTTCTCATGAGCTTGCTCTGCTGGATTGGCTGCCCTTTCTTGAAACCATAAAGTTCCCTTAGCCTGCTGTTAGCTCCATGGTTCTTAATCTCAGAAACGGTTGCACGGACCAGGAGCAAGCCTCCAGGGGCAGAGATGCTCCAGAGCCACCGAGCTCAGTGACAGCAGCGGGCAGACTGCAGCTCCCTCAGACTTGCAATGTGCTCTGAACACTTCCACCTTCAACCCCCGCTCTAGGCACCTAGGTCTCTCCACTGTCTTAAGTAGAAGGGTTCAGCTGGGGTATTTTGTAACCAATGGGCATCTGTGTAAGGGGATTGGGAGTTTGGGCCTAAGAACTGTAGCCCAAATGTAGTTACTCTAGGAGACCAATGGCTGTCCTATTACATATGGAGAGCTTTAACGCACAACCCACCATCAATATTCTGGTGCCAGTGAAGGAGCAGTGAGTATGCACTAGGTGTCCGTGTTTCAACTTCACTTAATTTAATAGGCAGGTATTCTTAACTCCTGGAGATCTGCCACCTGCACTATGTATTTAAAGAATCCAGTTTGTCAAACTTGAATAAATTGCTAAAGCTACAAGATTTTCCAGCTCAATTGCTCAGCTGCTTCTCTAGGCAGAGGAAGGGAAGTTTTTCCATCTCTGGGAACTCCTAAATGAGAAAGGATGCAATTAAGCCGTCTGTGCTGTTTGCATGGATAGCTTACCATGGTCCCTCAAGTTTGTTCATTCATCTTCTATTCCTGCACTGGACCTCAAAAATATTATCCAGTTTGGGAAAATTTTTATTTTACTTTTGTAATCTGTATTATCAATCTCGGGAAAAAAAAAAGGCAAGAAGACCTACTACTGAGGATCCCTCTCTCTTATTCCTTAATCCTTAGAGAATATTGTCCCAGAATCTGCATCCCAGAGGGAAGACAAATAGATAAATGTTCAAAGTAGGGCCAGTGTTCCTGTGGCCCAAAGATTGGAAAGCTCACAATCCATAGTTGTCACATTTTCTTAAAGTTTGTGTTATAAAGGAGGGCAAAAAAAGGGAGGATAAACTAATAAATTATTTCAGAGGATGTATTGATGCAGGTCACAGTCAGTCAGGGAGATTGACTTTTCTCTACTGCCTTCTCCCACTTCTCTTCACTTGTTCCCCTTTCTTCCTCCTCTTCCCCGCGTCTCCTTGAAATTATTCCCATGGTGCCAGATAGAAAGACCCAAAAGCCTTAGTCAGAAAGTAAGCTTCACTATTGAGCTAGTTTCTCTACCTTCTGGAACACTAGAGGTCAGTGTTGTCCAAATGATGCAAAGGTGTGGCTCTAAACTGTGTATTCCCCTTAGCACATTCTGTTATCTGGAGAGCATGAATGCTGTGAATATGCAAAAGGCTGGAGTGAGGGATACTGATAAAATGGATAGAGTGCATAGCAGGAGTTCATGTCTTTTACCTCCTCAAGGATTACCCTTCTTGAAAATTCTGGGAAAAAAAATAGATGTTGGAGCCATATTTTTTTTAAATAAACTTAACTGTGGTCAATATATTTTAATAATGTGCATGAAACTAAATGGCATCGGTTTAAGACTTCAGCTTATCTTAGCCAAGGCAGTTGCAAAGCCTGCTCTGAGTATTTCAAAAAGAAGTTGGTGATAGTGATTTCCAGCATTTCACAAGTGACAGTTGTGTTTTCGATTTCCAAGCAACATAGCAATTGAGTGAGTGCTGCTTGCTAAATATTCTGGAGTCAGTTTTCTTAAGGAATAGCAGGGAGTGTTTGTTGTACTGTGAAAATTGTATCAATTCAGTAAGCAATAGGTTTCCAGCAAACACTGGTTCTTAAATCAATGCATATTATTGGTCTTCAGAGCCTGTAAGGCAAAACCCCTCAAGGCAATCATGAATGTTTCCCAGTTTCTCTAGGTTGCTGCTCACAGTTTTTATTCTTCAAGTGTAGACACTAGATTTGCTATGGATGTACACTCTGTCCCCATTCATATATATGCTTTGATGAGTTAAACCTTTCCTTCTGAAGAGTTTCCTTTTAATTTGATTTGTGGAAATAATTTTGTAAGACTGTTCTTCCTACATTTTAAGGAATATCCCATGTCATTAGTAACAAGCAGCCTTGAAAACAGATTGTACCCAGGTTCTTCCATGATGCATAGTTATAGGTGTTAAGTTATAGGTGTGGAGTATCTTAAAAAATAACTTTTAATTGTCTTTTGTAATGACTTGCTGTTGTTGTTATTGTTGTGTGGTATGCAACTATCTATTTGTATACAGGTTTAATTTTCTCATACTCTGTCTGGTATACAGGTTTAATTTTCTCATACTCTGTCCGGAACATGGGTATTTATCTCCACAGGGATAAGTGAATGCTTATACAATTGCATATTCTATAAGTTTCTAATTAAGCACAATGAAAACAGAGTCAGGTTAGAAGGGGTCCAGCCATAATACAGATATTACAAATCTGTGATGAGAATGCAATTACCTACTAGTAATAAAAACCTCTGAAAATTCCCCCATTCTAAACTTTCCGGATATTAAACAGCAAGAGTGTTTCCTTTGGGTATATCCTGAGGGAACTGGCTAATTTTGAATATAGATATAATAGACTAACGTAAAATTAAAAAACTATTATATATTCAACTCCTTTGACACAAGAAGGTATGGTGTGACTTGAGAGTTGGATTAAATGACACCAGAAGTCTTTATGACGTGATGTCTCAGCACAGGTGTCAAATACTTAGTCAAAATTGCCCTTTCTATCCTGCTAGTGAAAGCAGCCAGCAATTGAGCTATGTGCTTACCCCAAATTGAACAGCAGCTAAATATCATACTAATGCTATTCATTTAAGATTAGGCTAAAAAAAATGTTAACATGACAGAGTATGGTGTTCTAAAACAGAATGAATGCATATGGCACACATAGGACAACTATTACTTTAATTTTTTTTTTAAAAACATATTACATGATTATCCATAGCTTTATTTTTTTTTAAATAGCTTAGAATAATCACTAAATACTTCCTTGAAATTTGCTGTTGCCAATTAAGAGTCCCAGAGACATGTTATTGTGGTAAGAACTTAAAACCTCCTGTTCCAGATTTTTCTTGCATGCTGAATTTCACAAGACCTGTGAGCATGTTGATCATGATAATAAAAAGATATCAGACTTTGAATTACCTGAAGGCTGTTAACAAACCAAATTGAAAAGTAGTATGAGCAATGGTTGTGCTATTTTCGTGAGGCAGGAGAAAGGCTGTTCAGTGTTTTCTTTGGCATATACAGTTACCAGAAGTGAGGGAACCCTGTACTGCTCAGTTGGTGGAGTCTGGAAGCTTTCTCCATCATCAAACTAGCTCATTTTGACCTTTACTGATCATCATGCAATCACTCTCCCATCACATAAACCCTATATGTAAAGCAGATTAACACTTTGCAACCATAAAATATAAATGAAGAACTAGAGGAAGGATATCACAACAAAGGAAAAGACTTGGGGGATGATTAATGTCCACAGGAGCAGCCATGCTCTCACTTGACTTCTCCTTCTAAGGAATGGCCACCTTCCTAGCTGTGGTCTCCATTTTTCTCTGCCTATCTGCCCACTGGCTTCAGTTTTCTTTGAGTGAGTCACTTTACTCTTCTGTATCCATTTATCACAAAACGATGCGATAAGATTCAAAGCATCTCTAATTTCTTTAGTTGGTGATTCAAGGTCTTTCAGTTGATAAACCAGAATTGTGATGGAATATGACCTGCATGTGGTAATTATTCCCAACAAATAAGGAAATGGAGAATGGGTTTAGTTACCTAAGAAGGCAGAAAACGATGAGGTTTTACTTAAAATTTGCATTGTTTTAATTTGGAAACAATACCAATATTATTAATTTAAAAAGGAAATTGCATCATTCAGTAAAACTCTGCCACCTTTGATGACCTTGTAAAGGTTTCTCACTCCCCCCAATAACCTTGGTTTGATGAATAAAGGCCTAAAGGCCTGGGTTTAGTTATTAAGACAATGTTTACTTGTAATGGGTTTTCATCATTACGTACTAATGCTACTTAATGGTCATTTCATTTGTGTGTGTTTGATATCACTGCACTGGGAAGCAACTATAATCAGAATAAGAGTTTAATGTGATTTTAATTCATACTAGTAGGCATGCAGCATATATCCCTCACTTACTGCACCCACTTTACAAGGCTCATCAGCAAGATAGATGTTAAGTGATCTAATTCATATAAATGAATTTAAGGTGAGTGAAAGTTAACCATGTCCCCAAGATCACTAATCCAGATAATGAGAAAAATCTGAATCCCAACCTATAAACATTTTTAAACACAAACATCCTTGAAACAAAATATCCTCCAATGCACTTCACTAGGTAGTTTGTGTAGCATCTGCAGGAATTTGGCAAGGGTTCTCTACCATCAACCTCATAACCTTAGCCTTGGAGAAGGGCATGAGTTAGCAATTTTCAACACACCCAACTCCTGAGTCATACCTGAAAAAAGATGCCCAAAGCATTCAAATAAAGATGGAAAGTGTGACAGTAAATATCACATTGTTCAAATAAAAGCAATTTTTTATCTAAGCTTGTACCCAGAGTTGAGGATTTATTTTTCTTTCCTAATTATTAATTAAAAATTTGATAGGGGATAAAGAAAACCTTGAGAAACAATTTAGAATACCCAGTTGTGTACACACAAGCATAGGACAATGTACAATGTACATTCTGTCCCGTAAGTCTGCTAATGTCAGACCAGAGTTCTGCTTAGGTAGTGCTTATAAAGTCCTGGTTATGTGTGGCATGGTGCAAGCTGCAACCTGGCTTCATATAATAATCTAACTCTCATCTCCAGTATCCCTTCTAACAAAATATGGAGCTCTACATTTTATAAACAATGCTGTCTCATTTCTCTTGGATTTATTTGTACAGGCTGGTTATTAATTTGGCCTACAACATCATTTTCCCATAAAATTTTTTCCTCACTATTTGCCAAGTACACACACACACACACACACACACACACACACACACACACACACACACTTACTAGTGTGGGTTGTGTTGGGGGTACCTGGGAGGAGTGAAAGGGGAGAATGGAGATGGTAAGAATCATGATATATTCCACACATGTATGATATTGTCAACACATAAATAAAATATGAGTTTGAATTTTCTCAGTCTAGGTTATCTAATTTTTGTAACACTTTCTGTAATTCTTGTTCCCTCAGCTAAGATGCATACCCTTTTGTCATGTTTCATTTAAATTCCTGTATCCAATGGCTAAAGTACTGAGAAAGTGGATGAATGAGAGAATGATCCAGTGGTTTTCTAGCAAGAGCTTTCAATCTTTTTTTTTTTAAAAGATTTATTTATTTATTATGTATACAACATGTATGCCTGCACACCAGAAGAGGGCATCAGATCTCATTACAGATGGTTGTGAGCCACCATGTGGTTGCTGGGAATTGAACTCAGAACCTCTGGAAGAGCAGTCAGTGCTCTTAACCTCTGAGCCATCTCTCCAGCCCCCAAGAGCTTTCAATCTTAAACTGAGATTTTTTTCTGCTCCCTATCAGCAGAGTCTTTCTTTTAAGATGTGTTTGTTTCATACTGCTGTCTTAACAACTATTACTGGTCACTGTTGTGGAGATTCCAAGTAGAAGTGAGCTGAAAAACAAAACAGAAGTCCAGATCGCCTTACAGAGTGTGAGGTCTGCAGCGTGGACCCCTGACTGGATTTGCGGGAGAACAGGCCTAACTTGGGCACTGTAAAGTCATTTTTATCCTGAAAAAGAAATATCTCTGTCTACTTGACCTTACTACAACTTGGAGCTTATTTGACTAACTTTCCTTATGCAATGTTAATGAATGCTTTCTCTATAATCTAAAATATATACACCCCTATTGCTATAAGAATCTCTTTCATTGTCTTGGGTTTGATATAAAGGGAGCATTTGGATCTGGTCAATGGAATAAGTGCTGTATTATGGAAAAAAATTTGTTTAATGGCAAATCCATCTTATTATTCTTATAAAATGACTTTGAGATAACTATGTCATCTTCTTAACTTTGAAAGGTGTAAGTGTCAAGAGCTGGTGTGTGTTACTCATTTGAAGAACTTACAGATGAACTTAGTTCCAAGTCCTATTCTTCTTTCTTAAAGTCACATCCTCTGTGTAACTGGAGAAGTGAATAAAAACTAGTGAGATATAGTACATGACCTCTAGGAATGGTAAAATCTGTGACAGCCAGGACAATAAGTCTTTTGTCACGTCAGTGCTAATTGTTCACCATAGCTGAGAATGGGTGCAGTGGAAGGCACACAAGGAAAGCTTCCACAGGCTGGAGCTTCCAAATGTGCTCTTGAGGAAAGTGAAATGGAAACTAAAGCTTGAACAAACCCAGCAGACTAAAATATGGGGACACTGGGGATTGCTTTAGGGACAGAGGAGGAAGTAAAGAAGTTAGTATGGCAAGTTTCTGACTCTAAATTTAAAAGATACAGTTTAACTTCGGATTTTTATTTTTTTTAAATAGTATTAATTTTTTATGTGCATGAGTGTTTTTGCTATATGCAAGTGTGTCACCCACATGCCTGGTGCCTGCAGAGTCCAGAAGAGGCAATTAGACACCCTAGAACTGGAGTTAAAGAAAGCTGTGAGCCACCATGTGGGTGTTAGGACCTAAACATGAAACTAGCACAGTAAGATTTTAATCTTCCCCATTTAAAACTTTATTTATGTGTGTGCATGGACATGTATGTTTGTGCATGTGGATAATATAGGCCAGACTGTGTGTTATCCCCTAGAAAGCTATATATCTTCTTTGAGACAAGGTCTCTCATTGACCTGGAGCTTGCCAATTTGTCTAGACAGGCACTGGGCTACTCCTACGCATCCTCTGGTGCTGGAATTACATGCATATGTCTTGTGATGAAGATATATTATTTTAATATGGTGTTTGTGTGT
Source organism: Peromyscus eremicus (assembly GCF_949786415.1). Lineage (NCBI taxonomy): Eukaryota > Metazoa > Chordata > Mammalia > Rodentia > Cricetidae > Peromyscus > Peromyscus eremicus. The sequence continues at coordinate 75,707,761 of NC_081431.1, read as the reverse complement.
GTGTGTGTGTGTGTGTGTGTGTGTGTGTGTGCGTGTGTGTGTGTGTGAGTGTGAGTGTGTGATGCCTGCCTGGTGTTTGTGCGCACATAAAGTCTGTGCATGCCACAGTGTATGTGTAGATCATAACCAACTTTGTGGAGTTGATCTTCTCTTGCCACCTTTATGTGGATTCCACATATGAAATTCTGTCCACCATGCTTCTGTGGCATGTACTTTTATGGTCTAAGCCATCTCATGAACCACATATATGGATTTTCTGTAGGTTATAAGATTCAAATTCAGGTTTTAAAGCTTTCAAAATAAGAACTATACCATCTAATCTATCTCTCCAGAACTCCTCACTCCCCCTCACACCTTTCAAGGATTAATGAGGCATAAAATGCAATAGAACAAAATGTTGGTAAGGAAACTAGCTGGGATGATTAGATCAGCTAGTAAGGACTCCAAGAAGGATATTTGAAAGTTCAGCTCATACAGATCTGCAAAGAGAATAATGGTCAAGAAAATTCAAGGCACGAGGATGTACGAACTGCTAAGCACACAAAAGCATAGATTTGCAGCTAAAATGTATTCTATAGATGCTTCCATTGTTTCTGACAAATGAAAGCAATAGGTGCTCAAAAGGTGTTCATTGCTCTGAAATGAAGTTCTTTTCTGTGAATACAGAGTGGTCATAATCGGAATGCAGCATATTTCATATATACATGATACCTCTTAGCACACACTGTCTGTATCCATCACTCAGATGCAATCTTCTAGTCTATAAATTATATTGGTTTGTGTCAGCAAAATGAGAACTACTCACTAAGGAATGTGTAATTAAACCTGGACATCATGGGTTCTGTCCCCCATCAACTGGTGGTTGATGAGGCATCTTAACCCACTTTAGTGTCTGCTTGGTTAAGGAGAATTTCTAGAGTTGAGTGCTTCAGGTTGATGTGCTATCATTAGTAATTGATCTTCAAGCATAAATCCCAGTGTCTCTATACTGTCTACTTGCCTTTGTGGATGTTCAGGCCAGGGGGTGATTATTCCTCTCTGTTTCCTACGTCTGCAGATTCGATTGAGCTTTTCAGAATGATACCAGCAATGGGAAAGACAGAAAGAACGTGAGAGAAAATACTAACACACTTGCATGCATATCATTTGTAACAATTTACCTCTGAAGCAGAAATATCCCTCCGAAGACAGTCCAAAGTCTATAATAGTTGAAGGAATTTTGCATAACTCATAGGACAGCTCAGTGACTAAAATGCTTATTGTGTAAGAATGAGGACCTGAGTTGATCCCAGCACTCAGGAAGAGCCAGATTGCTATTATACTTCTGTTACCACAGTGTTCTTAAGCCATCTAACCTACACACACACAGCCAAATATGTGTAAAGCCCCTTACAACACATGAACACACACACATGACACAAAGATCATATTCATTTTACAAACATCGCATGCTTCATATGCATACATACAATCACACAAATACCACATAAGTACACAAACATCACATACATATACACACATTATACAAATACACAAAGAAATAAATCAGTTTGCAGAGTGAGAAGTATTTAATAGGTGCTCTTAGGCTGCTGTAGCTGAATAAATGTTTCATTTCCTTTTCTCTTTCCTTCCAAATATTACTTGCCTTTCCTTGGTCTTCAGCCCTCCTGTTTCTGTGAGGTCACATAGCTTGTGCACAACTGGTGTCTTTCCCTGAGTTCATTATTGTGTGGAGGGTGTAGGAGGAAACTTATGTGTCTGCTGAATTCCAGCTCTGCTTTGTTATGCTGTGTGGGCACAGTCACCAAATGTGACATTTCCCTGTGAGGCCAGTTGAAGCCCAGGCTTTATACAGATCATTCACTTACAGGACACTTGGGGATGCCCACCTAATTCCATCATCCCCAGCCATCTGTCTCAAAACCACTCCTCTACCAACTCTACTAATTCACCAAATCTGTAATTATGGGGAACAACTTCCAGCTCATAGAAATTAGCTATAGAGAAACTATATAGCGCAGTCTGCCCAGAACTCTAGACTGCTGGGAAGACAGACAGTCCAGATAGCAATCCTAAGTATAAGGAAGGGGGAATGGAGGGCTCTGAGTTGAGGAAAGAGGGGAATTAGGCATGTTCAGGATGTAAGAATTAAGCCTGTCCTCTGCACAAAATCTGGGTCTTCCTGTATATCCCCACCACTTCCTGCCCCCCAGGGTCCGTCCACTGTACCTTCTTTCTCTTCTCGTCTCCCCCACTTCTTTCCTTGCTTCATGCTTCATAAATCTCTCTTTCTGTCCTTCCTCCCTTCCTCTGCCTAATTCGTTCACTTTTACTGAGTGACAGTTTCACATGTTGGGACATAAGCTAATGCTTTTACAGATTTCTCTCTCAAGTGCCACATCTAGACGAACAGGGTCTCAGGAGAGCAGTGGGAATTTGAACAGCATTGCAGCCAGTGACCAGTGAAGTGTAAAATTCCTAGAAATTCTATCTTAAACACTCATGCAAATTTACATTTATCTCTACATTATATCCTTGCTTATGATAAAAATATTTTCCTCAAATCTTTAATTAAATTGGTGCGCCAAGTGTATTTCTTAGCCCACAGCAGAGAACTACAAGCATCAGGACAAGGCTTGGCATTTTGCCTGTCTCTGTATTTGTGGCTTCCAGGATTCCTGTATTGAAGAGGTGAGTGTCTGTCCCTTCATCTCAGACAAGCAGGTTGCTTCATTTCCATTATCCATGATCTGTAAGCTGTTACTTATCTATAAGCTGCAGATTATGGTCAATCAATGATAGGAACTAGAGAAAATTAATTTACAGGAGTGGGGAGACCCACCAGCCTGTGTAGTGAACAGAAAAGGAACTTTGATGACGTGCTATCCTCTACACTCATCTTGGAGAGCAGATCAATTCTGCCCTCTCTACCAGCTTCCCTCACACTGAGCCATGTGTGCAGCCTGGACTGCAGTCCACAGGACAAGTTCTTTCTGATAGCCAGAAATTAAGAGAAATTAGTACCGTAAATTTTATAGTCCTTAGGAATATTTTGGAAACAAAGAGAAGGGCTATGGTTGCTGATTGGGAGTGGTGGATCACTAGAAAGCAGAGACAGCATTAGCTAGTGTATTTGTCTTTGTGAGGATTTCGGACAGGCACCCCACCCCAACTTTGGCACTTGATGAGATTTCACTGTGTCGCTTGCTTGCTGGCTTGCTACAGTCATATGGTAAGGGGATTTTTTTCCTATCACTGAGGATGTGCTATATTAGCTATGTAGGTAGCTAAATTAAGATCATATTCTGCTCAGGATTTACAGTGGGATTTTAATCCACTTTCCATGATTTCAAATCTCAGATATATTTTTTCTCAGTCTACTGTTTCATTGAGACTAACACCCAAAGTTCTTAAAACTTGAGGGGTTGTTCATGCTTTCAAAGCTATTTCTCTCTGACCCCTGTTGGGAAATGACCATGATGTCCAGACCCATACATTCTGCTTCACTGTTATATGAGATATCTTATGCTAACCTTGAAAAGAATCCCTCCCCTATCTCTAAAGGACACCACTGTTACGTAGGACTACCGACTCATAAAAGTTGCTGGCACCACTGATGAAATCTTTCTACCACCCTTTCATGGTCAGGACCAACCTGCCAAAATAGCACTGCAGCTTGCACTGTCAGTGCCGACTGGCTGAATGTGATAGGTTTAATTTTGATTATTAACTTGCTGGGATTTATAATCACCGTGGAAATGACTTTCCAGTCGTGTCTATGAATGATTGTCTAGACTTTATTAATTAAAATGGAAGACCCACCCCAAATATGGGTGACATCATCTCATGGTCTGGCTTCCCAGACTGAGTAAAAAGGAGAAAGGGAAATAAGCATCAGCGTTCACTGCTCTGCTTTCTGAGTATGGATGCAATGTGCCTAGCTGCCTCCCCATCTCCATGTCTTCTCCATCATGATAGACCGTGCCATGGAACTATAAGCCCAAGTAAACTCTTGCTTCCTCAAGTTGCTTTTGTATAAATTGCAAGATATAAATTACAACCTCAAGAAAATAAACTGATGAGTGTGTCTCACCTATTTTGTGCTCATTGAAAATCCTTCTAACTCACTGAAGGGTCTCCAGTGCCATAGAATACATACTGGCCATGGAGATCCTTAGGTGAGCATGCTGGTTTTGTCTTTTATCTAAATCCTTCACTCTTAAATGTGAAGCACTGTGTACAATACCCATGCTATGGAATAAGCCAAGTATTAATCTGTTGATGAATACTGATTATACTGGAGGGTTGGAACCACAAACCTCTATCCATTGTCATTCTCCTTCATCCTTGGCCAGATTCAGTGAAGGACCCTGCCTGCTGGCCACAGAACATTCATTTGATAATGAAAAATGGCCCTTACAGCAGCTTGCTCTCCTCATCAGCTGCATAGAGAGTTAGACCAATAGATTCTTTGCTTTAATGTCAAGGTCTTATGAGCTTGTCCTTTCAACCTCAGGAACCACTTGACTTCCTGCATCTTATTTTTCAATTTCTACCTTGACTCCTTGGACATGCTTCCTCAGACTTAGGGAGTCTAAAAAGACATTTCTTAGTGTCTTTTTCCTTGGAGCCGTACCTCAATTCTTCTATAAATTATTATGGACAGGAAAGGTCTTTGATTATCCTGACTGTTAATCACAAAGCCATCAATAAATATTTTGTTTAAAAAAAGCATTGCATAGCAAAGGGTAATTCCATAAATACTGAAGCTTATTTTGAAGGCAGAATCTCTAGTTTTCTAAAGGAAATTTTATATAGAATTTCAGCATTTAAAAGTAAATTTCAAAGTACTGCTTTGAAGAAAATGGGGCAAGACTTCCCAGAATTCTACACTTCAGCATATTCTTTCTTTTCTGATTTTTCAAGAAGGGGTCTTGCGAAGTTCCCCATCATTTAACAAGATCTCTCCGTAGTCTTTCTTCCTCTTTCTCTCTGTTCTTGTGTATGTGGGTGAGTGTTAGCTCATGGAGGGCAGAAGACAACCTGGATGTCAATCTTTGTCCTTGCCTTCCAGCTTGTGTGAGACAGGCTACATTACCACTGTCCACACCAGGCTAGCTGGCCTGTGTGCTTACAGGGATTCTACTGTCCCTACATCCTATCTATCTACAGGGCGCCTGGGATTATACATGTTCTGTGAAGTCTGCCTTTCCATAGTTTCAGGGAATTCCACCCACGTTATCAGACTGTGTGGACTAGTGCTTGCCCCCTATGCAATTTCCTAGTCCTACCTAATGCTTAGTTGCAAGAATCTAAGTTCAGAGATTGCCTTCCTGGGGTGCAGCAGGGGGACCACTCTGGGAGCATAACACTGCATCTGCTTCAGTGGTCAGTGAGTGTCTAGTAAGGTTATTAATACGATCTCTGTCCAAAGTCATATTAAATAAGTAGCTACCATTTTCTGGTGTTATCAACACATAATAATCATTCATATTTATGTGGTAGAGTATAACATTTTAATGCACTATATATACTGCATTCTGATCATACAGGATATTCAGCATACCGCCTCAAGCACTTTCTACTTATTTTTTGGTTGCCTAATAGCAGCACATTCTGGCATTCTTAACTATACAGTAGGCTTGTCTAGCTAGTGATAAGGTCTTGTATATTTCAGATAACTAGAAGAGAAGCTCCTATTTTTATTTTTAACCCATTGGAAAACTGATTTGCCCTTGCTGCTATTTATGTAAGTGTCATCTTATTGGCATTTACTGATCTGAAAAGATAGCAGCTTGTCAAAAAAAATTGCCTCCTCACCTTGTTCTCCTTAGTTTGCAGTCAAGAGCTATTTTTATGTTAAGGAATTATCTTGTAAAGGCCATTGAATTATCCACCTACATCCCGGGCATCCCCTTGGGACCTCCTCAAAAGAAGAGATCTCATGTTAGCTATGATTAAATTGTCCGTGTATAGCACAGTGAATGGTAAAATAAGTACTTGATAAAACTGAAGCACAGACAGAATGAGTGAAACTCCTGTCGAAGCAGCAAGCCCTCATCCAGGACATGTGGGGCACCCCCCCCTCTTTTGTCTCACCTCTTTACATCATGGTTATAATGAACCTTGGACCATCACCAGTGAGAATGGCCCAATGCTGCCTTCTGCTGACCAATGTGAGTGGAAGAAGAGACAAACACAAATAAATGCATTTGTTGCACATCTGGATTTGACTTTGGTGATTGACTCTGGTCCAAGTGCTAATTTTTATCACATTCTTAGTGCTTGTCTGAGCAACATCTATGCATCCAGATCTTTACTGTCCTCACTCTGCCCTTTAGGGAACTCCAAATGCCTTATGCTATATTTTAATAAAAACTAATATTATTTGTTATCATAACTTAATATAGTACATGATATGTAATAAGTTAACTCAAAACAATTAACATTATACCTATATGAAAAATATATGCTATCCAATTTTGTGATGGGGTGAGATATGTGTGTAGGGTATGTACTTTTTCATGTGGGTGTGTGTACAACTGTATGGGGTTATGTGTTCATGCATTTACATCTGCATGTAGAAAACAGACATGGACGTTAGGTGTCATCTTCAACCACTCTGTTTTTTAGACAGGTTTTTTAAACAAACTTTGAGCTCATTGATTTAATTAGGCTGGATGACCAATGAGCTCCTGAGACCTGCCTATCTCCATACTTCAAGAGCTAGGGTCACTGGGTTTATGTGGGTAGTCAGGATTCAAACTCAAGTCCTCATGATTGTATGTAATCACTTTACAAGCTAAGCCATCTCCCCAGCATGCATACCTAATTTTTGACGCATTATTTGTTTTCTGTTATGGTTAACATACCTAGTAGATTTGCATGTGGGGATATTCTTTACATAAACCACTTGTTCTGGTGACTGTCAGGATTTATTATCTCCCAAAGTCAATATTGACTTAGGTGTCACCTTTGTGAATGTTTACCTCCCCAGATAATGAATTAAAATGGGCATTTGAATGAAAATTATTATCTATTTATTTTCTGAAATCGAATGTTTTGTGAAGAGCATGAAAGTGTGGAGTCACGTCCCACCAGGGCTGCTCTGCTCAGGATAGCTTTGCAGAAGGCTGCCTTGCATTCTGATTTACTGGAGCTATTTCTGTAAATTCTTTAAGGATGTACTGTTTTCTAACTAACAGACAGAATGTGAGCTTTGAATATATCCAGCTTGACATTTTAGTAACAAGACCAGGAGGTGTAATGCTTAAATATAGGGAAAACAGACATAGCATGGGCTGATGAATACCTTGACCTTTGTATTTATTTAGGCTACAGCTATCTAACATTTCCCATTGTATTATGATACTGATTTGTTTTTTCACATTCCCTGATAACATGGCAATATGGGTATGGCTCGGTGTGTGTGTGTGTGTGTGTGTGTGTGTGTGTGTGTGTGTATGTGTGTGTGTGTGTGTGTGTAAAACAGTGTTCATATCTTTGCTTAGAGAAGTTAATATTTGTGGGTTCAACAGTAGAGGCACTTCCTGCCAAGCTTGCCACCAGAGTTCCATCCCTGAAAGGAGAAAATCAATTCCTCCAAGTTGTCCTCTGACCTCGACACATGTGCAGTGGCATGTGGACACACACACACACACACACAAACACACACACACACACACACCACGGATTAAACAGCTTTAAGAGAAGTGCTGTATCACTTGCTTCCTTGTTGTAGTGACCAAATGCCTGTGAGATGCAAGTTAAGGAAGGAGGACGTTGCTTCCGGTATCACCCCATCAAACTGTACAGAAGATGTGACAAAAGCCATCTCCATGTGTTAGAAGCATGTGACTTGGACCTCCCACCTCCTCACATTCTGGCAAGACAAGAAGTAGATAAGAGCACACGCCTTTAATCCCAGCACTCGGGAGGCAGAGCCAGGCGGATCTCTGTGAGTTCGAGGCCAGCCTGGGCTACCAAGTGAGTTCCAGGAAAGGCGCAAAGCTACACAGAGAAACCCTGTCTCGAAAAACCAAAAAAAAAAAAAAGAAGTAGATAACAGACAGGAAGTCTAATCAGACTCTTACACCTCAAGGCCACTTCCGCCAGCTAGGATCTGTCTTCCGAAGGTTCTACAACCTTCCCAAACCACCACCAGCCACTTGCTGGGAACAAAGTGTTCCAAGGGCCTGTATGGGATATTTCATAGTTATTTCTTTAATTTATGCATCTCATGTGTGTGTGAGAGAGCATGTGGGCATGTGTGCGTGTGGAGGCCACAGAAAAACGTTTGGAAGCTGGTTCTCTCTTACCTTGTTTCGGAGGCAGGGGCTCGCTGCTTTTGCCATTGCTCTGCATACTCCAAGTTACCAGTCCATGAGTCTCCTCTCCTGTCTCCACCCTCCCATCTGGGGGAACACTGGGATTACAGAAGTGTTCCAACACATCTGCCTTTGTATATGGTTTACAAGTACTGAACTCAGGTCATCAGGCTTAAATAGCAAGTGTTTCCCCTGGCCTGGCATTTGATATTAAAGCCATAACAGAATTACATGTGTTTTTATAGCTCTCATTTAATATATCAGAACCAGTTTAATTTTTTCAAAAATTTCAATCTATAATATAGATGTTTCCTATAATTCTTGATATCATCTTTGTATCAATTCAACATGCATATTCACAATATATCACCTGAGTAAAGTTCCATCCTATAAAGTACTGATTCAATAAAAAGTAACAGGGTAGCTGCTGTGCATGGTTATATATCCACAGAAATCACTTTATCCTTTATAAACAGATATTTACACACATTCTATTTTTGTTTCTTCATAAGCAACAAGGTGTCTGAGGTTAGCTATTCTCTTAGTAAATTGTTTTCCAGCTGTTAATGGTCTGATATAAGACCTGGACTTAAGAAATAACATCACTATTTGGTACAGACTGGCTTCATAGGCAAGAAAGTGAGTACTGTGAAAATTCATTAGTAAAGTTAATCCAAGAAACATCTGAGTATTTGAAGGAAAATCAATTCAAGAGGAGAATGTATAACTCTATTGATGTTTCATCCTTGTTGAAACATTGCTTGGGGGTAAAGAGTTCTATGGTTTCCACATAAATATCAATTTTTATTGGTAAATTCAATTTGACTTATTGGCTTCCTATTGTTAAGTGTTTGTGGCTTCATGGAGAAATGAGGTCATTTTGTGCTTGGACAAATGAAAATATCACAGATGTAATGACCAATGAAAGTCTAGTTTAGCATACTATCCAATTCACATCCCAGATTACAAACCAAGGCTAAAATGGCACCTCTGCATTATGGTGAATGGGTAGTTTGACTCCTATAGGAAGCCAAAGCCATTGAGGGGTTGCCTCTCATATGTGTATGGTCGCACATCACACACAGCAGAAACTGCAACACTATTAATTTTGTGTTTCTCTTTTCATAGAAACTCAGTAGGGATAGAGCTATCATTTTCAACTAAAAATGACTTTCCTCTAGAAAATGCATGGTAATGTTTAGAAGCATTTATTAAATCAATTTGCTTCTTAAGTTTTTACTCACCTTATTTTTTATAAGTTGAGCATATGTTCTCCCATGTTCTCTTATTCTCCTTTTTCCCTCTAAGCCCCTTTGCCTCTTTGGAAATTTTATTTTAGTTTCATGACATTTATACATATGTGACTTTATGTATTTAGGTACCACAAATGAGAGAGTTTTTCTGAGACTGACTTAAATGATTCAATGTGATTGTCTCCAGTTATTGATTTACTCTTGCAAATGACATAACTTCATTTGTCTTCTTCGGTTCAGAAAATTCTACCATTCATGTATACCACATTTTTAGCACTTCCTCTATTTTTAGATAATGAGATTGGTTCCATAATTTACCTATTTTGAATAGTGCTAGAATCAATATTGTTGTGCAAGTATACCTGTAATAGGCTGACTTGTGAATATCCAGTTATTGTATAGCTTACAGAAGCTCAAACAACCCAATCAATAAATGGGTAAATGAAATGAACAGACATTTCTCAAGCAGTGAATAAACATATGAAAATAAAATGGTCACCTTCACCAGCCATCAAAGAAATGCAAATCAAAATTGCATTGAGATTCTGTCTCACTCCAGTCTGAATGGCTGTCATCAAGAACATAAATAGAAAATGCTGGTGAGGATGTGGATTGAAGGGAGCTACATCCCATGCTAATGGGATGTAAACTACTCTGGCTGCTGTAGAAGACAGCATGGAGACTTCTCAATAAACTAACAATTCATCTTCCATGGAACTATCTTTGGTTTTCACAGTGGGGGACTTGCTGCTTCTAGCTACTGAGTGTCTAGTTCATGGATATCTTGAGGGCAAGGTATCTTACAGCCTAGAGGACACCACTGCACATGGTCACCTTAAAGTCAACATAGGCACGGTTGAAACACTAGCTCACATCTTTTTTGCATTGCCCTATGTTAGGTGAAAATCAAAGGATTCTTGCTTCCAACATCTAGTCCCATAGAAAGAGCCTTAGGATGGCAAACTGAAGGAGTGATTTTTGTTGTGATTCTTCCACTTATTGACACCAACACCATTGTCTTATTTCAGTGAATGTGGTGACAATGATGTTGGTTGCCTATCTGTGTTTTTTTTGGGGGAGCTCTAAAGATTTTTTGGTGTAATGCTAGGTGTTGGAATTGTTATTTGGAGAAGTGATAGACTTCATATTCTCTCCTCCCCAGCTTCTGGACAGATAGAAGACCACACAGATGACATGAGCTCTCTGTGATGGGGACTCAGTGTATGTCTATGGTTAGACCTGTGATGGTCAATGTTAAACACTATTCAGGTTTTCTGGGCTCTCTGTGGCTCAGCTTTCAATATCTTCCTGAAAACCTCTGGTCAGGGTGTTTTTGGCAGGAGGCCACTCACTGGCATGTGACAAGTAAAGTGTGCTGCAAGGGAAGTGTCTCCTGCCATCTGTTTAGAGAATCCTCTAGCACAAGTGGGAAAACTCTCAGCTAAGAAAATCCTGGGATGAGAGCTAAAGGTGGCAAGCTGGTATAAGCTTTTAAGGTGACATAGCTGTTTGTCTCAGGAAAGGCCATGTGCCATGTACCTGATCTATTCAGATGACATTTCCTACCTCATTTAGCAGCTCAAAGATCAGATAGATAAGGACCTTGGCACTGATTGCTTATCTACGTACCTTTTGTCTTCAGTTTTAAAATAAATTGAATCTTAAGCACAGTCTTCAATTCATCTTTTTAAATGGGAATAGAAGAGTAGCCTTTCCTCTACCAGATGTCTGCAATTAAAACAAAGGCAGGTTCAAATATCGGAGACCTCAGGGTTGCACAAGGTCTCTGATGTCAAGTAGCAGAGCAGACACCAGATTCACCTATGTCCATCTTCACCTTCTCTCACAGGATTGCAGGTGCTTAATCACTACACTTTACTTAACTTCTTGACTGTAGAAATATGACCTCAGAGATGAATTCCATTACAGTATCCTTCATTAATAAGACACCCTTTTCTCCAGAGCACCCAAGAATACATCTGGGACCACCAGATCTCTCCTCTGAACTTTAACCAAGCCACCTGCCTCTTCATTATGAAGCTTCTACAAACACTTATGAGTAACTAGCTACTATGCCTATCTCAATCTTGTTTCTTGGTTGTCTTTGTTTTTCCATATCTTCTTCCCCTTAAACTTCCCATGAACATGTTCTCTCGTTTTGTTTTTATTCTATTTTGTCAAAGTTACAGATATGGAATGTGATGTATAGAAGACAGTGCAACCTGGTTGGTTCTTATCAAACACAGAGGAAACAAGGTGGCAGGTACAGAGGAAGCCGTGCTGGAAAGAAGATGCAGTGGGCTGTGTTCAGTTTACAAAACATCTTGGTTGATTCCAATCTCCAGGATCCGGATAAAGAAAAAGAAAAGCAGAGCACAGTGTAACACACCTGTAACTAAAGCTCTAGGGAGACTGGATTAAGTGGATTTCTGGGGCTTTGTGAACAGCTAACCCAGCCTACATGGCAAGTTCAAGGCCAGTAAAAGACCTTGCCTCAAAATATTAAAAAAAAAAAATTAAAAAGTGGATGGTGCCTGAGTAGTGACACCTAAAGTTGAATTCAGGCTCCCACATGCAGGCATACACACACACACACACACACACACACACACACACACACACACACACCACATCTGAATATGCCTACATATATACTCATTCCTTCACACATGAACACACACAAGTAAATATACTCATATTCACAGACACACACAAAATATGATCTAAATGTTGAAGTAAAAAGTCCATTCAACAAGCATCACCACAGAGCCATATTGGCCAGCATCTCTCCCTCTTCCACCTCCCCTTTTCAGTAACAGACCTTCCATAGGTACGTACAAACATCTACTCTTGCTTGTGCTTCATATCTTAGGAAATGCATATGATGGTTTTCTTAAATTGAAAGCTGTGTGAATCTTACTTCTGTCAACACAGACTGTCTCCCACAGGCTAGTTTTAGTCTCTTCTTCTCTAGCCTAAGTATCATGGCCTTTCTGTAAACCTCCAAAGCCTGGAGCTAGAGAGATAGTTCAGCATTTAAGAACACTAGCTGGGGACCTGGGACCCAGCACCCTAATTCCCAACACCCACGTAAAGTCTTATGACTGTCATAACTCCAGTTCCAGAGAACCTGATGCCCTCTGTGGTCCTCCGCAGGCAATGCATATACATATTGCACAGACACCCATGCATACAAAACATCCATAAATGTGAACAGTAAATAAATAAATAAACAACTCCTAAAGCCTGAACAATCCAGTTGCATCTTTAAGTTCCTAAATGTATGTTATCTCTTATTGGCCTCTATTCTTCTTTTCATTAAAATTTTACATAAATACAATAAAATGTCAAAATTTCTTGGTGTCTGAGAACAACACCAGATGTCCTCTGGCCTCCACATGCACATACATGTACATGCACATCCACACATGTCCACTTGCACATACAAACATGCACACAAGCATGCACCTTCATATGCATAGACACATACAAACATCAAATATTTTATGACAGTGTGATCTTTGAAGCTAAAAGTGCATCAAAACAAACAATGTGGCTAACATCTTTTGTTCCGCTCTGTAGATGAAGAAGTAAATGTAGGGAGCCTAGAGAGAGTGTTAAAATCCATGCAGCTGCTAAGTGTTTAGTCTGAAATTTAATACTGATAATGATGCATCATCAACCAGTGGAAATGTTCTACACCCCAGCTTGTGTCTGAGCTGCTAACAGATTTTGAATGTCATTCCTCCTTGATTAGAGAAAATTGCATTTACTCCACACATATTTTGAGTGACAGTTTTAAACTAGAACTCAGTATTTAGAAAAGCAACATATCAAACCTCTGAATAAATCATGGCTATGTTTCATGCTATAAGGCTTGCATTCCCATAATCTTCTGTCCTATCTTTTAATGTATATTTCTTTAAACATTTTGTCTATTAAGACAGGCTAGTCAATAGTGTTGGAATGTAGAGTGATGTGATATTTATATTCATCTTATCTCCTAATGCTCTTTGACAAAGCACATTGCATGAGCAAATATTATGAATACTCACCTTTCTTTATAGTCTTATACCAACACTGGTGCAATCCTTATGACTGGCAGTCTATGTTTGGGAACTGAACTAGCTATTTGTCTTCCTGATAAGAAGAAATGCCTGACAAAAGTGACTGGAGAGATGGACAGCAGTTAAGAGCACTTGCTGCTCTTCCAGGGAACCCAGAAGAAGGTGAACAACCTCTGTAACTGTAGTTCTAGGGGATATGAAACCCTCTTCTGGTCTCCAAAAGCACCAGGCACAAACGTACTTCATATACGTACATGCAGGCCAAACAGTCATAAACATATAAACAAATAAAATGTGGGAGACCATATTTGACTTGTTACGTGGGTATTTAGATCAGAAATCAACTGTTGATGGTTACAAGCAATCTTAACCACAGAGTCATCTCATCAGCTCCAGTAGGACTGTTAAATATTTCTCTTCTGTGTTTAAGTGGTGCCCAGAGTTCCCTGAAAGTGCACAAAAGTTATTGTATGTATGTGTGCATCTGTGATATTGTCCAGGATAAATTTCTTTATATTTCATCTGATTTCGAAAATACACCCATGACCAAGTAATAGACTAAGAGGGAAAGGCTCTGAGCATCTCATTACCCTGAATGTCCTCTGGGAGAACAGGCATTGTCTTCTTCTCGTAGAGCAGTAAGTTCTTTGTCAGCTCCTGACAGGGTGGGTTGCACTCCCGGGAGCTGAATGGGGATGAGAAAGAACCCGCCGAAGGGAACATTCTTACGAAATATGAAAGACAAGGAGAGAGAAAGTGGAACTTTAAATATGTCACCATTTTGCCAGTGGCCAAGTATGCAAGTTGAAAACAATCTGAAATTAATAGGGATGAACCATTTTATTATAAAGAGAAGAGATTTTCACAAGAAATTATTCACAGCCCATCTCTTTGTCCTTTCCTCCATCACTACCACTACTCCTTCACAAAAGAGGAAAGGACGGGAAAGAGCAACTTAATATCTAGAATTTGCAAATCTCTGAATATCCACCTGAAACAGCTGCCACCTACTGAGAAGGCAGTAAGCTTTGATCATCCCCACTGTATTAGAAGAGAGATGGCTGAAGGATCCATTTTCCCGTCAAATATCATGTACCCTAGCAATTAACTGATCATGTTTCTGTCGGGTTAGGTTATAGGATAGGGTACATTTCCTACAAGAAAAGGAGCCAAGTGGGTGTTAATACTTAGGGGCCAATCTAGCGATAAATGCACCGGGATTTTGTAATATCACAAGCTCCACTGGGGTGTCGACATTCCCTGAGTAATCCACACCTTATATAATGGAAAGAGAACCCAGCCTGAGTGACTGCAACATGAAAGTGAATAGCAAGATGGGGACTTTTGACTTCAGAATTTTTTTTAATTGGGTGAATACTGAAAAGACTTTTAATATCTCCACTTGTAAAAGATTTATTTGATACTGAAATTTCAAGAATCCTTAACCTGAGCTTTGAGGAATCAGCTTACTTAAATCCTCTGTCCTCAGCCTCCACTATGAAGTAAAGACTGACTGCTTCTGATTTGAAAGCAACAGCAAGTCAGAAGGAAAAAATGCCCACTTAGAGCCAGCACGTCTGTGACACTTAGAAGAAGCCTAAGCCACCTGAACTTAGCCATGGCTCTTTCAGCACACTGATCTTCAGAGTAACTGTAGTCAAATGCATTTTGATTCCCAGTTTATGGAAAGGAAACAGAGGCAGGCACAGAGAGGTGACTTCGTTTGCTTAGAGTCATGTACCTGGAAAGGGGCAAAGTCACCTCCAGCTGTCTGGTCCTGAAGTTTCCTTTCCAGTTTTCAATGTGAAGGTCAGTGTTAGGATTCTCATTTGACAGTTGTAGTCACTTCTATTGATTAACAACTTGATGGGTGTCAGTCTGACTGTCAGGCAGGGCAGAGGCAGGACTGGTCCAGCTGGTCTCTCCCTGGGGCTGAGTGGGATGGTGAGTGACGATGGCCCAGACCTCCACTCTCTACTGGAGAGAAGCACACTATGCCAGGATTCTTGTCAAAGCAGGAACTCATTTTATTACATCAGGAGTGGACTTATATAGGCTATTGTGACAGGGGGATGGGATGAGGATAGCGGGCCAATGAGATGATGCCATCCCAGCAGTTACTAGGCAGAGGCGATTCTAGGTCAGGTAGAGCTGAGTCACTTGTATGAGGAAGCCATGTCTGAAGACAGGTCACCAAACTCAGCTAGGCTTGGAAGTTACATTGGGCCTCATGCCTGGGCCTTATGGGGCCCAACAGATGGGATATAGACTCACTCAAGAAGCTACCTTTGGGCATCTCTGTGAGGGGATTCTAGACTGGGTTAAGTGAAGTGGGAAGACCCAGTCTAAATGTTCTGTGGTGGTTTGAATGCCAATGTCCCTTATAGGCTCATATGTTTGGATAATTGATCCACAGTTGGTGGAACTTTTTGGGAAGGATTAATAAGCGTGGCCTTGTGATGATGGTGCACTCCTTTAATCTCAGCACTGGGGAGGCAGAGGCAGGCAGATCTCTGTAAGTCCAAGAACCGTGTCTCAAAAAACAAGCAAATAAACGAAAGTGTATATTTCTCTCTTCATTGGACATTTGGAAGTTTTAAAAGCCCACAAAATTTCCAGTCAGTGTCCCCTCCTATCTATCCCTCTTGCCTGTGCAACAGATGTAAGCTCTTAGCATTATACCTGTCTATCTCCATATCATGATACTCATGTGCTCTAACACCCTGGAATGGTGAGCTTCCAAATTAAATGCTTTCTTGGATAAGGTCCCTTGGTCATGGTGTTTCTTTACAACAATACAAATTCACTAAGACATCAGGCCAGCACCACTGTTTGTTCTTGGGTCCATTAAATAAAAAATAATAAAAATGATAAAATGAGTTGAAAATTAGTACTCATTTCTTTCTTCTTCCTGAATGCTGATGCAATGTGACCAGTCCATGTAGGGTAGACCACATCCTTGAACTGTGAGCCAAAATAAGATCTTCCTTATTTATGTTGCTTTTGTTGGATGTTCTGTCACAGCAGCAGATGGAGGAACTCATAAACAGCAGAGAGACTGCGGCTGACACGGTTCTGACATCTCACCAAAGGTTGTCACTGATATATAAAAAATTTGGCTTTGACCTGTTTCACTATCATATGACCCTTCCAAATTTAATATGTCTTCACATAAACTACATCTAACACGTCCTTGTATTGAAATTTACCCCAGCAGTCATACAATGGTTGATGAAAGTCAAGTATTAATGCTATGTCCACACAGACTTGTGTGTGTGTGTGTGTGTGTGTGTGTGTGTGTGTGTGTGTGTGTGTGTATTTCACATCTCATGTTTTCCAGTTTCACCTGTGTCCTTTGTTAGGGCAAAAAGCTCAGTTCTAAAAGGTATAAAACATAAATCGTCAGAAATGTGAATTATTCTGCCAGGTAGGTCCTCTCTCTCCTTTTAGGCTCATATTTCCGTGCATTGCATATGTGTTGTTCTTATTGTGTGTGGATAGTGTGCCAGCATCTGCCTAGTGGATAATTAGAGGTCAGAACCAACAAGGTCATTCCTAGACTAAATGTCTTACTCTGTCACATTCTGTCTTATTCAATTGAGTCAGGGTCTCTCACTGTACCCGGAACTAGGTCTTTTTGTGTTGATCCCTCACAGTGCTGGGGCATTGAGTCATTCAGCCATTGGAAGGACCACACCTGTCTTTTCCTTGTAGGACTGGGAATTTGAATTCCAGTCCTCATGTATGTGTAGCAAGTGCTCTTACACACTCAGTTCAGTCCTCCAGTCCTGGTCATTCTTAAAACACTGAAATGCTTCTCTCTCAGTATTTTGCCTTTACTGTAGTGCACACTTCGGTCTGTTACTGGTTTTCCTGTTGTACACCAAGCTCTACTCTGTCCCTAGAAAATCATCCCATGAAGACACAATCAACTCTTGTCTATCATCAGTGGTTCATCTAACTGGTGGCACATTACAGTAGAGGCACATTTTCCAGAGGTGGTAGAAAAATGACTAGCTTTATCCTAGGAATAAAAGATGATAAACCTCTCCACACAATGTTTACCAGTAGACAGATGTAAATTATCTGTCATATTTCTCTTGGGTATTTATGGCAAATGAATACACCCGTTTTGTTTTATGGACATTCTTTATTTTGTCTCTGCATTTAGTAAAGCCTCAAAAAGAGCCTAAGTGGTTCTTATTGATGAATTAATAGCTGAGAATTAAAGTACTAAAACTTGTTTCTGATTTTATCTATGAGTTAGTCCATGGAAGTCTAAGGGTTAACTCCAACTTCCTCCAATTGTTTGCAGAGATTATTTGTGTCCTGCTCTAGCAGTGTGTTGAAAAGATTACCAAAAGGCTATGTGTGTGAAATCCAGGGGAAGAATTAGGTGGATTGCTTGTGGTTAAGAAGTTTATTAGTAGAGTTTTTATTGCCATGGACAGACAGACGAGAGCATGGCTGGAGCTCTGAAGAATCAGTGTCTCCTCTGATCACCTCATGAAGAAGGGAGTCTTCACAGCAGGGGCATGCAGCCAGACTTTCCACTTCTTCTTGAGAGGCAGAGAAGGTAGTGAGGAGCAGGATATGTGGCTACCAATACCTTTATAATATACACTCACTTCTAAGGGTGAGAAATTCATGCACCTATGCTGTGGGATGTTCTGTATGGCAAATGTGTTGCTCTGATTGGTTGGTAAATAAAACACTGATTGGCCAGTAGCCAGGCAGGAGGAAGTATAGGCGAGACAAGGAAGAGAATAAAGCTGGGAAGTGGAAGGCTGAGTCAGAGACACTGCCAGCCGCTGCCATGACAAACAGCATGTGAAGATGCCGGTAAGCCACGAGCCACATGGCAAGGTATAGATTAATAGAAATGGATTAATTTAAGCTGTAAGAATAGTTAGCAAGAAGCCTGGTACGGCCATACAGTTTGTAAGCAATATAAGTCTCTGTGTTTACTTGGTTGGGTCTGAGCGACTGTGGGACTGGCAGGTGAGACAGATTTGTCCTGACTGTAGGCCAGACAGGAAAACTCTAGCTACACACCTAGAATTCTGTTAGTTGAAGAGTCAGAGCAGGGTGCTTGTCAATATCTCTGTGGGGAAGAGTGATGTAGTATCATGGCCAGAGCAGCTCTACAGAGCCCAATATTACAGTTACAAGTTCAATTTTGTTCTTTTTTTCCTTGAAAAGTTTTATTTCTTTTTAGATAGCCTTTTACGCTTCTCTTTAACTTGATTCACTAAGATAAAAAGGTTAACCATATACATTTCTACTTATGAAGCTCATAGTGAATGGTAGAGGCCATGAATATATGGTGTCTAATAATCTAAACCATTACGTATCCGTGTGTGTGTGTGTGTGTGTGTGTGTGTGTGTGTGTGTGTGTGTGTACCTGGAGTCCAGACAAGTGGACTTCTAGGCAGCAAGCCCCAGGGATCTGCCTCTCTGGAGCAGAGATTGCAAGCACCACCATGCCTGGCTTTCTGTTAAAGAGCTAAAGGTGGAATTTAGGACCTCTGACCTCATTCAAGACAACTGATAGACTAATAAGCAAGAGATAATGTCCAAAGCCCAGGGAAAAGTAAGGAAGACCCTGTTGATTTGGCCACACAACTCATCTGTTAGGGACACTGTTCTGTTTAAGTCATCTGAGAAATACTTACCTGCAAGGGTTTTGATTTTCCAGTGTTAATTCCTAAGACCTCCTTTACTTGGTAAAACCACAGACTTCTTAGTTTCTCTGTCTCTGTCTCTGTCTCTGTCTCTGTCTCTCTCTGTCTCTCTCTCTCTCTCTCGTGTGTGTGTTTGTGTGTGTGTGTGTGTGTGTGTGTGTGTGTGTGTTTTCCATTTTGCAATTCTTGCAATGACACCAGAGGGAAAGAAATAAAACACTTGTTGCCTTCAAGGAAACCTCATATTGTTTCTTGTATTTGGACACAAATAAGGTTCAGATTCCAGAAGGTACAAAAATTTATATGCATGTGCAAAGACTGGAACTGGCATCAGTTTTATTACTAAATAGAACCCACTAGAGAAGACCACTCAGACACTGTCTATAGCCAGTTGAAAGTCTTTATCCTAAGTGTCTGGTACTATACTCAAGTGTTCAGGGCCCAAGTGTGGTACCTAGTGTTTAGAGTAAGGGGTTTTTAAAGCCAAACCCCACATTCTGGTATCTTGCTTGTCTGCTTCAGGTGGAAGTTTTGTGCAAGCAATCAGTTTAATAAAAGCTAAGATAAACAGATAGCTGCCGGGGGAGGTTTAACAGAAGCTAAGATAAGTTAGCTGGTACATGCATCTTGTCCTTGGGTTCCTAGAATATAGTTGGGTAATTTTCCACAGAGCTTCCCATCAAAGAGATCAAATTCTATCTAAATATAAAATGGCCTCAGAAAGAATATAAGATGAAGGAGCCTCTGCACTGGTTTGCCATGTCACACTATTATGTGCTAAAGAACACATAAGATAGCTTGACAGGCTAAAGTGGTTGCCCCAAGTCTGAGGATCTGAGTTCAATCCCAGGGAAGAAAAGAAACTTTTGCAAGTGGTTCTCTGACCTCCCATGTGACCCACATCACAGTGCTCTCCCCCGCCACACACACACAAACAAAACAAGTGATAAAAACTCACAAAGAGAGACTATTTTTATTAAGAACAGTAAAAACCTAGGGTATACTATTTTGGCTCTTTAGTGTACAGAGCTTCTGTGCTTCCTGATGGTGGAAAATTGATGATGATAATGATTATGAAGATGATGGTGATAATGATAACAACAATAACAATAAATTAATAGCAGAAACAGCCTTTTGAAGATCAGACCAGTAGAGGCTTTGTTTCTTGGCAGACTTTTGATTATTGCTACAGGATGGCAGCTTCCTCATCTGTCTCTTGATTCTAACAGTAACTACTGTGATTAAGGAGAAAAGTAAAAGAGTTCATATGTGATGACTGTGTAGCCTAGTACAATATTCTAGTCTAGGTGACTTCACACACACACACACACACACACACACACACACACACACAATTCTTGGAGAATTTGATTCATTGAATTTTGATAATATTTATCTCCCGCACAACTCCTCCCAGATCCACCCTTCCATTTCATATTTATTCAACTCCCCATGTTGTTATTAAAAACAAGACATTAAATAAAAAGTACAGTTACTACTATCTGTATTTTCTTTTTGGTGTGTAGTCACCCACTGCAATTTGGTAGAACTATCAGGGGATACACCCTTAAGAACTCCCTTTCCCTCTTTACACAGCTACCAATTGTCAATAACAATAGCTAGGGGTGGGGTTTCATGACTACTGACCCCCATCACACTAAGATTTTGCATGGCTTGAGCTCACACAGTTATTGTGCATGCTGTCACAGCCATTATAGGTTCATGTATGTAACTGACCTATTGTCTAGAAAA
Organism: Peromyscus eremicus; assembly: GCF_949786415.1. NCBI lineage: Eukaryota > Metazoa > Chordata > Mammalia > Rodentia > Cricetidae > Peromyscus > Peromyscus eremicus. The sequence continues at coordinate 75,686,678 of NC_081431.1, read as the reverse complement.
CCGTGTTCATCCTCCAGATCTTGATCATATGAACCTACTGTAGAATACATTGTCATCATTGTCAAGTCCTACAATATGAAAAAGAAGCTACTACTGACCTGAAGGCTTGATTCATGCTGGCTAGCTTTCATAGTGCTAGAAGGTACTATTGCCCCTGCTGGAAGAGAGAAGGAATCATCAATCATATCTAATTGTGAACCCTTCCAGGTCAATTCACCTGGTAAAACATGCTCACTAATCCAGAAGCTTGTACAAATTTTATAAGACTAACCAATCACTTTCCAATTGGATTTAATGCCTGCTTTGCAAGATAGCACCCATACATGGCACATTTATAAGAGCCAAGAAAATGTAACTAGGCAGGACATAGGCCCCAGAGGAGAATATATTACCATAAAAAGGGACACAGTATTTAACCAACTCCTAATCTTATCATCATGGCCATTAATCAGTCAATCTATCAACCCTCATCAGCTCCTTTTTTCTTCTTTTTTTTTAAATCAGATAATGGTAAACACAGAGTCACAACAAAGTGACTCCTGAACAACATAGTTCCTCACTCCCATGTTGGGAGGCTCACAACTGTGCATGTGTAACTCCAGTTCCAAGGGATCTGATGCTTTCTTCTAGCCTCCAGTGACATTTGGACAAATGTGGCAGACACACACACACACACACACACACACATACACAGAGCATAGAGGTGAATACAGGTGTGTAAAAATAAAAATTTAGAAGTTATAAAAAAAAAAAAGCCCAAGGGCAGGGTGCAGCTCCCTAGTAGAGCACTCGCCTAGCATGCCAGAGCCATATGGTCCAATCTCTAGTATTACCCAAAATAGTAACAATAAAGAAGTAACAAGAGTTGATAGCTCTTTGCTGGCAGGGCTTCCCTGAACTCAAATCCTCTAGGGCCCTTTTTCCTCCAACTCTGCTCCTGAGTTGACTCTGTAATTTGTCCTCGATGTGGGGCTTCTGGCCCAGTGGGAGCTAAGTTGATTCCAGGATACAGCATTGCTTTCTGAGTCCTTCCAGCTGAATTCCAATTTCTTGTAGTATTGATTGCAGTTCTCATATGCTAAGCAGGGCACCTCAAGGCCTGAGCCCGAGGCAAAGGAGGAGGGCCTGCGTACACATGTTCCTTTCAAAGTCTTCAAAGTCGGTTAGCTCCGAATGGAATGGGCATCAGCAGAACAGCCATGGTGCTTAATTCAGGACATGTGGAGAACTCTCTCGTTAAGCATTCATGCTAAAACCTAAAAGAGCACACACCCAGCCATCCCCATAATCTGGTGTCATTAAGAGTTGAGGTAGTTAGGAACAAAGAGAATGGCCTGTAACAGAGTGTCTCCCTGGTTGTAGCTCATATGGACACCTGCCAAAGTATGAGGTTCAACAATACCAAGCTTGCTTTCAATTTCTTCTCAAATGAGCACAGAGTTCTCAAAAATGAAATAAAACTATTCCTTCAGATGTAAGCATTGTTCTAAAGTTCATTTCTTCTCTAGCTTAAAATCTAAGACAAAGATCCCTTTCTAGTATCTATCTAGAGTATAGACAAGGGGGTTTTCAGTTGTTTTTCCCACACACATTTGATCTGTCAGGTTTCTGTAGTGGAGACGAACCAATAGAATGAATGAATGCACTCTCTCGCAAACACACATACACACACACACACATACACACAGAGAGAGAGAGAGACAGACAGACAGAGACAGACAGAGACAGAGAGAGACAGACAGACAGATAGACAGAGGCAGAGACAGAGACAGACAGAGGCAGAGACAGAGACAGAGAGAGACATACCCACACACAGATACACACAGAAAGGCAGAGAAACCAAGAGAGACTAATTGGATTGGCTTACATCATATGGTCTGGGTAGTCCAACAGTTGCCATCTGCACACTAGAGAAGTTTATAACTGATTAACACCTCAGTGCACGAGTCTGGATGCCTCAGCAGTCCCAATCTGGTGCTGAAGGTCTGAAAGATTCCTGGAGACTGGTATTCAACTGATGTTGGAAGGCTAAAAAGGCTGGGTTCTGATGTCAGGAAGGGCAGATAGCCATACACTCCTGTAGGGAGTGGAGGCAGGCAGATGCAAACACTGCTATCCTCTCAGATTTCCTCATAATCTGGATTGATATGGAAAGGAGCTACTTATTCTATGGGAGAATCCTCCCACCTCAGTTAATCTTTCCTCTAAATACCCTCCCAGAACCACCCAGGGGCATGTCTCTTAACTGACTACCAAGATCAACCATCGCACCCATGTTCTTGGCTCTAGTGTTTACTTCCAGGAGAACATGCCAACAGCACCATGCCTCCTGGCTGCTGCCAGCCAATCAGAAGTTCACTGATGTGAGTATCCCCAATACTGCCTGAAGTTGATCATGGACATTTAAAATGGCATTTGGCATGGACTCTTACAAAACCAAGAAACCTTGTCAACATACCTTAATGACATTTCTGCTGCTCAGGAAGCTAAAGTTAATGTTAATACTAAATGATACGACAGAGCAAGGAAGCATGAGCTGTGACAGTGTATTGACTCAGGGCTTGCAACATTGGAGCTGGATTCTAGAACAAACCATCTGCACGCACTCTCCTAGTCCATCCCTTCATCCTCTAAGTGACTGTAACATGCACTCTATAGAGCTTGGGTGAAAGTCTAGTAAAGCACCAGTTTCTCTGCTAGACACAAACTCAACAGCACTAAGCTGACCCTCCACATCTGTGACCCCAATATTCAGATGTGGAGACAAAAGGATCAAGAATTTGAGGTTAGCTGGGACTACATAGCAATACAGACCCTCTCTTAGGTCTTTTCCTTGATATAAGAAGTAGAACAAAACTTCTCAGTCTAGAATGGAGGACCTCTTCCTCCCTAAGTCCTCTACCTGTTTCCATCTATTCTAGACTAATACTGTTATAAAACCCAGAAATTATGTAATATTAGAAAAGCAGAATAAGGAAAACTCTAGAAATAGAAAAACTGTAAAAGACAAATTTTAGTGATTTTATTTAAAAGAGATAAAATTCAGATTAATACAGATGCTGTGGTACTTGCTTTAACATTCTGGAAATGTCTTACCTTGGATTGGTGACAGAGATGTTCTGGACCCATCCCTGTCAGGAAAGCACATTCAGGTAGCATAAATCAGGAGGAAATGATGCTGGAAATCACTGTGGTAGTTCACTGGGATACTTTACTCAAAGCAAGAATTAGTAGAAAAAGCAACTGGAGAGCCTGGAGAGATGGCTTGGTAGTCAAGAGCACTTACTTCTTCATCATATTGACTGGAGTTCAATTCCCAGCACCCACAGCAGGTAGCTCACAAAAACCTGGAACCCCAGCTACAAGGGATCAACACCTTTAGTTGGCCTCTGGGGCACACTTGAACACACATGTGTGAATACAGTTACACAGGCCCGTATACACAGTCACAGGCACACATGCATTCACATAAATTGAACAAAACAAATCTTTTAAAAAAGCAATATCCATTACAAACTGTTGATAAACTCTAACCTGAAACCATCGTATGTAAACGGATATCAAGGCTGCAACTAGAACACTAATACAAGAAGTAGCAAGACACAGCACCAGTGATGAAGGAATCTGAGGGAGCCTGGACATTGATTTTATTCTCTCTCTCTAGCAAAGGTTTTGGTCTTCATAGCAGACAGAAAGTGGAAATTAATGCAAGCATTTTTACAGTGCAGAATTTTTAGCATTTTATAGATTTCCATTCCAAAGTTTCCACTCAGTAATTATTAATAATCCCTTGGCTCTCTTGAGGGACTGGAGATCACTAGGCTCGTAGGAGCAATCACCTCCTACTTCTTATTGCACCTCCCACCTCATGACAGAATGAGCTCTGTGAAATGTGCCCCTGCTATGCTCATGTCTCTACCCTTTGTGAAGCATGCTACAACCTCACTGCCCCAATTTTAGCTGGCCTCTCTGGACTCAGCTCTCCTTCTTAAAGCTGTACTTCATGTTATAGTTGCTCAGAATTCTTGTTAATTATTTTATTTGTGTGTGTGTGTGTGTGTGTGTGTGTGTGTGTGTGTGTTATACACATGTGTGCAAAGGTGTACTCAGCAGTGAATGAATATTGGAGGCTAGAGATTGGTCTCAGGATATCTTCCTCAATCTCTTTCCCTGCTTATTTTTTTTTAAGATTTAATTATTCATTTACCTATTATGTGTATTTATGGGTGTCAGTGAGTGTATATATACCATGCATATGCAGGATACACTTCATTTTCGGAGACAGAATTTCCTGAGTCTCTCACTAAACCTCACTGTGTCACATAGACAAGTTGGCCATTGCGCCCCTAGAAACCACTTATCTCTTTCCCCTAATGCTATGGCTGCAGGTGTTGGCACTACACTCAGGTTTCTACATGTGCGCAGTGGATCTATACAAAAAGCATGTCCTCATACTTGCACAGCAAGTACTTTACATACTGGGCCCTCTCCAGAGCCCCTGCTCACAACTCTTGGCAGTCCCTGCCCCTTCTTCTCATGTTCACGCTTCTATGCCTTCCTTTGTTTATACCTTTCCCCTGCTTAGTCCATGTCAGTGATGTCTTGCCTGGCTGACTTCTTAGTTACCCTTGCAGGCTGGTCTAGACGTCCCTGATCTGTGTGCTCCTACCTTCCTTTGGATACCTTGACCACTGAACTGACCACATTGCTCTAAAACCATCTCTTTGTCCTCATGCCTTGTTCACCAGAAAAGGTCGAACAGGAGTTTGAGAACTGACCATAACCGATTCATCTGACAAGGCTGCATTGAGAGACACTCCAGAACAGACCTGCATACTGATCAGTGAAATGTAAATTTCCAGGTACACATTTGAGTGAGGTAAAGCAAAACCAAAATTCATCAGTGGAACAAGAAACTCAATGAATCTTGCCATGCTCTGTTCTTGGTTCTGGTTCCCTTGATACAAATTGAACACTTACACATGCATGTTAGCTGCAGTCAGTGAAGCCACCAGCATCAAGACACAAAGTCCCTCCTGTCTAGGCAAGGTGTTTGACAGAGAGGAGACAGGCCCTGGAAACCCAGGCAGAGTCATGTTTCCACTGCAGCTGCAGCCTCACTGGTTACGAGCTCAAGTGGCATTGGCTTTTCTGAGTCTCTCTTTCCCTGGGAGGGAAAAATACAGGGTTTAATAACCTATGTCATGGATGATTTTAAGGGTCAAATGGCATGATCTGTGTTAACACTTAGTGTAGAGTCAGGTCCAATAACGAGGAAGTGGGTTAAGTTAAAAGAGAGGAGGAAGTGGGGCTGGGCTAGAAACCCTCAAGTCCCGCCTCTAGTGACTCACTTCCTCCGTTGAGACTCCACCTCCTCAAAGGTTCACCATCTTCCCAAACAGCACTATCAACTGAGGACTAAGTGTTCAAACATGCGGCCTGTACAAGACATTTCACATTCAAACTAGCAGTCAACTATATTTTAATCATCTTCGTTTATCTCCTCTGTTTAAAACAAAAAGCTATTCAATTGGCATGAAGTTCTTGCTGAGTGAATCCCATGTTAGAGGCTTTCATACTTACTTCAGTCAGGACTTTTGTCTGAGTGATCTAGCTTGAAGTCAGGGGATGAATTAATGCCATGTCCTGAAGAGACCAGGCATTTCCACACTGTGTGCACAGCAGGAGGTGAGAGGGTGGTTTTGAATGTCTCTGTTCTAGGAAGAGAGCATTCGTGACGAAGAGAGAAGCACACTGAGGAAATGTAAACTAATAAATACCAGTTGCCAATTACATACAAACCCAGAATATTACTGATACATCATTCAATGGCAAAATTAAATTTTGAAAGATTCAAATACATACACACTAAAAAATTGCGTTAAGTGATAGATGTTTCTCTGATTTAGAAAAAAATTCCCACCTTTTGGGGGTAAATGTAATAAAAAGAAAAAATGAAGCTTTGTTTTACTCTTATGGTAAGGAAAGTTGAAAGATAAAACCCATACTCATCTAACTCTGGGTTTTCCTGGCTTCTGAGAAGATCCTTCTTAAAAGAAGAAGAGCACATCATTACAGGAGAGCCTGTAAAGGGGAAAGTGTCCCAGATCTCCATGGGAGAAGACATCTCAATGGGTTTGTTGGGCCAGAGCTTTCATGGGGTCCATCCAGACAAGGCTTAAAAACTAGCATTGGCTGAGCCCATCAGCTCTTCGGTCAGCTTGAAATGAGTTGCTCTCCCTGGTAACTCTGAGCACTGTGACTGCACAGCCCCATTCTAGCTTCGGTGGAAATGTATTTGAAGATTTCTAATGAGGGATTGCTGCTTTTTAAAAGAAGGTCTTAGAGCTAGGTATTGTCTACGAATCTATACAATTCCAGAACTTCAGAAATAGAGGCTGCAAGTCATTCTTGGCTACATAGTAAGTTCAAGGCTACCTTGGGTTTCATTGAATGATTCATCAAAAACTTTTTAAAAGGTCAGGGGATGTACCTCAGTTGGTAGCATGCTTACCTTGCATTTAGGATACTCTGGGTTTTATCCCCAGGCCTGAATAAAACAGAGGTGGTGGTGCATGCCTGTAATCCTTATCTCTCAGGAGTTAGAGGCAGGAAGATCAGGAATTCAAGGTCATCCTTCACTACATAGTGAGCTTAAGGCAAGCCTGAGATACAATAAATCTAACCTTTAACAAAAGAAGAGAAGGAAAACAAAAAACAATGACAACAAAGCCAAAACTACAACAAAAGAAGGTGTGTGCCCTGTGCCTTCATGCTCTACTAATGCAAATATTCTTAGAACTGCTCAGGTTTGCTGGGCGGTGGTGGCACACGCCTTTAATCCCAGCACTTGGCAGAAGCAGGCAGATCTCTGTGAGTTCGAGGCCAGCCTGGTCTACAGAGTGAGAACCAGGACAGGCACCAAAACTACAGAGAAATCCTGTCTTCAAAAAACAAAACAAAACAACAACAACAAAAACCAAAAGAAATCCTCAGGTTTGCCTCTACCCACTGCTCTTAGACAAACAGCTGGCATTCTGTTTGCATGCATGATGCTTAGTGGCTTTAAAAACACTTTCATTCACCTATTCATTCTTTATCATTCACTTTTTTATCTAGACAGACATTCATTTATCAAGTTATATATAAAAGATAGCCTGCATTGGTGGGAATTGAGGTGTGAGACTTGGTAAAATACTCAGCCTGTCTCTATCTCTACCACCCTGTGGGCTGAGTTGGGATACTAGTGATGTCTATGCTATAGACTGGTGGTAAGATGAAGGTGCTGATGGATACTCAGTGCTCGACAGCATTTCCTGGATGGACCCAGTAGTTACCACTAGCCTTTCTGCTATGACCGATCTTATTGTTCTTCAGTAGCTACCTAATGTCCTATAAAACATGACTGGGACTAAGTGCTTTCTTGCTTGTGATAGACAAATTGCATATAACTAATGAGATATTCACACATATTTAATAATATCATTATTGAGTATTTATTACTTTGCTCTATTCAGACTTGTATATACATATCAATATTTAATGGTTGAATCTAATATATCCTGCAGTTTCTCTTTGTAGCAGGCAGAAAAATGACAACCAAAATGATACCACCCACAAGTATTTACGGTAGCAGAAACTGGGGAATGTAGGGAATGGGAAGTGAGATTGCTATTGAGACAGGAGAGAAATAGGTTATGTATATGGCCCAATAAAATGGAAAATGGAAGCCTTAGTTACTTTCTTGGCTTTCTTGGGTTAAAATACCCAACAAAGGTTATTTGAGGAGAGAGAATTTATTTTGGCTGACTCTTCCAGGGGTGGGGAATGCTTGGTAGCAGGAACAGGAGGCTGTATCCACATTCTTCTATAGTCAGGGAGCAGAGAGTGAACAGGAAGTGGAGCCAGGCTCTAGAGCCTATAAGCCCAGCCCAGTCAACCATGCCCTTCAGCAAGATTCTTCCTCCCAAACAGGATGATGAGCTGGTGACCAGTTACACAAACACATGAGCTTGCAGGGACATTTAACACTCAAAACACAACAGATTGCCTATAAATGAAGAGGGAAAGGGAAGAGAAGCAGAGGACACAGCCCAGTGTTGCTATCCTGAAATTGGAGGATGGGGCATTGAACGAAGCAACACAATGCAGGTTAGACAAGACAAAGGCACATTTTTTTTTCCAGATATGTGAGGCTCAAATTTGGGGGATAGAACCCAGAGGATTCTATACCTAATGATCCTCCACTATGTCTTCCAATGCTGTGTTTTCTTGTTTCTAAAATTAAGCATTTGAAAAAAACTGCTTCAATTGAAATGCTGGGTGCTCTTTCACACAAATGCAACACATAGTTTGTGACCTGAGAAAGTCATCAGCAAACAATACTTAAAATGACAATCAGTTCTTCCCAATAAGAGAGCTGTATTTTTTTTCTTTTCTAAATTATTTGGTATTTGGTATATTTATAGACTCAATTTTGGTCATTCTTGCATCCCACCAATTTTTCATATGCCCTCTTTCACACTGAAATTTTTCTCCTAACAAGTCCCCTTCCCATAGCTCTTCACTGATACCTTTTTGTGACTCATCGAGTTTACGAAGGCTGCTTGTATAATTTTGAGTGGGAAGTTACAGAACAAGGATTACTTGTCAGTTGTCCACTGAAGAAAATGACACCCTCCCCTGTGCCTATTCATTGCCCATAGTGTCTTAGTGAGGGGTTGGCCATGAGCCGTGATGAGAAGATGCCAGGTCCAGTCCTGTACGGATGAGCACTCCTGCAGTGAGTTCATGAGTGTAGAAGTTCTGCCACATCCAGAAAACAGAACTCACCCTCACCTATGACTCTCAAACTGTTTCCAGTTCCTTCTCTGTGATATTTTCCAAGCCCTGTGGGTGGTGGTGGTGACATACATGCCTCATTTAGTTCTGCGCACCCATACTCACGTAGTCTCCACACTTTAACCATGTATGAGTTATGTATATTAGCAGCTGTCTACCGCAGAAGCTGCCCTAAAGCTGAAGGCTGAGAGTGGTGCTAATCTATGAACATAATCAAGAACATTTAGGAGGCAGTTTGCCACCACATCCATTTAGAAAAACAACAGCAATAGATTCTCCGCTAGGGCTGTGTTCTCTCAGGCTACGGGCTCTCACCATAATTGCTGTACCAGGCCTAAGTTCCCTCCCAAGAAGTAGTTTTATTGCTTGTATCATAGGAGCCAAACATGAGTGGTGAGTATCTCTACCTGGTACAATTAGAAGCTGTAATTTTCAGGAACATTTTAAATGTATTTTAAATCAGATTATATTTGTGTCTAAATATGGGAGAATGATGACTTCTTAACAAACACAGGTGTGTAGGTTCTGTAATTTATCCCATGGCTCTGAACTGTGGTTTATCATTTCTAATTTTTATATTTAGAAGTCTGGAGAAATAAGTGGCAGATAGAGAATCCAAACTGAAGTCTTCCCCGTGTCAAATTCTATGCTCTTTGCTATCTTCCAGCCGGAACCTTTTAAATACCTGTACAGGTCCCTGAAGCCAGTGCATGCATACGTGTTCTCACAATACTCTACTTCCGGTCAAGTTTTCAAGTCCTTAATGTTGGGGTTTTGGAGAGGCCTTTTCAATAGTTCAGCCTCTCAAATGTAAGCAGAGGATTTCCTGTGGAAAAGAGAAGGAGCTGCTTGGGAGTACCTGAGCAATTTTATACACAAAACCTACCTGTTTTTTACCAGGTACATTGGCCGCCTCCAGCAGCCTTCCAATGTACTGTGGCTCAGGCAAACTTTTGGAGCACACAAACTCACTTATGCCTTCTTGACTGGGGCCAGCTTGGCCTGATCAATCATGACAGATTTCTTCTCAGTGGATAGATTTCTGCTATGGCAGGTGTGTTCAGGTGCCTCTGAGCTAGGAATTCTGCTTTGAGTTCTGTGGAATCATCAATTCTAATTCAACAAGGCCAAAGGATATAAAAGAGGACACACTGATCAAATTAAAATAAAAATTCTCTCTATGCTATTCCATGTGCCAAGCCTTAGAGAGTCATGGGTACCAACCAACTACAGCAGAAGTCCTAAAGGTCATTATTCTCATACAAGATTCAAGCCCCTTGAAACTTTGTCATTTTAAGGAACCTATATTTATGAGAATTAAATTATTTTTCAAGCATAATGTGCCTCCCACATACAATGCCATGTCAACATTTTCCTTATTATATCCATCAGACATTTTTATACAAAGAACATACATTCTGTCTTGATATCCATGAATTTCCTACCCTTAGGAAACTTACCATCTTATTGGGAAGAGCAGAATTGCAGTTATCGACTGTCTTACCTGTGGGGGGTGGGGGGCAGGGAGGGGGCACAGAAGATGATCAGGGTGACAGAAAGTTGCTAGAAAAATCGACAGTTTTCTCAATTTCTTCTTAATTGCTCTATAAGAAAACACACTCCCCATTATGACAGAAAATTGATCAAATGAGCACAACACAGAAAATGTATTTTCTGAGTGCTTGATACAGGCCACTCATTGCAATGGACAATATGGATTATTTCTAAACTACCTACCAGCCCTACAGTGCTCATATAATTATATGCACTTTATTCTTTTTTATTATTCCTTTTTCATTAATTTTCTTTTACTGAAAGTAGATTCTTTTCTCATAGAATGTATCCTGATTACAGTTTCCCCTCCTTCTACTTCTCCCATTTACTCCTCATCTCCACTCTCTTCTGGATCCACTCACTTTCCGTCTCTCATTAGAAAAGAATAGGCTTCTAAGAGATAACAATAAACATGGCAAAGTAAATACAATAATATAAAACAAAAACTATCATCTTAGAGTTGGACAAGGCAACCCAACAGAGGAGAGTCATCCCAAGAACAGGCACAAGATTTATCAACTTGCTCATTCCCACAGTCAGGATTTCCATTAAAATACTAAGCTAATAGCTATGATATATATGCAGAGGAATTTGTATAGACCCATGCAGGACCTGTGCTGCAGTGTCTGTGAACTCATATGAGCCTTGCTTAGTTGATTTAGAAGGCCTTGTTCTCCTGGCGTCCTCCACCCGCTCTGGCTCTTAGAATCTTTCCACTTCCTCTTTAGCAGGATTCCCTGAGCTCTGATGGGAGAGATTTGATAGAGACCTCTCATTTAAACTCTCTCTCAGTACATGTCTGGCTGAGGGTCTCTGCATCTGCTCCCATCTGCTGCTGGAGGAAGCCTCTCTGGTGATGACTGGATAACGCATCAATCTTGACAGGACAATACTCAACTCTGTGTAGAAAAACAAAAAAAAATAACCCAGGACAGCTAAAACTCTTTATTTCTTCTTGTTATTTGTTTTATTGTTTTAAAGTCTGTCTGTCTGTCTCTGTGTGTGTGTGTGTGTGTGTGTGTGTGTGTGTGTGTATGTGTGTGTGTGTGTGTGTGTGTGTGTGTGTGTGTGTGTGTGTGACAGCATGTGAAGTAAGTTGTAGGCGTCCATGGACAAAGAAAGGGATTTCCCCTCCAGGGTTGAGGTGTGGGCAATTCTGAGAAGCTTGTTGTGGGCATTAGGATTATAACTTGGATCCCCTGCAGAAGCACCAAACAAACTTTAACCACTGTTCCATCTCTCCAGCCCCATGTTCACTTCAGTGAAGAAAAGCCTGAGGTTTAAGAACATTATCTTATCTAACAGGCGTCAGAATCTACAGTCATTTTAGTGAAATACACAGTTTTCATTTCAAAGCAATAGCAAAAGCCTAGATCTCCGAGTATATTCATGCCCTTAGAAGTCCTCAGTTGTTCTACACATGTTAGTTCAACAAACAGTGAAGTTATGGACAGTTATGGTTTTATACTACAAAGTTCATTAGTTCATTCACTTTTGGAAAATTTAATAATGTTGCTAAGAATAACAGTCATTCCCTAGGTAAGAGTGAGGAATAAATAAAATAAACATGCATTAATTTTTAAATATACATTTTAATTACAAACATAAAATAAAGACAAAAATTATATTAGAAGCTAAAACTTCAGTAACATTGTTGTCAATGATATTGCCTATAGTAAGTTCACTTCTGTAACTAAAATGGAGTTTACAGAATAAGAGAATTTTGTCACCAGGAGTGGTGGTGGGGTAATTTACCTTTCTGGACACTATGGGAACAGGTACAATGAAGGATAAACATCCCTGGTTTGAAAACAGGAAAAGGCTTGAAAAATCAGTTGCTTAAATGTAGCAGGAGCAGGGCTAATGCAACAGATCAGTAAACAAAAGCTCTAGCTACCCAACGAGACAACTTAGTTCAATCTCTGGGAGCCACACTAGTCGTTCCCTGACCTCCACATTCCAGCTGTGGTTGTGGATGCACTCACATACGTACAAACAGGCATGAACATACACAACAAACAAATAGCTGTTAAAACTAAGCAAAAGGAAACAGAAGGCATGAAGTTGAGAATGGTGAGCTCATGTGTAGCGATGTGTGATCTCTGAAACTCACAAGACTATTGATGGGCAAGGTATGGCCCACAGAACTGATAACAGACAGCTAGCACATGTGTTAATTTAAGTAGACAGAATTAGTGAAATACTATTTAAGCACATCATACTTTCCACAATTTTATTTTTATGAGTCAGGCAGCAACTAGGATTTGAGGATGAGCAATGGATGATCGAATAGACAGATACATTCACAGATGTGCTTAAAGACAGAAAAGTGGCCCAATGCCTTGAACATAGGAAAGCCTGGGGACTGGATCTAGCTCAGAGTGAATGGTAGTGAGGTTCTAGTGTCTTCCTAGGAAAGAAATGGGCACACACTGTTTTTAGAAGCATAGGCAGATGAAAGAAGAGAAGAAGGATATCCATGGACGTATGGCAAGGTAGTTAGTATGAGAATCAATATTGATTGTCAACTTGATAGGATCTAGAATCACCAGGGACACAGACCTCTGATGCCTGTGAAAGATTTTCTATATCTAGTTAACTGAAGTGAGAAGACTCACTCTGAAAGTGGGTTAAAATAGCCTGTAGGACAGAATCCCAGTGTGAATAAAAACGTGAAAGTGAGCTGAGATTCACCAATCATCTCTCTGCTTCCTAACTGTGGAGGAATATGATCAGCTTCCTCATGCTCCCACCAACATGATGCCCCTGCCATGAATAACTCTTCCATCCATTATTGTAGTCTGTTGGGTGTGTTGACTCAGGAAGAAAAGGGGTCAATGAGGCAAGCAAGTTGATGAAGATAGATTGTAGTTCATGAAATTTGGTCTTTATTTTGCAGTTAGATTTCTCTACTTGGAGTTATGCATACATCACTCACCCAGGTATTTTGAGAGAGTCTTGAGATGATATCTAAAAGTCAACCTTTTTGTGGCAGGGTTCTGTGCTGCTGTTCCCTTTGGGAGAGAGGGCCAAGTTGGCACAGAGTCAACTACACAAACTCTGAGAGAATGTCTAAACAACAAGGTCAGTTTATTCAGGAAGAGGCAAGCCATATATACCCTCCACCCCACCCTGGGGGAAGGTCTGATGAATATGCATCTGCTGGTGTGACATGGCTGCCTCTCATTGGTCCAGGTCATCTCCAGATCATGTTTCAGCTGCTGTTGCTAAGGCCCTTAGGCAGAGAGGCAGGTTGGCTCTCAGAAAGTATCTTTTTTACTTGTTTGGGCCAGCTGGCCCTCAAGCCTGTTAGGGATGAGTCACCCCACACCTTTTTAACTAAGTCAAGTTTCTGGGGTCTTTCAGTTAGTGTCCAGCGTCACAATCTTAAATGACAGTGGCTGAGCAGGCCCTTTCAGGAGGATTTTAACTTGAAGAGTTGGTTACCTTTTCCATTTAAAGCTTCATTCTCATAATTCTGCTGAAACAGATTGTAAATTGAATTGAACATCCAAAAAAGAAGACAGAGTAGCTCCTTAGTAGGATATTGCTGCATTAGGGGAAGTGGTGATAGATGTAAGAATTGAAAATGAGTTTGTTAATTTACTGAATATAAGAGACAAAGAATTAAGAAGATCAGGTACAACTTGTGGGAAATGGTGCTGCTGCACAATAAGATGACACAGAACAAGGCAACAAGGCATGGACCTGGTTTGGATGGAGGAGCTCAGATGGGCTTGTGTGTCTACAATTCTTTTAAATGGTGATGCTAGTTCTTGGAATGGAGTTTAGAATAACACTATTGTACATGGGAATTAATGAATTACTATTTAGTTAATATTATGTAATATGAGAGTCTGTGTAAAGAATACCAAAAAGAGTAAAGAGAGAGGGAGAGGGAAGGAAGGAGAAATAGATAGGCAGATAGACAGATAGGTAGACAGATAGATAGATGGAGTTTCATATGCTTAGATAGAAACAAGAAACATAAAAAATTAACCATAGTGAGATACAGGAAGAAAAATAGGGAATATGCTTGAAAGCAAGAGCAAAGTAAACTACAAGATGGAACTTGACTGTAATGTGCATGTTCCATTAAGACAGCAAATTACACACACCCAATGTGCTCAGTTGAGCACTGTGTCCCAATTTATGTGTGATACCATCCATTTTGTAGTCCCAGCATGACAACATTACAGATATAGGCATTCCAGTCATACAGAACAAGATGTTGAGTCATACAACAGATGCATTACCCAATTATGTATGTCTAAGATAAGGTTGATTTCAGACTGACATCTATGAGTTCAGGAAGCCTGTGCTCCTATATGTCACAGACTGCCCTCCTGGAAAGTCAAGTAAATGAAAATTCGGTGCTCTCATATCCAACAAGATAAGGAAGACAAGAGTTAGGATGAAGGTACCTTGATGTGAGTGATTCTAAGTCTTTGTCTCTAAAGCAAAAAAAAAAACAACATAAGAGATATGAGACTCAAAAAGAAGTGCTTGAAAAGGAGTACTTCGATTCCAAGTAGGAGCCAGCAAAAAGGGAAGGTTGGAGGTGCAGAGAGATGCGTAGGGTATTCATTTTGCAGTCACAGCGATGTCAGACTCAGAATCATGGCAGCAGACATGTGGACTAAGGGTAGAACTATGATACCATTAGATGAAGAGATGATAAATTTAGTAACCCAGTTTTATTTCCCATTGCCATCCTCTTGTAAAAACTATAAGCACCTTTCCACTACTCAAATTCACAGATTTCACCACTGTCATATTTCACCAACACTTAAGAAACAACCTATCAAAACATATGGACCAAAATAGAAGAAAACAGTGTCTCAGAAGACAACAAAGGGCATGTCCCTCACCCGTGCTCTGATTCAGGGTTCCTTTAGTCCTGTACTTGAACTTCTAAGCTAACCAACATCTTCCAGTGTCTACAGCTATAAGAACCCTGCATTTGCTTGCCTGATATTCGCTAATGCCAGAAGATACCTTATTTCAGTAGGTCATGATGTCTCTGACCAGCACCCCCAACATGTGCACTCTCTCTCCCTCCCTTTCTGTCTCTGTCTCTGTCTCTCTGTCTCTGTCTCTCTCACACACATACACACACACACACAGACACACACACACACACACAAGAAACTTTGGCTAATTTATGTATAACTCCTGATTACACCCTATCACCAAAACAAGGGAAATGAGACTGAGACCTTGTCTGAGATTCCTCACTGCTTGGGTAATCTACTGTAAAGCTTTACATGCTTAGCAATATCAGCCACAAAACATGAAGGATTAGTCATTGTCCTACTGAGTGTATGAATACTGAAGACAAATTGAAAGCATAGTGAAAATAACTCCAAGAATTCACTTCTTAGAGCACTCACCATATTTAATCCATACAACAGTCACATACCAAATCTTTGTGACTTTCAATGAGTCTGTCTGTTCCACATATACTCTTCAGGAAGCTGTAGGGGTTCAGAGATTCTAGGTGGAAGAGCAGCTCCAATATCCTAATGATGAAACCCGCTGTGGGGCTGGGGAGATGGCTCACTCAACAACGTGCTAATAGTTCATGTGTGAGCGCTTGAGTTCAACCCTCAGGACCTGGATAAAGAACTAGATGTGGTGACGTGTTTGTAATCCCAGTACTGTAGAGGTTACACAGGAGGTTCCCTGGGGCTCACTGGCCAGCCAGCCTAGCTAATGGAGTAAGTCTCAGGGTCCACTGAGAGGGCCTATCTCAAAAAAGAAACAAAGCAGAGAGCTCCTGAAGAAGATACCCAAGGCTAACCTCTGACCTCCACATGCATGCTCTTGCACATGCCTCTGTACCTGCACACACATGTACATCCTCATTCACAGGAACACCCGTACTCATACATACTGCACACACACACACACACACACACACACACACACACACACACACACACCCTCTGACTCCAAGAACACAAGATCTCAGTTATGAACACTGTCAGAAAAGAGGTACTGAGAAGCAAGTAGACACGTGAGCACTAAGCATGCCTCCTCTCAGGGCTGGCTTCTCAGTCTGCCATGCTGGATCCACAGTCCAAATCCAAGATGACTACAAATCAAAGTTTAAAAAAACCAATTGAGTTTGCAAAATTGATACTAAATCTCGCCCCTGCCTGGAGATTCATCGGTTTAAAGTCCATCTGCTTTATAAAACTAAAATCAGAACAATGTATTTGCAGTCTGGTTTGGATTTCAAATTAAGAAATACTTTCTAAAGCTATTAGCAGTAAGTGGATATGCTCTCAAGGTAGAATTCCAAAATGTCCTGCACATAATCAGACAGAGGATATTCTCCCTGCTGTTTTCTGCCTTCCTCCACAGGGCTGTAATAGGAGTGTGTGGAGGGCTTTGGTCCTTGTGTGTATGTGTGTGAGGATATGCATGTGTACATGTGTGTGGATGGATGTAAATATGTGTTCTTATTTGTATGTGTGTGCACAGGCCTGCAGATGTAGGCATGCATACACATATGCATAGATGTGTATAAGCATGTATGTATTTTACACATGCATATATGTGTATGTGTGTGCTGGAACATATGTGAGCTGTTTTGATGTATATATGTGCATGCATGTGCTTGACACTGTTTTGTGTGCCAGGGTGGGACAAGAATCCATGTAGGAAAAGGACAGCAGTTCATAGTTCATTCTACCCACACTGTACAGAGAATTGTAAGGAGCCTCACTCATTCTCTGAAATTATTCTTTTTAACCCTCGTGATTCCTCTTTATCCTGGAGCAAAGCCAAAGCCAGGCTTTGTTTTTGAAAATGTTCATAATTGTTCAGATCCAGGGCAGCCTCTTTACACACTACAATATTTGCATGCTTAATCTAGTGATGAATTTTATTCCATCTGAAAATCATTATTAAAGTCACGACATTCCCTTTGATTGATGGCAGCTGAGTGTGGCTCTTGTGTTCATCATCTTCCACGTGGAGGCAAGTCAGCTCATCAGATCTCTGGGGTCTCTTCTCTGTGTCATTATTACTTCTGGAGTGTACTTCTACTTGGCATAGATCCCAGATGACTTTTTACCACAAAACACCTTTTGTCTTCCTATTTAAAATCAGGACATTGGTAAACAAATTGAGATGAAGATTAAAATTAACACCATAATTCTAAAACCTCAGAGAAAGTTTGAACAATGTCTCATGCCACATATTCTCTTCCATTGTCATTTTAATATGTTCTAAGAATCATTTGATGCCCATGTTTCATATATCTATGTAGGAATGTATTTCTCTGTGCATTTGCTTGTAACCTTATTTTTAAAACAGCCAAGTAAAATTACGTTATATGATACTCTGGTGTTTGCTTTTCATGCCCAGAACTTGAAGGATTGTCCAGTGTCATACCTATGCAGTTCACCCTTTCAATTAGTGCAAGAGCACCTAGAACACAAAGACCTTGCCATATTCAACCTATCTAGATCTTTAGTCTCACACACTTTGTACTTAGTCATTTCTTAATAGCTATTTGTGGGATGGATTTAGCTCAATATATGAAAAGATACTTGGAGGTGATATTCAAAATATAGAAGAAAAGTACATCAGTGCCCTGTGATTTCTTTTAGGAAATAATACAAAGTCAATGGCTGGACAAAGAAATTGATTCTCTTGTTCTAGATACCAGAAGAGTCAAAGTAGCTATTTTGCAGAATCAAGGTGTTAGCAAAGATACCCTCTCAGGAAGAGCTCCAGAAAGAAATTATTCCTTGCCTATTTCACCTGTGGGAGATGGACAGCATTCCTTGGGCTGTGGGCACATTACTATTTCTATTTTCAGTGATTACTTTACCACCTCTGAATAAATTCTCCCTGTGTCTTCCTCATAGAAAGAAACATGTGATTGCATTTAGATCCCAGAAGACATTTCTTGATAGTCAGATTTCAACATCTGAAAATGAATACAAAGATGCCTTGTGCCATATAAGGTGAATGTAAAGGTTCCAGTAGGAAATGGCAATTTGGGGACATTGCAGAGGCACTGTCATCCAAACACTTAAAGCATCCAGCTTCTACTGTAGCACTAATTATAGAAAAAGTCTCATGTCCAAATGGAGTAGAGACTAACACACAAATACTTTTTGCTAGCAGAATCTCCAATGATAAGGATTAGGAAAATAATTTTTTGTTTTTAAATTTGCTTATTTGTATAAGAGAAAAGGGGGGAGGAAGGACACATCTCATATCATGCATGTGGAAGTCAAAGGACATCCCAAGGGGTCCAGTTCTCTACTATGTGGGTTCCAGAGATCAAACTTAAATAATCAGACTTGGCAGCAAGCACCTATAACCGATGGGGAAATGACTCAGTGGACAAAGTGCTTGCTGGGGGTAGGCTCTTTGAGGTCAAATACCTGAAGAAAACTGACTGTCCCTCTCCTAGCAGCCATCAATTGCTTATAGCTCCTTAGTTAAAGGTGCATTTTAGAGCTCCCTCCCCCATCCATGCTGGGATTTTTGCTGGCTTGAACTGTGCAGTTATTATGTATGATAGCATAGCTGTTGTGAGTTCAAATGTGCAACAGCCCTGCTGTGCCTTACAAATACTGTTATTCTGCAGTCCCCCACTACCTCTGGTTCTTATAATCTTTCTGCTCCATATTCTGAGATGATGCCTGAGCCTTGCAAGAAAAGAAGGGAGTTGATATAGTTGCTTCATTTAGGGCTGAGCACTATATAGTCTCTTGTTCTCTGCATGTTGGCAGTTGTGGTTCACTGTGTCAATCATCTTCTACTGCAAAAAGAAGCTCCTCTAGTGAAGTTTGAGAAATGCACTAATCTACGCACATAATATTAAATCCTAAAAGTTTGTTTAATACTGTGTTTGTGTTCCTTTAACAGAATAACGGAGTAGATTTTCTCCTAGCCTGTTATATGGCCAGTGATGGGTCTTAACCTTGCTAATTGTGCTAGACATGAACTCTATCTTGTGGAATGGGCTGTAAATAAAATCAGAAAGTGGTTGGTACTATCACATTTCATGCCACTATTTCAGCAGGCATGTCTTGCCAAGTCACTAACTATTGTAGTTTTCAAGGTTCACAGATGAGTAAGATTAATGACTACTTTTCTGTTCTAGTAGCATGCATATGAGATGTATAGTAGCATTTCAACATTATGAAAGCTAGCCAGTAGGGGCAAACTTCCAGAATGACTTCTCAATGTTCTGTGATTTAAGTATGTGGTGCCTTCATCAATAGTATCTCACCACCAATTTTGGAAGGTAACAAAAGGCAATGTCTATAGCCTGTAAAATTTGGGGGTCTTTAGAACCTCATTGTTTCTCAAAAAACTGTAAATAGATCTACCATAAGATGCAGCTAATCAACTCCTGGATGTATACTGAGGATTCTACATCCT
The DNA here is from genome assembly GCF_949786415.1 of Peromyscus eremicus. Taxonomy (NCBI): domain Eukaryota; kingdom Metazoa; phylum Chordata; class Mammalia; order Rodentia; family Cricetidae; genus Peromyscus; species Peromyscus eremicus. Next base: position 75,666,869 of record NC_081431.1, on the reverse strand, counting down.
ACTATAGTTATGCTTTTTTATCCATTTTCACTGATGCTTTATTGACAATAGCCAGGAAATGGAAACAGCCTAGACATCTAGATGTCAATCAACTAGTGAATGAATGATGCAAATGTGGTATCTCTATACAATGAAAATTTATTCAATTGTTAAAAATGAAATTTTCAGGTAAATGGACAGAGCTGGAAATAATCATTCTGCGTGAGGTATCCAAGTCTCAAAAAGGCAAATATCACATCTTTTCTCTCAATTATGGGTGTTGGTTTTGAATCTTTTCATGTGTTTGTTTAGCTTGGTGTACATTAGAAGTCAGCAAGGGGACATGGGAATTTTCAATGAAAGGGAGATATAATGCAAGTGTATGTAGGAGGAATTCAGAATAGTGAAGCAAGAAGGGTTAGATGGAGTGGAGATGTGAGGGATGGGTTGAAAAGAGTATACAGAGAGGATAAAAAACACTGAAGACATTATGAAAAGTCATATACAAACCGCTATTGTGGAAGGTTCCTAACATATATACACATACATGTCAAAAAAGCTTGAATGGAATTGTCCTATAATAGTGCAGCAATGACTCTCTTAGACAAAATAGACTATCAGGAGCAAAGCCCAGTGCTAGGTATGAGTTAATTATCTTATAACATTCTTACAATTGATGATGGATATGTAAGACAATGCAAAAAAAAATCATAAAACATTGACTCTGTGCACTTTAATTCAATCATACTACAAACACTGAACACTAAGGTTCTTTCCTTCTTTGTAAAACCATTTACTGGAGTCCCATGAACAACGTTTGGTTTCTTTCTATAGTATGACTTACAAACAGCATATTTTTTTAGTTTTGGTGAATCAACCTTTTCTTCTTTTAGTCAGCACAAGCCTCTAGCTGGCATCATTTGCATTTTCAATGCCATAAAACGTCCATGGATCTTCAAGTTTCTGCCTATCATCAGTGCCTTTGGAAAATCTATAATGTTTTCACCACAACCAAATTATGCATCACAACCAAATTTGAGAAACATATTTGCTGACAATTTCATACCTGTATATAATGAATTGTGATCTCTCTCACCTCTCCCAGCACCTGCAACTTTCCTCTACTCCCAATGAGTGTCTCTCCCACAATCATGTAGTTTTGTTTTGTTTTGACTCTCTGAATTTAAGCAGGACTGCCCTCAGGGGCCAGGGGGTAGAGCTCTCCATTATAGCATGGACAATTCCCCAGTGGTTACACCACTCTAGTTGGCCTCTAGTTCATCAACAACCCTTGTTGATAGCAGTATGTCTAAAATCTGAATTTTTAGAAAGAATTCCTTGAGACCCTGTCTTCATGTGAAGAGTCTCAAAAACACCAGGTTGAAACCATAGTTGTGCCTCTGTGGTGTGAGTATCATGGCATTAGCTCTTTTCCTCATCACTGTGACATCAGCTGACATCAGCAATTGAAAGGGAGAAAAGCACTCTGGCTCACTCTCAGCCCATCAGTCCATTGTCATGGGGAGGTTCTGGTGACTGTAAAGAAAAGCTCCTCAAGAGTCTGCAGAGACTGCTCAGCAGTTCAGAACACTTACAGAGGACCCAAAGTCAGTTACCATCAATTCCCAGCACCCACATGGCAGTTTACAACTGCCTTATACTCCAGTTCCGAGGGATCTGACACCCTCTTCTGGTCTCCACCTGTACCTGCAGGAAGATAGGGCACATAAAATCATGCAAACACACATACACACACAAAACAGATAAATAAATAAATAAATCTTCAGTTAAAGAAAGCTTTTCCTGTATAGATGGACCAAGAAGCAGATAGAATGCTAGAATTAGGGGTGGGAGTAATTTCAAAGGTCTTTTTGGTGACATATTTCTACCTGCCAGGCTTTACCACCTCAAAATTCTATTCAGGCTTAAAAATAGCAGCATCACAGGGAATACATTTTTTAATCACGAGCCAGTTGGGATATTATAGATTTGATTCCTTTAATGAAGTGCATATTCTTGACCTCCTGTGGACACTTTCATGACAACTTGAATTTTTCCCTTTCTTTTCTCCTTAATGAACCTTCTTGGACCTGATTGCTGCTTTTTTGCTGCTTTAAGCCTTTTTCTCCCCAGACATGCCCTTTTGTTGCCTTTGAAGTTTTACCTTTCTAATCTCTTCCAGAAGAAAAGCTCTATTTGCAAAACCTTCTATCTCTCAGGCAACTACACACATGCATGAATGTTTATGTGTGTCTGTGTGTACTTGTGCACATGTGTGTACAAGCATGTGTAAAAAAAAGAAGAGTCTTGGGTGGTGTTTATCAAGCACTGACTACCTTGTTTCATTGAGACAGAATTTCTGACTAGTCTAGAGCTTGCCAAGGGAGCCGAGAGCTCCAATGGACTCTGCCTCATGAGCTCTGGGACTACAAGTCCACGTACCACAGCGAGATTTTTTTACATGGGTTCTGAGGAATAGAAGTCAGATTCATACACTTACAAGACACACACTTTATAGACTGAGGCAACACCCCAACTCTTACAGGCAATCTCTTTGCAATTTCAGGAGAATGTGACAATTCTCACTCCCTTCATGTGTGAAATTAGCTGAAGGGACTATGAAGGCATAAAAAATTTGGGAAGAACCAATATCCTATCCAAGCAGTGAGCATCTACTCTTCACAAAACCACTTGGACCACTGACTTGTCTTTCATCATTCATTTCTAAAGAAATTAGAAGCTGGAATCACCCCACTTAGAAATGAATTGTTGGCTGTTCCTCTTACTTACACTGAGCATTGTACCCCCACCTTTTGGTTTTGAGGTCCGTGCCTCTATTTCCCTTCCCTCAGAGTCACCTTGCCTTGGGGTAAAGCTGGGCCTCCTAATGCTTTCCATCTGATTAATCAGATACAAGAGTGTGCTCCACAGCTCTGATATCAGCAACTGTGGTTTCACCATCCTGGATATTGTGAGAGACCCTGGAAAGCTGAAATCAGGTCAGGGAGGTGTTAACCATGGGAGAAAAATGCAGCAATAACCAACAGACACTGACAACAGCTGTACTTGATTGTGTGGTGGTTTTGGGAAAGACAGAGAATAATCTCTGGATTTGTCTGCCCAAAGACAGAAAGCTGGGAGATTTGCTAACTGGCTGAAGATTGACCCCTGGCTCAACAGATCCTCTGAATGTGTGTGATTGTACCTCACAGTTCCCAGCCCTTCAAATGTCACAGTACTGGGCACAGCAGGTGAAATCCATGTGTGTTAATCAGACTTATATGAACTACTTACTAGAAAAGTGACAGGAATAATAAAGAGGAGAGGATCTAAGATTCAGGGCAGCAGAAACACCTACTACATAATTCCAATATAATAGGCAGGAAGTTTATCTTTGGGAGATTAATTCATTTGCCTAAAAACACTCAGCTAGCTAACTGTCAGGTCCATGCTAGAGACTCTGGTCTCCAGGTTACAAACACCATTCTTCACATCCTAAAGCTCAGGTCCTGCATTCTGCTTCCACAGGAGCACCTGGTCCTCTGCTGTCCACCGTGGCTACTTGGGCCCAGGAGGAGGACTTGTCTGTACCAGCCCAGCAAAATACCCTACAAACTTACAATTTTCCTGTAGGGCTTCATGAGGTGGTTGTTTGTTTTGGTTCTCTCTCTCTCTCTCTCTCTCTCTCTCTCTCTCTCTCTCTCTCTTAATTTTCAGTTTCTAACTTCCCATAATTTCATACTGTCCATGTTTAATCTGTTAATTGCAATATATTGAGTTGCAAGGCCAGTTTAACTACTAATTAACTAGCATTTTCAGAATGAAACTACTGAGAAAATAAAAACATCAAAGAACATGATTTATTTCACTTTACAGAGAAAATTGGTGTTTCCTTTTAGAGTGTGTGTGTGTGTGTGTGTTTTTAAAAAAGAAAGAAAAAAGAGGATATAGATATGATAAGATAAAAGGTAGATTATTGAATCTACTCTGAAAAAAGATATGGGAATGATACAATAAAAGGGTACATTATTGAATCTGCTCTGAAAAGAAAAAAAAGGAGAATATGGATATGATAAGATAAAAAGGTAGATTATTGAATTTACTTTTAAAAAGCAATCACTAGTTTTAAACATTTTACAATGGATTAGACTTTTGTATATTGTATACAAGTTTTGTATATTGATACAAATTTGAGATTAATTTTGTTAGAACATACTGTGCATACACTTCTAATCTTGTTTAAGGTATTGTACCTATACAGTTCACTTAACGATGTAATGCAAATTTCTCGTCCTTTAAAGTTATTACCAACTAATTAGATATGATATAAAGAAATACAAGTTAATTGTTAGTCACCTATTAAGGTGGAACTTGTCAGATTAGATATGTTTTCAAGGTCAAACAGAGATAATTTTATATAAACAGCTTATCTTCAAACACTTCAGAGATCTACAGAATATGGTTTTTAAGATGTTTTAATAACATAATTTTTTTTATGACAATGAGACATGTCTGCTCCTAGCAGCACCAATCTACTTCAGAGAAGATGATGGGCATTGAAGAAACTCCTTATGAAGTTTACTTTCTTTGTAGCAAGTTAGCTACTGGGCAAGAAAGTTCCCTTGCCTTGACTGCTGACAGTATGCTGTCCAAATCGGACAAGCAGGACACAAAATAAAGGACAGCCAAACTTTGCCAAGACAAAATAAGTCAACCCTGCAGAATATCCTGCTTCACAATTAAGTCTGTCAGATACGCTAGGCCTGTAGGCCAAAGATAGATGCCTCAATGTTACAGAGGAACCTTAGGTGACTTTCCAGGCAGCCAGCTGTTTCTGACATTTCTCACATTTTTTTGGAAATCACTTGTCTGCATTTCATGATTACTCAGTTAGTATTATTTCCTTCTCAGGTCTCTGAGGGAGTTGAAGATTAGATAGTTACAGTTTTCTTTGTTAAGAAATTCAGAAAAGAATTTCACTAAAGAGGTATAAAGTGTGTGACTTTGAAAGACATCAAAAGATAGTTTTGGGTTAGTAATACAAGTTAGGATAGAAAGTGAATTAGGTACAACATTTTAGACTCACCAAAGTAGGATAAATAATGGAGTATTTAAATATGTGGCTTACAAATTTTAGCTCTATCATCTACTAGTCTGATTTTAAATTCTGTGCATAAAATGCCATCACCCTCAAGAGCTGATGCTGCGAGGAATAAACTACTGACTATACATTGAAAGCCAAGGATCCTGCCTACCTATTAGCATCACTCAATAAATATTCTCTTCATTACACAAATAGAATCAATGTACGAAGTACAAAGTTTGCATGCAGTCTTTGTTCAGCATGGAATGAGGGAGAAGTAACTTATCCATATTTCCAACTTCTTAGAAAGTTGTATTTTGAGTATTGATTTAAGTCTAAATTTCTTGCAATTGTCTTCGTGTTCTGTTCCAAAGGAATCATCACTAGCTAATGTTCTAGTTGTACAAGTATAGTATTTATAAATTTAAGCCATGAATGTCTTAAGAAAATCAAAATAAAATGTTTATTTTCATAAACCACACCCCATTCTAAAGTATGCAGTGTGTCCCGTTTCTAGAGGATAGATGATCTTCAACATTGTCTGATGCCTCAAATAGTCTTGGTATCTTAACAAAATGCTGTTAAGTTTCTATAAGTTAATGTATGATTTTCACACAGTTATTCATCCCATACTGGACACCAAAGACAGACCAAAGAAACAATTCCACCCCAAATCCAGCTGAGTGAACTAAGGAGTATACTGGGGTTACTAAGAGGAGAATAAATGACTTGCTGAAAAGTTTACCCATCATTGGTAATGACTTAGAAGGCTGCATCCTTGGACATCTCTGCATCACTCAAAGGTCGCTCACCTGGTCTGGTTAGAGCCTTCTCTCTCTAGAGTTGTTCCTCTTCTCCTGAGAAGAGACTTTGTGAATCCCACAAATTTTAGGAACCTTCTGATGCCTTTTGTTTTATTTTCTTCCTGGAGCTGTTAAATTTTATTTACTTCCTGAGTATTAAGGAGGCTTTCCCCAGTATGGGATGTTTCAATTCAGAGGAAATTACAACAGCGCAACACACATGTTCTAGGCCAGAGAGAGCACCAGAGTCTAGGCTTTGGGGTGGAAGCAGAGACTTTGAACTAGTACTGTCTGAGTGTGCTAGCTTTCTTTATGTAATCTGGAAGAGTCATGCCTGAATTGATTGCACACCAAACACTGCAGGACGACTTTGAGCATTATTTTCTGTCTCATTGAGCCTGTTAGATAGTAAACACTGACATTTCCCAAATTCATTCAGGATGGAATACAACGAGAAAATGACAGTGGATCCAGAGACCAGCAATTCTGTGAAGCCCTGTATTACAGTTTGCTGAATGCTTTCCTGGGCTGGAAATGATGCTGTTTTGATTGTTTATGTACATCTGCAGGAATTATTCCATAAATTTATGTTCCCTGCTCCTTTACAGTCAGCCTAAAGGAATCATGGGTAATGAGATCCTGACATGTCAGGAAGTGCTCTGAGTGAGCACTTTTTTCTGAGTTCCAAACAGGATCAAAACTTTCCAGCATTGTTGATACATTTTACTAGCTGCAACTGATGATCTCTGGTGCTAATCAGCTCTTGCTTCCAGTGATGATCCACAACCATGCTCATAAACATCTTTCACAGTTGTGGCAAGGAAACACTTATATATACTCTTATTTGTTGTCTTGTTCCTATTGACAAAATGCTATGTTTGCATACATGAGTGCAGGCATATGTGTGCCACTGTGAAAGAGTTGGAAGTCAGAGGACAATCTCAGCTGTCAGTCTTTATCTTCCACCCTGTTGAGAAAGGGTCTTTTTATTGTTCACTGCACTGGATGCCAAGATTCCTGGTTCTCAGGCTTCCAAGGATTCTCTGGGCCCTTTTGTTTTTGATTTTTTTTGTTGGCTCTTTTAGTCTTTTGGGGGACCCACCACCCAGCTGCCAAATAAATCACACACAGAGGCTTAGTCTTAATTATGAATGCCTGGCCTTAGCTTGGCTTATTTCTTGCCAGCTTTCCTTAACTTAACTTATCCCATCTGTCTTTTGCCTCTGGGCTTTTCCCATTCTCTTACTTCTGTAAATCTTACTTTTACTCTGTGGCTCACTGTGTAGCTGGGTGGCTGGCTCCTAGAGTCTTCCTCCTTCTCTGGCTCCTCTTCCTCTTTTTCTATCCTCCCAGATTTATCCTTCTATTTATTCTCTCTGCCTGCCAGCCCTGCCTATCCTTTCTCCTACTGTATAGGCCATTCAGTTCTTTATTAGACCACCAAGTGTTTTAGACAGGCTCAATAACACAGCTTTATAGAGTTAAACAAATGCAACATAAACAAAAGTAACACACCTTAAAATAATATTCCTCACCAGGTCCCAGCCTCTCATTTTACCATAAGAATGCTGGGATTATGTCATACAGCATTTTGTCTGACTTTAGAGCAGTTCTGGGAATCCCAGTATCTCTCTGACCTCCACTTGTATTTTTTCTGTGCAAAACCTCCTTTTTATTCAGATGCATAATGGAAAATATTTCAGCCCCAAAGAAGAATAGTTATGTCATTTTCAGGTAAATGGATGCAACTGCAAAGAGTCACATTGAGTGAATTAAATTATCTCAGACAACAAATGCTTAGACTTTACAGATACATAAAAGTATGCATATCCTGATAGCATGCAAATAGAAGTGAATCAGAGAACAAAGGAGATGGACTTCAGAGGAAGAAGGAAGGGAAAGGGGGCAGGGAGCCTGGGTGGGGCTTCCGGGAGTATGTAGGAGTATGAACCTAGTACATTATGTGTGTGTATATATATACATATATAAAACATGCATGAAAATGGGCTAAGCAACAAAAAAACTTCATTTAAAATATGTGATATAGCCAGGCAGCAGTGGCACACACCTTTAACCCCAGCACTCGGGAGGCAGAGCCAGGTGGATCTCTGTGAGTTCAAGGCCAGCCTGGTCTACAGAGCAAGATCCAGGACAGGCACCAAAATTACAAGGCGAAACCCTGTCTCGAAAAACCAACAACAAAACAAAACAAAATATGTGATACATTATAACTGAGAAATGCATAAATCCTGCTATAGGTCACAATTTTGTATTACTATAAATGTTACTGTCTATATTAAGTTTTATTCTTTCTAATACATGTTCAAGTGATAACATCACAATGTACACAAATGTATCACTTCTTAAGACACCTGAAATCATCTACTAGAACCTTCCTTTGGGTGACACTCTTTATTTGCAACAGGAAATAAGCCTCTTATTTGTCTCAGCTAACAGCCCTTCAGGCACATGCACCTGCTAACGTTTCTCCGCTCTGGACTAAATCTCCAAATCTACCTTAATCGCTTCCTGCAGTGACTTCATAGCTGACTCCGTTCTAACAGCTTCTTTTAAACGTTGTCTGGTGTGTAAAAGTCACTTTTAGAAAGGTGTTACCTTTTTCCTCGTTTCCATGACACAGAAGCATCCACCTCCTCTGCTTCCTTTTACTGAGCTGCAGACCTGAAGGACTGACTTCTGTAAAACATAAGATGGATCAAGCACAGGATGGAGCATTTCTTTGCATATTGTATGAAAGCTCAGTGTTTCTTCCACACTGGTCACATTGGACTGATTATGCAGCCTTTGTCTGAAGACAATGGATAAAATCCCCTCCCCTTTTTTGCAAGCTGCACTATTATTATGAGGCAAATGTCTCATCCTTTCTTGCACTTTATTCAGAGTGTTAATTTTGAGATAACAGTAGAATTATATACAGTTTTTCTTAAAATAATAAAGAACTAGGGATATGGGTGTGGGAAAAAGAGCAGCACTCACTGTGTAGGCATGGGCACTTGAGTTTGGATCTCCAACATCCATGAGCACTAAAAAGTCAGATGTGGCTGTGCAGACCTTTAACTCCAGGGCTGGAGGGATGGGCTGGCTACTAGCCTTTGCTGAGAGGCCTTGTTTTCAAGGGAATAGGTCAGAGAGTAATAGAAGAGGAAACCCGATGCCCTCCTCTGGCCTCTACATGGACACTTTCATCCACCCACACACATGCATACATATGCAAACACATATAAAGACACACAGACACAGATTACAGGAAAGAGAGACCCCATGAATCTGTTTCCAGTGTTCCCTGATAGCAACAGCTCACAAAATGGTATGGCATGCCAATCAAGATAATGGCATTAAAATAGTCAAACTACAGACAATCTGTCACTGCAAGGTGCTCCATTTGCCTTTTAATACTTAGTATTCAAGTGGCCTCAAACTCATGTTAATTCTGGGATATTACCAAGCAATGCTTCATTCAATAATCTTATCATCATGAATGTTGTAAATGTAACCACACTGTAAATAGTGTGGATTGGTCTTTATCATTTAACATAATTCTCTGCAGATTCAGAGTAACATGCACTCAATCATTCATCATTTATCCCTTTCCATTGGATTCTTCTCCAGTAATGTTCCATAGTATGCCCACACTTGGCCCATTCTTTGTTGAAGAACAATTGGATTGCCTGCAGTTTACTGTTACTGATTATGAAGCTGATATAAAATTAGCATCAAGGTTTTTGTGATACTTTTAATTTTTTTCTTTTAAGTAAATACCAAAGAGTCTAATAGCCAAGCCATATGGTGATGACATAAACTCTTTTAAGGAACCAGCCAACGTGTGTTCCAGATGTCGGTGCAGGTTCCCACTCTCACTGAGACTCGCAAGAGATCTGATTTCCCCACATCCTGGGATGCACTTGGTGGCATCATTGTTTTTCACTTTGTGAATTCCTATAGCTGTGTACTGATCTCTCCCTGTGTTTTAATTTGCATTTCTCCACTGCCTAATGAGGCTGAACATCTTTCAGATGGTGATTTGCCATCTGAATGTCCTTTGGGGTGGAAATTCACTTTCTGCATCTTTCCCAAATTAACTGACTGTTTACTTACTGTTGGGGTTTCAGAGTGTGTTCCGTACACAGGATAGGGTCCTTCAGTTGTAGTCTGAGTAAGATTTCAGCATTGTTCTTCAGCTTCCCTGTCTCTTTTGGAGGAACACTTTCTGATGTGGATGAAATCTGATATATTTTTATGGATCTTGTACACTTTGCCAAGTCTTAGGTGCCAAAGATTTTCTGCCAAGGTTTGCTTATTAAAGTTTAATGGTTTCAAAAGGGTATTTTTCTCCACTGAACTGCTTTTAAGCATTTTTCTAAAATCAGTTAGTGTGAGTTCCCTTTCTGTTGCATTGACCTACGCATCTGCTGCCCCACCAGCAGCAGGCAAGTTACTTTAACAAAGCTGCAAAGATGCCTGGAGGAGGAGAATTGATGCTCCCTCCTCCCCTCATGCCTCTCCTTACTTTTTCTTTGTATTTTATTTTCAAAAACTTGAATTATTACGCTTCTGTTGTCTTTAAATATACACATAGGGATGAGCTTTGTAAGGCAGAATGTCTGGCTGATCCTATGATGAGAAACATTGCTCGTTGCTCACATATGGCTCCATAGGAAGAATGGAGCCTCTCCTCAGCTGAGTCAAGTGCGTGGATGTTCTTTATCTTTCATTTATGTAGATAGTTTAGTTTTTCATAAGTTTCTAGTTTCCAGCATATAAAGTTCTATCTGCCTTTGGCTTATATTTAGATATAACTGCTAATTATCAGAATGGTTACAAATATATGTAATTTATTCCCACTTATTCTCATTCTAAGTGTATCCAACTCACTTATCAATTCTTAGAGTGTTTTGAAGATTCTTACCTTATTATTCAGGTAATAATTTTGAACAGTCTTTGCTTACCTCCCATTTTATGTGGAAAATTGTCATGTCTTACCAATAAATATAGTGCCAGCCTATACCTTTCAAATATTTTATTTGCTATTATTGTGTATGTATGATGTGTGTAGGGGCATGTATGTGCCATGGAGCCCATGTGGAGGTCAGAAGACAACTTTCTGACATCCGTTCTCTCCTTCCACCTTCATGTGGGTTCTAGAGATCACACTTAAGTCTCCAGGGTATGAGGAAAGATCTTTTATCCACTAAGAAGTCTAACTGCCCTAGTCATAACATTTCATGGATGCTCTTTATTTAGATGAGAAGCATCTTCTGTTTTTAGTATTATGGGAGTGTTTTTCTGGGGTGAGAGAGCTGTCGGTAGTTTGAGAAAATGAATCCAGGGTCTTGCATGTGCTTGGCCAGAACTCAGTCACTGACTTTCATTCCCAGCCTTTAAGAACTTTCTTCATAAATGGGTGTTGAATTTTACCAAAGACTTTTATTACATTGATATCATCAGATTTTCCCCTTAATCCTATTAATGTGTTGGTTTATCTTAAATGACTTTCAAACATTTAATATTTAATCAATAAACATATCTGAGAAGAGAAAGGACATCTCATTTCCAAATAGTATGGAATTGTTTTTATATGCTGCTGAAAGTTTTGTAAAGATTCTGTGTCTATATTTATAAAAATGGTTCTCTGTGTGTGTGTGTGTGTGTGTGTGTGTGTGTGTGTGTGTGCACAAGTATGCCTCATAGCTGTTATGTTCTGCAGATGTTGAAATTCAAGTCTTCTATTAAGCTTTCTTTGCTGGGCAATGGCCAGATAAGAACCACCATCCCCAGGAGGTCTACAGGACTCTGTGGGTGAAGACTCAGTGCTGCCACAGGCCTTCAGATCACAGCTTTGTAGTTGACCTTTCTTCTCACCATGTAATTGCCTCCTTATAGTTTTCTGAGGGTGGAAGTCGAGCTCTGCATTCAGTCTGTGTATGAGGAGAGAATTTTATGTGATATTTGATCAAACAAAGCAGTAATTTCCGTAAGTTTTTGGACTTGTGTGACTTTTCTTTTCATACTCCCTTTCCTCTGGAAAACAGCTTTGTGCTGGGGATGGTAACTATGATTTGTTTGTCTGATTTTTTGTTTGTTTCTCAGCCAGCATTGGTTTTTCCAGGTTTCATTTTCTTCACCTCCAAGTTTGTTATATATGATGCAGAAAGAAGAGACCAGGCCTTCCCTGCCTTATTCTTCTGGGATCTCAAGGCCCCCATCAGGTCTGCACAGGCCTCCTTAGTTCTCAAATTCTTCTTGTGCTTATCTGATTTATGTAGTCCAGGGTTTTCATTTGAATTTAGTGAGAGAAATGTCAAAACTTACATCTATTCCATCTCCTCTGAACCCATTATTTGTACAATGGAAGAGAAGAAACCCAGCATTTTGTTGGGCTACCATGCACTGAGCACTTCCCTGGAGGCAACTCACTGAATGTTTTCACTTCTTTTAGTATATGACACCTCAAAAATTTAAAGGGTGGGCCTGGAGAAATAGCTCAGCAATTAAGAGAGAGAGCTTGCTACTCGTGAAGAAGACCTGAGTTTGGTTTGCATCATCCACACCAGGCAGCTCATAACCACTTTTAATTCCAGCTCCAAGAAATTTAATATCCTCTCTGGCCTCTGTAGGTACCTACACCCACATGCTTATATGTGCAGGCATACAGACAATTGAAAAATAAAAATCTTAAAAGAAAAGAAAGAAAGGTGAAGGAACTTGTTGCAAACGCTAAGATGGAGCATGAAGTATCTGTGATTTCATGTGCACATGCAACCAAATTTCCAGGCCCAATATACTTGGTACTTCCCTTCAGTATTTTAGCACATCGTCAGTGCAGCTTAAACTTTCTAAAGTAGTGTAAGGTGATGAACATTCTAATGTTAAAATAACTGAATCTGACTAACAGGTGATAGTTTTGTTAAAACCATAGAACTGAGAATAATAAACCCAAAATTTATTTGATTTATCTCAAATGATGACTATTTGATGTCAAAATAGAAGTCTCCTAGTCCAGATCTCATTACTCTATATTATATTCTCTCCTTTAATAAAATGGAAATGATTTAGTTGATTCATTATTGGTGGAACATAGCTTAGTTCATTCAGCAGAGTTATTAAGTGGCAAAAATATTTTTTTGTCCACGGATGCCTAAGAAGCCTGGTAGAACTTTACCCTGGTCTCTCTACCTTCTTTCTGCCTCTTCTTCCACTCTCAGGTGCCAGAGTTAGCTGTGTGATAGAGGCCATCCCCTCCTATTGAGGTGCTTCTCAATTAATTTACTTTTACCCCCAAAAGCAGAATCACTGACAGAAGGCATTTAGTCTTTGATTTATTAAGATTTTTCATTGCTAAGTGTGTATTTCTGTGTGTCTTTGTGTGTACATGTGCACATGAATGCAAGTGTCTTCAGAGATGGGTACAGGATACTAGGTTCCCCCAGAGCTTGAGTTACAGATGGTTGCAAGCGGCCCAAAGTTGATACTGGGAAGTGAACTCAGGTCTTCTGGAAGAGCAGAGCTCCTTTTTAACTTCTGAGCAATCTTTCCAACCCCTACTAAACCCTTTGACCTTCTTTTTCCTATGGCGTGTTCCATCCCTTATATAAATATTTTAAGAAACAACATAGAAATGATGTGTGGATAAGGAAGAGAAAATACAATCAACAAAACAATTATGAATACTTATAAGACATCATTTTTTGATTAAATAATTTCTTTTTTGAAAAAAAAAACCTTGTCCTTACGTTGAAAAAAATTTGAAGTGATTATAAAAATCATGCAAATTATCGGACTCAATGTGATTTATTTTCCTGAACTTTCTCAAAAAAGGAAGAAAGAGAGAGAAAGGAAGGAAGGAAGCAAGGAAGGAAAAAAGGAAGGAAGGAAGGAAGGAAGGAAGGAAGGAAGGAAGGAAGGGAGGGAGGGAAGAAGGAAGGAAGATAAACCAATTACTTGGAAGAAGCTATTTGTTTCTTATTCATTAAAAATATATGAGAATTGAAAACTTACACGATCCTACTTGAGAAGTTTGCTTTTCCTTGGAATTGGTTTATTTAGCTGGAGCAGATGTTAATGCTGTTTATTTTGGCCCATTATTTCCTGTGAATTAAATGTTTTCTGACGAGTTCTACAGATTCAACAAATTCTAAAGGTAAATAGTGAAATTCATGCCCCTTATTTTATTCTGTTTTTATTGTTTTTGAAGTATATGTACATATACATTATTATACATATAGATATATATTCATTATTAATCTTTGGTAATTTCGTACATGGAGAATATGTATGTCTTGTTCTTTCTAATGTAATGCTTTACTAATTATTTTAGAACTTCTTACAATGTTTCTTGATCATACTCCCTTCTTTCCCCCCACCCAGCTCCTCTGAGACCCACCCCTCACCTCTCAACTTCCAACTTTCTGTCCTTTTATTTTGTTAATAACCCACTGATTCTAATTAGTGCTGCCCATAAAGTCATGGTTATGTGGCCATCCACTGAAGCATGGTCAGCCTACCAGGGGCCATGCCCTTAAAGGAAACTGACTGTCAGTATTTTCCAGTTGTCAACAGCTCCTCAGTTAAGGTTGGGGGCTTGTGAGCCCCTCATGCATCCATGCTGAACACTGACTGGCTTGATCTCAGTTCTGACCACTGAGGTGTGGCTCAGTGGTTGAACATTTGCCTTGTCCATGCAGAGCCCTAAGTTCTATCTGTAGTGTGACCAGTAAATAAATAATGGATATGCATACATGAAATGATGAAAACAATACCAGACTCTTAAGTGGAGCACTGACCTCTGTGGGGTGTATTTTTTGATCACACTAATAACCCAGAAAATAGGAAAGGGCTGAAAAGGCAGCATAATGGCTAATAGTTCCTGCTGTACAACTATGAGGTCAGGAGTGTTGGAACCCCAGAACTGATCTAACAAGCTGACATCTCTCAAATACCTATTCTCCCCAACTCTGTGGGATTCAATTCCTCTCTCACACTCTTCTAGCCTCTGAATGTACACAGGTGTGTGTCTCCTCCCCCAACACAGACATGTGTGCATACATTCACAGACACATACTATAGGTAACATTTTTAAAAACTAATATTATTTTTAAAAAAGAAAAGAGAGCAAGGAAATACGCATCTATGTAGATGACCTAGTGGCCCAGACTCTTTTCGTGTAACCATTTAGAGAAAGCTTTCAAAACAGACAATATTCACTCAGATTTACACTCAGGAGAAAGCTGAGACTTTGAGAGATTGAACAGCTTGCATAGTGCTACACACTAATGGAAAGAAAGCAGGACTCAAGCGGAGCTTGAAAAAAAAAAACTCAGTGTTCCGTCAAATACATTAAGCTTGTTGATCTCAACAGCCAGCGTGAGTTTAAAAAATATGCATCACAAGATTTGAAAGGAAAAAGAGAATGAGAGGAAAGTAAAATCTCCTTAAGGTGAAAGATGTAGGATATGTGGGGTTTCGATGCATTCAGAAGAGAAATGTAGACCTGAAAACAGACCTCTCAACCCTGGAAAAGGAAGTGAGTGTGTTCAATACAGAGGCACAATAGGAACCAGATAGAGCCTGTCATGGTAGGGTCAAGCTACAGACCGAGGAGAACACATTCAATCCAACAGGTGACAGTGGATCAGAGTCAAGGCCTTTCAGGGAAGATCAACCTGGGGCCAGAGCAGTTCTTCCGACTAGAATTCAATGTGGATTAAAGGGGACATTGATGTCTGAAGACCTACTTCCCAGATATGAGTGATGAATGTGGGACAGAGAGAAACAGCTTGTGTGGCTAAAATAAATGATGGCTCAGACCCAGGGTGCAGTATAATGGAGAAGCCTTCCATCTCTGTGACTCTGGGAATGGTATTTTTATAGTCTAACACCCAGTTTCAACATCAGGAAAATGGGAATGTCTGGCAGACTCCATAACATTGCCCTAAAAAGTGCACTGTGTTATGATATCATGCAGAATAAACATATGCACACCTCTAAAACAGATAAACTAGAGGGTGGACCCCATAGATTTCATGTGTGGCCCAGGACAGTTCTTCTTCACCAAACATGGCCCAGATAAGTCAAAAGAGTGGACATTCACGGTAGAAAGGATCTGACCCTTAATCGGTTCCAAATCCCTGAGTTTACAATCTTACATGAATGGTTACGCCTTTCAAATGAAGAAGAAATCAGAAACACGGAAGCGTGATTGAATTTGGTGGCTCATAAGGGTTCCTACATTTGGTGACATTTGTTCTGGATCCTAACATGCAGGGCTCTTCCATTCTGCGAGTCAGACAGCGTGCTTTGTGTCCCTAGAGTCTCAGGTGAAAACAGCTCAGCCTCTCATGTCACCGGGGTGCTTCCTGCTGAGGCAGCAGAGGAACCGAAAACCCTAAGTAGGTCAGGTGCATGCTTCCTGAAACTGCTGCAGACTGTGGGGCTGTCTGCTTGGCTCGTGGCATGAGGACCTTGACTTCTCTGCTATCTTTGTGTCGGTCTTACTTGGCTCTTTGTGAACCTAGTGACTAATGTGCCCTCCATTGAGCACCCCACACTGCTACTCCCCTTTAAAAATCAGATTCTGTTTTCTGAGCACCACCTTCTTGTCTTTAAGGCTCCATAATGTCTTTCTGGAATCTTCAAATATTGCAGTACAATGCTAGAGTATGTTCTACCATTTGTACAAAAAGAAAGAATGAAAATGCATGAAATGAAGGGGTTTCAGTGGTCAATAACCCACTAAATCCCTGGGCCTAGGACCTGTTGAGAAATTGAGTTCTCAGAGCAACTTTCGCTATGTATTCTTCCCTTAGCTGAAAAGGTTTATAAAGGAACAGAAAGTTAATATTTCAGTTTCCTTTAGGCTAGGCTGCCCTGGTGTCTGTCACTTCCCAATATGGCTGATACTTTCCAAAGTCAGAGAACAGAATTTATTTTAGTTTTTATTTTTTTAAGATTGTTTTAATATGGTTGTTTTTGATGAGAATAGCCCTCATAGGCTCATGTGCTTGAATGTTTTGGGCCCCAATTTGTGGAACGTTTGGGGAAGAATTAGGGGGTTTGGCCTTGTTGGAAGAGATGCAGTATTATTGAAGGAGGTATGTAACCAGGGGTGAGTTTTGATGTTTCAAAGTTCTATGCCATTCCAGTTGGTTCTCTCTCTCTCTCTGCCTCGTGATTGTTGTCTCAACACGTCAGCTCTCAGCTACTACTTCAGAGCCATGCTTGCCTGCCTGATGCCGTGCTCCTTGTCATGAAGGTCATGGACCAACCCCCCAAATTGTAATCAAGCTCCCAATAAACTTGTGCCTCATAATTTGCCCTGGTATGACACCTCTAAACAGCAAAAAAGTACCTAAGACAAGTAACATCTGTGTTGTGTGGACCACTTGTGTGGATGCCTGCAGTAGCCAGAAGAAGGCATCCAATTCCTTGGAACTGGACTTACCAGTGGTTGTAAAACACTCAACATGGGTTTCTGAATGTGAACTCAGGTCTTAGGGAAAAATAAAAAGCTGTTTTTTTTTTTTTGAGACAGGGTTTCTCTGTAGTTTTGGTGCCTGTGCTGGATCTCACTCTGTAGACCAGGCTGGCCTTGAACTCACAGAGATCCACCTGTGATTGTGTCTCGAGTGCTGGGATTAAAGGAGTGTGCCACCACTGCCTGAAATATAAAAAGCTATCTTAACAGGTGAGCCATCTCTCAAGCCCTGAGCAGAAAATTTATTGAAATTCTCTCTTATGGGTTGGGATGATGTTCTATTGGTAGAACTCTTACGTTGAATGCAGATCCGCAATACTCCATAAACCAGGAATGATGAGGAACACTTGTGATCCTCGGCACTGAGGCAGAAGAGAAAGGACAGTCAACAGTTCATGGTCATCTTTGGCTACATAGTAGTTTGACGATATCCTGGAGGGAAAATGAAACCCTATCCCGGAGGAAAAACACCTCTTTCAATATTGTGTTACCTAATTTTCTGTGATTGTGGCAAATATCTTTATTATCTCTTGATTGGGAAATGGATCAGTGGATTAAGTGCTTGCCATCAAACTTGAAGGCTGGATTTGGGATTCTCAGTAAGTATGGCTGCCTGTCCATAATCCTAATATGCAGAGACAAGATCCACAGGGTGAACTGGCTAGCTGAACTAGCTGAATTGGTTTGTTCTTCGTTCAATTAAGAGATCCTGTTTTAATAAATGAGAAGAGAGTAATCAAGGAAGACAACTGGTGTCAGCTGCTGGCCTCCATATGAATGCACATGCCTGAAAACCAGAGAGAAGAGAGAGAGAGAGAGAGAGAGAGAGAGAGAGAGAGAGAGAGAGAGAGAGAGAGAGAGAGAGAAGAGAAAAAACAAACAAACAAAAACCAAGGAAGTTTTTAATATTCTTATTTGTTGACTCTTTGTAATCTCCCTATATGGGCATAACAGTGGGGAAAACATTGTGGATTATCAGACAGCAATGGTGATGGCATTGCATTTACATGCCAGCTTTATAAAGATGTGCTTTTCAACTCTGCATCAATGTGCCCTTTGTTACTGATATCAGAGATTCATTGTCCAGAAATCTGCAGAAGCAACTGAACTATAGGGAAAGAACAAATGATAAGACCAAGCATTCTGATGGAGGAGACACTTCCTCACGCGAGCACCTTGGGCTAATAGAAAGCTACTGGATGGCATATACAGTTTGGTGTAGATGAACCCTGAATAATGAGTTGTTCAAACGGACTGATGAGAAGGAATGCCTGGTGAATTGGAAGTGGCTTAGCACAATGAATCAAAGAAAACTGAGTTGTTAGAAGGGATGGTGCAAATGCACAAACTTATGTTGTGCTTGTGTATTCATGTGTGCCTGTGTGCACATATAGGTCACAGGCCAAACATACATGTAGCTCTGTGAGAGACATCTACTTTGATTTTTAAGACAGAATCTCTCATTGAGGCATGGGGCTAATTTAGTAGGCCAGACTGGCTGTCTAAAAAGACCCAGAGATTCTCCTCTTGATCCCTTCCTAATTATGGGTTTACAAGCTTGCCCTATAATTACTGCCTTCTACGTGTGTGCTAATGATTGACACGAGCCCCCTTATACTTTCACAGCAAATCCTTTGCTGTCTGGGTTATCTCCTCAACTAAGAATTATTTCTCTTTTGCAGCAAAGGGCATGTATGGCCAATGACTTTCTCTCCTAGAGTATGGTGATAGTTAATATTTGAGGAACTCCACAGAAGAATCCAGAGTCACTGTACATAGAGTTGAGATTTAGTTGAGTAGAGGAGCACAATGAGCATGCTGAGGCCTTGGATCATTCTCCAGCACTCCAGAGGAAGAGAGAGAGAGAATGACATACACAGACAGAAACAGGTAAAGAGACACAGAGGGACAGAGACAAACAGAGATAGATGGTGAGAAAGACAGAAAGAGAAGCCTGGGTTCACTCTTCAGTATCCAGGAGAGGCAGAGAGGGGAGACACTGAAAGACATAAACACACCGAGACCTCGGTTCAATTTCCAGTACCAGAGAGGCAGAGAGACAAAGACAGAGACAGTGAGAGACTAACAGACAGAAAGACAGGAAGACAGACAAGGAAGAAAAGAAAAACATGGAAATAGAAACAAAAAGGCCTGGGTTCAATTACAGTACCCATGAAAGGTAAAAAGAGCGAGAAAGGGGGGTAGAGGGGAGGGAAAGAGAAAAAGAGAGAGACAGGGAGGTAGAGACAGAACAGCTTTGGTTCATCTTTAATACCAAAGAGAGGCAGAAAGGTGGAGAGAATCATGATTCTTGTTTTACAATTTACATTTTTTTTTAAGTCCGTGGGACTGCAAATTATAATAAAAGAGACTCTTGGCATGTCTCAGCCACTCATCCCTTCTTGTCAGCTATACATGAGTTACAAAGTAGCAGGCCCCACAGAACTCGGCAACAGCAAGATCATCATATTGGAGAAGTAAGAAAATTCACAGATGAATTATTGTAACAATGCCCAGTATAGTGACAACAATTGCTGATGCCCTTGATCACCTGTCGCAAGCCTCACTGGTTTTCACTGCTTTATTAAATGGTAGTACTCGGTCCTCATAAACACTGATTTGATTGGCGAAAGTCATGAAGAGAAATTAGATAGCTTGCTACACATAGCACATTCTCTGTATCTATGGGTTCTCTCTATATGTATTTAAGTGATTGCAAATTGGAAATGTTCAGAAAATAGAGCTGAATATTGGGATTTATGACTGTCTTTACAACACCAGGGATTCTAAGCATTACTAGTCTGGGGCTATATAATGAGGTATCACCCCTCCACACACATACTTGTAAAAAACAAACAAAAACTACAGGTTGCATCTGTATTAAACATTCTTCCTCTCCTCTTCTTTCCCCACTTCTCTTCTCCCCTCTCTATTACTTACACTCCCTATGTACTCTAACAACTTTTCATAAGAACCTCTATTTTATTAGTTACTATAATTAGTGCAAAGATTATTTAAAACGCGCATCAGGACGTGTATCGGGTTTTCTACTATGTGAGATATGTGCATGTGTATATGCATAGCATAGATATGGCAGGGTAGGTATACAGATGACAGAGGGTGTTCTAGTTGCATTTCTGTGCTGACCAAAAGCAGCTTTGGAGAGAAGGAGGTTTATTTGTGTTTGCAACTGAGGTCACAGACCACTATTTGAGAGAAGCCAAAGCAGGAGCTCACAATGGAACTCAAGTGCAGAGATGATTGCTACTCCACAAAGCATTGCCTCCAAACACAGCCAAAGAAGTACATCAGGAGCCATGGGGGATACTGCTTGCTAACTGGCTTGCAGGTATTCTTATACTCAGATCACTTTCTTCTACAGTTCCTTTAAGACTACCTGCTAGGAACAGTATCACCCATAGTGATCTCACCCTTCCTACATCAATTAACAATCAATTCAGTTGCCCCACAGTCATGCCCACTGGTCAGTCTTATTTAGGCAACTCAACAGCTGAGGCTTTCCTCTCAGAGGACTTTAGGACAGTTGAAAACTAAAGCTAAGAAAGACAAAGGGCCAGCCTTCTGGTGTTAGTCCTCCACCTTATTTGAGACAGTATCTCTTTGCTGTACACTGCTGTGCATGATAGACACGCTCCAGTCCATGACCTTTTGAGATTTCTCCTGTCTCTTCCTCCTATTGGAGCATAGGAGCACCAGGATTCCAGATGTGCACTAACGTACCTGGCTTTTACATGAGTTCTGGTAATCGAAACATAAGACCTCATGCTTGTGAGGTGAGGGTTTTATACCCTGAGACATCTTCCCTGTCTGTGGACAGGTTTTATGGAAATAATGAGGCATTACATAAGGGACTTGAACCTCTGACTGAATTGCTATCTTAGAACCACTGCAGATATGGAAGGACAATGTACTACTAGTAGCAAGAGATGCAGAGTTCAAGTTCTAACTCAGACTGTCTGGCATCAGATCCTATACCCATAACAGGAATCTTTCATTGCCCTAGTGTTTATTGCTAACCTCCAAGTAGATATCAATACCCGAGCATGTCAACTTGGAGCATCAGAGTTAGAAAACAACAAAAGATCCACAGCAAGGACAATCAGGAAATGAAGAAAAAGCAAGGGATGTGCTTGAAAGAGAATTCAAAATATTCCCCAGGGTTTTGGGACCCCGTGTTTCATCCTAGCACCATGAAAGCCTAACAAGCAACACACAGACACACACACATGCACACACAGGTACAGAGCTCAGAAACACACTCAGACTCAGACTGCATCCCAAGCACTACTATGGTTTCTGTTTAACATTTCATCTTGCTTTAGTAGCTTAAAAGTAAATCTAGGTAGAATTTTTCTCTGTCCTTATTGATAGATCCCCCCAAGTTTGGTTCAAAATGTTATTTAATTTATCTCTTTGCTGTCGTTAGCTGTTCAACCCACACACCCAAATGTCTACAGGTTGTGCCAATGTAGCCATGATCCTGATGTTTGGACTCACACAGAATTGCAAGTTGGCATCGACACCACTGGCTATGTAAATGACTACACCAGGCTGCTCACTTACTCAAGGCTTCTCTCAGGGGATGCTGATTTTTCTAAGTCATACACTCTAGTTAATGTGAACCAGCAGTTTAGGTTCATGTCAGCAATTGTGTCTTCATGCCTGACATTCATGTCACATTGGTTTATCTCCACTGCTCCATCTGGGTAACAGAGAGCCCTTAATGCCCATTGCAGATGTTAAATACAACCATGATCTCCTTATAAGCTGCATTCTTTTCAAACACTGAGCTTCCAGATTTCCCTGTTACTACTATGTCAGAGTTAAATATTGAGGAAAGAGAAAATATGGAGGAAGAAAGTAACTTTTGAGTTTTCTGTTGCAGACATTAAACACACTGCATAGGAATAGGGACTAGTCGATTCCCTGGGACCACTTTTCAAAGAAATGTAAAACAAAACATGTAAACTGCTCTAGGAGATAGATGAAGAAATTACCACCTAAATTTGCTGAATAATGCAGTAAAGAAATGTAAATTATCCTCAGGGGACAACTATACCCTGGTCTGTGGGTGACTTTGTAGATAAAAAGAGCATGGGGCCAGAAGCTAAGTGGTCCATCTACTGGCTTTCTGGCCTCTCCATGGCAAAGCCAGAGTGCTTCTATTTTAGGGGGGTACACTAAATATCAGAAAGCAGAGTTTCAGAGGCAGACCAGAAAGCAGCGAGAAAGCTATGTTTAGTCTGTCTTTCTCTCCTCTTTACATTAATTCAAATGAGAAGCTGGCCCAAGGCTATCATCCCAATGTAAAACCCTCTGCCTCTGAGCAAATCTACTCTCTCTATGTGTACCCTGGATGTGCCTCCCATTCCTGTGGAGGACCTGTCCTGAGAAACACATTCACCTTCCCAAAGTTTCAGTCTACAAACCTGAAGTTTTTCCTAAAAATGTTATTCACCTCCATAAATGAGATAACTTTGGAAAAGCTCTGAGGACTATGTCTTCAAAGTACATGATAAACGTTAAGGCAAGGAATGTGGGCTGCAGAGATGCCTCAGTGAGTAAAGTGCTTCCTATGCAAACTGGAGTACTTGGGTTTGAATGCCTAGAACCCACAAAAACTGGGATTTGTAGCATGTATTTCTAACTGCAGAGTTCTTGTGGCAAAATGTGAAGCAAAGACCCCTGGAAGTTCACAGGCCAGCTAGTCTGGTACACCCAACAGGAGATTGTGCCTCAAACAAGGTGGAAGGCAGGCAAGGCCTAAGTCTTCTCTGCCTGTCCTTTGACTTAAACACACACACACACACACACACACACACACACACACACATGCACGCACACACACATGCACACACACAGTATATTTGATACCCGGAGAATGTTTTGTATAAATAGAGTCTAAGCTCCTTTGGAATGTGTGTGCCAAGTGCAAATGCAGGGATCCCAGGCTACGTTAGTGTGTTGAGCACCACACTAAGGACATGAAACTTGGAGGAGAATGACTATTGTGATTAAGAATATTACACATGTATGTGTCTGTGTGTGTCTGTGTGCAAGTGTACAGTGATATACAAGACACACTTATGGAGATATAAATATAAGAGTTATTTGCCACAGGATGCAGTCATATCTATGGTAAAGTATAGTGATATTCTAGGACCAGTCAGCGTGGGAGGAAGTTATGCTGAGGAGAGGCTCTGAGTTGATCTATAAGATGGCATCATGAGAAGCACACATGCACCAGGCTTGGCACCACTTTCAACCCATTACTTTATGTAAATGGACAAGATAATAGCTTGGTACCTTGAATAAGGTTGGTTTAGTCTTTTACTTCTTTGTGAGTGATTAATACACAGTGAGAAATGTCTGTAATGAAAGTCTCCTGAAGGCTGGGGAGATGGTGCAGCAATTAAAGCAGTTTCTGTGCAAGCTAGAAGAGAAAAATCTTAATATCTAGAGCCCAAGTAAATGTGAAGTAGGTAGGGCAGCCCACCTCAGCTTTGAAACAGGTAAGGGATTTCAAGGAGATTAGCCATATAGGGAAGTTCTGGGTTTGAGAAACCCTGACTCAAAGAATAAGGTGGAGAATGTTTGGGGGAAGATTCCCTTCATCAGCTTTGGGCCTGTATACACATGTGAACACATGTGCATGTCCCTTTACTCACACATGTACACACAAACAAGCACGAGCACATCCACACCAACCACACATGCACACTTGTAAGAGAGACTAGACAATAACTCTTTAGGTACCTTTCTTCTCAAACACACCAGACCCCTACTTTGAGGGCACTCTGTGCCTTCAGGAATGCTCTGCATTTTACACACATGCAAAGGCAAATCTATGTTGAAACACATGTATGCTGCATATACTTAAACAGTGTAAACATTGAAATTTTTCCACATAAGAACATATCTTAGTAAATTCCTAAGATCAGCAAATGAAAACCTTCATTTCTTTTAAAGATGCATGCTATCAAATTATGTGAGCTTATCATAATTTCTCTCAATCTCTCTTCAACTAATGGCATGTAGGTTGTCACTAATTACTACTATTAAAAATAGTATGGGCTGAAGATAGCTCAGACAGCAAAATGTTTGCTGCACGAACATAAGAACCCAAATTCAATTCCTAGGTAAAAATCTGGGTGTGATGTCACAGGTTGTAATCCTAATACCAGTGAGATGAAGAGGTGTCCCGGTGCTTGCTAGGCAGTCATCTTAGCCTAATTTGTGGACTGCCTATCCGAGAAGGACCCTGTTTCCAAAACTAAGATGAGTAGCATCTGATGAACAACAGCCAAGGTTGACATCTCGCTTCTATATGCACATATGTGTATAAATCTACACAGACAGACAAGCAGATAAATAGATGGTAAATAATTAGTTCAGCAAGTGCATTTGTACACCTGACATTATGCAATATTTGAATACATATATAAGAAATTCTGGAAGCAAGATTGATAAATCAAAACATGAATACTAGTCATGCTTGAAAGTATACAGACCTGTGGCCCAAGGTTCAGAGATAGACTCTGCCTCAAAGAAATAGAAAATGAAAGAGGAAGATATCTGCACTCTCTCTCATCCATTTCCCCTGTACACTCTCATACATTCTCAGTAAACTTGCAGCTTGCCCATTCAGCTAGACCAGCAGGCCAGTAATTCCCAAGGATTTCCCTGTTTCCACTTCTACAATGCAAGGATTACAGACACCTATTACCTTGCCCAGTATTTTCCACATTGATGCTGGGAATTGAATGGTGACAAGAAGGACTTACTGACTGAGTGTGATGGATAGTTTTGTCAATCTGACATAATCTAAAAATCACCTGGGAAGGGATTATATATGATGGCTTGTCTAGATTAGATTGATCTGTGGGTATGTGTGTGAAAGATTATCTTGATTATGTTAATTTGGATTAAAAGATCTGTCTACTGTGGGTAGTATCATTCCCTAGCAGGAGATCCAGAATGAAAAACGAAGAAAACACAAAACAAAACAACAACAACAAAAACCAAGCTGAGTGCAGCCATGCTCTTGACTGTGAATGCAATGTGAACTGTTTGTCTAGCTCCTGTAGCTGTGACTTGCCTTCTATAGTGGACTATAAGCTGAAATGATGAGCTTTTAAAAATAAACCCTTTCCTCTAAGTTACTTTTGTCAGGATATTGTAGCACAACAACAAGAAACAAAACTAAGTCACCATGTTATCTCCCCAGCCTTGATTCCCAATATCAAATGACCTATTCTGGTATGTTTCTGTTCTTAATTGCATTAGGAAGCTATGGGGTGAACCTAAGATCATCTATTCTAGTTTTTAAATTTTTATTATGAAGAGAAAAAATGTAGTTTTTTTTAAATTAAAGGCAAAATTTATATATATTAGTGTTTGTCTCATGTGTAATGTCTGTGCACTGTGTGTGTGCACTGTGTGTGTGCTGTATGTACAGGGACCAGAAGAATGAGCTCGATATCGGGGACTGCAGTTAGACAGCAGTGAGCCACCATGTGGGTCCTGGGAACTGAACATGGGTCCTCTGGAAGAGAAGCCAACACTCTTAACCAATGAACCATCTCTCTACTTCCTTATATGGTTTCCTTAATGTCCTCCTAACTATTCTACCTGTTTCCCAATACTTGCCAACTTGTTGTCTGAAGTCTGATGTGGAAAGTGTCATTACTCTATTCCCACTCTATAACAAAACACCCAACACTGCATATTTGTGATCATTAGCTCTTCTGTCATGATGACAATTATCAATGTAATTAGCTGATAGAAAAATAATTTTTTGGGTTCAAGTTTGAGGGTTACAGCTGATAGTTGGTTGCCCTGTTGTTTTGAGATGTTCTAAGGAGAAAACCAAAAATAATCTTTGTGCCCAAGATATAAGACAGAGAACAAGAAGAGGTCACTGTGATTCTATTATTTTCTCTAAGGTCACATGCCCCGTGACTGCAAGATCTAGGTTGCACTCAAGGCTTTCAGCACCTTCCAATAGCACTACTGCTTGGAATCTAGCTTTTAATAAGTGGGCTTTTGAAAACATTCCAAATCCTATCAAATAGTATATACAATAAATGAATAAATAAATAATATTTATTACTTAATAATCAGGAAGTACAAGTTCAGGCAGCTACACTGGTTTTGTATCTTGTGAGGGCCTCGTGATGGCATCCTGGGGAAATGCAGGCAATATGGAGGGATGGCAAATCAGGAGGCTGGGACCTGGTTGGGGGATTCAGCACTGCTCTATTTTAAGTATTCAATCTTGAGAACTAACTGAGGTTACATGAGTGTCACTTAAATCTCTTTGCAAGGAAGTGTTCCCGGTGGCCTAAATATTACCATGAGGTCCCAGTTTTCAACATTCCCCACTAATCATGTGACTTTATTGAGGTAGATAGTTTTCATGAATAGCTTACAAACCAGTGACCACCACCTGTATTGAGCTATAAATACATCCCTCTCCAAAAAAGTAACCAACCACTCCAGCAACTGAGAGCAACACTTTAGCAGACCCTAGCCAGTCTGTTTTGTGGTCACACACATCCCAGAACATACCTAGAACTAGAGGTAGTACATGGATCCAGCCTGAACTATATGCATAGTTGGGTATGCAAATGTTTAAAATCAGATGCATCCTAGGAAAATGCTACATGTCTATTTAGCAAAGAATTACATAGCCCAAGCCTGTCGATCAAAATAGAAAACTACCCATATTCTGCTTCTTAGCCCAGAAACATGCTGTTTAGGCAGAAACCACTAGTATCAATAAAGGTCAGTCTAGAAAAACAAAAATCTTTGACAAGCTGGGGCTGGGATAAACCCATTTCAAACTATAGTGAATACCATCCATCATGACCTAAGTAGCACCCCTTCAAAGCCAATGGGTAACCCAAGACATAAAGCTACAAGAGATGACCATCGTACTTCATGGCACCCATGGACAGCCTTACACAAAGCTGAACCCCTCCTGTTTTTTATAGCTAGGAGCTTCCTTCCTATGTGTGTGACCCAGGACACAGAAGTAGCTTTCAGGATAGAAGTGTGGACAAGCATGTAACTATTACTATTTGTTGTTTATCTCCTAAATTAGCTTTCTACTGTTTTGTATACTTTTTATTACTGATATTAGATTTTCAACAACTTTCTGTGTTTGGTTTTGGAGATTGGCATAATATACCTTCCTATTTCATATTTCAATGAGTGTAAAGGACACATGTGAGCATTTAATCCAAGACTGATAGGTAAAACAGAAAGAGGGTAAAAAAAAGTCTTCTCTATGTATTTGACTTAATGTTAAGCTTGACACATTAAGTAAACCCAATAATTCTTCAACATTCTGTTAAGAATTCAGCAATGTGGGTGGTAAATCACTTCAATTTTATTTAAAGGTAAATATATATTAAGCACATATTGAAAAGTAAAACTACAAAATCAGGTATGAATGAACTAATGTTGGTACAAGCATAAAACACCTCAGCAAAATAAACTACACATTAACCACTAATATATAAAATACAGGTTTTGTAATAATGAAATAATACAAATTATAATAACAATCATTATGTTTGGTAACAATATAATCCAAAAAACCCCAACATTTTATATAGTCACTTATACACCTAGAATTGAAAATGCATGTGCAGTGTCTTGGTGGAGAGCAAAATGGGAAACCCAGGAAGTCAGTGAGTGATCCCAGCCTGTATCACCCCACTACAACGTGCACAGCAGCCTTGCCCATCAGTGGGGGAGGGGAAACCACAGAGTTTGGCTGCTGTAGCTTACAGTCCTGTTCTAAAGTTCAGCTGCCTGGTGGTGGTGGGAAGGGCGGGACCGTGGGTGGTGACCCCATCTCACGGATGAGCTCTGTCTGTAGGTCTTCTACTGCAGACTGCAGCTGCAGCATTGCAAGGCACTGCCTGCAGTGATTTCACCACGATGGACTCTGCAGGGCAAGCAGAGTCCACTTCCTTCACCATGGGAGGAGAGGAAGGCTGCCAGATCAGAGGTTAAGATGCATGGGGTGCTGAGCTACAAAAGGCTGGGGAAGGGATCCAGGGAAAGGGGGCAAGAGCAGTCTTGGAGAAGGAAGAAGGAGGAGAGTAATCTACTCACATTGGTGGAGAGGATTTTCTCCTGCAGGAAGGATGCTGGAAGGGTAAGGGGGTAAGGGGGTAAGGGAGGTGAGGGATGTTCTGTATGTCAAATATATTGCTCTGATTGGTTAGTAAATAAAACACTGATTGGCCAGTAGCCAGGCAGGAAGGATAGGTGGGAGAAGCAGAGAAGAGAATTCTGGGAAGTGGAAGGCTGAATGGGAGAGACACTGGCAGCCGCCACCATGACAAGCAACATGTGAAGATGCCGATAAGCCATGAGCCACGTGGCAAGGTATAGATTTATAGAAATGGATTAGTTTAAGATTTAAGAACAGTTAGCAAGAAGCCTGCCACGGCCATACAGTTTGTAACCAATATAAGTCTCTGTGTTTACTTGGTTGGGTCTGACGGCTGTGGGACTGGCCGGTGAGAGAGATTTGCCCTGACATGGGCCAGGCAGGAAAACTCTAGCTACATAAGGGAGATGAGGGATGCGAGGAGCTTCAGCGGTGGCCAAATGAATCTTCACTTGCATGAGGTCTCACCTCAGCATCTGCACACATCAGGATGGGGATTTGCTTGTGTAAACTACGACTTAAAGGGTGAAGGCTCAGAAAGCAGTGCCAACTGGTTTGAAATAGTGTCTGTGGGTGGGTTTGTAAGAGAAGACAGAGGGACGGACATGATGGAAGGCTCAGCGGCCTCTCAGACCAGGGCAAAAAAGGAGGAGGAGCTGGGAAGCTAAAGTACAAAGGAGCAGGGACAGAGTGTGTTCAGTCCCTGCAGCAGTCGTCCAGTGGGAGAGGTGGGGAAGACTGAAGGGCAGTGCAGGCTGAGAGCACCTGCCTCTTATGATCCAGGGCGCCTACTTTATGATCTGAGGCCTGGCTGCCTTGTTGCGTATTTGACAAAATGCCGGGGTTTTTCCATGTCACTGTGAGGATGCTTGGCAGGTGGGGATGTTTGGCAGGTGGGATCAGGTCACCCCCATCCTGCAGTGGTGTGGCTAAGGTGGTAGAGGTGGGTGATTGTCTCTCACCTGGCCTGTGAGCTAGAGGTGAACCCAGCTCCCTGTGCACTAACGCTGGGCTTTCCTTCTGGTGACTGCTTCCCTGGTCCCTGGGAAGGTGGATTTGAGGCAGCTCTGAGCTGTGCAATGACCTACTGGATGTGGAGCTTTGTTGACTGGGATAGGCTGACCAGTGCATGCCCAGCTGGCTGCCCAGTACTTAGGAAGCCTCGGGGGAAGACGGTGCCCAGCTGGTGCCTCATGAGGAGCTCCTGCTTTGCACCAAGGTCTTAAGTGATGTCACTAGTTCTTTATACCATCTCACTGGCCTTTTCTTGTCTCCTGCTGCTCTTGCCCTCCTTCCCTCCTCCCCGCATCCTCCCCCACTCCTCCTCTTTCCCTTCTTCCTTTCCCTCTTCTTCCATCTCTCTTTCCTGTTCTCCCTCCTTCTCTGCCTCCTTTTCCTCAGCCTCCCCCACTCCTCTTCTCCTTTTCCTTTCCTGATTTGAGTTCTGTTTTGACCCTGAAAACAGTGCCCCTCAGGCTAGGAAAGTAGAATGAGCCTATGTCCTATGTTTCACAGCCCAGACCATCTGTGGTAGCCAGACAGGCAGGACAGGGGACTATGCCCTGGAAGGGGAAGTTCTCAGGGTTTGAGTGGACTAGAACATGAAGGAGTTGTAACTAACCATGGTGTCCAAGATTTCTCTAGCCTAGTACTCTCACGAGATGCCTGATTGTTATTTCTTGGAGTGGAGGAGTCCTCATCCTGTGGGTGTCAGTGCTGACTCTTATAAGGATGTACAAGCAGCATGATCTTGGGCCATGAGGAGGTACTCTCTGGTCATGGGCTGCTGGCATTGACAGACACAGTGGAATGACACCACACACCATAGAAAACCCATTTATTTCTGAATGAACTCTGGATAATGGCAGAACAGCCAAGCAGAGATTTCACTCCTCTGATTCTAAGCTCTGGAGCCAGTCAGAAGACAGACCTTTATGAGCAGGTGGAACCTCTGTAGTATAGATTGACCTACCCTGGGAGGAGAAGTGGAAAAACCAAGAGGCATCAAGAACAGGCATCATGATGCAAAGCTGGACCAACTTGCTGCTCCTTCAGGGCACTGTCATGGGATGGATCATTCTTCAGGGTCTTATGAGACTGTGAGCCAACACAGCAGAGTCTACGTATGCAGTGAGCATGCTCAAAGTCTAGTGTATAGGAAAGTAAGATGGAGCAAGAATTCTAGGGTTATTTCCTCTAATACTGTATACTTTCAGGTGTCTAAAAGACATCATGAGGTTGTAGGCCGAATAAAGGAAATCTGACATATGCACCAGGCAGGCAGGACCTGTTTGTGTTTTTATGTTTCTTTTACTCAATTCACGAAGGTACACGAAGAGTACAACTGTAGCTCAGTTGATATCATGTTTAGCTAGCATGCATGAATCCCTGGGTTGGAGTCTATAGTCTCAGCTCCACCAAGTAAACACACATGGTGCAAATATACAACTTTAGCCCTGGGGGTGTTAAGGTAGGGGCATCAGAATTCTAAGTCAGCCTTGAATATAGGGGAACTATGCCTAGGATACATGACAGTCTATTTCACACACACACACACACACACACACACACACACACACACACTCAGAGAGAGAAAGAGAGAGAGAGAGAGAGAGAGAGAGAGAGAGAGAGAGAGAGAGAGAGAGAGAGAGAAGAGAAGAGAAGAGACAGACACTGCCTAGTCTCCCCCTCAGGAGACATAGCAGCTAACAGTCAGGTACTGGGGAACAAGAGAACCCACACCTCATGTGCCCAGGTTGAAGACTGGAATCTCCTGGGAAGACCTGAAGTCAAGATCATGTGCAGAGCTTCCTTTCCGTTTCTCTTGGAAGCCAGCCTTGAGCCTGCATGCATTCCTGGTTAAGGATCCAATCCTGTAGTGTCTGCTGTACTTTCACCAGATCATTACTGCACACAGACAAGAAGCCAGGCTTCCTGGCCCCAGTGGGATGTTTCCAGAGAGGAAATACCTCAGTGATTATCAAGGCAGTGGCGGAGGAATGAGTTGTATGAAAGGAAGATGCACAGTTTGTCATTGTGAGATGGACACACTGTTTATTTCAAGTACTGTCACCTGATGTCAATGTAGGTATCCTTGTCCTGGGGGAAGGGGACTTTCTCTTCATGCCAGAACACACATATCCACTTTCTAAGAACTGGAACCCTCACTGTGAGAAAGATGGTCTGGAAAATCCCACTCGACTCCCTCTGGTGTGGTTCTCCTGCCTTGTCTCCTGTGTAGACACTGCTTCCCATTCTCTTCTAACAGGGATTTCTTCATGTCAGGCATGGGAAGGACACAAGAGCTTTCAGAGCCTGGAATACACACACACATACACACATATTATATATATATATACATATTATATATATACATATATTATATATATAATTCTGAGATAGTGTTTTACTGTGTGTTATCCAGTCTGACCTCAAAAATTAACATTAGTCATATTTCATAGATCATAAAGTTGATTTTAGCCCTTGTTCATAAGTATTATTTCATATTATCCATAGAGATTTTGGCTTTTATTCCCAGTAAACTCTGAAACTGGTATGATTAAATAGTTTGGCCCATACCCAAATTCTGTTTGGAAAACTAAGTATAAGTCCTTTTTATACACTCCAGGTCTAGATGTGCTCTACCTAGAACACTGATCATTTACTTCCTTGACATCTTTCATGCAGACTCCAACAAGGGACAAGACAGTTTCTGTGATTACATGAACTGCCTTCTCTTAACTAACTCTTACGCTTTACTCTATGTTCTTAGACTCTCCCTCTGTGTGTTTAAGCATTCTGTAACATTTAAACATACACATCCTTCGCTACTTCCACTCTTAGTGTTTAATGTGCAGAAAACCAGGGCCTCAGAGGACATTCCCTCTTCATCAGCCTTTATTGTATCTGTATTTATATGTTCAAATGTTTATGCATGTTTAAACGTATGTGCTTGCACATGAATATGTATACCTGTGGAGGCCAGAGGTAAGCCTCTGGTGTTATCACTTGGGACTCACAGCCTATATTGATCAATTGATGGATATGTTTATTTATTTACTTATTTATTTATTTATTTATTTATTTATTTATTTATTTACTTACTTACTTATTTATTTATTTATTGAGATAGGGTTTCTCACCAGGATCCAGGGCTCACTGATTAGGTTAGGCAGGCTGCCATCAAGTGTAAATGGTCTTCCTGTCTCTAACTTCCAAGTGGTGGGATTATAAGTATGTGTCACCGTACCCAGCTTTTATTTTATGTGGGTTCTGGGAATCTAACTCGGTTCGTTATGCTAGCAATGCCAATGCCTTCCTGACTGAGCCATCATCTCTGAAGGCCACTCCTTCACCATGCTCATATCTCTCATGTCTTCCACATTGTTAGTGTTTATAGAGTAGTTAGCATTGTGATCTTCTTGTTCTTTTTGCTCCTAGTCATTGCTCAGAAGGCTGCAATGCCCACTTTAGCCAACCTATGTGCATAACAGAGAAATACAGCTACTTTTTAATAGTTCAGATAAATTATTCTCAGTTTAGCCCATTAGAAGATGCTGGCTACAGTTTTCCCACACACAATATGCTGTTTCTAATCACACATCCAATTTGTGCCTGCCATACAATGGAAGACTACCTCTTCTAGACGGATAGAATACAAGTTCTTTAATGCTTTTCAGAAACCCAATGACAATGAATGTGACTTGCAGGAGGTGTCTACAGAGGAGCAAACTTCATCTGTATCTACATAGTTCTGAAAAAAAAGTTTTTATTTTTATTTAATAGTTATGTATATGATGGTGGGTATAGATTTGGGTCTGAGTGTGACTATGAGTGCACAAGTGCCACAATGTGAGTGTGGAGGTCAGAGGACAACTTTGTGGAGTAGGTTCTCTCTTTTCACCTTTACAGGAATTCCAGAGATTGAACTTAGGCCACTGGACTTGTACAGAAAGCACTTTACCCACTGAACAAACTTGCCAGCCATGAACTAGGTTTTTCCCAAGACATCATCATATTGGAATGATGGAAGTGGAACTTTGAGGCTCCAACTAGAGGGAATTAATTCATAAAACAAACTCCATGCACAAAAGCACTTGTGTGGGTTGCTCTCAGTGAACTGAGTGTTGCTAAAAGTCAAACAGTAAACTTCTGTTTGTCATCTGTTTCAGCAGATACATACAATCTTGGGATGCCCACCAGGTTTGCACATTTGCTGTGAACTCACTGAAAGCGTCTGTCTGCCTCCTCTTCCCATGAAATTATGTGTACATATGCAGTTACTGTCTCCTGTCCCAAGCACAGGGATCCCCATTAGCACTAGGAATATATGCAAAACCAGTTAAGACTGAGTAGAGATTGTACTCTCAAGCTTATGCATATGAAGAAGCTGGGTTCCTATGCATATACTTGACTGTGTTTGGCCCTGGAGGGAAGGCAGAACAGTGAAGCAGATCTGTATCTCAGGACTGTTGACTCAAGCTGGCGGCTGAGCTCACATTCACACTGAAGAAAGGTAAACAGAATGATGGGGTTCAGGAGAGAGTTAATGCTCAGTGCCAACAAAGAGCAAAGGGGAGGAAGATGAGATCATCGAATGCCTGTGACAGCTGAGGCCTGGATGAGGTTACCATCACGACAGTGTTCATGTGTAGTCACATGCACACATGAGTCTCTGTGTGTGGTATGTTGTGTGTATGTAAAGGGTTTATGTACTTGTTGGTGTGTGTGTGTGTGTGTGTGTGTGTGTGTGTGTGTGTGTGTGTGTGTTCATATGTGTGGAGGCCAGAGATCAACATGGTTGTCCTTCCTCAGTGGCTTTGCACCTCCCTTTTTAAGATAGGCTCTCACTAAACCCAAAACTTATCAATTAATCTTGTCCAACTGGCCAATGATCTTCAAGGATCACCTTTCTGTGTACCCTCCCCACCACAAAGCACTGGGATAACAGGCATGTGCTGCCATGCTTGGAATTTTACACGGGGTCAGGGATTTGAACTGAGGTCCCTGCTGTACGTGGTTGTACGTCAGGTAGTTTATCTACTGAACCCTTGTTTTCCTGCCCTTTAAAGTCACTGAAATGGGCTGTAGGAGCTTAGGTTGTTCTCAGAGGTCACTCACATACGTTGGCATTCAGAAGTAGGTCTCTCTGATTATGAAACATTCTCCTCAAAGACTCTGCCTTCCAAGGGTCAGTGTCTCAGTTTATTCGGTGCATTTACCATTCAGAAAAATTTCCATCTGTTCCTTCATTTGATCTTCAGAAAAGCCCTTGCCAGAGATCACCCACACCAAAAGGGGAGCCAAGGACACAGAGGGGGTGAAGAGCCAAAGTTCATTATCGATTCATAAGTGTGTCTCCTCTGATCTCCCGTGATCTCTAACTTGTCTGGTAAATGAATGGACTGAAAAATGACTGTATAATCAAAGTGTGGTTTGTTCAGGGTGGTGCTACATGAATAATGCATGGAGCATCAACAGCACTGGATGGAGCACTTAAGCAAGCCCTTGATCAGATGCCTCTTATTATCTGGCTGGCAGACAATCAAAAATGCAATGAAATTTGGGCAAATTTCATACGCAGCTTGGGAAAGGCCATAGGGAGCATCAGAAGAACACAAAAGGATAGAACTCTTGAGGTGGCTCAGGGTACATTTGGATGCCTAAGATGTCTGGCTGCACATTATGGAGAAAGGTACACACGTAGTGCATATATTAGACTGGAAACTGGAAGTACATGCAGTAGCTTTGAGTACAGATAAGCTACAGTGTCCTTTCTGGCTGTGATAAGGGTAGGTATGGCAGGTGAGTTGTTTCATGAATTTGCAGCCTGTGATGTATAGGCTCAGGTTTGAATCTGGATGACACCCAATGAAATTTCCACATCTGTATGCTCCACGACAAATAATTATAGCAGGAGTATGCAGTTGTAAATAGATATAAAGATATTTATTAAGAAAAGGAAAGCAGTCTGAGAACGGGAGAGGGCCAGTGATTTGCAAAGACATCTGTTCCTAAAGCTCTGGGCAAGAGGCTCATGACCCTTCAGAGGTTGATTATATAACACATAACACCTAGCTTTTCTGTATTTGTGTATCATGGAATTTTCTCAGGAATACTCTTTTTTTTTAATTGTAGCCTAGGTGGGGATGAATCTCTAGTCTTTTCATAACTGACTTTCTTATTATGTTTTAATTACTTACTGTGATATGTATGTGTGCCTGCCTTGCTTTGTATGGTTTTGTGTGTGTGTGTGTGTGTGTGTGTGTGTGTGTGTGTGTGTGTGTGTGAGAGAGAGAGAGAGAGAGAGAGAGAGAGAGAGAGAGAGAGAGAGAGAGAGAGAGATGTATGCCTCAGAGCATTCCTGGAGGTAAGAGAATGATCATGTGGGTCTCAGGGATCCAATTCAAGTCTTTAGATTTTGTGTCAAGAGCTCCCAGAGCTGCTGAGATCCTGTTTCTTTCATGTGTCAATCTTGAAACTGCTACCTCCATACTCTCCTGGAGCAGCTCAGCTCAGATCCAATGTCCATAATAGTGAGAGACACTGATGTCACTAATGGGTCCAGCATCACCTGAACCCCGAAACACATGTGCAAGCTTACTAGAATGCTCGTCTGATTACTCAGAGGCATGATGGCTTCGTTCTGTCCTTGAAGCTCCATATCATTTTACTCTCGGTTCAGGCTCTGAAATGGATGTGTATTTCTAAAAACTGTGGAGAAGCTACATGATTGAGGCAAAACCAGAAGGGCAGCTGTGAGAAGAAATAGCAAACACTCTAAAATCCAAGGACCAACACTAATGACTCACCAGTGCTGACATAAACACTTCCATGACACCAATTCATCTTCTTTCCGGCCCTTTCTCACATTCATCACACACCAGTTACTCCGTGCAAGCTGTAGCTTTCATTTGTGATTTCACAGTTTCTCCAAACTCTAAGCTCTGAGTCACCAGACCGTGCCTATTCTGGGTTTTCCATCACTGCATAATTTGACACACACATTGTTGAACCAGTACCTCCCACTGTGTCCCAGGAAACATCCCTGATGGAGAAGCACACACACGGTGACTTCCTTAGCCAGGCCAATGAAGCTAGGCTGGCTGGAGCCAGTGAGCCCCAGTGTTGGGATTATAAATGTATGTCATCACCCCCAGATTTCTATACTTATTAGTGGAGGATCAAACTCAACTCTGTATGCTTTCAAGACAAGGGCTTTACAAAGAAAACCATCTCCCCAGCTCCCATTGAATGACTTCTGAGAGATGAAATGATATCAGTTGGCTTAAGGCTTAATGCAGTTGATACTTCGTTGGTGTTATTTTTCTCTCTGTCTCTGCTCACTTACCAGAAACATATAAGGATGCAGGAAATTATTAAACACTTTAAGGCCCAGCTTTATTTTGCTTATATTTGGGGACATAAGCAAATAATTAACAAGAAGAGAAATGTAAGAGCATTCCTCACAAGAAACCGGTTAGAAACCCAAAGTCAGCTTCAACTGCATACAGAGTTTGAAGCCTGCCTGGGAAATGCAAGACATATACAAAATTAAGGAAGGGAAAAGAGGAAGGAAGGATTTAAGGGAGAAGGAGGAAAAGAAGGGAAAGAAGAGAAAAACAGGACAGAAGAGGGGAAGGAAAATAACAATAGAATGAGAAAGAAAATAGAAAACAGTAGAAAGGGCAACCAGTTACAGTTCTAAAAGTAGTGCCAGCCCCAGACAACAGTAACATAGTGTTGTCTCATGCTACACCTGCCTTCTGCACTGCAGTGATGTCCTACGCCTTCCCTGCCCTTTGCTGCCTCAGTGCTGCATCACTGTGTGAATGAACTGCAGCAGATACTTTCCTTAGTTCCTGCTGACTTGAGTTTTCCTAGAACTGCTTCAACGTCACAGAAACACACACGTGTAACCACAGCTTCTAATTTTGGAGATTTTTCTACTCAGGGTTCTGTATTTGTATATTAATACATTCCAGATTTCAGAAGTTATATTAAAACAACTTCAAAGAAATGGACATGCTTCTTGATAGAACTAGTCTGAGATATGTCTACTCTGTCTTGATCTTGGGTCATGAATATTCCAGGGCTGTATAAGTTTCACAGTCAACCTTGGCTCTCAACTCCAACATTTGTTATTGCCTTTAACCAGGGTAAAATAAGGCAATCCATATTTCCCCCCCCCAGTTTAATTAGTCCATTGAGAATTATGTCCAATGAATTTTGATTATGTTTACCTACTCTCGTCTCCTACCTCCTCCTAGATCCTGCCTTTCCTTGGACCTATCCAACTTTTCATTGCATACTTATCCTTTTATTTTTCTGGAACATGAATGAACTACAAGGGCCACATACACATACACACACACACACACACACACACACACACACACACACACACACACTTGAGCACACACTAACAAAGAAACAAACAAAAACAGAAAGAAAGAAAGAAAGAAAGAAAGAAAGAAAGAAAGAAAGAAAGAAAGAAAGAAAGAAAAAGAAAGAAAGAAGGGAAGGAGGGAGGGAGAGAGAGAGAAGGAAGGAAGGGAAGGAGGGAGGGAGGGAGAGAGAGAAAGAAAGAAAGAGAGAGAGAGAAAAGAAAAAGAAAAATTGACTGTCTATCCAGCAGATAACACTTGTCAATAGTTCCTTGGATAGGGGTGGGACCTCATGCCCACCTCCCCTCTCTATGCTGGGACTATGGCTGGTTTGAGCTTGCCCATGTCTTGTGTACGATGACACAACTGCTGTGAGTTTATATGTGCAACTGCACTGTTCTGTCCAGCATACACTCTTTCATTGTCCCTGTGCCTTACAATCTTTCCATCACCTCTTTTCAAATGATCTCTCAGTCTCAAGAGGAGAGGTGCTATAGAGATATCCTAGTGTTCCAAAGTGTTAATCTCTTTGCTTTGACCAGTTTTGGGTCTCTGTGCTAATCACCATCTACTGCAAAAAAGAGAGACCTGCTAATCTGTGGGTGTAATAATAACACATTAGTAGTCTGTCTAAATGCATAATCATTTAACAGATTAATGATAGTCGGTTCTATGACCTATGACCTATTTACCACACCTATTGTTGACCCTAATGACAATGTCAAGAATGGGTTTTAACTTGTAGAGTTGAACTTAAATCCATTTAGAAAGTGGTTAGTTATCCCCATTATGCTAGTGCCACTATTAAAACAATG
Organism: Peromyscus eremicus; assembly: GCF_949786415.1. Taxonomy (NCBI): domain Eukaryota; kingdom Metazoa; phylum Chordata; class Mammalia; order Rodentia; family Cricetidae; genus Peromyscus; species Peromyscus eremicus. Next base: position 75,628,103 of record NC_081431.1, on the reverse strand, counting down.
GGCATGTCTTGTCATTATTACAGTTCCCAGGTTCACAGCTAGGTAAGGTTGATGATTACTTTTCCCCTCTGGTATCATGGAAAGCATCCAAGCACCCTCTGGCACCAAAAAGGTGATATAATAAGGGTGCAGTATCCAGATGAGCACCAGCTTGATGTGTTCATGTTCTGTGAATTGAGTACGTTGTGTCTTAAGCAATAAGGTCTTACCATCAGTTCTGGAGGGTAAACAAGAGCCTTGACAATAACCTGAACTGTTTGGGGAATCTGTGGGATGCTCTGGCTAATATCTCCAAATGAGATAACCCATTTCTGGCTCTTGGATTTTATTTGTTACTCTGTGTTATCGAGTAGGGGTGTTGTTGCCCTGCTATGGGATAATTCCATTTAAATTCTTGTATGTGTTTATGTATTTAAATGTAAGTCTACATGCACATATTTTAGGAAACTTCTACATTACTTTCTCGGAAGGTCTTTGTGTTAGTTAACCTTCCCATAGTCTCAGTTACTCTGCCTTCAAATGCCCACCCCGTTTAACACTCCCTATGACATTATTCCTGTTTAGTCTTTTATACCTTTGCATTCTATCACCCCTGCCTTCAAGTACTTCTCCATACATGAGCCCTTAATAATTTCCTGACCTCTGTGGATGTTACAAGTGGAACACACATATTTAAAAATACAAAGCTAATGTCCACAAATGAGAGAAGACAGGAGATACTTGTCTTTGCTGGGTTAACTTAAGAAAATGAAACTTGTTGCTGAGTGTGATGGTGCACACCTGCAATCCCAGCACATGGGAGGTTGAGGCAGAAGGATCAGGAGTTCAAGGCCATGATTAGCTACTAAGTGAGTTTGAAAGTAACCTAGACAACATGACACCCTGAGTCAAAGGAAAAGAATTAAGGGAGAGAGGAAGGAAGGAAGAAAAAGATAGCAAATACAACTGGTTAATTTAAACCATAGATCTTTAGAAGATTTCTGTGAAGTTTTATAAATATTTTTATACTTTAAATGTTTTATTCTTTTACAACTTCATACATTTACATTATGTACTTTGATAGCGTTCCCCTCATCATTTCACCCCCCCCCACTACCACTGAATATTCTTCTTCCCAAATTCCCTCCTTCTTTCATCTTTCTTGGGCTTGCCTGCCTGAATATGAGGATGGGATTATTTGCTCTAGCAAGGACAGATTACTTATGGTTACACCATTGATGAATTTAGCTCCTCTTCCCTGGAATTCATTAATAATTGATATCTCCCTGGGGAGAAGTAAGGCCTCATGGAACCTCTAACCATCCATGTAGGCATGTAAACTGGCTTGATTCTGTGAATCCATTAGTACAACAGCTATGTCCTTTCCAAAACCCAGCATTTCTAGCAGCTCTCTGAAGCCTCTGCCCTTACATCCCCCACATCTTTCTGAAGAGGAGTTATAGATGTCCTGTTTAGGGCGGAGAATTCAAAAGTCACGTGTTTGCACCACTTTGCTATTTCTGCACTCACCACAAACCCTGCAAATATAAACTTTTTTGGTGTATTTGAAAGCTGTGAGAGTTGAGAAACACTCTCTCCTCTCTGGTCCTACTCTAGCCACCTTATCTAAAATTTTACCTCCCATCACTTTCTACTCCCAATTCCATGTTTGGGACTTTTCTTCTACAACAATTTGACATATAGTATTATTATTTATTTGATTAATCTCTATCCTATACTGACATCCCACAAAGAAAGGGAAATCAAATGCTGCAACTCCTCAACTTTTCAAACAAACAAGATACATTTCTCAATACATTTTGTTGAGATTATCCTTATTTCAATTTATAGCAAGCTGTGCTAAAGTTTGAACTCTCAGGAGGGTTTGGAATAGGGAATTTGTTTGCAAGATGAGAGAAAATAATGTTCAATCTAGTATGAAGTACTAATTTAATAATTATTGAGCTTTATGTTATTTCTAATAAAAAAATTCTTGGTCAGGAGCAGAGATTCCCGTGCTTAATTGCTACTCCTCACATGCCCTTGTTGACCTTCTCTCTTATTCTACATTCAAGTAAAAAACTGAGTAAAAGCAAAGAGATAAAATGTGAATTCCAAGGCAAGTGCAGGATACCCAAATCAGAGCACAGGAGTGAGTGGATTTTGATGCAGAATCACAGCTGTGAATCATTGGTCTATACAAGTTGTTGTTGTTTTGTAATGAATTTGCAATTTTATATTAAGCTTTCCTGTTCAGTCCAGGGGTTAAAGCTCTGTTGCTAGAGTCTAGCAAGTACACAATCTCGAGTTTGCTCCCCAGTGCTGCAAAAACTGGGCATCATGCTGCATGCCAATAATCCTGGCCTTCAGAAAGCAGAGGCAGGAGAATCAGAAGTCCAAGGTCATCCTTGGATATGTAGAGAGTTAGGGGCCAGCCTGGGCTACAGGAAAGCCTGTTTCAAAAGTTTACTCCAATCCTTTTAAGAGAATATGACAAAGATGAAAACAGTAATAACTCAACAAAGAGTTGAGAACATGTTCATGTATTTCACTGCATACATTTGTATAGCATATGCACTTATATACATATATGCATGTGCAAGTGTGTGTACTTATATTACTATGTGCATGAATATCCACAGAGAGTATTTAACACAAAATAGATGTGCATTGATGTTTTGGAAACTTTGGAGCCAAAAAACAAAAACCTTGCTTCAGATTGCAGTTTATCTAGGCAACCCAGCCTGTGTTCAACCTGGAAGAGATGACAAGGTATTCCCAGTCCTACCTATCCCAAAGGACAACTCTGTCACTGAGTAGAATGGAAGGTCAGTAAAGTGGACTCAAAAATAATGAGGTTGTCTTCCCCAAGAATGTGCTGTGATGGTAAGCTGATTTATTTTGCAAAGCAGCATGACCTGATCAGCTGTGGGAATCCAGAGCTTCAGAGAGAATATTGACAGAGAGCCCTGTAGAGAGATAAGGCTAGTGGGAGGTCAAGGAGACACAGCAGACCATACTTCATAATGCAAGCTGCCTGCTATGGGACTTGTGGTGTTGCTAGGCAACAGTTAGGTGACACAGGGTGTGAAGGAAAAGCAACATTTTTTAAATATTCTGTATGCATCAGGAATGTATGTGGATAACCTCATCTCTACCGTAACCCACATACTAGTATCAACATTGAAACATAATTCTGTCCTCAAAGGAAATAAGAGATTATTATGTAGTCAAATAAGAATGAGGATCTTCTGAGACTCAGATTTAAATTGTCTCACATACCATCTTTCAATATAACAATAATTTCATCATGTGTATACATTAATAGAGCAAAGAAAGCAGGAGGGCCATTTTCTAGACCAGGTAGGCACTCCTCCAGGCTCCAGCTGCTATCTTCTGAGGCTACTTTAGCCTTCAGGTTGGTGGAAGCCAGGCATCAACCCCTGATCACCCAACACAGATAACTTCCTGGCTTATTCTCAGATAAGCCTGGCTGCACTTTCCTCCAAGTTATCAGAAGCTCAGAATGTGGCAGTGTTTATGCCTTCAGTGAATTCTTGTCTCCACTTCCCTGTTAGAGTAGAAACTTTCTAGCAACAGGGTGCTTTCTTACAGTCTGTAATACACAGGACCTTTAGTGACAGCTGAGATAATTATTGCACAACATTTCAACAGGATAACTTCTTCTCACACCAGTAAGAATAAAACACTGAAGATTTTAAAAATCTGATCCAAATAACCTATAAATAATTTTCATTCAAAATAAGTTTATCAGTCACATTGTATGTGGATGGTACCATAGTGTGTAAAATCATTTGGTAAATTGTAATACAAAGTTTCATGTGATTCAATCTGAACCACAAATTGTACAAGCAAAATTTACAATGAACAAAAACAAAACAAAACAAACACAAAAACAATAGGAGGACTTCTTGCCTTTTCAACAGGAAAGAGCCTACTCAGTGTGGAACACTTGAGGACAGTCTTGTCCTGGGTTCTGTAAGGCTGTGCCTCTGAATCATGATATCACTGTAAGGAAAGGAAATCTTCATGGCTGTGGTACTCTAAGTAGCATCTGACTTAGTTGTTCTGTAGAGTAGCCTGGGCTACCAGAGAATTCTGCTGTAGTGTCAAGTAAGAGAAACTGGTATAGGGATACAGATCTGTGGCCACTGTAGACATCAATGTCCTAGGAAAGTAAGAGACAGAATTTTCATAATGTAGGACTAGACATGAAGTTTAAAGAAACCCCTGACCAGGGTTGCTATGGGAAAACAGACCTAGTCTTCCCTAACTATCCATTGATCACCTCTCAGAGCCTTAGCTGAGCAGTGAAGGATGGAAACACAGTTTGATGTAGGATATTTGAGGCAGAAAGATTCGAGAGAGTTCAAACAGAAAGGGATAAAGAACAGTTAAAACATTTGGCTTTTCTTGGTCCGTAAATAAAAAGGTAAGAAAAAGAAAAGATACACATAGACAATTATTCTTAGAGCACTCAAGATGTAATATCTAAATGATAGATAAAATAGAAGTAGACACCAGAAACAACACTAATTACAAAAAAATACAAAGTTGAGAGTGGCGGCAAGTGTCTGTAATCTAAGTTGTTGGAAGGTGTGCAAGTTCAAGACTACTCTGAGCTACAAAAGAAGATGTGTCTGTCAAAGGAAAAAAAAACAAAAAAGAAGGAAGACAGGAAAGGAGGGAGGGAAGTAAGGAGGGAGATAGAGGAAAGAGAGGGAAAAGAAGGAAGGAAAGAAGTAAGTGGGGAAGAAGGAGACGAAGCACAGGAAAAGGATGAAGAAGGAAGGAGGAAAGGAGGAATGAAGGGAGGGAGGGAGAGAGGGAGAAAGTGTAGCTGGAAGTTTTTCTGTGTCCCACATGGTCCGCAGCTATTCAGACCCAAGTAAAGACACAGAGGCTTACATTAATTAAAAGTGCTCAGCCATTAGCTCAGGCTTACTACTGACTAGCTCTTACACTTAAACTCAGCCCATTTCTGTTAATCTACATGCTGCCACGTGTTCCGTGGCTTTACCTGTGTACTATTACATGCTGCTCCCTGGACGGTGGGCTGGCATCTCCTCACTCAGCCTTCCTCCACCCAGAATTCTCCTTCTCTGCTTATCCCACCTATACTTCCTGCATGGCTACTGGCCAATCAGCATTTTATTTATCAACCAATCAGAGAAACACATATTCACAGCATACAAAACATCCCACAGCAAAGAAGGAAGGAAGAAAGGAAGGAGGAAAGGAGAAAGAAAGAAAGGGAAGAGATAAGTGGAAAAGAAAGGAAAGGGGGGAAATTGTACAAACCATTTGATCTAACTGCTAATTTTACTAGTGAGGAACTTTTGATACAATACTTTTACTCATTTTCCCCCAAACAAGCAATCAGATTCTGACTAAGGAACAACCTGGTCTGCTGTATAACTAGAGACTTCTGTGCAAGTGTATCTGAGATTTAGGATATTAATTTGACATGAGAGAAACATAGATGCTAACAGAACGTAGACACATCTGCCATCTCTTGTTGCCTGACCTAAAGGAAATGACTGTGCATTCAGTTTCCCATGCTTTAGTCTGGTTTTCAAAGATGTTCTTTTATAAAATGATAGCTCTTAGACTAGGTAGATCCCTCATCTGGTAATGCGCCTACCATGTAAGAATGAGGATCTGAGTTCAGAGCCTTAGAACCCATGCAAAAAATGCTGGGCACAGTGGTCTAAGTCTGTAACCCCAGACCTGGGTGGGGAGATCACTGGAGCTCATTGGCCAGCTAGTCTAGCAAAACTGAGTTACAAGTTCTCTGAGACAGCTTGTCTCAGAAAACAAAGTAGAGAGCAATCAAAGAGGCATCTGGCCTCTTCAAATGTAATCATATACATGCCTGTGCACACACCCATATGAACATGTACAGGCACCTAATCATTACCACCACACACTCTGGGCTTTGCTTTGCTAGGAACCTCACTGACAGATGTATGCCACTGGTAGTGAGTGTGTGAGGTTCAATAACTTGGCCCCACTTCCTGATCCGTCTCTTTTCTTCCTGTTTATGGGTGAAATGTGATCATTTTGCTTCCTGACAAGTACTTCATGCTCCTAATCCATGTCTTCCCCCAATGATGTGCTGTATACACTTTAGTCCTGTATTCCCAAATAAACCCTCCCTTCTCAAATTGCTTTTGGTTTTGTGCCTTATCACACCAACAAGAAAGAAACTAATATAGTAATATGATAGAGTCATACACTAATTCCTCTGTGTGATGTAAATAGATAACTCAGGAAGTTTGGCATGGTCCCAACTTTAGCTACTGTGGTAGTTTGAATGAGAATGGTTCCCAAAGGTTCATATACATGGTAATATTTTGTTTCTACTCTTAACAAATAAAGCTTGCCTAAAGATCAGAGGGCAGAGCCAGCCACTAGTAAACCATAGAGGCCAGGCAATGGTGGCACACCTTTAACACACCTTTAACCCCAGTACTAGGAAGATGGAGACAGGAATATAAGGCACGTGGAGACAGGATCTCACACCATTCAGTCTGAGGATTCATAGAGACAGGATCTCGTCCCCCTTTTGGCTGAAGAGGTGGTGAGGTAAACGTGTGGCTGTGGCTTGCTCTTTTGTCTCTCTATCTTTCAGCATTTAACCCGATATCTGGCTCTAGGTTTTTATCAGACCAATTAGGATTTGTGCTATACATACATTTGAATTATTGGTCCACAGTTGCTGTAATTATTTGGGAAGAATTAGGAGGTATATTCTTGTTGGAGGAGGTATGTCACTGTGTGTATGGGGGGGTGAGCTTTGAGGGTTCAAAACCCTATATTTCTCAGTTAGCTTTCTCTGCCTTGTCATGTGGATCAGATGTGAGCTCTCAGCTTCTGCCCCAGCATCATGCCTGCCTGCTTGCTGCCATGCTCCTCACAAGTATGGTCATGGACTCGACTCTCTGGAACCAGAATCCCCAAATTAAATGCTTTCTTTTATAAGTTGCCTAGGTCATGATTTTTTTTTTTTGTTTTTTTGTTTTTGTTTTTGTTTTTTTGGTTTTTTGTTTTTTCCCCACAGCAATTGAAACTAAGGCAAAGCTTGGTACATTCAGTTGTGGCAGGTCTAAAGTTCATGAGTTCCATGGAAGACCTTACATTTTTGGAGGAGGAAACGGAGAGTGTGTTGGCAGGGGGAGGCTAGAAGGGGCAGGAGGAGAGAAGAGAGGGGGATCTGTGTTTGGTGTGTAAAATAAAATTTAAAAAATCTTAATAAAGAAAAAAAGAAAAGAAAAGTAACTAAGGCAGCTACCAGCTACCCCCATCTTCCTGTTAAGAATTTTCTGTAATACAGGCATGAAAGCTTCTGTTATTGTTACAACCTTCCCACTCCAACATACACACACGCACACACACACACACACACACACACACACACACACACACGGGAAGAGAGAGAGAGAGAGAGAGAGAGAGAGAGAGAGAGAGAGAGAGAGAGAGTTTTATTCCTAAATTAAAAACCTTGTTAAGTATCCCTTGAAAGTCTTAACTGCCCCTTCCACTGGAGACTGACCATTTAAATGAAGCCTCATCACTGCAAACCATTGACTGAAAAAGTCCAATGCTTCCATCCCAGCTGGTCTGCTGGCACACGGGCACACAGCTTTCCTTTCTTGCTTTTTATGTTGGATTCATTTTTCCTGAAATATTTCAGAGGCAGTCTCCTTCTGCCGTACTTTGGTTTCATCAAAGTCAGTGCAGCTGAGGCAACTGAGCTGCAGGAGAGAAGCAGCCTGTGACTGGTGTGCCTGCACAGTCAACACAATTACTGCTTACGTCTGGCTTCCAGGACTTTTATCTTCATTGGGGAGACTTACAGAGCTAAATGCATATGTCTTTGTGGTCAAACGGTGAATTAGATTTAAAGACAGTCTACAGATGGGGAAATGATGAGGAATGATATTTTGACTCATGAGCTGTGCCATAGGAAATGAGCTAAGGAACTCATTGCTTCCCCTGTCTCTATCCTTCCCTGAACTACCCGATATATTCCACGTTTACACTCTGCTTGGAGACATGAAGGCTTTCCTGCCAAGCAACTCATGTTGATCTCTCCTTCTATGAACATCAGCTAAGTTTTATAGTGTGTACCAAACAAGTTAGCACTTAAAGCTAATTAAAAGAGGTTAAATAAAATCACTTCTACAAAAGTGCCTGCTGTGAACAGTACTAAACAGATGCATGGCACTATTACTGCCATTAATTAGATTAATTGTCTTTTGTGTGTTCATTTTTTCCTCCTCAGCTCTTTGGTGAGCTTTCAGCTGGAGGTTCCATGTCAGCCAATTCATGAAAGTGGAGAGACACTAAATGGCTATGGATTTATTATAGGTGGAATTACTTGGTGAGCCAAAGTTATAGTGATCTTACTTCTTCTCACTGGTGTTTTCTCCTTGAAAATTCTCACTCATCTTCACAAAAGGAACAGTGCCAGAACCCATATCCAGCTATATTTAGATAGCCAGAAATGAAATAGCTGTAATATGATGGATAAGTTTAAGTCCAGGGAAATGATATTACTAATTAAACCGTGAAACATTAGGCAGGCTGTCAAGCACAGATATATTTAAAGACATAACAACTCTTGCTTATTTTTAGTGTTTGCGGATTGAATGATTTGGGTGAAATTGTTTCTATTTGTCAGCCCGAGTCAAACGTACTCATCTCTACGGAAGTGACAAGGATAAGAGCCAGTCTGAAACAAGTCCAGACCGAAAAGGACAACCTCTCCCCACCCCACTTTGTCTCCAGACCTTCGGTGACTATGATCTTCATCCAATTTTAGAAACAACTTCAAAGGTTTTCATTTTCTAAGAGGAAAACTCAGGTTGAGGAGAGAGAAGGAAAAGGCTGGAGAGATAGGCCTGTGATATAAAGCATGTTTGTCCTCTGATGGGTCCATGATACCTTCGGATTGATGACTTCATCTTCTATATTTGGACATGAAAAACCAAAACAAAACAGAAAGAAACCAGAATAAATAACTATGCATAGAAAAATCACCCTCTCCAACAATACTTACTTACAAAAGACAAGATTTCATTTTAAAATATTTTATTAGTATACATTTTATATAATTAATTATCCACAATGATGGTTTTTGCTTTAACACATGCCATTTTTATACATGTCCACAATGTATTGTGATCACATTCACCCAAATTACCTTCTCCTGTCCACTGTGGCTTCTGATCACCTTCCTGTCCTTTTCTACTTTTACGTTTTTTGGGTGACCCAGTAAATTGCACTGAGGTTACTAACAGGAGCACAAGAAAGGAGACGTTTATAGGAGTTCGGGCTCCTCATTATTGGCTATACTACTAAAGTAAATGTCTATGTCTGGTCCAACGATCTTTAACTGTCTACAGACCATATGGAGGAATGGAGGCATCATATGAACATCTGCACAGATGCACCTGCTATAAGGCTGATTTCACTTCCAGTGAGGTACTTTTTCGCCCAGGATTTGTGTATCCTTCTATAAGTCCTCAACACATTAAGTAGATAAAATAGAATAGATAAAACTCCAACCCCCCCCACTCCCAGAGGTGGTTACCTTTGTGAGTTAAATAATTTCAAAGACTAAATATCTGTAGCCACTGAAAAGTAAAGAGATCTGTGGACTTGAAGTCAAGGCTATCTGTGGTCGCAGGCTAGGTCAGATGGAAAATTATGTGATCATAAGCATCTCACCCAGAGGTATCTTCATCTATTTCCATAAAGTGAGATAATAATATCCACTTTGCCAGTTAAAAGATGATTGAATGGAGCTCATTTTTATCAGACTACAAGAAAAGAAAAGGGGGGATGGTTAACTAGTAAAATATTTATTGTTCAAGCATGAGGACCAGAGTTAGGATTCTTCCTAGCATGCACATAAAAGTCAAGTAGAGTATCACTGGTCTATAACCTCAGGAGTGGGGAGAAAGAAACAGGAGGATCTTTGGAGCTCACTGGTCAGGCAACTTAGCTGCACCCATGAGCTCCAGCTTCATTGAGACACACAAACAATAATGTGGAGAGTCATCGAAGAAGGATGCACACATCTACTTCTGACCTTTATATGCATACACGCACAAACAGGCACCCCACACATACTTGCACACACATTCACATATACACATATAACACACACCATACACACACACACACACACACACACACACACACACACACACACACCATACACAGGCAAGAAAAGGGGGCAGTGTGATTCTAACTTTTTCAAAATTGTATTTATGTGTTCACTTATTCTCTGAAAAAATTATTTAAGTACAATATATTGAATATTTTAATGCACTGTGTGTGCCTCTTATTCTTCACAAATATTAGACTGAGCACAGTAAAAGTGCAGATTAAGATGAAAGGCCTGGGCGCTTTGTTGATGGGTATTCAGGAAGTTTTAATTGAAGCTCAAAAACATGATTGCTTTTAAAATCTCTTTATCTTCCTTTGTGATTTTACCATCTGATCTTCGAGACAGGGGAACTTCTAGCTGACCTACCTTGCATGCCAAAATACTGTCTGTCATTGTCCTTAATCTTGAAAGCAACAAATGAAGCACAGGAAATTACATGCACAGAGAAAATGGTCTTTCATCACGGCCTGGGACTTCATCTTCTTTACATATACATTGTCAAGCTGCAAAATTCAAGGCCAGGAGCTATGATTTGTAATAAGACATCAAAATCATTTTCCTCCTCTGATTTTTTTCAGTCAACAAGGATTTATGATTGAAATTACAAATTGCAAATGTATAATCTGAGTCTACCTGTGGTCGTCTTTCAGTCAATCCTTAGGGTCGGAGGAATTTTCTTGCTATTGCTTTTGTTTTTTTGTATGTATATGTAAATATGTGTGTGGCAGTTTTGGTGGTCAACTCTCTCTCTCTCTCTCTCTCTCTCTCTCTCTCTCTCTCTCTCTCTCTCTGTGTGTGTGTGTGTGTGTGTGTGTGTGTGTGTGTGTGCAACTGTTTTCATGTATCTGTGTGTGGTAAATTTGGCTGACTTTAAAGCACTAATGAGAACATGAGTGAAGAGGAAGGAAAATAAAGTATCACACTCATTTTTTTCTTCTGGAGCCTATTTGGTTCTCAAGTAAAAGGCTGCCTTTCCAAGCCTCTGAGCCCATCTAACTCTTCACACACACACACACACACACACACACACACACACACACACACACACACATTTTAGCATTTATACTTTATTTTGTATTATTCTTATAGATTTTGATATGGGTTTTCTCTCACCTAGCAGTTTACCATTACCCTCATAGACATTCTGTCCCTGCCACACCCAGTGCTGCACTGCAGCCTGGATAGACATTCCAGTGCTATGCTGCTCACATTTTCTGTCACTGTGAACAACTATCTGACAAAAAGTGGCTTTATAGAGGAGTGGCTTGTTTGGGATTACAGTTTAAGATGCTACAGTCCATCCACCATGGCAGGGAAGCCATGACCACAAGAACTGAGATGACTGGTCACATTTTGGTGTTCAGCTCATAAGCTCTCCACCTTATTCTTGGATTCCTGCCTATGGAATGATTCCACTAACATCCCAGGTGGGTTGTCCTACCTAAGTTAAAAAAAAAATCCCCCCCACACACACCAGTAATGTGTTTTCATGGTGATTCTAAATTGTCAAATTGACAGTCAAGCTTAACTTGTGGTAACAACTCTGACCAAATCAGTACAACAAATATGCATCAATTATGATGACTTGCAGTGTTCTCCTTCCTTGTTGCATAATGTCATATGATATCAATTTCCAGAGACACAAAACTTCTGCTCCACAAACATTGGTAATGGCAGCCATTTTTGGAGTTTAATTTTTAAAAAATTCTGAAAGCTAAAATATTCTACCTGAATAATTTGCTATCTATGTGAGCAGTTACGCTTCAACAGGTCTATCAATGGCATGAGAATATTTGACTAATTTGCTATATATGTGAGCAGTTATGCTTCAGTAGGTGTATCACTGGCATGAGAACATTTGTTGACTGGGGCTACAGAAGTGCCTCTGATGGAAAGGGGTGCAATTCTATTTGTATTCTCTCAGGTTAATGGGGCCTCACAGTTCTTATTCATAACTTGGGTTAACATAGCAAACTTTTGCATCACAGCCATCCTGTTATGGGACTTTTGAAGCCAGTGCTCTAAAAGGCCACACTCAGAAAGGGAGACACCCCAGTATTCATCCTCTGAGAGAGTGTCCTGAGAAGTCCCCCTCCAGAACCAAGTTATGACAAAAATCCCATATTTCTAACCCCATTTGTAAATGAGGAAATGGACTATTGGAAGGGCTAAAAGGCACCACGTTAGGTACTGAGAAGGATGCCAACACAAAGATGTGAACTCAAGTTTGCTTGATTCCTAATCTGAGATACAGGCTCAGTTTTTCTTCTACAGGCTCAGAATACCCTGATGCGTCATTGACGGGGATACTAAATCTGAGGGTGATCTCAGGATTCCTTTAGCTCTGGTTTGCAGATTTGGTTCAAGTATCTGTTAACAAATGGCTAGAAGGCATTGAAGTCGTTTTTCTCTTGAATAAAGTACATTGTTTCTGTGCAAGGGCTGAATGAAAGGTGTTTGAAAGAGAGAAAAAGCCTCATAGGTATATATGATCATCATCTTTACTTATATACTTTCCTGTCCACTACTACATACTGGTAACTGAACAGATCATCCAGACCTTCCCATAATTCCATGATACAAATAGAATCAATGTTATTAGTCCCATTTTCCAGATAAGCAACTTGGTGAATAATTGATAATTATTATTATTGATTCTGGGGCTGCACAATAGTCATGCTATATGAGCATTCAATAACTTCAAGTGCAGCCATATTTGTGCCAATACAAAATACTGTATTAAGTTTGTATTTGACTATTGCTCTTTTTATGTTGGGCATCCAGCTAAGAACCATCTCAATTTTATCTCCAATAAATTGGAGGTATAATTTGGCCTGATGCCTACATGAGCCTGTGGACCCACGTGAAACCATGTATGTTGACTTGTTAGATACAGTTCACCAACGAGTGTTCATTTACACACCTACTGGTTATGCAGAAAGATTGATCTCGGCATCAAAGTAAACCACCCAACTCTGGCACTGAAGTTTTCCTTTTCAACTGCATCTCCATGTCTGTTTCCCTCTTTAATTCCTTAATAACAATATCAGTAACTCAATATTGATGGCAATGGTAAAAGGGGAATAATAGACTTTTCCATTGTAAGAGTGTACCTAGTTTACAAAGCCTTTTGTATATTTGCTCAATAAAGTCTCCCTGGTGAACAGAGTAATCCAGGTATCTGAGGATCTCTGCTCACTTTGTGACCCTTCTGACCCCAACATTGACTTTTCATGAAATTCCTGAAACACTGTCTATTCCCTGTAATTACAAATAAGAAGCTCATCTTGGCTGTGTCATTTACTGAATACCCTAGCACTTTAAGTGGCACACAGTGAAGACCAGACACACTCTGGAGCGAATGAATTTGTAAATGTAGAAGTGCACTGCACCTGCTAAGAGGCAGCGCTTCTGTCCTCTCTGTGAAGCAAGTGCGATAAGGTGGGTACTGATGCAGCTGAAGTAGTGGCCTCATTCACTGGCCTCTAATTGCTGTTCTTCCCTGCAACATTACCAGTGTAATGTTCTGGTTCTTCCTACATGTCATTCTGACACACTTTGCAGATGTACATAGAACCTAATCTGGTTTTACTCATTTGTAAAGGCCAAAGTTGGGACAGTGCCAACCGCTAACTCTGTTGTTACAGTGGGTTCGTTCCCCTGGCCATTAGTGGCCTAATTCTACTCTCACCATCTTCTCGGCATAAAAACAAACCAGAGAAGCTACCCAGAGGAGTAGACTGTCTCCAGTAAAGGAAAAGAAGGGTGATACAATTAAGAAATGCTCTCCAAACTAATGAGTTCAAGGAAAAGCAAAAAGAAAGATAAAATCTTTTTGCTGTTTGTATTAGTGAACTTAGATTCCAAATGGAAAATATGTGATTTGTTTATAAAAATTAGTTTAGAAAGAACAGCAGAGTGGCTCCTGTTTATGACAATCTCTTCTTCAGAAGACAGCTGTTAGTGAAGGGCCCCCAGCAAGGGGTTGGATATGATTCGTTTTCTATCACATAAAATCCATACAATCTGATTTTAGTCTATGTAACACACTATCTAATTAAAACAAAATGATTGTTCATGGTCCTGGGGTAAATAAATAACAATCCCAAAAGTATAAGTATTGCTAATGATCATACCCTATGAATCTTTAGATATACCTGCGAGTATACTTCTTTGTCTATGAAAACACGAGTCCTCATTAAGCCCTAGATTTGATCCTTCTTAAACTACATGCTTTCCTGAGAAATGTCCTGGGACTAGAGAGATGGCTCTGTAGATTAAGCAAGTGTCATGTAAGTAGGAGGACCAGAGTTTGGATCCCTAGAACCCACATTAAACCAGGCACAGTAGCACACAACTACAATCACAATACTTCTGAATTGCCAGATGGTGGTGGTGCATGCCTTTAATCTCAGCACTCAGGAGGCAGAGCCAGGCGGATCTCTATGAGTTCGAGGCCAGTCTGGGCAACAGAGTGAGTTCCAGGAAAGGCACAAAGCTACACAGAGAAACCCTGTCTCGAAAAAACCAAAAACCAAATCAATCAAACAACAACAACAACGACAACAACAACAAAAATCCAATACTTCTAAATCAAGATTGAGGTGGAGACAGGAGAATCCCCAGAATCCTTGAGGCCAACTAACCTGTCATATACAACACATTGGGAAACAACAGAAGGCCCCGCATCAACCAAGAACGATGGCCAGAGCAAGCTAGGGTTGTCTCCTGATGTCCTCACATGCACTGTGGGATGTGCTGACACATATAACAAATATACATGAGCATGCACACACACACACACATACACACACACACACACACACACATACACACACACACACACACACTTTTATTTTTTTATTTTTTATTTTTTTTTGGTTTTTCAAGACAGGGTTTCTCTGTGTAGCTTTGTGCCTTTCCTGGAACTCACTTGGTAGCCTAGGCTGGCCTCGAACTCATAGAGATTCACCTGGCTTTGCCTCTCGAGTGCTGGGATTAAAGGCGTGCGCCAACACCGCCCGGCCACACACACTTTTAAAAAAGAAAATACCAGGCTGTGGAAATGCCACTGAACTCTATAATCAGATAACCTAGGATTAAGAATGTGATTTTTACTTCTTCCTGGTAGTGTGACCTATTTTATGTCAGAATATTGGCCATATATCTTGTTTAATTAGAATAAAAATATCTACTCTATAGATTTCTTGTAGCATTAAAATGAAAAGGACAGAGGTTGTCATGCTGGGTGTTCCTGCTCTGTATTACTTCCCATCCATTTCCCCAGAATTTAGGCATTTGTAGAAAGACGAGGGTTAGACAGCCTGGAACTGTAAACACTCCTATGTCTGCATCACTTAACAACTGGCCAAGAGTTTCACTTTTTATGAAGTCCTACAACTTGCAGTGTTTCTGAGAATTTGTATTTGCTGAAAAGCTTTTCTCCCCGCCTAGCTCTAGAGGAAGGCCTGTTTCATGCTCAGACATCAATGTGAGCTTGAACCTTAGATGCCACTTATACCTCAAGCACACAGCATCTGGGACCCCTGTCTGTCTCACACTTTATTTTTATTTGGTTCTGGGCACTGAACCCAAAGCTCTTCACATGGGAATCCATCCCAGTCCTCTCATGCTCCTTTGAGCCTCACTCTTACAAAACAGAATGCAGCCTGAGGCCCTCTTTTCCTCCTTGTTTTGATTGAAGAGAGACATAAGGATGACCAGGTCTCTAGCCTGCTGCTAGCAACTTAACTCACCAAAAGTATGTCAGTGTCCCTCAAGCTGCGAACATTTCCTTCATGACTTGTCTCATCTGCTTTTCCTGTTGCCACAGCTACCATATGTCAACATTGACAATACCTACACGTTCATCCTCAGTCAGCCACCACCTTTCCTTACACTTTGATTAAACAAAGATTTTGGTTAGCTTCATTCATTTCTTTGAATGCTCTTATTTCTACTGTGTTTGTATGGACTGAGGTATTGACTTTTCTTTCTTATATTTACTGCCCTTTATCATTCAAACATTGTTTATTCATTGCCATGACAAATGTAACATCTTCTCAAAACAGTTTTAGTTTTATAGAGAGAGTGGTTATCAAAATATTGATTTTTAAAATTTGTATAAAAATGATGAATTTTTGTGACATTTTCATACACGCATATCATGTCCTTTATCCATATTTACTCTCTTGTTACTCACATTTTTTCTTAACCTAGTTCCTCTTTCCCTCCTAAGTATTACATATTATTCTCCATGGGAGTGAGATAAATAGATGGTAGATATATAGAAAGATAAATAGATGAGACATAGATAGACAGATAGATCAGATGAATATAGGTGGATGTACAATATATAAACAGGTAGATGATAGAGTCCCTGTGTACAGAATCAAATTTAGCTCTCTTATTTATACAGCATGATGATCTCCAATATCATCCATTTCCTACAAGTGACATAGCTTTGTTCTCTAAAGACTTAAGATGGCCTTGATCTTTGTTCATCATGCCAGTCTCTGACCTCTTACACAATGGATTATTGCAACGACAATGAGCCCTAAATCTCACCAACTACTCAACAGAGGAAGAAAATGACAAGTTTTAAAGCTGTGCCAAGCAGGCAATCTAGGGCAAGCTGTTTCCATTCCTAAAAGCAGAGATGCCCAGTTTTTGACTAAATATAGTTCTCATTTTTCCTCTCAGAGCATGACCTTGTCGTGTAATCATCTGACTCCGTCAAAGACAGGGGGTCATGCTTTTCCCATTATATAAATCCCAGAGCTGTAGCTGAATCAGAGAAAGCTGAACAATGGCCCTGGGACCTCATGTGTTTTTGCAGCCAAAGGTTATAAGAATTAGAAGAGAAAGTCACAATAGTGTGGGGAAAATGAGAAATCTGGCATTATCTCAACTAAGGGTATGTGTGAGAGAGACTCTAACACACAAACTTTATACTGGAACTTGCTGGCAAAAACTTCCCTAAAAATTGCTTGGATTATTTGTTGTGTCATGGAGAAGTGCCCCTTCATCAGAAATCATCTATCTATTGCAAACAGCATGTGTTTTCTTTCTCTCCTGAGTGTGTGTTCATGTTTACTTGTGTACAAGTGAAGAGATACATATGTGTACATATATGTGGAGGTGAAAGGACAGTCTTAGCTCTAGCTAACATTCATCAGATGCTGTCCACGTTCTTTGTAGACCCAGGGTTTCCACTTGGACTTGAAGTTCAGGGATTTGGCTAAACTGGTTTGTCACTGAGGCCCAGTCACCCTCTTCTCACCACCACCTCAGCCCAGGGATTAGAGGTAGACCATGTCCAGCTTCTTACGTGACTTCTGGGGATAGAATTTATGTCCTTGTGTTTTCACAGCAGGGTCTTTATCAACCAATCCATCTTTCCAGACTCTCAATGTTGTTTCTTAAACACACTCTTCTTTGCATGTTTTATGTTGCTAAGTGATTTCTTCTGAGAAAATGCATGATCTGGGGAACAGTATATGGCAAGTGCTATCATTCTGGTCCTTCCAAAGCAGAAGGTAAAGAGGCAATAAGACAGATAGAGAAAGCAGGAGGGGCCAAACTGTGCTCATTAAAGAACTCCAGTCCTGTGGTGATGATGGCAACAATCCATCATGAGAAAGCTGCCACAACAACCCTACCATCTCCCATTAGGCCCAACTGGAGGTGGATTTCCCAACAAATAAGCCTTGGTGAGAAAATACCAACAAAGTCTTTCAACTCTGCAGGCTATGTCAAAACCGATTTTGAGTGTATTTATACTGATTTAATAGTTTAGAACCAAATTTCAGGAGGAAGTACAATTTCTGAGAAAAATTTTATTCCTCCAGACTCATGTACAGGTCATATACAAGGCACCACTGAATCAGGGGTTTAATAGAAGAAAAATGGAGTTAAAACCATTCTCTAATACTCTCTAATTTTAATGAGCTAAGCTTTCCTATGGAGAAGATAAGGCATGCATATAAAAACAGTGCTGGAGAAGGAACAGGGGAGGTAGCTGCTCAGTCAGAAAAGCATTCGCCCCATAAGCAGGAGAACCAGAATTTGGATCACCAGAGCTAATGTAAAAAGTCTCGTGTGGTGGTGTAGGAATGGAATCTCAGTCATGATTAGATGGGACTCATACAGGCAGATCCCCAGAGTTTTAGGGTCAGTTATCCTAGCCTATGTAGAGAATTACCAGGTCAATGACCAACATTATCTCCATCAAAAGGTGGAAGTACCATAAGGAATTACACCTGAATTTGTCCCCTGAATTACACAGGTACACACACACGCACACACACACGCACACACACACCACGCATCATCTAACAAGGGATAGCATGCTGGGTCTCCCTCCCATGGCAGATTATAGAGAGGCAAGAAGACAGAGAAAATAGAGTGACTAAAATTTTGCTAACTAAAGGCCCTGTGATGATACACACCAGTATTTTTGTGAAGTATAGATACAGAAACAGAATCAATAGTGGAAAGGATGACTTTGCATGTGGCATTGAGGATATATAACATCTTAACATATGGAAAATCAGTGGTTACCTTATGGAATATCACGGTGTTTAGGGGCCCCAAAATTGAGTTAGGTCAAGTAAATCATTTGTAGAGAAAGTCATCGGAGTATAAATCTAAAATGCTAGCCAATGGGATGCCCTTCCCATGCCTTATCTATCCCTCAGGATCCATATATAAAAGCCATCTCATTTAACTATTAATAAGGAATTATTTGAGCATTGCATACCTATTTTACCAAATTTATGTTTTTGAACAAAGAACATTAAACATTCCTTAAAGTGGAAAGTTGAAGATTATTTGTATTTATGTTCTGTGTGTGTGTGTGTGTGTGTGTGTGTGTGTTAGTTCACAACTGCATATTACCTATAGAAATCAGAAGACAACTTGTGGGAGTTGGTTTGGTTCTCACATTCTGTAATGTGGGTTCTTGGGATTGAATTAAAGTAGTCAGGCTTGTAGGCAAGTACATTTATCTGCTGAGCCATATATATCATAAACCAAAATTGTTCTTTATAGATGGGGAGTGGAAGACAAAAGGCAGGAAAATGTGCAGCAGTCTCCCTGCTATTTTGTCTGTTGGGATCTCTGATTGATCAGAGCTGAGTGACTCCCACACTTGCCGTAAGCATAAGCAGCTTTCCTTCCCTTCAGTAACTTAACTTCCCATGAAGCAACAAGAAGTCAACAAGAGAGGAGGGCACACCTTCGCCAACATTAGATGGTTCATAGAGTGTTGTTCTCCAGATTCCACAGAGCAGTTGTCAACACTGTATTTTCATTAGAGGCATCTAAAGGCTGTTTGATGTTTTAAAATTTGCTAGAGAATTTCATTTTAAGTGATTTTTCATCATAATAGGCATATATGATAATGGTTTTTATTATATTTTCAAAGGTACCTTTAATATGTTTGTTTTGTTCATGCTCAACTCTTGATTCCCTTTCCCTCTTCTAGTAGTACCTTTTCTACTTTGAATATATATATGTGTGTATGTATATGTATATATGTGTATATACATATACATGTATATATGTATACATATATGGAGGCCCACAGAGGTTTCCTAGTGAGATCTGAGCTTGCTTCACCCAGCAGGACTGTATTAGAGGATTGCTTGACCATGTGCATGGTTACCAGGTGATTGGAATGGTCTGTACTTGGCTGAGCTAGGGAGAGGTCTTTTGCTCCACCCCTTGGCATTCCTATAAAAAGCCCCTTTGAAGAAACAGAAAGGGCCAGTAGATATTAATCCAGTCCCTCCCAAAGCTATCCTGTGTTTCTATCTGTTTCTCTCCCCACTTTATTTATATCTAACGTTTCTTATCCCTCTCTCCTCAAGAATACTATAGGAAAAAAGTGGAAGCTTTTTATACACACACACACACACACACACACACACACACACACACACACACACATAGTGACTCAATAAGTTTAGTTAGAATTGTTCACTGGAGCATGGACACCTTGTTGGTGGCTACACCAATGAAGAAAATCTTTCTTCTCCCAGGAGTGATTAACATCTTTAGATAGTTAGGGTGGGGCAGGGCCTCATGAGATCCCTAGCACCCCCATCCCCACCTGATGGGCTATTAAGGGACCCAATTTTGCTTAGGTGTTGTGATGGAGAATTTTTTTTTTAAGAAAGGTGTATGAGGTGATGTTCAACTGACAAATGTCAATAGATCAACTTTCAGAAATAGACCTGTGGAACTTTAATCACAGACCACAGACGACTCATTTACTTTTTCTATCTGAGGGGGTCTCTACACTTTACCATTGTGTCTGTCAGCTGCCTTGGACTGAGACTTCCACTGTGAGATCATCTGGACCCTGGGGAGATGGGCTGAGTACTCAGAATAAAATTAGAGATTTGATCTGGAGTTTCATTCCCATTGATGGAGCTCCTGAGAGCTATGGGACATTTGTGTTGAGATGGGCCCTCCTCAGAGCCATCTTGCAGTAGCTTGTCCTTCTCTAGCTGAGAAACAAGGAGTCAAAGACAGGATGCCTGTCACACAAAGTGACTTTAATATGGTTCTGCTCTATGCTTTCTGAAGAGTAGCACAGGGGATTCTCATCTATAATTACCTACTTCCTTTGGTCTCTCATTAGTATGCACTGTTGCCGAATAGTGATATCTATTTTTGAAAATTCTGTGCCCAACTACTGCTAATAATTATAGGGAAGATCTGATGTTTTAAGTATTTAATGAGATTTTCAGCTTTGAATTTCATAAGATGGATTGAAAATTGATACACGTTGATAGGAACTGTAAATAGTAAGTGGCTGACAAAAGTTCTCATTGCTGCTGAGTGGAATTAATAACGACCTGTAGCTGTGCAGCAATTTTTGCTTTAAAAGATATTTTCATGAGAAATATTTTATTTTCTCTTGTGAGCATCCCTGTTGAAGCAGGTAGGACAGAGGTGAGCACAACTGCCAACGAAGAGACAGGGAAACAGGCACAGAGAGAAGCAGGCAGACATTGAAAGCAGATGTGGACACTGTCTCCAACAGTACAGACAGAAGACAAGTATGCTGTCCTCTGCAAGCTGTGGTCAATTTGAAGGCTGGCTGATAAATGCTCAGATTACAAAATGTGCCTAATTCCCTCATGCTGGTAAATTTTATTTCAAATCAGAATCACACACACACACACACACACACACACACACACACACACACACACCACTCACACACATCTGTCCTGATACTTCTGAAAGTAGGACACAAGGAGGTCAGAAATGCTTAGTATTTTTGAATTCTAAGGATTTTAACACCCTAGATATCTTAACTAAGATCCCCACATCTATCATTCTATTCTACATAATTAAATGGATACATCCACACTTTTAAATTAAAATATAATTACATCATTTCCCTTCCCTCTTCTTCTTATCTCTATCATGTTTGTCCCAACTTCCCAACTCTCTCAAATTCATGCCCTCCTATTCTTTAACCAATCTTACTACATACATACATACATACATACATATGTATGTGAATAAATACATAAAAACAAACTGCTGAGTCCATTTAGTAATGATGTCCATATCACAACTATGGGAGGAAGTGCTTAGAAATTAACTATCCAAAACTGTACTTGTTAAAATATTCTAGCTTATAGATAATAATATATGAATAACATAATAAGTATTAATCCATAGCCATAAATAATATATCCATATACGAGAATCTGAAAAACATTTTCAAAACTACATATAAATATAAATTGACATTTTTTGAAGTTTGCTATACCTCTGACTAAATTTTAAATGAATTAAAAAACTGAGAAGTTAGTAGAAGACTTAATGAATTTTCTCTTTATCTTCCTTATAGAGGTTTAAAATAAGTGTATTTTCTGAAAGAAGGGATGACACATTAACTAGTGCTTACAAACGCGCTGCTCTGGATTGCCTGAGGGCCGCCTACAGAAGGTCCTGTTCTTGTGCAGCAATCCTTGCCCTCAGGGTCTCACAGCTGACTGTGGCATGGGATGACTGTCACCTGCAGTGCTGGACATGGACCTGTAGCAAGCCATAAGCACATCATCCAAATAACAAAGTGTTTCCTCATTTAATAAACTCTTGATTATTATCCCATTGACTCCAGATGATATTTGAATTATTTGGAAGAATATAAGGACAAAGGTGAAAAATTATGTGCAGAATTCAGAGCTTGGAGGAGGGCATTGAAATTGTCTTTCTGTCTGTCTGTCTGTCATCTGTCCGATTGAGAGATCTCACCCAGCTCAGGCTGTCATCAAACTCACTATGAATTCAAGCCTCTCTTTGAATTCCTGCTTGACGTGCTTCTACTTCTCAAGTGCTGGGATTACAGGTATGAACCACCATGCCAATGTGAGAGTTGCAATTTCTTTTAGCAGGTAATCATCTAGTGAGTGGTCTTTGATTCATTTCCAAGGCATGTTCTACCTGCAGCCTGCAGGCTGTTAGCATCTCACAATTGCTATGAAAGTGGTCTAATACAATTGCAAATGACAAAGCCGGAAGTTTGGATATGCCTGGAAAGAAAGGAGTCTCAGCCAGGACATAACTCCTTATTTGAAACTTCAGGATCACGTTGGTTTTCAGAAGTTTCCAAAATCATGAGAGGCATTTCTATGCATGTAGTGTATGTGTACCGCCACCCGGAAGGGTCCCAAGCAGTAATCAAATGCATTAATATGTTCCACAGGAAATATGAATATTCTCATAAGAGTCGGTGAGTGGAGAATATATTACTTCTTGTTAAGTTGTGACATCAATGAGCAAAATTTTATCAACATTCTTTTGGGATTTCCAACATGGAGACTGAAAAATTCTAAATGGGGCTGGAAAACTGAAAGACACAATATTTGAGACGTAGCTGGAATACATTCCTTTCTAGATGTCTGTCAGAGAAGCCTGCAGCCCTGGGGTGGACTGGCACTACCTCTGACACTCATGAGTAGAATGACTTCTTCTAAGCTGCACAAGTGGTCCTTCCCCAACAGAGGAGTGAGGAGCACAGGCATTGTATCAGAGGAAATCCTATGCTGCATAGAGATAGGATAGCTTATCCACTGATGATGCTTTAGTATGGACTAACACAATCTATAAATTCAAGGATGCATTGCATAAATCCTTCAATGAAAATACTGAACAGTGTCAATTCCAATGCTTGAAGTATGCCCAATAAAGCCATCCATTTTTAACTGTGATCTTGATACCCATGAGTAACTAAATTCATATGCATGACGTAAGGTAAAGGTGTGAATAAATTGAAGAGTCAGGGTTCTGCCTCCATGCACAACCACCCATCAGCACCCTACACCATTGTTACCTAGGCTTTTTATTTCATGTTTTCAAGAGTAATAAGCTACTTTATTTTATTTTTAACTTTTAACTAAAACACTCTTGTAAACATTATTTCTAAGATTTCTGGAAACTTACAGTTTTAAATATTCCTGCTTAATTTTGATTTACATACATCAAAAGATCACTCAGAAAAATGCCTTACCATGGGAATGCTCTGGAAGTGTGCTTATAATGAAACAGGCACCACAGACATGCGAATATATGCATAAGTATAAGAAGTCAACCTTCTCTTGTTCATTCAGCCAAACTTAAATGAAAAGCATTAAATAACAGTTCAGAGCTGGGCATTTTTTCTTTCTACTACTCCACAAACAATACTATGTAACAGTAACAGATAGCTGTGTGGCACTGCATTGTGTTAGAATTAATGTGGAATCTAGAGATGGAATAAATATAGAACAGTGTGTGTGCCTGGGTTATATGCAATTCCTGTATCACCTCTTCTAAGGGAACAGATCATCCTCAGATCTCAGTATTATCTGGCAATTCTCGAACTGCTTATGCCTCTGTGTTGGGGGGCAGGGTGGGAATATGAGGATGTATTCATGTTTGTATATGTATGGTGTGTGTGTGGTGTATTTATGTGTGTTATTGGGTGTATATGTGTGTGCCTAGGGTTGTGGGACTATGAGGTTCTATTCATTTTTGTGTGTGTTTGTGTGTGTGAGGTGTGTGTGGAGTGTGTATTTATATGTGTGCTTGGATATATATGTATATGTGTGTGTATGTGGATATATAGTATATATGTGTGCATGTGTATATGTGCATGTGGACCAAGGGTGTGTGTATATATAAACTGTATCAATTGTTTCCAAATTTTTATAAAAGTGGATTGAATTAATATAAACCTAGGGCAAATGTTTCTTGTGATTTTGTGTGCACCAGATCAGTCACACATACACAATACATTTTCTTAGGAACATCCAAAGTTGTATGTATTTTATTGAATTTCCTTTCATTGTTACCTGGACCATCCATATTGTTTTTATTAATGGACTGATATCCCTTAGCTGCATGCCATTCTTTTTCTAGTCATTAAATTTTAGGTTCCTATGTTTTACATTTAATTATGAAAAATTAAGAAGGAAAGAATATCATGCTTTGATGTTGTTATTTTTAATGCTTTTCATTTCAAAGAAGTAGAAAAAGAAATGGAATCAAGCATGTGCTGAAGGCAGAGATAGCATCTATAAGAAGAAAGGCAGTCCAGGACTGTCAATACACTATCATGACCAGGAGGGCCATGCGACTGCATCACCTGGATTCACCACTTGGTTACTACAATACTTCTCACGAGTAAGACCTTTCCTTCCTACAGAAGGGTAAGAAGAATGTGAAGCCCCATATTAAAGGACATCATGGAGTTAGGAGAGCAGGCATGAAGTGTGCAGTGAGAACCCTTCATAGAAACAGCATCCAGGCTATAATCTCTGTCCCCTCTGAAGGCTGTAGCATTTTCCTGGATCCAGCAAACACTGGAGTTACATCTATCTGGCCAGCTCACCTGTGCATCTTTTGTTGCTGCCAGATTAAGTCTTCTTGGCATTTTTGAGTATCCTAAACACAGCTTCTAGTCCCTTCACGCCATCCCAGACTGTGGGGGTGCCTTTTTCACTGTCAGGCCAATTTCTGTCTAGACATGAATATGTAATGGTGAACAAGAAAAGACAGTGTCTCAAACAAGGGGGCAGGTAAGGATGACACACGAGTTTGTCCTCTGACCTCAGTATATGCTGTACCTGAAGTCACAAATGTGCATACAGTTTTTAAAAGCTACTGTCAAAAGTAAAAAAAAAAAAAAAAAAAAAAAAAAAAGAAGAAGTTCTACATCAAGGTACCTATTTGTTTCTATAAAGTCATGTCAAATTTATTTTTATACAAAAATAAAAACAATAAATTTACTATTTTTTGCTAATACCAAAACAATACCCAAGATACATACTTGGGTGTAACTCAGTGGTAAAGCACTTGCCTGGTGTCTTAGGTTTTGGGTTTATATATGTGTGTGTGTTTCTAATTTATTCATCTAAACCACATCGAGTGTGTGATTTAAGTAACTCAGACTTGAAATTCAGCCAACCATATCTCTGGATGTGACCAAGAGGTAAATGTTACAGTTTTTGTTTATTCAGTTTGTGTGTTCATTTACTTTACTCTTTGGAGATTATAGTCACAAACGAAGGTTTTAGCTGACAGTGTACAAATTCATCTTAAATATGTATATTGGAATCATCAATTTAGAGAAATCGCATTTCTTATTTCATGCTGCTGTTACAAAAATACTTTAGGCCAGACAGATAAATCAACAGATATTTATTTCTCAATTCTCAGGACTGGAAATCTGAGATCAAACTGACTGTCACCTGATTCAGAGTCTGGTGAGGGACCTTCTTCCTGGTTTCAGACTACTGTCATCAACCTATAACCTTGTAGACTAGAGAGGAAGAGAGGAAAAGTCAGAGAATATTATCTCTAGTCTATTTTTATGAGAATATTAATCTCATCATGTGCCACCATGATATAATTAACTTCAAAAGGTTCACTTTGGGAACGAGAATCTAAGAATATACTTTTGAGGGCCCCCCCACAATACACATACTTATATATATGTGTGTGTACACATATATACACACACATAAATATACATACACATATATACATGTATATATGTGTGAGTGCATGCATATGTGTGTGTGTGTGTGTGTGTGTGTGTGTATACACACATAAAATCACACATACACATAGCATGGGTGTTGGAGATTATATCCCAACTATTCTCTGTTCTAAAATGTAACATGCTATTTTTTGATGTGTGTAAGTATATTCAGTCATTTTGTAAAAGTGTCCACTGAACATCAAGTTGCTGCCCAGGTACCAAGCTCCATGTTAGAGATACTCCTGTCAGCCATAGAGACTTGGGATACAGGAAGTACCCAATGGAGTTGCAAGTGGAATTTTATGAATAGGAACAAACATAGCTTAGGCCTTTGCAAGGCAAATGAAAGAAATTTCCAGAAGATAGTTGAGCACCTATAAAAAGGGTCAGGAAAATAATGCCTATGTCTGTGTGTAGTGACTGGGTCATTGTGTATAAAGGTTTTTCAATCCAGGATATGAGCTAAGCTAGGTTGGGAGTCATAAACAGAACATTGTGGTCAACCTGAGGAATTTCAGCTACATGCTAAGAGCAAGGTCACACCATGAGACATAAATGCATTGGTATAACGTGTTCTCCGGGTTTATCTTACCAAGCTTCCTCTCCATAGAGCCTGTTATCATCCCTTCTTTGAGTACTGTCCTGAACATCCTCTCAAGTCTTGGCAACCACTGCTAATCAAATGAAAAGGACTTTAGGGTCTAAGGTTCCAGGATAAAAAACAGGGCTGCCATTCAACCCTTTGTGATGTAAGACCCAGTTTGCTGAAGTTGTCTCCCTTAATTGTGTCTCTAAATAGACTGTTAATTATGTCTACATTTCAACACTTAAGGATGTTATTTGTTATCATAGCAATATAAATTTCAATTACATTCTCCATTTCACTGGCCACAGGCATTTCAGTGGATTCCAAAACAAATTACATATTTATTAATATAATATGATATAATATGTATATTGTATTTCTACTCTTGCCTGCGATACCACAGTAGATAACATATGACATAGCTCTATGTAGTTGCCTTGCATTGATGACAGCGTACTCTTTTCTACTTAGCTAACTAATCTCTATTATTCTTGGTCCCAAAGTCAACAAATCTCAGACCCAGTATCCAATAATGACTACTATTCATTTAGCCTGCTTCTATACTGTATTTGTTAGTACAGAATGTACATATGTCCTCAAGCATATAATAGTGCATTAATTATCTGGTGAGACCCAGACAGTAAGAGTTGCTACAGAAATAAAAGGTAAGGGAGATAATAAACAAAATAAGATCAAAATTTGTAGATACCAATTTTAAGAGATCCCATTGACAAATACTTTCCATTCAGTAGCTCACTGAACTGAACCTGACTGGGACTTTAGTTAGCAATAGCAAATGCATTTTACAAACAAATGTGGAGCTGAGTGACATAAAGCACTGTCATTTGTATTGACTGTGGTTATTGTCTACAGTAGGTATTTCCAGATTCTTGGTATCTTACTCAAATAATCAGAATAAAGGCACACTGAGATTTCAAAGCATGGAGGAAACTATTTAAAAGTAAAGTGAGGTTCAGAAGTACAATGCAAGCATCAGCGTGGCACCTGAGCAGGAGAGTTCTCAAGGGCCTCAAACTGTTTTCAGAGGCTTCCTTTACAGAGTCTACAGGGAAGGGAGACTAAGGTGTTCAATATGAGTGGCTTCTATTTTGTTTGACAGGCTTGAATTATGTAAGCTTTATTCACTGTCCATGAACTGTGCATGTACCTGCTTATGATGCACCCGATTTTTAATCATATATATGTCCAATTATATACGGTAAGTATGGGATTTTTCTCTAATAGTTTACCCAAAGGAAAAAGTTTACCTTACTGCCCATGCACTTAAACCCACTATGACCTGGATCAGCCCTCTTTTTTTTTTCACATCTGGATGAATTCTTAAATAAATTTGAATTAGAATTGTCCATTAAAAGTTCTTGGTAGTTTCTAGAGAAAAAGTGGAAGATCTTGTTTAAAGTTGGTTGCTCATGTAACACAATGGTGCCAGGGTCCTAAGCTGCTATGTGTGCTGTTAGGAAAGGGGTTCGTGTGTATAATACTTGCAGACGAGGTTTCAAATTGCATTGTTTAAAAAAGAATGTATGTATAGTCCATGATAAGCGGAGTTCCAAATTTCTAAGATATTCCCTATGCTTATTTCCCTGATTTAGTCTAGTCCCTACCTATGAGTACACATACATGGGAGCTGTCCATCATAGTTTGTCTGATTTTTTTCATCTCTGTGCTTTATGTGAGCATACTTCAGGAAGTAGCAACACAAAATGCTGCTGCTGACTTAGTTACCAGTTACTTAATGCATGTTATATAATAATACTATCCTATGTGCATTATATCCCTCATCTTGCTGAATATGACATGCAGATGGATGTGGTAGGTTCCACTATTATCCAGAGTTTACATATAAAAATACTGGGTTTCATGAAGGTTAAGGCATAGTTCAAGTCCAAGGCCTCTGAGTAAAATTGGGCCATAGTTTGAGTCATGTTTCTGCATTTTGCCAATATTTGGGGCAACAGACAGCAATCATTGCACTTATACAAAAATGATACAATCATAAATGTGTGTGTTGCTATATATATGTTGATATGTGTATATATATATAGTGAATAAACTAATTCTTTCGTTTTCATTTAGAGTTGAGATTAGTTAATGAGGACTGGGAATATTTGGAGGCAGGGAGCGAGAGAAATATAGAAGTGGAATCTGGAGAGAATTCATGAGGATAGAAAGGGGAAATGAAAGATTTGCAAGCACGGAAACATGACAAATGATGGTCAGCAGATCTTTGAGTGATCATGAGAATAACAGACATGCAGTATAGATTTCACCATGTTAATATAGAGCTGATAAATCTCCTTCATTAGAGCAACATGGCTTTGCTCGCTCAGCAATGAATGCTCCTTCTTTTTTGGATTCCTGTTAAAATAATGTAATGGCTGGAAAGATAGCTCAGCTAGGAAAGACCTTGCCTTGCAAGCATGAGGTCCTGAGTTAAGTCCCCAAAACCTACATAAAAACTTAGGTGTAGTGTAATGCCTTAACAATCCTACTTTTGGAGAGACCAAAACTGATGGATCCTTAATGCCTGCAGCCAGCCTAGCCTAGTCAGTAACTTTTGATAAGCGGAAGATCTTGTCAGCAAAACAAAACAAAGAAAAACAATAACAAAAACCAAGGTGAAGTGCCCTTGAAGAACATTATTCAAAGTTGATCTTTGGCCTACACACACACACACACACACACACACACACACACACACACCAGTGTCAGGCAAAAGATATTCAACTTTATTCATCAATGTTGGTTGCTATGGAAACTGCTAGGAAGGCTTCATCCAGAATTCTGAGGTCAATGTCATTGAGACCACCCCTAAGGGGAGTAAAATGTAGAATATTCTGGAGGTAATTAACCAACTGAAGTTACCCTTAGGCTTAAGGTTCAGAATGGAGGTCAAGATTACTGGCAGAAGAAACTTAACTCCCCTATAGCAAGATGATATGATTTAAATAATTCATATGACTCACTGGTTTTAAAAAAGGGAGGAATTATATTTGGCATTTAACAAAATAAAAGAGGAAAAAATTGAAGACTGGAAAATAGAGATCAATCTGGGAAATAAATGCACAGAGAAGAAACAGCAAATATGTGAAATGATTATCCCTTGTAGCAGAGGAGACATGGAATGCTGGTTTAGAGAATGACTCCCAGCATCAAACCTTGCTGTTCTCAGACCTAGTGAGGCTGCTTGAGCACTGAGCTCAGTGGAGCATTGTCTTCTCAGCTCACTGCCAGAGCAAAATATGATAGACACTATAACTTTAAAACAGACATCTGTTTCTCACAATTCTCTCTGTCTCTGTCTCTGTCTCTGTCTCTGTCTCTGTCTCTGTCTCTCTCTCTCTCTCTCTCTCTCTCTCTCTCTCTCTCTCTGTGTGTGTGTGTGTGTGTGTGTGTGTGTGTGTGTGTATACACATGTATGTGAAGGTTAGTGTTCAACCTCAGGTATTTCCTTAGGATGCTGTCATCTTTGGTTTTTGAGATAGGGTCTCTGGTCTGGGGCTTCCTAATTAGGCTAGGCTGCTGGCCCTTAAGCCTCAGGGATATCCCTGTCTCTGCCTGCTCACTGCTGACATTATAAGCATGTGCCACCAATGCTTGCCTTCTTTACCTGGTTTCTGAGGATCAAAATCAGATCTCCACACCTGACTGACCAACACTTTGGCAGATTAGCTACCCTCTCAACACTGTTTCTCACAGCTCTGTAATTGGAGGTCTAAGATCAAGTCAAAATCTAACTCTGCATCTGGTAAGGATTTACTCCTTTTTGTACACATACATCTCCTTATTGTAGTCTCATAAGGGAGCTCCTCATGAATTCTTCAGTATAAGCCCTAAACCCGTTCGTGATAAACAGTCAGCACATCTTAAACATCTTCAAAGTCCCTCCTCCAACAGCATCACAGGGAGGATCAGATTTCATGGTATGAGTTTGTGAAGGGGCGGGTATTCCATGCAACAAGCAAATCTCTAAGGTTTCTATATTAGCCATTTTTCTCATTGTTGTGATGAAATACCAGACAAATGAAATTTAAGGAAGTTAGGGAGTACAGGCCATCACGGAGGGAAAGCCAACCAATAGGATTATGAGGTAGTTGGTCATGCTGGATTCACAGTCAGGAAGCAGCGGGAAATTAATGTTAATATTCAGCTTTGTATCTCATTTTTATTCAGTCTGAGACACTACAAAATGGGACCACCCACATTTAGAGCGAGTTCTTCCACCTAACTTAACCCAATGAGCAAAGTCCCTTATTGTCATGCCTAGAGATTTGTGTTTTAGGTTGATTTTGTGTCCTGTCAAGATGTCACTATCAGCCATTATATGCTGGAGTCTTCACTGACCTCATCTGAATGGCTGAACTAAAATCCTCAGTATCAATTATGTTCATGTGCCATCTCTGATCGTTATGTTGTGGGTTCTCTCAAGCTAGCAATGGACTAGTTATTCTCTATTTGGTGTGGAATTTACTAGGGCAATGACTATTGAAGTGTAAGGAACTTGTTCTGGAGATAAAAGGACCTGCAGTAGGAATCAGGGATGAAAAAAGAGGAGGTATAGCAGAAAGGGTGTTAGTTTAAATTGTGGAGGAAGAACTGGGTTTAGAAGTTAGATGGTTTCAGTGCAGGATGCACAGGACCGTTGTAGAATACACACTTCACAACGACACAGCCTTGTCTGAGCAAGGGTGATACTGCCAGTCTCTGGCTGAGGAAGTCTTCCAAGGAACACTCAATCTGCATTCTGTCCTTCCATGCTGCAACAGAGGTCTCCACTGCTGAGAGAGATCTCTGTAATGGAGAACTGTGCATGCTACTGTGGAAAGTCTGGTGGTTAAAGTTGGTAAAACTCCTATGTACATAACAGAAGTCTGCCTCACTCTTCTTAACTCAAAGAGGAGGGTTTTTATCATGTATATGTCCATGTTGGTTAGTTTTCTGCCAATTTGCCTCAAGCTAGAGTCAAATAAGAGGAAAACTTAATTAAGAAAATGCCTCCATCAAATTGGTCTGTATTAATGACTGATGTGGGAGGACCTGGTCCACTGTAGGTGGTGCTACTCCTAGACAGGTGGTCCTAGATTATAGAATTAAGCAAGCTAAGCAAGGCCTGAGTAGAAAGCCACTGTGCAGAATTCCTCCCCGGCCTCTGCTGTAGTTCCTGCCGCTGAGTTCATGACTTGACTTACTGTCTTGAGTTCCTACCCTGACTTCTCTTCATGATCGATCATAAGCTGTAAGGTAAAATAAAACCTTTCCTTTCCAAACTGCTATTGCCATCATATTTTGTCATAGAAACAGAAAACTGACTATGACGCTGTCCTTTGAATAAACAATAGGATGGATTTTTCCTTACCAAATGGTTTGCTGGGCTGCATATGACAAACCAATTGGAAACTTTAAAATATAATGTCCTGATTCCACTGCATACCTCTCAAATGCATTTCTGGGTTGAGCTCTAGGGGTGAAAAATTGCACAAGCTCACTATATGATTGCACTGGGTAGCTGGGCCAAGAAACACCGCTGTTGTCTGATGAATGCCCTCATTTGCTCCACAGTATCCTTGACAGATGGCCATTCAAGCTTCTCTTAGAAGTTGTTCATGAGACGACTGATAGGCTCAGAAGCAAACTCTTCCCCTCTCTGACAGCATTAATTGTTCTAATTTTATTTTTCTTAGGCTGAGCCAAACCTTCCTCTGTACCGTGCATCAGTCATCCTCAGTTTGCAGTTTTGAACAATGTTCAATGAGTCTATTCCATTTTGTAGATAACTACCCTTTAGATAGTCAAAGGCAGCAGTGAGGCCCAAACTTGACCTTCCTTTGTATACTTGGAATGCTCTCAGCTCCTTCTGCAACTACTATTACAGCTCTTTTCCTCATATTTGAGCTTTCCAATACCACTTTTTTTCCTGTAGCATTGGAAATGGAACCTCTGTGTCTGCATATTAAAATATGCATGAAATCAGATGCCACATCAAGTGTGCATGTGTGTGTGTGTGTGTGTGTGTGTGTGTATTAATAACAATTGACCCACTTAAACTGTATTGTATTTAATTGTCTTACTAAGAAAAAATACAATTTTCAATACTCAGAAACTAAAAGCAAAATGAAAACCAATAAACTTACTTCTGAGAGAAAGGCAATAAATCACCGTGAAAATTTAGGGAAAACAATTATTATTTTATTTCCATAACTAAGTCTACCACAAATTTAAAAGGGGTAGCTGGGCCTCCTCTGGGTGGGAGGTCTAATGCTTCTTTGGAGATAGTGAGCATGCCATCTTTTCCCACCCTGCACAGAAAAGGGCACCAACTGCAAGGTGCCTCTAAGAGAAATTTCATGGAGTAGATAAATTCATTCCAGTTGATACTCCATGACCTTAAAGAACACAGAACAGAATGGCACCTTGTTATGATTGGTGATCTTCATCTTGAAATTGGAATAAGAGATATAGGCTGTCATAGTCAAATCTGAAAGGGCTCCAAAGAGACAGTTTGGCCTCTAGAAAGAGTTGGTGTCTTGTAGAGTAACATGAGGGATGGTGGAGGAAGATGGAAGAGCCCAGTGAACATGATCATTGTGTCTACTTGTTAAGACCTCCTGAGGTTAGTCAGGATCACTATCCTCAACAATGCATGTAGTCACCTGTCTGACCTACAGAAGTAATTCTTTATCCCTGTACCTCAGTGCTGTCTTCTGTAAATGGGGAGACCATATAACTAATAATAACTACCTTGAGCACTGTGTAGATGGCTTAGTGGGCCATTTACTTGCCACACAAGCCTGAGACCCAGACTTTGAATACCTAGAACTCACATAAAGCCAACCGTGGTGTGAGTGTTGATAAATCCCAACACACCTTTAGTGAGATAGGAGGCAGGACAAAAGAATCCCAGAAAGTTCATGAGGCACCTACTCTGGAGTTTACAACAGTAAAAAACAAGAGATACTTTCTCAAATAGATGGAAGGGCTAGAAAGTATACTCAAGGTTGTCTGCCTTCCTTTACTAACAGACAAAAATATACATGCATACATACATGTGTGTGCATGTGAGCTTGTGTGTCTTATACAAAACAAAAATATTCACCTTGTATGACTTTGAGGATCAGTTCATATTACATATGCAATAAGTTTGTGGAGTAAAATTTGGTGATTAATAAACATTTTGAAAGAGTGAGCTAGTATTTGAGGATCTTCTAACTAATTGTTGTATCATCTATCTGGGCAATTTAGAGAAGTATGACGTGGAGAAAATTTCATGGGGAAATATTGAAGGAACATGGACTTGTTGCTGAGCCACTGGATTGAAGGCTCTGGGAGTTGTTGTTCCTTCTATATTGCGCTAGGTTGGGAGTTTTCTTTCCTCTTTTCCCGCTAACTGGTTTGGCTCTTTGTGTTTCTGATGACTTCATGTCCCCTTTGTAGAGCATCATCCATATCATAGTGTATTGAATGAGTTGATGGTGTATATAATATACAGTGTACATTCTTAATTTGTTTGTGACAGTCTTGTTGACATGCTCAACAAATATTGATACCTTTAAGACAGTTATTTCTCAAGTTGAAAGAATGTTTTGCCTGTGTTTAATTTTACTGATAGTAAAATACATGTTGCAGACATAGCATTTTAGTTTTCCAGCTGTCAGATAGCCAGGTATAGTACTTCTTACCAAGGTATACTACTGGGGAAAACACTTGCTGTAACACTCGTTGTGAAGATAAACCTGAGCAGTGCCTTTCAGCTGTGGCATGCTAATGTGCGGATAACAGATTGCTTACACATTGGTAAGTGGAATAACAAAATGAAGTCCTACAGTTTAATATTAACACATCTTTTTCACTGATATGTGTATGTGTGGTTTGTATGTATTAACACATGTAGACATGGGCTTATGGATGTCAAAGGTCACATGCCTTCCTTAATCACTCTCGACTTTATTCTTTGAAGCAGGGTCTCTCTCTGAACCTGGAGCTTGCCAGTTCATCCCAGCCTAGCTGGAAAACAATTCCCAAGGATCCTTCTGTCTCCATCTCCTTAGCACTGGGATTACAATCATTCAATGACAGGCTACAGATCTCAAATTCAGACCTTCATGCTTGTACAGCAAACATTTTACTAACCACTGTCTTCTAAACCTCAACTAGATCTTTATAAAAAAAACTCTGCAACAGTTGCTGAAAACCTGATGGAGAGAATCTACTTTCCACGATTTTCAGAAACATTCGCATTTCCTTGGTTTTAACATTTTTCTTTACAGATTCATTCACATCCCATAACAGGATTAAGTTGTTTTTTCTTTATGACTTTGGCATTGCTTAAGGGTACCATGCATGGCTGTTTGCTGTTGGTTGATTTTATTCACTTGATAAAGGAAAATTTGCAGTTATTTCAGTTTGTGAGTTGGAGTTTGGGAGGTATTTGCTTTTTCTTAATCAGAGGTCAGAAAACTTTCTTCAAAAGGCCAGACAATAAGCACACTTGGCTTTGCAGGCCAGATGGTTTCTGTCCCACTTACTCAGTTCTTCTGTTAGATCAGCAAATGGCGCAATATGTAAATGCACAAGTGCACGACCACACCAGTCAAACTCTGCTTGCAAACATAGGTAGCAGGTGACATTGTGCCTCGGGGTCATCGTTTTCCAGACCCCTGATCTTACTGGGTGGAAAGATCAAATGTAAATTTTGTGCCAGTTTTTGCCATGACCAACTGCTTGGCTATTGCTGAAGTTATTTCACCTCATTGGGTTCTAGTGTTCTTGATCTGGGAAATAAAAGGGTTGGACAAAACGACCCTAGATTTTCATCACATCTTGTGATGTCAATGACACTTCAAAGACAAGGATTAACTAAAAAGTAAATAAAGAAGACCAAAAGATATTTAATACATATATGCATATGAGTGGTGTGTGTGTGTGTGTGTGTGTGTGTGTGTGTGTGTGTGTGTGTGTGTATGGGTATTAGTGGACATGAACATGTGTGTGCATGCATACAGAAGCCAAAAATCAACGTTCGGTGTCTTCTTCAATCGCTCTCTACCTACTCTTGGCTCCAGCAGTTCTCCTGTCTCCATCTTTCCTGTACCCATGTTACAGACACCAACAAACACATGAGGCCTTTATTTGGTGCTGGGGATCTGAACTGAAGCCCCATGCTTGCTGGACAGGAGCTTTATTGACTGACCTACCTCTCTATCCTCAAGAACTCTTTGATGGTAGATGCTGCATAATCTAGTTCCCTTCTGCCTGGTGTTTTCTGGCTCTATCTTTTTTTTTCTAGGTTAAGATCAATTGACCATGACACAGAAGCAACAAACTATAAAAACTGAGCATGCAGGTGTGGAGAATAGTTGCACAATCAAAAAAAACTTACAACAGAGTTAATTCAACACACACTTAATGAGATACATAATGTAGTTTTGAGGCATGGTAATTAGGTATAAATGGTAAGCTGTTGACATAAGTGATTTCAATTAGCACTGCTCCTACATAGGCAAGCCCTTCGCTAAGTTTTACATTTCTCATTTTTGGGGGGTTCTTTGGGATTTATAAATAACCATCATTGTTGACAGACTTTATAACTAGAAAACACAAGGCTTTGGAAATGTGTGACCAAAATGCTGCATGTATTTTTTTTTTTTTGTATTTATGTGTTTCCTTCTAGTGTCTATATGAAATCTTGTCAGCTTTCCAAAAGACTTTTGTGGATCACCTGCAAAAGCAATTAGTGATGCTATACTAAAAGCATAAATGATTGTAAGCAAAACATTAAGATCAGAGAAAACACAAATTAGGAATGGATGCATAAACAGCAGAAATGACTAAGCTTTATGCTCCTGCCAGCCATGGCAAAGTGATAGCAGTTGTGAAATGAATGCTTAATACGTCAATTCATTTACAATTTTTGTAACAGTTCTCAAGTCAGCCATCTAATTCCCATTGTACAGATAGAGCCAGAGGGGATGTAAATATGCTAAATGGATGCTAACAGTAATGAGCAGAGATGATTAAAACTTGATCTCGCTGACCAATCTCATGTTGCTTGACCCAGAGTAGGGAAGAATCTGGAATAACATGGTGATGAGAGAAATGGCAAGGCTAAGATATGGGGAAAAGAAAGCTTGAATCTATGTCATTTAGAACGGTAAGGATTAGGAAAGAAATGGCTTGAGTGTCTACACAAACACACACACTTTCAAGAGCCATGTGAAAACCATTCCTAATGACCTATTCAACGATTTTACAGTGATGAAATACTTCAAAATGTATCGAGCATGTAGACATCAATGCAGTTATTTAAAAAGCATTACTGTATTTTCTTTGAGTGTGTAATCCTTCTTTGCCTTTAAATGACATCCATTCCTTAAAGAAACAGAATCTAGAAAGAATATCATCTCTTTGTTCATAACAGAGGGAGGCAAAATGAAAGAAAGAAGAAAGAAAGAAAGAAAGAAAGGAAGGAAGGAAGGAAGGAAGGAAGGAAGGGAGGAAGGGAAAAAAGGAAGAAAGGAAGAAATGGTGATTTCAACTTAGGATTCTGAGACTTAAAACACAATAAAATAAACAAATGTGGTGCTGTGACAGAGAAGTCCACTGACATGAATCCTGTGTTACTGATCATATAAAAGCTTGGGTATGTCCCCTTTCTATGCATACCCCTCTGTAAGAAACTCCATTAAAAATCAGAGCATCGGCATTGGAACTTGTAATTATTTCATTAACAGACAGATTTTATGCCAAAATCGTGCTTGATCTTGCTCCTCTTCTTTATATTGTTCTTTTGTGTTTAAATCCTTGTGATGGGTAATCTCAATTGTCAACTCCATGAGGTCTAGAATCACATGAGTGGCAGGCTTCTGGATATGCCTGTGAGTGACTATCTTTATTAAGTTAACCGTCCTGGGAAGATACGCCTGCCTTGGGGGCCAACACTCCCTCTGCTGGGGTCCTGGGGTGAACAGACACATTTGTTACTCTCTGCTTCTCACCTTCCTGTGCAATGGGATGAGCTACATCACCTTCTCGTTGGTGTGACTTCCCAGACACAAGGAACTGTAACCTCACACTATGAGTCAAAGTAAACCCTTTCTCCCTAAAGCTGCTTCTGTCAGGACATTTTAACATAAGCAGAAGGGTAGCTAAGATAATCCTCCTTGGGAATAAGCAGCCCACATTTCAAATGTAACTTGTGCCAAGCATTGAACCAAACATTCCACTGTTCTTTATTTATTTGATCATGGTGACAGCAATTATGACATCATCTGTTTCACAATCCTCATTTCACAGACAGTGAGTCATGACATAAAGCTGTCAAATCTCTCCTGGGACTCTGCTTAGGTCAAGGTACAGAGCTGAGCTTTACACTCACAACCTAGTGAGAATGGTCTGAGTACCACTGAGTGTTTCTCAAGGTGTCAACCCAATATAGATTCAACCATCACTGATTTGGAAATGATGCAGTTGGTGTTCAGATTGAATAAGTGGCATCCTTCCTCTTTATTACCAGCCTATGCCTATCCATACTTAAAATGAGGTTTGAAATGTAGAAATCCCAACTAGGAAAAAGACAAATTTTTAAAGACATTTTTAAATTCATTTTACATACCAACCACAGATACTCCTTTCATCCCTCCTCCTGCTCCCCCTCAGCTTTCCCCCTTCCTTTGACTCCCCCCATCCCCTCCTGCAGAAGGGTAAAGCCTCCCATAGGGAGTCAGCAAAGCCTTTTATATTCAGTTGAGGCAGGACCAAGCCCCTCCCTGCTTCATCAAGGCTGAGCAAGACATGCCACCATAGGTAATGGGCTCCAAAACGCTAGCTCATGCACCAGGGATAGATCCTGAACCCACTGTCAGGACCCCTCAAACAGACCAAGCTATACAAACTGCTTCCCCTATGCAGAGGACCTACTTTAGTCCCATGCAGGCTCCACAGCTGTCGGTCTAGAGTTTGTGAGTTCCCATGAGCTTGGTTCAGTTGTCTCTGTAGATTTCCCCATCATGATCTTGCTTATATAATCCCTCCTTCCTCTCTTTGACTGGACTCCCAGAGCTCAGTCTCCTGTTTGGCTGTGGATCTCTGCATCTGCCTCCATCAGTTACTAGATGAAGGCTCTATGATGACATTTAGGGTATTGGCCAATCTGATTACTGGGGTAAGCCAGTTCAGGCACCCTCTCCTCTATTGCTAGTAGTCTAATCTGGGGTCATCCTTGTGGATTCCTGGGAACTTCCCTAGCACCAGGTTTCTCCCTAACCCCATAAGATCTCCCTCTATCAAGATATTACTTTCATTGCTCTCCCACTCTGTTCCTCCCTGACTCGACCATCCCATTCCCTTATGTTCTCATCCCCCATCACTGGTCTGTAAGAATCATAAACCTAATATTAGTGAGCCTATAGTAGTCTACCTATATTTTTAAAAAATATTTATTTATTTAGTGTATGTATGTATGTATGCATATGAGTGAGTATACACCCATGCATATATGTAGAAGTATATTCATGTATGTGGAAGTTAAGAATGTCATTTGAGAGTTGACTCTCTGGTTCTATTACATGGATCTAAGGGATCAAACTCAGGTAAGGAGGCTTGGCAGCAAGCACTCTTTCCTACTGAGCCATCTCATTAGCCCAGTAGTCTATATTTCTAAGTATACTTTCTTTGCTTTTTTTTTCCTTGTGATTCTTGCTTCTCTCTACTACTTCATATATGCAAATATTACTACAGAGGTGGGAATCTCATTAAAAGGCTAAGTATTCTGAAACCAAATTTTCTCTAAAGTAAATGTTAACCTCAAAGTTGACTAAAATAGAGTGTAATGGTGCCATTGACAGTATACCTCTGAAACGTTATTTTATTGAAACATCCTTGAGCCTTTCCACTGTAATAATTAATGATTTGGAATCACAGAACTTTAAATTAGGGCTGATCTTAATCCCAATCATCCTTTCATTCTCCAAGAAGGAAAGCTGAAACTGAGACATGTAAGCATACTCTCTAATGCTGGGGCTGGACCAGAAGCCATGCACCCTGATCCCAATCATGCTCAGGCAGCAGCTCGGATGCTGATATGCTGCTTCCATCCCAGGAAGCACAGCAGTGGCAGGGTCATGTTGTTTATAGCAAATTATCTCAGTTGGAGATACTCAGAAAGCAAGTATCTTATCTACCAGCTGACAGGCAGTTTTCATTCATGGAAAATGTCAAGATGGCATCTGCATGCTTTGAGCAGATAGGCATGGGGTGCTGAATCTGATCTACATGAAGGCATTTCAAGAGATAAAGACTGCCTTTTGAGATTTATCATCCTATGTGACTTAAGTAAGCAAATGCTAACCATTTTCTTCCCTTTTTATTCTTGATACAAAACAACACTGAATTGAAGATCTCATTTTGAAGGCAAGGCATTTTTAATTAATTAATTAATTTTAATCCCAACTGAAGCTTCCCCTCCCTCCTCTCCTAACACTCATTCCCTCTTCCTCCCTTCCCCAGCCCACTGCTCCTCCATATTCACATCCACAAAGAAAGGGGCAGGCCTCCCATGGCCATCAGCAAAGTATCGCTTATCAGGCTGCCATAAGACCAAGCACACCCAACCCGCACCACCACCCCTGTATTCAGGCTTGACAAGGCAATCCAGCATGAGGAATAGGTTTCCAAGAGTCAGCCAATACACCAAAGACAGCCCCTGCTCCCATTGCCAGGAGTCCCACAAATAGACCAAGTTACACAACTGTCTCATGCATGCAGAGGGCCTAGGTCAGTCCCATGCAGGCTCTCTGGTTGTTGGTTCAGAGTCTGAGTTCCCATGAGCCAGGCTAGCCTTTTCTGGGTTTTCTTGCTATGTCCCTGAACCCCAGGTTCCTGCAATCCCTCCTCCTCCTCAGCAGGACTCCCCTAGCTCTGCCCAATGTTTGACCATGGGTCTCTGAATCTGCCTCCATCAGTCACTGGATGAAGGCTCTCCAATGACAACGGGATAGTCACCAATCAATCACAGGGGATGGCCAGTTCAGGCTATGCATCCACTGCTGCCAGGAATCTCAGCTGGGGCTGTCCTTGTAGAATCCTGGGAGTTTCCCTTGCATCAGATTTCTACCCAACTCAAACTACCCCCAGTAAAGCCCAACTTTTCAGTCATCTCTCTCAGGACTCTCACCCTTTGCCCACCCCTCAATCCAATCGCTCAAGTTCCCATGCCTGCTGCCCCGAGTCCACCCAGGAGATTTCCTCTATTTCCCCTTCCTAGGGAGATCCCTTGGGCCCTCCTTGTTACCTAGAATCTCTGGGTCTGTGGATTGTAGCATGGTTATCTTTTACTTTACAGTTAATATCTACTTATAAGTGAAAGCATATCATGTTTGTCTTTCTAAAAGGCAAGGTATTTTTTTTCTTTATGTCTATATTACACCCCAGTCTATACTATGACCTTCTGGGACAACCCTTGAAGTTATATCCTGCTCCACCCCACTTTGATAGCTCTTCTCTCTCTTCTAATCCATTTCTCCAAGTTTATTGTGTGTTTCTACATGTTCATGTGCATGTAGATACATGCATGCAGCCAGCCATATGAATAGTTAGGTGTATGTGCATGTGGAAAGGAGGTCAACATTGACTATCTTTCTCAATTGCATTTCACTGTATGTTATTGAAGCAGAAAATCCCATTGACCCTGAAGCCTACAGATTCTTCTTGCCAGGGTGGGCAGTGAGGCCCAGAAATTTTATCCACTTCCATGAAATGGGATCACTGGCACATATGATTGAAATTGGCTTTGACATGGGTCTGAGGTCTGAACTCAAAAACTCAAGTTTGTGTGAAAGGCATTTTACTGACTGAGACATCTCCCAGTACCTTTGTTTCTCCAATTTGAGTGATGAAATGAGGAAAAGCAACCTTTACTTTCCTGTCATGAGAAAAAAATCTCCTCTTCCTTCTAACATCAAATTATTATCTCTGTATGCATTTTTCCTAAACGTAAAACCTTTTTGTAGTACACAGAGCTTTATCATTGTCAATACGTTCTCCAAGGTCTATGACTTCTATAGCTTAGCTGGAATCTACCCCAAAGCATGTTTTCCTTACAACTGTGTTTAGTGCTAGCATATGTCTTAGTGGGTTTGAAAACATGGCAATTCTAGTATATCCGGTGTCAGTTCATGTGTACAACCATCCAGTGCTCCTGCAAAGATCTACATAGATCTCACTTACTTGGATGTCATTCTGAGTGACCGAGTTGAGCATATACCAACCCCATGCCTGCATGGAACTTAAAAACCAAAGGGAAAGAAACAGGAAATAAGAAAATACATAGATTATACTGCAATATATTTTTAGATATCCTTAAATGTAAAGCAAAGATATAAAATACAGATGGTCCTTCCAAGGGGGACTATTGACAGTTAATATTTGCTGAGGGAAGGAGGATTTTCTTCAGTGCTTTAGCCACAAAAGTGTTATCCTTGCTAGACTGAGTAGCTTCCCACCCATGCCTATACAAGAGTCTAATTAAACTCGGTGAATCTTACACAAAATACTACATGAAAGCAGGAAGAGGTCTTGTTGAGAAGAATGTGCTAGAGGAAGAAGGATGAGAGAAAGGAATCATGGGAAGTCATGGTATAAATACATGAAACTATGAAACAATTATTAAAATGCAAAGAGCTGGACAGATGCCTCAGCAGTTAAGGAAGAACTATGGCTGCTCTTCCGAGGACCCCAGTTTGATTTTTGCTCTCTGAAGGGAAGCTCACAGTCGTCTGTAACACCGGTGCCTGAGAGTCCAGGGACCTGTTCTGGCCTCTGTGGACACCAGGTGTGCATGTGCTGCACATTCATACATGCAGGCAAACATCACACATACAAAATAAAAAATAAAATTTTAAATTTTAAAAATCAACTCGGATGAAAATAGGGACTCTATTTTCAATTACATTTATTTTTGTTCTTCTTTTTAAAGTAATGTCTTTTGAGTAAGTGATATTTGAACAGATACCTAAATAAAGTGAGAGCAAAGTTTAGAAAAGAGTATTCTAAGTAGAGGAGACAATCCACCATGGCAAGATGACCTTCAGCTCTCAGAGGATCTTCAAAATGAAAAGGTGATAGGAATTAGAGAATAGACCAGTGGAAAATGGGAAGGTTAGACAAAGACATCAAAGGGACACAGGAGTCACATGAAGGGATGTGAATTTCATTCTAAATATAATACGCAGCTACTGGAAGCCTTCAAACAGGGTTTAAAATGTTGTTTAGATGACCTTCAGCTTAGCTGAGAGATCCTGTAAAGGAAGGCCTTAGCTGAGGAAAGAGAAAGCTAAGTTCTGCACTGAGCTTCCTCACAAGTGAGTAGAGCATGTGTGTAGCAGGAGAGGGACATGAGGAGAGGGATAACAGTGTCTTGACAGGGAATGAAAGAATCATGTCACACAGGGAGAAAGTCGATCCTCAGACCATGATCTTCTCAAGCTAATTGACACCTATGTGGTGTGCACGAGGGACTGGGCTCCAAGTGTGGACACTTTGTGGAATCCCTTACTGGACCAGCAGGAGTGTCGGGAGCCATTGTGTGATAAGATTGACAGCACAGCCATTGTTTTTCTAGGAAAAGACATGATCTGGTCTGAGTCAGACATCACGGTCCCTTTGGATCCCAGTTTGCAAGTCAGTTTTCCTGGCATACAATCTTGTCCTTTCACTGTGGCCCCTGGGAACAATTTTCTTTCCTGAAAAAAAAATATGTGCAATATTGTGTAGCTTATATAATGTTTTGAAAATTAAATTATGTGTAACGACTTCAATGATACAGAGAATGCAATCCAGTAGTGGCAGGAATTTGGATTAATATGCTTAATCTCTTCCACAATTTACTTTTTAAATATGCATCTGTGTGTGTGTGTGTGTGTGTGTGATGCACATGTGTGCATGTCAGTTAACATGCAGATATGCAAGCACATGTGCTTATAAGACCTGAAGTTGGTATCAGGAATCTTTCTCAATTGCTCTTCACCTTATTAATGGAGGCAGGGTCATTCAGTTTAACTCAGAGCTCACCAGTGCTTCCAATCTAGCCAGCCACCTTGCTCCAGCAACTCTAAGAGCTAGGATTCAAGCCTACAGCCACAGCCACCATGTCTTATTCCTGTTCTGAGAACACAAAGTCTAGTCTTCACCCATGTGAGAGAAGTGCTTTATCCATTGAGCCTCTGTCCAGCCCACAATTTCTTTTCACGTATAAAAATATATGTTCTGAATATTATGTGAAAAGTACTTACTACACAGAATGATTTACATG
Organism: Peromyscus eremicus; assembly: GCF_949786415.1. Taxonomy (NCBI): domain Eukaryota; kingdom Metazoa; phylum Chordata; class Mammalia; order Rodentia; family Cricetidae; genus Peromyscus; species Peromyscus eremicus. Next base: position 75,583,963 of record NC_081431.1, on the reverse strand, counting down.
CGCTCAACATTAAGGAGTAACAGCACAACCTATTATTCACGACTGCACCTCTGTCTCCCTCCATGAACCTGAGACACATTTAGGATCTTATTCCTGAGTAGCATAAACTATCCATTTTTGAAACCTCGTCTTTCTGTCCCGTTAGCTTGTTCCTAGAGGAACGGCAGGATACGCTTTGGAGGGAAACATCCTTTCTCTTAAATACAGCTGATATGTGCTTGAATGAGCCTTGCTGTGTCAATTCTGTTACAGCATCGATATCATACTTTAGTTTACTCCACACATATATGCCAGTTATATCAAAATGCAATATACACTGAGAAAAATATATATGTCTGTCTATCTATCTATCTATCTATATCTATCTATCTATCTATCTATCTATCTATCTATCTATCTTCTATCTGTTCATTTATCATCTGTCTATTTCTCTCTTTCTATGTTGGAAGGATCCTGATATTTAATCTGGAAATGTTTACAGCTCAAAGCTAAAGTCTTCAAATATGGCCTACTGGTAGATTATGCATACTCAGTAAGAGAAAATATGTTATTCTTGTTTTAAACATTTTAAACATGATAAAAAAAATCACATGTTTTTGAGTAAATATCTGACTATTCTGTAATTATATAGAACGGGGGAGAGACTGGCTATTCTGCGCAGCCTGTGAACTTCCTTTACCTCACTAAGTCTCCGGTACTTACTAGGACTCTCAGATGCAGCCTGCTGCTTTACCTGTGTGAGCTCATGTGTGTCCAGAGGTTTAGGGGTGTGGAAATGCCATCAAAGGCAAGAAAGGCTGGAATGAAGGCTCGGTGGGCAAAGTACTTGCTGTGCAAACATGACCTGTGTTCCATCCCTCAAAATCCAGGTGAAATGGTACAAACCTGTAATAACAGCGCGGAGAAGGAGGAGGGTACTGGGGCACCCCTGGGACTACCTTTCCTGCCAATCTAGCCAAACACACACACACACACACACACACACACACACACACACACACACACACACACAGAGAGAGAGAGAGAGAGAGAGAGAGAGAGAGAGAGAGAGAGAGAGAGAGAGAGAGAGAGAGAGAACATGATCTGAATGTGGCACTTTCCAAACTTCCCACAATTCATTTTTAGCTGGAATGTGAATGCCAATGATCCCCATCAAAACAGCCAGTTGTTCAGTCTGAGATGTGCCCATTGTGTGCACATTTCCTTCAATCCTGTGGCTTAACATCTGTGCTTCTGTAAACATGACATGGATTGAATTACACGGACTGTTGTTTTGTTTAAACGAATGTGCTATAACCCTGATTAAAGGATCATGTGGGAGATTTTATAATAATAATTATATACAGTTCTCATTAGAGCCAGGAAGAACCTTAACTCATGTTTAATACTCTAAAGCATGGAACTAGTCACACTCATTTACGTCTGGAGCCTGGGGATGAGTGAGGCTGTGCTTCTGTCCTTTAGACGGAATGAGGGATCTCACAGCTGACAGCTTACAGTCAGTAGTGAAGGCTTTGTCTGTCAGGTCTTTGGCTGCTGTTCACTCATCCCTCCTTTCCCTTCCTAGACAGGCTTCCACTTCACTTATTTTGTATGCCTGTGTAGCTGTATTCTTGTATCAATAATTCAAACTAATTAACAGAGACCACCAAAAGACAAACTCGCCCAGCTCCAGTGTCAGAGGAGTCTTTCCCTGCAATGGCATCACATGGGGAATGTATCTGAGTGTTCGGCTTGGCAAAGATGTTCTGTCCTGGGAAAGGTAACGGGTCTATAGGATCCCAATTTCCTAAGCAACTAATTCCACTTACTGGTTATACCTTCCACAGCCTTTCTTTAAATCTCTTCCTCAGCATTCCTAAGATATGAAATGGAAATCAGGTCCAGTCTTGCTGAGTTTCAGGTGTGTGGGGGGAAGGGAGGGCAGGGAGGGAGTTGGTGAAATCATGCCATATAGGGAAATGCTGGAGCTAAGGCAGCAGAACCTAGTAATCAGCTATATGAACTCCATAGGATGCACTGTCAATATATCTATGCACTCAGATGTAGAGTTTGTAAATGCAAAAAAATACACCAAACAAACAAAACAAACAAAACAAATTCCACTCTTCTTTTTATAGTGTATTCTGTGTTAGTTACTTTTCTATTTGCTGTGACAACATATCAAGGGATGAATGGTTTGCTTTGGCTTATAGTGTGAGGATATGTCCATCATATGAAGGGGAAGGGGAAGGTATAGCTTCATAAGCATGAGGCAGGTGGTGGCATCCATTCTTAGGAACCAGGGAGAGATGATATAGTTATAAGTATAATTCAGGTGTAAAGCACTACTTCTCACTAGAATTTGGAGGAGTGCTCGCTGTTAAATATATTTCCACATTCTTGAACCATAAGAGGTTAAAGTATGAGTGGAGGGGGTATGGATGAGACTTACAGCCCCATCCATGTCAGGCAAGCATTCTATGGTTGGTATTACCCGCAGGTCCTCCGGAAGTTCCTTTTGCAAGCCTGTGTCCGGTTTTATGTGGTAATTTCAACTTCACTTATCTTCGGAAGTTGTCAAGTGCAAAAATATTTTTAAATAGATTCTCACTTTTCTCGGCACTGCATAAAATTACCAAAACAAAACATATATTTTTCTCACATTTTTTCAAAGGTATAAACAGAAAGCAGCAGACTTAATATGGAAAAATCGGTTCCATTATCCTGTACTTTCTCTCAAAGTCTGACCCACAAATGTCACTGGAGAACCGATTGTCCCTATGTCTCCAGTTAGGTGGTAAACTGGCAATCTATGTAGACAGGAACCTCAGGGGATAACAGTAGATCTGCCACATTGAAAGCTGAAGTCCCTCTTGGACACTAGAGGAACCACCTCAATTACATTTCCAGAGGCCCAGAATGGTTAACCCCATAAAGAACTCTCCCAATACCATGTGTCCATTAAGAGTAATTCACATATTTATTTATTCACTCATTCTCTCTTTTTAGACAAGGTCTTACTTCCTAGCCCAGAGTAGTCTCCTGCCTTAGCCTCCCAGATACTGGTATTACATGTTCATGTAACTGAACCCATTCGTATGCTGATTTTGGATATCTGAAATTTGCTAAAGAAAGACAAGGAATACCTCAAGTGGTTCAACTGTAAAACTGGGAATGAAAATAAATTTATGTTTTTTAAATAAAAAAGAACATAAGGAAAGTGGAAGAGATGGAGAAGAAATGAAATTCAGGCAAGAAGACTTTATTCCTAATTCTAATGGTTGTTATGGTTTTTTTTTTTTTCTAGATGTATGATCAGTATACATTAGTGCCATGGTGTAAAAGAGGCAGAACACTATCTGTATAAAACTGGCATGAGGATTTTGGTCTGCATCTGTGTGCAGCTGTATACGTGTGTGTAGATGTGTATACAAAGTGTGGGTGTGTGCATGTGTGCGCATGCATGTGTGTGTGCATGTGCTTATGTACTTTTGTGCATGTGTGTGTAAGTTACAAGACACCCTTAGTTGTCATTATTTAGGACACCACCCAGCTTGTTTTGTGAGACAGTCTCTTTCATTGGTCTGAAATCATCAAATAGGCCTGTCTCAGGGATTTGCCTGTCCTGTTTTTCTAATGCTGGAATTACAAATGTACACTGCCATGCCTGGCTTTGTTTTACATTAATTATGGGTGATCCAATTCAGATTGTCATGTTTGGAGGGCTTAACTCACTTAGATACCACCACAGCCCCATACAAAGGGTTGACACAGCCCTGCTACATGAAATCTATCTACTTATTGGTTAGTGTGGGGAAACTGGCTTCATTCTCTTACCAGATTCCCATTCTAAATTATTAATTATACTAAGAAAACAAAAACTGGGACTCTGTTTATGTTTCATACTCTTGGGTAGACAGGGCAGTGATCATTTTTTGAAGTTGGAGTGGCACTATGACCTAGCAAAAGAAATTGCCCACGTGGGCATGGAAACCTTGGGGGTAGAAGAGAAAACCCGCTACACAAACTATCTCACAACTACTAGCATTATCCACTGTGAGTTTTGTCTGTTTGGTGGCAATTGTGACAAGCCACATGCCTAAGGTCACTTACATGTCACCCAGATGGCTCAGGGCTTTGTTGTTTTTGTTGGTGTTTAGTTTGTTGGTTGGTTTTTGACAAAAATTCTTCATTTACTGAGAAGAGAGTTGGGAGAGAATGTGGAGAAAGATCACCCTGGCTTGTTTGGAGGAAGACGGGGACAGAAGAGGCAGTCCCTTGACTTGATTCTGATGTCTCTAGCAATCTCATTTTGGGATTCGACTTACCCAGAGCAGAAGTAAGAACACGAGGAGAAAGCACCTGGAATGCTTAGCCCCACCTATGCCGTAGGCACATCAACATTTGTTGTTAAAGAGAGTGTAAACAAATGGAAGTCGCTGTGGGAATCATTACCACTTAATTCAGCTTATTTCTTACCCTGATCTAGACTGTATGAGCCAGCTTTTTGACTCTACAGCAGAGTTCCTGGTGCAGGTAAATTCCATAGAGAAGTTTATTTGAGTCACAACGGTAGAGGTAGAGCCCGGCCAGCAATTCCTTACATATCTCAGAACACCTCCAGGGAAGTGGTCTGAGAGAATAGAGAGTGTGGAGTCAGCCTTGTACTTTTGTAACATTTCTCTCTCGAAAGTTCAAATCTCACAAGAGTAATGCAATCTGAGGATGAGAAGTGCATGAGTAGTTTGAGGCATGAGGTAGAGGGAGACAGCTATAAAAGAAGCCACTTTCTGAGCTAGCCTTACGTTTCTTCAGTTTTCCCTCTCCTTCTCCCTGAATGGCATCGGGTTGATTTCTGTTTCAGATACTCACTCGCCCTTGGTTTTCCTGAGGTCATTGCCTTGGGAGAAGGCCAATATGGTTTGACTTGTTCATTTGGCACGATTTATCACTTGGAGGCTTCCAGAAGCCTTGCCAATATTAACGGGTGCAGACACTTCTCAAATGAATGGTACCCAGGGATGTCAGCAGGGATGGCGCCATTAAATCATGCAGTGGAATTCTCTGCCACTGTGTGAAAGCCAGGTGAGGGGTCCATAGCTCGGGATGTTCATTGCCCAGTAAACTATGGGGTGCTTCTGAGGAGTCTGCAGAGTGAAACTTCACCCTGATGAGATGGTTTAGGCTGAGTGCAGGGTCAGGGGAGGGTTTAGTATTGAGTCACAGTGAACTATTTAGACTTTTCCACAGCATGTGACTGGCCTTCAGGTCTCTGTGGTGAAGAATAATGAAGGAAGTGCCACAGAGGATAAAGGACTGGTAAGAGGAAGAGAGGAATAAGGAAATCAAGTGTAGGACATGGTCAATGTGACACAATTACAGAACAATAGACAAGTAGAAAGCCAGTGTTCGTAGACCCCATTGTGTGTTCCTTCCTGTTACGTGACATTGTATCAGTTATCCTGATCTGCCCAAGCAGTAGACTCATGACTCTTTAACATGACACATTGTGGGTGCTGGTAGCCCCACTCATCCATCAGCCATTTTGAGGAATCTCTTGACTTCCATGCCCATTTCCTGCATGCCACCATGAAGTCTGATATTTTTATTTCCAAATTACTGACAACTGTAGTATAACACTCCCTTAGCTGTCACTCAGATGAAAGCAACACATTGGTTTTCAAAGCAGCCTAGAGTTACAGCAGGACTATAAAGAGTTGATTCCATTGGCTATTTTAGGATGTTCTGCTGGCTTTTGTGCTAATGCTCTTCCCCTGTTCAATGGCCTGACTATTTCATCTCCTTTAGCAAGGGCAGATGAGAACTTCAAGAGTAATTTCGGCTAACTACTAAATACACAAATCATGGTACTCAACTGGCTCTCAGCAGAATGTCCTTGTTTTGTTTTTTATCCTGCAGAGTTGGGATGGCAGAGCCTCAGCATGCAGCTAGTCTAAGCTGTTCACTAGATAGGAAAGCAGTGAATGTCATGTGAGGCCAGATGCCGGGGAAGGCAGGAGAACTTGGAATGATGGGATTGCCTGTGAGGTAGAAGGAGGCAATCAGAGTCTCTGGGTTCATTCTGCTAGCTAGAAGGGCCTTGGAGACTGAGCTATGCACATAGTTTGCATCTTTGTCTCAAATTCTTGACCTTCTTCTAGCTCAGATGGGAGAAATGGATTGTATCCCAGGAGCCCTGTCTGTTAGAGTGAAGGGCGGGATCTCCTTGCCATGCTAGACCTAAGGTAAAGGTCAAGCTTTTTTAGGCTGGATGGTAAATACTGAGACAGGGTTCTCTGAGGAAATGATCCAGAAAGGTTTTCTGTCAGCCAAATTTGGTCATGCTTTACATTTCTTCTCAACAATAGCAGCATCGTGACTCCCTCCCTCACTTAAGTCAAAGACATTCTCCTTTGGCCAACTTTGCAGTATGAAGCTGTGTCCATTTGTTCTTGTGCTGTTAAAGCCAGGGCTGAGGAGATTTTCAGTGGTCCGAGGGCACACTACACAAGTGTGAGGAGAGGCAGTATACCCAGGACATATGGAAATGTGAAGCAGACATGGCAGCCCTCTTGGAATTCCAGTTTTCATAAGGGAGAAACCCGAGCTGCAACAGCAAGCTCCGAGTTAAACTGAGCACCTCTAGGTGATGGTCACTTCAGTAGTCAACATGACACAAGCTAAAATCACCTGGGCAGAGTGTCCTGTCGGGGTGTGTTGTCTACCTAGTTCTGTGGTCATGTTTGGGGGAACTGTCAACTAAATCATGTGAGAATACTCATCACACTATGGTCCTTTTGGCATGGGGTTCTGATCTCTGAGTGGAGGAACTGAGCAGAGTGTAAGCAAGTGAGCACGAATACATGCATCTCTCTCTGCTGTGAATGTGACGTGATTGGTTGTTTGAAGTGACTGTCTTGACTGCCCCCGCAGTGATGTACTGTAACCGGAATCGTAAGCTGAAATAAACCCGTCTTCCCTAAGCTGCTTTTTATTAGAGTATCTTAATACAGCAGCAGAAATGAAACTAGAATACAACCCTCCATTGAATAAGATATAGAGAGATGAAAAATCCCAATGTTAACCTTGGGCCTCCACATGCATGCCTCCAAACACATGTGAACACACATATGTAAACGGATGCACACCACACACACAAGACCATGGCTCCTCTCTTTCTATTACACTGAAGTGCTTCAAATTCTAGAATCTGTGTACACTTTTTTCTTTCCTTTATCGGAATTTGATATAATCTTACTTGCTTTTTATTCTTCAAGGTTTTTACATCCATACAGCATAGACTTTTAAAGGAGAGCCACATTTGTGAAGAGAAGTAACAGTAAGTTGGACATTACTACTAAGTTTTCCCCTCCCCACTAGTTTTGAGTAAGTTATTAACAATTAAGACCTCATAAACTACTTGGATATTTGTTTGGTTGTAAAACTAACAATGCTCACTTTAGAAGTTTATAAATTACATTTTATTTTATAAATTAAAAATGCAACATTATATTTAAACTGTTTCTGAATAAGAGAGACTTAATATTTGCTTATATCATAGTCCTTAATTAGAATTTTTAGTTTATGCTTTCTTTTTATATGCTTATATATCTTGCATATAATATGCATAAATGTATGTATATAAATATGTATGTGAGTTATACACATTTACTATATATGCATAAATGTGCACATAAGTAGATATATATGTGAGTAAATATACATATATTTATAATTATATATGTTGATGTTTTTCAACTCAACTTCTATTGTAATATTTCCCATGGTCTTATGTACTCTCAAAATATTTTCAGAGATGGGTTAAGAGGCAAATGCATCATCAACTAATTTGGCCACTGAGATGTGAGGAACACATGAGCCCTGAAATCTGAGACTAGCCTGGGCCACATAATGAGGCTGTTTCTCAAAACACCTTTCTTACTGCTTAGAGTAATTTTAATTTTTAAATTTATAATAATAAAAACTTACTCTCTTGCTTGACAATCCCTGAGAATGAAAATTATATGTCCCTATGAGAACTTGCTACATCCTTTAATTCTCCACTTCCTGGTCTCTTCCCCTCAATCAATTGATCCCACACCCCATCCCTGGCATGTAGACAAAAGCGCACATGCTAGGCTGGTTCTCCCAAAGCCCAATGTATGACCATGGCATGAGAACATCACCCTTGCTCCACGCAGTTATTAGGAGACATGAATAAACTTGTGTAGTGACAGAAATTGTGCTTTGATCTCCATGGTGAAATGACTCAGGAGGTGGGATCTTCAGTGTCTAGGACAGGCTTCATCCACACCAGGCAACTCTCAGCTGTGTTTTCCTTCTTAAACAACTGCCAAGATCTCTATTAGAAGGTGTGTTGTGAAAACTGAGGCTCTGAAATCAAGCAGGGATGGACTCAATTCTGCCTCATCTGCCTGAATGACATGTGTAGGGATGTCCTTTGTTCTATTCCTGGCTTATTCCCTGATTAAGCTGGTTCTGGAGAAGGATAGATGTACAAATGTATGAACAGGTACTGGCATGTGTTGGATATTGTGTGTGTGTGGTGTATTCATGTACATGGATATAGGTGTACACATGTGTATACCATAGAATGCATGGATAAGACAACTCGGTGTTATTTATTACCTTCTACCTTATTGAAGACAGTGTCTCCTGTTCCCTGCAGTGTACACCAGGCTAGCCTGCCCATGAGTTGTTAAGGATTTCCCCGTCTTCACTTCCCATCTTCCTCTAGAAGTCCTTGCAATGAATTCTGGAGATTTGAACTCAGGTTCTCATGTGTATATGGCATATAGTTCACCTAATGAGCCACCTCACCACCCAGAGCCATAGATATTTTTAATCAATGCTAATTCTGTATGTGTACAGACCCCCAGAGATATCCACACTAGGTACATGCCACATAATATCACACACACACATGCATGCACATACACACACACACACACACACACATGCACACTCACATGCACGCACACACACACACATGCACACACACGTGCATACACACATGCATGCACAGGCATGCACACACACATGCACGCATGCGCGCGCACGCACACACACACACACACACACACACACACACGCACACGCACACACACACACACACACACACACACACACACACACGCTCCAGAAAACCTCTCAGAAAGCAGACAGGAGAAAGGAGTGCTGCTCTCCCTGCAGGTTCCCACTGGTCCTGCTTCCTGAACTGGATTTGTTTGTTTCCCTGCTTCTGTTTTCCCTGTTTGCTGTACTATGTTTATGGCTGACTTTTTCTTCCTGTGTGTCTTCTCCAGCATCCATTCCTTCCACCGTCTGGGTTGCTGAAGATGCTAAGCAACTAACTTTCTTTACTGTTGCTTCTCTCTCCAGTAAACACAGTGTGTGTGTGTGTGTGTGTGTGTGTGTGTGTGTGTGTGTGTGAAATTTACCACCACCACCCAATCCAGGCATCTGCTGGGCTGTAAAATAAATTTGTATTATGTCTTTCTGTCTAGTTTATCTTTTTTACATTTATTTATTTGCATATCACTTCCCGTGTTTGAGGATGTGCATACACCAAGGCATGTACGTAGAGGTTATAGGGCTCAGATCTCTCCTTCTGCTGTGCATTCTAGTGACCAGGTTGTTAGGCTCAGCAGTAAGCACCTGTATCCGTGTCCTTTCCCCTTTTCTGTTAATATGAGCGTTATGTTACACTGGACCTTAGCCTATTCTTGATACTGTTCATTTACGAGGGTTACAAATTGGACTGAGCATGCTGATGATAGTCTGGCCAATCTTGCCACGGGCAATAAAGGCCTGGCCCCAGTTCATACAGGTGCTTGCATCCCCACCATAATCTTAAAGAGTTTTCCTTCCCCTTACAGACCTCCAATCATAGAAAATCAGGGTCTGTGGTTTCACTGAAGGAGAGAATTTCAGGGAAATCCAATATAAAGTAGACTTGGAGACTTACAGAGAGTCATTATTATGTGTGGATATTTACTACAGGGATTATTAGAAGAGGCAATCAGAGATAGGATAGGTGAGCTTTGGCTTCTGAGGGAGAACAGGGCTAGGTGAATTTACAATATGTATGTGCAGGATTTTAGTGTCTCTCAAGCTACATGTCAAAGTTAAGATTCACACACAAACACTTTAGCATTTCTCAAAGTGTAGTATAAAACAAGATTAAAGTTAAAGACATCTGAGGCTGGGCGCAGCCATTAAGCACTTACCATACAAGCATGAGGAAAAGAGATCCCCAGAACCCAGCAAAACGTTGGTTGGCTATGGTGGCCTACCTGTGAGTAGAGCTCCAGAGGGCAGAGTGAGAAGACATCTGGAGGAAGCTGGCCAGTGAGACCTGTGGTACTGGTGAACTCTAGTTCAACTGGGAAAACTTGTCTCAGAGAATAAGATGAAGCAAAGTAGAAGAGGATTCCCAGTGCCAACCTCTAGGCCTCCACATGCCAGCACACAAACACACAAGCACCCACATATACATGTGTCTGAACAACTCTTCACATTCACACACCAGGTACACATGAAGAAGATAGACAGGGAAAAGAAGTTGTGACTAAGTTTATGAAAGGAATTGTTTAGGTTTAATAGAAAGAGTAGAGTGCTCAAGGTTACACACTATTTGCACAAAAAGGAAATATTGTTTGTTTATTGTTTTTGACATCTATGTTGGTAATGTTTGTAGGAAAATATGGACCATCTAAATAATTTTAATCTTCATCAAAGTTCTCCAAAGTTCCCTGAATTGGTCGGCAGGACATGAAAACCAGGGTGTCACAAGGAGTCATTCCCCTCTCCTATACCACGCTTGCCTTGTTTGGCCCTCAGATTCCCATGTTTCCTAACTTGTGTCAACCTGAGCACAGTTTAGGAATGAATGGCAGTTCCTACCTGCAGAGGTCTATCTACCACGATATCTTTAGTGATCCATTTAACACTGCAGTCTCCATGTGTGTTCAGTACAATTTAGCTTGTATTTCACTAAGATTGTCAAATTCTCCATTATCTCAGTTTCTCAAAGGCAGTACTCAGTCTCAAATTTAGATATGAATTTTGTGTTGATATATTTGTTCTGATAGTAAGTCAGTACTTGGTTTTCCATTTTGTTGTTTGGGTTATAGTCCTGGGGATTTTGTTGTTGTTTGTGTTGGTTTGAACTGATATTTAGAAAAACTTTTAAGATTCTTAGATTTCTAGTTTCTGGACTCTTGTCAGTTTGCTTATTATTGATGTCGCTGAGAATCGATGCCAACAGCAGTCATTATTTAAGAACGTCCTCCTGTGAGTTCTGTGTCTGTCAGAGCTCCTCCTGGAAAGGAAGCTGGAATTAGGGATGAGGAGGTGAATCCTGGGGTAAACACTTGTCTCTCAAGCTGTGGATTTGCATTTGATCACCTGAACCCACATGGAGAAGTCAGGCACAGTGAACAGCATGTGAATCCCAGAACAGGGAAGGCAGAGTCAGGAAGACTCCAGTGTCTCTCTAGTTTGCCACCCAGGCTTTCTGGTGGATTCTAGCCCTGTGAGAGACTTTGTCTCAAAACAAGGTGAGGGCATGGTGAGGGCTCAGTGAGTGATAGCATCTGCTGCATAAGTCTGGCAACTTAGTTGAGCACAAGGAAGCAACACAAAGATAGAAGAAGAGCCAATTCCACAATGTAATCTTCTTATCTCCACATGTGCACCATGGCACACAGGCCCGCACCCCACCCCCTACACACACCACACACCCCTTCCCACACACACACACACACACACACACACACACACACACAAACACACCTTCACAGGCCCCACCTCATAACTTACAGAGACACTCACACAAACACACACACACCATAAACACACATGCACAACTACCACACACAAACACACACACCACACATACAACTACCACACACAGCCACACACACACACAAAGACACACGCAACTACCACACACAGACACAGACAGACACAAAGACACACACAACTACCACACACAGACATACACACACACACACACACACACACACACACACACACACACACAGGAAAGTTGAAATAGATCCCTCATCCACCTCAATCCCAGGTGCCTTCATCCTGAATTTTCAAGCACCTGAGACCACATTCAGTCACTTACTTACATCACATAAACTCAGACTGTCAACAACAAATCAGTGCTACCCGCCAATGTGGAAAAGCTTGCATTCTTTTTTCCTCTGGGAAAAGCACGCATATGCATACACGCACACACACGCACACACACGCACACACACAGACACACACACACACAGACACACACACACACACACACACACACACACACACACACACAATGACTGAAGTTAAAACACTTCTTAGAGTTCTAACATTGCTGAATTCCACAAGCCAAGAGCAATCATCCTTCCAATTCTTTCCTTTAATTACATGAAATGCCATTCCGCAAGCTGAACAGAGCAAAAGCAGGGATTTCACTTCAACCAAAGACAAATGCACTTCCTATTCCCAACTATTAAAATCCAAAGCCTGTGGCTTTTCCAGGATTAATAGGACTTTGATGCGTTCCTGATAGGTTTGACTTTTAGATTCCCAAAGCTGGCCCCATGCCTGCGCTGGCAGCGGTTCATCTGCTTATTTCTGCTCCCAGAGGACAGAGCTATTTCAGAATATACATTCTCTGTTTCCAGAGAAAAAATACTAGGGAGGGCTAAGTTAAAAAATAAACCTGTGGGACTTTTATTTCCTTTGTACCAGTATAACTTGGGTGGTTCTAATGGCTGTGAATCTGAAGGAATAAAACATGTGGCTTCTGGTCTCCTTCTCTAACAATTAATTTCATCAAAGAAGATTTTGGAAGCTTACAAACATTGCATAAAAATACACGGTGGTTCTGGACAAGACTTCAAAGGACCTGCGGGGCTGAGAAGATTCCCAGCACAGAAAATCAATTTCCGGTAAATAGTAAAGAGGCAAAGATTTGAGGCAAATGTCAGACATGATTCTGGAGAGTCTGTTTCTGTTCACTTTCTGGAAGCATTGGCTAAAAATTTGAAATAGATACTTTCACTCTAACTCAATTCTTTTGCATTTTGCCATCTCCACTGGTGATATCAAAGTTAACATTTCATGTATTGCTTTAGACCCGCTTTTATTCTGAAATATGAGTAGGAAGGAACCAAGGTGTAAATAAATAATCTACATAAGTTGGGTATATGGAAAATTTCTAAATATTTAGATAAGATTAAAACTACATGTACATCAAGATGAATTTTATCAGAGCTCACTATAACTAACTCCAACAATTGATAGAAATCATTTAAAGAATGTGATACTGGGCTGAGAAGATGGGTCAATGAGAAAGTGTTTGCCATGCAAGTGTGAGTTAGAATTGTGAGAGCCATGCCGAAGCTTGGCACCACAGTGGACATCTGTAATTTCAGCATTCCTCTGGTGAGATGGGAGGGAGAAGAATCCAAAAGTCCAGCTGGCTGACTTCTGCAGGTGGAAGACAACATAGACACCCTGTCTCGAAGTATGGTGGAAGTGGAGGCTGAAGAGTTTTCTCAACAGTTAGAAAGACTTGTTCATCTGCTAGAAGACCTGAGTTCAATTCTTAGCACACCTACAGTGGCTCACAGCAATTCTAAATCCAGTTCTAAAAAGTCTCTGACCTCTTTTCTGGCCTCCCAGGCAATGAGGCATGTATGCAGTGCACACATACACATACAATAAAACATTCCTACACAAAAATAAAAGCAAAACTTAAAGAAAAATAAAGAAGGTAGAAGGCAATGATCAACACCAAAGGTTGTCCACTCATCCTCATATGCAGACAGTGGTAAACACACACACACACACACACACACACACACACACACACACACACAGAGAGAGAGAGAGAGAGAGAGAGAGAGAGAGAGAGAGAGAATGTTCCTGTTGTCTCAGGCTCAGGGCCCTAGAATTTAAAATCATCCCCTTTAGCTCCCCAATTCAACACAAGCTCTGTTCTGTAAGCCACAGGGAACACCAAACACCCCTAGCTAGCTTGTCTTCCCGTGTTGTTAGTGTTAGGGGATCCTTCAGCCACAGTTCTGTGAGTCTTTCTCTGTATCCACTGGGCCCTGGTAAAAGCTTCCCAGGGAAGGAGCTGAGAAGACGCCCAACACTGCTACAAACTCCCATTCTGTAATAGAACTGAAGTTACTGTGATGGAAGCCAGAACTTCTTTCCTCATCTGTGCAGACAGAAGACTGCCTTTCCCCCATTTTTAAGATAATATACAGCTAGTTCCATGAAAACTATAGATTTACATTTTTATTTAACATCATATCTCCTATGAAACCCTTGTTATTTCTTGAGATAATGTGTCCATTGCTTCTTTCATTGCAATGAAAAACTACCTGACAAAATCAAGGAAATCGAGGGTAATTTAGGCTCAGAGTGTGGTGTCACGCTCCCCTGGGGAGAGGAAGCATGGCAGCAGGAGTCCAGGCAGCTGGTTACACTGCATAAAGTCAAGAAGAGGAAGGAGGTGGGTGCTGGTGCTCACGGCAGTTTTCCCTTCTTATCATCCAGTACCCAGACCTTGAACGATAGAGTCAATATTTAAGATGGGTCTTTCCACTTGAATTAACTCAATCAAAAACTCCCTTGCAGGCATCTCCAGATGTGTTTCCAGATCTTGTTAAGCTAACAAAATTACCCCCCACAAGTAACCACATTACTCCAATACCTTACCCTGTGAGCTCAGTCAGCATCTATGGGAAGAATTGAGGTAACATATGTGAAAATTCCCATATTCTTGGGACTGTTATAATGATTGTGAGTCAAAATTTTCTTACCTATAAGTCCTTCCCTTGTGTATAATCAAGATGCTATATTACAGAACTTAGTGTACTCTAGACACACACATAGAAGCTTATGTTTCCCTTTTCTTTTTCATTGTTTGTATCCTCTTCTTCTTGCTATCAATATATCTCCCAACACGTTTTCATCCTGTGTCCTTTGAAGCTATTTGATCTAACAAACAAGTCAAACAGGAAAATTCCCTGTTTCCCTGACAAGGATTCTTCCAGCTGGGTTCTGACCCTCCTTGTATGACAGTAGCTGAACAAGTCACTTCCTTTTATCCTAATGTTCATCCCTTGTGAGTTAATAAACCAATGCATTCCTGTGTTCAGTACAGACTTCTTGAAGGACCCAATATAATTATCTACGTGCATTTGAAGCCTAGTGAGTTAATGGAAAGATTGCTTATGCAATGGGAAGGACTGCAGACTGACTTAACAAATTGAGCAAAATTGCCTGTTTCACACTTTGATCAGTAACCATTCTTAGATTTCGGATATTTTGACTTACAAATTTGGCAATGTGACAGAAGGGCGTGTCAGGATTCTAAAATGTGTTAGGAAGAAAGTCATTCAAGCAGCTAAGTATAGTTTGGACTTGAGTTGTGTGAATTTAATTGATCTGCATTTTAAAGGAAGGAGATTCAGCATTAAACCTTGCCATGTATGATTGGTTCTCAAAAGTATCAGACTTGGGAGCTCTCCATCAGTAGATTAATCTATCTCTTCCAATGAGACAGAAAAATAAGCAAGTGTGTTCCTTGCCTGTTCTTCACAGAAGTTCTGTTTTCTTCAAAATGTTGAAAACATTGTATACAATTGTATTCCTTCAAAAACAGGTATGTAAAATGATACTGGTTTGTGATGGTATTGTGTTCCCTAAAATATTATGTGACCCTAATAAACTTATCTGGGGTCAGAGAACAGAACAGCCACTAGATATAGAGGCCAGAGAATGGTGGCACACACACCTTTAATTCTATCGCTTGGGAGGCAGAGATCCATCAGGATCTCTGTGAGTTTAAAGCCACACTGGAAACAGCCAGGCATAGTGACTCATGCCTTTAATCCCAAGAAGTGAGCCTTTAGTCCCAGGAAGTGAGGGCAGAAAGCAGAAATGTATATAAGGCATGAGGACCAGGAATTAGCCTGCTTATGATTTTAGGCTTTTGAGCAACAGTTCAGCTGAGATTCATTCTGGATGAGGACTCAGAGTCTTCCGTCTGAGGAAAAAGGATCAGCTGAGAAGTTAGCCAGGTGAGGTGGCTGTGGCTTGTTCTGCTTCTCTGATCTTGCAGCATTCACCCCAATATACCTTGCTTCAGGTTTGTTTTTATTAATAAGAACTTTTTAGATTCGTGCTACACTGGTATTCAACTTAACTCTCAAAATTATTCTTTTTTTTTCAAGAAGATTTATATTATTGGCCCCAATACCACCCATCCTAGCCAAAGTATTCCATTCAACATTTACAAATCTTTAATTTCTATGTTTCACCTCCTTTAAAACTTCCACTTAAAATATTTTGTTCCTCAGAAGAAAAGAGATAGAATGCTCTCTTTTGGAATACCTTCTATATTTTACATGTTCATTTCTATACTTTGTATCAGGGTTTCACTATTTGGTGATAGTAACACTTTTATCCAGTCTACCTGGTATGTTAGGAAGATAAATCCTTACACCCTGTAGCTGGTAATTCCTGACATCACCACAGTGACTGACACTAAGCAAATACTCCACTAAATAATAAGTGACTAGGAGTGCTCAGCTGTGGAGTAAAAATCTCTAGCCATCTCTTCCTCTAAGGCTCAGGGGAGGAGCGCTGTGAAATTCTCCCTCTAGACACGACATGACTGCTGTGCACATCAACTCACAGTGGCTGGAAGACTTGCACAACATCAAGGCATTTAACATTCCAGCTTCAGTGGGAAGAAGCTCGGAGGCTCCACCCATGCTGAGGAGATATTGGCAATTGATGGCTGCTGAGGGAGGGGAGTCACTCTTCCTCGGGGATGTGGTCCCTGGCAGTTCCCTGTGTTGTGATGGCTAATCCCACCTCCATGTGCAGCAGGTGGGCAGGACTAACTGGACTCAGTGGTAAACACATATTTAACATGAAGTTGGGAGGAAGATATGTTGGGTGTACTAGAGAGATTTCTACGTGGGGTTGAAGGTTGATATGAACAAGATACATTATATACAAGGATTAAATTTTTAAATAGTAAATTTAAATTATTATGGAAAAAGGGTAAGTGGATGGATGAATAAAACACATATCTGAAGGTGAAGAGTTGCTTTAAAATTTTCTGAGTCTGTCCTGTATTATAATGTTAATTCCATAGAGGCACATTCTCAGCCAATTATTGTAGTGGACCCTTGAAACTCATAAAATATTTTCCCTTTTAGTTATATAAAATATAGTAAAAAAAAAAAAGTGACCATTTTGCTTTGAAATACACTCCGGCCCTAAGAAATGCATAAAAAGTGAAAATGGAAACTCACAGTCAGTGAGTCATAATCTCTTGGAAATGGTTGCTGTTGAATTTGTGTCACTGTGCTTGTGCTGGGCTCCACAGCTGCCTGTCAGAGACCGCCATCCAGGACACTAATCCATCTGTTCACAGAGTCTAATGCACCCGATTCCTTCTCTTCTAAACACTAGGTAAAATGCAACCTATGTGTTTCCTTGCAACCGTCATACGATCCCTTTCTAATTTTCACTAGAAATTAGTATCATGAGGCTTAATTTTTGTACATTCATTCAAAATCCCCCCTTTCTAAAATGCACTGTGAAAAGAAGCTGAAAGTTTAGGGATGGGGGAGTAGAAGGTAACTTCTCCCTTGCAAGGTGTTCAAGGTCAAGGTGGGGACACAGATTAGGGGGTGATCATGACAGATGGTGTGGTTATGTGTGAAGCAGAAGAATGGCTGGGTTTTATACAGGACAGCAAGTAAATCTACTCAGACCGGGACACGGGGGTTTTAGAGGCTGTCCCACTGGATGGGGCCATGAGTGTTGGGAAGGTGGCAAAGAAAGGTTTAATAAACAGACAGTAACGAGATGAAACTTACTCACAGGACTGAAGTCGGTTCAGGGACCTCAAACATAGTGGCTAGATATACACACATACACACACACACACACACACACACACACACAAACACACACACACACACACACTGGATTTTCATGTCTGAGAAGGGTGGCAGGAAATCTGGGGACAGAAGCAGGAATCGTTCCACAAAAGAACTTACATGTCCTTTCCAGCATTGAGAAGCTTGTGGCCTTAATAAGCTGAAAGTATGGCTGAAGAAATGACTCATCAGTTGAGAGCACATACTGCTCTTAAAAAGGACTAAGGTTTGGTGGCTCCCAGAACCTACATTAAGTGGCTCACAACTACCTGTAAATCCATCCTCCAGATGATGCAGTGCCCTCTGGTGGCCTCTGATGGCATTGCACTTCACAAACCTATGTTCAGGCGCATACACATACACATAATTAAAAAATAAAAATAGCCAGGCACTGGTGGCACATGCCTTTAATCCCAGCACCCTGGAGGCAGAGCCAGGTGGATCTCTGTGAGTTCAAGGCCAGCCTGGGCTACCAAGTGAGTTCCAGTAAAGGTGCAAAGCTACACAGAGAGAAACCCTGCCTCAAAAACCCTAAATAAATAAATAGATAGATAGATAGATAGATAGATAGATAGATAGATAGATAGATAAAAATAAAAATAAAAATAACCAAGCATGGGAGCACACATCTTTGATCTCAACACTCAGGAGGCAAAGGCAGATGGATCTCTGTAAGGCTATCCTGGAGTTCCCAAACAGCCAGGGATACACAGTGAAACCATTTCTCAGAGGAGGAGGAGGAAGAGTAGGAGGAGGAGGAAAAGTAGGAGAAGGATGAGGAAGAGGAGGGAGAAGGGAGAAAAGAAGGAAAAGGAGAAGGAAAAGGAAAATGAAAAGGAGAAGAAAAGAAGAAAAAGAAAAAGAAAAAAAAAGAAACCTTTGAAGAGATCAGAGGAATATTGATCAGAATAGCAGCCTAGCCACCTAGAATAAATGGTCACATAAAACACAGTTAAAATTCAGATAAATAAGCGATGCTTATTTTAAGAATAACCCTGCTATAAAATTTCCCTGGGGACATATACACACTGTGAAGAGAACTATCTATTGCTATCCTGAAAGTCAAGTTTCAGTTGGGGTCCTGCATTTTTATGCATTAAATCTCCCAGCTTCATTCTAGTGGCAGTGTAGAGAATGAATTGGAGAAGAAAGACCAATTTAAGGGATGAGTTGTTAAACTCCAGACTCACACAGAGCTGATGCTGGTGTTCAGGATGTGGACTCTTTTGTTGCCAGGACACAGAGGGCTAAAACCTGCAGAGAAAGACTATCTTTAGGTCTTATTCGGAAGTCAGCAGATATTTTAGGATGAATAGGTGCTGTTTGTGTTCCCGTGCCGCAGCACTGGTCACAGGATGGAGACATCTGTTCCTTTGATAAGTAGATGCATGCGTGCATGTCTGCTCTGCAGATTGTGGAGTAAATCAGATCGTGTTGTAAGAACGCCTAGGATACAATGTCTTAATGCTTCTTTTGGGTCTTAGGCCTAAGCTCACAAAACACACACATTTAGTGTCTTTATTATGATTTGAACACTTCAAAGTCTTGACATAAATATTATTTCAATGACTTTGTCAAAGGACATTAGTGTTTAAGTCAGAGTGTCAGATAAGGAAATCAGTACAATGAAGTACTCTGATTTCTTTCCCCTGGTAATATGTTCTTTGTTACTCCAATGTCATCATAGGCCATGCATTTCCTAGCAGAAGTTTCACAGCCTACACTTGACTCCTCTGCCATTTACAGTGTCAGCATGATTCACTCCGCTACATGGCTCATCTCTGAGAGCTTGCTTGGTTTACCTTTTGTATTCACACTAAACTGAAGGTTACCAGAAGGGGAAGATGAATCTCTGTCTTTTTCTAAGAAATACCCATGTAATTCTATTGGCTGGTCATTGGGCATATGGAAGACCTAGTAATATTTGATTAACAGACTAGCATTGACAGCCAGGAATTAACACAGGGATCTAAGGTCATATGGCATCTTACACATTTTGCATCCCCCTGAGGCTCCCTTTAGTCCGTGCCTTGAGAAACCACATGGAGGTGTGTTTACACAAGCAGAGCAAACACAGAACTGTAGACATGGGACTATTTAGAGGGTGTACTATCCATCCTATAAAAAGTGCAGAATGGAACATAAACCACACTAAAGAGACAGAATCTTAACATCGATTGATTA
Organism: Peromyscus eremicus; assembly: GCF_949786415.1. Classification (NCBI taxonomy): domain Eukaryota; kingdom Metazoa; phylum Chordata; class Mammalia; order Rodentia; family Cricetidae; genus Peromyscus; species Peromyscus eremicus. Next base: position 75,563,798 of record NC_081431.1, on the reverse strand, counting down.
GATAAGAATGGGGCAGCTAACAGTAAGTTAGATACTGTTTTAAGAATACCTCAGACACAAAGACTCAGTGGATTCTCTTGGGTTTCAGATCCAAATTTTCAAACATGAATCATCTTAGAGAGATGACTCATAAGGTTAAGAGCACTTCCTGCTCTCACGAAGGATGCAAGTTCAGACTCTAGGTCCTATGCCAGATGGCTCACAACTGTGTCTGTGGCTCCAAGGGATCCTACCTCTTCTGTCCTCTTAGAGCATCTGCACACACACACACACACACACACACACACACACACACACACGTACAAATAAAAATATAAATACTTTTTGTATAATAGGAGTTCTGACATCTGATTTCTGCTTGCCTTCCCAGGATGCCCTGCTCAGTACTTGGCTCCTTGTTGGACCTTTTGAGTCCAGTGTTCCTCAGCCACTGTCTAAGTTCTGCGCTATGCTGAGTATGGGTATTGGAGTGCAATCTCTCAATTTATCAATGAAGTTAATTCCCCCAATTGCTTAAGCTCCCCAACATTAATATTGTTTTATATTCATGAGTATATTCAACATGAATTCTGTGTGGTATCATTAGTCATGTGTGTATATTCTTCAAAATAAAATGCATATGACCTGTGCTTCCTACATGTTGACTATAACAGTCGTTCTCGTGGCAATTCACAAAGCAGAATCACTCACCTCACTGGTGAGTGCACAGCTTGCTGAGTCTCAGGATTAAATCCAGATGGTCCTAGTGGGCCTGAGGTCTTGCAGGTTTATCAAGTTCCCAGGTGAGGCTAACTGTGCTGAATCAGAACCACACTTTGCAACCAGGAGTTTCAAGAAATACATTCTGATGTTTTTCTGTATGTGTTTTATGTTTACAAATACAATTTCTAGAGTTAACTATTATGTTTAGAGGCAGATAATTTTTCACTTTTATCGTCATGTCTATACTTTCATCTTTAAAATGAAAATAAGATATGCATTCATATCTAAATATGTCAAAATAACTCTTCACAAAAAGTGATCAACGTAAATATAAATTTTTATACACCCATGCATACATTGAAGTATGTTTTGTTTGAGTGTCTATTTATGTGGGTGTTCATATGTATGTGCTTTTGCATGCATGGGTGCTTATTCATAGAGCAAACAGAGACCATCTTGAGTATCATTTCTCAGGTGTCTTTCACATTGTTCTTTGAAACAGGTCCCTCACTGACCTTGAACTAGTAGACTGCACTGGCTAGGCAGCATGCGCCAAGGAACTGCCTACCTCTGTCTCAGGCACTGAGATTACAAGTGTGTACTCCCATGTCTGGATACTTTAATGTATTCAGGACAGAATTCTGGCCCAGGTGCTTTCAAGGCAAGCACTTTTCCCATTGAGCCATCTTCCCAGCCCGCCAGGCACGTTTCACATGAGTACATTGTTATAAGTACATTTCTAGGTAGCATTTATGCTGGGCATGAATACATGCACGTCATTAACCGGTTTCCATTTTCAGTGATGATTAAGTGCATGATTACATTACATATTTTATGTTAAATTCATTTCCAAACGTGTTCCAACAGACTTGTCTTCCTCCTGGCTGGGTTAAACTTTATTAGTAAGATGATCTTTTCAATTTTCCTGGAGTACATACATGCCACACTGCCGCTGTATGTCATATGTGAAACTGCCAAGTCAACTAAGGTCCACAAATTTGGGGGACCACCAGGGTCCTCCTGTAAGGTCAACTTTTGACCATTTCCCTCTGCCCCTCCCTCACTCGGCTGTGCAGAAATTGTTCCAGCATTTAATTAATGAGAACACAGCACAAACTCAATGTGCCCTGCACTCCTGGGTCATTTCTCTTCCCTCTGCTAGAAATGCCCCTTAGTTTTAAAGGCATATGTTTTCTTTCAAGGAGGAGTGAGAGGAAGAGGAGGAGGAGGAAATGGGAACAATGAGTTTGGGGCCTTACAGTTAGGAGGTAAAAAGCAGATACAAACTAATGAAAGTGGAAGATGAACTGCAGGGAGATGGCTCAGTGGGTGACATGCTTGCTGTACAAGCATGAAGACATAAGATTGGAGTCCCAGATAAAACAGCCTTGATAACATGCCTCTGTAATCCCAACACTCCTACACGGAGATGAGAGACAGAGGCAGCAGATTTCCTGGACAAAAATAAGAGCCTATTTCAAACAGTAGAGAAGGTAGGGACTTTCACTGAGGCTGACCTCTGACCTTCACACATACCATCACATGAATGAAACTTCACTCTCACACGGGAATGTACACAACCACACATCACATCATCCACATACACAGAGACACAATGACACCACATAAGAAAGTGGCCAGTTGTTCAGGTTTAAGCAGGACATTCACTGCTCCGTTCAACACTACTTTTCCTTACACAATTCATCAGGATCCATAAGAAAAAGAGGCATGGCCTAGAAAAAAAAAAGAAAGGAAAGAAAACCTAGAGTAATGAGGTTCATGGTGCACATTGTATCTTTATGCTACTGTTTTTGATCAATGTTATCCTTAAACCCATAGTAGATGACAGTCAGGGTCCATTAGCAACATGCTCAAGAGTTCTTTTCTCAAAGTGGAGAAACCAGGATTTCAGTGAATTCCTTCTGATCTCAAAGCTTAGATCCAGAACATTGGATCAGGACTTTCATTTTAGGAAATAGAGGCTGAGAGAAAGGCAGTTATTTCAACAGAAGCTGGTAAGAGAGACTTCAATAATGAATCAAAATCCCAGGGAGTTCACTAGGACCCACGTGTCCCAATCAGGGTGACCTGAAAGCTGGAGGCAGCCTCTTGAGCACCAGTAAGATGAACTTGGCACATGAAGGGTGGTAGGAGCTCAGTGTAGAAAGCCATCTGCGTCAGTATGTCTCAAATACAGAGTGGTGAGCAGCCCTCACAGTAACTGTCATGGGTCTCTAAGGCTCATAGACATTTTATCCACATCCATAGCTTTTATCCGGGTTTCTGGCCTGTAGTAAGTTCACAGCTGAACTTCTGGGAATTAATTGCTCAATTAGAGTTGTTCCTGTGTGCTGACTAGCTTATGTCAGCTTATCACAACTAGGGTCATTATATCACAGGATACAACCCCAATTGAGAAAATGCCTGCACAAGATTGGGATGGAGGCAAGCCTGTAGAGCATTTTCTTAATTAGTGATTGATTGGGAAGGGCCCACCCCATTGTGGGTGGGGCCACCCCAGGACTAGTAAACCTGGGTTCTATAAGAAATAACACTGAGCAAGCCATGAGGACCAAGCCGGTAAGGAGCACTCCTCCATGGCCTCTACATCAGCTCCTGCCTCCAGGGTTTTGCCTTGTTTTGAGTTCCTATCCTAATTTCCATCAGTGATGAACTTTGATGTGGTAGCATAAACCAAATCAACCCTTTTCTTCTCAAGTTACTTCAGTCATGGTGTTTCATCATAGCAATAGTAACCCTAAGACATCCTGCTTCAAGTCTGGCTTCCCTTCCTAGTTTACTAATAACTAACATTATTTGACTAAGGGGTCCAATTTTAATTCACAATCGGAGACATGGGCTGCCTTCCATGCCTGTACTTCTTATCTATACCACAAGGAAAAGCAGCTGGTGTCTCCAGGACTGGCTTTCATTTCTCTCCCATGTCTCCTCGAAACGAGGCTTTCAGCTCCACTAAACTTCACCTCTGCAAAACTGAGACAGGATCAAACGTCTATGGCTAGTTGTGAAGAGTGAAAATTGAATCTCTCCTCTAGTGGGAAAAGAAGATACAAACCTTCATGCCTGCATTGAAAGTTAGAGTTTTGGCTTGTTTAGCAAGATCTCTTTCTTTAAATACTCTTCAGGGTAAGATTTAACTCCCTTTGCTCCATGATGCATATGTTATTGAAGACTCCATTGTTGTGGTGATCTGAATTGGAAGATATGAGCCATTGTCACCCAAACAGGGAGCAATGATCCATAAGAACAAATGTCGAGAGTGGTCAGAAGGGAAGTCTAGCAGTGAGGCACTCTTTCCTGAGTCAACTGTAGTAAGGCTGCTTCTTAAGGCTCTGTAAGACAGGGGCCTGGGAAAATGCTTCAGTCGCTAATATGGTTGCCACACAGCAACAGGACCTAAGTTAGATCTCATGACCAAAAACTAAAAATAATAAAAATAAAAATAGACACGGCAGTGTGTATCTGTAACTCTAGCACTGAGGAGGCAGAGACAAACAGATATCTGGAGCTGACTGGCAGGCAGCCTAGACAAATCTCCAAGCTCTACAGAGTGAAAGATTCTGTCTCAATAAAAGAAGGTGAAAAACTATTAAGCAAGACATTTGATGTTGGCCTCTGGCCTCCAAATTCATCTTCATAAGTGTTCATACACACATAAGCACACATCTACCACACATGTTCACCACACATAGGTGAACAAGTCCTATTAAGGGGATAGAGACGAACAGTACCTAGTAATGGGTAGCTTCCCATAATACCTGATGATACAGTTGGGAAATTTTACCAGCCTAGCCATTCAGAACACTTACTGGATCAACTGTCCTACCATAAAATCAAACCATCCCCAATCTTGGAATAATGAATTCCAAGATTATCTATGAATAAAAAAACATATTTGGCATGAAAATAAAACAGTGTGGTCAACAAAACCATGATTTCAGCAAAAAGAAATGCAAATGGGACTCGCTCCCAGGATCTGCTTCTCTAAACCTGTCTTCTTATTTATGGAGCCAGAGCACTGTAGATGCCTGGGCTGTGAAGTCATTCCTAATGAGTAAGGCAGCACCAACAACAGACTACTAATGGGTTTCATATACACATACATCTGTAGGTATTTTCTGCTAAGAATTTCCTCTGTCTTCATTTGTGTAGACTGTTGACTATTATGTCATACTCAGACACTATATCCTCAGGTAAAATTCCTGTATTCTGTGTTTTACTCATGGCTGTAACAAAATTTTGAACCAAAGCACCTGAGGAAGAAGAGGTGATTTTGGCTCACAGTGTGAGGGTACAGTCCACTGCAATGGGGAAGGCCCGGCAGCAGGAGCAGCTGCTCAAAGGACATCCACAGTGAGGAAGCAGAGAGAGGGTGAGGGTATGCTGGCGCTGGGCTCACTTGTTCCTTTCTACCTGGTCTGGAACCTCAGTCCACGGGATGGATAGTGCTGTCCACATTTAGAGTAAGTCTTCCCACCTCCACTAAGCTAATCTAGAAACTCTCTCACAGCGGTGTGATGGGGCTTTTAGATCCTGTCAGCTTCACAATGCTGGCCACTAGAAGAGCCCTATAGGTGCTTTAGTCCTCACCCTACAAATTCAGACTTCTCACTGAACTTCATGCTGCCATCCTAACATTCTGCCATGGATTTTCTTGGGCACTCAAATGGTTTAACACTCATATGTACATTTTAGTGGCTAGTGTCTTACTTTCACTGGTGTCTAGTGTGTTTAAGAGCAGATGCCCAATATATATCTATATTTGTTGACTGAAGTCTCATAAAAAAACTTTGAACAACACAGTAGTCTAGCTTTTTCCATAGCCAACAAGCTCACACACCAGTGTATGCCAAGGACCACCCAGCTCTCATTCCTCAGGAGCCACCCACTTCGTTCCTTGAGACAAAACATCTCATTGCCCTGACACTTGCCATGTGACTGACTGTGCAGCAAAGGTCAGGATCTGCCTGGCTCTTCTTCCCAGTGCCAGGGTCAAACGTGCCTGCCCCTCACCCAGATTTTTCATGGGAGCTAGAGGGATGGAATGTAGGCTCCATGTGGGTAGGGCAAGCACTTCACCACAGAGCCATCACCCCAACCCCACACGTGCTTCTTTAGAAAGTTTTCCTTTTTTTGCAAAACAAATTTTTAATTAACTTGCTTTTAGACTTTGAAAGTTTCAAAAATCCTTGATAACTCACATCATAGACAGAACTGTCCTACCAGCCCAGCCAATGCTAAGAAGAGTTGAAATGTTGGTGTCTTGTGTCAATAATCCCTAGCCAAGAGCTTACCTACTTCCTATTACTTACATTCCATAACCACAACCTAAGTCAAAAATCATAAAACCCAGGAATTAGCACATCGCACCATGATTTATGGTTTTATGATGACTAGTAAATCAAATTATGTGACTATTTTTAAATTGAGATCATTGAGTTCAACCCAAATCAATCTTTTAACTAAGTCTCTTCTCTAATTTAAAAACATAAAGAGCAAAGATTCAAGGAAAAGCGTCTTTCTGTCAGTCCCAAACGGCTGATTTCATATCTAGTGAAATGCACCGGAAAGGAGACCAGCTTGACAGAAGTCTCAGGCTTGTGGGTAAGGTGAGGGCTAACCCAGCACTCATCTCTTTGGGCTTCCTACCACCATACAATTCTGATATTTAATTATTTCCTCAAACACAGAACTGTGGGTTTACTTTTTATTTTTCTTTCCTTTAAATGTGGAAACATCCTTCAGAAGACAGATGAGCATGCATATGAATGTTGACTGAAATCACTATCTTGGGAGATTGTTAATGAAAATGTGATTTCTGCCAACCAGAAGGACAGGCTGCTTCCTTTGATATGTTGCACCTCTATGGCATTAGGCTCTGAAGGTCAGTCATTGGAAGGGAAGCAAACCTGCTTGCCTTGCTAGAATCTAGATAGCTCCAGATAGTATTATTGTTTTTTAATGTACGTATTACTGTTGGAGGCAGTGCATATACCATGATGCCTGTGTGGCTTTATGTGGGTCCTGGATATTGAACTCAGTTGTTAGGCTTACGTAGCAAGCTCCTTTACCTGCCATCTCACCAACCAAAGGCAGCATCCACAATGTCAAACATGACCCTAAAAAGCTATTATTGTACCTGAGTGTTACTTCCAAGTTAAAAATGAAAACAAATACAGATGCTCTTTTTATTTTAAGAGAAAATAATAGTTCTACAAATACAAAATAAACTGAATGCTTTTCCTTTACCTATTCTTATAATGAACATCTTTAAATTTTTATAGTTAAACAAAATGAATAAAGAAGAAATGGTTAATAGCATTTGAGTTAACAGAATTTGCAGAAAAATGCATTCAGAATCACTCATTTTAATATATCCAGTTGCATACAGTAAGACATGTTTCTAAAGTCAACATATTGTTATAAAATCAAAATTAGACACAGATTTGTTCTACTTCTTTTCTGTATGAGTGTGTTCCTGAGTGTGGGTGCATGTGTGTGTGCAGGCATGCATGTACATACATACATGGGTATGTAGAGGCTAGAGGTCAACCTTGGATGGTGTCCTCAGGGTGTCAACGACCTTGGTTTTTTGTGTCTCACTTGATCTGGAACTGCCCAGTTGATCAGACTGTCCAGTCAGGAAGCCCCAGGGCCCTGCATGTTAGCACCCCACCTGTGCTGAGGATACTCTCCTCTGCCACTTTGTCTAGCTTTAAATTTTTAACAGTGTATTTATTACCACGTGTATGTATGTGCATATATCACAGCATGCATGTGCAGGGCAATGGACATCTTGTGAGAGTTGATTCTCTTCTTCTGCCCTGTGAATCCTGGGGCTCAAGCTCAGGTCCTCAGGCTTGTCAGCAAGCGTATTTATCGATTAAGCCATCTGGACCCCACTTTTCATGTGGGTTCTGAGAATTTAACTCAAGTCCTACTGTTCCTACGAACAGCGCTTTACAAATTGAGCTGTCTCTCAACCCCTTTTCCTTTTCCTTGCAATACCTGGAGGTTTCTAAGTATTAACTGTAATCCTTTACAAAGAAACGATCCTGCCCACATTCAACATTGGAAGCACTGTTGATATTTTACACAGATCTTTTATTTCCAGACACAAATACACTTGTCTTGCTCGCTTCCCTCTTAGAACAGCAGTGGCAGTGATTTAAAATTGAAATGAGTTATTTTGAAACAGGCAGGACAAATGTGACATTTTTTATGTTAAGACAGTGAAACTTCCCATTTGGAGTCAAACCATAATTGTTATATAAGTAACAGAAGGAAAATAAAAATCCAAGACGAGATAGAAAACTCTGCCAACACTGGGTAGTTTTCTAGGGTCTGTTGCTGTTGGAAGAAATATTCTTCGAAGGCCTTTAAGATGCTGTTGCTGGGGAAGAGAAGCTTGTGCTCATCTCTGGGTATTTCAAGAGACCCGGTGAGTGAGGTAATGTGGTGATGATGATTAATGGAAGCTAAAAGGTGAGTAGGTGTGAGGTAACAGGGTGGCAGTTCAGCATTTTCCCTTCACTGGGCAGGGGCCTGGGTGAGTGTAAGGCACAGCAGGGGCATGACAAGCTGAACTGATGCATCTTGCCCACATGAATTTACAGCAGAGGTGAGAAGACATGCAGATGTTCTCAGATCTGATAATGAAGTTGGGTTTTATGACAGGCCACTCTAGAGGCCATGTGGCCACAGAGAATGATACCTGGGACAGGTGGACCCTGCATGGTGGGCTGGATTTGCTGATCAGGAGTGCCACACAGCAAAGGTGAGGTGAACTCTGCCTTTCCTGACCAAATCTCTGGTCTCCAGGTACTTTCACTAGTGGCTTATCGTGCTTCAGCTGTCTCCTGGAGGGACAGGGGTCTTCATAAAATCTCTCACCACCAATGTCACTAGTTATTGTGACACATTCTGGTGGGAAGGGTGGGAAGGATTCCAGGAAAGGGGGAGGTGGAGCATAGCACTCACAGGCCAAGGAGAGAGGAGAGAACTGCTACTCATTGCAAAGCACTCAGTGTTCTTTCTTTGATGTGAAAGTATGGGAAGGAATGAGACACGGACATCAGGCTAAGGAGGTCAGTGAGGCCCTATCCACTAGGCTAAGATTTAAAGTGAAAACCTGCTAATGGGGTCTACACAAGTTCCCTGAAGAGAGACAAAACCAGTGCCTGCCTCTTTTGATACTGCAGGCTTTTTATGTCTTCAGTTCTCACACTCAGGGCTGGGGATGAGACCTGGTGACTAGAAACCTCTGGAGTTCTTTCATTCTGTGAGAAATAACTGAATTGCCGAGGTGGTAGCCAGGACACATTCTGCTGACTTTGCAGGCCAAGGTTCTATCCTGGATGTTTGGGTTCTTCTCTGTAAGCTACATCTCTCACTGCTGTGGTTGGATCCCTGGCAAGAGCACCTTAGTGGATGAAGGGTTTACTTTCACACCAGTCTGAGACTGAAGCCTGATGTGATGGGAAAGTCATGGTTGGAACAGGAGGTGGCTGACGAGTTTGCATTTGCAATTAGGAACCAGAGGTGTGAGTACTGGAGACCAGGAGGTGGGATGGCTTTCTCTTCTCTTGTTTACTCCAGGCACTCAGCTTGGGTAGCTCTTCCCTCTTCAATTAACCTTTCAGGAAGCATTTTCATAGATATACTCAGAGGTGTGTTGCCATGGTGACTCTGAACCCTGGCAGGTTAACAGTCAGGATTAACTATGGTACTATCTCAGTCACTTTTCTTTCTTCCTGCCTTCTGCTTGTTTATTTTCCCAAGAGATATCAGGCTGGAGAAGAGTGAAGTCAGAGTATATGTGGCACATTCCATCCCTGTCCCAGCTCCTGTTCCTTTTCTCTGGCTGGCCCTGTAGTCCTACCTCTGCCTGTCTCTGTATAGGAGTGAAGACGCTGATTACTGTCCACAGTGGCCTGTCAAAGCCACACTTCCCTCATCACCCCACAATGTGGAGACGGTGTCTTTGTTCTATACTCGTTGTGTTTGGGATCACCAGCTGTTGCCCACTGGTGCCCAGATGAATATTGATCTCTATTAGGTATTTCACACTCAACATGTCAGAACAAAACTCCACTGCACTCCCTGCGTGCAGAGATTCCATTTCACCCGTTGTCAAACTCGAAACCTCAGAGCCCATCTCGCCTGCTGCCCGCTTCCTCTTGTGAACCACACAGAGTCACTAGGGAAGTTACTTTGGCTCTCCTTTCAACACACACCCAGAAGCTGGTCTTGTGTCTTCTCTCCAGTGGTTGGGCAGAAGTTCCAGCTCTGGCTTTTATCTTCTCTTGATTCGATTAGTACCGCGATGCTTTTGCGGTTCGCTTTTGCATTTCCCTTGTTTCCAGTGCCCAATTCCCACTCCACCAGTTCTGCGACTGACATGCAATACATCAAATAGATTGGAATACACCTATTAGTGGGTCCCAACTCAAAATGAGGTCCTGCAAGAGTCAGCAAAGCCCCAGATCTTAAGTTCTAACCCTTTCTGAAGCATAAACCTAATTAATTTTATCAATAAAAACTAGGAGTCAGATATCAGGGTAAAAACTTGAAATATCAGAGAAGCAGAGGAGCAGCCACAGTCACTTCCTATCTCTCTGGTTCCTCTGACCAAAAAGGTTGAGTTCCTCTCTCTGCCCCGCCTTATCACTTCCTGTTTCCTCTCTGTACAGACCCCCAAACCTCTATGGTTAACTAGTGGCTAGTTCGCCCTCTGACTCCAAGCAAGTTTTATTTGTCAGAACACAAACAAAATATCATATGACACCTCTCACTCTCAGTCCCATCAGCTAGAGTACACTGAAGTCCCTCCTGCAGTCCCGTGCCTGCATGTCCTCTCATATGGTCTAGTCCCATCCTGACCACCCTGCTCAAGTGTGTCTCATCCCTTGCTGCTCTCAACGCTCATCTTCCACCTTTTCTTGACATCTTCTGTTTCTCAGCATGGTGGTTGGCTAGTGTACACAGTGTGTCACATCACTCAATGAGCTTCTATTAGGTACTTTTCTCATTGCTGTGACAGCATTTCTTACCAAAAAAAAAAAAAAAGGTAAAGGTTTATTTTGACTACAGTTTGAGGACACTGTTAGGGGAGGGAAGGATGAGAGAAATGTGAAGGAGCTGGTCACATGGCATCCATATTCAAGAATCAGAGGTGAGTGTGCTGTTCAGCTCACTTTCTCCTCTTTGTTCATCAAGACCCCAGAAGGTGGACTGGTGCTGTCTACATTTAGGGTGGGTCTTTTCATCTCAATTAACCCAGTCTAGATGCTCCCTCTTAGACACATCCAGATGTTTGTCTCCTAGATAGTTATAGACTTTAAGTTGGCAGCCAACATTAGCTGTCACACTACAAATTATCTCTCTCTCCTTGCTTCCCTTCCCCCCTTCCCTGTGTGTATGTGTGTGTGTGTGTGTGTGTGTGTGTGTGTGTGTGTGTATGAGTACATATTCTTGTATTTTTGCAATTGTATTTGTAAGTGTGTGTATCTAAACACTAGATGTCAACATGGTGTGTCTACCTCAATAATTCTTCACCTTACTTGACTTATAAGTCACCAGTTCAGCTAAACTTGTAGGTCACCAATACAGCTGGTCATTAAGCCCCCAAGAATCCTCCTGTCTCTCCCTCCTATGTTGGGATTATAGATGATCAACACCAACACCAGGCCTGGCTTTAATGTGGATGCTAAAAATTGAATGAAGTCAAGACTTCACGTTTATGTAATAAGCATTTCAATTTCTGAGCCAGTGAACCTCAACATGTCTTTGAGGGTCATACACTTGAACCTATGATGTCTAATTGATAGATTTAGATCCACTGTTCACACTCTGTCTCAATGGCAAACTCGGGATTTTTATGCAGGATTTCTGCTTCCTTTAGAATTGCTGTGACCAAGCATGCAGGGCTGTGTAAGAAAGAAAAGGGTGCTCACTAGGCACTTTGTGAATAGAAGGAAAACATGAATAACAGGTTATTTTGAGAATGAATGTGATGTGAAATTCTACTCAACATGAGGAGGATACCTCAGACTCCACTCTTGAAAAGCAAACATGTTAAGATTTAGAAGGACACCAAACTGTAGCCTTTCACCCTACAAATAATACCTTACTGGATACTTTGGGAAACCATGTTTTATTTTAATGATATCTCTTTTCAGTTTCATAGCCTATTCATAAAATTTAAATCTTAATTTTCAACTAATCCTTGAAAATCTTCCTGAGGTTTAGGCCTGACAGTTCAGTAGATGTTTGATATGCACCTTGAAGAGAAAAAGAGGGCAGAGTAAGAAGAAAGGTGACCCTGAACTCTGAGTCATTCCAGCAGATAAACATGTGTATGGGGGTGATCCTTGAGCTCAGAGCATAGGGGATCTGCTATACAGCCTGTATCTTCCTGATAATAGCTTTGTGCCTGGTCACTATGAGGATTATACTTCTCACTCACCCTGGGTCTTGGTGGTTGCCTGCATACCTTTGTGGGTTCCAGAACCCACAGGATGCTGTAATACCTCTTCATTGCTAACAACTTGTCAGACAATCTCAGAATGATTTATTCTGCAAAGAGTCAACATTCTTTGTACACTTTTCTGAAATGAGTGGTCTGAATCCATATCAGGGCAGGGCAGCTATGGAGAAACATATGTAGAAGCATGTACCTGCTGTACACATTAAAGACCTAGATTGTACTGAATACCATCAGAAATTAGACTCTTTGTACACAGTAGAATGTGTGTTTAGATGATCAGGTGGATCACAGTCTTCTCCTCCAGAACAGATGGTAATTTGATAAGGATGTAGCCACTGGTCTCTCTAATTGCTTTAGAGGATGAAATCATTATAAATATTGGACTATACTTTCCTCTTTATTCAAATCAGTTAGTAAATCCAATTACTAGATTGCTACATCTTAATAATTTTACATTAATAATAACACATTATTGCAGCATATTTTATGTAAAATTGTAACAAAGTAGTTGTAACAAAATTGAATGTAATGTGTAATAAGTGCTGGTTAATTTATATTCTAAACTTACCACAACCTACAGTCACCTGAGAAGACAGTTTCAACTGTGGAATTATATAGATCAAGCTGGCATGTCTATGGGAGATTGTCTTGATTGTTCACTGTGGTAGGAGGATCCAGCCCATTGTGGGAGGGCACAGGTCCCTGGTTTGAGGTCCTGGAGTATGTAAGGGTACAGAGTGATGGCCGAGCACCAATAGGTTACAAGCGTCTCTCCTGGGACAATAACCAGAAATTATAATATTATTCTTCCAGGGTGTTCAGCACAGTAACAGAAATGAAACTAGGGCAATAATTTCCTCAATTTTGGTCACAAATGAGAGGAAATTAATTGATGGGTCACAGAATAGCAGATGTTATTCACAGTGTCCTAATTCACAAGAGATTGTTTATGAACTACAGAAACCCTGAAGCCTTCAATCATGCCTGAAAAAGTACAACCACACCAATAGACAAATGAGCAAGTGATTCAAAGGCGTTTCCAGAAAAATAGCAAAAAAAAAACCAAAAAACAAAAAACTCAAAAGCGTGCTAAAAGCACTAAGTCATACTGAAGATCAATAATGTATATTTAAACAGTGATGAGAGTTTGCTTGTCATTTATTCCCCTGGCATGAAGCACAGAACTGCGTAAAATCAGGGATGGGCATGTGCTGGAGAACCAGCTGGCAGAGAGAGGCAGAGACTGAAACTACCTGCCACAATGAGCAGGGAGCCTAGAGGATTCTACAAGAGTTCCCCATGTAAACACTTGTGGGAATGGTGCAAGCAGTCCCTTTGTGGGCTTAGACAGGCTTGAGTTATAGGCCCACATACTCTATTGTGAGCAGGGATAGCCCAGTGAAGATCCTGGAGATGGGAACTGGCAGGCAGGAGCTACTGTCTCTGTCATGGTTATTTCACACTGCCCCAAATAATTGAAACTAGCTTTATAGGTGCAAAGGAAGACGCCATAATCCAGTGAAATATGATTTACAAAAATTAATCTGTAGGGCTGAAGAAATGGCTCAGTGTTTAAGAGTAATTGTTGCTCATCTAGAGGACCCAAGTTCATTTCCCACTACCCATACAAAGTAGCTCACAACTGCCTGTAACTCCAGATCCAGTGCCCTCTTCCGGACACCACAGGTTCTGTACACAGATACACACATATACACAAACATAGGTACACACAAAAAAGCCACATACACACACAAATACACATAGACATACGCACAGACATATACACATCTCATGCAAACATATCCATACACACACACACACACACATTCACACACACACACACACACACACACAAACACACACTCTATTTAAAAGTCTTAAAAACTAACTAACTAACTAAATAAATAAATAAATAAATAGCAAGAAGTGGGTTAGTTTGGTTCAAGATATGATTTCTTCTTCATCTGCTCCTCAATAATTTATTCCAACATTTAATTTTTCAGGTCAAAACTTAACAATGTGAGTATATAATAAATATTTTATTTATATGGATTATCATTATTATCAATAGGAAAGAGAAGGGAAATACAATAAGAAGAATAAACAATAGCAAAGAGGAGAAAGAAGAAACTGAGCCTGGTAATAAGGAATATCATCCCATCATTCAGTTCTACACCTATGTCCAGGTTCACGTGTGTGTGTGAGGTGTGTGTGTGTGTGTGTGTGTGTGTGTGTGTGTGTGTGTGTGTGTGATTTGTGTATGTGTGTGCTTATATGCGTTTATGTATATGTATGTGTGTTTGTGTGTCTGTATGACTATGTGGCATATGCAGGTATGTATGTAGGTGCTTGTGCCTGTGTGCACACACACAGTGGGTAGAGGAGGACAGGTCCTCAAGTACTCTGCCCTATCACTTTAGCCTCAGTCACTTGAGACAGAGTCTCTCACTGAACCAGCAGCTAGGCTGGCAGCCAGCAAATCCCAGAGATCCTCCACAGTGCTTCAGTTCCAGGCTAGCACACAGCTATACCCTGAGTAATATATGAGTGCCAGGGATTCAAATTGGGGTCCTTAAGCTTGTACAATAAGTGCTCTTACCCATGAAGCCAATCTCTTCAGCCCTCACGTAATGATTTTATTAAGAAAGGGCACTAAAAGCTATGATTTTTTATAAGAACCTTTATTTTTCTCAAAAATTTCAGAAACTGAATTTTTTCATGAAGTATAAACAACCATTCCAGGTTACCATGAAACACAGGCTTTGGGAGTGTGGACAGAATCTCAGTTCCTTTCAGTCTTTTAGTACCCATCCCTTCTTCAAGTGAACATGGCACTTCATAAAAATTGTAGCATTTTTCTTTTCTTGATCAGGAAATAATGACTTGGAAAATGACCAAGGGAAGAAGAAAATTGTCAAGCTACATGTACAAGAGCTTACAGTACTATAGACACTACCTCTGATAAAGAAACAGAGGGCTGCCTTCTGAAAGACCCTGGTGCCCAGGTGTGAATGAGTAAGGGATGTATCCGATGCAATTGAAAAAGGGAGATCATATGGAGATTACACCTTCTCACTTCCCGGCTAAAACTTATCCTTTGTCAGCCTCAGCTTTCACATGTTACAGTCACTATGATAACTGCCGTGTTGAGGGGCTGGCTTGTGTCTTCTGACTCAGTTTGAAGAGCAGTCACTGTCTCATTGCTGTGATCTGATAAAAGCAGCTCAGGGAAGAAAGAAAGGGTTTCTTCTGGCTCCCAGCTGGAAGGTGCAGTCCCTGCTGATGGGACCATGGGGCAGCTGGCCATATTGTGTCTACAGGCAGGAAACAGAGACAGATGAGTGCTGGTGCTCAGCTCATTTTCTCTGTTTATGCAGTCCAGGACCCTGCTTTGTAGGATGGTGCTGCACACATTGAAGCTGAGTCTTCCTAATTCGTTCAACCCAAGCTAAAACATTTCCCACAGGCACTCACCAAGGCTTGTAGGTGGATCAAGATCCTGTCAAGTTAATAATCAATATTAACTATCACACTCTCCATATTTCCAGGGTAAGACTACATGTTTATTCACAGTGCTAATTAACAAGAGGAACTTGGCTGTCAAAAAAGCAAGGCATATTTGATGGACTACCACCAGGATTGTCTTGAAATGAGAAGGTTCTGAGCAGCATCTGCAGTTCCCACTGTAAACAGTCACAATGCATTTTAAAAGACAAGACATATAAAGAAAAGGTGACAGTAATAAACTAGTAAATGACTGAATTAACATCTTAACAGAGGAGAGCATTGGAGTAAATCTATTAAAATATGTACAAAAAATAAAAACACTTCAGAAAGAACTTTTCAAAAGACTGAAGAATAGAGAGAAATACAAAATAACAAGTGACATGCCATGGTGGCCCAAGGTCATATATCCTGCGCCACAAAAGATTCCTTAGACTAATAACCACTATAAGAAATTGTGAGGTTTTAATGTAATTCCTTCCCAAATGCCGTGCCCCAGGGACAATATTGTCTGTACAGGGTTTTTGCCCTGATCCTTTGCCCAGTTTTCTCTCTGCAAGAGAAGCTGAACACACACATACCTTCTACAAATTAAATTGTAGGCAGAATGGTAGGGGGAGTGAATGCTTTAGGTCTGCTTGAATGACAGGTAGTTAGTGTCTCAGATTTCAAATCAGTTCATAAGCATCTACACACTTTGTTCTGTGTATGATCACATGTGTACAAGAGCATGCCTGTATAGGTACACATTTAAGTGAGTGTGCATATTTACACAGCATGTGGGGACTCAATCTTCTTTATTCCTCCCTCTTACAATCCTTAGTGACCCCCCAGTTTCAAGTCCTATACTCATACAGATAAGTATATTCAATCAAGACTGGAGTATTTGCCTTTCTGATTCTATATTATTCCACTCATCATGATGATTACCAATTCCATTTATTTTTATGTCAACCATATAATTCCATTTGTCTTCACAGCTGAATAGAATTCTGTTGAGTATATAGACCCTGTTTTTTACATCTATTCTTCTTCAAACCCATCAACATTCAAGCCGATCAATTACAAGTCTTGCCCATTATATCGTGCTATGTAAACACAGGTGTACAAACCTCTCTCTGAATGCTGACTTTGATTCCTTGGGAGTTTTCCCTAGTAGTGTAATTGAATTTTATAACCATATTGTTACCTTTATGAGGAACCTCTATGTTGATTTCTGTGTTGATTCATTACAACTGTCAATATTCCATCCAACAGTGTGAAAAGGCAACTCCCCCACATTCTCACTAGTGTAGGCAGAGTTTTTCTGTCCCACACTGCTCTCAAATAAACACATAGAAGCTTATATTAATTATAAATGATTGGCCAATAGCTCAGGCTTATTGCTAACTAGCTTTTACATTTTAAGCAAACCCATATTCCTTATTTACACTCTGCCACATGGTAGTACTTTTATTAACAAGGCATGTTCATCTCTTGCTCCCTCTGTATCTGTGTGGTGAATTCAGACTCCACCTGTGGCAAGCCGAAAAAATACATGAAGTAGGATTTCAGCTGATTATGACAAGCTATAACTGGAAGAAGCCAAAGGCTTTCCAGAGGTCAAGATGAGGCTTAAGGAGTCTTGGTGATACTGGCTTTTGATTATTAGCCATTTCCTACTATGAATTTCTCATCTGCTGTTGTAGCTTTCCCATCATTTATTGGGTACCATTTCCCTCTACTAATGGAATATTTAGATAACCTGCTGTGCTGACAACTATACACAGCCAGAACCCCAGTTTAAGCCTCCCTGTAATTATTGTCATTGGCAGCATCCAGCTAGGACCATACCTGGATGGATAAAAGTATCTTATCAGAGATACCTCTGTATTCTCTAAGAACAGAATTAAGCATCCAGACTATCTGTTTGGGAAGGCCTGACAGATATGCTAATTAAGCTTAACTTTCTCCCTTACCAAATTCTTATCTCTAGTTTTAGATCTACCTTTAACTATTAATTCAGAACTAAAGGGTTCCAACTTATAGGTACATCTAGCTGTCACAGAACTTGCCTAGCCAAAGTTGCTAAGCACACTTGCCAGAAATGGCAGGAACAGAGATATCTTGGCAAGATAAGGGTCAAAGGGATAAAAAGGCAGTTTTATTTTCAAAGAAAGATGAGACAGAGAAGAAGAAAAAAATGGAAGAACCAGATGGGTAAGAACGAGAGAGGAACAGACTGAGATGGAAAAGAACTAGATTGGAAGGATTAGAAGAGAGTACTAGAGGAATGAGATGGAAGATGAGGAAGAGTCAGATGGGGAAGAATAAGATGGAAAAGTAGGAGATAGGAGAGGAGCTAAGATGGGAAAGAACTAGATGGATGAGAACCTAGATGAGGCAGAACCAAGATGAGAGAATTAAGATAGAACTTATAGGGGACAGCAGATAAATGTAGAGAGAAATCAGGCAAGAAAGGAGCTAGACATGAGACAGAACTGAAACTATGGAGATAGGTTTTTATCCCAGAGGAATAAAGTAGATAGACAAAGAGCTTGGTGTATTTAGATTCTTTCTCAAAAATAATCCTTGCCATTCGTGGGAAGAATATTATTAAGGCTAGTTCTTAATAATACTCGAGATCTGCCCTTCTTCCTCCCAGCATTTTCCTAGTCTGGCTCTCCTGCCTAACCTTTTGCTATGGGCCAGTTACTTTCTTTATTAAATCAATCAGAGCAAAATATATTCACATAGTGTATACTAGTATCTTTCTTTTTTTAATTTTATAATTAATTTAATTTTACATATCAGCCACGGATTCCCCTGTCCTCCCTCCTCTCGCGCACCTTCCCCCCAGTCTACCCCACATTCCCAGCTCCTCCAAGGCAAGGACTCCCCTGGGGATTCAGCTCAGCCTGGTAGATTCATTTGAGGCAGGTCCAGTCCCCTCCTCCCTACACGCAGGCTGAGCAAAGTGTCCCAGCATAGGTCCTACGTTCCAAAAAGCCAGCTCATTCACTAAGGACAGGTCCCAGCTCCACTGCCTCGGGGCCTCCTAAATAGTTCAAGCTAATCGACTGTCTCACTTATCCAGAGGACCTGATCCAGTTCCATGGGAGCTCCTCAACTATTGGTTCATAGTTCATGTGTTTTTACTAGTTTGGCTATTTATTCTTGTGCTTTTTCCAATCATGGTCTCAATATCTATTGCTCATATAATCCCTCCTCTCTCTCACCAATTGGACTCCTGGAACTCCACCTGGGGCCTGGCAATGGATCTCTGCATCTGCTTCTGTCAGTCATTGGATAAGAGTTCTATCATGATAGTTAGGGTGTTCAGCCATCCAATCACCAGAGTAGGTCAGTTCGGGCTTTCTCTCGACCATTGCCAGTAGTCTATTGTGGACGTATCTTTTTGGATTTTGGGGGATCTCTCTAGCACTTTACTTCTTCCTATTCCCATTGGGGTCTTCATTTATCATGGTATCTCTTTCCTTGTTCTCCCTCTCTGTTCTTGATCCAGCTGGGATCTCCTGCTCCCCTAAGCTCTCTTTCCCCTGATCATTGCCCTTCATTACCCCACCCTCACATCCAGTTTGCTCATGTAGAGCTCATCCATTTCTCTGTCATTGGGTGATCTCCGTGTCTTTCTTAGGATCTTCTTTACTAGGTAGCCTCCCTGGAGTTGTGAATAGCAGTCTAGTCATCCTTTGCTTTACATCTAGTATCCACCTATGTGTGAGTACATACCACGTTTGTCTTTCTGAGTCTGGGTTACCTCACTCAGGATGATTTTTTTCTAGATCCATCCATTTGCCTGCAAACCTCATGATGCCATTATTTTTCTCTGCTGAGTAGTACTCCATTGTGTATATGTACCACATTTTATTTATCCATTCTTCAGTTGAAGAGCATCTAGGTTGTTTCCAGGTTCTGGCTATGACAAACAATGCTGCTATGAACATAGCTGAGCATGTGCCCTTGTGGTATGATTGAGCATTCCTTGGGTATATGCCCAAGAGAGGTACAGCTGGGTCTTGGAGGAGATTGATTGCCATTTTTCTAAGAAAGCACCATATTGATTTCCAAAGTGGTTGTACAAGCTTGCATTCCCACCAGCAGTGGAAGAGAGTTCCCCTAGCTCCACATCCTCTCCAGCATTAGCTGTATTCAGTGTTTTTGATCTTAGCCATTTTGACAGGTGTAAGGTGGTATCTCAGAGTTGTTTTGATTTGCATTTCCCTGATGATTAGGGATATTGAGCAATTCCTTAAATGTCTTTCAGCCATTTGAGTTTCCTCTGTTGAGAATTCTCTGTTTAATTCTATAGCCCATTTCTTTTTTTTCTTTTTTTTTTTTTTTTTGGTTTTTCAAGACAGGGTTTCTCTGTGTAGCTTTGCGCCTTTCCTGGGACTCACTTGGTAGCCCAGGCTGGCCTCGAACTCACAGAGATCTGCCTGGCTCTGCCTCCCGAGTGCTGGGATTAAAGGCGTGCGCCACCACCGCCCGGCTTATAGCCCATTTCTTAATTGGACTGTTGGGCATTTTGATGTCTAATTTCTTGAGTTTTTTATATATTCTGGATATCAGCCCTCTGTCAGATTTGGGGTTGTTGAAAATCTTTTCCCATTCTGTAGGCCATTGCTTTGTCTTGTTGACTGTGTCCTTTGTTCAACAAAAGCTTCTCAGTTTCAAGAGGTCCCATTGATTAATTGTTTCTCACAGTGTCTGTGATACTGGTGTTATATTTAGGAAGTGATCTCTGGTTCCAATGCATTCAAGACTACTTCCTACTTTCTTTTCTATCAGGTTCAGAGTAACTGGATTTATGTTGATGTCTTTGGTCCACTTAGACTTAAGTTTTGTGCACGGTGACAGATATGGCTCTATTTGCAGCCTTCTACATGTTGACATCCAGTTATGCCAGCACCATTTATTGAAGATGCTTTCTTTTTTCTGTTGTACAGATTTGGCTTCTTTGTTGAAAATCATATGTTCATAGGTATGCAGATTGATGTCAGGGTCTTCAATTTGATTCCATTGGTCCACATGTCGATTTTTATGCCAGTACCAAGCTGTTTTTATTATTGTAGCTCTATAGTAGAGCTTGAAGTCAGGGATCATGATGCCTCCAGAGCTTGTTTTATTGTACAGGATTCTTTTGACTATTCTAGGTTTTTCATTTTTTCCAAATGAAGTTGAGTATTGTTCTTTCCAGATCTGTGAAGAATTGTGTTGGTATTTTGGTGGGGATTGCATTGAATATGTAGATTGCTTTTGGTAAGATTGCCAAATTTACTATGTTAATCCTGCCTATCCATTTTCTGACATCTTCTTCAATTTCTTTTTTCAAGGACTTAAAGTTCTTGTCATACAGGTCCTTCTCTTGCTTAGTTAGAGTTACCCCAAGGTATTTTATATCATTTGTGGCTATTATAAAGAGTGATGTATCTCTGATTTCTTTCTCAGCCTGTTTGTCAATGGTATATAGGAGGGTTACTGATTTTTTTGAGTTCATCTTGTATCTTCCTACATTGCTGAAGGTGTTTATAAGGTGTATGAGTTCCTTGGTCGAATTTTTGGGGTCACTTATGTATACTATCATGTCATCTGCAAATAGCGAAAGCTTGACTTCTCCATTTCCAATTTGTATCCCCTTGATCTCCTTATGTTGTCTTATTTCTCTAGGTAGACCTTCAAGTGCTACATTGAATAAATATGGGGAGATTGGCCAGCCTTGCCTTGTTCCTGATTTTAGTGGAATCGCTTTGAGTTTCTCTCCATTTACTTTGATGTTGGCTGTTGGCTTGCTGTAAATTGCCTTTATTATGTTTACGTATGTTCCCTGTATTCCTGATCTCTCCAAGTCCTCTATCATGAAAGGGTGTTGGATTTTGTCAAATGCCTTTTCTGCATCTAGTGAGATGATCATGTGGTTTTTTTCTTTGAGTTTGTTTATATGGTGACAGATTTTCATGTGTTGAACCACCCTTGCATCCCTGGGATGAAGTCTACATGATCATGGTGGATAATTGTTTTGATGTTGGAGTCTGTTTGCCAGTGTTTTATTGAGTATTTTTGCATCAGTGTTCATGAGGGAGATTGGTCTGTAGTTGTCTTTCTTTGTTGCATCTTTGTTTGGCTTGGGAATCAAGGTAATTTTAGCCTCATAGAAGGAGTTTGATAATGTTCATTCTGTTTCTATTGTGTGGAACAATTTAAAGAGTATTGGTATTAACTCTTCTTTGAAGATCTGGTAGAATTCTGCACTGAAACCATCTAGTCCTGGGCTTTTTTTGGTTGGGAGACTTTTAATGACTGATTCTATTTCATTAGGGGTTATTGGACTATTTAAATAGTTTATCTGGTCTTGATTTAACTTAGGTATGTGGTACCTATCCAGAAAATTATCCATTTCTTTTAGATTTTCCAGTTTTGTGGAGTAGAGTTTTTTGAAGTATGACCTGATGATTCTCTGGATTTCCTCAGTGTTAGTTGTTATGTCTTCCTTTTCATTTCTGATTTTACTAATTTGGATACTCTTTCTCTGCCTTTTGGTTAGTTTGGATAAGGGTTTGTCTATCTTGTTGATATTCTCAAAGAAACAACTCTTTGTTTCATTAATTCTTTGTATTGTTCTCTTTGTTTCTATTTTATTGATTTCAGCTTTCAATTTGATTATTTCCTGGCATCTATTCCTCTTGGGTGACTTTGCTTCTTCTTGTTCTAGAGCTTTCAGGTGTGCTGTTAAGTCACTAGTATGAGCTTTCTCCAACTTCTTTATGTGGGCATTTAGTGCTATGAATTTCCCTCTTAGCACTGCTTTCATAGTGTCACATAAGTTTGGGTATGTGGTATATTCATTTTCATTGATCTCTAGGAAGTCTTTAATTTCTTTCTTTATTTCTTCCTTAACCCATTGGTGATTCAGTTGAGCATTATTCAGTTTCCATGAGATTGTAGGCTTTCTGTAGTTTTTGTTGTTGTTGAAATCTGACTTTAAACCATGGTGGTCTGATAGAACACAGGAGGTTATTCCAATTGTTTTGTATCTGTTGATATTTGCTTTGTGACCAAGTACATGGTCGATTTTAGAGAAGGTTCCATGGGGTGCTGAGAAGAAGGTATAGTCTTTTTTGTTAGGAAGGAATGTTCTGTAGATATCAATTAATTCTGTTTGAGTCATAACATCAGTTACGTCCTTTATTTCTCTGTTAATTTTCGACTTGACAGATCTGTCCAGTGGTGAGAGTGGGGTGTTGAAATCTCCCACTCTTAATGTGTGGGGTTTTATATGTGGTTTAAGCTTTAGTAATGTTTCTTTTACATATGTGGGTGCCCTTGTGTTTGGGGCATAAATGTTCAGAATTGAAACTTCTTCTTGGTGGATCTTTCCTGTGATTAGTATGCAATGCCCTTCTTGATCTCTTTTGATTGATTTCAATTTGAAGTCTATTTTGTTGGATGTAAGGATGGCTACACCAGCTTGCTTCTTAAGACCATTTGATTAGAAAGATTTTTCCCAGCCTTTTATTCTTAGGTAGTGTCTATTTTTGAATTTGAGGTGTGTTTCTTGTATGCAGCAGAAAGATGGGTCCTGCTTTTGTATCCATTCTGTTAGCCTGTGCCTTTTTATATGTGAATTAAGTCCATCGATATTAAGGGATATTAATGACCAGTGGTTGTTCATTTCTGTTATCTTTTGGTGATAGTATGTGTGTACTTCTCTTCTTTGGGTTTTACTGCTGTGATGTTATCTATTGCCTGTGTTTTCGTGGGTGTATCTGACTTCCTTAGGTTGAAATTTTCCTTCTAGTGCTTTCTGTAGGACTGGGTTTCTGGATAAGTATTGTTTAAATCTGGTTTTGTCTTGGAGTGTCTTGTTCACTCCATCTATGATGACTGAATGTTTTGCTGGGTATATTAGTCTAGGCTAGCATGGTCTCTTAGCATCTGCAATACATCTGTCCGGATCCATCTGGCTTTCAAAGTCTCCATTGAGAAATCTGGTGTTATTCTGATGGGTTTGCCTTTATTAGTCATTTGACCTTTTTCCTTTGCTGCTCTTAATAGTCTTTCTTTATTCTATACATTTAGTTGTTTAATTATTATGTGGCAAGGGGACTTGTTTTGGGGATCTAGTCTGTTTGGTGTAATATAGGCTTCTTGTATCTTCATAGGCATTTCCTTCTTTAAGTTGGGAAAGTTTTCTTCTATGATCTTGTTGAATATGTTTTCTGTCCCTTTCAGTTGGTATTCTTCTCCTTCCTCTATCCCTATTATTTGTAGTTTTGGTCTTTTCATGGTGTCCCAAATTTCTTTGACATTTTGGGTCATGACTTTGTTGGATTTAGTGTTTTCTTTGACTGATGAATCTATTTCTTCTACCGTATCTACAACGCCATAGATCCTCTCTTCCATCTCTTGCATTCTGTTGGTTATACTTGCATCTGAAGTTCCCATTCGTTTACTCAGATTTTCTATTTCCAGCATTCCCTCTGTTTGTGTCTTCTTCGTTGTTTCTATTTCTCTTTTCATGTCTTGAAGTGTTTCCCTCACCTGTTTCATTGCTCTTTCATGGTTTTCTTTCAGGGATTTATTTTTTCTTCCACTTTTTTTATTTGTCTTTTCCTCTGTTTCTTTATAGATTTCTTCCCATTTTTGTTTGACTTTTTCTCATTTTCTTTATTGATTTCCTCCACTTTTTTTGTTTATTTTTTCCTCAATTTCATCTTTCATTTTTTCGTGAAAGGTCTCTTGCATCTTCATGATGTTATTCTTACAGTTGCTTTCTTCGGCTTCTTCCACCTTGTGATGTTCAGGTCTTGCTGTTGGAGGAGGGCTAGGGTCTGGTGATGCTGCATTGCTCTTTATGTTGTTGTATGTACTTCTGCCTTGATGTCTGTCCATCTCCTCCTTGTCTAATAGGTATAAGAGGTGTCTGTGTCTGAGGGAATTGCTATTGGTCCACTCTATGTTTGTTATGTCTGTGTCTCAGGGGGCCCTTCTGGGTCTAATCTTAGCTCTTGGTCTGATTGGAGCAGGCAGCTTCTGTGTCTCAGAGAGCTGCTCTTGGGTCAACCCAAGCTAGTTGATTCTGTGACTCATGGATTTGTTCTTGGTCTTATTAGGGTTCTTGGTCCAGTCAGAGCTGACAGATTCTGTGTTTCAGGAGACCTCACTTGGTCCAATGATAGGTGGCGAATTCTACTTCTCAGAAAGCCACTCTTGGTCTAATCAGGGCTGGCAGATTCCCTGTCTCCTGAGTTTACTCTTGGTCCAATGATGGCTCTTTGTCCAATGAGAGCTCCCTCTTTCTCTGGTCCAGATGGGAGCTCTGGGCCAGATGGGAGCTGGGGGTTGGTCTCCAAGTCTCAGGAAGTGGCAGGAGTCTCCGGCAGATGGGTGTAGGGGCAGGGCGTGTAGATTGCAGGGTCCGCTGGGGGGTCTTGGAGAAGGGGAACCTTCCTGTGGGAGCCCTGCCTGCTGGCCGGCAACTACGGCGGAGTTCATATCTTTCTTTCTTTCTTTCTTTCTTTCTTTCTTTCTTTCTTTCTTTCTTTCTTTTAATTAATTTATTTTTTTAATGTATACTGTGTTCTGCCTGCATGTATCCCTGAAGGCCAGAAGAGGGCAGCAGATCTCATTACAGGTTATGTGTCACCATGCAGTTGCTGGGAATAGAATTCAGGCCCCCCACCACCCGTAAGAGCAGCCAGTGCTCTTAACCTCTGACCCTTCTTTCCATCCCTGTGTTTTTATTTTCTTAATGGTGACTTTTACTAGCATAATATGGAATTTTAATGAACTTTTAATTTGAATTTCCTTGATGATGAAAAATACTAATTTTTTTCATTAGATTCCATGTCAATTTGTACCTCTTTTTTTTATAGCCATTCATTAATACATTGATTAGATTGATGACTTGGTGGGCATTGGTGCTTAATATTTTGATTCCATTATGGAGTCTGGGTTTTAAGAAGCTGATCTCATCATTTCATCATTAAGGTTTGTCATACACACCTCTGATGGTTCATGTTCATTTTCATCTTGAATAGAGTTAAAATCACCATGGAAACATCTATGAGAACATTTCTAGAAAACTTTAATTGAGAAGAGAAGACCTACCTTGAATGTGGGTGGCACTATCTTGCAAGGTGGTGTTCTGGACTGAAGGAAAGGAAGAAATCTAGCTAAGAACCAGCATTTATCTGTCTCTGCTTCCTGACTATGGAATGTGACTGAGCTCCTCACCTTCCTATCCCTGTATGTCCTCCACTGGGTAGTTTGTAGTTTGTACCAACAAACTGTAGCCAAAATCAATCTGTCCTTCTATCCATTGCTGCTTGTTAGGGATCTGGTCCCTGCAACAGGACAAGTAATTGATGCAATGTTTTCCGTTTTTAATTTGCTGAAATTATTTTTCAATAATAGATGTTTATATATTTTATTGGACATCTGATTTTTATCTATTAAACTAATCATAATTGGCACTTGGGCTTTTAGTTTTGAAAAGAATATTACATAGTGTTCTAATGTAAAGCAATTCTTGTCATGTTGATTGATGCTAAGTTCTTATAGGTTTCATTCCCCTATCAATGACAAGTTTATTATTTGTATAGTTCTCCTCCAGGCACCAATCATTAGTTAAATGTTTTTCAAAACGTTTTTCCATTATTGACATGAACCTGTTCAGACTCTCCTAATTATTTTAAAATCCTGTGTCCATCTTAACTCTTATTACATTTTATTGTACTTTTTGCGAAATTTTAGTAGGACACACTGTGAAATCTAGCCTATTGGTAGTTGTCTACATGCACAACACACTGCTGTCAAAAGTGTGAGATTGGAAATGGATCTCTAAGCATCCCCTTGGCAGCAGAGAAAGACACACTATTGCAAACTGTTGCCACTTTTAGTCTCTAGCCTTAGAGAGAGGGTTCAGACCCTTCTCCCCAAGCTCACATCTTATTGTTTTATGTGCCTGTGTCTGTTCATATTTGTGCAGGTGTGAGCATGCTTGCTTCTGTATATGTACATGAGTCTCCATGGGTGTGGACACCAGGGGGCCACCTCAAGTGACCACATTCCTTTGGTGCCATCCACCTTAGCATTTGTTACAAGATATCTCAGTTTTACTTGGAACTCAACAATTTATTATGGGTCCAATGCAATTCCCAATGTTTCACGGGTCTCCACTTCCACTCCACCCCCATTTCTAAGATTACAAAAGCCAGGAACAATACTTGGCTTTTTCGTGTGGGTTCTGGGGAATCAAACTCAGGTCCTCATGTTTGTGAGGCAAGTACCTTACTGACTGAGACATCTCTGTCACTTCCCTACAATATATTTTTCATAAACCATTTGGGGTGAAATCACAGACAAGAGGC
Source organism: Peromyscus eremicus (assembly GCF_949786415.1). Lineage (NCBI taxonomy): Eukaryota > Metazoa > Chordata > Mammalia > Rodentia > Cricetidae > Peromyscus > Peromyscus eremicus. Next base: position 75,536,711 of record NC_081431.1, on the reverse strand, counting down.
ATAATTTACACAGTAGCTTATCTCATTTCTTCTCAATTGTCTGACATCTGCATGCTGACTTCAACCTGATTCCCTTTGGCTTTCCCCAAACTCTCATAGACCTTTCGCTCTGGCCCCAAGTTCTTGAGAGTCAGTCACTGTATACCAGAACTATGTTGAACATCTCTCATTTCTCACCTTCCCCAGCCTGATTTCTTGACTAGCACTGTGTGTAAAGAGTCAATCCAGTTATCCATCATTTCCAAAGCTCACTCAAGTATCTCATACCAGGCAAGAACTTGTAACATTTGCATTATCTGTGGATCACTCCATCCTCACAGACTGGAACATTTTTAGGTGTGCTTATCTCTTATAAGAGTAGTAACAATTTCTAAGGATTACAGAAATCGTATCTGTCTTCTTGGTTACCAGAATGTGTTTAACGTTATGTACATTTGAGAAAGAAAGTGACGGATCATTTACAGGACTCGGACCATCGGCTGAATCCTTTATGTGTCGTCACGTTTAATCCTCTCACAAGTGGTGCTGCTAAGAAAGGCTGATGCCCTCATTTTTACCAAAAGAGAACAAAGTTCAGAGAGGGTAACTAGATTACTCAGGAGTCTTCATCCAAAACTTTACTCTTTTCACCTGACACCTGTCTCCTCATGGGACTTGCCATCTGGAGCATAGAATAATGCTTACATTGCCTCCTGAAACGCCACCTCATGGGAGATCCAGACAGCAAGGATCAATGGAAGCAGTAAGACACGAGGCCAACCCTGAGTTAGGGAAAAGATCACAACCAGGCACGTGAGGAACAAAAGGGAAGGAAAAGTAATACCTGTCTTGAACTAGGGCAGTGCTCTGGTTTCCTTTCTGTACTGCAATGAAACACTCAGCTAAAAAGCCATTTAAGGGAGGAAAGGATTTATTTAGCTTCCACTTCCAGGTCACAGTCTGCTATTAAGGGTGAGCAGGACAGGAACTAAAGCAGAAACCGTGTGGGAGCACCCTTTGGCTTGCTGGGTAGCTTCCAGGTTTGGGAGCACTGCTTGCTGACTAGCTCCCAGGTTTCTTCTAGTTTTCTTATCCAGCCCAGGACCACCTACCCAGGGATGTGCCACTCACAGTGGGATGCGCTTCCTGCATCAACTCACACTCAAGGCAATTGCCTCAGATATGCCCACAGGACAGTCTGATCTAGGCAGTCCCTGATGTGAGACTCTTCTGTGGTGACTCTGGGCTGTGTCAAGTTGACAATTAAAGCTACTTAAGAAATGCATTTCCCTAATGATTAGGGATGTTGAACAATTCCTTAAATGTCTCCCTAATCATCAGGGAAATGCAAATCAAAACAACTCTGAGATACCACCTTATGCCTGTCAGAATGGCTAAGATTAAAAACACTGAAGACACCTTATCCTGGAGAGGATGTGGAGCTAGGGGAACTCTCCTCCACTGCTGGTGGGAATGCAAGCTTGTACAACCACTTTGGAAATCAATATGGTGCTTTCTTAGAAAATTGGGAATCAATCTCCCCCAAGATCCAGCTATACCACTCTTGAGCATATACCCAAGGAATGCTCAACCACACCACAAGAGCACTTGTTCAGCTATGTTCATATCAGCATTGTTTGTAATAGCCAGAACATGGAAACAACCTAGATGCCCTTCAACTGAAGAATGGATAAACAAAATGTGGTACATATACACAATGGAATACTACTCAGCAGAGAAAAACAATGGCATCATGAGGTTTGCAGACAAATGGATGGATCTAGAAAAAATCATCCTGAGTGAGGTAACCCAGACTCAGAAAGAAAAACATGGTATATACTCACTCATAGGAGGATACTAGATGTGGAACAAGGATGACTGGACTGCTACTCACATCACCAGGGAGGCTACCTGGAAAACAGGACCCCAAGAAAGACATGGGGATCACCCAATGACGGAGAAATGGAAGAGATCTACATGAACAGCCTGGACATGAGTGGGGGTAATGAAGGGCGAGGGTCGAGGGAAAGAAAGCTTGGGGGAACGGGAGATCCCAGCTGGGTCAACAACAGAGAGGGAGAACAAGGAATAGGAGACCATGGTAAATGAAGACCACATGAGAATAGGAAGAAGCAAAGTGCTAGAGAGGCCCACAGAAATCCACAAAGATACCCCCACAATAGACTGCTGGCAATGGTCGAGAGACATTGTAGGTCGAACACCCTAATTGTCCTGCTAGAAACCCCATCCAACTACTGAGGGATCTGGATGCAGAGATCATGGCTAGGCCCCAGGTGGAGATCTGGGAGTCCAATTAGCGAGAATGAGGAGGGTTTATATGAGCGAGAATTGTTGAGACCAAGGTTGGATAAAGTACAGGGACAAATAGCCAAACGAATGGAAACACATGAACTATGAACCAATGGCTGAGGGGTCCCCAACTGGATCAAGCCCTCTGAATGGTTGAGACAGTTGATTGGCTTGATCTGTTTGGGAGGCATCCAGGCAGTGGGACCTGGTCCTGTGCTCATTGCATGAGTTGGCTGTTTGAAACCTGGGGCCTATGCAGGGTCTCTTGGCTCGGCCTGGGAGGAGGGGACTGGACCTGCCTGGACTGAGTCTACCAGGTTGATCTCAGTCCTTGGGGGAGGCTTTGCCCTGGAGGAGGTGGGAATGGGGGGTAGGCTGGGGGGAAGGTGAGGGGGGCGGGAGGGGGGAGAACAAGGGAATCCGTGGCTGAATTGTATTGCAAAATTTAAAAAAAATAAATAAATAAAAGAAATGCATGCCTTTTATATATTTAGATTTGTTCTCAAATATCTTTGAAAGTACAGAAGTAATATTTTAAGACATACTACAAACTCAAACTTGTAATTCATCTGAGACATGAAAACCAGCGTAGAATTATTTGATTTTATGTTTGTTCCATTTCAGAGCTTGCCTAATTGAGATCTAAGGTAACTGTAGATCTACAAAGGAGCTCTTGAGGCCTGTATTGATGTCTGTTGTAAGATAAAATGGTCTGCTGTTAATTCATTCACATGTGTATATAATTCCTGTGCATGCTCTAAATCTCTGGAGAGTGCATATCAAAAATATTATTATAACCATTAAGTTTGGTGGGATGCTCAGGGTAAAGGCACTGACTCCACGTAGTAGGAGAGAACCAGTTGTCAAAAATAGTACTCTGACCTCAACACTTGAAATAAATGTACATAATATAACCATTTGAGGCTATCTCTAAAATGGAAGAAAATTCTCTATCGTTTCCTCACACCTCCTGGGGATCCATACTGAGGCACGTCCCTACCTTCCATCCTCAATCTAGATATTTCATGATCATTCCAAACTACACAGAGCTACAATCTGAACTAAATGTAGGAACATCAAAGCTCTCCCTACCACACACATAAGTGAGTAGATGCCTTCTCAAAAATAATGTCTTGGTTTTCAGCTGCTGATTCTGTTGACATTTCATTAGCGCAAAACTGAAAAAGCAAAGCCTTAAAGAGGTCAGGTGAGGGCATAACTCAGATGGTCCTGGCAGGCTAATATCAGGACAGCATGGAGACATGATTTCCCAGTGACTGAAGATAAGGATCTCAACGTCCACAGACCTGTCTTCTAGTATCATCTTTAGTAGCCAGAGCAAACTTCTTAGGCCAGTAAACCCAGTAAGGCTCACTGAACAAGCTGTATTTTAGTGTCTGGGGCAAAAAAAATCCACATTTTTCAAGAAGGCAAACACCACCAGCTATATCTCCATGGCAAGGCTGTAGTGTAGATTATTGCATAATATCTAAGTGAGCCAATGAGTTTTGGGGGTTAGTTCCAGGAGTGTGGTGAAGGGTACATACAGGAGCAGGATATCTCAAAAGCAGCTTCCTCATGGCAAGCCCCTGTCAGTGTGTGATAACCCAGAAAAGCTGCTATCCTGGAGTGCTCTGCACCACTTGGAGGCAGATCTGAGAATCTCCTCTCAGGAGAACTACTGGGGTCCTGGTGAACCTTGTTTCAGCTTTCCCAGACAAATGTGACATTTGTTTATGTCCGATTCTCATGAGCCTCCCCTATCCTTCATTGAAAGGAAACTGCTACACAGCACAGTCCTAAACCTAACTTGAAGGTGGTTTTCTTTTTACTTCCAGAGTGTGTCTTGCTGGCTCTGTTACAGGATAAAACAGGAAAACTGAGGCACCCAAACTAAGCCAGGAAGCAGCTTCATTGTCCAGCACAGGCTCAGCAGACCCCTGCCCTAAGGTCTGAGCCCTGAGTTCAGTCACAAGCTGCTTTGTACATCTTTAACTTCCTTTTTCCATGTGTGGTTCAGCACACTATAGGGTTGTCCTGCAACTTGACTGGTTGATTAATGGAGTTTTGGAATAAACTGGGATTTTCCATCAGTCATGGAATTTACCACAAATACAGAAAAGAGAATAAACCATACCCAGTTGCAGTTGGTATGAACAGGGAGGATGTGGGCCACAACTGACTTAAGACTCAAAGGAAGCCCCTGAGGGAGCACTGTGTCTGTGTTTTGTGTGAAGTCCTGAAGCTAAGAGCTGGGTGCTACTGTGACTTCTTTAGTCAAGTTTGGAGCTCACCAGAGAGACTCGTTGGGGCAAGAGCACACTGCCACAGTCCCAGTGGACTCTGAACATACTGCCCTATGCGCTGTCAACGCTGTTCTCCAACCTCTGAACAGAAGTCTCCAAAAGTGGCTTGAGTAGAGTCTTACTCTGTCAGTCTTTCTGCTTGAACTTTAAATTCCACCTGTGACAAAGAAGTGTGGTTTAGGTGTACTCTGACAGTGTTACCCTCCTGAGGAAAGTGTGTGTAGAATACACTTCTATTTTCTCAGTGTTACGAGTTTGGCCCCAGATTATCAGCAGATGATCTGAGGGGACTGTTCTAGTGTCTAGGTGAAGTTCTTCACAATGGTAACCAAGGACAGTAAAGGTAACTGATGACCATGGACAGATCTGGGCCTAATCATAGCATTGTGACCTGGAGCAAGTCACTTAATACTCGAAGGCTTAATTTGTTTGTAAAACCAGGATGATAATGCTTCATTCAGTGGTGATTAAGGTCACCTGTGACAGTGGCCCATTGTCTGAGTTCAGTAGCTGGGTCATGCTGTCATCATAAGGAGAGTGAGTGTAAATGAGAGAACGTCAGATATGAATGGTCATTTGGGGGTGGAAAGGGATAATTTGGTATGTCAATAAGGAAAATGTAACTCACAACCCCTTTTCAGGAACCATCCATCCCTTTTCTCTCCAGCATGGGGATGAAATACATTTGCCCAATTCTCTGGGTGCCATTCCAAGGTGTTGTCAGATGCCAGAGGTCTGAATCAGCCAGTAAGGGTCCTTCCAGGAAGAGATAAGTTAGAAGAAAACTGGAGGGAAAAAAAAACAAACAAACAAATAAACAACCAAGTATCCTCAGACCTTGTAGATCCAAGTGCAATTCATGAAACAGCTTTGTCAGAGGCAGTTAGGAACTCGATACGAAGTCAGAATCTGTGGATTAACAATCTTCATGAAAAAATGCTTCCTGTCAATTAGTAGCCATGCCCATCTTTTCTGTCTGTGTCTGCTATATTTATCTCTAAATTAAAGTTTTATTAAAAAAAATATACTCAGCCAGGAGGTGGTGGCCACGCCTTTAATCCCAGCACTCGGGAGGCAGAGGCAGGCAGATCTCTGTGAGTTTGAGGCCAGCGAAATCCAGGAAAGGCGCAAAGCTACACAGAGAAACCTTGTCTCGGAAAAAAAACAAAAAAACAAAACAAAAAAAAACATACTCACCCCTAGGTGCAGGACTAGGCAGCAGTGGGGTGAGGGAGAGAAGGAAAGCTCCAGGTTCAGTGAGAGACCATATCTCAAAAACTAAACTGGGGAGTGGTTCAGGAAGACACCTAATGCTGACCTTTGGCCTCAAAGTGAGTGTGCATGTACACCCACATACACATACATGTGCATGTGCGTGTACACACACACACACACACACACACACACACACACACACACACGCTCCCGTGCACATGGGCAAAAATAAAGAAGGTCGACTTCATTCTGAACACATTTCATAGGAACTAACCTGTGACAAAGTTTTTCCATTAGTACTTGGACAAGTCTGTCTGGAACCCTCACACCAAACTTTTTTATTTTTATTTTTTTAATTTTGCTTTTTCTCTTTCAAATCCTGACTTAACCACCTGAGACAGAGCTGAAGCTGTTGGAGAAAATGTCTTCGTTCCTGGAGGTAGTGCTTGGCAGGAAACGTTTGAACTACTGTTCCATCAAAGCTAATCTTAACCTTGGTTGGGGTGGGGGTGGGGCTGAGGGAACCCTTAACTGGGTCAGGAAAAACGGCACAGTGGATAAAGCACTTGCCAGGCAAGTGTGATGACAGGAGTTCAGATCTCTAGAATCTGTGAAAACCTGAGTCCCTTCCAATCCCAGCAATGCAGAGATACAGACAGAGGTTCCTGGGGTCCACACTGGGCAGCTAGATCAGCAAATCAGCAATCTCTGGACTCAATTGAGAGGTCCCAAAACAATAACTACAGTAACAGCTAACATCCTATCTGAGTCTCCACATGTACAGGTACACAAGTTCACACAGATGTATAAACATACAAACATATGTGCACACACACCACACACATGCACAGACAAAAAATAAAACAAGAGAAAAAAAAAACTCTTTAATTTCCAATCAGCTCTTTGTCAGGATCATTCAACTTATAAACTACCATGATGGAAATGTTTGGAAAAGGAAGAAGGAAACCAGCAGTAAATATGCTCAATTTGATATTACTGAGAATTGAGACATCAACATCACATGCTTTGTGAAGAGAGCGTAGTGGAATGCTTGATTCTCAGCCACTTCTTCCTGCTCCACAAATCCCTGCTCATCATTTTGAAACACAACATTTTTTTGTGTTGAACAATGACATGTAATTTCAGGATTATAACTGGTATTCAGTGTGTCTTTTTTTTCCTTTATGTTATTTAATTACTAAAGAATTTCTCCAAAATGGAAGATATTTAGTGCACGCAATAAAGTGTGTTTTCCTGCTATTTTTAACCTGTCCGTGAATAACTGGAGAGATTAGAGGAGGAGACAAAACTAAGGTTGAATCCACATGACCATAACTCTGCTAACTGAACTTCATTGATGATTACAAATTATGAAAGAGGATTCCTAGACCTGTCCGTGTATCATTAACATTTATAGCATTGTATTTCCTCAGAGCTACAGCCAGTATTTGCTGAAGAATCACAGTTGTGATTTAGGACAAGCAAGGAGAACATTCTACAAGGAAAAATAGAACATGCTGAAGTATTTTGCCAGGAACAAGCATTTTATTTTTAGTCTGTCCCCAAAAAATCATTATCTGGAGTCCGGAAATGCCACAAAAATCATTACATTTGAGAAGCAGCAGGCCATTCCACAGAGCCTGCAGGATGCATGCCATCGGGTGCCTGTGTTCTCCATACCAAAGAGCTTTGTCAGGCACAACTGGGACCAGGTCACCCAGATGACCCTCTGTGATCCAGCATACCGTCCAGCTCCATACTCTGGCCCAGTAAATTTACGCAGGGTTTTGGCTGATTTATTATTAACGCTAAATACTTCCACAAATGAAATCTGTTTATTTTCTCCCTCAGGCTTTGATACACTTTTGAAACAATGCATGTGAAAGGATACAAACACCAGGAGGGATACACTGGGGATTTAGATGTAAGCTCTGCCCTGTCTCCTTTTCAGTAAGAAAATAACTTTCCAGGTGCTTGGGGAGATGGCTCCATGAGCTATAAGCATGAGGGTATGTGTTAGAATCCTTAACATCCACTTAAAAGCTAAGTTATGCAGTGTATCCCTGCAACTCCACAGTTGACCTGAAGAATCCAGAAGAACCTGGAAATGCCCAGGGACAGCTGACCTGACCAACTAGCAGAGCCACAGTAATGAGCTTTGGGGTCAGTGAGAGAATCTCTCAGAAAGAGACATTGAGAAGTCATTTCAGGAAAATAACCTCTGGCCTCTACTTGTTCCTGTATGGGTGTGCACACCCACATACAGCAAACAAGCATGCATGCACACACAAATAACAGCATTAATAAAAATATCTTTCCAGAAGAGAGTAAATACTTAGTTTAGAACCCCATATAAAATACAGCCAGAGTGTGAGTGAAGACTACTCATGTCAGTAGTGACCATTCCTGGCCAATAAACAGCTTTATCATGGACATAAAAACAGATTTTTCAAGCCAACAAGGGACCTGGTGGTAAAGCAGAAGTGTTGCAACTTTTGGATCCAAATGTCTGCACAATTTACATATCACTTCCTTATTCAGCTGTCTTCGAAACATGTTATCAACACAGTGCTGTAGTTACTGGAAACTGAACCCTTATGATGTCTGTCAGAGAGTGAGCACTATTCCTGGTCCCACCTACCTGAGATACATTCTAGAGCAAATAAAGAAGGATTTATAAATCATACAGGTTTGGGTATAGTACTGATCTTCTCCATATTCACATTAAGAACTCACTCTCCAACCCTGTTTAACTTGGTAAACAGAATTTTTTTTCTTTTACTGATATTCAGTTATGTTTTTTATTTTAGGATTTAAATTGCTTGCTTTACAAACACTAGAATCTAAGGTAGATCAACAAAACCCATATTTTAAAAAATGTCTATTCAATGATACACACTTCTAATCCCAGCACTGGGTGGGAACGAAAGACAGGCAGGTGCTCCATGACAGGCAGCCTAATGTAATCGTGTGCCACAGAGAGAGCCCTATCTCAGAAAACAATCTGTAATGTGCTGAGAACAACTCCTCAGGTTATCCTCTGGTCTCCATATGGACGGAAATGCATGTATCATACAACATACACATATACCTGTGTGTGCACACACACAGAGACCTACACACATGTATACAACCACATGCATACACACAGAGAAAGCTGCTCAGTATCTAGGGTTTTTTTGTTCCAATTTAAGACTGCCTTTAACAAATCTAAAATTATTCTTGTCATTACTGATCAACTGCATGGTGATCCTCACTATAAAAAGAGAAGTCACGGTCTCTGCACTCAGAAAGAGATATCATAGTGTAATATCAACCAAATAAATGTGCATCATTAGTTAGCTCTAATACCAAACGGTGCAGCATATCCAAACACTGCCAGTAAACTGAGAAAGAGGGGAGCCAGGATATAAAATGACCCAGAGTCTGATCGAAAAGGGATATTCAGAATCAAAGAACTAGAATTATATTTTGAAGATGTGTAGACTCAGTAGCAGGCTCATACCGTCTCTCCTTTCCCTGACTACAGAGCTAACAGTTCCCTGTCATTCGGAACCCAGCACCTCACCTCAGCCTGTGACTTGCTGCTTGACTATTTACAGAGGAACAGAGATGTGTAGTTTTCAGTCCCTTACTGTGCTAGTTTAAAATGAAATGTCTCCCATAAACCCCCCGGTTGACAGTGCTGTTTGTGGAGGTTTAGTTCTACTGAAGAAAGCACTTCACTGGGAATGGACTTTGGGGGCTTAAAGCCTCAAGGTGCTTTCAGTTCTCTGTCTCTCTGTCTCTGTCTCTGTCTTTCTCTCTGCCTCTGTCTCTCTCTGCCTCTATCTCTCTCTGTCTCTCTGTCTCTCTCTCTGTCTCGCTCTCTGTGTCTCTGTCTGTGTCTCTGTCTGTCTCTTTCTCTCTCTTTCTCTCTCTCTCTCTCTCTCTCTCTCTCTCTCTCTCTCTCTCTCTCTCTCTCTCTCTCTCTCCCTCTCCCCCTCTCTCCCTCTCTCTGTCTGTCTCTCAGCTTTGTGCTTGTGATTTAGATGTGATTGCTGAGCTTCCTGCTTCCAGCGCTGTTCCTTACCCTTGCCACCATGACTCCCCTCCATGATGGGCTCATTCATCCTTTTGGAACATTAAGCTAATGTAAATTCGTCCATAAGTTGCTCTTGGCTATGGTGCTTTACCAGAGCAACAAAAAAAGTAGCTAATACAGTTATACCACATTGTTTTTATTTATCTCCAGAAAAGATTGGTAGTCATTTAGATGTGTGGTTTTCTTTGTCACCTCTCTTCATATAAAGAGTTGATAATTTCAGAAACGGATCTAGGAGCTTCCAAGGACAACAAGGTATACCATCAATTTATCCAGAAATCTAGAGGCCTCCCTTCATTCCAACTTCCCTTGCTATCCTCCAGGTCCCAGTCATTTTGGATACAGTTTTGCTCATTCTCCTAACATCTCCATCCCAAATGCCATTGAATTCTTTAGGTTTTGCTGCTTCCTCTGTAGATGTAAATTTTCCTGGGTCCTACAGCCACTATGTCCCCGAATAGGAACCTTGAAACATGATGCTCACTACCCTACCATCATAATCACAACACGAGCATACATCTTTACACACACACACACACACACACACAGAGAGAGAGAGAGAGAGAGAGAGAGAGAGAGAGAGAGAGAGAGAGAGAGAGAGAGAGAGCAAGAGAGGCTATACTTAGCAAACTGAAATCAAAACAAACTTTCTCTTTTTCCCTGTTTTTTATTATTCTTTGAAAATGTCACACATGGATACAATGTGTCTTGGACATATCCACCCCCACCTGCCAGCAAGTGTGTTTATTAGCTTAACAGTGGCAAGGCTGTTTATGGATGTAACCAAGTGCTCTCTTCATTGATTTTAAAGCCTTCTCCGTAGGAGAGGATTCATTTCTGTCCCATAAACTTGGCTGGGAAAGAATAGCCCCTAGAGGAGAGCCTGTTGAAGTTTTTGATATGGCAAATCAGTGTTTTCCTGCTAGAAAACTTAGTATCTAAAACGTAAACGTGACAGACCCTATTTTAATGGCTTCATATTAAAGTAAATCATGAGTTAATATTAGAAATATATATTGTTATGTCCTTCTGTATGTGCCGCTGTGTATGTTTAAAATATAAAAGGAAGTTATGTGAATATAATAATTGCCAGTCAATGGGCTGGACATTTTGTATGACTGTCTCTTTGTCATCTCATAAGACAATGCATAGTCTCCAATCCCATTATAAACCGAGTTTAAATAATTTTCATAGGTTAAATTTATCCTAGAATATATATATATATATACATATATATGTGTGTATTCTAAACAGCTTAGAATCTGCAAATATACAGCAGTATCTAACACAAACACACAAATATACACATGCATACTCACAAACATTCTCATGCTCACATATTTATAAACATTCATAAATATATACACACATACATGTGTGCTCACACATGCACATGCCGACACATGGGTGCAGGCCACACATACGTATGTTTGCATACACATGCATATACTACATGCATATGCACACACACACACACACACACACACACACACACATGCGAAAGAAAGCCAAATTAGGACCTGAAAGGGTGTATTTTCCTGTGGGTGGTCAGCCATCATTTCCTCATCTTCAAAGACCAATGCAGGTCAATATTTGTTCATACTCCCAGGATAAGCTTCCTGCATCCACAGGAGAACCACTGGGATCAAACTCTCTAGTTGGTCACCTGTCCAGGTGACAGCTCCAGCTTAGGATTCTAATCAGGCATTTTTCTGATTCCTACTTAACAGAAGGAAGACATAGAGACTGTAGTGTTTCTCTTGGGAGCACTTCTGCCTCACACATGTGAACTGAAATGGCTTTATGGATGTGCATGGGTTGATTGAACAGCACTTTCAGATCATGGTTTCCTGAGTAACCAGGATTTTCAGTGTAATTTACAACTTGTCAATGGGAGATCATGATTAGCTATTGGAGGTTTTAACCCATTGTATTAAGGGAAAAAAAAGAACAGATCAGATTCCCACTGAGAAAAATGCAATTCTAGAGGAGAAACTCCCAACTCTGATGAGAACTAAGTTGAAAGGAACACTGTCCTGAAAATGCTCTTATCTTTCACCTTTATATTTTATACATAATCATTTGAACAGTATACTTTTTAAACCAGAAAGACATCAGCTCTACTTGTAATATTTGGTGTTCCATATTTTCCCCATTTCCCAATCTTATCATTCTATACTACACCATCTATTCATTTATTTAGCATGCTTATAAATGAGAATGTCTGAACTTGAACTGTCTGTGTGGGTGGGTGTGCACATGTACTCACACAGATGTAGACATCATATAAGATATTGATAGATGTGAACATGGAGGATGACGTGATATGTGCTTATAATGAGGAAATATTTTTAAAGATTTATTTTCTTTTTAAGTAAGTGGTGTGTGTGTGTGTGTGTGTGTGTGTGTGTGTGTGTGTGTGTGTGTGTATGTGTGTGTGTGTTCCTGTGTAAATGAAGCTCTCCTCACAGACCAAAATCACTGGGTCCCTGAAGCTGGAGGTACTGGCATTTGTTTGCCACCTGACTTGGATGCTAGGACCTGAACTCAGGCACTCTGGAAGAACAGAACTCCTTTGTAATCATGGTGCCATCCCTACAGCCACAGTTGGGAGAATAGAATAAATAAAATTCCATTCCTTCAAATATTAGTTTTTCTAAGCAGTCTGTTTGAAAACTGCCTATGCCAGGTCTTCGACCCTAACATGAGAAAGGCTGAGGCAGAAAGATACCTGTGAATTGGGCTAAATAGTAATACCCTGGCTCAAAAAACCAAACAAATCAAACAAATAAAAAAGAACTTTACAAATCCTCTTCTCCTGGCTTCAAATATGCCAAAACTTTTGAGTAATTTCTTCTGTGAATTTTATAGTATATATCCTTATAGTAAAAGAACCCCATGCCTTCTAGATAATTCAATTAAATTGAAGGCTCATTCATAACCCCGATCATTTAGTAGTGTCATAGTTCAGTTTATATAGCACCAGAACATTGTTTTTAAAGGCATGGTCCCAGGCATCTTCACAAGCAGGCCTAGGACTCCTGACCTTTGACTGTTGGATTTCAATCTCACACATTAGCCAAAACACAGTGACATCAATGACACTTCTGGGAGATGTGATTTTGATCTGTCTGTCCAAGATTCAGCATTTTTCTCCTGTAGCTTTCAATGTTGTTCCTTTGTTTTTGTAGTTTTGATATTTTATTGATTAGTGCACCATGTAGAGGCCCTTTCATGACCATGGCCATTGGAGGATCTGATGCTTCCTGTGATTGTGTGACCATTTCTAGAGTTGGGGGGGGGGGGTTGTGCTCTCATTTACAGAATAGATATCTATTTCTTGAGGTTTTTATTTTATCCCTTTTTTTTCTCCATGGGTGTTTAGATTTGGTTTCTTACTCTTGTCCTTTGCTGTCACATTTAGCCATTTGTTGTTATTCTTGTTTGTCTTTATTGATGCCTGAATGTAACATTTTGTTGACCTTATTTTCCATTCCTAATAGCCTTCCTTCTGCTTTATCATGCCTCTTTGTGATGTTTCTTACTATGATTCTTTTATGATTCATTGAGGTTTTTTTCATTTCCAACATACATGTTTGTTTGTTTTTAGTTTCTTCGTTTTCTCTTCCATGTTGTTGACTTTCTTATGTATGTTCTGGGTTGACTTTGTTCCTTTATTATCTACTTGTTTGTTTTCCCCCTTTAAAGTCATTGGTGATTTTGAAAGTGGGTTTTTGAATTCACGGCCCTTTCAGTATCTTTGGATTGTAACTGAGAAAACATGGTATCTTGAGGGTGTGATTTGCCTTGTGTAATGTTGTGTTATGGTTGGTTCCTGGTTTTGTACTGATAGCTCTTCCTCCTTCATTTGAGGATTTTCTTAGTGATCAACATTTTCTTAGATATTTCGTGCCCAGTGCCATGCAGGATAGAAAACACAAACTGACAGCCATATCACCAAATGACACCTTATCTAGTACGAAAATAAACCAAAACCCAGAAAATTTACCAGCATGTACAATGGAACAGAAAATGGCAACACTTTTTAGATTTTATTGTTAAATTAAGTATTGGAGGTAAACGTAAAAGTAGTAAATGGATGAAATAAAGAAAGGAGCACAGAAGAGGGAAACAAAGGAGAAAATAACAGGATTAAGTAAAAGAAAGGAAAAGAGAACAATGGATTAGAATTTTATGAAGAGGAGAGAAAGGAATAAGAGAAAAATAAAAGTAAAATAGACGGCCAGAAAAAGAATTTATATATAAACAGAACTACACAAATATAAGAAGTGTAATGTTTGTGAAGCTTCTTAAAAACTGAAATTAAAGTGAAATAAAACTATAATTAAAAAAGAAACTACAAAGGACAAGACAAAAAAGGGGGTTGATATAGCTTCTTTCTGGCTCCTCTGAAGTGTGTGTACAGGAGGCAAGAGAGCCCTGGGGTACGTACACTCTGCTTTCTGTTGCATTCAGTCTGCTCCTAAGCCTGGGCAGGATGCAGTCAGGTGTCCAACAGAGCTCTTCTCCTGCTCATGGTACCACTTCTTCTTTGTGTACCATGACCCTTGGCTGCCTACACTTAGCTTTGCAGCTCCTGAACTGAACAGATTCTCTCAGTCTTTTGTGATTCCACAATTATACATCTTATAATAGCTGATTTTCTAGCTAAAGGTTGTCTCCCATGTATACTGGGCCTAGAAGAAGCAACCAGGACTGAGATACATACAAGTGGATCAACAATCATGGTGGGATGAAGGTATAGGAGTTACACACTCAGCTAGTGCTTTAGAATTCTCTGTCCTACTAGCAATAAGCCTTGTGACAGATAGATGGCTCCAAAACTTTTACCACAAGCTGTTAGTATCTAAGCTATGCATAGACGATGGTGTCAGTTCCTGTGAACTGAGGGTGGGGTCACCAGCCATCACACTCCTCACTCCCCAAGTTAATCCTCCTGCCACCTAAACATGCTCGGTGCCAGGGTCTAACTAACATGATATGATATCTTTAGCTGATCACATCTGTCCTTTGACATACACACACACACACACACACACACACACACACACACACACACACGCACACACACAGGCATGCTGCATTCTGTTTACTCTCATCTCCACTCATGCCTCACACCCATTCCTGTCATCCTCCTCATCCCTAGAGGTCCGTTTCTCACATTCATGTCTTTTTTATTTGTTTTGTGACTCACTGATACTAATCATGACTGCCTTTTTTGGCTTGAGTTTGAAACTGTCCATTGGAGCTTAGTGGGCTCACAGTTAGCTTACACAGTTGAGGACAATGACTGTTGCTCCATACAAGTCTATCAGTAGCATTCGAACACTTTGTCATGTGTAATGTATCCTCATCCCTACTTCCATAGCTACTTCTCATCATGGTCTTCCATTTTGGGGACATGGCATATTGATGATTGTATCTTATTGTTAGGCCCCTAATATAGGTCATTTCAGTTTTTAATTTAATTCAGTTTAATTTAATTTTTTTTTTTTTTTTTTTTTTGGTTTTTCGAGACAGGGTTTCTCTGTGTAGCTTTGCGCCTCTCCTGGAACTCACTTGGTAGCCCAGGCTGGCTTCGAACTCACAGAGATCCGCCTGGCTCTGCCTCCTGAGTGCTGGGATTAAAGGCGTGCGCCACCACCGCCCGGCGTAATTTAATTTTTTAATTGGCATAAAAAGTGACAGGATTCTTTAAAGTGTTTTCATACATAGTTTTTATTGCTCATCCCCCAATGCCCACTCCTCTCCTCTATCTCCCTGACCCCCATCTCTACTTGCACCCTCAAATCCCCAGTATTTCTCCATCCACTTTCATATAATAAGTGTTCAATTATTATCCCCACCTCCCATCCAAAACAGGTCAGTCTTAGCCAATAGGATCCTTTTCACATAGTGCCTGACCTCCTCTTTGAGAAAGCAGGAGAGGTAGAATAGAACTCTGCTCCACTGCTGGCCCATTCTACAGCAGCACTATGAGCTTGTCCTTCTGTTTCCAACAGAGTCACCTAACTTACCTTTTGGATGAGACCTCTGGCTCCCTAGTCTCCACCCTCTCACTGCTGAAGAGCAACATGCTCCCTGTGCTGAGAGTGGCTTTTTGCTGAGTGACACTGTTCTGCACACTTCTCAGGATGAGATCTGTCACATCCCTGTGGTTGCTGATGCTGTCCCAATCATTCCTTTACAACAGTCTTGTCTTTGTAACCTTGATTCTTCTTATTCACTGTGTTACACATCAGCCTCTAACCTTCCACCTTAGAAAACATCCGGAAGGGAATCTGCAAGAAACATTTTTGCATTCATTTAAGCCATTGATAAATTAGATTTAAGGACAGAAACAGAAGACAATAAAGTACACCAGTTTGAAGAGAATAAAACATTCCTTCCCTGGGGATGAAAACAAAAGTCAAAACCATCAACAGGACTTCTGGACACGACATGGCTGTTGCATACATCATCTCCCTGCAGCTCTGCTTATCTGCACAAGACCTGTACAAGATCAAGCTAGTCAAAATTCCAGCCAAGGGGGTGGGGAGGTCCCAAGGCTGCATCCCTACTGGAGGAGCTACTGTCAGAAGCTAGCTCCTAAGGGTGCAAGAGTCACTCTCCTTTGGGGATACAGCTCCTGGTATATTACTCTTGCCCCAGTGGATGACACCAAACCTATGTACGTACAGGGCATAGTAATCAGACTTGCAGTTATAAACAATAACAACCAATATGGAAAGTGGGTATGAAGCTTCGAGGGTGATCTTGTGGAGTACAAGGGAGCGGGGGGGGGGGGGGGGGGAGGAAGTAGTGGTAGATGGGTGTGATAATATACATTATACAATGGTATAGACCATCCAAAGAATTTTTAAAAATATATAAAAACCAACAGCAGGATGAAAGCATACCTGGGCTGGGGTTATAATCTGATAAGAAAACCATCTGTGGCTAGGATTGTGCTATATATATCCGTGGACAATCTGAGAAAGAAAGAGCTACATTCACAGGAGGCAGTCAGTCTACCAAGCTCAGTAACCATCTTAGTATTGGGGAACAGGTGCAAAACAAACAATGGACACAGATTCACATTGACCTTCGTTGAAAGTTTACCCCCCCACACCAAAAAAAAGCCCAGTCTGTGTATTCACAGTTGTCATTGACAATTCCTCACCCTCATGAGTCTCCTCTGTTCGACTATTATTCCCAACATTTCAGAGCTCTATTGCTGACCACACAGAGGTGCTCCTCCTTATTGGTCCCTCCACCAGACAGAGAGCTGACCCAGCAGCCTGGGAACTGCAATATTGCTGGCCCTAGAGGGTTGCAGCACTGCAGACCCCAGACAGAAGTGCAGCACCACGGACCCCAGACAGAGCTGCAGCACCGCGGACCCCAGACAGAGCTGCAGCACCGCAGACCCCAGACAGAGCTGCAGCACCGCAGACCTCAGACAAGAGCTGCAGTACTGCAGACCCCAGACAGAGCTGCAGCACCGCGGACCCCAGACAGAGCTGCAGCACCGCGGACCCCGGACAGAGCTGCAGCACCGCGGACCCCGGACAGAGCTGCAGCACCGCGGACCCCGGACAGAGCTGCAGCACCGCGGACCCCGGACAGAGCTGCAGCACCGCGGACCCCGGACAGAGCTGCAGCACCGCGGACCCCGGACAGAGCTACTCTAGGACCCTTTCAAAGCATGGAGCTCCTGAGTGTGCCTTTCTGCTTCCGGGATCTAACTGTGATGCAGCCCCAGGAGCCGCTTTGGAAGGAATGTTACTGACTCCAGAGCAGGTTTTCCCAACCATATGGGATAGGATTACCTTATAGCCTAAATGATCCTCGAAGCAATCTTTGCACCCAGATGGGACTGCGGTGTCTGCAGTCCACTGTGGCCACATTAGTCTGTCACCAACCACAATCTCAGTTCAAAGACAGGTTCTGTGTTCAGCTCCACCATTTTTGAGGGATTCTCCACACTTAAGTCTCACTGTCTCCAAAACCGGACAGAAATTCTGACAAGCAGCATGTATTCAAATGTGTTGATGGAACAGAGGACAGGAGTAATTTACGCTTTCACAGCTATGGATACTACAACAGAGAAACAGGGAGTGACTGAGCATTTAAACAGCACAAAAAGAAGGCTCCAGATCCTGGATCTCAGGCCGTGGCCTTTTCAGTTTTACATGTAATTGTTCCTAAGCACAAATTTTCAAACTTAATTTTTTATTTCAAACAACGGTTGGCGTTGGTGGTA
Organism: Peromyscus eremicus; assembly: GCF_949786415.1. Taxonomy (NCBI): domain Eukaryota; kingdom Metazoa; phylum Chordata; class Mammalia; order Rodentia; family Cricetidae; genus Peromyscus; species Peromyscus eremicus. The sequence goes on along the minus strand of NC_081431.1, from coordinate 75,518,551 downwards.
GGAATTGAGTCCGGGGGCTAACCAACTGTTCTACCACTGAGGCACACCTCAGCACCTTTTGTTAAAATGGAAAATCTGTTGATTGACTCCAGGTCTCTGTCTGAGTCTGCTGTCTTCCTGTAGCCCACAGTCTGGCCCTGCCTACCCAGAACATGATGCAAAGCCCTTGTTGTGGTAACATGGAGATGGAGGGCTGGACACAGAAGGTGAGGTTCTCCCTGCAGCACGTTAGAGAACTGTTGTCTTTTGATATGTTCATAATGAAGTCATTTGCCCTTGGGGTTTATGGTGGAGAAAGGAGACAAGATCAGATTTAGGAGCAAAACCACAGTATTTATTCTCATTGTTTGCTAAGTTAAATTATAGATCACAACAGGAAAAATAAAGGAAAGTAGAATCCTGAGTTATCGCCTCTAAGTACCCGTAAAGACATGCTACAGAGTTCATACTTTAAACAAAGTAGGTCGTTACATGTTCAATGCTAAGAGGAATTTTATCTTGCCAATAAATGCAAGTGAATCTCTTTAGCTCCAAATCCCCATATGCAGACAATTTACTGTAGTAATCAAGATGATACACACAATTTCACTTCAGTACCATCTGTAACTCTACTGGTATTTTAATAATAATGAATAAAAATATATGTTGGCAACAAAAAAAATGTTACTTAAAGCAGCAGGATCTTAAACATTGAGCAGTAACTTCTAAGAAGCTGTGCTAATGTGGGATTTACTCCACATTTCGTGTGTGTTGCTCTGTGCTGTGAAAGAACATCCTTGGGATGTAGTGCTCATGTGCATGAAGAACCAGTCACCCCCACCCCCGAATGTTAAATGTCAACCTTCTTGGGTTTCCATGCAGATACCCAGAAACAAACCTGTGAATTTCTTTTGATTTTCTCTTCTTACCTGCTGTCTGTCCTTTGGCCCTCCTCCCCTCTGAGGAGGAAGTGTCAGAAATGCACAGAAGGGAGAAATCAGGGAGCAATGAAGACAATTGTGAAACTACAAACTGTCATTTGTCAAGGGTTTCTACCCACGAGAAACAATTTTCTTTTAGCAATAAGATATATTAGTAAATACTACTTATTGTCTTAGTTCTTTTGCTCATCATTGTGGTAAAATACATTGTATCCAGTGTCAAGAGGCGCAGGCTGAATAGGAAGAGGGTGAGCTACACAACACATTGAGATGTGCCATGTGGGAAGGTTCTGTGGAGGCCAAAACAGCGTCCATTTCTTCCTAGGAGGCTCTGCCAGATGAAGGTTCCACAGCCTTCCACACACCACAACGACCACCACCAAGTGTTCAAGCACATGACCCTCTAGAGACAGTTCTCATTCAAAACACAAGGCACATTAAATAAATTGTTATGAATAACATAAATAATGGCGGCTTGCCTCACACAGAAATGGAACTTACCCAGAAGTCACCAGTGCATAGTGATATACCTACGTCTTGGTCCAAGCTGGTCTAGTAACAGTCCTGGGTGGATTTTGTCATCTCTTTTGGCTCAGATCTCCTCATTTATAAAGGGAGTTCAGAAGTTTGTCTAGTTCCCTAGACCCAATAATCTTGGACTATTAGAATATGCTGTTTGTAGATAGGTCAAATGTTGTGTCAACAGCTTCTGAGCTGTAAAAGCCGATGAGCTTTTGGTCCCCAGGCAGATGGGTTTTATTGACATAGGGATGGGGCATAACTGACATTTCTTATTTAAGTTATTAAAGAAAAGAGCAGAGATCTGGGGAGAAGGCTCATTAGTCAACAGGAGTTACTGCTCTTGCAAAGGGCCTGTGTTCAGTTCCCAGCACTCAAGTTAGGCAACTCACAACAGTCTGGACCCCCTGTTTCAGGGACGCTGTTTTGGCCTCCACAGAACCTTCCCACATGTGCACACACCCACATACTGACATGCACATACCTAAATTTAAAAAAAAAATTAACTTTAAAAACAGAGAAAGCAGAAAAGGTGATTATTTGCTGAAATGATGGTCATTTGTTAAAGAAAAATAATCATATCATGTTTAATTAGGGCTTGAATTTTAGTTGCATCTACAATTTGGAAGGAATGCCACTGGAAGGAGAATTTTGAGAACTCATTCTGGAAGTAGTCTGTTGTGCATTTGGTGATATCTGCTTCACAATTCCCAGAGAATCCTTATGGTCTATCTCAGAATAACTCACTGCAAGTGGGTATAGGAAAACCTGATGTTTACTTCCTTTCTTGGTCAGGGGACTCTGTAGGAATGCACATATATTAAAGTAGGATATATTAGATTGATTTGCATGACAGTCTGGGTAAGTGACAATGGCTGTTTCCACACTGGGGAAGGTGAGAATGGGAACTGTTCAGGAAGGAGGCTGGAGACTCAGACAACCCCACCCCGTCTGGTACAGGAGGCGGTATGATGCTTCAGCTCCCCCGTCTGGTACAGGAGGCGGTATGATGCTTCAGCTCCCCCGTCTGGTACAGATGACAGCCCGAAGGATTCCTGGGGAGCTGTTGAATTTCAGTCCACACTGGATGACCAAAGAAGTTGAGTTATGATGTCAGTGAAGGATGGCATCAATAGTGTTAGCAGCAGCAACAGAGCAGAACTCTTGACAAGGGTAGATGAACCTGTCAGTAAGATGCTAAGATAAGCAAGAAAAACAAGCAAAAGCTTTTCCTTTGTACTTTCTTCTTTCTAGGTGCTACCAGAAGGTGCTGCCCACATTCCCAGTGAGCTTTCCTCCTCCAACTAACCTAATTAAGAAAATCCCTGATAGTTGGGCCAAGAGACTACACTCTAAGTTGATTCTAAATTTCGACAAATTGACAACTAAGATTAATCAGGATAGCTCCTCAAGAATTATTTCCAAACTGAAAACACTACCCTCTGCACAAGAAAGTCTGGTACCCTTGATGCTGAGGCAGGAGGATTGCTAGTTGGAGACTATGGGCTACATAGACACAGTCTCACAAACAGGAACTCCCTCAAGATCATCAGGATTCTTTACTCCTTTACCTTCTTTAAGCATACACACACACACACACACACACACACACACACACACACACACACACACACCAGACATGGTGTGGGGAGGGGATTCACAACTTGTGAAAACACTGTAGGATACTGAGGAAGGAGAGGAGCTTAAACTTGAAAGACAATGTGGTAGGAAGCCTGTAGGAGTGGTGGAGCAGATGGCATATCCTTTCCTACCTTTCCAGACATGTGTTGGGTGTGAAGTCAAACCAGCTTCTACCAGGATGTCTTGAACGCACCCCGTGATCTCCTCCTCATGGGCTCCGCCCTCTTCTCCCCTCTCTCGTGTCCTTGACTCACGGTGAGCCCTTGACATAGAAGAGCCATCTGCTGCACCAGTTCGTTGGGTGTTCAGAGCACAGGAGCAAGATCCTAGGAATAATAAGTCTCCTCCTGGGTGACAGCAGGCATCCCAGAAGCCCATGCTGTGGTCTGCTCTCATGTGGGCTTCATACTGACTGAGGCTTTTCTTCCTCCTGATCTTATTCCATCATAGAGTTCATGGCTGGATAAGGTACAGATGCCTCTCTGCTTGACAGACATGTAAGCACAGCTTGGTCTGCTTACCTAGATCGTGTTCAGACATCGTGGCAAGAGAAGAAATATATCTAGGAATTGGGACCTCCATGCTCTAAAGGCCCGGTCTATTCTCTGCCAGGGTTACTGGGTAAACATGGAGATGCCACAGGGAACCACCTCCTTAGGCCAGGTGGAAGTCAGGATGATCTCTCTTCCTTTCTGATTTGAAAATTTTCTGTTTTTATCATTGTTTTGAGACAGGAGAGCTTAGGTTCAGATGAGTTCTTTAGAACCCACTCTTTAAGTTTACCAGGTCTGTGAGGACAAGACACTTCAGATTCTCCCTTGGGCCTGTCCCTTGGCTGAGGTCATTGTTCATGGATTTGCTGATGCCCAACTTGGAAACATTGTCCTCAGAAAGGTCAGAGGTGGGAATAGGCAGTAGAGAAGGTGGCTTTTATTGCTGTGAGTGGGTTCTTGAAGTTCAGGTCCTCCTAAAGCTGTTGTCAGAGGAACACAGAGAGCTGGAATGTGAACGTGCTCTAAGCTTTCCCTGCAGAACACCTGTTTGTATGCTCATATTTGTGAATGGTCTGGGAGCAACCTGCAGTGTATGGCTCTGTTTTGGTCAGATCTATCCCCAGTGAGGACAGTTACAAATAGAACCTTAAAATACATGTGATGGCTTAAATTTAAATAATTAGGTCACAACTGTGCTTCCATACTGCATGCATTTTAACAATTTACATGTGCACACCAGGGCTACTAAAGGAGAAAAATTAAGCACCAAGGCTGTTTTCTAAGTGATGTGGGATTCAGAGTTTTTAAAAAGAGTATAATCAGTTCCATTAGAATACAAAATACGAATTTGTGAAAAAATAAAAGGGTCATTGTACTATAAAACTTGATAAGAAAGACTTAAGAGATGACCAGAGCCAGGAGCACAGTGCTTATAAAAGTCATCCATGAAACATGGAAAAGTTATCAGAGCCTAATAAGGGTAATTGCACTGTGTGAGCTTGCCTCTGTGTGTGTATGTGCGTGCGTGCGTGTGCGTGTGCGTGTGCGTGTGCGTGTGCGTGTGCGTGTGTGTGTGTTCATGTTCTAGTGCACAGGTGCACATGTGTGTGGGTACATATGCATTTTGGTACATGTCTGTGTGTCTGTGGAAGTCAGAGATCAATCTAGTATCATTCCTCACGATACTGTCCACCTTGTCTTTTAAGACTGGGTCTCTCACTGGGCTGGAGCTCACAAAATAGATTACTCTAGCTGGTAAGCAATCCTCAAGCATTCACTTGTCTCTTCCTTCCTGGTGCTGGCATTTAAGAGGGTTTTTATCTGGGTTGTTGAACTCAGGTCCTTAAGACTGCATAGCAAACACTTCCCAAATTGAGCTTTTCCTCCAGCTGGATCTGATGTTCTGATCTCTCCTGATGACAAAAGGGTTATAAGCAAATGCAGTTTCTGCCTTATAATTGTGTGTGTGTGTGTGTGTGTGTGTGTGTGTGTGAGAGAGAGAGAGAGAGAGAGAGAGAGAGAGAGAGAGAGAGAGAGAGAGGGAGAGAGAGAGAGATCAAACAAGTGCTTAGTGGTGCACATACCCCTCTCCAGCCTGCATCCTATGTTAAGAGTAAGGCAGCCACATGCCCCATGGTCTTTTGCTGTGTGCCCCAAGCCCCAGAGCCCCCAAGCTGCCATTGCTGTGTTTATGATGTTTCCTCTCCAGTTGGGATATGCCTCTGTTCTATCCTTGTCAAACAATGTTTAAGTATTTGCATTTGGGAAGAACCTGAAACACAGTTTACTTGGTGACTTTTAAACACACTTAAACAAGAATTCAATCCTCACGTTTTTAATTATTTTTCCTTCAATTACGTGAAACACAGCTTTGTAAGACTTGGCTGGATAAACAAGCATGATCCTATGTAAATATTCTTTTCAAATGTCAGATCAGTTCCTCCCAAGAGCCTGCATACCAGAAAATTTACCTTGAGTGGCACATTTCAAATCTGTTTTGAATAAAGTCTGTCTAGATTTTATGAAGTCATTTTTCAATGTCTCAGAGAATCAATTGTGGACAAAATGGAAAATGGGAAGAGTGTTGGCTTTGTGAGGTTAGCTAATTGGTTGATTGATTGGTCCTTTCTCTTGTCCCTGCCCTCATCATTCACCATCCCTCTCTTTCCACACACATTTACTTGAGTTCCATTATGCAGTAGATTCCTTGCTAAGGACCTACAAAAACATGGACCATCTAGTGGAAGATTCAGGAAAACGCATCACTACAGTACATGAATGACTAAGCTCCTTCACCTGTCTTGTGCTGCTGTAACAGAACACTGGAGAAAGGGTCACTCAGGAACAGTTGGCTGACATTTCTGGATGATGGGAAGCCTGATCTCAAGGTGTCAGTATGTAACAAGGCCAAATCACTGAGTCACTATGTGACAGAAGGAAAGAGGCTGAGGAACTGCAGTTCAGAAACACTAACCTCATGAGGAAGGTGGAGCTCTCACAGCTTAATCACCTCTTAAAGATCCTGCTTCTTAGTTTGTTTTCATGGTAGTTAGATTTCAGTGCTGGCTTTGGGGAGCACAAATGTTCCAACCAGTTATGTGTGTGGCATCTGCTAAGTGTGAAGATCAAGTCCCTCCATGTGAAATCCAGTGGCTGTGGATTAGTGTGAACTGGGAGGGACATAACCATGTTGCCAAGACATGTCTCTGTCAATGGCTACATTGACCCAATGGCCCCATTGACCCAATAGCCCCATACTTGTTTAGTGTTACCAACTCAGCCTTAGAAAGTACCTCAACAGGGAAGGCTAGAAAGTTAGCTATTGAAGTTACTATTCAGCTTAAGATTGTGCAACATCTCAGACTATTCTCTTTTACTTCTTGTAGCATGAGTGAGCTATTAGGTAAGTAGCACATTTCTTACTGGCTCACCTACAAGTTATAGTAAGAAATTCAAAATTATCCTATTGGGAAGGACACATTTATTGCAAGGGTCCTTGGAGGCTGAAGATGGGAGATAAACAATATCCTCCTGTAAGAGTGTCCCTTCTTATGGACTCAACACAGACAAGTTGCTAGGCTTTGCTCAAACGCTCAACTAAAGAGATGGATTAGGAGTTGGGCTTTTGACTCAAACAAATCTTCTGAGAGTTTTGGTTGGTTATGCTACTCACTAGTGTTGTGAACTTTAACCTTTCCAGCCTTCATTTTCTCCATCTATGAAAGGAATTCATTCCATGTTTGAGGGCTATGAGAAGTAATTGCAATAACACACACTAAAAAATAGTCCCCAACCTTTTCCAGAGAAAATGGCGAATAAATGAGAGGGTGTATTTTTCTTGCCAATAGAATATAACTTCTCCTGCTCTCCCTATCTTTTCAGACAACTGTGACGACCCATTGGCCTCCTTCCTCTCACCAATGGCTTTCTCCAGCTCCTCAGATCTCACTGGAAGTTCTAGCCAGGCTCAATTGAACTGGAGAATGGGTAAGTATTATGACTAAGCCCTAAATACATGTGTTAGATGAAAACACAGTGAAGGCTAAGGAGTGAGGAAGTGCTGTGTCTATACAGGAGTCACATCCTAAATTATAGTCCAGAAGGAAATCTGGGAGGTTGTTTATCACAAAAATACTTCCCATCATGTAATAGATAGTCAACACATGCTGAACCACATTCCTCCAACCCAAAGATCCACCAAGCAATTCTTTGGGGTTTGTATTGTTTTTCTTGAGGTGCTAGCCCTGGAAACCATGGCTTCAGGTATGTTAGGAAAGTGCTCTCTCATGGAAGCACCATAGCCATCCTGTGAAATTCTTTGTGAAGATGTGTATCTGTGCATGTACTTGTTTGTGTACAGACAACATATGAGTATATATGCAGATACACATGTATGCAATATGTGCTGGGGGAGGGACAGAGGAGAAATTTGAGTGATGTTCTTATAAGCCATCTACTCTATTATGAGGAAGGGTGTCTCACTGGCCTGAAGTTTGAAGGTTAGGCTGCCTGGCTCTCTGTGTCTGACTGATTGCAAGCATGTACCACCATGCTTTTTTTCAAGAGGGATTCTATGGGATCAAACTCAGATACTCAGTTTATCCACTCAGCCATCTCTAACCCTATGCTATGAATTCTTTTTTTGGTCATCATAAGAAATATTATAGAAGATTATTTTTTAAAAAAATATTTGCTTTATTATGTACATTTCATATCAGCATAAATGGTCACCAAAACATGCTTCATTACTTTAATGGAATGTTTATTAAAATATTTCAATACATTTAGTTCTATTGTGAGATTAATGTTACTATTTTAAAGTACATACTAAATGTACTTAATTAAAGGTAGGAACACAAATAATCTGTAACCCTACCAGATAGAAGGTACTATGTGTTATTACTTGGTCTGATAAAACTAGAGTAATCACACTTGACTAATCTCTAATGCAAAGTGAACTTATCCAACATGATGTTGGATATTGAGCTGTATTTTAATCATATTTTGATATTGATTTTGTGATATATAGAGATAGATACAGAGAACTAAATGATTTCTCTTTTTAAAGACCTTAGGTGATAAAATTCTAAAATCTGTTTGGTATTATAAACTTGTGCTTGGTTTAAAAATAGTTGAGTGCCAGGGCCGATGGGTGATGGGAGATGGCTCAGTGGGTAAACCGCTTGCCTCACAAGCATAAGGGCAGGAGTTCAGATCCCCAGAAGCCATGTAAATGCCAGCATGGTATAGAAGCTGCCTGCAGTCCTAGCATTCAGAAGGCAGAGACAAGCCAGGCCTAGAGCAAAGCTTGCTAGCAAGACTAGTCAAATAGTGAGTTCCTGGTTGACAAGAGAGCTTGTGCCAACATGAAAGGTAGAGAGAAACCGAGGAAGGCCTGCTATAGTTTACTATCTATGGTCCTGTGATAAAACACTCAGACCAAAAGCGACTTAGAGAAGAAGAGCTTATTCAAGCTTCCAAGTTACACTTCATCATTGAAGGAAGCCTGGGCAGAAATTGAAACTGGAATCTGAAGGTTGGCCTGCTTGCTGTTGCATTTTCTCTGACTAAAGATCTCCCTCATCACCCATGAAGTACAGCGGAAACCACGGAGGAACAGAGCATTGCTTGATGATTCGCTTGCAGGCCATGCCTAGAAAGTTTCATAATACAGTTTGCAACTACTGGCCCAGGAGATGATGCGGTCTACAGTGCACATCTAACATTCAAGGTAGACCCCATGGGCATGCCAGAGAGAGAGAGAGAGAGAGAGAGAGAGAGAGAGAGAGAGAGAGAGAACTGGGTTCCAGGGCCACTGTGACCACTCTCCCCCACTGTACTAGTCCTTGGCTCCCTCATATTCTCAGGCATAATCTGGTTATTCACTCATGAATTCTTTCTTAGGTGACTCTAGGCTATGGCAAGTTGATGGCTAAAGCAACACTGATGTCAACCTTTGGCCTTGTTACACAAAACAAGTGCATGTACACCCACATACATTCAAACACACACACCATTCACACAAATGTATATACAAATTTTCTATGTGCAAGTGTAGCATATCCGTTGGCCTTTTCTTATTCATGCCAACTCCTCTAAACTATGTATCAGGCTGACTATCTTGTATTTTTCTATTTTGATTTACCTTTTCATTCTGGAATACATTTTAGTTGGTAATTGAATTATTGATATTTTAGCTCTCAATGGACTTAATTTGTTAACACTTTATGATTTTGAATCTCCACCAATTCTGATTTATAGCTCTGTTTATACCATTTTAATTTATTTCATGGTATGTGTTACAAGCTCAGAATTATGATGGTTATCAGTAACCAAAAAGTCAGAGTCATAATTTATTTGAGAGAGCCATCGAAGAATACAGATGTCTCTCCCTATTCATTGGGTGGAAACAATAGAAAACTTGCCTATGTACTGAACATGAATGTTTTCCTTGTCATTGTTCCCTAAACAATACTATACAGCAGTTATTTATTTAGCATTTACAACATATTAGAAGTTTCAGAGAATCACCATTCTGTCATTTTATACCTAAGACTTGAACATCTGTGGATGTTATGCAGAAGGTACTGAAACTGAGCATTTGTGGATGCCAAATGGCTGTACTGTTCTCAGCAGAAAACAAACCATTCCATCATAGCACACTGGGGAGACTATTCATTGTCTGTTCTAATACTGGCCTTTGACTAATCTTAAAAATAGCAAATTTTACTCATTGTTGTATGTATACTATCATATTAGCCTATAGCAAAACTATTGTGTGGTATTAATTAAAACCTTTTCCCACCAAATATAGTTGATGAACTTCAGGGAAATGTCATAGTTTGTCCAACATCACATAGAGGGAAAGGGAAACACTTGAAGTCAAACCCAATTCAACTGAATTCAAGATTCATGCTCACTACTGCTACAATAGCAGCTTGATTCTTTAAAAAAGGTTGGAGAAGGCTGGGTCAGGAAGAAGAATGGCTTGGAAACTAACCAGCCAGAGCTTACATGCCAGCTATGACTCTGTGGTGTTCCATGGGCATCAGCAATCCACTTGCTAAGCTTGCGTTTATATCTTTGGCATCTCTGAATGATACCTGTCTTGTAGTGTTACCTGGAGAACCAGGCTAGAGGCTCATATTGAGAAGAGTTTTGCCACTGTAAAACAGAAAGCTGGAAATCAAACAAGAAGGCCCTGTTTTCACTTCAGGAAGAAACACGGGTTGAGACATTTTAAGAGTGTCTAGGTTGGGGATTTAGCTCAGTGGTAGAGCGCTTGCCTAGCAAGTGCAAGGCCCTGGGTTTGGTCTTCAGCTCTGAAAAAATAAAGTGTCTAGAAGTGCTTCCAAGACAATTAGTCTCATCTCTACTCAAATTGTGGGGTACAGGTCAGCACTGTCTATGAACTCTTTATCCACTTCTGGGGAAGTTGCAGCTCTGATTGTAGGTCATTTATCTCGCTATGAGACAGATATTGATGGGAGACATTGATAGAAGATTAATTATACCTGTGCTTCTCTGTCTTGGTGGGAATCCTGGTACCTCTACCTCAGACCAGGGTGTATGTGAGAGGAGACTGTGGTCTTGAGTCTTTTTGACAGAGTCTAAACTGAGAAGACTAAGTAGAAGCTGCAGTCATGAAGTTGGAATGCAGAGAACTCCCCCTCTAGCCCGAGGAGCAATGTACTGGCAGGATTCTCCATTCACAGGGCCTCATCTTCCCTTAGTGATGGGCAAACTGAGGCACTAGAGAAATTGGCACCCTGGCTCCCATTCTCAGTCTGAACCACTTGGGCACCTTTGCCAGTGACATTGCCCAACCCAGAGCCCAGATGTTTTGTATGGATATTGATCAAGTGAATGTACAAGTGTTTCTGGGAGGTTTTATAATGTAACCAGAGCAATAGATGAATAGCCAATGCTTCTGTGACTATTCAAGAGTACCTCTTATATGTTAGGTACTGTACCAGAACCTTCAAATATGATTGACCAAAGCAGATAGGATTACTATTCTAAGAGCTTATGGTTTGAGAAGACAGCTCAGTTGGCTAAGTGCTTGCTTCACAAACATGAGATCCTAAGTCCATCACCCATAAAAAAAGTCCAGGCCTAGAAGTATACACAGTAATTCAAACATTGTGAGGAGTACATGGAGTCAGAAGGATCCTCGGGCCATGCTGGCCATCTAGTCTAAGCAAAAGAGTGAGAGCTCCTAGTTCAGTGAGAGACACTGACTCAAAAGAAAAAAAAATCTAGTGGAAGGGCTGGAAAGATGGCTCAGTGGTTAAAAGTGTTTGCTTGCTCTTCCTGGGGACCCAAGTTTGGTTCCCAGCTGTCATAATGGATGGCTCACAACTTCAGCTTCAGAGACTCTGATGCCCTCTTTTGGCCTCCACAGGCATGCCACTCACATGCAAATATCCACACACACACACACACACACACACACACACACACACAAATTAAAAAATAATACATATATTTTTAAAAATTAGTTTGCATTGGGAATGTAAGCACACAACCCAAGAACTCAAAGAGTCTAAAATGTATGCACATATTCATGTATAAAGTAATGAATACGTGTGTATGCAAATATATTCTACATAGGGGATATACGTACATATGTTATGATTACATTAGTATAAAACATGAAAGTATGGTAACATCCTGTGAATGAGTAGGCAAGTATAAAATTTAGCAAACCAAAAAGAAACTAGATAGCATTTATTGATTTTGAAAATTTCAGGAAAGTGATGATTTATTTTTTTCTTCTCAGACTAGATTCATGTCTTATTAAGTCCCAAAGAAGTGAGAAGCTGAACATCTCTTTGCTACATGGAGTTCTTTAAATATCCTCTTTCATTTTATGAATGGAGAGATAGCAAATATATCCACCAAAGCAGATAATACCTTAGGTATGAAATGTCAGATACTCTGATAGCCACAAAGGAATCAATCCCTTAGTACTAGGTTGTGTACCTAGGCACTCAGTCTTGTTACAAGCTTATGTAACATAGAACTGAAAAAAAAAAAACCACAAGAGCAACATGCTAGGTACCTAGTAGAAGGCCTTGCTGCTTCACCTCATAGTATGCCAACCACTTCCACAGAGGAATCACCTTCATCCTCATTTCCAAGGCGATAGGGCTTCAGCATGGAGAGGAATATCATGGCCATGCCAGAAATTCACCAAGGAATCTTCTCCTATATCCTCACTCTCATCCAGGGATACCCTCCCCATGTCTATCCAGAGCATCCTCGTAACTTCAATAATGTACAGAGAATTAGATTGCATTGTTCTTGCATTGTTCTTATTTGTACAATTATTTTCCCCCAGGGTGTTACTAAAGCATAAGTAACAAATTACTTGTATACATTAAACTACATAGTGTGATGTTTTGACATATGTGTGCATTGTAAAATGGTCAACACAATCAAATTAGTTGATACAACCTTCTCTTCCCATACTCCCTTTGGGTGTGTGCATGAGTTGGTATTTGCTTTACTGACTCATTGAATTTCAAGTATACGATAGCAGATTGTCATTAATAAGTCACCACACTATGTCATTGGAGCCTCAGAATTTCTTCTTCTGTTGTTTCCGTGACTGGTCTTTAACTCAGGCTGGCCTGGAACTCACTTTGCAGTTGAATATGACTTTGAACTTCTGATCCCCCTGCCTCTGTCTCCCCAGTTCTGTGATTACAGACTTGTATGGCCATACCTGAAGTGTACAGTGCTGGAGATCATGCCCTGAGCAAGCACTGTACAGCATCCTCAGTAATGTAGTGTTTTCCATGACAGCAAACATTTCGGCAGCCTGTTTTAGTTAGCCACATTCATTTCTCTCCTCAGGACTCCACCGCATACAAAATCATTGTCCCTTCTAAGTATCCATTCACCAGTTTTGACACATGCATATATACAAACAGACACACTAAAACATAGCCATCTGTCTCTAAACTAGATTTAAACTCTTAAAGATTGGAAAATAAGATACACATGCAGTTTTTTTCATTTTCAAGGATATGGCTTAAATTGTTAAGCAATAAATGCCTGTAGGAGTATGATGTTTGGTCAATTAAAGCCACAGGCCTCATAAAAATACAGAATGAGCACATCAAGGTATATCCAACTGACTAAGAGGTGAAGCAAGAAGACAGATAAGTTGTTCAAGAAGTGAGAAGTCTATTGAAGAACAGAAGGAAAATTGAAGTGTTATAATAAAAGATATAACAGAAGTTAATGTCTGTATTCATTAAGATATTCTGGAGAGATAAAAATGTATACATGTTTATATACATTTATTTACATATGCGTATGGGCATATATGTGAAGAGATACAATAAACAATTAGGCATATAATAGATGATACAGATATGCAGGAGGAGGCTCATTGTGGTCGTGTGGTCATGAAAGCTGAGAAGGACCCCAGTGCGCACTCTACAAACTAGAGAACCAGGGAAGCTGATGCATCCCTGTGGGCCCAGAGCTCTGAGAACAGAGAAGCTTGATGGAGTAGCTCTTGAGATGAAGCTTGAGAATGTGTGACTGCCTCTGTAACTCTCCAAGCCCCAAGATGTTTGAGCCTGAAAGCCTTTGGGCTAAAAAGAGAAGGTAGGTGTCCCAGCCCCAGAAGAGGGGCAAGTGCACCTCATCTGATCCTTCGAGGGATCGCATGGTGTCTTCTCACATGGATGAGAACTGATCTGCTCCACTAAGTGCAGTGATTGAAATGCCTTTCTCTCCCAGAGACATCATCACAGAGACAATATTTTACCAGCTATCTGAGGGTCCATTAACCAAGTCAGGCTGACGCTTATAATTAACCATCATCACATCTTAGGTGAGAAGAGAACTCTACAGGGCAGACATTCATACGCTAACACGTGGCTTCCTGGTATCTGAACATCTAATCAGTTAGCAAGTAGGAAAATTTGTGGTTTGCAAAGACAGCCGGCTTGGTCTGGACAACTGGATAATCATGAAGTAGGTATGTTACAAAGGAGTCCTGGGTAATACTGGAAAGACACACTGTTTTTCCTTATGATTTCTGAGATTTGTTTCGTTTTTCTATCATATTTCATTCATTCACTCCTGTTTCTGTCACAGTACTTAACAAATTCCTTCTGCATTGTACCATCCAGCTTTCCATAAAAATGTTAGAGATGGTGCTATTATTTTCCTGAAGATGGAATCCAAGTTGTAAAACATCTCATTCCCATCAGTCAATCCCATTCTGCAGGCCTGCAGAAAGTCAGTGGTGAGGACTAATGTTTCCTGGGAAGATATGAGAAACATCTGTTCGCTACAGACAGCACTGATAACATTCCAAGGAAGGAGTCCACTCAGGTCTAGTTTAATGAACCACTGAGGTTATTGAGGTTCCTTGCAGGTCTGTGGGTGAGAGGCCACTTACAGGAATGTGTAGGACTCATCACTAGTGAAGCCCTGAAGAGCCCAGCTGCATCCCTCAGCTGCTCAGCTGAGTCCAGAGTCTCCGCTCTAAATGATTACAGCTGGTATAGCATCTGAGCGCGGCCTCGTGAATACTGTAGGTTCGCGTAACTTCGTGAGACTTTCAAGTTGTGTTTACTTCTTGAGTCTCTGAAGTCTTCTTCCTACATCCAACAAAAATATTTTAATTCAGGGGAAATTTCTATTTGACAAGCCATGTCCTTGCACTAAGACCTGCTGAACCATTTTACATGAAGGAAGGACTTTCCTGCAAGTCTTGGGCGTCATTTAAAGTATTTGAGTCTCCTGTGAACCACATACAATCCACCATGCACTGAGCCTGGATAAAATATTTTATTTGCAATGAATAAGAGCAGAGGTGAATATTCTCAAGTCTGAAGAAAGCACACAGCTGGTAGATGTACCCCAGCAGAGACAATGATTATCTGGGAAGTCTGGGCTCCAATCCCAACCAATACAAGTGTAATGAGTTCCATCAGGGAAAAATCAATTTCTTAAAACATAAAAACAAAATAAAATAAAATAGAAATAGCACCCCTAATACAGCTGTTGTGTAAATCAAGATCTGGCAACACAGCCCAAGAGCTAAGGACTGTCCAGTACTGCTATCTCATCCCTGGAGGGGATTTGCTGAATGGATTTGTTCTTTTACTTCCAAGGCCCCTCTAACCTTTATCTCATCTCACACAAGGAAAATGAAAAGCAAGAAAGAGCACTAATCACTCTTGAAAAGGCCTGGAAAATGCACTGAGCTGAGGTCAGTGGCCATTAACTTAGGCGGCCAAGTCACTCCATGTAATTACAGCTTAGGGAGGATCTCTGCGTGTCACATGTGATGTGTTGTGTGGTGAGAAAGCTTCACATTTGGGGGATTAAGTCAGATGGGCTTTCACAAACACTGCACAGGAAATTCAGCCGCTGCTGGCCACGTATCAAACTGCCAGATGTGATCTAAATTAGGGGAAGAATTTAAGTTACCTAGCGTGATTAAAACACAAATAATCATAGAGGTTTTAGTATCCATAAAAGGAAGAATGTTCATGGCTCTCTTCTCTGTAAAACAGAAGTCACAAATAATGATATTTAATATTATCCCTTGAAATATTAAGTCTTTTTCCTTACTTGAATACATATTTTGAGATATTTGCATTTAGAATTTCAGTTCATGTACTTTTGCCATGACACTTTTTTTACATGAAGAATTTGGGTTTTTTTACATCAATGTATTGTCAGCTTCCACAGTCCATGGAGAAATGAAAAGGCTTTGAGTTCTTGACTTTCTGTTTTGTCACAGAATACAAATCCCCTCCACAAACACATTCTCACATACCACACAACATATACAACACAACATACACACACTACACACACACATACCCACCACTCTGCACACACCAAACACACACACACACACACACACACACACACACACACACACACACACCAGACATGGCACGTACACCAGACCATACCACACACATACCATACCACATTAAACACATACTACACCACACTACATACACACACACACACACACACACACACACACACACACACCCCAGACATGGCACATACACCAGACCACAACACACACATTCCACAGCACATCACACACATACTATACCACACAACACACACACACCACCGCCACCACCACCATCACCACCGCCACCACCATCACCACACACACATATGCAAACACCACCTTCCTTGGGCAGTACTGGTCACTAACAATCCATGGAATTCTTTGGGCAGCACTAGTCATTAAGAATCCATAGAGGTCTTTGGAAGTTACTTTTCATTTTGAATCATTTGATTATGAGGAGATGAGACTGCAAAGAATTTGGGAATCAGAATTCATTGGTGTGATTAGCTTCATATGTTAGGTAAGAACTGAGAATTTCATAGTGGTAGTGCCACCATGTCCGCTTGCTTAATGACAGCTTCAGGCTCCTGTATAGACTGCCTGAGACTGCATGATGTGGATTTGTCCTTAAATGTACTTAAAACAGGTTCAGGGCTGGAGATGTACCTCACTTGGTAGAGTACCTATAATCTGCAGAAAGTGCAGGGTTCATTTCCCAGTGCTGAATAAAGGAGGTGTGGCAGCGCACCTGTATTTCTAACACACAAAATGGAGGTGGAAGCTAGAGGAACAGAAGTTCTAGGTCATCCTCAACAACACAGACAGTTTGTGGATAACCTAGGCTAGAGATCTTGCCTCAAAAACCTAACTAACAAACGAAAGAAGAATGGTCTAAATCAGACTTACAGAAATGATCAACCCATTTCCTCTTCTCATGTTCATTTCTTTTCATCTCCGTAAGTGCAGTGTGTCAAGAGCCTAAGGGCTGCCTCTGTTTACCAGTTGATAGCTTTTAACTTAAACAGAGCAACTTAAAGCACAATGAAAGAAAAGAACAGGACTGTTAAACACTGTTGTTTGTCTAGTGATTGGTAGTTTACTATTTGCCACTGTCAGAAAGAAAACAGAGACAATCCTGTGCCTCTTAAAATGCCATGAACTGTGAAGAGAGCCCTTACTTCCCTCCTCTGGAGAACACACAGGACCTTGTATTAATATTACTTATGTGGCTATACCAAAATATCCCACAGATGCAACCTAATGATTTGTTAGGGCACGCATTGCTTTTGTGATGTTATATACATGTGTATGTGTCCTCCATGCCCCTGCCCTGTGTGTGTGTGTCTGTGTGTGTGTGTGTGTGTGTGTGTGTGTGTGTCCATCCTGGGACATGAACCTAGGATCTCATGCATGCATGCTAGGCAAACACTCTAGGCTCAGCTGCACCTTAAAATGTATTTCTCTATATAAACAAAGTATTCAGTGTAACCAGACCTGTGCAGAGAGACAGTAGAGTACCACCATCTTCCTGTCAGCATCCTCTGAAGCTACTAAATCCACCCAAACTCTCAGCCAAATACAGCAGTGATCTCCAAAGCACAAAACAAAGTTAACACATCTTGCTGGTATTTTTTTTCTTTGTGTGTGTGTGTGCATGCGTACGTGCTCAAAAGCATGTACATATATGTGCTTGCATGATCAAGCAAGTGTGTGCATATGCATTAAGAGGCCACAAAACAACCTTGAGTGTCATTCCTCAGGGACCATCCTTTTTATTTTTTAAGACAGGGTCTCTCACTGGACTGGAACTTACCAATTTGCCAGGCAAATCCTAAGAAGTTTTCTGTCCCTACCTCCCCAGCTCTGGGATTATAACTTTGTGTCATCACTCCCTGCTTTTTAAGTGTGCATTCTGGGAATCAAAATCAAGTAAACAAGCTTGTACAGCAAGTGCTCCATCAATGGTGTTAACTTGCAAGTACTCATCATAGTATTTACATAGAAGGAGGGACATGATTTGTCCCAAGTCCCAAAAGCAAACTGTAACCCTTTTAACTAAAAAGACAGACGTAGACTGGGCACTGACTTTAAAAGAAATTATCAAGAAAACATGTTTAATGTACTATGCACAAGCATTTAAAAATTGTTGGTAATGGGCTAAAGATTTAAGTGGTAATGTCAACAAAACTTGTCATTTCAAATGACTAAGGTTTCATATCTCCATTTGCCTTTCTAAGTTATTTAAAGGGTGGATTATTTTTCTATTATGTGCCCCAAATCAGGAATACTATGTTACTGTGTTGTTAAATCTTCTACACTGTTTTACATATGGATGAAACTAAATAATTATAAATACATCAAATAAGCTAAAAATAATTCACTAAAATCCACCGAGTCCCTTAGACCTGAGCAGTAGATATCAACTAGTGTAGTGACTTACCAAATTTAAATGGAGGTAAGCAACCCATTATATGAGAAAATTCTAGAGTAACTATTTTTGATAGAAACTTCTTTGAATTCAGAAATGTATAATTGTGTCATACCATACAGTAGTCAGTCACCATCTAAAGCAGTTGAGTAGCGTGGCTGGGAGATAGCTTATTCGATAAAGTGTTTGCTTTGAAAGCTTGAGACCCTATGTTTGTTGCACAGAGCCCGCATAAAAAGCTGAGTACGGTAGAATACATAGGTAATCCAGAACTGTGGAGGTGGAGATGAGATGAATCCCTGGGCTTGTGGGCTCCCCAGCCTAGAGAAACAAGTGAGTTACAGACCAATGAGAGACCCTGCCCCACAAATGACGTGGACAGCTCCTGAGAAATGATGGACAAGGTTGACCACTAATCTTCATACAGGTGCATATATGTGTACCTATAAATGCACACACACACACACACACACACACACACACAGTGACAGAGAGATTGAGCATTGAGGTGTAGCTGGTTTCAACAAGGAAGTCCAGTCAGTTTGATCTAATCTAAATATAGATATTCAGTATCATATTGAACTATTAATCAGTCTTCAAACTTTTATATGCATAGCCATCCGACACATTTCTATAAATGGAAGGCTGTTTTATGTGTGTATGAAGAAATTTTGGGTCTGCAAAAGGAACTAATATGAGGCATTCTTAATTAAAACTAAACTGGAAATCTTTTGAGCCTCAATGAATTCCTGGCTGCTTCATAATGTCACATGTAACTTCTGGTCTGTGAAACAGACAGGTAGACATTCCCAATATCCCATGGCCTTAATGGTTTCACTCTTACAAAGATGGAAACCATTGGGGTTTTTTTTGGGGGGGGACAGTGAGGCAGATTGTCTTTTGGGGCAATGCATTTCCTAGAAGAGGTATTAATGCTGTGGACAGACAGCAGTGTGGTGGAGCTCTGAGAGGGTTCAATTTCACATGGCAAACCAGGGTTCTCTTACAGGTTTCAGAGGAAGGAGGATGAGGTTGATGTGTATTCCATAGCACAGCCTGCAGCCAGACTGTCCCTGATTCCTAGGAGGCAGGAAGTGAGGGGTCCTGCATGGTAGGGAATGAACACAACTCGGAGGATGTGGCAGAAGTGTGCAAGATGAGCACATCTAGTAAAGACACTCATCACACCATCAGCCCTCCGATGTCCCAAATTCCAGCAGCTTCACCCTGGAAATGCCCTGAAGAAAGTGAGACTTAAATTTGAATGTCTAGTAAGGTCCTGAATCCTGGAACCTGGAGAGTCTTCTAAAGGGTTACACATTCACAGACAGGCTCTATGGATGATGGCACTTGCCTTTTTCTTCCCAGCTGCAGCATGTGGGCATGGCCTGATTAGCCCCAACCCCAAACTTCACAGAAACTGTTCATTGAAGGACACCACAGCCAAGCTGCCTGAGCCACAGGCCCCTTCAAAATTACAGTATTTCACAAACAGACACACAGGTGAGCAGTGGCATTCGTGGAGCCTGCTTGTGTCCACATCTCTCACACTCCACCACCAGACTTCATCATTTAGTCACAAAGCCAGAACGGTAGAAACCATAGGGACATTCCTTCCAGAAATGAGCTGATGTTGAAGAGACTTGTGAGGACGCGATTCCTGGAGAAGTGTAGTGAGGGGAGGATGGAGGAGCGAGAAGAAACACAGCTCCTTTGCATGGCAAGAGGAAGGCCTAGACCACGGAGGGCTCCACACTGTCAGTCACCCAGTGAGACAGCCAGCACTCCGCTGTGGAAGTCGTGTGGTTCCACTATGGGCTGAGATGTGCAGGAGGCTAACAGGTTTCTTTTCAGACAGAACAAGTCTCGGAACAGCTGTGCTGGCTGATTTTATGTCATTTTGATGCAAGCTAGAGTCATCAGAGAGGAAGGAGCCTCAGTTGAGAAAATGAGTCCATAAGATTGGGCTGTAGGCAAGCCTGTAGGACAATTTTTAAATGGTGATTGATATGGGCAGGTCCAGCTCATTTTGGGTGGGGCTGCCCCTAGGCTGGTACTCCTGGGTTCTGTAAGAAAGCAAGCTGAGCAAGTCATGAGGAGCAAGACAGTAAGCAGCACTCCCTCATGGTCTCTGCATCAGCTCCTGCCTCCAGGTTCCTGCCCTGACTGCTTTTGAAGATGGAGAGTTTTATGGAACTGTGAATGAAATAAATCCTTTCCTCCCCCAAGTTGTTTTTGGTCATGGTGTTTCATGTTGTGTTCACCACAATAGTAACCCTAGCTAAGACAACAGTGCATAGATCTGGCAGTCAGCCAGTTCTCACAGTTGAGGACAATCTACGTGCTAGGGAATACTCAGAGGCAAAGAACATCCCAGCAGAAAAGCTCCCTACACTGTTGCTACTTCTTTTCCTCTTTGCTCAAGGATGCCTTTGACTCTGCCCACCGTCACGCATCCCTTAGTCACTCCCTGTGATGACAGCTGAACTCTGATTTACTCACAAACACAGGGCTCCATGAGGTACCACAGCTGCTGTTCCCACATTTCCTTCACCCTCACTTGTCTCTTAGTATCATTTACAGATGAATTATTTGCACTGAAGTCTTTGCCTCTTCATTGATTGCCAGGAGACCTAAATTAACACATACCCAAAAGCATTCTCCAAGCATTGCTCTAGTGGCAAACAGCCCTTGACTACAACTGGGTCTGGTTCAGACAAAGGTGTCCCACCTTTCCATGAGTCTCCTGTGGTAAACCCCTTTGCTTCTCTCTGCAAAATGGCCTCAAACAGTCCCATCCCAGGGTTCCTTACACAATTTTAAAATTTTTTAACCTATAGATTTAGTTTTATTTTTGTATATATGTCTTTGTTCATGTCTGTGTGCATATGTGCCTCTTATCTGCAGAGGCCAGAAGCGGGCATGGGATGCCATGGAGATGGATTTACAGACAGTTGTGAGCTGCCTGATGTAGGTGTTAGGAACCCTGTAAGTCCTCCAAAAGAGCAATAAGCGGGCCATCTCTCCACCCTATCCTACAGGATTTGGGCCTTTTAAAAAACCACACTGAGTATTTGGTAAGTTCCCAATTAGTTTCCCTATGGAGCTTTGTTAGTCCTTAAACTAGAAGTGTGGGACATGTGTGATTATCAGCTGCAGCATCCTGTCATACTAGACCTGTCCAGAAGCACAAGAAGCATGCGTATGTTTCATCTAACATTGTCCCAGCCTTAGGGGTCTTTGCTCAGCCTGGATCCTGTTTCATATGGATGCGAGTGTTCTAAAGAGAAGAGTGGATGCCCTTCTGAATGTGAGGCATAATTTTAATACCTAGACACGTGAGCATAATTTAATCACTCTTAGACACATGGTTCCTTCTTAAATGTTCACAGAAGGGTCTCTTAGATGTGTAATGTATGTGTGTTTAAGTGTGTGTCAAAGGACAGGTGTGTTATTCAGACTCCACCCACCATTTTGTTTTGTTTTGTTTTTGGGGACAGGCCTTCTCAATGGCTTGAAACTTACCAAGCTGGCTTGCCAGTGAGCCTCAGTGAGCCTCCTGGCTCCTCCTCCCCAGAGCTTGGATTGTAGCTGTGCACTGCTTTTTAAATGATTGCAGGGGTATGAACTCAGGTGTCCATGTTTGCAAGGCAAGTGCTTTACCGAGTAAGCCATCTTCCCAGTCCCAAGGCCTCTGTTTTTGTTTATTACTGGGCTTTACTCAATAAGTGGATTTGTATATAAAACAGTTTTGAGTCTTGGCTTACAGGGCTACCAAGGGTGTCATAACCGAGGCTGCAGCTCATCCTCCCTGCTAGCTCCTGGTTCATTCCTGGGAATGTGTTTGTTGTTTAGAGGGCTTCCGTGTGATGTACAGGGAGGAACAGGTCTGGGGAACCTGTTCCTTATGAGATTTATTGTAGGGATTAAACAATAGTCAAGGGCTGGTGGGATAGCTCAGCTGGTAGAGTGCTTATTGTGGAAGCATGAAGATTTGGGTTAGGAGCCTTGGCACCACGGTCAGGCAGACATGCAGTGGCGTGCCTGCAATCCCAGCAACGGCAAGGGGGAGAAAAGCTATACTTGGCTGTCACTTGGCTAATGTAGCTGAATCAGTGAGCTCCTGTCTGAGTTTGCTTTCTGTTGCTATGATAAAACACTCTGATCAAAGTTACTCTGTTGAAGGTTTATTTGGTTTACACTTCTAAGTCACTTCCATCTTCCAGGGAAGTCAAGGCAGGCACTCAAGTAGGAACCTGGAGGCAGAAACCATAGCCCTTGCTGGCTTAACCATAGGCTTTTCTACTGTGTAGTTTCTTATCAAACCCAGGATCACCTGTCCAGGGAAGGACGTTGTCCACAGTGGACCTGGCCCTCCCACTCAATAAATAATCAACTGTGGGCTTACCTGAGCAATTTCTCAATTGATTGAGAGTCTAGATGACTCTAGACTGTGTCAAGTTGAAGCTAACTCAGACTAATCAAGTTCAGGGAGAGACCGTGTCTCAAAAATATGGAGAGTGTTACAGGAAGACACACAACACTGGCCTCTGACTTTCACACACATGTGTACCAGCATCCAAATGCATACAGGCATGCACATAAACATATAAATGCACCATGCACACACAAAATAAAACAATAAAATTAAATAAGCCAATCGCTGTCCTTGAAACATATTAGGTGTGAAAATATTGTGCATCCTAATGGGTTATGTCAGCTGGTCTTGTACAGATGGAGTCTATTTTGGTATGTATGCTATTCAGTATCTCTGAAAAGAATCCATGCTGTGCTGTCTCCAATGTGTGGCATCCATCGATTCTCATTTCCATTTCTAAGGTTGAAATGGAAATCAGCAGAAAGAGAGCGTTCTGCTCTTCCCCACAAGTTGTCCTGGTTCGTACCCAGAGTCTATCGCAGCCTGTATTCAAGCTGTCTCTCAGCACTGTGACATAGAAAGCTGAAGGAGAGATTTACAGGGGTGAGGAGACAGCTTCTTCGTCTTATTTAATGTTTGATTATAATTCTATAAACGAGTCTTTTACACTTGCTTAAGATTTTAGTCACTGTAAACCTGAGGAACAAACCTGAAGTCAAAAGAATTGAGTAAAAGTCTCTAGTTAAACCCTCTAGACCAGCTCTGAGCCCAGTTTATTATTCCCTGAAACACAGGAACAAAAATAGCATTCGTGGAGCTTGGGGGATATGTCTTAGTTATGGTTTCTATTGCTGTGAAGAGACCCCATGACCATGGCAATTCTTATGAAGGAAAACATTTAATTGGGCCTGGTTTGCAGTTCCAGAGGTTTAGTCCATTATTATGGCAGGACATGACAGTGCACAGACAGACATGGAGCAGGAGAAGGTGCTGAGAGTTCTACATCTTGATCCACAGGCGGCAGAAGCAAACTGTGTCTTACTGAGCGTAGCTTGAACAAAGGAGACCTCAAAGCCCACCTCCACAGTGACACACGTCCTCTAACAAGGCCACACCTCCTAATAGCGGCACTCTCTATGGGGCCATTTTTTTCAAACCACTACAGGATAGTTCAGTGGGTAAATGGTACCTGCTGCCAAGCCTGAGGGCCTGAGTTCAATATCTGTGCTCTACATGATGGAAGGATGCACAAGCTGACCTCTGCCCTACAAATGGGCACTAGGGGATACCCACACACACCATATGAACACACATGCATACATGAACACATTAATACAGTAAATTATTTTTTCAAATGAAATACAATCATTTGATTTCCGCAAAAATCCAGAGAGACACTGGAGAGGAGAGGGTGAAGTGTGATTTATGGCTCAGGTGGAAACAGAGATGATAAGCGAGATAAGAGTGACTGGTAGTGCTTGGGAGCAAAGAATTCTGGTGCTAGATACTGGTTGTCTGAACTGGAATCCCCTGTTTCATCAATTGTGGGTCATATGAGGTTGGATAGGCACCTGACTCTCCTAGTGCTGTGGCTGAGTACAGTTGGGAGAACCTCCTCTAACCTAACCTTGGAAGCAGATCTGAGTACTGAGCCAGGCCTCTATTTTTTGCACTAACATCTAGTTGCACCACATGCTCTGTAAAAAACAAAATCTGAAGTTAGCAGTCTAGGGGAGGGGCTCAGATATTGCTGAATTGGTAGTTAGCTAATATGCACGAAGCCCTGGTTAGATTCCCCACACTACACCTGTGATGCCAGTACTCAGGAAGTGTAAGAAAGAGAATTGGGAGTTCAAGATCATCCTCAGCTACAGAAGGAGTTTGAGGCCAACCTGGGCTACATGGGACCTGTTCTAACATATATGTGTGTGTACACACACACACACACACACACACACACACACACACACACACAGTCAACAGTCTAGTATGCAGTGAGTGAGGCTTGTAGGTTGTTAGAAATGAAATCAGACATAGTCTTACAATCATCCCCAATTTTATGTATGGAAAAGTATGGCTGAGCTCTGAATATTGTACATATTTATGGTGAGATCATTTTCTTTTCATTTCTAACCTAAAAGATAGCTCATCAGGTAAAGGCACCTACTTTCCAGGCTAACAGTCTGAGTTAAGCCCTAGAACCTACATGATGGAAGAAGAAAACCAAATCCCAAATACTGTCTTCCAGCCTTCTCCTGCATACCTTGGCACATGTGTGTTCAAAGATGGACAGACAGACACACATAGAGAGAAAATAAATAAAAAAATAATAGATAAATACAGGTTTTTAAGTTTTCTTGAAATTGAAATTTCTTTCAAATACTTTGAAGTATAAACTGCAGGATTGATGATAGTCTTCATATTCAGAAATCAGAGTCATCAGCTGTGACTGTGACAACACTGCTTTAGTTGGCATTTTGACTTCAACTTCCATGTATTTGTGTTCATGTTCACTGAATTTTGACATAACTCAGAAAGAGGAATGGGTGAGCACATAGCTTGTCGTAGAAAGACTATACATTTCTTGAGGTCACCCTCATAATTTTCCAAAATACATTTACTGTTTGACTAATAAAGAAAATATTTGCTGTGACAACCACAGAAACCCTGAGGGGCTATCCATTAGGTGCAATGTGTGTGTGTGTGGGGGGGGGGAGGGGTTCTTCAATACCAGGGAAAGAGGCCTAGGCAATTATTATCCAGGGAGTGGTCCTTCATGCTAAGTACTTGAGCTGTGACTGGAAGGTTCAGAATGTGCTTACCTTCATCTGATAATGAATGCTCACAGCGACTGTTCCATTCTGGTTCACTTTCAGGAGGGTTAAGAAAGTGAGATGGAGTTTTCTCCCCCCTACTCTGATTAAAAGGAAAAATATTATTTTTCTCCAGACATGTTTGAAGAAATCATCTTATGTTAAATACCCTGTAGTTTTAGTTTTGGCTTTGATTTATTTAATTTATTGTTTTTTTAAAAAAGGTACATACTTACTACTACATTTTCTTTTTTTTTATGTGAATGTGTGGCATGCTTGAATGTGTGTATGTGTGTTTGCATGTGTGGGGGAAGATACATGTTCATATATACAGGCATGCAAATTGAGGACCAAGTCTCTGTAACCTGGGTATCTTGTTCCGTTGCTCTCCACCTTTTATATGGATGAAATATCTCTCACCTAAACCAGGTGCTCACTGACCCTGCTAGTCTAGCATGCCTGTTTGCTTGGGGAGCCCCCTGCCTCTGCTTCCCTTGCACTGAAATTACAATTAAGCCAACACACCTGCCCAGGATTTACATGAGTACTGGTATCCAAACTCCCGTCTTGCACTGCGCGCACATTACCTGTTGAGCCATCACCACAGATCTGTTTTCTTCTATTTTAATATAATATCTTACATGTCAATATTTATAAAAAGGAGAAGGTCTAAAGCATGATCAAGCAGTTCAGTTGGGGTCTGTTGGCAATGAAAAGAAAATTATGAAGGCTTGAAGATTTTCACTGCAAACTAGTAAACATCACTCAAACTCAAAACATCCTACATTATTCTGCCCACTCTTAAATTTCTGTGTGTATTTTTTTACACTTTTATCTTTTCCCATGTATAGTTTATAATAAGTTTATTCAATAGATATACTAAAAGGGAATGCTACACGCAAAAACACAAGCATACAAATCATTCTTTAACTACTCAGAAACTATGGTTTCAGCAGTATCTAGACCTTGTTCACAGTATCTGTCATGGGAAAGCGAGAGCAAGTGGCAGAGGGGAGCTGGAAATCCACTTACAGCTTTTTCGTTGAGAAATTGGTCTTGTGGTTACAGCTGTAATTATATGGAAAGCTAAAGAATGCAGTTACCCCATGTCCCCCCCACGTGTAGCCCTCTCACTACAGAAAGGGGGAGGTGTCAGTGTACCATACTACCTATCTTGTTGATGTCATACCCAACACTCAGAACACTTTTTAAAGTAGATGGCAATCACATGCCTTTCTCCTTCCCTGCTTTAATCTTATTATTAATAATAAGAAGAAATAAAATTATAATAATAAAATAAAAATTCTTATTAATAATAAATAAAAAGAAGCTTATCAAAGAAGAATATTAAAGAGTATCTGATGCTGAAGACAGTCATCGCATCCAACATATGTCCTAAGGTCAGCAGGACTTCTGCCTGACTTCCCCCAGCTCCCAGATCTACATAGTCACATACAGTGAGGGGCTATGCAGTAGAGACCAGGACACAGAAAGTCACTGAGCTGCCAAGCCATGATGTGAGTGAACGCTCTTGCACTTGGTGGGAGATAAAAAAGAGTATCACAAGAACAAGTGTGTAAATTGAAGGAAAAGGTGAATCTATTACTTGTTCCCCTAAGCTTAGTAGCCCTCTCAGGTCCTGTTCTGAGCAAAATGGTTGATTTTCACCACATACCTGTCCATCTTATAAGACACTCGTTAGTGCCCCTCACCCCAGGTTCCAGAGGACTTAAGAATTCAGCAGTCAATAATGGTTCATATTGATTTATTTTTTCCTACATGAGATGGAGACAAAAGCTTAAGCCATGAGTCTTCCAATTCCATGAGAATGAATATTTATTATCTACAAAGTTCAAATTTTGTGAATAGTCTAGGAGCCAAGCAGCTGTTGAAAAGTCCGTGTGTGTCTTGGTGCAGCAGCTACATATGAAGTGTGCAGTGTTTCCTCGTGTCCTGAGATTGTGCATCCACCATTCCCTCCTCTGTTCCCTCTGATAAGTGAGAGAACAGTGACTGTTAGTGCTTCCCACCCTGTCCAGGCATGGTCTGCTGGCCTCAGCTTTCAGCTTTCCTGTCTGTGGACTGAAAGGCCTTTCTGAACACCTCCTAAGTCAGCCTGTCCCCTGTACCACTATTGTAACTTCTGTCTTTCTCTCGTGGAGGTTCCTCACAAGCTTTCATCGGATTTTCCTTTCCCTTTCACCCAGCATTCTCCGCATGAAGAATAAAGGTTAAATGAACACATGATGCCCATGAAAGGGCCAATTAATGTCTTCCTTCACCTTTGTACCCATAATGAGATACGGGTGAATCCCCTCGTGGATTCTTAATACACATTCGGACAGAGAAAAGAAAGAAAGGAATGGAAAGAGACATTGTACACACCTCACTTGCAGTGAACCTGGAGCCCTGAGTTACAGGATCAGAATTTGGTTATGAAAGTCCTGGGGGACTGAGTTCAGAGGCAGGGGGAACAACGGTGCCTTAGTAGAACCTAGTTTCACTGATCTTTGACATACGAAATGGTGACTTTCTAAGGCATTATTACCAGTCTCTCTTTCATCCTATTCCAGGAACTGGTGGTTGGTCCCCAGCAGACTCCAGTGCCCAACAGTGGCTCCAGATGGACCTGGGCAGCAGAGTGGAGATTATGGCAGTGGCCACGCAGGGAAGATACGGGAGCTCTGACTGGGTGACAAGCTATCGCCTGATGTTCAGCGACACAGGCCACAACTGGCAGCAGTACAAGCAAGAAGACAGCATCTGGGTAGGAAATACTTTGTCTTCCAGTGAATAGCGATGAGATGTGCTAATGCCAGCCAGCCAGTGTTTCTGGCATCTTGCTGTCCCCAGACTGGGGGGCTTAATCACTGTCCTGCTCCCGTTCAGAAATAATGACATCACATAGACCTTGGTTCCAGTGTAACTCTCTCCCCAGGAATATCAGAGTGTCAGCTGGAGAGAGTTCAGTGTGTTCCTCCCTTTCTTACATCTTGATATTTTTCCGACAGACTCTGTTATGTCATCTATAAAAATAGAGAAACACACCGACAAAATCTGTCAGTAAGACTGTGTCGTTGGCTATCGTATTTTCTTTCCTTCATGGTGCTGTGGTAAAATTCTACCAATGACAGCAAGGGAAGTGAGAAAGGGCTTATTTCAGCTTAGGGTTCAAGGTTACTACCCATCATGGCAGGGAAGTCATGACAGCAGGAGCGTGAGGGGCCTGGTCACGTGCCATCCATAGTCAGAAGGAACAATCAATGTTATGCTAGTGCTCAGCTCACTTTCTCCATCGTTATACAGTCCAGGATCCTAGCCAGGGGATGCTGCCACCCACTGTGGGAAGATATTCCCATGTAAATTAGTACCATCACGAGAGTTTTCTACAGACATGCTCACAGGCTAGTCTCTCAACTGACACTAGATTCTGTCAAATTGACAATTAGCACTCACCATCGTATTGGTTGAGGATATATGTCTACTTATTTGTTTAAATATGTATCAGACATTTTACATAACTTGCCTAAATAACTGAGCAATGTCACTTGTCCAAGGTCACTAAGTGTGGGATTTGGCCTGAGGAATCTGTGCTCTTGTCTGACTGTGTTCAACAGCCATCATTCAAGGTTTTAAAAACATTCAAATATAGAAAACACGGCAAAGTTTAGACTTACCCTGGCACTGTGAGCCGTGATCAGTTTGGGAGTAATGCACCTGCTCTGAGTTATAAACAGCTTTCTACCCTGCTGTAGCCCCGGCACGTGCCCTTCAACACATGCCCTTTGAGTAAGCCAATGGTGGTCAGGAAACTGTAAAGAAAAGAAAGCAGGGACAGGATTGAGCACAGGGTTGCTCTACCTGGAGCTGTCTCCAGAGGACGGAGTTGGGGGCTTAGGAAGATGGCTCAGCAGGCACACTGCTCGCCATCAAAGGGTGGGGATGGAGTCCCAATCCCCAGAACCCACAGAAAAGCCAGGTAGATGTGATGGCATCCTTAGAGTCTCCCAAAACATGCTGGCTAGCCAGACTCACCAGAAAGACAATAGACACTGCCTAAGCAGATAAAAAGTGACCGAGAAAGCTATCTGAAGTTAACCTCGGGCCTCTGTACACAGGTGTACACATGTGTAAACATACATGCATGCATAAACATATATGTAAATATCAAAAAAAGGAAACTTCATGCTTTGAGCAAAATAACGTAAACAAATGCTGCTTTTGGTTTAGGAGAAAAACATCACCATTTTTTTTCTAAAAGAACATAAATGGGAAGACGTGGTGGTGCTGGCTCACACACTCTTTCCCCCACAGAACCTCTTCGTCTGCAGCTCTGACTTCAGCTGCTCCATCTTTCAGTGTTAGCCCAACCTTGCTGAGAAGAATGTGTTTTAGCTGCCCTGATGCTTGCTGCCTATCCACCATCTGGGTCTCTAATTGAGATGAGGGGTAAACTAAGCATTCTGACTAGTTACTAAATGGAGTATTGAATATCGTTGTTATCTTTACTTGGGTCACTTATGATATCGGTTACAGTAGTCTCACAGAGCATGGCTTTTCATTTTGAAAAGACTCTTTGGAGGCTCTTCTATTTTGTTTCTCAATATTGAGGTCCACATCCATTTTTACAGATTTGTGCTTGGTTTGCTGTTCAGTTTGGAGTGACAAATCAGCAGTCCTTCTGCCCAGGGAACCATTGGAAACTTTTATGTTGACTTTAGAGGGGAAAATAGATGTGGGATTATTTATTTTCTCCAGGGTTTTCAATCAGAACTGGTTGTTTTCAGATGGAGTTGCAGTTTTGAGTCATTTTGTTTCCGTCTTTAAAAAAAGATCCAAGTTTCATTTTCTTCAGATCTTAGCGGCCTTCTCTCAGCCTCCCTGGGCCTCAGGGTGCATTTCAAGGCTGGCATCTCTGTGTTTGGGAACAGCTGGCAAAGGGCTCTTAACCTTGCTGGGGGTATTGGTTCACTTGAGTTCCAAGTGTTTTTAATTTCTTTCAAGGCAGGCATCTCTCTCTTCTGCTTCCATGGAGAATTGAGTCTTGACACAGTGGACTAAATTTGGGTGTTTAATAAATGTAATCTGGAATCACCATGGTTCTTAGAGCTGCAGTGTGGAGGGACACGATTGTTGCCACCATATCCCATCATCCTCATCAGCCCGACACTATCCAGGCACCATTAGCACCACTAGACAAAATTAAGTTTTATTTCTAAATATACTTGATGTAAGATTATGGTCTGTTTCTCCTTTCTTTCTTTCTTTTTTTAATTTTCACAGTTTTTTTTCCCTTTCCTCACTTGAAATGTGAACCTTGTCAGACTTACTCTGGAAGAACAATATTAAACCCCACTGTTTAATTCACACACTGCTAAATATAAAAGTAAGAAATCATCAACTATACCTAACTCTACCTGAGTGTTGCAAATAATGTCTAAACTCTGAAATGGTCTAAGAAAGTCTGTCAAACTGGTGTTTTATAAACATTTCACAAAATAGGTGATGTCTCCTTTTTAGCTAATATTGGAACATGTATCAAAACACGCTATGGTTAAACAGATCACCTTGGGCAGGAGAATGGCATAGTGAGTGGAATGTTTGTGGCACAGCTGTGAGGACCTGAGTTCCATTCCCCAATTACATATAAGAAGAGAGAGAGTGGACATGGTGGCACACACTTCTAACCTAGTTCTGGGGAGTCAGAGATAGGTGATCTCTTGGGCTTACTGGCCAGCCAGTCTACCCAAATTGGTGAGCTCCAGGGTTAGTTAAAAAACCTGACTCAATAAGGTGTAGGGAGACTAAGGAAGATATGTGATACTGACCTCTCAACATACAAGCATAAATCAGACATGTACACATACAATAGATTATCTTAGTTTTTCCTTCTGAATTTTTTAAAATTTTACTTCAGGGACAAGGTCATAGATTCAGGGAATGAAATTTAAAAAAAAAAGAGTTTTTTGTTTTGTTTTGTTTTGTTTTAACACAACCCTCTGAATGGTCCATTTAACTTTCCATATAATCCCCATTTTAAAACCCATCGGTATGAAGTATCATCTTCAAGGATGCTGCCTGAGAGCATCTTTTAAGGATGTCTTTCTTTTTTGTATGTGTATAGCATGTGTGAATATGTGTGCATGCCTACTGACATAAATGAGGACTCACACGTGTGTTGAAATTTTCTTTACATTCCTGTGTGTACATGTGTACTATTATGTATTGAGTCCCATGGATGTGTTGAGAACGTCTTCATTGATTATTCTCTCATACACTAAGGCAGAGTTCCTCACTGAATTCAGAGCTCACCTTTAAACCTTGACTAACTAGCCTGCTTGCTCTAAGGAGCTCCTGTCTCCACTTCTTCAGCACTGGGATCACAGACAGAAGGCTACACCCACTGAGTTTTTAAGTAAATTCCTGAGATTCATACTCTGGTTTTCATGCTTGTACAGGAAGCAGGGTCCATGCTGAGTCATCTCCTTAACACCCTGATTTTTTGTTGTTGTTGTTTTGCTGGGTGGGGTGTGTGGAGGGGGGAAATGAAACTCATGGCCTGAGGCATACCTGAGGAGATAAGTTCCCTCCTAACAGTTATAGCCTCAGGCTCATTTAGTTGTTTGCAGAGGTGTGAAGTTTGGTGTGCTTCAGTTTGTAATGTTTTTTAAAGTAGGGATACCAAACAACACAGATAGCACAGTGTGGAACAGCAATTTACTAGCACCCAAGAGATTTCTTTTACTTCAAGTTCACTTCAGGATAAGAACCTTTAAAAGACACCTTTGCAATAGACAGGAGAAAATCTCCCTGCACTAAAAATCCAATTTGTAGAGTTTCTGATCTGGCACTGAGTGGAACATTCATGAATGAGGCCGCTGAGCAGCCACTTAGCAATGCCTCCTGATTTATTAACAAGCTGTGCTCCTGGCCACTAAATGATCAGGCGTGAAGGTGTCTCAGGGATAGTCTTTCGATAATTTTTTGAATCCTAGTGGATCTGAAGTCTCTCTGGTTTGTGGTGTAGACATATCAGAGGAATGCAGAGATTAAAATTCTAGCTCTGAGCAGCAGCCTGAGCCAGTGTGATTTTACTCTGTGTGTTGATGGGGTGTGTGTATAAGCTAAATAACAAGCTGCAGAAGTCTGTTCTCTTCCACTCTGTGTGTTCCAGGGATAGACCCCAGGTCATCAGACTAAGGGAAAGAATCTTTACCTGCTGAGACATCTCCCAAGCTCCGCATTTAGGTCTTTACTGGGGCGCCGGTATAAAGCACTTGACTTTGCAGCCTGCTTTCACACATGCATCAAAAGTTATAAAACCTGTTTCTGGGATCCAACCCATGTCCCTCCTACTTGGGGACTTCCAAGTTACCTGGAATGTTTGATGACACCGGCACTGCCATCTCTTCTTCGTTGTATTCACAAAGAAAACACAAAACAAGAAACAGAGTCAGCTGGTGTGAATCCTGGTATTTAAAATTCCCCTCCTCCCAATCATTTGTTTTCCCTTTCAAATCCACTTCCCACATTACCAGTGGCCTGTACTCTCTGTGATAATTTGCTTCATTTGTCTTTTGCAAATACACTCCAAGAAGCAACTTTCAGATGCAAACTTTACCCAGAAACATTTGCTGCTGGCAGCTTCTTCTGTTTGGATCATATTTCAATTCATCCTATTTAGCTGTCCTGTCTACTCACATCTTCCTGAACTCCATCCAGTCTGTCCTCTATGAAGGGACATCCTGCAGGTGATGCAGGTCAGTTTTTCCGAGATGGTAGAGCTTTCACCATCCTTTATGTGATAACATGGAGGATCTCTACTGAAGTATGTGGAGACCATGGACAAGGTCCCTGAGGAAAAAGAGAAACTTGAAGATGCATGTCCGTGAAGAAAAAAAAAAAAAGGAAGATTGCAGGGCAGTACCTATGTAGCTGATGATCTTAACTCAGAAGACAACTTCCCATAGTTCAAAGTAACTTCCTTGGGGTATCTGACCCCAGAACAACACACACTTCTATGCAGCAGATGTTCTTCAGACAGAACTCCATGCAACTGGGCATTCTGCTAAGATTATGAGCACATCATTTTACCTTTTTAAAAAAATTATTTACTTTATTTTATGTGCATTGGTGTTCTGCCTGCATGTATGTCTGAATGAGGGTGTCAGGTCCCCTGAAACTAGAATTATTGGCAGTTGTGAACTGCCTTGTGGATGTTAGAAATTGAACCCACATTCTCTGCAAGAGCAGTCAGTGCTCTTAACCACTGAGGCATCTCTCCAGCTCTCCATTTTACCTTTTATTGAAGCCTAATTGGTTGCTTCAATTTACAGAAGAAATGGAAATTTTAAAATATCAAGGGAGCATAGCTACATCACATGTAATAAAGTGACAGAGACAGAACTCAGCTCCGCCTACCCATGATGTCTAAACACATAAGCCAATGGGTAGTACAGTGTTGCATTGGCAGTCAGGAACAAATGATAAAAGAGATGAAGCAGCCCGCATCAAGATTTCAGAACACAATGCTCAACTAAATCAAAATGGAAACTCAAGCCTCCTTGGAACAATCCAGTATGGAGTGTTTTGTGGGAAGACGTGGTGAACACGGAGATGCTAAATCTGCTTCCACTCTGCTTCCTAATTGCAGCTGCAATGTGAAGAATGGACTTCCATTTCTGCAGCCATGTACCCATGAGGAATTATATTTCCTCAGACTGTAAACTGGAGTAAACCATTCTCCCTTAAGTTGCTTCCTGTAAGCTATTTTGTAACAACAACCAGAAAATCAGAGAATACACTAGCCTTTCCCTGTCCTCTGAGTGTCTTGCTGTTTCTTCAGAGTCATTTTGCATTTCACTTTTATGAAAACCATACTGCCTTTCACCAAACACATGAGCCATTACGTACTTGACAGTGGGATCCTTCAGCCTGTGGTGTGATGCTCTGTGATTTCTGCAGCTTTCTGGAGTCTTTTGCACATAAAATGCTTGCGATGGTTACCCAGCACTTTCCTTAACCTGAGGTCAATTGAAACAATGGATTGTGCATTTCAGTCATCAGTTCCCCAATTTCATCCTTGAGCAGCTCCCAAATTTTCTGGGAGATGCTCTCCTATCTTCTTGATTTACACACATTTATTCTGCCAATTTTGCCTAGCATGTCCTGAGTATTGATCACTATTTGATATACCATTTTAAGCCTACCAATTTCAGAAAACAATTTGAGAGAAAGAAGCTCATTACTATCAACATATATCTTTTAAGCTCTCATTATGTGCCTAGCACCCAGGCTAGATACATGAACAAAGACTTAAAGATACAGTCTCTTCCTCTCTGGGATGCCCAGAATCATTAAGGGAGTAAAACATGGCTCTTCTGTAGCATGCCCCACATCCTTATTTGAGTGTACGTATGTGTGTGTGTATGTGTGTGTGTGTGTGTGTGTGTATCAGACACTAATGCATAGCTCCTCTATAACAAGGCCCACATTCCTATTTGAGTGTGTGTTTGTGTGCTACACACATCTGTGCATTTAGGAAATGAAGGCCAGTGTTGTGAGTTCTGTTTTGTCACTTTCTGACTTAGTCCCTTGGGACAGGTCCTCTCACTGAAACTGGAGCTAGGCTGGGATCCAGCAAGCCCCAGTGATCCTCTGTCTGTCCCTGACAGCCCTGGGGCTACAGGTAAGCACACTGTCAAACCCAGGTTGTTTTTTGTTTGTTTGTTTGTTGTTTGTTTTTGTTTTGTTGTTGTTGTTTTTGCCAGGGGAGGGTTTTTTTATGAGGTCAAGGAATTCATTCTTAGAATTTCATGCTTGTTTAGCAAGTACTCTTACCCACTGTATCATTGCCACAACCCTTGCTTTAATATCTTTAAAATAAAGTAATAAGACTACATAACATACCATCCAAGACATTTGCCAGGATTGTTGTGGCTTAGAACTCACCGTGTAGACTAGGTTGGCTGTGAGCTTGCTATGATTGCCTGCCTCAGCCTCCAGTGTACTAGGAGTAAAGAAATGGGCCACCATAGCTGGAACTGCCAGGATTTTAAAGATAGTTTTCCCATTTGTTTTCTCACACACATACATTAGAAGTGTATACCATGAGCATTAATATTTGAGTTGAATATTATTTAAAAGTCAAAGAGGAGGAGAGCTAAATAACACTAAGGGTGTTTGAAAAGACCCTAAGGAATTATATTATTTTATGTTTATTTAAAATTACATATAACATATATTTATGTGTATACATATATATTAATTGAAGTTATGCTACTTGGAATGTCAATGTACCGCCCACCCCCGACATATACACACACAGAATTCATTATCTACCAAACAAAAATCCCAGTGCAGACATGGGAAAACTTTTGAGTTGTTGGTCAGGGGAGTCCAAGAGATCCCCAAATAATACAAGCTATTGATCTTGTCCTTGGTACTAGAAAAAGAAAATTCAACCCTCTAGCTGAAGACACCACACCCTCTGGACCCAGGACTTGGAGGAATCCGTCCAGATCTGAATGGAACCTCCTACCTGGGGACTAACTCTAATAGTGTTGAAAGGAGCCATGAAAGCTGCCATGGGAGAGAAGCAATCAATATCCCTACTCAGCTATAATGCCTGCACACCACAACAATGACCAATATGGCAAGATATTCCTAAAAGCACAAGAGTAGAATTTATATCGTGGGACAAATCAACAGCTACCTGGATGTATACTTAAGATCAATAGGAGGGGATTCATGTCTGCTACTGACAACCTAGCCAACCACCCATGGCTGCAGAGGCCACGAAGCCTAGTGGAGAAATTCCTACAGTCACTTTCTAAAACCTGTATAATCTCTGACTGCATTCTGAATATTTACCCTTCTACTGGCAGATAAATGCAGTTCTTGTTCTTCATCAAAGAAGCTTCTTCTTCTTCTTCTTCTTCTTCTTCTTCTTCTTCTTCCTCCTCCTCCTCCTCCTCCTCCTCCTCCTCCTCCTCCTCCTCCTCCCCTTCCTCCTCCTCCTCCTTCTCCCCCTCCTTCTCCTCATTCTCCTCCTCCTTGTAGCACACAGAAACCATGACTAGTCAAAATGCAGGATCACCTGACCACAGGATGCCTGTCCCCAATTAATACACTAGTAATACAACCTGACAACACGTAAGAACATTGCAGACGAGGTGGTAAAAGTACTGGAAGAACCAAAGGACCAGGACATCTGCTGTGAGATAGGCTCCTCTAAAAAGAACATGAAAAGTAAAAGAAGTGGGGGTTAGTGATAAGAAGTGGATCTTGGAGGAGATAGGCGGGGGAGAAATGAGAGGTGAATATAATCAAGACACATTGTATAAAATTCTCAAAGAATTCATCAACATATATGAGTACATATACATATACATGAATAGTTTTTTTCAATAAAACTCCCAACGAACTAAGACAAGCTGTGTTTTTCATTCTTGTTTTTTGTTTTTTAAGAAGTCAGTGAAGAACTGTGTACACACAGGCATCAATTTAAAAGGAACCGTGGATGCAAAGATCAATCACCACCATGCAGCAAGCTGGGTCCTAGCTGTGCCACTGGATAGAAATGTAACTTGATCCCCCTGAGCACATCTTTGCCAGCAGCCACGGCAGGTGTAGCTGTACCTGCTTCCTGACCCCAGGTACTCCTTCCTCCACACTTGCTGCTCAGACACTTTGGTTTACAGATTGTCTTGCTTGTGGTGGAAGAGAGTACATGGAAATGAATCTTGCTTGGAAGGAAGTACATGGAAATGAAGTCCTGTCTTCACATTGATCCAGCTTTAAATCACCAAATATAGACTTCTGAAGCTCAGTGTTTACTCTCCTTGAGATGCCCCAGAGGCTGTCTACGGTCTTTGCTGACCTGAGACGCTCTTAAGGCTGAAGGAACACAGCTGAAAAGAGAGGAGGGAATAAGTGGTCAAATCAACAGCTGGTGTTGGCTCCAGCCTCAGCAGGCTTCTCTCTAGCCCTCCGGCTCCACACTTAGTCCTAAAACTTCCTGACTGACGCCCATCTGTTTTCCTTACTTAATGTGAGAATTTGCTGTGATGTTTCAGGGAGCTTCTCTGTGTGGGGTCTAGCCTCTTCAGGAAGCTAATGCTTTCCCTAATTTACACAGGTGGCATTTAAACACATTCCATGGACAGGGAGTCAACCTGCAGTCTTCAGGATTAATATTCATATGGATACTTCCTATGAATGAGCAGATGACTGTATTCCCCACCCTCGTCAAATTTGTAGTGGGATAGGATCCAGCAGTTGACATCAAAGAGCTGGGATGATCTGCTTAAAATTAATTCTTCTAAATCTACTGCTACGAAATTAATCTTGTTGTCAAAGTACTCCATGCTTCCCAGGATGTTCGGCTCGTAACTGTATTTTCAATACATATAAACCAATTAGGTTCTGGAGACTTTCTCCTTAGAATAGAAGAAATCAGAATTAATATCTCAATTTTAGCATATTTTTTGTTTCTTTAAATGTATTGAATTTTGTTAAGTATGGTGACTGAGAGAGGGAGTTATTTTTAATTGTCTTTTCTTTACTGAGGTTTTTCTTTTCTTTCTTCTTTTTTTTTTTTTGGTTCCTGTGTGTCTATATGTGTACTGGTATGCATGCACACATGAATGCATATGGAGGACAGTCCTCAAATTTGGGTGTTCTTCCTCTAGGTATTTCTGGAGGCAGGTTTTTCCCAGTAGCCAGGATCTCTTGAATTTGGCTCTGCCGACTGACCAACAGACCTCAGGAATCCACTTGTCTCTATTTATCCAGTGCTGGGTTAGAAATGCACTCTCCCACACCCAACTTCTCACTTGAGTTCTGGAGCTTGGATTCAGATACTCATCTTGCATACCAAACACTTTACCAACCGAGACATCTCTATCCCCATTACTGAGGTTTTTACTACTACACATGCAATTTATGTTTCATCTTTAAGCTGTTGTTTTCTTCTATATTTTTGTCTCTGCTTTGAAGTTTAAAATAAGCTGTGGCTCTGATAGATAACTAAATCCCTAGGCAGCTTAGCCTCCTCCCTTGAAAAGCAAGTGTAATGGGGATGCTGACCTCATATGACCTTTAAAAGGGAGTTTCAAAAAATGAGCATGCCTCAAAATGTCCTACAGGGCTTGTTAAAGCACAGTGTGCTGAGCTCTGCTTGTAGAACATCTGACCCAATAGGTCACAGTTGGGTGAAGAATTTACATTTCTAAAATAATATCAAGTGATTGGGGGGCAACTGGTTGGGACCTCACTTTGTGAAGCTCAGTGTAAACCTTAAGTGTATTCATGCACTTGATGAGCTTTGACCAGAGCTAAAATGTTGAAAACTACGACTATTAACCATGAGTGTATTCATGAACTTGATGAGCTTTGACCAGAGCTAAAACGCTGAAAACTATGACGGTTATTAAAGCAGGTGTGTGGCATCCTCTTGGTTAAGGTACCCAGAGGACACCTGCTCTCAGTGTCTTTAATTTGAGCTTTGTATTTCAAAGAAAGAACAAGCCTGAGATATCAGCACTTTCTTGAGTGGACTGAAAGCTCAATGGGAAAGGTAAGCTCTCCTTGGGTTATGGGCAGAGTTACCCAGCAAGCTCATTAGAGACAATTAGCTCAGAGGCCTTGCAGCAGACAGAGGAGCTGCAGGAATAGCCTGGGGGAGTTGCTGACGCCTAAAGAAGAGGACTTGAGGCCAAAGTCTGAAGCCCCAGGTGTCTACTTGCCTTGGAGTCAAACAGACCGCTTCCAGGCCTGGAGAGGGCTCCTGGAAACAAAGACTCTCCCCAGCTTTTAACAAAGAAAAGAAGTTCAAAGGAAATCCATCTTCAATAAGATTACTAAGCTCATTATCACAATAGCAGTCAGTGTTAAGAAGAGGAATGAGATACAAAAACCACAAGGCACTACTGCTGCTCAAGGAGGGCTTTGCTGTTACAGCCTCAGTGTGAGCTGCAAGCAAAGGGCCATAATGCAAAGTTGATGATGTAGAGTGATAATAAAAGTGGACCAACTGAACAAGCCAAATAAGGAGTGCGGAGTTGATGTGTTTCGTGTCTATGAGCAGTTACAATGGTCCACGTGGAGAAAATCCTTCCCTCTGGGAGTCTACAGATGCTTTCAATGCCCTTCTGAACCACCAGAAAATTCCAAATGGGGCCACAACATGTGTCAGGCATCTCCAACTTGGCTTGAAAATAATGATTTCATTAAATAGCCTGAGATTGTATCAGAAACTGAGCTACAGTCTATAGATGAAGGTAATAGAGATTTTTTTCCCTTAAAAGGTATCACATACATGTCCCCAGGGATGAAGAGATTGCTCAACAGTTAAGAGAATGTACTCCTC
This sequence comes from Peromyscus eremicus, assembly GCF_949786415.1. Taxonomy (NCBI): domain Eukaryota; kingdom Metazoa; phylum Chordata; class Mammalia; order Rodentia; family Cricetidae; genus Peromyscus; species Peromyscus eremicus. Next base: position 75,478,638 of record NC_081431.1, on the reverse strand, counting down.
TTCCAGAGACCTGAGTTCAGTTCAGTTCCCAGCATCCTTGTGAAGGCATCACACTCATTTACACACACACACACACACACACACACACACACACACACACTCACATGCTGAAAAATAAAAATAAATTTTAAAAAAGGCCCTTAGAAAAATGCTGGAGTTATCAAAGACTCTTGGGTCCCTCTTTTCTCATCTTGTTTGATTATAATTTAGGATATAAACATGCGTAAGACAACAGACTAAGTTCTTTAAAAGTAGGATGTGGCAGTCTTCTGAGAGAGGGAAGACAAATTCATGGAAAGGAACGCCATGAAGAACTGTGTGAAGATGGAGAGACCCATTTCAGGCCTGTCAATAGATCAAGTGGCATGGTAATTTTTCCCTAGAAACAATTTTGACTTTGTAATGATTTGGCTACATTTTTGTGTCATCTTTCTTCCTTTATGACAGAGTCCCAGACTTCTGCTAATGGACTGAAAAACTGGGTATCTAGAAGGGATAAGGACCAAGCAGGCTAGGTTACACACAGTAGCATGATGTTCTGAGCATCTTTGCTGACTGTGGGTCCTCCTCAGTTGGATATGGAGACACCGAGTGCATACTCTCCGGGGCATGGACCTTCTGCAGCCTTCCTCTAAAGTAGCTGCTTCTGTGACACGCTGTTACTTCAGACACTGCATGTGGGTCCTGTGTGTTTGTGAGAACCAAAGAAAGAAAACAGAGAGGGCTCCCGGGACTGCGTGAGTCAAGAAGAGCAAGAGCACTTGCTGCATCAGCGCTAGGGTCTTAGTTACCAGCACTCAGGTAAACTGCCAGATGTGGCCACATACATTTGTAACCCCAGAGCCGTGCAGGGCAGAGATAGGAGGATTGCTAAACTTGCTGGCTGCCAGCTGAGCTCCAGGTTCAATCACAAATCGTGTCTCAAAGAAATAAGGTGGAGATTAACAGAGTAGAATATCTGATATCCTTCTCTGGACTCTGCACACATGCACAGGGATATATGTGCCTGTACATACATGTACACACACACACACACACACACACACACACACACACACATGCATACACACACACACACACACACACACACACACACACACACATGCATACACACACACACACACACACACACACACACACACACACACACACACACTTAGACCAAGAAAGGAAAAGGTTTGCACATACACAGGACACTAACTGCACGCAGCATAGGAGAGTTAGCCCAAGCCACCTTAGTGAAGAGATAATAGGGAATCCACGCTTGACAAACCAGCTCTACTTAGAGGCCAGTGTCTGGGTGTCCTTTCCACTGAGATGGCTTTCCCCAGACCTGGAAATACTAAGGCTGTAGTGCTGGTGCAGGTGTGCACATGTAGGTGACTGCACCTCCAGGGAATCCCAGGTGAATGCCAACCACTCTGCCCAGCTCAGTGCAGGCAGGCCTCTCCCCCAGACTGGTCCACGGAAAGGCGGCTTGATCAAAGAGCTCTGGTTTTCTGCTTCTCCTTCCTTGCCGGATATTCTAGTCGCAGCTCAGGCATCTTTGATGTACCTCCCTTGTCCCACATAATGTGCCAGCTTGTCAGTATTCCCTTTGGAGATGGATTTGTCACTTAATAATTTCTGAAACAATTAGATGACAACTCAATAAATGGCTTTGTCAGTTTTGTGTAATGCAAAAGCCAAATTATCATGAAAGAAAATGCAAAAATCTTACTTCAAGTGACACTGTGGAAAGATTTTAAAAATAGAGTTACTTAAAAATTTGAGTTCTTTAAACTTGCAACATCAATGTGAATGTGGATAAACCATTTTTCTGAACCTGGAGTCTTCCAGATGGCTGTATTTAAATGTACAGATGTGAATGAAAAAATGCTGCTTTCAGAATGTGAACCTAGTATTTAGCAAGAGTTGATAGATTCTCTTAACACATATAGTGCACACACACAAACACACACACAGGTACACATACACACACATATACGTGTGTGTAAATATTTATATGCACATAGAAATATACATGTCATTATTCAAAGATGCATTCTTTTATATGCATACATTTAAATTAAATGTATTCATTGTTAGGATGAGCCCTCAAAAGGTATCTTGGTGGGTTCTGGCCAAGGTATGATGCTAAGATCTAATGCTAGAGGTTTGTCGGGGGAGGGGGGAAAGCAAAAGGCCATCTTGGAGTGGGGACATGAGAGAGAGATATAGACAGACAGACATAGAACAGGAAACAGAAATAAGAAGGCAGAGAGCAAGAGAGAGATCTGTGATGGCAGGCCCCTGTTAAAGGATGCAGGTGCTGCATAGTGGAAACGTACAACTCTTAGCAACAACAGAAAAGCGATGACATGAGCTGCTGCTGAGATACTGAAAGGCTGTCAGAGCACCTAGTTTACAACGTTTGTGTCTACAGATTTAAATGTATTTACATGGATGCAATACATTTAAATAAATATATGTTTTATATATACATATAAACTTGAATCTTAGCGTGCTGCCCTTCACTTACCCTGAATTATAAATTTTAATCACTTAATTTTGTGACTTTTTGATAGCTATTAACTAGAAAGTGTTGAATACTTATATTTTGCATTAAAATTTTAATTTTGCAATGAGATATCTTACATAAATTGTGCCAAATTACTGTAAGGTTGTATTCCCAAAACCCAGGATCACTGAAATGGGAAACATCAAAGACACAGCACAGTGATGTACATCTCTCCCACATTCACACCCATGGCCATTAGCAATAGTTCTGAGCCCTGATAAAAGGAAGAATTGAGGACACTTGTCACGAACATTGTGCAATGGCGATAACATCAACTTTGTCCTTGGCTTAGTTACTTCTGTGGCTGTGATACAGTACACTAGCAAAAGCAACTTAAGGGAGAAGGAGCTTATTTTGTCTTCTGGTTCTAGCATGATACGGTTCTTCCTGGTAGGAAAGGCAAGGCAGCAAGAGCAGGTGGCCGGTTGGTCACATTGCGTCCCTAGTTAAGGAGCAGAGACTGAACAAGAAGTGGGCTGTAAAATTTCAAGGCCGACCCCAGTGGCTCACTTCCTCCCACAGGGCTTCCCCTCTGAAAGTTCCACAATCTTCCCCAACAGCATCACCAGCTGGGGTCCAAGTGTTCAAACACATGATCCTATAGAGGAAATTCTACATTAAAACTACAACAGTCAGTAAAGGACATGAAAAGTTCCTGAACTAATTCTTGTCCAGATGAAGTGTATGCTAATAAGTATATATTCTGGCTGACCTGTCAACGAATCACAGACACTATTTGATGGGGTTGCAAGTGTTTCATGTCAGTGTCTGTAATTGCAGATGTATGTCCGTTTGCTGTTGTATGGGAGTGGCCAGGGTAGAGGAAAACCTCACTACAGTTTCTCAGGTGTTGTCCATCTTAACTTTTATGAGACAGCATCTCTTAGTCACTGAGCTAGGCTAACTTGAAAGTAAGCCCCAGAAATCTTCATTTATATGTACATGACATTAGTACCCCGAAATTTTTTAATGGACTCTAGGGATTGAACGTAGGTTCCTATGCCTGCAAGGCAAGAACTTTACCAAATAAACTATTACCCTAGCATGTAAGTGGGTTTTGTTTATTTGTTTTTGATTGGCTATTTCTCCCTCCTCACTTCTTCCCTTCAAGCCTGTTAGACGAAATATGTAGTAGCTGTCTTCCTTGGGTGATATCTGTGCTGAGTGCTTTTGTAAACTCATGTCAGAGCACAGGAGAGATGGTGTTCATGGAAAGATGAGGCAATAAAGAGTGGGCCTATCGCTCAGTTGTAAAGAATTAAACCTGCGATGTGTGAGACTGTGGGTTCAAACCCTAGTACTTCCCAAAACGGAAGAGAGAAAAGGAAAAACCAAGCTGTAAGTTCCTGGTGTGAGTCACAAACCCAGGTCCAGCATGAACAGCAGGGCTGAGACCTGAAGAAGAGATATCCGATCTTCACACCCCTGTCCTCCCACTACACAGTGCCTGCTCACAAATGCAGACACCCAGTTGCCTTGTTCCAGGATAAAATGCACCAATCCCAGTTCTTGAAGACAGTCATAACCATTTTCCTGTCTCTAAGCTGTCCAACCACAGGTGAAGGGACATATAAGGGATTTGATCATTGTTCTCTTGTTCAATGATTTGTATGACTTCCTGATTTAAACAAGAAAAGAGAAACAGAAAATAAGCGAGCGTGCTTTAGAAATGACTAAGCACCACTTCTTAGGGTGTTTGGCAGAATGGATGCTAATAAGAATGGTGGACTGACTCTGAGTTAATTGTCTTCCAGCTTGAGCTGTCTTTGTTTATCCAACAGTAGATGAAGTGTGTCTCTAACCTGTGGCTGCCCTGTGGATTTAGATAAAGTGGGGAGGAGGATTGCTCCCTGAGACTGGAGCAGGATTACAGCTTCGTCTGATCATTTTAATTTAAAAGTGCTTAGCTGAGCTTTCCTTTGAGCTCCAGAGTCAGACAAATCTCAGTTTGAACCCTGCTATTTGGTAATCGTGCCATCCTGAGCAGAACTTCCTAACTCTGAGCCACAGAGCCTGCATCTGCCAGATGTTTATAAAACCTACATGGACCACTGGGCTGTTCTACATGGACTCCCAGGGTCCCCTACACGGGGAAGTGCTCAAATCTACAATATTTAAGTATTTATATGACAACCTGTTTGAATCCCCAAAGTCACCTTCCTCCCCTTAAATGGAAAATGCTAAGAGTGCCTTGAAATTCCCACTGCTTAGTGGGGTGGTAGTGACGCCAGTGAAGTGCTGTCCTTGTAAGCGTAAGGATATCTGCTAGATCCTCAGAACCACGTTAAAAGCACTGAGTGTGCTGATGCTTACTGGTGATCACAGCACTGGGGAGAAAGACAGGTGGATCCCTGGGGCTCAGTGCTCATCTCCTTTGTAAATCCCAGGCCAATGAGAGCTCCGGCTCAATAAACAAAGCAGATATGCCTGAGAAATGACACCCAAAGTTGATCCTTTTCCCTCACAGGTGTGCACAAACAAACACATAAAGTACCTGCTTCCAGGCACAGACTCACTAGTACTGTTCACATCCCTGGGCATATTTTAGAGGAGAGTGGTATTTCCAGATTCTAGAGATCAAGGAACATAAGCACTTTGTGGCAGAAGTGGCTTCTAGCCAGCTGACTGTACCCACCCCCCAGATTGCTTCAGGATGGGGAAATGCCTCCTACTCTGGGAATGGACACAAGTTACTAAGGAATCTGCTAGCAGATGCAAGTGGGTCTGGAAGCAAAACGAACCACCTGGTGGCCCAGGAATTTAACAGCAGATTGTAAGCCAGTGGCATTTCCAGTTCCCAGGAAAAGCACCCCAGTGTAGTGTTAAAACAACAGCTGGGGGCTTGGCTGCAGCCAGGCTGTTATGTTAAGCATCTCACTTGGAGGCATAGAACCCAAAGAATCATATATGAGCCACATGAGGTAGTTAATGGCAGAAATAGCAGAAGTATTGTGCATTCATTTTCGAATGGGTCAAGTAGCTGTTCAAAAAGTCAAAATGCTCACTTTTGACTGGTTTCTAGCAGCATGGGCTTGTTTTGCAATTAGTCTCACTGTTTAGATTAAATCATAAAAGAATAACAATAATCAAATAAAATAAATATTTCTCATATTCCAAGTTTGCCTCAAACTTGCTGTATAGTTTCTGATGACCTTGAAAATCTGACCCTCTGGCTCTGTCTTCCAGAATGTTGGCATTTTAGGCATGGCAGCCTTGTGAGTTGCTGGGATTGAGCTGAGAGTGTAGTGCACACTAGGTAAGCACTACAGCTTCAGTCTCCTGAAAGAAATTCTCCCAACTCCTCTCAGAAAATGAAGACACTCTCCAGTAGAGATTTCTATATAAGCAAATACAATGTTACTATTGCTCAAGAAACATCAGGCTCATGACCATAGTGTCACAGTACTTGGCTCCACCCCCAAAAGGAAGGAGAGCTCAAGGAAATAACAGACTGTGGCCTTGGGAGAGAACAAGAATATGGGCTCAACAAAGAGCTCAGAAGTATAGTCCCCAAATGTAAAATTGTCACTATTTGCTGACACCAGAAACAATGTCTTTGGAAAGGCAGAAAAAGCAATTATTTGCGATTTGAAATAAGGAATCTATATTCTGTTATTGACCATGTTTTTTATTGGTATATACATTTTCAAACCCACTTAATCTCTTCAAGCATTGCAGACTGTATCTTAGATAATCATATGCTCCCAATCCAAGCTCACAGAAGTTATATAATAAATGCTGGCTTTGAAAAATTATATGTCATTTTTCAATAAACAGCAGCTAAATTAGTATTACAATAAATCACAGGGTTGACTAGTAAGAAGTACATAAAACTCCCTTTAACTGCCTAGAAGTTAACAAAAATGTCATCACTTTGGTGAGAACAAAGGACTTGAGTTGAAGACCTTAGAGACTTGTCTGAATAGCATTACTGGTTGGTGCTTTTTCTGAAGAAAACATCATGCAGGTACCTATTCTTCTGACATAACTATTAATTGAGAACCACTCGTAATCACAAAAAAATAGTCTTAATGGGATAAGGTATTGCTGGTTACCTGGGACAGGTAACTTGGTCAGCAAGATGCAACGGCACAGACACAAGGGTCCCTGGTGCTTACTAGGCAGCCATCTAGTCAAATCAATGAGTTCCAAGTGCAGGGAGACACTCTGTCTCAAAAACCAATGTGGACTATTGAGGAAGAAAGATCCCCTCCCTTGACTTCGGCCTCCACATGCACATGCATGTGCATACATTTATACAAAGACTTGATACTAGGTCATGTGATCAATGTCCTTGTAGATGTTATCAAAGTACAGTGAACAAAGAAAACAAATGAAGGAAAGCAGTTATATTTGAATGCATGTGACTAGAGAACATTTGATGATATTAGTTGAGGTTGAGTGATCCTCATCATTGTAATAATATTATTTCTTTCTTGGGTCTCTGAGGTAGTTGAAGATTACATAGTTATGGTTATAGTTATAGTTGGTTGAAAATTAGATAGTTACAGTTATAGTTAGTCGAAGATTAGATAGTTACGATAGTTACAGTTTTCCTTGTTAAGAATTTCAGAAAAGAAACTCACTAAAGAGGTGTAAGTGTATAAATTTGAAAGACATTATAAGATAGCTCTCTTAGTAATATAAGTTAGGATAAAAAGTGAATCAGGTACATTTTGGACTCACCAAAATAGGATAGATAATGAAATATTTTCTCTGAGTTTGTCAAATGTCAATGTTAAATAGACTAGATATTGTTGAGGTATTTGTTGCTTGTATATATTGTGTATAGTTATTGTACTTATTGTATATAGTTTTTCTTATATTAGTTATAGCTTTTTTCTTTTTATTAGAATAAAAGGGGGAAATGTGGTGATACTTTGTGTTGAAATATATTTTATTTGTATGTTAATAAATAAAGTTGCCTGGAGATCAGAGGTCAAATAGCCATTAAGCAGAAGTCCAGCAGTGGTGGTCCACTCCCTTAGTCCGATCACATGGCAGGCAGAGTCTCTGTGTGGTCAAGAACACAGCCAAGCGTGATGACAGGAGCCTTTAATCCCAGTACCAATCAAAAAGACCTGGAGGTCTGTATAGACAGGCAGTGACTAGGAAGTCATGTGGCTGGGCTTAGAGCCAATGAGAAGGCAGAACAGGAAGGCAATAAAAACACAAGTCACACAGGAAGACGGTCTCTCTCTGGTGTTTAGCTTACTGTTGGTGGTAAGCTAAAACTAGTCATGGCTGTTGCTCTCATCTTTCTGGTTATTTCCTCTGTATTTGGCTCTGTGTTTTTCTTTACTACGACTATTTAGAATTTCGTCCACACAGAATTATGAAATATTCTTGCAGTTATAAATCAGCTAGTCAGGAAGAATTTGCTTTGACAATCCCAAGAATCTAATGTACTTTTGTTGCTGTTGTTTTGTGCTGTGAATCTCATATAACTTGGACCTCTTATAGGGAAGCTAGGTTACTATCCACTGGCCAGCAAGTCCAGTGTGCATAGCAGAGTAATTTCAAGTAACACTGCACTCAAGAATGGCAGCTGATCATTGGCCTCTGCACACACAACTTCACATATGCATGCATTTACTTATACACTAGCTCACTCAGCATAAGGGTATTTCACAACCTTCGTAGTACCAGGCATAATTGTCCCTGTGACTACAAAATTGCTCTGCATCATGCTTCTCCCTCTTTTTGCTCTTGCTCACAGCAACACCATCACTGGAATTCAACATCAGTCCCCATATGCCCCTCAACATTCATCTCCATCATATGGAACTTCCTGTCTTTATAGATCGAATACAAATGCAGTCAGCTACCCTTCTCCTGATTCAACTGCTTAAGGCAGAATTGTTCTCTTACAAGTGTGTTCTCCTTTTCCTATTGGGTCACCTCTTAGGATTGAAACCTTACTTCTGATATTTTACTACAGTCTTTCCCAATGTTACTGGGTATGCAGGTCTTGTCCATGAAGCTGAGCATGTCGATTATGGTTTAAAAAAAAATAAAGTCTGATTTTGCCTCCATCTCTCTGCTTTGTATCCCACAAAGCAAATGCCTGATAAAATTTTGCTGAATATTTGCCCTGGCTGCCTCATTTCTCAGTGATAGAGCTGAAATGCTTTCTAAAGTGACTTTGACATCATTATAAATTTGGCTTGAAAGCTGTTCAATTGATGCATTTGCTGGGGATTATCTTTGCCCCATAGCTCATTAAGCCTGTCCTCATATACCACAATATCCATAGGATGAGCAAAATGTGGGAAAGTGACCTATGTAAATAGCCTAGCATGAAGAAAATATCTACAGCAATGAAGATTATATGACTGCTCTGTTGGGTGGCTACAGATTTGGGGTTTGGGTGATGAATGAGCTAGAGTAGGAAAGGTAGCCTCTAGTTGCTTAGGGAAAGAAGAGGAGACAGCCCTCATTAATTTGTACCCAGCAAACAATTTGCAATGATTAGCAAAATTATATTGCTTGTGGAATATGTTCTTTAAAATGACCAAAAAGACAGACATGTGAAAACAGTAATTTTTAGCTTGGTGATAATATTTGGGGAAACGTGATTTTGAGGGTTGGCATCCATAAGTTACAAATCTATACTGGGCAAAGGCACTGGGTAAATTCAAGAGGACACTATGGTCAGCCATTGGCTCTCTTAGACCTAGAACACCTTCTTTCATCTTTCAACACTGAAATAATATGAAGTATGTTTCAAAGCAAATATTCACACTGGAGCAGCTATACAACCATGTAACAGCAAAGTTCAGTCTCTGGTTATTACACAAAACTCCAAGGTGGTGTGGGATTGCAAATTCATTATCACAATGCAAATTTGAAAGGAGTCCACTAGATGAAACTCAACACTGTAGCAAAGAAGACTGCATGATTACCTTCCAAGACTTACATACCCTTCTACAACTAAAAAAAAAAAAGTTTCATTAATGGTCATTTGCTGTGGGATGTTCTGTATGTCAAATACGTTGCTCTGATTGGTTAGTAAATAAAACACTGATTGGCCAGTAGCCAGGCAGGAAGGATAGGTGGGACAAGCAGAGAAGAGAATTCTGGGAAGTGGAAGGCTGAGTCAGGGAGACACTGCCAGCCGCCGCCATGACTAGCAACATGTGAAGATGCCAGTAAGCCACGAGCCACATGGCAAGGTATAGATTTATAGAAATGGATTAGTTTAAGGTATAAGAACAGTTAGCAAGAAGCCTGGCATGGCCATACAGTTTGTAAGCAATGTAAGTCTCTGTGTTTACTTGGTTGGGTCTGAGCGGCTGCGGGACTGGCGGGTGATAGAGATTTGTCCTGACTGTGGGCTAGGCAGGAAAACTCTAGCTACAGTCATTTCACACCTTTTAACAATTTTGGAATTAGTTGTCTTAGCTCCTTTCTTCTAGCTGTAATGACATGTTCTGACAAAGGTTGCTTTCTAGGAGAAAATGTTTGTCTGGTTTATAATTACAGGTTAGAGTCTACCATTGTTGAGAGAAGTCCAGGCAGGAAGTTGAGGCAGCTGGTCATATCCACAGTCTGTAGCAGAGAGAGCAATACATGTTTGCTTTGCTAGTGCTTAGTTGCCTTTTTCCTTTGCAGTCAGTTGAGGGCCCAGCCCATGAAAGGGAGCTGCCTACATTCAAGGTGGGGCCCACTGAAATGTACCAGATAAAGGAAGTCCCTCACAAGGATGCCCACAGGCCAACATATTCCAAACAATTCTTCACTGAGACTCTCTTCTAGACTGTATAAAGTTGACAACAGTGACAATTACAATGACAGTTTGTTAGCACTCCCAATCATCACAGCTTAGTATTTATTATAATAGAAAATATTTTGGGAACGAGAGAGATAAGTCCATTGGTAAAGTGCTTGTGCCACAAGTATGAGGACAACTTCTTAAGCTTTGAACACTCAATGGCTAATCCAACCCAAAGTTCCAAAGTCCTTCTCCAATCCTCCCCAAAACACATGGTCAAGGCTGTTACATCAAAACCCCACTCCTGCTACCAATTTCTGCCTTAGTGACGGTTTCTTTTGCTGTGAAGAAGCAGCATGCTCAATTACTATTTAGAATACTTTCATTTTCAGGTGACAGTCTATCACCAAGGGAAGTCAGGACAGGAACTCAAGGCTGGAATTCGGAGGCAAGAACTGATGCAGAGGCTGCAGAGGGATGCTGCTTATAAGCTTTCTCCCTATGGCTTGCTCAGCCTGCTTTCTAATGGAACCCAAGACTTCCTGCCCAGGGCTAGTTCCTCCCAAATGGACTGAGATCTCCCCATCAATCACTAATTTAAAAAAAATGTCCTACATGCTTGCCTACAGACAAATCTTTTGGAGGCATTTCCTCAATTGGAGTTCCCACCTCTCAGATGACTCTAGCTGTGTCAAGTTGACATAAGATTAGACCACGCTTTCATCAATGAAAGATTAGTAGAAAACAAAATATTAGTCTTCACCAATTTATCTCTCAGTCTTTCTAATTCTAGTCAAATTCTCAAATTAGATACTATTCAGTGTAGAGAGCCGTGCACGGCCGTGCCTCAAAGATGGCGCTGCGTCTGGCTTCTGCCTTCCCGATGGCAGATCCTCCTTATTTGGCTAAGGCTAGGATCTGGCTTGCTTCTGCACACCTGGACCTAATCTGGCTTGCTTGCGTATGTCTGACCCTAGCGGCATTGTCCACGTGGCACCATGGGGTTGATTGCCCAGTGGCTATAAAGGGCGTTGGCTGGTTTTCCCAGTGGAGTGACTGTGAGAGTGACTGTGAGAGTGAGTGAGAGAGAGAATGAGAGAGAGAATGGGAGAGTGAGAGTGAGAGTGGAGAAGAAGATGGCTTTCCCCAGGGTCAGAAGATTGTTCAAGGTTCCTGAATAAACTGCTTGGAGAAGAGCCTGGTGTCGCGTCTTCCTTGCTGGTCGAGGCGGACGCGACAATTCAGATCATTGAAAAAAAGACATATATAAATATTTATGTGTGTATATATGCGTTTGAGTTTATCTAATCCCAGAGGCAGAGCAACACCCATAATAAACACTTCCCTGAATGTCTGTGGAATTTTATCTGCATATTTCATTGTACTGTAATTTCTCTCTACTGCTGTACATGTCTGCATGTGTTTCCCCTGTTGGACAGGCATGTCTGAATGTCTAAATACATCTTTAAGGCATGTTATGTTTGATGATGCAGCAGTTTCTCTCCCTGATTATTTTGTCTTGGTGCTAAAAAGCTACAGGGAAAGTCAGTAACATAGAGCTCATATAGGTCCCAATGTCACTGGGGTTGTTAGAATTGGAGCCTGGGTCCAGCAACCCTCACAATCCAGGCCCATGTAGCTTCCCTATAGGCTAACTAAACACATAAATTAATAATGAAAGGTAGAAAAAGTATTTATTTGGTTTTTTTAAATACTTTATTAATTAGTTTTGTTGTTCAACAATTTCATACATGTATGATAGTATTATGATTAATCTCTCCCCAACCATCTCTTATTCCATCCCTATGAATCCACTGTCATCTCTACCAGTTGCTCTCCCCAGTTCATAACTTTTGGTATTGTTTTGTGACTCATTTACTGTTACCAGGACTCTCTATGTGACTGTTGGATTGGAAATGTCCACTATAGTTTAGTAGCATCATTGGTGTATACATAACTGAAGGCAAAGGATTTTGCTGTTGTAGAATATTATTTTAAGGTGTGTTACATTTTTTATGTTGCATTTAACTCTGTGAAGCTGTGTTACTATGACTGTATAAAACACCTGATGATATAATAAAGAATTGGCCAATAGCAAGGCAGGAGAAAGGATAGGTGGGGCTGGCAGGCAGAGAAAATATATAGAGGGAGAAATCTGGGAGGAGAGAATAAGAAATAAGATGGAGGAGTGAAAGGAGATCAAGAAGGAGGACTCCATGGGTCAGCCACCCAGCTGCACAGCAAGCTGTGGAGTAAGAGTAAGATTTACAGAAGTAAGAGAAGGGGAAAAGACCAGAGGCAAAAGGCAGATGGGATAATTTAACAAAAGCTGACAAGAAGCAAGCCAAGCTAAGGCCAGGCATTCATAAATAAGAATAAACCTCCATGTGTGATTTATTTGGGAGCTGCATGGCGAGCCCCCCCACTCCCCACCCCCACCACCCCAAAAAAAGAGCCAAAAAGCAAACTGGGAAATACAGCTCACTTAATCTGTAAGTAGCATATAATTCAGCAGCGAGGGGTAGAGACCCATGGGTCCCTTCTCCATCCATGCCTCAGTTTTGATGGACCCATACTTTTGAAGACACTGTAGACATCTATAACTGCTGAGTTCATGACTGCAATTGTTGTCTTGCTCATAAGATGACATTTTGCAATCCTCTCCCTGTCTTCTGGCTCTTACATTCTTTCTCATGTGTCCTCAGCAATGTTCCCTGAGACCTGGAGGGGATGTGATGATGTGTCTTGTTTAGGTCAGAGTAGGGTGAAGCACTCATCTGTCACTTCTCAGCACCTTGTGCAGCCATGAGTTTCAGTACCCCTCTACTGTTTACCAGAAGAGCAGATGTATTTAATGTGATAACACTGGGACAAGTTCCTCTCAAAATCTATCTTCAGGCTCTGATACGGGGTTTGGGTTTAAAAACAGGGCACATGGTATGCATAGCTCCTCATTATCAAATGTGGTCCCACTTATCACTGATGTATTTTGTTGGGGTTTGGTTTTTCATGTTCTTCAGTTCGACAAGTTGTGTAGCTGTGTGAAATCTGCTCCTGGGAGATAAGCTTCCCTGAAGATGTCACTCGTGCTCCAGCCTTTCCCTGAACCAAAATGGAGTTTCAGGGGAAATTCCAGTTATTGGGCTCCATCGTTTCAATAGTCTGATAACCAAAGTAAAGAGCAAAAGTGACTCTAGAATATCCTTACTTCTGCCAGGACAATACTATCAGATGACTCTTCCTTCTAACCCATCAGTGGTGTCACTATAATGGAGACCTTTTCTCTGAAGGATTTTCAGTCAGTGACATGCAACTTTACTTTTGGGGAAGGGTAAATTTTGTCTAAGGACATAAATAAACACCTTATAGCACCCCACACAGTTTCATAAAAACACATTCATCTTCATGGCTCTTAGGCTCATAAAGGCACATAAATAAAGCTATGTATGGCCTTGGCATATGGAATCTTTTAAGTGAGAATGGTATCTTTGAAGTGTAGCTCATCAGTGCTTTTCACCTTCTTCTATTAAAGTCTGGGTGAATGTCAGGGCTCTATGCATACTGTGATGATGGTAGTCCTGGCTTACTCACTGGCTTCATTAAGAGGATCCTCATCACCTGTTGTGCTCTCTGGATTAAATTGCCACTTGAACATCATCCCTTCATTCCTCATCAATTGCCATCATTCTTTGAAACCAAGAACTTGTCACTGAACAAGGCTCTTGGCCTGGTGTCTTTTGGAAGCTTTGTGAGAGAAAAGAATGAAGGTACAGAGGGCAACATGTCTGAGAAAGATGACTGCAAATTGATGGAGAATGAGAAGCCTCTGGAAAGGTTTTGTAATGCAGTCTATGTAACTGGCTTGTGGGGAAGGAAGACGGACAGGACACTGTAGTCTGCATAGGGTGGTGAGTATACCCTAGCTTATCTAGGTGGTAGCCTGGGACCTGTCTTCTGCTCCAGCAGCCCTGGCTGGACTGTGCAAAATTAATGGGCCTTTTGTGGCATGAGAATTCCTCTGCATGAGCACAGAAATAATTCTTTCTTTCTATGAGGTTTTGGATTAGTGCTACAATGAGACAAGTAGCCCAACTCCAGGTATAAGCTAAGTGGCCAGCTTTCTCGCCACTCCCACCGCACAGCTGATGCTTGAGTCCTCAGTCTGAGTTTCAATCAAACTCTGACCATTCCTAGTTGTATGATTTTGAGTAAGCTGCTTAATTTCTCCTGTAAGAAGCAGGGTTTCCTAGAGGAACAGAACTGATAGAATTGATAACAGCTAATAGTTTCCTTGTTGCCTCAGCTAAAGAACTAAATGACTAAAAGACAGAACGGTAAGAGTACAGTCAAAATAAGATTTATTGGCAAACTATGGAGACTTCTCTGGTAGATCTGGGGAGACCACCAACTCTAATGGGGTTTGGGTTTTTATTTGCATTTACAGTGTCCTACATAGTGACTCCCCTCCCTTCCTTTCTCCCCTGGTTTGAAGTGCTTCTGCACCCCTTCTCTGGCAGGGATTGTGTCTGTCTCTGTTGATTAGCTAGAGTAACAATGGGGTCCCCAACTTCCTCTGCTCTTTGTGGTATATCAGCTACAGAAAGACCCACAATTCCAAGGGAAATAGCCCATGCTTCAGAGAAATGGAAGCTTACTGAAGGAGGGCAGAAACACACAAAGAAATGGTGACTTACTATTATCGCTGGGGGCAGAAAAACCATACAAACCTTGAACTGGGATGATCAGATCCCCACCTATCCCATCCTAGGAGTCACAGCCTCCAAAGAAACAAATACTACAAGAAGGTTTATTAGATTAGTTTCACTGACAGCAGTTGGGTAGTCCAACAATAACTGTTTCAGATTGGAGACTGAAAATTAGTTAAGTGCTTGGTCTCCAAGACTGGATAGCTCAGCAGTCTCAATCTGTTGTTGAAGACCTGGGATTCTAGGAGAAGTTAAATTTCACCTTCTATGAAAAAAAAAAAATAGAAGTTGGGCAGCCCTTAGAATGATTTATGCAGGGCACTGTGATGCATAAAATCTCTTTTTCTTTAGTGCATTTGTCAAGCGCTTTCCAGGCGTGAGCCTCATGTAGGACAAGTTGTTGTCCCTTAGACATCTTAGCAGAAGAGGAGAATTCTTACTGAAAGAATTTGTTGGTCCTGTCGCCCTTGACTGATTCTCTGCTCGTCTCCCTTTACCTTCTGCACTGTGAAGTTTATGTCCCGTTTTACCCTCCTGCATATTAACGCCTGGGTCTTCATGGCCAGATGAAGTGAAGCCATAAAACTCAGACCTGCCGGCCAATTAGGATGCATCTGACACACCTGGCTGTGTCTTCTGTGCGCTATCCCAGGATGGTGAAGAGATTGCATCTTGTTCGGGTTTTACAAAAACACACCCCCATAGAATAGAAATTGCATGCACTTTTGCTGGTTTAAGCATAATATGGATTTATTACACAGAGAAGATAGATGCGTAGGTTTTTTTTAACATGCTGTGAAGGCTTTAAAATTATTTACTGTCCTCATTATCATTAGAAGGCAGGAGTTATCTGATCTCTCTCTCCAATGTTTTATGATGAAACTCCATTTTAAGATTCATAATTTTAAAGCGTGGTCTGCTCCTGCATAGAAGACGCATGTAGCATGGGGAAGTGTAACGCTGACTAATGCTCACTTGCCATCTGTATTAGTTAAGGTTCTCCAGAGGAACAGAGCTGAAAGAGTGAATACCTAGGACACAGGGAATTCATTAGATTACCTAACCAGTTACCAGCTGTGTGACTTAACAATGACCATCTGCTGCCTGGAGAGGTTGAGAATCAAGGATCTCCCCAGTCTGCAAGGCTGGAAGCCACAGCAGTTCCAGTGTGCTGCTGAAGGAGGGAGGGAGGAATCCTGGAGAGCCACTGGTCTTCAGTGAACAGCTGAAGAAGATTCTGAAGTCAGTGGAGAACCACAGCAGACTCAGCATCATGAGGTGGATGCACTTGCCTGGAGGCAGTGAAGTCACATTGGCAGAAGCTGCAGCTTTTCCCTGAGCCTCCTTGTAGTCTGGTTTCCATAAAGTTGCTGTACACTCTGGTGCTGTGGATATCACTCTGTGTAAATAAAATACTGATTGGCCAGTAGCCAGGCAGGAAGTATAGGTGGGACAAAGTGAGAGGAGAATTCTGGGAAGTGGAAGGCTGAGTCAGAGAGATACTGCCAGCCGCCATGATAAGAAGCAGATGTTAAGATACCAGTAAGCCACTAGCCACGTGGCAACTTATAGATTAATAGAAATGGGTTAATTTAAGATATAAGAACAGTTAGCAAGAAGCCTGCCATGGCCATACAGTTTGTAAGCAAGATAAGTCTCTGTGTGTTTACTCGGTTGGGTCTGAGCAGCTGTGGGACTGGCAGGTGAGTGAGATTTGTCCTGACTTTGGGCCAGGCAGGAAAACTCTAGCTAGACTCTGGAGAAAAGTATTGCCTCCTCAGTTGGTCCTTCCAGGAAGTACCTTCACAGACTCAATCAGAGGTACATCTCTTAGCTGCCGGTCAAGATGAACCACCACATTATCCCAGGAGCATATTTGGAAAGGGGTAAAACTAAACCATAAACAAAGTGGGTACTTCATAGAGCTGTGGCAAAGGAGTGTCTGAAATTTACAGTATGGATGTTTTAAAGCCAAAAACATCCAAATCCTCACCTTTGGGGCCAGGGTGATTAATTCCCACCTTAAAAGCAATTCTCATTATAGGCAAAATATCCAAGAAAACTGTCTCCTGTGACCATCAACCCCATGAGTGGTGGCAGAGTTACTAAAGCTGCCAGGGTTCTGTGGGACATGGCCCTTCTGTCTCTATCCCATTAAATGTGAGGCATAAATATCCACATTGCACAAGATGGCCAGATATGTCCGTCTTTAGGGGTTCAGCCTCTATTTCTTTACTCATTCATCAATTTTGATTAAGTTAGGGGAAAGAATTCTGATATAATAATAAATAAAATCTATGTCATTTTTCTAGGACAAAGACTTACATTGTTTATACAACATGAGCATCCAGGGAGGAATATATATTTTTCTAATATGCAGCTTTGGATAAATATAAAATGTTCTGTATATAAGATTATGTTCATAGCTTGGGAGAATTTGAGGGGAAATGTTCCTGGCAAGCAAACTGTTTTCAAGAAGAAAAAGTAGAAAGCCCAGGAGCAGAGGGAAAACAACATAATCTCGTTTCTCATACTTTAAAATACTCAGCTTGAATCGCTGACTCACACTCGGAGAGAGTGCGCTCTCTGGAGGGGTACAGGCTGGATGCACATGGAGGGAGGGATACACAAACCGATGAGAACTTTCCATCTTTGTGAAGATTAAGATCACCTCCTCCGAGCTGGTTCCAGCAGCATGAAACACACTTAGAGTACTCCTGAGCATTCATGAAGGACCTTGGGTTGTGATTCCCACACACGTCAATGTTCTCTGCCAGATCTATACTGGTAAAATCAGGAACATGATGGTGCTTTGTGACCATTCACTTTTTTTTTTTTTTTTTTTTTTTTTTGCTTTGAAACACTCAAAGAAAATGACTCCTGTTTGGAAGGACATAAAGTTACATGCACAGCTTGGAAGCTAGCTCAGGAGGCTAGAGTGTGTGCTTCATACCAATGAGTATCTGAGTTCAAATCCCTGCACTCCCAAAATCTGGATATGGCCACACAGAGAGCTGTTTGAGTGGAAACAGGAGGATGGCTAGGTCTTGCTTATTGCCAGCCTAGTCCCAGGTTCAGTGAGAGATCCTGTATCAATGACATAAGATATATAATGTTAGAGCAGGACACTTGAAATCCTCCTCTATCTTTCACATACATATATGCAACAGGGACACACACACACACACGTGCTTATACTACACATACATATAGTTATGTGTGAGTTGTGGGAATTAGATGTTTTTGGTTTCATAAATTTATATAATATGTTTAGAGCATTATTTGTACCTCTGTTGTCTTTTATTACCTCTTCCCACTTCTGCTGACCCCCTTTTATGTCCCAAAAGCTCCCACTAAGACTTTCATGTCTTTTGTTTTTTAGTGAATGGCCCAATGAGTATCATGAGGGCTACTTACAGGAACATGGCTGGAGGGGTTGTTACAGGAGTATTGGAAACTTGCCAGTGGTTACTTCACTGAAGAAAATGTCTTTTCCACCTCCTCCAACTATTAACTGACTATAGATCCTAGTAGGGTGAGGGGCCAGGTGAGCTCTTCCTCTGTGACAGGATGTTGAGGGTCTAATCTTTCATACATCTTGTGCAAACAATTGAAGCTGCCGTGAGTTGAAAAACACAACGGTCTTTTATTCCTTGTTCTCCCTCTCTGTTCTTGATGCAGCCGGGATCTCCCGCTCCCCTAAGCTCTCTTTCCCTCAACCCTTGCCCTTCATTACCCCCACTCACGTCCATGTTGTTCATGTAGATCTCATCCATTTCTCTGTCATTGGGTGATCCCTGTGTCTTTCTTGGGGTCCTGTTTTCTAGGTAGCCTTCCTGGAGTTGTGAGTAGCAGTCTAGTCATCTTTTTTTACATCTAGTATCCTCCTATGAGTGAGTACATACCATGTTTGTCTTTCTGAGTCTGGGTTACCTCACTCAGGATGATTTTTTCTAGATCCATCCATTTGCCTGCAAACCTCATGATGTCATTGAGGAGCCCCCAACTGGATCAGGCCCTCTGGATAAGTGAGACAGTTGGTTAGCTTGATCTGTTTGGGAGGCATCCCGGCAGTGGGACCAGGTCCTGTACTCAGTGCATGAGTTGGCTGTTTGAAACCTGGGACTTATGAAGGGTCGCTTGGCTCAGCCTGGGAGGAGGGGACTGGACCTGCCTGGACTGAATCTACCAGGTTGAACTCAATCCTCAGGGGAATCTTTGCCCTGGAGGAGATGGGAACGGGGGTGGGCTGGGGGGAAGGCAGGGGGGGCATGGGAGAGGGGAGAACAAGGGAATCCGTGGATGATATGTAAAATTAAATTAAATTATAAAATAAAAAACAAAGAAATCCTAGGGGATTTTGTTGTTTTTGTTTAGAATATCAAGTTTCTATTTTAAGAATGTAAAATAAAGATGGTAGATGGAAAAAACTAATAAAAAATAATAAATAAAATCACAGAAAATTATATTCTCCTAAAAAAAAAACTAAGAAAAACACAACGGCTATGTAATTCCTAGATTTTGGTGTCCCACAATACTTCCCACCTTCCTCTGGTGCTTATATCCCCAAGGCTTAGGGAGTATCATAGAAAGGGGATAGAATCATCAGCATTATTAAACCCAGCTGTTATAAGCAATTGTTTTTATCTATTCAGCCCTCTGAGACTCACTATGAGTAGATAGTTTATAAACTTTATGACCGACCTTACTTATTGCTACTGATACAGATGCTATGAAATTAAGTGCATGAAATAAATAGTTATTTATCAGTGTGTCCATGTGTGTCTGTATGTGTGGGCACGTGGATTTGTTGTACATGTCTGTGTGTATGTTCACATGACTGTGAGGGTCTATGTTCATGTGTGTGTGCATGCCTGTGAATATGTAGATCACAGGGCCACTCAGGTGCCCTTCCATCCATCCTGCTGAGTGATACGGCACCTCACCAAAGAGGCTGACCAGTGAGCCCCAGGAATATGCCTATCCCAACGTTCCTAGCAACGGGATTCAAAGAATGTACCACATCAGAATTTTTTCACATGGGTCTGGGAATAAACTTACTTTTCTGCCTGAGCTACCATCTCAGCCCCGCAAATGATCCATATTATTATCTTCGTTTTATAGATATGATTTTAAAGATTTGTTTGACAGAGAATAAGAATGCTACTTCAATGCACATAGGGAGGCCACATTCTGTAAGCAATTGTGAAGCCTGGGCATTGTCACAATTGGATTGAGGAACAACAGGAATGGACTTGGAAGATATTGTGTTATAAGAAATAAGTCAAATATAGAAAGACAAATACTGTATCATTTCTGCATTTGGAGGGCAATACAATTTGGAGGGCCTCCTATACATGTAGAGTAGAATAATGCTTAGCAGAGACTGGGGAGAATGAGGGTGGGAACATTTGATATAGATCAACATGTATAACAACACCTGAAAGGAGGAAGTTCTGGTGATCTAGTGTACTTCAGGGCAACTGAAGTTAATAATAATATAGTATACGCCAAAGTGGCCAGAACAGAGGGTTTGGAAATGATTTCACCATGAATATATGAGGTGGTAGGTATACCATTTAGACCCAATTGATTTTTGCATAATGCATGCCTTCATCCAATCACCACAGTGTTATAACTAGGTGGTTATCATATGTCAAATAAAAGGATGACATTAATAAAGCAATGGCTCTCATATGGACCTTGAGTTCCAATTCCTGGCACACACATTAAAGCCGGGCTTGGTAACATGCATTTGTAACCCCAGGGCTGAGAGTCAGTGACAAGTAGATTTCTGGAGTCTATTGGAATCCCGTCTAGTGGAATTACTGAGCTCCATGTTCAATAAGAGACCATGTCCTCAAAGTGGAGAACAATCAGTGATGAAGGAAACACCTGATGCTGACCTCCAGCTTCCACATGCTCATTTACACAGCATGTACACACGCACTCACACATACACAAACATATGTGCATCACATAGACATGACAGATGAAATTATATATGAAGGTCTATATAACATATGCCTATGTATGTAAAAGTTGTAAATCATACCAAAAAACCTGAAACAGTATTTTATGGCCTTTTCTTCCTTGTTCCCAAGTATGCTTTCATACCATAGAAGTCCAAGGCCCAATCAGATCATGTGATATATCAATTGCACACTTCTAGTACCTAACTCACATTTCCAACTATTCTACATATTGCTCATTCATTTATCCTACAAGTGCCTATGATGCTCTTCAAGCATAGTTATTAGGAAAGGCTTAGGGATTTTCATCATGCAATGTAGCGTGAATCTTAAAAGGTCTTATTAATAAAAACAAACCTGAGCCAGGTTTGTTTGCTGGGTGGATGCTGAATGATCAGAGAAACAGAACAAGCCAAAGCTTTCTTACCTCACCAGTTTCTCAGCTAATCCTGTTTCCTCCGACTGGAAGTATGATTCCACCAAAGTTCAACTTGGCTTAGCCTTACTAACAGAGCACTAACAGGAGAGGAATTACTTATAGGTTCCTGGGTGGACCCCAACCAGCAACCTCACTGTAAGCCCCACCCCATCATGGAGGATGACCTTTAAGAAGTAGTATAATGAAGTGCTGTTTTTTTTTTTTTTTTTTTTTTTTTTTTTTATCCTTTCACTTCTAATATTCTCTAGCATCTCTCAAAATCACTTGCACCTGGAGAAAGGCAGAAAGGGTAATTGTTGGCCTCCCAGGAAGGGTCCTCTGGCCCTCATCTTCTCCTTTAATGAGAGAGTGCCAGTAGATCCATAACTATAGGTGTGGCAATCACATTTGTAGTCATAATTATTTGGCCAAGGCAATGTCTACTCCATGATGGTGTGACCATGTTGTACACAGAAGAAAAAACATCTTATGTAACATCTGGAATGGAGAAATGAAGAGAGTTCCATCAAAGAGGACAGGTCACAAACACAATCACCACCTGCCAAGCCCCACAAAGTGACCACATCAGGGAAATTATCCAGAAAAAAAGAATACATAGCAAGGTCCCTTGGAAGCCAAGGGGCCAGAAGAGAGGCCCATGAGCTGCAGGTAATGACTGCTGGGAGTAAAATGCAAACCAAGACCTTGAGCTTGAAAGTTGCTGCTTCATCCTCTCTTTCTGGCTGAATTCCTCCTGTTTGTAAGTGAAAACAAAGGAAAGATTAACCACTATGTGGATCCCTGGCTTTGGAGGGAGTCCTTAGACAGGCACAAAATGAGAGATTTCTAGAGAAGGCATCCTGCAGAATCGCTGGGTCCCCTGCTGCCATCAAGAAGGCCCCTGTGGATGGAGCCTGGCTTCTTTCTCTGGGATCTCCCTGAATTGGGACTTTGGAGTACCCACTCCATTTATCTGCTAGTTGAGCTTAAGATAAGGCACGCAGGGCCCTGTTGATGTCCCTGTGGAGCTCACAGTGAGTGATAGGAGCTCTAGGCTGCTGCCCCTGCTCAGTCAACAGGAAATAGAGGCCAAGATAAGCACCTGAGAGAGGGATTTTTCTTGCCTGTCCTCTGAATGCAGAATGTGATAAGAGAGGGAGGTCTCTGCACACTGACCCAGAAAGCAAATGTAAGCTGAACAAAAGGGAGCTGTGGATGCAAGAAGATGAGATGGTTGCAAAATTGAACCTGGCTGGAGGATCCCTGTTTATTCTAGTCACTACCGAAACTGACAGCATGCACAGGAGCAGAAATGAAAATATCTTTTAAAGTGCAGACGACAAGAAAAGGTCTCCTCTCATGGTTTCCTGTATTTAAACAGGTCAAAACATCAAGTCAGAGAGAGGTGAGAACATGAAAAACACTTGAGTCCTTTGGAAATTCAGGCATAGGAGTGTGTGTGTGTGTGTGTGTGTGTGTGTGTGTGTGTGTGTGTATGCACATTCACCTTTGTATGGTTGACGCTGCATATAGGAGTGTGTGTGGCAGTCTAAAGCTCTTAACAGGTGTCTTCTTTTATCTTTCTACCTTATATGCTGAGGCAGGGTCTCTCTTTTTTTCCAGAGTTCACCATTGCAGCTAATTTGACTGGCCAACTTGATATGGTGATTTCTTGTCTCAGCCTCCTGTACACTAGGGATACAAAGACTATCACATCCATTCTGTTTTTGTTTTTGTTTTTAATGTGTGTTCTTAAGATCCAAACTGTGATACATGTATCTTTATGGTAAGCACATTATCTGCTGAGTCACCCCCCAAGGCCTGAAACCTACTCATCGTTGAGGAGACATTTTCTGTATCCTCAGACCCTGTCTACAGGTGTACCAAGGACAGACCAGGACAATAAGCTGAAGAGTTCTCATGCTTACAAATGACCTTGTGTTACAAATAAGCTATCTTTAAATAATTTTCAAAATCAGACATTAGATCATCCTGGAACATTGCAGTGATACTACATAAAGATGAAAAGTAACAGATCCCAGGCTCATGTCCACTGTGAGAGACAGCCCAGATGAACATGCCTCTTCTGTATTACATACTTTTCTTGTTACTACGAGGAAACACCCAACAAAGACAACCTAAGAAAGAAAAAGTTTGCTGAGGCTCAAAGTTTGTGAGTATAGTCCTTCATGGCGGGAAAAGCATGAGTAGGCTGGTCACGTTGTATCTGCAGTCAACAAGTAGAAAGAGATGAACTCTGCTGTCCAGTTCATTTTTTCCATCCAATGGGATGGTGTCACCCACATTTAGGGTGAGTCTTCCCATCTCAATTAACCCAATCTGGAAACTCCCTCAGTGACATGTTGGGAGGTTTTGTCTCCTATATTCCAGATCTAGTCAAATTGACATGACGATTAAATATCACATGTCTGATTTCACATACACCTAGGTACATCATGCTCCAACAAGCACATCTGGTTTGTCTAAGTTTTAAAGGAGGTGATAGGAATTCTTGTTGAATGTGTGATTTGGAAACTATTATGTTTGTAAATTTAATGGAGTTGGTTATGTTTTATGACCAAAATATCAAGATTGAAAAAAAACATGTCAACCTGAAATGTCATATTTTCTTTTTTTTTTTTTTTTTTTTTTCGAGACAGGGTTTCTCTGTGTAGCTTTGCACCTTTCCTGGGACTCACTTGGTAGCCCAGGCTGGCCTCGAACTCACAGAGATCCGCCTGCCTCTGCCTCCCGAGTGCTGGGATTAAAGGCGTGCGCCACCACCGCCCGGCTTTCATATTTTCATTCCATTGTTATATCAATGATCACATCAAATGGTTCTATGAAAAGGGCTGGATCCTTTCCCTCCACCATAACTCTCTCACTATTAGAATATGTGTATACTTACCACATTGTATACATCTGGATTTAGGCTGCAGCTTAGAGTCATTGACACTGAAATGTCCCCCTCTTGCTGCTGGATTGAGGTACAGATGGATTATTTCCAGAGAATTATCAACTCTCTTGGCTCTTGAAACTAAAAGTGGGTTCCACATGATTGACAGAGACCCTGATCCCATGACAGATGATCTGCCACCTGTGCTACTGTCCATCTGTAATTATTGAGTGCTATGATCCCAGAACATTGGAAATCACTTCCGTGGAACGTCTGGAGAAGATAGAAATGGGACTAGGTTGAATGAACCAGGATAAAATTATGGAGCAAGTAAGATTTACATGAACATTTAACAGGAGCACACAACTTAAAATTAGAGCAAAAATATAATAGATTTCACAAGAGAATAAAGACAGATATCTGACCTTCTCGAAAGCAAATTAAGAATGAGATACCTTCAAGGTCTGATATCATGGTCAAGGCACTTGTGGATGTGATATATGAGAGACCAGGAAGAAGCTCAGAGATGAAGATGTGACACAGTGTGCTAGTTTACTTTCTGTTGCTATCAATGCTAAAACACTGCTCAAAACCAACCCATGGAAAAAAAGGGATCATTTGGCTTTCAGGGGTCAGTCCATGTTTGAAGGAAGCTGAGCAACCAAAGGCAGGAGCCTGGAGCCTGGAAGCAGAGCCCATGGAGAAAAGCTGTGTACTGGCTGGCTTGTTCCAGCTTCTGCTCAGCCATTTTTCTTATAGATCCCAAGCCCATCTGCTCAGGGCATGACAACACCCACAGTAGGTTATGTGCTCCCGTATCAATTATCAATTAAGAAAATGCCCCACAGACATGGCTACATGTCAACCCAATGGAGTCAGTTCCTCAGTTGAGATTGTCTTTTTCCAAGTGTCAACCTGAACACCAAGATTAGCTACAGTACATGATAAAGGAAGGGCTTCGGGAATACGCCATTTAACTGCATGCAAGACTTATGGAATCTGAAGGACACACTCAGGGAACTATAACAAGGATCCACCTGAAGATAGGTTTTGTTTTTTTAAATAAATTTTAGAGTCAAAAGATACATACCTTTAGAAGCTGGAGAGATGGTTCAGTTGGTAAAGTCCTTCCCTGTTAAGCCTGAGAATCTAATGTTGGTTCTCCAACACACATATAAAAATGAATGAATGAATGAATGGATGGATGGATGGATGGATGGATGGATGGATCGATGAATGTATGGATGGATGAAGTGCCAGGTGCAGAAGTTTTATGCAATCCTAGTTCTAGGAAAGTGAAGACAGGGGGATCCTTGAAGCTTGCCTACCTGAAAGGCAAATTAACATTCTGTAATTTACTTCTCACAAAATAAGATAGAGAACAGCCTTTGGCCTCCACATACATGAACACATAGTCCCCTGCACACACAGTCACCTGTTCACACACATGCATACAGTCACCTTCACATACACACATGCACACATGGTGACATTCTTACACACATTCACACACCTGCCAACTGCACACAGTCACTTGTGCACACACGTGCAGAATCATCTTCACACACTCCTGCACACATAGTCACCTGATCACATACATATACACACGTGTCACCTGCACACACATGTACACACACACGTACTACACATAAAAAGATGGATCTTTTATTTTCAACTTTGTTTTCAATTGATTTTATACTTTCTTTTTGAGGAAGAGTTTTCTGCTTAAGAAATTCCTGTTTTGTAGGTTTTAATTGTGTGTACCTGCTACATAGACATTTTTCTTGTCTTCCACATTTGAGACTTCACTATTGATAGCTATCATCAAAAATTAAGCAGCCAAGAAGCTTATTTCTGAGATATTTTTAGTTTTCCCAATCTCTCATCTGGACTTCCAGTTTTCATTTATTTTCTTTAGTTCAGATAAGATGGATTGCTTTGGCTTATGAAAGAGGTACTTTTTCTGGCACTCAACTCTACTTTTAACTATGTTATGAAAGTGGATTGAAATGGTCTTTTATAGGAACTAGCTGGAGCACACACATGCATTTATATATATATACACACCCCAGACACTCCCCTGAATGTGCTTACAGAAACGAAGCCACAAAAGCCATCTGCTCTCTCCCCTATCTCTACAGAGGAGGGCAGGAAAGAAAAAGAGAGAGCATGCTTCATTTTAGAATTTTAGAGTCAGAGTAATATAACACTGTTTTACCTTTGCACAAATAGTAAAAGGGGTCAATAAGCTCAACACATTTTCATGGAGTTTCTTGGGCATTCTTTGGCTGTGTGTTAGTTTATTATCTCAGGTGTCTAAGCCTGTTCCTTGTCTATAAATTTACATAGAGGTATAACCTTAGGGGAATGTTGGAATGGTAAAGTGATGTACTATGTGATAGTTAACATTGACGGTCAACTTGACAAGATCTACAGTCACCTAAGAGAAAAACCTCTGGGTAAGTCTGTGAGGAAACTTCTATTCCTGTATAATTTGGAATGACCCACTCTAGTGTGATTGATTCCACACCATAGGCTGAGGCCCTGACTTAGTGAGGACGCGAAAGTGAAATGTCCCCCAGATCTCACCACTTACTGAGTGTGAACACATCGTGGCCAGTTGGTTAATGTTCCTGCTGCCGTGCCTTCAACACTGATGGACCACACCCTCCGAATATAAGCACAGACAAACCCTCGTTCCTTTCAGCTGTTTTTGTCAGCTGCTTTGTTATAGCATGTTAACTCATACCTACTGTATGGAAAAAGCCTGCTGAGATTTATTAAATCAACATGAATGCACTATTTTGTTATAATTAATGTTATATTATAAAGATGAATTTGGAACATGACAGCAAAGACTACTCAGCTCTGCTGTAATTTCACGTGGAATCTCAGCTCTTGATTCTGTTCTTGAAAAGGAAGTACTAACACAGAGTCATATTTCTTTTCACTAAGACACTTGCTAGCTCTGTAGCCTTAGCATAGTTCTTTGAATTTTCTAGCCAAAAAAAAAAAAAAAACCCTTGTAGTATTAGGTATGATATAGTGCTCAACACAGGCAGAGCAATGCCAGCATATAGACAATGCTCAGTGAGTATTGACTCTTTATTCCTAGCGTCTCATCTATAGTACTAAAACGTTACTAGATTCTCCTACTGTCCAAGATTATTTTAGGTTCAAAGGATACAGGGAGTGATTCAGCAGAAACTTGAAATGAATGAAAGAAAAGTGAGAGAAAAAATCCTCCCTTTATATGTGTTTCTCACATTTTTTCCCAAGGTTGGGCTGCAAATCCTACTACCAGACTGTGTACACTACTAGTACGGCCGTAAATCTCTTTATCCTCTTGTTGACACTCCTAGTGGATTTTTAAACTGTGTCTGTGTGAGATATTGTGTTCTGTATGTGTATATATAGTGTGTGCGTGTGTGTGCATGTTCCTGTGTGAGATTGTGCATGTGCCTGCCACAGAGCACATGAGGAGGTCTGACATAACCTTGGTAGTCATGAGAGTCGGTCTTTACCTAGAAGCTTGTCTGAGACAGGGTCTCTGGTTGCTCACTACTACTTTTGCCAGGTAAGCTCACTCATGATCTTCTAGGGTTCTCCTGTCTCTGCTTCCCATCTTCTTGGAATATAGGATTGCAGATATGTGTACTGCTGTGTCTAACTTCTAA
This sequence comes from Peromyscus eremicus, assembly GCF_949786415.1. Lineage (NCBI taxonomy): Eukaryota > Metazoa > Chordata > Mammalia > Rodentia > Cricetidae > Peromyscus > Peromyscus eremicus. The sequence goes on along the minus strand of NC_081431.1, from coordinate 75,450,695 downwards.
CATGGGTCCTAGGGGATCTGAACGTAGGTTGTCATGCTTGCATGACAAGTACTTTTGATGCCAACCCCTTCCTTCAGAACCAGTTACAGTGGATTTTACTCACTGATTCTGGATTCTCCCATTTTTATCTCGATTCCACTTTTCAGGTCACACACACACACACACACACACACACACACACACACACACTCACACACATTTCCAGCACGTGTCTAGAATCGTCCTCATTATTTACATGGCTGTACAGTCTCTAAGCTCTCGTGGCTGTCAGTACCTCCTTCCCACTTGACATTGCCTATTTCAGCTTCTGATGTTACTCTTATTATCATCCTCATTGTAACCCACTGTACCTGCTTTTATGGCAGCCTTACTTCTCTACCCACTGCCTTCCTTGTATTCTTATTTCTCTGATGACATCAGACAGTAACTGGCATGGTTCATGATGTTCTATTCTTGCCCATGGGCTCTAGTATTCCCTCAAACTGTGAATTGCTCACTGAGCTCCCGACTGTCACAGCTTGTATGAGGCCTATTATTAGCTGCTTCTCCAGTGACTGCTACCAAGATCTCCAGTCCTGCATCTGGGCTGCAGGCCTCTCTTTATGAGGACTACTCATGTGACTCACGATGGCTGCCAGTTTCTGCTGCCTGTGGCACTCTGCACTGTCTGCTAGCAGGAAATGTTGGTGTGTTGCTATTGTTCTTTTTTCAATTTTCTGTGTTACACAATTTCTCAAAAATAAGCTTAGTATTTCTATTCAGCCAAACTCAAGTCTACTTTACACTGAAATACTCCTGGGAAGTATTTCGTTATCATTGTTTTATATGAATGTGTGTGTGTGTGTGTGTGTGTGTGTGTGTGTGCGTGCGCATGTGTGTAGCTCACACTGTGCACAACTGGAGAAGCCAGATGAAGACATTGGATGCCCTGTTATATTTCTATCCACCTTATTCCTTGATAGCAGCTCTTGTTATTGATTCTTGAGGTAGGCTGGCAGACAACAAACCCCAATATCTGTACCCCCAAAACACAGGGCTGCAGATGAATATGTGGCCACACCCAGATTCTTAAAGGGGCAGAGTGAATTTGGATTCAGGATCTCTTGCATGCTTAGCAAGCTCTATTGCATGATGGGTCACTCCTGGGAAATATTTTAAGATCCACAAAGCCAAAGGTATATGGAATAACTTTTTAAGTTAAGATTTCTAGCTGGGCGGTGGTGGTGCATGCCTTTAATCCCAGCACTCGGGAGGCAGAGCCAGGCGGATCTCTGTGAGTTCGAGGCCAGCCTGGGCTACCAAGAGAGTTCCAGGAAAAGGTGCAAAGCTACACAGAGAAACCCTGTCTCGAAAAACCAAAAAAAAAAAAAAAAAAAGAAGATTTCTACATGAATTTCAAAGTAATGAATGTGAAATAGACAGCATCTCTGAAGTTAATAACTGTGGAGAATGCAGGAAATAAACAAAGAAGACTAATACCCCATGCTGCACACCATGTCTGTTAATTTGAAAACAAAAGACACTGATAGGGAACAGGAGGATATTTTATTTTTTATTTCAACTTCAAGGAAGTATTGATAAATTCAATTTACCCACTGAACAGTGGGTCATCCCATATCCCAGCAGCATTTGTGTAAGCACGTGTCTTGATTTATTTAAAGTACTATGCCTCTTACTGGAAACAAGAGGAATCCATTATAATTTGCACATGCTCAGATGATGGGCCCAACCCAAAGAGAAGACATGGTACCCAAACTTGCAAGATTTCAAGAATTTTCTCAGAATCTGAGCAAAAGTATGTTTCCATGAGGAAAGTTTCACAGAGTCTGACTCTGGTATTATACATGTGTCATGTGCTCCCTCCAAACTCAGGTCTAGGGGAAAGCCATCCTATTGTGTTCTTCCTCTCTGGGATGCTCCACAAAATATGATTTGGGGTCTTTATTTCTTGTTACTTATGCATTGAAAGAGTAGAATGTGCCACCAGGGGAAATGCAGTGGATTATTAGGCAGACTCAAAGCAATTCTGAGACTGCAGTTGTAGCTCAGTTAGTAGAGTACTTGTCTGGCATGCAGGCAGCCCTGGGTTTGAGTCCCACCACTATAAAATAGACTGTTGTAGTACATGAGTGAAATCCCAGAACTCAGAAGGTGGAGGCTGAAGGATCAGGAGTCCAAAGTCATCTTCTGTTACTGCAGATGCCGATACTTCACTTGCTGTATGTTCAAAACTAAGAAGTAACAGAAACCAAAAGTCTATGCTCATTGGTGTTACTACAAAATCTTCATATTTATTTCTTATATAAATGAAGGAATAAATACAATACTTGTCAGTTTTTAGTTCCTAAATGTTTGCTGTGTATTATATTATAAGAAATATTCAGTCAGACATCCTTTTTATTATTATTATAATTACCATTATCAAGCATGGCCTTAGTTCATTAGTTAGGTTCATTTACCTGCTAACATGGTTAGCTCTGGGGCCTGAAAAGATAGCTTGGTCAGCAAAGCGTTTGCCATGCAAGAATGAAGTCCTGAGTTTGAGTCCCCAAACCAACATATATAATAAGCCTGATGTGGTGGATTGTGCTTGCAATCTTAGTGTTGTGGAGTTGGAAACAGGAGGATCCTGGGAGCTTATTGGCAAACAGATCTAGCATAGTGGGAGAACTAGAGCCCAGTGAGAAACCCTATCACAAAACACTATGTAGACTTCTCCTAGGGAATGATACCCAAAGTTTTCTTCTGAATTCTATACACAGGCACACACATATACACAGGTATTCATACCCACATTAACATGATAATATGAGCAAACACACACACACACACACACACACACACACACACACACACACACACACGCTCTAATGGAAGAAAAGGGGCCATTTACCCTTTGCATTCAGGACCCAATTTAGGTCTAGGGGAGCAAATATCAAACAATTAGCAAGTGTGGCACTGATTTTGAACCTGGTCTGCTTACAACAGTTTTTATAGGGTTGCCATTATCACACCACTGCTTCACAGGAGGGGTCAACCTCAAGATGCAGGTCTGTTCTGCTTTGACTTGTTACCTTGGTGCCATGCATCCCTCTCCTCTCAGAAGATGAATAGTATTGCCACTATGTTGAGCTGCCCATGGTAGTTTTGTCATAGAGTGGCATCTGCACCAGATATGATTATAACTACAGAAGTTGAAGGGAATTTTAGGGCCAAAATGGCAGACTTCACAAATATAGATTAGTCGATCATTAAGTTAGTTGGAATAATATCAAAGTTGCCCAGAATATCCAAGTTCCTAAAGCAAATAGGCCCAATGCTACATTTAAGGAGAAACACGGAAAATATCAAGTTCATAATAAGGTACAAGCAGATTCATCTCATTTAATTAATATCCACCAAGAGAATCACAAATTATTTTCAGGAGGGAAAATACTATAAAATATGGTAATTCAATCAAAAGTTAGGCTGTTCCTCCTGCAGCAATGAAACCTAAACAGATTTTTGAAAACATTTACCTATGGCTAGTTATTCGTTAGAGTCAATTTTATATGGAAATAGCAGAATCTTAACAGCCCAGTAGCTGATCATGTATTCATGTATCTGCCCATTAAAAAAAAATGAAACTCCCTAGACAGGATGATCTCCACATTTTTTGTAAATTATTAGAACTTTGAACAATCAGACCCAATGTCTAATTTTCAATAGTTGTTGTCTGACTTTTTCTGGGCAGACATGAACAAACATCTATTCACCCCAGACAAGAGACCACAGACATTATTCCACCTATGTCTTGCTTAGGGAACCAGCAAGTTTACTGAAGTCAGCTACAGGAGCAGGGATAACTCAATGGAAACTGTACGACTGCAAAGCCCATCCCACTCTGAGCAATGATTTGCAGAAGCTGAAACGCTGTAGCTCTCTGCATGACTTGCAGACAGCTGGGCTGGTTAGAGAATCTCCTCTCTCATCAGCTGTTCACTTCTTGCACAACCTTGGAGAGGGGCCTAGTAAACCCTGTAAATTTCAGGAGCTCCTGAGCCTTGTATTTATTTATTTCATGAGTCTTGTAAATTTCAGTTCTGTCCTGAGTCTTGAGTAAGAAACATTCTAGCGTAAATTGTTTCAATTGATAGGTGATAGCTAGAGTTTAGCTATCACCTATTTATAGTCCAGCTATTACATAGGAGTGTCACCTTTTCCCCTCTGACTCTGTCTCTGATTGCCTGTTGCTTGTTTACTTCTCACAAAAACCACAGGAAATACGTTATTTTTTGAATGGGTGCCCAACTCTTTGATAGTCTTTAAGAGACTAGAATAGCTCCAATCACATGCTTTGACAAGGAAGTGCAATGGTTTCCTGTCTGGAATCCAGCTCCCATGTGTACCAGAAAACAGAGTCACCAGTTACAATGTTCTGTCTGCTTTTATCTCATGTAATAAAGGTAGTCATAATTAGTAATCATTGGCTATAAATAAAGTTCCAGACACTGTGGTAAAGGCCATGGGCCATCATTTAATGCTTCTCAACAGCCCTATAGAGTAGGCACATTTACTTCTCCTTTCATATTGAATACAATAAAAATGACTCCCCATTGCCTTAGTGGAACTGAGTTAGAGGATTTTGTATGCAAATCTATTTATTGTATTTTAAAAGTGCTGTTCATAAATTACATAGAATCTATTGACACTTGGCCATACATAGGGCAGAGAGAATAAACAAGGACAGAAGTTTCTGTGTGGTATTTCCTGAGAAGATGTAAACAACCATCTACTTACCTCAGGTATGGCACCAGTAACATTAATAAAATAAAAAATAAACCTACTCTACCCAATTCGAACTTAATGAATCAGTGAGATTATTGGTGTTTCTTACAGGAGTATGACTGAAGGGTATTGCAGGACCATGGCTGACTCATAAATGGCTGCATCATTGAACAGCCCACCCAGTGTGAGTGACAACTCAGAAAAGATGCATCCTGACAGCTTCCTGTTGCACAGCTCAGTCTTGGAGAGTCTTGTCACCCTAGCAACTGTTCCTGCTCATGTAATTTTGGGGAGGGGCTTGTGAATCTCAAGTATCAGAAGCCTTCTTAAGGCTTTTATGAAAACATTTCAATTTGGAGGCAATAGTGACACAACAGGTTGGAGAGAAGAGTCAAGGTCCTTACTTTGGTGGAGGTGGAGGTTGGAATAGGGATGGTGTGCAGAGACTCATTATTTGAATGCTTGGCCCATAATGAGTGGCACTATCAGGAGGTGTGGTCTTGTTGGAGCAGGTGTGGCATTTTTAGAGGAAGTATGTCATTGTGGGGGTGGGCTTTGAGGTCTCAAATGCTCAAGCTACTTCCAGTTGGGGACTTAGTCTCTTCTTCTGCTGCCTGCCAATCAAGATGTAGAACTCTCAGCTCCTTATCCAGCACCAGATCTGCCTGCATGCTACCATGTCCCACCATGGTGATAATGTACTGAACCCTGGAAACTGTCAGCCAGTCCAACTAAAAGTTTTCCTTTATAAGCGTTTCCATGGTCATGGTGTCTCTTCACAGCAACAGAAACCCTGACTAAGACAGTGGGCTTGTGTGCTGCTAACCTTACAAGTAGAATCTGATGGACTTAGAAGTTCACCTGTCATTTTCTCTTCCCACCCACATGTGCATCTTTACTCTCGCTGCCCCTCATCCCTTCAGATAAATACTACTTATTGCTCAACAGATGAAAATGTGTATTAAATGTCATCCTATGCTGATAAAGTCCATTAGCATTTTCCTTTATACATACTCAAATGTCCAGTTTAAACTTGCATATACTATTTTACTGAAAATGGTATGTTTTTCTGTGTATATAAAAAACTTTTTATTCTGTTTTTCAAGTCCTAATTTTGATCCCAACGTCTCAGTTTGTTTCACATGTCCAAGCCACTGTCTTTCTGGGCACTGTTTGTTAGAAATTCCCCACCACTTGCACAAATGGTTCGTTTAGAGTAAGTTTTTCAAAGTTTTGGTGATGAGAGTGATCACAGCACCAAAAAGAGAATAGACTATCAGATCCTGCCTGATGTCCTCATTGTATTCAGCTGTTCTCCGATATCGACCTGGCTTCCCCTCAGAGATGCCAACCTTTGGGAATACATTGCCTTTGATTGAACTCCCTTCTCTTATTCAGCTCCCCAAATAAATAAAAAAGAACATAGGACTAAGGATGTGATTTCGTGGTTGAGTGCTTGCCAAGCATGTGTGGTTCCTCATACAATTATAGCATGACGAAGATGAGGAAGAGGGGGAGGAAAAGGAAAAAGATAAGGAGGACACAAAGTAAAAGATGATGTTCTCTGTTTCACAACAATGTTATCATATCCAACACTAGTAAATTATATATTCCTAAGATGATTATAATAATACACTTGGGAGAACTTGAGAGTATGAAAGGGAGGGAAGAGTGACAGGGTGAATATGTTCGAAACACATTATGTACATGTGTGAAAATGTCACATAAAAGCCAGTAATGAGTGCAATTAGCATGAATAAAAGCATTCTCAATTATTTGAAAAGTTATGTATTTAAAATAAACATAATAACTAATAGCTACTAAATAATTAGTAAGAAGTCAAACAGAAAACCCCTTAACTACAGAGCAAGTACTTAATATAAAGAAAGACTCTTGCTGTGCCCTGGCCTTTCACTGCATTTGTCTAGACCTTTCCATGACCATTTTGTAGCTAGTCATTAAGCTCTTTATCTTACTGAAACTCTAGAATAAGGAAATACCGAAAGCAGCTTTTAGATCAATTTTATTCTAACACTAGAAATGAAACACATTGGATTAATCACTAGAAGCATATTTACTGAACTCCTGTGTGATTTTGGCACTGTGTGGAGATCACAGGCTCCACAGCGACATAACGAAGGCATTCTTTCAGAGTTTTCAAGTCAGTTGAAGCCAGAAAACTGGTTAGGGGTCAAACAGAGAAACAGTAAAATGGCTGGGGCTTTCTGCCATACCTCTTTCCCTCACTTCTTCTGAGACTATGAGTTTAAAGATTAAAAGTAAAGTTGTCATGAGAAGAAACATATTTGCTTTAAATAACTTAATTAAAAATTAATTTAATGTTTGTTGTCTAAATCCTCATCTCTTGTGCTTCTGGTAACACTCGGAAGTTTTGCAAAACTATTATTCTCAACTACCATTCTGTGAAATGTATTGTTGAGCGTGGATAAAATAATAAGAAAAACAGATTAAAAACATGTTCTTATATAAAGTTCAAAGCAGTTTTTTCCTCAAAAAAAAAAATACTAATAATTTTGTTTTGTATGCAGTGATGTTTAAAGGAGCCTTGTTGGTATGTGGCTAATGTTACTGAGAAAGCCAACCCCAAGGAAAAGGCAGCTAGTCCAGGATGCTTGGCAAATTCGTATTCTCCTGAGACCAATTAGGTAAGAATAAGAAATGAGCTTCACCTTGCTGCTTCTGTGGTGGCTTCCCAGAAAGAATGCAAGGTTGCTTCTGATCAGTCCGGAAGCCGGATGGGACCTTTTAAGGAAAAAAACAAAAGGCTTCTCTTGCCGCTCTACTTCCCAGGCTAAAGCCAAACAGCAAGGCCTTTCTGTAAGGACCCCAGGCCCTTCCTCCCCCAGCAGATTGTGGTCTCTATTCAGCTGCAGGCAGGTAACACTGACACACTCTGAACCCACTTTTCCTATCTATCCTCTCCTCTTTCTCTGCCAATGAATCAGCAGTCTCCTGCTTGAATTAAATAGGTTCAAGACAGTGTGGGTTCTAAGAAATAACTCAGAGCTGTCTTCAAGCTTCCATGAAACACATAAGTAGAGAATTCAAACAAGCCTTGACTCATTATGAAGCCCAGACACATTACTGGTGGCAAAGTGAAAGACTTTGAAATAAGATGAACTTGTGTTTAATTCCAGTTTTTGGTATAGTAGACATATACCTTGTGTTTAATGTCTAGACATAATAAACCTTCATACACTTAATTCTAAAATGGAAACAATAGAGGATCCTGAAGTTCTGGTGTTCTGTAAACAATGACCATGTGGATAAGATAAAATGACATAACTGCCTAGGGTTATTCCCCCTCATTCATCTTGGGAATCAGCAATTGTGGATAATGCTCTAAATGAAAAGACTCATCGCACATAATTAGAGGTGACTCAGTGAGTAATGAAGTTGCTACACAAACATAAGGACCTGAGTTAGATCCCCAGAATCCACTTAAAAAGTCAGGCATGCCAGAGACACTTTTAATGCCAGTGCTGGGGAAGCAGAGCCGGCTGATCCCGGGGGCTCGCTAGCCTGCTTAGTGAGCTAAAGTCTAATAAGATGCTCTGTCTCAATGAATACATGGGTGGTTCTTGAGGAAGGACACCTGAGGCTATCCTGTGGCCTCTTCATGGACACACACACACACACACACACACACACACACACACACACGTAGCTAGAGTTTTCCTGCCTGGCTCACGGTCAGGACAAATCTCTCTCACCCACCAGTACCACAGCTGCTCAGACTCAACCAAGTAAACACACAGAGACTTATATTGGTTACAAACTGTATGGCCATGGCAGGCTTCTTGTTATCTAGTTCTTATATCTTAAATTAACTCATTTCTATTAATCTATAAGTTGTCACGTGGCTCGTGGCTTACCGGTATCTTAACATCTTCTCATGGCAGTGGCTGGCAGCATCTCTCTGACTCAGCGGAGCCTTCCACTTCCCAGAATTCTCTTCTCTATTTGTCTAGCCTATACTTCCTGCCTGGCTATTGGCCAATCAGCATTTTATTTATACAGAGTGATATCCATAGCAAACACAGTCTTATCTGACTGATGAAAACGACTCCACAGCATGTCGACTGAGCAATGAGCACCTCTACAGAACTGGTTACAGCTGCAATTTTCTATTTAATCCTGTATGCAATGAAAATAGGTTTCCTAAAATTCCAAAAAGTGCTGCAGAAAGTGATGTTTCTTTCATTCAATCTTTGCAAGACTCCTGACAGCACGTTAAGATGCCTGACCTATACTTGGCACACAACTGATACCAAATGATTTGAATTTGAAGATCAGACTCTGTAAGAATAATGTTTCCCATTTTGCAGCTAGGAAATGTGAGGCTCCAAAAGATCACTTTCCCTGTGGTGGAACAGGGAACACACAGTGGGCTCTTCAGTTGATTCCCTAGAGTCAAAGCTTTCCACCAAGACAGACATCATCTCATTAGCATCACCTTGACAGATGAATCAACAGGGACCAGAGGATGTTACAGAACTTTCCTAGACAGATACTCCAAAGTTGTGTGCAGATCCAGGCATGTCATTTTGTGTCATGCTCCTGTCACCCCTGCTTCTATGAGTACATATATGTATGTGGGTTTACATGCATATTTACATATGCGTGTAGAGGCCAGAGGTTAGTGTTGGATGCTTTCTGTCTCCAGCATTTTTTTTTTTTAAGGCAAGATCTTCCACTGGGTCTTTGAGCTCAGCAATTAGTTATATTAGCATAGGTCCACATGTATCTGTGACCATGTGTACACATATGTACACATGCATGCACTGGCCAGAGGACAACCTTAGGTGCCATCCTCCTGTTTTTTATTGTGATGATGTCTCTCACAAGACTGGAATGCTCCATGAAGGCCACAAAGGCTGACCAAACAACTCCATATTCTCCAGAAATGAGAGGACACAGGTGACATGGTTTCCCAATCCTGGCTGTTATTTAACCATGTTAGCCATGGAGTAGGAATGCATACTCAGAGGTGTGGCTATGCTTCCCTTGTCCGCCAGGGACCATCACTGATTTTAGTTGACTCCCCAAGCTGCAGTCTCTTCATTTATTACTGTTATTCAAGTAAATTTGTAATAATCCTGTCAGTACAGTTTCACAAGAGTTTTTGAATAATTACTTTTTTGAGATAGGGCCATTTTGGCAGCTCAGTTTGGCATCCCTAGGAATATCTGGGACACATGATAAGCTCTTTGTTCACAGAGTTTTCTTTTGAAATGAAATTGACTTTATACTATATAAAATATACTCTAAACAGTAGGAGAGGAGACTGTGTAGAGTCCTACAAAACTGAGCCAGGTAATTTCTCTGGGCACCCGTCCTCGGGTGCCCATCCAGTGCAATGCCAGTGTGCAGTTTGTTCAACACATATCATATTTCTAGAACCTTATGGAATACGATGAGTTCAATCTCTACTAAGCTCCATTCATTCCCATATCATTACATTTAGAATGATTTAAAAAATTACTGCCTGGGGAGATAACTTGGTTGGTAATCATGAAGACTAGAATTCAATTCCCAGAACCCATGTTAAGAAGCCAGGATTGCAGAGAAGTGGCTCAGCAATTACGAGCATATACTGCTGTTGCAGAGGACTGCAGCTAGGTTCCCAGCATTCCTGTGGGGCAGCTCACAACTGCCTATAATCCCAGCACCAGAGGAACTAACACTCTCTTTTAGCCTCTGTGGATCCCACACACAAGTGGCGTATACACAGAGGCACAGAAAGACAGACAGACAGAAAGATACACACACACACACACACACACACACACACACACACACACATACACACACCGCATACACAGACATACAACTAAAACTAACAATAAATCTGCTTTATAGAAGGCCAGATCTCTTCTACTTACATGTTATGGCTGTTAGCTTGGTGTTTTTATGGGACTCCTGACTGTGAAAGTAGGTGTGTCTCTGACTCTTTTGCCTGCTCTTGGGACTTTTTTTCCTCCTGTTAGGTTGCTTCAGTGTGAGGGCTCTTGCCTTATTGTATTTTGATTTATTGTGTTTGGTTGTTATCTCTTGGAGCCCTGCTCTTTTGTGATGGGACACAGGAGGAATAGATCCAGAGGAAAGGGGGGTGGTGGTTCTGAGAGGAGTAGAGGAAGGGGAAACTATGGTCAGGGTGTATTGTATGAGAAAAGAATCATATATACATATATATATATATATATATATATATATACATATGCCAAATCACAGCCCTGTAGAGGTGGAAAGAAGAGGATCCCTGGGGTTCACTGGCCAGCCTATTTGATGAGTTCCTTTCTACTGGCAAACTCTATCTCAAAAATGCAAGGAGGGGTGGTGCCCAAAGAATGACATCCAAGGTTGTCCACTAACCTCCACATTCCAATGCACACATGTGTACCTGTACACACATTTGAGCACATATATGCAATCACGTACATATCTATCTGTATATTATTCATATTTACATTATTAATGGTGACGTAAGGCAATGCTAATTATTTACGGATTGTACAAGTTGCTGGAACTTTCAATAGACAGCCTTAAGTTTTGATGATAGCTCTCCAGATTGGTTGTTTTTAATCTTCATTTTTACCTATGAGAAAACCGAAAGCCATAGAGGTTCTATGATTTCCCCTGAGCCATAGATCTATATAATTGGTGGTTCTGGGATTCATCTCAGGTCTTCCTGGCTCTTGATCACACTGGTCTTTCCCTCAACACCCTCTCCTTCCTTCCCCACTGAATCAGCCTTCTCGGGGGCCAGCCTGTTTACTCTGTCCAGCTCTGGTTCAGCTTTGAGAGCAGGAATGACTTCATACTTCTGCTGGAGAGGTGAGACTCTTAAATTCCCCGGCGCCTGGAATTACTTGGAAAATTGCACCAATTTACGTCAGCACAGGTTCAGCCTGCAAACTTCCTAGCTCTTAGTCTGCAGCAGGCCCCGCCCCCATGTCTGCATGTTAGGGAGTTTTCTGGCAATTTGGATGTGTGAAAAAGCTGGCACCACTGTTTTACAGGAGTGCTCTTCGAATCTCCTGAGGATGCCTGACAGAAGATGCAGCACAGTAAAACTGCAGTTGAGTTTCAGCTTCTCTTCCTCTCTAAAGGCCCTCCTGATGCTTTGCTAATGACCCCCATACACTCACTATGAGGAGGCCCTGAAGCTGCCTCTCTTCTCTCCGTGCACTAGCTTGGCCCCCTCCTGCTCCAGAAGAAATCCTACTAGCCTGGGGTTCGGGTATCTTCCTGTTACACAACTGCTGTTTTATCAGACCCAGCGAGCGCCATGAAAGCTTGAGTTTCCACCAAAATACTGTTAGTTGGATGCAGTGGGGGTGACATTTAATTAATCCAGGTTACAGGTTCAGGGTGAGGCTTTAATGCAGAGGGAACTCTTTAACTTTTCCCTGCTGAGGACCAGGCTCAAGGCCAGCAACACACAGAGAGCATACCTGATTCTGAGGGATGGACGCTTCACCCACACCCAGCACACACAGCCTTCTCACCAGGAAAGCATTCACTGTCTGATTCCTGTGCACATGGAAGACCACCGCACCAGCTTCACTAGAAATAACCTGCTCCACAATGTGGGCAATGAAATAATAGCCTCCACACTTCTGCCTGCCAGGTGCTGCCCTTGTCTCTGTGGAGTAGATGACAAACTAAGTCTGCCTTCTGACAGCTGCACCCTGTAGAGGGCAGAAAAGGACTCGGGTTGGAGGGGGGTAGGTGTGGATGAGGGTGAGGTGATTTGCAGCCTCAAGTGTTAGAAACTTCACAGGAAGTTCCTCTTTCTCACCTTATCCCTGTCTTGCTTCCTAGTCCTCTGCTCTGTCTCTGAATTCATTGTGGTAAAGACTGCCTCAATGATACACTGTGTTTTTGTTTTGTTTTGTTTTTCTTTAATTCTTTGTTTTAATTTTTCAAGACTGGGTTTCTCTGTGTATCCTTGGCTATCCTGTAACTTGCTCTGTAGACCAAGCTGGCCTGGAACTCAGAGATCTGTCTGCTTCTGCCTCTGCCTCCTGACTGCTGGGATTAAAGGCATGCCTCACTTACCACCACCCTGTGTTTTAAGCCTTAAAAGACAAATGAAAAGCTGAACAATGGTCCAGTGTTAACAATATTTAACTCTACCCAGTATGAGTAGTCAGTGTGTCTGCTCACTGAACCACTCATAAGTGGGTCTAATCATCATTTTGTCCCTGTCTTCTGATTCATCACAGGTTTAAAAGGCAACCCTTCTAAGCTAGAACCTGGGATAAGCTCTATTGACCCACAATTCTCAGTGCTTCAGCTAGTGTCTCTGTCTTGTTTGCATGTTATATGCTATACTCAGATTTTACATGTTTACATGGGTTTTAGTAACACTAATTTGGAAAAAATATTTTAATTTATTTTTATTGTTTATTTTTTGAGGTTATAGTTTAATTACAATATTTCCCCCTTTCCATTACTACCTCCAAAGTCTCCCATACATATATTCCTATCCAGTCTCCTTCAAATTTATGGCCTCTTTTTCCATCAATTATTATTGAATACATACATATATATTTCTAAATAAAATCTATTAAGTTTATGTAATGTTACTTGTATGTATGTCTTCAGGACTGACAGCTTGACTCTGGACAACCAATTAGTGTGCTCTTCCTGAGGAGGACCACCATTCCCACTCCCAGCTTTACTCAGTTGCCAGAAGGTCTTTGTAAAAGGTTGAAGCCTCATGGGCTTTGAAAAAAATAGTTTAACCAAAAAAAAAAAATATTAGAGCTTGATATGTAGCTCATTTGGTGGTGTTTATTTAGCCTTGTGTACCATTTCCAGCAAGTCATGACCTGGGCACAAAGGCTCACTTCTAATCCCAGCACTTTGGCTTATAGAAGCAAGAGGATCAGGAGTTTAAGTTCACAGTGAGCTACAGAGCAAATATGAGCTCAGCCTGGGCTACATGAGATTCTCTCAGAAAACAAACATCTAAAAGGAAGTTATAACTGTCTTGTTTCAGTACTGCAGTACTAGTACTGGAGAGACAAGAGGAACCCTGGGGCTTGCTGGCCACACAGCATCACTGTATTGATGAGCTCCAGTTTACCAAGAGCCCTGTGTAAACAAATAATATGGACACCCATTGAGGAAGACACGTGACAATGAACTCTGACCTCCATATCCATGTGCATGCATATGTGCGCACATGCACATGCAAGCACACACACACACACACACACACACACACACACACTCACAGGATATTTATAAACATATACACAAATTTAAAATCAATTTATGAAAAAAGGGCGATATTGTCATGTAAGCAGTCCCTAGGACTTACACCAGTGCCAGGTACAGGAGTTGTCAATGTACACCTCCTCTGAAATCAGTTACTTAGAACTCTGTATCATCTTGCTGGTATTTCCTCTTCTGGATGTAGACTGTATGACAGTAGAAGTTTGTGTCTGCTTGAGTAGCATGCCATCAAAGACGAGAATATGGCCTACGAAATAGACATTTAGCAAATATTCCTTGAAAAATAAACAAATAAATGAATCAACCTTATTAGCCAAGTCTAGGATAGAAAATAATTCTGCTCTGGATGTCTTTTTAGGGTCTTCTATAAAGTCACAAGATTTGGGGTAGTTCCAATTTAGTTTTCCAGTTAATCCTTTCTTGAATCCACCAATACAGGGTCATTGTGACTGACTGGTTAGGTGTCTAGTGACAGCAATGGTCCATCTTATGAAGACCATATTCCCTACTGACACTGTGTCTGTTGAGTTGTATTGGACTTTGGTATTTTAGTCTGTAAGCTTGTACAGGTTATTTTGGTTTCTTTATCATCATCTGAGATTATTTCACAAAAATTTGCATTTCTGCTAGGGAACCAAAGTTAGAATGCACTAAATTGCTCAAAGTGATTGTTTTTAATGAAATAGATAGAAAAAAATAAGCTAAGAATGAATTAAAAGAATAAACATGTGAAATTTCTCACCTTCTATTAAGTTGTTGATAATAGAGGGAAAGATTGGTTCACATGGACTAAAGTAATGACCATTTACAAGAATATGTTAAAGGGCTATGAAAAGCTAGGAGTTTATTAACACAAACTCGTCATCAATTTTTATAATAATTATTAAAGGACAATTGATTGGGCATAAAATACTAGATTTAGTTTTAGGAGAAATACAAAATAACAAAACTCACACTTTCTCATCTATAACCATAGATGGTCTTCCACTGGTTAGCAAGATAATGAGCCAGGTCTACAGGATGTGCATTTTTAGATGTTACTAAGATCCTGTGCAGCAGATGTGCCAGCCCCATTTGAGAGATGGAGAAAGAAGGAGAAAGCCCTATCAGAGGAGGACTAGAATTTGGTCACCTTCTGCTTGCATGCTGCAACACTGCCTCTATGGTATAGGCTGAAATTGCAGTTTTGTGCTTTACAAAATCCATTGAGAATTTCATCCACACATGAATTGATTAAATCTATCCCCATTGTCTCTCTTCCAACTCATGCACATTACCTTCACCATTCGCTCTCCAAATATCATATGCTAAGAAAACCAAAAATAAAAATAAAACAAAACAAAACAAAACAAAAAACCTCATTGAGGTCAATTAGAGCTATGCCTATGTGCATAGGCATGAGGACATCTACTGGAGCTTGAATAGCCCCTAGGGGCCCTACATCCCTAAGGAAACTGATTCTCCCTCCCTCAGCAGCCATCAATCTGTAAGAGCTCCTTAGCTAGAGAGATGTCATTTTGCCCCCACTTCTCCCATAGAAGCTGAGATTATGTCCAGGTGATCTTGTAAAGTTTTATGCATGCAGACACTGTTGAGTTCATGTGTACGACGTCTGTTGTATCCATAACACACTGTTTTCCGGTAGTCACCCACTGCCTCAGGCTCGTACAATATTTCTGTGAAGATCTCTGGGCCCTGGAAGAAGAGAAGTAGAGTCATACAAATGTCTGATTTAGGGCTGAACACTCCACAGTCTCTTGCTCTCTGAACACTAATCAGTTGTGTCTCTCTTTGTTGTCACCTATTACAAAAAAAAGCTTCTCTGATGAATATTGAGAGATATAACCTATTGGTGTAAGGACAAGTACTTAGTGTGCAGTTTATTATTAAGTTCATTTAGTGGAATAACAGTACTAGGTTCTTCCCTAGGACCTAAGACCTATCCACTCATGAGTTCTCGTCCCAGTTAACAGTACCAGGCAGGGGTTATATCTTGTGGAGAAGACTTGAATTCAATAGGAATGTTGTTGGTTACTCCCATTGCAGTCATGTCATGATTGAACTACTGGTCATAAATTACTAGGAGTTGTTATTGTGGTTCTCAGCTGGGTAACACTGTTGATTATTTTTCCACCTTGAAAGGTCAAAATAACAATGTAAAGTATTCATACTCTCTTAGCCAGTTATAAAGCTTTTGAGATGCTCTGCCTGTGCACATATTTTTTCTATAAATAATTTTTATGACCAATAAGATTATGAATGTTTTTTCCTCTAATTTACATGGCTTCTGCAGTGAGGCTAGATAGATTTCTTAGTGTGGATACCCTGAACTACTGTAAATGACAGGTGGGTAGCTGTGTATTTTCAGCCTCAGAAGATGGAGTCAGGGGATCCACTGAAAAGCTGGCTAGCAGGATGACCTATACCAGTAAGTTTTGGGTTTGAACGAGAGATCCTGCCTCAGTGAACAAGGTGGAAGAGTAACAGGGGATGATTCCTAACATCAACCTTGGGTCTGCAAATGTGTACACAGATGCATACTACATATCTCATAGAGTGGAAAAAAGGAAAAATTTATTGTATATGTGGTATGTTTGAATGCATGTGTTTGTTTAAATGTGTGCAAGTATGTGAATGTGTATGTGAACACTTGCATGCACATGCACACCTACAGGCCAGCAGACATCATTGGGTGCCGTTCCTATGGTTTTGTTTTTTGATTGTTTGTTTGTTTTGTTTTGTTTTTTGAGACAGGATTTCTCTGTGTAGTTTTGGAGTTTTGGTGCCTGTCTTGGATCTCACTCTGTAGACCAGGCTGGCCTTGAACTCACAGAAATCCTCCTGGCTCTGCCTCCGCCTCCCTAGTGCTGAGATTAAAGGTGTGTACCACCACCACCTGGCTGGTTTTGTTTTTAAAACAGAGATTCTCATTAGTCTGGAGGTTGTCACGTCAACCAGACTGTAGGATCAGTGAGCCCCAGGAATCTGTCTGTCTCTCCCTTCCCAGTACTAGAATTACAAGCATGCACCTCTGTGCCCAGCTTTCTCTCTTTACATGGGTCTGGGTGCCCAACTTATGTCCTCATGCTTTCAAGGCAAGGACTTTACTGAGCCGTCTCTCAAGCCTCCATTTATCATTCAAAAATTCTACAAGAAACAAAGTACTTTTTTCTCTATTGGCATAAAGTAAGTCCATGTATTTTTCAGAACGTATCTATAAGTCTTTGAAGTCTAATTACAGACCATTCTAATCATGCTTCCCTCTGCTCTCCCTTGGAATTCTATGGGAAGCAGAGCCCCAAGTTGGAAGGATCCTCAGTCACCTTTTGCATACTGAGTCTGAAGACAACTTTTGGTCATGATCAATTTAATGTGCCTTTTTCTTGTGTTACAGTTCTCACAGCTCAACAGCTAACAGAATGCCATATTCAAATGACATGAGGCTGCTTCGTGTGCTTTCCCCAGTTCTTAGAGTCTGGAATGACCAGATAAGTTATTACTACTATTACATTCCACCTTCATCTACCAGAGGAAAGTGAAATCATTTCAGTCCACATCTTGACTGGAAGGCTGTTATCAAAGATCCATGGTCTAAATATACTCTGTACATGGATCTTTGAAATTGGACTCAGGAATGAAACATCACCTTTAGAAAAATGGTATTCTGGTGCTAATGAGACCTTGGGACTATTTGAAACAGGATTTGGAGACTTACTTCCAGTTCTCCTTCACAAGTTTTCACCTTGTTTACTGGGGGCCTAGAGTAAATGTTCTCATTTAATAGGTACTGGTCTGTCTTTACCCCAGTTTCCTTTATATAAAATGGGAATTGCCCCATCTGTGCTGGCTAGTTTTATGTCAACTTGACATAGGGTCACTGGAGAGAAGGGAACCTCAGTTGAGAAAAGGCCTCTATGAGATCGGTCTGTAGGCAAGTGTATAGGGCAATTTCTTAATTAGCAATTGATGTGGGAGGGTCCAGCCCATTGTGAGTAGTGCCAGCTCCATCTGGTGGTCCTGGGTTCTATAAGAAAGAAGTCTGAGAAAGCCATGAAGAGCAAGGCAGTAAGCAGCATTCCTCCATGACCTCTGCATCAACTCTTGCCTCCAGGTTCCTACTGTATTAGAGTTCCTGACCTGCCTTCCTTTGGTGATGAACTGTGATGTGGAAGTGTAAGCCAAATAAACTCTTTCCTCCCCAAGTTGCTGTGACCACGGTGTTTATCACGGCAATTATAATCCTGACTAAGACACCATCCATAACTGACTTAACATACATGTAATGATCATGTGGTGATGGTGTTGGAAGGAAGTTTTAGGTGTCACAGCATCCTGAAGAAAATGCACTCATATTTTTCTCTACCACTCACTAGCCACAGGATGTGGTGAGCCTCAGTTTCTATATCACTGAAGGTGATGCTAGGCTTCCCTTAAAGAATTTTGTAGAAATAAAACTGCTCAAGTTGAGCATCTCTGATCTGATAGTCTGAAATGCTCCAGGCTCCAAAACATTTTGAGTACTACCATAACAGGACTCCACATTTGAGCTGGGCAGATGTCTCATTCAGAAACATTCCTGCACTACAAGTGTGAGGACCTGAGTTTGAGTCTTAGAGCCATGTTTAAAACATATAAGCACAGAGATGCAAGCCCGCAATCCCAGTGCCAAGGAGACAGAGCCAGGAGAACTCCTGGGGCTTCTGGCCAGCTAATCTAGCCAGTTCCAGGCCCAGATAAATAGGTGGAGAGTGATGGAGACAATGTCTGACACTGACCTATCTCCTCCACATGTATGAGAGAGAGAGAGAGAGAGAGAGAGAGAGAGAGAGAGAGAGAGAGAGAGAGAGGAGATGGAGAGGGAAAGTCCATACTTAACCCATATAAGAGTCAAAATATAAACACTAACATATTAAGTAGAATTGCCTTCCAATTATCTATAAACACATGAATAGATTTCATGTTCAGACTCCATTCCTATTCTCCAAATAACTCCTTGTGCATATTGAGTATTCAAAAATCTGTAAAATTCAATAAGTGGAGATAAAAGAAAAATCCAAAACACTCCCATCCATTCATTTCTGATAAGGTGTCCTCATCCAGTTTCAGTGAAGTCACTGTCTTGATGCCAGCTTAGGTTGTGCGTGTTGGACAACATAGACCAAAAGCAGACGTGTAAATCATTGTGAATGTCATATTTATTTTCTTCTTTTCTCATGTCTTTTACTTTCTGTGAAAGGCTCTGGAAAATATTTGTGCTTATATTCATTACTGAAAAATTGCTAAGGGAAAATAAGTTTCCCATTCCAAGTCTATCAGCACTATCTGTGATCACAATTAACATTTGGTGTTTTTCTTCTTTCAATGTTGCTAATTCTACAGATGTTTTAAAAAGGTAGTCACAGATAGTTATACATGTTTTAAGCTTTTTATCAGTAATAACACATAAGCACTTACTCTTGATATTCAATATACTGGTCATTATTAATCTGTTAAGTACAAGCAATTCATATATTTTATATGTGTAAAAATAATTATATTTTTCATTTGGAAACTATAGGAAGCAAATTTTTTATAGTTATGGGCAAGTATGTAACTCAGTTAGTATAGTCCTTATCTACCTTCCACAGAGCCCTGGGTTCCATCCTGAGCATCTCAAAAGCAGAGTGCTGGGACATTCCTGTAATCCCAGACTTTGGGAAATACAGGAGGACCATGAGTTCAAGGTCATCGTTGGCTACATAGCAAGTTTGAGGCCAGCCTACAGTACATGAGACCCTGCCTCAAAATGATAATTATTATAAGCATTTGTAATTCCGGAGGCCATGGATACCTGCTGGTAATATTGGAGATATTTTTCCCTGATCTACTTATGCACAATTGTGAATCAGCTTTATTAAGTGCCATGATGCTAAGATGTCATTTCTTCTCAAGGAAGAAAGAATATGCTGACCAATAAATACACAGGAATTTCTTGTCACCTAGAAATTTGATCTTGTATAGATTGAAATGGTCCTTCTAACACATAGGCCAAACTTTTCCATCAAATATCCTTCTTAGAAAACAAACAGAGGTAATGTAAATTAGACATGATAGTCCTAAACTCAGAATCCATCTCTCTGGGATTCCCTTGGACTATTCACTCATGGGAACCACAAAAATGCCACCCTCTGAACTGTTCTTCCATGTAAGCCATGTTTCTCAGTGTTGAACTATAATATACTGCTTTAAAGCCATTTAAATAGCAATTAAGCTAAATATTGGTCTTAAAAACAAGGCATCTTGTGGCTGAAAGTTTTCTCTGGTCTCACCTGGCACCAAGGTCCCACAGCCACTTAACAAAATTCCTGTGTCCTGCCTGGTCCTGCAACTGCTCAGACCCAAGTAAACACACAGAGGCTTATGCCAGTTATGAACTGTGGCTCAAACTTCCTGCTAGCTAGCTAATATATCTTAAATTAACCCATTTCTATAAATCTATACTTTGCCACGTAGCCTGTGGCTTATCGGTACCTTTACATCTTGCTTTCCCTGGTGGCAGCTAGCAGCATTCTCCTTTCTTCTCTCCTATCTCTCTTGGATTTTTCCACTTGGCTTTATCCTGCCCTGCCCTAGGCCAATGTAGCTTTATTTATCAACCAATCAGAGCAACACATATTCACAGCATACAGAAAGACATCCCCATCAGCACCTATAAGCTATAACAATAAGGATGGTCTTTGTAAAAGCCTATGAATCACTTATGATCAAGCACAATGGCAGGGTGGACAATGTGGGTTATCAATGGAAGATACAGCCCATTCTCAGGCATGTATCAGTGTGAAGAATATACACACAGTTTGCAAAAGTTTCCTTTTAGAGTTGTATACTTAATTTATCTTAGCATTCAGTCTTAAATTGGGAACATTTCCCAGTATCTTTAAACTTCCTCAAAAAATTATTCCTCTCAAATTACCCAGCAAATATTGACCAAAAAAATGCTATAGTTTATTTATGCTTTTGGAAAATTATAATTATTGAAAAACAAAGCAAAAAGGAATATATTGAGAAGTATTCCAACAAAAGCAAGGGAGGGACTGAACAAAATTAAAATGTGAACACTTATATTTTCCCAAATTTAATTTCTGAAATCTCTGATTTCATGCTGGGATTTCTTGTCTCCTGGGAAGAATATTTTCATAAAGCTCCTATTTCCTAATTAGATATACCCATAATCTGAATTGTAGGGGAATGAAATCAGTAAATTCTGTGATTTTGCATAATTCTAAATCTAATAAAACTTGTAAGCCAATCATAGAAGCAATCTATTTGACAAGTCTTATTGTGTAAAAATATTAATCAAAGGGAGAGAAGGAGATTGTGAAAAGAGGCAAAAATAGTACATTAGAGAATAACATAGGCTTAAATGTTTGAAATATTAGCACAATATTAACAATTCAAGACTAAATCCCCTAAATTTTGTATTTACTTTGAATTGGCCAGCAACCTTTGTACCTTAGAAAACTATTTTTTTATGTTTAATCAAGTGAACAATTTCAGGTCACACCCATCACAGAGATTATGGAGTTCACCTCTAAAAAAAACTGTCTACAATATTTAAGACACAACAATGAGGCATGGCAGATCTGTACACTGATTAAAGTAATTAATAAGTAGGACAAATAGTTTGCTTATTTTATTTTGAACACTCAAATAATCTCTAGTTAGATCTTAAAAGAATTATTATTTCAGGACAGTGAGTAACTCAGGCAATACAGGCACTTGCCACCAAGCTTGATGACCAGAGTTCAATTCCTGGAACATACAGTAAAAGAAGGAGAACAAACTCTTGCAGCTTGTCCTCTGACCTCCACATATGGTGACGACACATGTGCAAGACCTCTCCTTCTGCACATCCACAAATAAGTAAATATGTGAAATTTCACTTTTAGAGATTATTCTGTCAAGGTGCTGGCTAATTGTGATAATCCAAATGTGTTATGTGTTTCACATGCCCACTTGTGAAATGCAAGTTTACCATCTAGTGGGACTATTTTGAGAGGGGGTAAAAAGTTTAGAAGACAGGGCCTTTCCAGAGGAAAGCAGATCAGTGAACGTATGCCTTTGAGGGTCATGTTCAGTCCATGGTCCCTTCCTTCCCTCTGTTTCTTATCTTCCTTAGGGTGAACTGCCTCCTGTACAAGTGCCTGTGTACCAGTGTGTTCAACTTCAGTTAGGGCCCAAGGAAATGGAGCCAGCAAACCCAACAGAGATCTCTGAAACCCCAAGCTGCAATGCATAATTCCTCCTTTCATTGTGATCTTTTGGGCATTTTGATGATGGCTAAAGAAAGTTAACTATCTTAATTCAGTGTGTGTGTGTGTGTGTGTGTGTGTGTGTGTGTGAGAGAGAGAGAGAGAGAGAGAGAGAGAGAGAGAGAGAGAGAGAGAGACAGAGAGAGAGACAGAGACAGACAGAGACAGAGAGACAGAGAGAGAGACAGAGAGAGAGACTTTCACATATTCCTGTGAGTGGATGTGTGTAAAGATGCATGGATATACAGTGTAGATGCATGTGTGTACAGCCAGAAGTCACTGTAGAATGTCTTCATTAGTCAATGTCCATCTTACTTTTGAGACCTCATTTCCCACTAAACACGCATTGCTGCCTCTGCAAGACTTGCCGGCCAGAGAGCTCCAGGGACCCTTCTTCCTCTGACTCCCTAGCACCGCAATCAAAGGTGCATGCCGCAGTACTCAGCTTCAGGAAGTTGAGGCAGGGGAATCACACGTTTTAGGTCAACGTAGGTTTTATGTTCTTTTGATTTCTTATGCCTAGAAATAATTACCCTGTGTTATATAAGAAGGCCGTTCTCTTTCTCCTACCCCACACTCCAAGCTCAGCATGTAGGGTGTTGCTCACTTCTGAACTATACTTGCTGCTAAATGTGTCCCTGTCTGTATATCATCCTGATATCTTGCTGTCTATGGCTGATCCAAAGAGAGGAACTTCTAAATCTTATATTAAAAAAAATTACACTGAAGTCTTTTGAAAGGTACTTTATGAATATATTGGGGAATAATAGTAATAAAAAATCTAATGCATAATTTAGAAAAAATTAATAGGCTTTAAATAACTGAAAGAAAAAGAGCAATAGGCTTTGTAGGAAGATAATGTTCAGCAAATTATCTGAAGGGTACCTGTGAAAATTATTGGAGAATAATTCTATTTTTTGTTCAGTCAATTGTATTTTAAAGCTAAGGCAGATCTTGGATCTTTGCCATGTCTGAGGCTTTGTGCATAATGGTGTAGTTCTCAAGGTAAAGAGGACATAGATGCCCTTACAAGAGTCTTTTGGTTTTAACAAGGCTTTGGACACAATTACTAAGTGTGTGTGTGTGTGTGTGTGTGTGTGTGAGAGAGAGAGAGAGAGAGAGAGAGAGAGAGAGAGAGAGAGAGAGAGAGAGAGAGAGAGAGATTGTGCTAAATACCTGCCATTGTTCTACTGAATCTCCTGCAGACAGTGGGTATAGAAGGCATCTGTACATGCTGAACAGTGGGACTTCAACACTCACACTCTGGATGGATTTCACAGGGATCGGACACTAGAGTTGAGACATAGAGGTGGAATAGCTTAGCAACACAGATGAGAGAAAGGACAGATGTAGACTGTCCACATAGTCATAGTCTTCAGATGAAGAAGAGCATTAGGCAACTAAGAGAAAGTGTTAGAGATACAATATTGACTGTAAGATGCAAGAAGTTATAGGAGCAGATAGGACAGGCTAGACAGATTAAAGCTGGTCATGTCAGGACTGAGGAGGAGCCTTATACAATAAGCTACTTGCTAAGAAAGCATTGGAACCGGAGTTTGATCTCCAGCACCCACATAAAAAGGAGTTGTCCTGGTGTGTGTTTGCAGTTCCAATGATGAGGCAAGCAGATACTTGTGGCTTGCTGCCAGATAGTCTAGCCTCACTTCCCAGGAAGAGAAGCTACCTACAAAAAGAGCTTGCAGAGCTCCTGATGAGTGGCACCCAGTGTTGACTTCTGACTTCCACATACACAGGCACACTCACACACACACACACACACACACACACACACACACACATCTGTAAATGTGTTTATACATAAATATCAAACATACACAAACACATGCATCTGATAGCAACTCAATAATGAAAAGAGTGGGCTACATCATACCCATCCTGCTGGTGATGCCCTCATTGCCTTCAGTTGCTTTTTTTTTTAGGTGAGACAGGCAATTTGCTATTATCCCAGTTAGGATATTCACTCAAGACATTTTTAATGATATCTTATTATACATATTTGAACACTCTCCTAATCCCCAGGAGCAAGGCTTTGGTCACAATTGCTAAGCACAATGACAATAAATAAAATAACAAGAAAAAATTGAAACAACGTCAGTATTCTGAAATAAATGCAAACAGGTAGGATTTCATATAAATGCTTGAACTGGAGTTAGATATATGTTAAGGGGTCAGGATAGGTATCTCAGAAATGCAATGTGTAGATGTGTCTCAGTTTCTTTTTCTACTGCTATAATAAACTACTCTGACAATGGCAGCTTAGGGAAGATGGGCTTGTTTTGGCTCATGGTTCCAGGCTACTGTCCATCACAATGGGGAAGCCAAGACAACAGGAGCTTACAGGAGCTGGTCATATCATATCTGCAGTCAGAAAGCACAGAGATGGCTGCAGGCTAGTGCTCAGCTCACTTTCCATTTTATACAGCCCGGGATGCCCAGCCCAGGAAATGGTCCAGACCACAGCTAAGACGAGCCTTGTTTTAGCCAGTGTTCTATTGCTGTGAAGAGAAACCATGACCAGGGCAACTCTTACAAAGAAAAGCATTTCACTGGGGCTTCTTTACAGTTTCTGAGTTTAATCAGTTGTCATCATAATGGAGGGCATGATGGCATGCAGGCAGACATGGTGCTGGAGAAGAAATTGAGAGTTCTACATCTGGATCTCCAGGCAGCAGGAAGAGAGAGAGAGACACTGACCCTGGCTTGAGCTTTTGAAACCCCAGAGCCCACCCCGTTGACACACTTCTTTCAGCAAGGCTACATCTCCTAATCCCTCTTAAGTAGCTCCACTCTCTAATGACCATACATTCAAATGTGTGAGCCTATGGGGGCCATTCCTATTCAAACCACCACACAGCAAATTAAAAAATCAAGATGATCCCCCAGAAGCATGTCCAGAGTCCCATCTCTCAGGTGATCTTGGATTTCAACAACTTGACAATTAACACCAACAGCCACAGGTCTATAGCACAGTCAAGTACTCAACCATCTTTAGTAGCAGAGGAAAGGTGGTCCAGACAAGAATGATGTCCAGGAGAAGGATTAGGCTGCATGTTGTATCATAAGAATGAGAAAAGAAATATTGTACCTGCTGTGTGGGAAGAGAATAAGAAAGAGGGGTACATAAGAAAGGGGCATAGAATTTATTAGAGGCCAAGACAGAGCCAAGTATTGTAAGATTTGAAAGCATTAGAAGCTCATTGCTGTGGGCAGTGCTTAGACATTTTTACAGTGGATTGAAATAATTGGAGAAGCCTATTTACTTTCTTGTAATAAAACAGTAAGTCCACTCTTAACTGTCATTCAGTGTGGACTGGGATGAATTTGTGTTTACAACATGATGAAACATCACCTGACTGTAATGTTTGAAAATACTCTATAGTATTCCATAGAACTAAAGACC
This sequence comes from Peromyscus eremicus, assembly GCF_949786415.1. Lineage (NCBI taxonomy): Eukaryota > Metazoa > Chordata > Mammalia > Rodentia > Cricetidae > Peromyscus > Peromyscus eremicus. Next base: position 75,424,946 of record NC_081431.1, on the reverse strand, counting down.
AGAGCTGGAGATGACATATGCAAGTTCAGTCTCTCTCCCTCTCCCTCTCTCTCTCCCTCTCCCTCTCCCCCTCCCCCTCTCCTTTTTCCTTCCCTTCCCTTCCCCACCTTCTTCCTCTCCCCCTCCCACTCCCTCTTTCTCTCTCTCCCTCCTCTCAGCTGACATATCTTTTTAAGTTACTTGTGTATGTGTGTGTGGAAATGTCAGAAATCAACTTGGGTTTCATTCTCAGGCACCTTACACCTTGCTTAAGGCATGTCTTAGGCATTTTTAAAGTGGATTGAAGTAGACAAGCCTATTTATTTTCTTATATTGAACCAGTAAGTTCTCTGTTACTATCACTCCGATGTGGGCCTGGATGTATCCTTGTTCACAACGTGGGGGAACATCCCTGTCTTTGGAGGACTCTCACTGTCCCGGAGTTCTCCAAGTGCACTGTGATGGGGGGCCAGTGCGGCCCAGGGCATTGGAGTATAAGTGCACAACACCATGTCTCACTTTCTCACGTGGGTTCTGGGGATCCCCCTCACACCTTCATGGGAAGAAAAGCACTTTAGTGACTAAACCATCTCTGCAGCTTCTGGATTATTTTGTTGTTGATAGAGATGTTTTCTATCTCAGATTTCAGATGGATAGCAGGGGGTGGGTGAGTCGCTTATGTGGGTGGACAGTGGGTGTTGTGTTGGACAGAGCTCAGGGCTCCTGTGTGAAGACATCAGTTCCAGCCCTGGGAATTTGATTATATGACAAAGTCAGATTGTTATTTCAGATATGAATTCGTTTTCCCTCTGACAATCCAAAGTCATTTTGATATTGTTTGATTTTTTCTCAGCCTTTTTCAGGACGGTGATCAACTATAAAAAATGAGCAAATGAGGGAATTTTAACTTTTTGTTTGTTTGTTCTTGAGACAGGGTTTCTCTGTGTAGCCCCGCCTGTCCTGGTACTCATTCTGTAGACCAGCGTGGCCGCAAACTCAGAAATCTGCTTACCTCTGCCTCCAAAGGGCTGGGATTAATGGTGTGTGCTACCACTGTCCTTCTAGAGAATTTTATAGTCAACTGAAAATAAACAGAATGTTAGATAATATATCTTGTTGCATATTAGGTTTATATACTCAAAATATTTCATGGGTGTGGCGGGTGTAGCACAGGCCTGGACCTAGTGTTTGACTCATGTGAACTCAGCAATGAAAATGAAGGAAATCTTAAAGCTCACACACACACACACACACACACACACACACCTGCTGCTTCTCTTCCTTTGATGGTCCATCCTCATTCTCTTATTTTACACAAATGCTTGTCTACTTCAGTCAATAGCATGTAAAATGCTATTTGATGAATTGGGATGTTAGTGCTGTTTTTCTCCCTTGCAGTTGATCAAGATAGTCAACATTAACTAGTCACAACAGAAAGCTGATCTTGACAGGCTGTGGAGACGACTTGGTAGGGAAAGCATTTGCCAGGCACATGTTAAGATGTGAATTTGAACCCCCGAATGCACATCCAAGCTACGTGGGAACAGGAATCCTCTTGTCATCCCATCTTGTGGGAGGCAGAGACAGGAAGTCAGGCGAGAATGCTGGCTAGCCAGACTAGCCACAATGGTGAAGTCCAGATTCTTCTGTCTTAATATGTGAGGTGGAGAGCCATTAAGGAAAATACACCAGACCTCAGGCTTCCACAGACATGTGTGTGTGTGTGTGTGTGTGTGTGTGTGTGTGTGTGTGTACCCACCTACCCCCACACACCAGATTCCATATGCATGCAAATGCATATACCTACACACACACACACACACACACACACATGAGAGAAAAAACAAAAATAGAGAAAATAAAAGAAAAATACCCTTGAAATACAGGTGATTTATGTATATATATATATATATATATATATATATATATATATATATATATTTCTCTAAGATATAATTGGGTGCTAGAGTATTCTACCTTGTCACATAGAACAAGTAGATACAACCTTGCTACAGTAGAGAAATGGATTCAGAACAGAGGGCACACCTATTCTCAGCTGCTCAGCAACATCTAAGAGGCAGTGTCAATAGGATGGCCGCCCAGCTCAGCTTCTGCTGCCAAGGACAATGCAGAATATATAGTGGTGGGGAGCACTATTTCTGCCACCCTTACTCTTCTGTCATCAAATATCTACCCTGTTCCAGCTCACATGCATCCTTACCTGCACCTGCCTCTCTGTTGACACTGCACCCCATGTAATTGTTATCACTACCTTGAGAAGACACTCTGAAGTCCCATCAACACTGACTGCATCTACTTCCAAGACATGGTGCATAGCAGTCTTTCCAGAAACTGCATTGGGCCCCTTTGGAATAAAGACTTTGAACTTACAAATAAGTAAATAATAAAACTAATGTCATTTCTCACAGTAAACTCCATATACATACACATATCCATATTCAGGGTGCAAGGTTGAAACATGAACAACAGAGCTAAGGAAGACATGGTGTCCTTTCCATAAAACAGAGGCTGTGGGAGAAACCTGTGCTACTGCTATAGCTCAAAATCATTTATTGTTGTTGGGGCTGGATTACTAGGAAGTAGACTCAGAGTAGACTCTTCTGTCTCCACACCGCCTACACACAAGAAACCCTCCTTATGTGGATGTGAACAACTTGTGTAGGAAAATGCAGGGGGCAAGGATGGAACTTAATCAGACCATTAAACCGAGTGGCTTTACCTAATTGTGGGGTTTTGCTGACCTGTGCATAGTTCCTCAAAATTTTTGTAAACTCTCCTTCCTTTGTGTAACTTTACAGAAAAATCCAGTGCCTGTAAAAAGGAAGATTTCTCCCTCAAACTTTTGTTCTCTCAGTTCCTCTTTGCAAGTTCTGACTTCTCCAGCTCCTCCCCTAAGTCATTTGTTCACTAAACTTAAGGCATAATTTTCATATGAATAGTTTCAGGATTATTCTGCACTGGTGAATATGGGTCTCCCTCATCCCAACTTTAACATCCCACTCTTCCCATCCAGGAAACACTGTTTCAAGCAAGCTTCTCCCCCTCATCCAAGAAGCACTATTCCAGGCTAGCTCCTCTCCCTCATCCAGGAAGCACTATTCCAGGCTAGCTCCTCCCCCTCTTCCAGAAAGCTCTGTTCCAGGCCAGCTACACACAATTACTCATATGTTCTTCTCTCTTCTACTTTATGCAGTGGCAAATCACTTTGTGATACCAGTTCTAATTAGCTTAAATACAGAACACAAATTGTTCATGCTACATCCTTCCAAACTCTCAAGTCTAAACACAACAATCTGTTTTTCAGATGCTGTTGGAGCACATAAGGCAAGTTCCCTCTTAAATCATGGCCAGATGGACAGACTGTGTAAGTGAGTGTCCATGTGCTCAGGTTAAATGGCTGACCACAGTCATTTAAGGAAGGAAGAGCTTCTCTCCAGGTCAGGGTTAGAGATCACCAGAGTGGGGAAGGCAGGGCAGCAGGAGCAGGAGGCAGCTGGTCATGTGACACCCACAGTAAGGAAGCAGAGAGAGATGAATGCTGGTGTTCCATTGGCTGTCTGGTTTTTGTTCGGTTCAGGACACCAGCTCATGGAAGATTGCCACCCACAGTCAGCATGGGTCATCCCATCTCAACCCATTCTAGAAACTCCCTCACAGACATGCCAGAGGCTTCTCTTTCATTGTTGTTGATTCTAGATCCTGAAATGTTTACAAACAATAGTAACTGTCACATATGATCTTGGTTATCATGAAACTCCTGGTGAAGGGGAAACCCATAGAAGAGATGCCCTTTAAACATCCTGCTCCAAACTAACACTTTGTGACACTTATGTCTCAATGCTGAAAATTCCTTGATGGCATTGATCCAAATCCAAATGAGTTTGGGAAAGATGAAGGATGCACAGAATATTCAGGAAAAAGAAGTCTCTGTGTCACACTGGTGTGAAACACTTTGTCTTTATTTCGTACCCATGTTCACATCCATGATTTAAGAGTAATTCCAGCTCCCTAATTGAGACAGCTGAGCCAGACACATTTCACTTTTCTGGATGAAAAAATGGGAATGAGAATCCTCCAGTCCTCTATGGCACTGGCTTCAATGACTATCACTGAACATAAATCTTCTAGCAATCAGGAAAACTCACAGTAGGAAGGAAGGAAGGTAAATCTGATAAACAATGGAGGAACTGAGGAAGCACCTACGAGGGAAATCATTTTGAGCCTGCTGTGCAGTAAGGAGCTGTTGGAGCAGGACAGGTGAAAAGAGCCCCTGAAGACAGGAGAGGTGGGATGTGGTTAGGTACCGTGTTCTCTGTCTCCACTGGTGTGCTGTAAAATTTCGTTCCCTGGGGGAGATGTGAACAACATCTGTTCATCCTAGGAAACCAACGAGTTTGTTGGGCTTACTTATTGCTCTAGTTTGGTTTCTGTGGCTGTACCAAACACCACGAGCAAAACAAACAAACAATCAAAACACGTACACACACAAACAGAACAAAACAAACAAAAAACTCGGCAAGGAAGAACTCATTTCCTTTTACAGGATATAGTCGATAATCCATATAGTCCATAATCCAGAGAGGCCAAGGCAGGAGCTCAAGGTCAGGACTTGAAGCAGAAGCCATGCAGAATGCTGCTTACTGGCTCACTCCCTGTGGTTTACAGGAAGCTAGCTTTCTTCTAGAGCCTAGAACCATCTGCCCAGGTATGACACCACCTACACTGGGCTGTGTCCTCCTTCAGACAAATTTGATCCAGACAATCCCTCAATTAATACTCCCTCTGTAATTGTCAACTTAGTTGTGTTAAATCGACAAAGAAAACAAACTGGTATATTTACAGATCTTGTGTGAGAGGTTGTTCAAAGGGCTGTGGGTGACCCGAAAGTAGCCACACTGGGAGTCTTCATCCAGCAAGGATGCTGTCCTTCCCATAACCACATAGATGGAGCTTCCTTTTCCTACTATTCCCAAACCTATGCACTCTAATCCTACCCATATAAAGGTAATTAGGGCACTTTTGCATACAAATTGGTGGCAGTACTGGAGCTATACTCCAGTGAGAATCCAGTGACCCTTCCTGTCCCTCCTTCTTGGAGAGAATGTGCACAGTCCACAGACCCCATAGTGGTGCACTCTCAAAAGTAGGCATAACCGATCTCATGAAGATGGTGGTATTTCCAGGTTTGTGGTATCCTGTTCAAAGAACTGGAAAAATTCACAAATAGCAAAGTCATGAAGGCTCTTATTCAGAAGCAAAGGTGCAAGATACAGAGTGGATTCGCTGTGGAGAACAGTAAGGCCTGAGTGAGATTAGTTCAAGCTTCCTGCTCACAGCCCAGTGTACTGTTTTGTGGGTCCATTAGCAAGAGCCGGATGCTAGGGTGGGACGAAGGTGGGATTTTTGTTGTTGTTGTTGTTGTTGTTGTTTTAACTGACTGACTGGGTTATGAAAGCCTTTGTTCACTGTGAATGTCATTTCCCGGATATATCTGATTTTAATCATGTTCATGCTGTCTTAGTTTCTTTTCCTGTTGCTGTGGTAAAATACTGTGACGAAGGAAACTTAGGGGAGAAAAACCTTCATTCTGGCTCACAGTCAAGGGTATGGTCGTATGGTCCATCATGGCAGAGACGTCAGGGTATGAACTTGAAGCCGCTGCCCACCTCATATCCACAAGCAGGAAACAAAGCACAATGAACACATACCAGTGCCCTGTTCCTTTCCCAGTTACACAGACTTGTTCCCAGAGAAGAAATGGCCCCACCCATACTGGTCAGTTCTTCCCCCTCAACTGATATAATCAAGATCATCTTCTGAGGAGGGATTTGAGGCCCACCTCCCAGGTGATTCTAGATTATGTCTGTCAAATTAACAACACTGGCTACTGTACATGTCAATTGTGTGTAGGCATAAGATGGGAAACAGGGAACTTTTCCCAAAGAACGGCTCATTAGATACAGTTTGCTGAACTATACGTGTACCTAAGTCAAGGATGAATTGACCCACTAGTTCTGGTGTATGGTTTATGATGTGTATGATAAACAAAGAGTTACAAAGGATTGCTGGGGACCTGTAAGTTATAGTCACTAACTGCTTCATTTGGAGCTGTTCAGTGCAGTTGGGTGTCTCACACTGCTAAGTGCATGGATGGAACAGGGGAAGTAAATAGCTTGAGTCCATTAGGGTTCCATGTTGCTGCCATCCTTATATTTCCTGCCTCCATCCTGATTGCAGAGCAAAGCTCATCAGGCTCAGGGAAGAAGTGTAGTGGAGGAGGGTCATCACAGCTGCTAGACAGAGGGACAGCTGAATCTTGATGCAGGAGAAGAGGGTCACAAAAGTTGCAAGCTGGATAGAGGGACAGCTGCAGGTTGGTGGAAGAGCCACATTCGGGAGTTTATAAGTAACTTGCAAGTACTCCTCCTTCCATCCCCTCAACCTCTGCAGGCTGCAGGTCTTGGCTGCATGCCTTGCCTAGGGTCACAGCGGCTTCTCAGCAGGTTCTGCAGCAGGCTCTCTAAAGGGGACCAGGGAGCCAATGAGGTGATTACACTTTCAAACTCCTGCTTGGGATCTGTGCTCCACTGCAGGAAGGAAATCTGGCCAACATTGTGTCCACCAACATTCTGTCCTGGAGGGGAAGGGATTCACAAGTTCTCATTTCTCCCTAAGGACATATGGGCACTATATAGTGGCTTGGAGGTGTGTGGGAGTGTGTGCAGGAGGCATTCTTCAGTGTTGTGGTCTGGTCACTGAAAATCATGGAAATATGTCTATTCCCCTGTAAACAGCTGTAACGTAACTCACTGGTTCAGAGTTGGGGGTGGGGCATGAAAGCATTAGGGAACTAGTTGGAAAATAGAAAGGGGATAAAGAGAGTAGCAGGGGTGGGAAGTGAACATGATTAAAATGCAATCTACATACATAAAAATGTAATAAGACCTATTTTGTATAAATAGTATATGTTACTTACAAAAAAGACAAAGAAATGGTTGACAAGATGGTTCAATGGGTAGAGGCACCTGCTGCCAAGACTAATGACCTGAGTTTGACCTTTGGAACCACATGATGGAAAGAGAAAAACAAATCCTGCAGTGTCCTCTGACCTCTACACACACACACACACACACACACACACACACACACACACACACACAGGCATATATGCTCCACTTCCATAATAAATGTGTAAATAAATATAATTAAAATATGTTAAAAAGAAAAAGGCATGAGTTGTATCAGCTTTTGTATGCACTCTTTGAAGGTATTGCATCTAAGAACAGCCTCACTTCCAGTCCGATGTGTGCCTTCGTCATTAAGTGACTAGGCGTCATGCTTTACAAGGATAACTCTTTTGCGTGGATGATGGACTGCATGCTGCTTTCACTTGATAGCCAGTGAATCTTTATTTTCTTCGCAGAGACAATATATAATCTCCAAAAATTGGACAGCTGGATTTGCCAAATAAAGTACAGTATCGATCAACCTCTTAAACTAGTACACAATGTGAGCTAAAATTGTGCTGTCCATTCAGTCCTTTTCCATCACACCTGTGTTCCCACGGCAGATTCTTACATCCAAGAGGAATCATTAATGAAGCCTTCATGCCTAGGGTGCTGTTCCTGGCTCTCCTACTGAAATTAAATCTTTATGTTTTTAGGAAAAATGATCTCTATTTTACTACACATATCATCTTTTTACACTACGCAGATCTACTCTTCATTTTTTCTGACACTGCCTCTTACACTATTTTGTTAAAAACAGGCAGGACATCCATTCATATTGAATTCATTATAAGCATGCTGCACACCTGTCTCAGAAGCTTCTACCTGACCATGTTCCACCATTCCTAGTTTCTAGTATCATATAGTCCCTGTGTGGTCTCTCTCCCTCCAGTCCCCCTGTGTGTGTGTGGAGGGGGGGCGTGCACAGGTGCACGCTCCACCTTGCTTTTGAGATGTGATCTTTCACTAAAGATAAAACTTACTGAATCAGCTAGATTGGCTGGGCAAGAGCCCCAGACATCCTTGTCTCCTCCCCAATGCTTGGATTACAGGATGTGCCATCATGCTTGGCTTTTTAAATGAAGGAGATAAAACTCAGGTCTTTGTGCTAAAGAAGCAAACACTTTACTGACCAATCCATCTCCCCAACCTCAGATGCTTGTAACTTCTCTCACAATTTTGTCATAATATTTCAGATGGCTGATTTGTAGATCTCTGTTAAAGCTCTCATGCAGGGTATCGAGGCGAAGATGTCCACCACAGGTAACAGCTTAAGGGAAAATCACACTGGTGTGGAATGTTATAGACTAATTGTGTGTTCAGTACCTCACATTTGCATACTGAAGCCCTCACTCTCAATGGGAGTACATTTGGAATCAAGTAGTTCTTTTAAGCTTAAAGACACTTTATTAGGTAAAGATATAATTAGCGAGAAGAGGAAGAAATGTCAAGAGAACATATCTATAAAGCAGCTATCTACAGACCAAGCAATGAGCCTCAGCATAGGCTTAGTCATTGGGAACCTTGACCCAAAATTCTCACCTTCAGAAATGCAAGAAAATGTCTATGGGTTAAGCCATTCAGTCTACAGTGTTCTGTTATGGCATCTTAGTAAGTATTGGATGGGATATTTGCTACTATGAATGGATGAGTGAATGAATGAATGATGAGAAAGGGGCACAGTGAACGAAGTGCTTGCTCCACAAATATGAGGACCCTGGTTTGTATCCCTCATTTCCATTGTTTAACAAAGTGTGGCAGTGTGCAACTGTAACCAGAGCCTTGGGGACAGGCAGGCAGAGGACCCTTGAGGCTGACAGGCCAGCCAGCCTAACTGAATTAGTAAGATCCAGGCTCAGTGGAAGAACCTGCCTCAAAATTTAAGGTGGAAAGCAATCCAAGGTTGACATCTGGCATCTCTCCAGATGTGCACACAGAGATAAGTGCAGCAGCAATACACACATACAAAAAGAAACAATGAGTGTATGAATGAGTGAATGAATGAATGAATGTATCTCCTGCTCTTTTGATCTCTTTTATACAAGGTTTCTGTCTTCTGCATCTGTAGGTTTAGAACCTTCATTGTCAACTTGATTTCGGGTCTAAGTGATGCAGGAGAAACTTGAAGTAACAAAATTGATGCTATGAAGGATTTACTAATAAACTTACTTTGCAAATATTAACTCACCCAAAGTAGAATTTAGCTAAAGGAGTACTGCCTTCAATAATCCTGTGGTGCACTAACCAGGCTTGTTAGGAATGGTAGGAAAGAGAATTTTGAGCCATAATTAAAGTTTAGAGGTGCTGAGAATTTTTCTGCTAATGCTTATTCACCACAATTGACCTTCAGTTAAGCTCCATCCCTATGACAAAAGAAGATAAACTTGACATATAATGCATCTCATATGGTCTAAAGATTTGCCTCTAAAGGATAGTTCAAGGGGGCAGCACTGAGTCACAACCACCATTGACCCCCAACGCATTTCAGAAAGGGCATAATTCTGTCAGATGGGCCAGACAACCCCCAGTAACAACCATTTGAAAGAACAACATTGGTGTGCTTAAGAAATAATTCCGGTAATATTTTCTCTATGTAAATACCAGATCTGCCCAAGTGGCTGGACTTGCAGCCTCCTGTCTCTATTTAAATTGTTCACAGTGAAACCTGGAGCTGGGACCTGAGGGGGAGTTAAGGATGACAGTGAATACGTCATAAATAAGCCTAAGGCAAAAGTTCTCAAACTTCCTAACATTGTGATCCTTTAACATAGTTCTTCATGTTGTGGTGACCCAACCACAAAATTATTTTTGTTGCGACTTCATAACTGTAACCTTGCTACTGTTATAAATTGTAATGTAAATACTTGACATGCAGGATATTGTGAGAGACAATGTTGCATTTTAAGTTTTAATTACTATGCCTAAGAGATCCATGAAACAAAAATGTCTCTGATCTGCAAACCCCTTGCCCAAGGACAGTTTCTGAAATGCTGGAAGCTATTGCTTATGGGAGATAACAAGCTACATGTTTTTCATGCCCCTAAACAAGTTTGTTTGATCCATCTGCACCAATGTGCTTGATCACTTATGGTGGAAGGTTCACAAGCTGGAGGTATGTCCGGATGTATGCTTGGACCTGATGGGAATTTCAATGAAGTATAAGCTTCTGCAAACTGTGATTCTGGGCCATTTTCCCAGAAGCCTGTGTATGGACCTGGCCAGAGCCCATCCACCTGGCCAGTATTTAATTAAAGCTTGCTTCAAATTTGGTTTTAAACTGTGGTAGTGATGTTATTCTTGATGGGTGGGATTAATAATATCTGATATGTGACCCCTATGAAGGGGTCATTTGACCCCCCAGAGGGGTTGTGACCCACAGGTTGGGAACCCCTGGCCTAAGGTATATATAAGTTAATAAAATTTTCTGTCATGGCTGATCCTCCTTGGGCATCAGCCAGAGCCTGGTCCATGCTATATTAAAGGGTTTTTTTTTTTTTAATTTCTAAGTGTGAAATTTTATTTTTTCATTAGGAAGGCACAGTATTCCTATAACAGGAATAAGCCCACGCAGTCTGAGGGAAGCTTAATTTCGAAGCCTCTAAACTAGTGCATTTGGTAAAATACACCCTCCCTCTCAATTGCTGGTTTGAATCCCATCTTTCCATAGCTTGTCTTTCCCAGAATTGAATGCTGGCTTTGCTCTTAGCATTCTAACTAAGCATATTTGATCTTTGCCTTGATAAATGTGCGAGGCCCCACCTACTGGTTCCTTCCCCAGCGAGGCTGCTTGACATTGGACTAAAAGTACCATGAAGGTTTTCTACCAGCTGTTGTATGGAGCTTTTTCCTCAGGTCATAAGAGGCTGTCTTGGACTGTGGCCCCAGTAGCCATGGAAACTAGAGTAGAACAGTACAGAGGAAGCCAGGCCTGTGGTGATGGTAATGGAGCTATTGGCACTCCCTCGTAGATGGATAAGACTCAGTAGACCCTCAACTGAGACTGCAGCTTTTATTTTCCCACCTGCTTCCTCAGCTGCAAGCGGTTTTTGAAGATTAAAATGAAGTGGATGGTTAATTGACAGCAGGGTTAAGTGACTGTTTCCATGAGGTCATCATCCATGATAGGGTGGCACTTTGCAGTGATGCGTCTGTTTTGAGTCTCATAATGCTCCTGTAAGTCATCCCTCATGTATGAACTGTAAACATGTCTGATGAACCTGTTGGTCTTATCAAGTTGGATTTTAGTAACAGTATACTTCAGTCTGTCCTTGCTGGCAGACTATCTAGGCTACATATCCAGGGTGAACAGGAGTTTGTTTCTCCTTAGGAAAAGCTAACAAAACATCAACTTCTGCAACACCTTAGAAGTTCCCCTGGTCCTTTTCATGAAGAGTTGGGGGGTTATTTTTATTGTTGTTCATAGCCTACTAGATCATTTATTTGCATGTGGAGAAGAGGGAGCAAAGGCACAGTATCACTTTCTAGAATTGACTCAAGTAGGCTAGGAACTGTGTGCACACTTAGCCAAATGCTCCAAGGACATATGTATATAAATCTGTGTATTCAAGCACAGCACATTTCAAATGGTGATTTCTCAAACACAGATGGATCCACCTTTCAAACTCTTGTTCAGAGGCTTCCAACAGATGAAGAGGCAGTTTCCCCATGGCAGCAGCCATTGAAATGTTTAAGCCATTCTCTGAGGTTGTTATGGTGTTTCAGACCAGTGGAAAAAGACCAGAGACTCAATTCAAATTGTAATTAGCTAAATTTATTAAAAATTACTGGCATGATAACAGCCTTAAAGCCAAATTGAAGGCATGCCACCCAGAAGGGGCTGAAGGGAGAATATTTAAGGTAGAGACCACAATTATCTCATTTCTGTGGAATTTTCAGCTGTGTGAGAAACTGCTAAACTCCCCTCAGCTACATGAGGACGTGTCTCTCTTGCCCCGTACACAGCAACAACAGCTGTCTCACTTCCCTGTATAGAGCAGTGATAAATGGGTTTTATAGAAGCTAGGGCAAGGCTTAATGATCTCATAGCAGTTACACCATTCTGGGGAGGGTGCAGGTTGCTAGGAGTCCATCTTTCAGGAATTAAGGCAGAGGCCAATGGTTACTAAGGAGGGTACCTGGTACAGAAAGGAGTTTCCTTTAGCCATCCCAAGATCAGGAGCAACAGTTAGTGAAACTTATGACAGTCAAGAAAGGTGCTCCATTTAGAAAAAAAAGAAAGAAAGAAAGAAAGAAAAAAAGTCGACAAAACTCTTACAACTATCTGTTTCAACAGAACATTAATATATTAGATTACAGTTTCAGGTTACATGTGATAAAAAAAATTACAGATTATTGAAAAGAATTTAAAATAACTGACAAGGCAACTTTTGGGCCTCAAAGACCCACATATATCTGGGTTAACATCTCCATCATCATCCTTATCCAAACACATTCTACTTATGCCAGAAGGATGCTCTGTGGGCAAGATATACAAAAGCTCTGATTTTTATAAATTGTATGTTCTATTAGTGAGAATAATTAAGAAAATAATTTAGCAAATCATTGGAATCATAAGTAATTATAATTGCTATGCTACAAAAGAGAAGTATTCTGTGAATGGAGTGCTCAAATATTTAGCAACTGACCCAGACTGGAGATCCAAGAACAACTTCTCTAAAATGATGACATTGTGTTGACATCTGGCATAGAAAAAAAAACCTGAAGAGGGAAGTGGAAAAGTAGAACCACAGAGGGAACAGGCCATGAGAAAATCTGCCCCAAACACAGGCTATTAGGGGAGTCTGGGGCCAAGGTCTCAGGCATTCATTCATGTTCTCCATCCATCTCAGGTGGGTTGAGATGATGGAAAGCTGTCTGAAGTAGGGAGTGTTAAGGTGAGACCTATGAAAACAAGATTCATGTGACAGTTCCAGAACTAACTAGAAACAGTTAAACAGGATTACTATTTATTGTTAACTTGACATGACCTCAAATCACCTAGGAGAAAAGGCCTCTGGTCACTAAGTATGTCTTGATCATGACCTTGGTCATTAATTTACTCATTATTCATTCAATTTGCAAACCCCTATTTGTTGTGGATTAACCTTTTGTGTGGCACTAGACTTCAGCAAGGGAATACAGAACTCCTGCCCTGCGTGAGTTAATACCTAACAAATGACTTTATTACTTACTATGACATTTTAGAAAAGAAAACCGTGCTTTTCATGTTTATGTCCATTATTGTACTCCCCAGATTCGACCAAAGGTAGATTAAAAACCTCTTACAAAACTAAGAATTGTATGTGTCCTGATATTTCTTGTCATTTTTCCCTAAGCAGTAAGAACAGCCAATATTTACATGGCATTTAGACCATATGACATTTTGAGCAATCTAAAGCTAGCTTGAAGGACATGGGAAATTGTGTGAAGGGCTTTATGCAAGCCTTGCTCTGGAGAGTCAATGACTCTGTGAATCTATAAGGGCCAACTTGCCTAGAGAGCCCAAGGGACCACCATGCATGTTGTACATGCCCTATCTTCTTAGTTTTTAGATAATTGTTGAAATCCGGCCTCATTTTTACTGGCCACACTCATGAGAATGGCCAATAATTTACACATCTCCCTTTCTCATCTTTAGGTTTGTCTTCTTAGTGTCTTTTAGTTGTCAGAAATTGTGAGCATCTTTTGATAGAACCACAACCATGTGACTTAGTAGGAGGGACATGATGCATTTATTAACTTGATACTTTAGGACCATGTGAACTTCTGACAACTTCATAGGACGAACTCAGATAGTAGCTTTAGCTTTCAATGTGTGTGTGTGTGTGTGTGTGTGTGTGTGTGTGTGTGTGTGTGTGTGTGTTTAGAAGCTAGAAGACCGAGATCTGAGACCATCGTGTCACAGTATTGAGGTATTGGTAGTCACCCAGTTTCTACTTGTTTTCCTATGTCCTTAGCTTGAGACGTTCGTGGAACAGGAGGTGGGGGAGGGGAAATCAAAGGACAGAGGGAGAGAGGATAAAACAGAAGATTAGCACAAACATGTCTTCGGAATCACCCCTAGAAAACCAATTCAACTTTGTGACTTAATCTAATCCTAATTGCCACAAAAGTCCCCATCTCCACACATCATCACACCAGGGATGAGAGGTCCAATGCATGAGTCATGTGGGGAACCCAAGGTTCAGTCCACAGCAAAGCTCTACACATGGAAAGCACCCTCATTAACTAGAAGAAAATTCATGTTATTACTCAAGGTGGGAATCAGAGTCTGGAGGGTCCCCCTGGGATTTCAAATGTTCCAGAACAAAGCATTGTGGTAGAAATAGAGGGTATTTCCTGGGTGCAAGTGGGTCAGAGAGCCTTCCTTCTGGGTCATGAGAATCCTGTTCCTTGATGAGTCAGTTACATAGCAGCTGACAGTTCTTCTGCACTGGGCACCAGGGCTTTTCTCACACAGGCTCTGTCCTTTACTCGTAGTACTGGGCCTGCAGTTTAAATCTTTCTCTATTCTTGGTTTCTTTCCTATGTTAATCTCACTGTCTTTGTTATTAACTCTTCTGCCCAGCAAGGCATTGTTTCTTCCTTTAGTCTTTTACACTGGACTTGGAATCTGGGGCCTCACTGGTACTGGGTTTTAGCTCCGCCTGTTGCCTGCCTACTGGTTGTACCATGTTGCAATGCAAGGTTTCTGGTCATCCTTGAGAGAGTGGCTGTGGCCTTTTGATACCAGCCACTGCAGACTCAGCAGGAAGGCAGGCTCATTGGGGGGCTGCAAAGGCAAAGACCAAAAAAATGAGGTGTCAGCTGGAGGACAGCAAATCCAGTCATTAGATGGTGTTGCTCTAGTCTTTAGCGAGGAACTGCGGCCAATGGAGAGAGACGAAGCATAAGCATCTTCAGCAGCTAGATAGTGTGGTCCTTGGTGCTTACCGCTTTCCTTATTCTCCATCACTTCAGCACTCTCCTCTGTAACTTAGCCAGGATCTTGTTAGGGTAGCATTTTAAGTCTCACCTAGGCCTGCTGAATCTGAACACACAACCCAGAGGTAAGCAGCCAAGCAATTTGTAAGAAGTTGATGGTTTGGGAACACTGCTGTGACATTTCGAGTCACAATACACAGTGCTGCAGGTAGAAAGGACAAAAAGCACACTGCTGTGTTACAGCTCTTCAGTAAACCATTACACACACAAGCCAGTTCATTTCAAGGGAGAAAGGTAAGGCCTACCTGAACTGCTCTTGCATGCATGAAGAGTCTCCCCTGGGTTCCACACTGAAAGATATGTGTGAGTGTGCATGTGTGAGTGTGCATGTGTGTGTGTGTGTGTGTATGTGTGTGTGTGTGTTTGTGTGTGTGTGTGTGTGTGTGACGGGGGTGGTTCATGTGTGTGGTGGTATCTGTGCAAGTGTATGTGGTGTTTGTGATCTATGTGCACAAGTCCATGTGGATGCCTGCAGAGGCCAGAGCAGGACATCTGACATGTTTCTCTATTGTTCTCCATCTTTCATTAAACTGGAAGCTCATTATCTTGGCTAGACTAGTTGGCCAGTAAACTCTCAGGGATTATTTGCTTCTGCCCCACTGTGGGGATTCAAGCACCCACTGCTGAGCTTAATGTTTCACAAACTCAGCTGCCTGAGCTTGCATAGCATGCACTATTACCCACTGAGTGGCCTTCCAGCTCTGAAAGGCATTTTTTTTTTTTAGATCATACTTGGTTGTATATACACAAGTGTTATTTGTTGTGTCCTAGAGCTCTAGTCTTGGCCACTTAGCTCCAACAATGCCCCCAACCCCTCCTCTAGCCTCTGTTCTGATTTCTTTTAATTTTTAAAATATTTATTCTTTTAATTTTGAGAAAGTGTCTTATACATCTCAGGCTATCCTTGAAATCATTATGTAGTCAACAATGACATACAACTTTGGATTCTTCTGCCTCTGCCTCCCAAGCGCTGGTATTATAGGTGTGCACCACAATGTTGGCTTTGTAAAATACTAGAAATTGAACCCAGGTTTTTGTGAATGCTAGTCAAGCATTCTACTGACTAGGCTACATCTATAACCTAAAATTAAAAATTAAGTTTCCTAGTATGCAATTTGATTGACTTCTTAAACATTTACTTAACAATTTGATTTTAATTGGTATGTCTAAACTTGATAGTTTGTTTTTGTGTTTTTGAATAGGGCTCATATGTCTCAGGCTGACCTCAAATTTGCTTTGTGGCCAAGGATAACATTTAAGTTCTGATCCTCCTTTTTCCACCTCTAGAGTGCTGGGATCATAGGGTTTCCCACCACACCCAGTTTATGAGTGACAGGGGATCAAACATGAACAGCGTGCATACTAGGCAAGCAATTTGATGGACAAGTTTGACCTTCACCTTTGCTATGATTTCTTTTATAAATTTAATTTTATTTAGTGTATGTGCGTGTATATGTATATGCATGTGTATGTGTACAAGAGCGTATGTTGGTGTAGGTGGAGATATAAGAAAACAACTTTTGGGAATTGGTTTTCTATCTTCTTTTATTGGGTTCAGCGAACCAAACTTGGGCCTCCAGACTTATTCAGCTAGCACTTTCTGCTGACCCATCTCACTGGCCTTCTACCCTAATTTCTGACATGATTATTATCTGCCAACCTAACAGCCAGAATTCATTTCCTTTAGCACATATAACCAATCCCTACCCTACAAATTCAAATCAAACCAGATGTGCTGAGACTTTTATTGACTATATTATGTAACAAACTGAATTACCAGAAGGCTCAAGCAAAATTAATCGAAAATTAAAGTGTGGTAAATTTAAGCCTCCCACTATTTAAACAGGCTTAAGAGGTTACCAGAAGGAAAAAAAAAAGATAAGTCTGTTTGAGTTATAAAAAAAAGAAGCTAAGCTAAATTGAGGCTGGAAATTCTGGCCTTTGACCAGCACTTTGTTTTTTAAATGAAGTATCAGTTGCTTTACTGCTTGGGGGATTAAAAAATAAACCTACTTACTTATGTATAAATATAATACTGGCAAATGACTGTATGGAAAAACTCTCATGTAGACTTGGAAAACAGGCCTTGTGAAAAAGGAAAGAACATCAGTCTTGAGTCAGCCAGATCGGCTTCATGTCCCAATGACCACATGCAAGAGCTTGGCTGTTTGTACTTGCTGAGTTAGGCTTTTTGATTATATGTGGGATAGGATAGGAGCATAACTGATGAATGTCGGTGATGCTGAGTAAATGAGATTGATTGTTTGCGTAGAGAGCCTGACGCCTGCTACAGATACTCAGTGTAGATGAATTAGTCATTTCAGGGGGAAATGTTGACTGAAGAGTTACAGCAGGAGTCAGAGACTGCCTGATGCTGAAAAACACATGCCAAGTCCGTTCTAGTTGAACATAAGAATTTACCTCTGTGTTCAGATTTGAACTTCACAGGAGACTTTGAAGTAGGATGGGAAAGATAAATATTTTTCCAAGTTAATAGATGGAGAGGGAAAGCTATGGGTAAAGTTAAGTGAGGACTGAAGACCTTTATGGTCCACAGTGGAGCAAGAACTGAATCCCAATGATAAGTTTTTGCACACCGATAAGCCTTTTCGCTGACACAGCAATCCATATCAGACCAAACAGATGGCATTAGAAAAAGCCCCGGTTTAATGGGTAAAGAATTCCTGGGTGATTCTCCAGCTACCCAGAGAGGAGACAGGGATGGGAGACTGGAAAACTACATGTTTGTTTTCTGGGATGAAGCTTAAATACTTTGTAGGAGTGGTCTTGAGCCTCTCTGTGGAAGGAGCTGTGTTTGGCTGGCCTTGAAGGGGCTGGTTTGGGGAAAGATGTGCTGGGGGATGTCTTTCTGTATGCTGCAAATGTATGTTGTTCCCATTGATTAATAAAAAAAATCTGCTTTGGCCTATGGCAAGGCAGCTTAGAGGCAGGCTGGAAAAGAGATAGACAGGAAGAGGAAAGTCAGGAGTTGAGAGAGATGCCAGCACCGCCAGAGGAAGCAAGATGTGAAAGTACTGGTAAGCCATGGCCTCATGGCTACTTATAGATTAATAGAAATGGATTGAGTTATAAGAGCTAGCTACTGAGAAGCCTGAGCCATTAGGCCATACAGTTTGTAAGTAATATAAGCTTTTGTGTGTTTACTTGGATCCTAACATCTGTGGGACCGGGCAGGACACCGGAAAACTTCTGACTACAGAGATAGGGGAGGGGAGTTGAGGTGGATCTTCCTCCTAAAGTCAGGGGCTGTGCCCCCTCCATTCCCCCAACCACAAGAACTAAATACTCTCTAACCAATACACATTGCTCCTGCGTCCTATGTCCTGCTTCTCCTCACTAGTTCCCCACTGGATCCAATCAGATATGAAAGACAAGAGGAGCTCTGGGGAGAGCCAACAGAACACCCATTCCTCAATGTGGGGCTCTGTTCTATTCCACAAGTCCATCTGATGGCCCTGGGGCAACAATCTGCAGCTAGAGGACATTGAGGATATTTTCTGCTTGTTCAGAGAAGAATTGGCAGGGCCATCGTGTGTGTGTGTGTGTGTGTGTGTGTGTGTGTGTGTGTGTGTGTGAGAGAGAGAGAGAGAGAGAGAGAGAGAGAGAGAGAGAGAGAGAGAAGAGAGAGACAGAGAGAGAGACAGAGAGAGAGACAGAGAGAGAGACAGAGAGAGAGAGAGAGATGTCAAAGTATGAAGGCTAAAGTTGGTTCTATTCTTTTACCATAGGATCCCAAGACCAAACTCAGGCTGCCAGGCATATACCACGATAGCTACTACCCTCCAAGCCACTTTGTGGGCTCCCCAACTTGATATTTTGAGACAGAATCTCTCTTTCAACATGAAACTTATCATTTCAACTAGACAAGATATCCAGGGAGCTTTTGGCATTCTGTATTCATTCACAATGCTGAGCCTTCAGGCATTAGAACTATCCATGCTTAGCTTTTATGTGGGTATTGGGGATTTGAACTAAGGTACTCTTGCTTGCATATCAAGTGTTCAACTCACTGAGCCATCTTCTAGGTCCAACATGTGCTTTTTACTTTACAAGGGGAGTGGAAGGCTACCTTACACAGTGTGTCTATTCCAGGCAGTCTTCATCTACAAGGTTGAATCTCTTATCTAATTAATACCAACACTAAGGTTGAGTAAATGACTCTATGTACAAGGAACTTCTGAGGGACTAATTGCAACTATGGATCTCTCTTCCCACCATCAGATATAAAGTCCACTGATAAAGTATTTCCTGGGATCTTGTGTTGGCGTTTTATCGGAAAATCAAAGATGCACTTAGAGATCAGTGAGAAAGAACCTAAATGGAGACATACATAGTGCTTGTATATACACACATGCATCCATGTCTGTGCACACATATGACTGTGTAACTGTGTGTTTCCTTGGTCAGGAAGAAAAAAAACGAAGTGACTGTGCTTAGTGAGAAAATAAATATACATATGTGTGGTACTTTCTGGACAACGGGTAAAGTCACTCTTTCCTATTAATAATAACTTTCATCTCTCCTTCCCTCGTGAAAGAAAGGTCATGACTGGCCAGAACGATAACTTCCCGTTATGGCCTCATTCCCTCCCTTCCTCCATTCTCCCCTATACAGTACAGACTCCTCCCTTAATAAGCCTTTGGAGAGAGTGAGAAAAGAAAACAGGGTTCATCAATTTCCCTAATGGCTCTTTTAGAAAGCTTTTTTTAAAAGAACTTTATATTTTTAGATCTTTTCAAACAATGCATCTATTAGAAGGTTGGCAAGGGCCTTGTGGGATTTAGGGAAACTTTCATTAATAAAGATTGGGAATGATTTCAAGGTCAGTGTCAAGTGTCTTCAAAGAGCTTGACTTCAGAGCTGTAGACTGAGCAGCCAGTCTCACTCCACAGTTAACCACACCGACAGTTCCCAGGTGTGGTGGTTTGAATGAGAATGGCCCCCTAGGCTCAGATATTTGAATGCCTGGACCTCAGTTGGCAGAATTGAGGAATTTAGGAGGTGTGGCCTTATTGGAGAGGGTATGGCCTTGGAGGAGATGTGTCACCAGGGGTGGGCTTTGAGTTTGCAAAAGTCTACACCAAGCCCAGTCTCTCTCTGTTTCTCTCTCTTTCTCTGCCTCCGACTTGTGGATCAGATGTAAGCTCTCAGCTTAAGCAATCCCTTCCTTCCTGGTGCCATGCTCCCCACCATGATGGTCATGAACTCACCCATGGAAACTGTAAACAAGCCTCCAATCACATGCTTTCTTTTTGAAGTTACATTGATCATCCTGTCTCTTCACAGCAATAGAAAATTAACAAAGACAGGAGGAGGGAAGCTTGTCTGACAGAGCCAGGCTTATGTTAGCATCCTGATACTGATGGTCTTTGGTCTGGATACTGATGACTGTGAGCTCTCAAGACAGTGCTGCCCAATGGTTGTTCCTTCAGTGTTTATGTGAAGGTTAGAGGACAATTTGCAGGAGCCTATTCTCTGTTTCCACCACACGAGTCCCAGAGATTGAAACCAAGCCATCACCAGCTGTAGTTGAAAGATTTCTCCAGTCC
The DNA here is from genome assembly GCF_949786415.1 of Peromyscus eremicus. Taxonomy (NCBI): domain Eukaryota; kingdom Metazoa; phylum Chordata; class Mammalia; order Rodentia; family Cricetidae; genus Peromyscus; species Peromyscus eremicus. The sequence continues at coordinate 75,404,386 of NC_081431.1, read as the reverse complement.
TGCCTGGCCCTACAGTCCCTCGTTTCTCCAGCCTGGCCCTGAGGTCCTGCGGCTGCTTATAAAATAATAATTCAGAGGCTTAATATGATTTACAAACTGTATGGCCTATGGCAAGCTTCTTGCTAGCTAGCTCTTATAACTTAACCCATTTCTATTAATCTATAAGTTGCCACATGGTTGTGGTATTACAGGTCTGCTGGCATCTTGCTGCTCCTTTGGCCGAGGCTGGTGTCTCTTTACTCTGCCTTTCTCTTTCCTGTCTCTCTCCTTTTATTTCCTGCCTGCCTCTAAGCTACCTTGCCATAGGCCAAAGCAGCTTATTTATTAACCAATGGGAACAACATATATTCACAGTGTACAGAAAGACAGCCCCCAGCAATCATTCTTGACAGCAAGTGCCCTAACTCACTGAGCCATCTTGCTGGTCTTTTTCATTGATTTTTAAAAAACATGTGTATTAAAAGTAGACAGTTTTCCAACAATCTCTGAAAAGGCCCTTTCTGTACTTCTGCTGCTTTATACTATGTATTGATGTGAATTAATGTCCTCAGCACTGATTGTTACAAAATAGAAATATCATAAACTCTAAAAAAAATCTGAAATGCTCTATGCCCTATAGTATCAAATATTCATGCAAGATTTGATTCCTTATTTAAAAGGAATAAGCATATCTATTTCATTAAAGAATATAAAACAGGTCGAAATTATCTGTAAATAAAATAAAGCCTTTCTCTATTGTGTACTCAACAACCAGTGACTACCTTATCATTCTGATAATATCAGAGAACCTTCTGCTGGAGTTCCTTCAGATGAGCTGGCCTCCATCTCTGATGAGAACTATACAGCTTTTATTGTTACTTAGATTTCACCTTTGTGTTTCCTGGACATTTATATTAGTAATTTTGTTGTTCTTGCTGCTATGACAAAATACCTAACAAAAGTAGCTTACTGGAGTAAAATTCTATTTTGTTCTGTAGTTCTATGATACAGTGAGTCATGGCAGGGAACCCATAGCAGCAGGGACATGAGACAGCTGCTCAGAGTGTATCCAGTCAGGATGCAGAGAGATGAATGCCGGTGCTCTTGTCTCTTTCTCCTTTTTCTTAAGTCTGGGAAACGAGTCTTTGAAAAAGTGATCCCATAGTTAGAGTGAGTACACACACACACACACACACACACACACACACACCCCTTCACAATCATTTCCATGGTGATTCTAAATACTGTCAAGTTGATAATCAAGATTAATTATCAAGACATCTAATGGGCTTCTTTCATTGGTATCTATTTAAGTCATCTTAGGCAGAGATGGAATTACCACAGTGCTGTTATATACAGATCTCTATGTTCTATGGTTTTGAGAAGCTACAAGTCCAAAATCTTGTGGTCCTGGCACACTTATTTCCTACTGAGGGTCACTATTCAGCTTGCTAACGACTGGCCACCTTCTTTACTTCCTCACATGGTCTTTCCTCACCATACGTTGTGGATAAGATGGACAGTATGATGGCTGTTCTTGGTTGTCAACTGTACTACATCTAAATTAATTAAAATTCAGTGGCTGAGCAGACCTGTGAGTAATTTTCCTTAACTAAATCATTTGAAGTGTGAAGATCCACCTTTAATCTGAATCTTTTGAGGTGAAAAGATACACTTTTAATCTGGGCCACATCATCTGGTGACAGCCTATATTACAGACATAGAAGGAAGGAACATTTTGCTCTTTGCCAACTTGCCCTCACTCTGGTGACAAGTCCATTTCTTCATCAGCATTACAGCCTACTTCTTCAGGATTCTGGTGTACACTGAGACACCCAGCCTCATGGAATTTAAAACTACTGGATTCTTGTTCTTTTCCCATTGTTATAGTAGCTAATCTGCAGCCTGTAAATGACTCTAAAAAGTCTGCTACACACACACACACACACACACACACACACACACACACACACACACACACACTCCCATTCATTCTGTCAGTTCTGTTCCTCTAGAGAACCCTGAATAATGGAGATTGACAAAAGACAGAGACTCTGAGAGAGAGAGAGAGAGAGAGAGAGAGAGAGAGAGAGAGAGAGAGAGCTTAAGAAACTTAAAAAACCTCTCTTTTTAAAAGGCTGCTGTTACATCAGATTGTGTCCCTTTTGATAGATCTTAATTTAACTTTAGTTTTCTGCTAAAAATTCTATCAAAGCATATGATTGCTTTGGGGGAATTAGAATCCTCAAATTTATGGTCCCCCTGCCTCTGTCTTTCTAGTACTGGGATTACAGACATGCTGACCCATTAGGAAAGCCTAGAACAACCCTGGCACTGCCTTCTTATAAAGCTCAACAGTCAGTTTCTCTACTTTTCTGACCTTAGACTACAACAAACTCTTCATGTAACTCTGGAACAGTCACAAGTGTAATCATTCGACACACTTGTGTTCAAATGAGGGCTTTATATGAGGTTCCAGACTTAATAGAACATGCTATCTACTCATTCAAAGGCCAATGGGGACAGATAAGCACTTAAAAGCTGAGAGTGGGGCATGGCAGACAGCCTAGTTGATAAAGTACTTGCCTTGAAGGCATGAGGATCTGAGTTGATCCCCAGAACCTACTAAAAAGAGCAGATTGCAGTGATGCATGCAGTAGTGTTGCACTCTTATAATCCCAACATGTGGGAGGAGGAGACAAAGAGTCCCTTGGGGTTCACTGGACAGTCAGTCTACACTACTTATCAAGTTCTAGGCCAGTGAGAGGCCTGTTTCAAAAAACTAGGTGAACAGTAACTGAGGGATATCCAAGCTTGACCTCAGCTTTCCATATGCAAGTTTACACACACACACACACACACACACACAGAGAGAGAGAGAGAGAGGAGAGAGAGAGAGAGAGAGAGAGAGAGAGAGAGACAGAGACAGAGACAGAGACAGACAGACAGACAGAGACAAAGAGAAGAGGAATGCAGGAAGAAGGAGGAGAGAGGGAGAGAATGTTGAGAACAATAAAGTATTAGATCACAAGGTTAGGTCATGTTTCTCTAGTGTACAATGAAGGAGATACCCATATATGATTGTAAAGAGGATTCCAAGGAAATCTGAAATATTATCAGATAGAGATATGAGTGAGAAAGGAAAGCAAAAAGTCACTTGGTGCAAAAAAAAGACAAATAACCTTCAGACAATCTAAAAGCTCCAGAAGCTGAGTAAGAAGTATCTAGCTGACTGTAACATAAAATCGGCATTCAAGCAGGGGATAGTATTTATTTCTTTCAAAACAATAGCTTTTTTGTCCTTGAAAACATCAAATATATGTGAACTATAAAGTACAGTGCTTAAAATAAGAGTTGTGCTGGATATATATGAGATTAGAGTAAAAGTGAGGTTTGCCAGTGAGCATGAATTTAGTGCTTTGATTGCTTGTCATAAGTCCTGAATAAGGAGATTGAATGAATAGGACTTGGGTCCTGCATGGGCTGGAAATCACTGTGTGCACATGTTACACTGTGCAACAACTATTTGTCATTGTTTTTCAATTAGCCCTGTGTCATTATTGATATGTGGTAGTCACTCAGACTTACTCATTTGATTTATACCCCAAATAGTCTAGGAGGTGTTGACATTCAATTACTATACTCTTACTCACCAGTCAGGCATGACTGGAAAATTCCTTGAAGTTACTATTTTAGGCAGGTGATCATTAAATATATTATGATAGAGAAAGGCCAAAGTTCCAGAATCTTCTTTACCATGATAGCAACTTCTCTTCCCAAAGCCTAATTCATATATTTTAAGATAATTTGGTACTAAGTTGGTATTGTCACAAGAGAAGTCTTCTGACAAAAGTTGGAAGCAGCAATAGTTGAAGGAAAAGCAAACTTCAGATATGCTCCTTCCTTCCTTCCTTCCTTTCTCCCTCCCTCCCTAACTCCTTCCTTCTCTCCCTCTTTCCTTCCTTTCCTTTTCCCTTTTTTCTTTTTAAAGAGGAGGTCACATATAACTCAGTATGGCCTATATCTCACTGTGTTTAATTTTTTATCCTCTGTCTTCACTCCCTGAATTCTAGGTTACAGGTGTGTCATACACTCTGGGTTTGTGCAGAGCTAAAGATCAAATCAGGAGCTGCACACATGCTGTACACAGATTATGCCAGCTAAGCTCATCTCTAGTCCTGGGGTTGAATTTTCTTGGCATAATTTCCCAGAAACCTCAGGTTCAGCATCTATGTCTCATACCTCTTTCTCCCCTCTCCTCTAGATGCATTTATTTCTGTCTGTTCAACTAAAGAAAAGTAAAAGAAAGACTTTAGTCTGCTATTATAACCTTCAAAGCCTTGTCATTTATCAAGAATTTTGCCTGTGATATTGCCTGGAATAGTCTTCTTGTGTCTCTATAACCTTATTACAAACTCTTGCAAACATTCCAGGCAGGTGAGCTCCCAGAGAGTAATTTAAAATGCAGTGAAGCTGTGGTTCAGGTGGAGGGTATAATGGAGGTAGGAGGGATCGGGAAGATTTCAACTCCAGACTCTTCCTTCTGTCCATTTTTATGAGTTACTTTTTACACTGTGGTGACTAAAGCAACCTCAAGAAGGGAGGGTGAATTTCGTCTGACAGCTTTTCAGGTACAGTTGGTCTATCATGGCAGGGGAGGCAGGTGGGCAGCAGGGTCTTGAACAGCTGTTCACTTTACATCCACAGTGAGGAAGTGGAAGTCGATGCACACTGATGCTACTCCTATTTTCCTTTTCATCAGTCTGGTACCCCACCCCATGGAACAACTCCCCCCACTTTTGTGGGTCTTTTTAATTAACCCAATCCAGAAACTCTCTTCATGGATATCCTTGGAGGTTTGTTTTCTTGGGGATCCTAAATCCCATTAAGTTGACGATCAAGATTAACCTATCACAGCATTAAATTGTTAATGGCTTGTCCATCGCACCCAGACTGTCCCTGAGGATAAGCAACAGTCATTTCCTATACAACGCCAGTGGAGTTTAGAAGACTTGACAACTTTTCTCAGGAACTGTAGTTTCTGATGCATCTCCCAATGGATCTTCTCAGGAATACAGTGGGTGGATGATTTATTTGTAGGTTGATGAGGTGCCCATTTTCCAAGTACTGGATTCAAAATGAGTACTAGGCTAGTGATGCTGCATTTACAAAACATTCAGACAGGAAGACCTGGAGCTGGTGGCATAGTCTTTCACAACTTCATCTAAATCTCGGAGAAGTAGGATTTCGGTGCATCCTATTACTCGTTTCTTCGCTCCTCAACCTGCAGTTTCCTGGTGTTCAGGTATAAGGAAGCATGTAGCTCAAATTGGAAAGCATTGTGCCAAAGCTAGGCAGAACAGCCATCTCTCCTTGATTTATAGTAACTTGTTTCTGCCTCCATCTGAGAAGCTCATAGTTTGTCTTTGGTTGCAGGTGCAAAGCTGAGCAGATTCATGGTTTTAGCTGAGAAGACACAGCAAGCCACACGCTGTGTGAATTATTTTCATGTGGATAATATACTTAGGGGGCCTCTACTTGATCATGCCAAGCTTATCCTGATCTGAGCCTGGGATTCCTGTTTTGATTTTTAAAATTAACTTATTTATGGGTTTCTGTTTTTAATCCATGTATGTTCACTATGCACAGGCTGAATGTATTTTCAATACAAAATTCTTCCATAATGTCACCAATGATATTAAAATCTTTAAAATCACCTATATAGGCATCTATCCAACTATCCAAGCATCCATTTGTTCTTGTATGCTCTAGTGTTTAAGGCAGCTGTTGTTAGAAAGTGTTGCCATCTATTGCTAGTAAATACATATGGCATTGTTTGTGGAATTTTTTTACTTTGACAATATATACTTTTGTTTTTGACAATATACACAATACACACTGTGTGTGTGTGTGTGTGTGTGTGTGTGTGTGCTGTATAGATGTGTGTGACTGCGCAGACTCATAGTACACCTGTGGAGGGTAGAGAAAGCCATTGAGTGTATTTGTCTGTCAGTCTCCACCACAGTTCCTTAGACTGGGTTTTCCTCTGAACCTGCAGCTCACCATTGTGCCTATGTTGGCTGGCCAGCAGCTCAGAAGATACATGCTTTTCCCTGCACCCTCAGTGAGGGATGGTAGACCCAAGCATAGCCATGCCACTTTATTACATAGGATTTGAACCCAGGGCTTCTTGCTTTCACAGAGAGTGTTCTTACTCACAGAGCCTTTTTAATGTTAGAGGAAATTTACTGCAATGTGAATGAATGTGTTCATAAATGACCTGGCCCTGGGTAGAATAAGCAAGCACATTTATTGGTTTTGATTTCTATTTCAGTGATGACATCCCTCTGCCCTTAGAGGAAAGCTTTCTTACATAGTATGTATAATTCAGGCTTGAGAGTGAGCTCTGTAAACATCTGCCCCTGCAGTTTTCAAAGGACTCCAAGTAGATGCCTCAGGGTTACTTTGTGCTGAGGAAGAAGACGACTGAAGAGGTTTCTTCGGGAGCTGTTCCACTTCTCTTTTTATAAGTAGAGTCGGGCTTCACAGGATGACATTTTATTTTACTGTATTTATTTATTTTGAGTCTAAAGGTTCTCAATGCTTTAAAATGTCTTCGCAGAATGCTGATCTTTGCCCCACATCTCAGTAGAGTGCTCACCTCTCCTCCAGTGGGCCTCACAGGCTTCACAAGTATTCTGTGAGGCCTATCCAACCCTGTGCTGGTTCTCCACTCGAGAGGCTGATGCCACACAGGTGGAAGAATGACAGAAGATAGTTGCTGACACCAACCTTGGCCTTCACATGTGCATGCACCCACATGCATGTATAATTGCACACAAACCATGTATGCTCACCATGTATACCATATACATGAAAAATAGAAAAAGAGAAAAAAATGAAGGGCTTATTTCAGCTCATACTTTGGGAGGGTTTAATACATGACCAGTATATCATCTTGCTTTGGGGGTCAGTAGTGATGCAACACATTATGATGGGGATGCCTGAAAATAACATTGAGATCATGATAGGATGAAACAGGAGAGGAGAAAGAGAGTACTGAGTTTCCTTATTCTCTTCAAGGACATTGATAAGTATTTTTGGATCCCCTGTACTAGGTTTCTCCGCCAACGCAGTAAACCAAATCAAGCTGAATTAAAAGTTCCAGTTTAATAAGCAAAGCATTTCCAGGTGATCTCGGAGGAAGGAGAAATCACATGGCAGGTCTATGGACCAGAGCTTAAATACCCTGTAGACATGGTCTTGAGTGGCTCTGGGGGAGGAGTCGCCACTTGGTGGGCTTTCTGAGAGGTGGCGGGTGGGGTTTGGAATGGGGGAGAGTGAGGCTGGAGAGGAGCTTCCAACTTGAACAGACATACCCTGATACCAAAGACTGTTCACTAGTCCCCAGCTCTTAAAGAATCCACTACCTCTCCAAAAGGCCAAGGTATCAACAAATCTATAAAAAGAGAGATTCTGGGACATTCAAGATCCAGACTGTGGCAGCTTATAACCTAGGAGAAAGTAGCTGATGTAAGAAGACCCAAATATGATTCAAAGTGAAATTAAATGGCTCATCTGTTTTAATATATCATTGATGATGCAGGACTTAAATGCCTCTGGTCCTCAGTAGCAGGATGGGGCAGTTGATAGGGGGAAGAAAAAAATGACAGGCATCTACTGATAGGTAGATGAACCAATTTAATATGGTTGGAGCAGACAAATCTTCCCTCCTTCTTCATAAGGGTCAAAACAGGTTTTCCAGGGACAGTAGAACTTATTTATTTAATACAGATATATGTGACATGAAAGCCTTCAAAAATTCCTTGGGAAAAGAGTTTATTTTGATGCTACTAGCTTCAGTGAAGTACAGACAGGCACATAGAAATGTGAAATGGTGTGATCTAAGCCTATAGTCAGAGCCTGGGTCCTGGCAGTCTGAGCAAGCCTAGCTTGGCCATCTGTCCTCAGTAAGCCAATTAAAGGAACAAGAAAGAGTGAAAAAGCAAAGGAGGAGGACTGATCTAACAATGCTACACTGGGGAGATAAAGAGAGTGGTACAGTGACACCCCCTAGCTCATCTGTGGAGTACTGACACATGGTCTAGGTTTAAGTTGAGACCCAGTGGTATATATACATAGCTAAGAAGTCCTGCTCTAGCTGTGGGGTGTGGTCCTGCCCATCATCCTTGGATTGGTCCTCTCTAAAACGAAGTCTGATAAGTTGCAGGAACTATGAAATAATTTTCCTAGGACACGGGCTTCTCCTGCAGCTGGCACCAGGGCTTCATCCATTTCATTTCTCCAATTTCTTAGTGACCATTGTCTCAATAACCTGCTAGTGGAAGGGCGCATGCATATTTCTAGAATGCCTTCATTCCTGCCAGCATGGTTACACAAATAGCAACAGACTAAGAAGGAAGCTCTTCTGACTCTCCTCCATGATCTAGATAGTGCTACCCGCTCCCACATAATGTGACAGGACCTTCCTGCAGTGGCAGCTTTCAAGTGAAAAGGAAGGCGCAAATCTTCCTAGGTTTTATGCCTTATGTTGAGGAAATGGAGTCCTAGTTTCTATGATCCTCTTGAGGAAGAGATGGTCACAAGGTTTATTCTATGGACATTAGAGAAGTTAGAAGGCAGGATGGCAAGAGATCTAAAAAGGTAGGAAAGAGCTCCAGCGTGAGGCCTTTCATAATTTCCACTGTTCAAAACACTCAGGACACCAAGGAACTCTAATTTGGGTTAGCATATTCCCAGCTACAAGGATACCTGAACTTTAACCAATGTTAAAGTAGAAACAACTTTAAATACACATCTGTTCAAGCTCAAAGGGTGGCTTATGGGGTCAGAGAATCCTTGAGCTATGGCAAGGTTTGTCTCACACTGCAATTGCAGACCATAGACCAGGAAAGAAGGGGATAATGCTGCTGTTTTCTGCTCCATGATGGTCCTTAGCATTTGAAAAAAAAGACATGTATAATCCTACACATTAATTGCTGAAGCTGTTCATAAAGTAAGTGAAGAGTTTGGAGAGCAGCCTGTGGTTTTACTTAATGCCTGTTACCCTGTCTGAGGATATAAAAGGTTCCTTATAAAACATGGGTCAGAATCCTGGCCCTGTTTTATCTTGTTCCCTAGGAGTATCCAGTTGCATGGCTACTTTGTATCTTAAGCCTGAAACCAGGGAATATCCCAAATCCTCCTCCCAACTTGAAATTCTGACCAATCCAAACTCTCTTAAGTAATTCCAGTTCTACTACTGCAATTTCAGGACTCAATGACATTTGATGTTCCTCATCTTCGTGTGGAACTTCACAATGCCTTCTTTCTGTGAGTGGAGCAGACAATTTCCCTCTTGTATTAGTTGCTCTTCTCTCTGTTGTGTTAAAATACCCAAGCAAAATGTTTTGAAATGGAGGGTTTATTTTGGCTCACAGTTTGAAGGTACAGTCCACCATGGTGGGAAGGCAGGGCAGCAGGAGCTTGAAGCAGCTATCATAGTGCATCTATAATAAAGAAGCAGCAATGCTGATACTCTCCTCACTTTCTCCTTTTTCATATTCCAGGATCCCAGCCCATGGGATGGTGCCATTCACAGTCAGGGTAGGTCTTGAAATCTCAGTTAACTTCCTCTGGATGATCCCTCATAGACATGTGCAGAGCCTTGTCTCCTGTGTGATTCTAGGTGCTACCAAGTTGACAAACCCTTCTTTCTCTTACACATCTTCATGTTCACAACCAAGTTCCTACAACACTTTTCACATGTTTTATACACAATGTCTGTCTTACCTCCTTAACTATGTACCATCTACCTTGTGAGATGATAGGTGATATTATATGCAGTTGGTTTTCTTTTTCTCTTTTCTCTTTAGGAGGCCTGACACCCATCTCCCAAATGATTACAGGGAGACTTATTATTACTTATAAATTCCTGGCCTTAGCTTGGCTTGTTTCTAGCCAGCTTTTTTTTTAAACTTAAATTATCCCATCTACTTTGGCCTCTGGGTTTTTACCATTCTCTGTTTCTGTATATCTTTTCTTTCCTTCTTACTGTGTGGCTGGATGTGTGGCTGGGTGGTTGGCCCCCAGAATCTTCCCCTCCTCCTTTTCTTGCTTCCCTCTCTTTTTCTCCTTCTATGTATTCTTTCTGCCTGGCAGCCCTGCGTATCCCTCTCCTACCTAGCTATTGGCTATTCAGCTCTTTATTAGACCAATCAGGTGTTTGGGACAGGCAAAGTAAAGCAGCTTCACAGAGTTAAACAAATGCAACATAAAAGAATGCAATACATCTTTGCATCATTAAACAAATAGTCCACAGCATGAACAAATGTAACATATCTTCAACTAATATTCCACAACAGTTTTATATACTGGTTTCTCTTCAGATTGTATAAATATTTTACCTTTTACTAAATATCTCCATGGAGAAATTGTGTTATATTCATTTTCCTCTGTCCCTCGTAAAATGGTATACTGCATAACCATCTTGAATTTGTTGAATGAATGACAAGACACCTAATGCTTCCTCACCCAGTTACTATATTCCCTAAATTTTTAATACTTTCTCTTGTTAATGAGCATACTTATCCATTAGTAACCTCAAAGCAGATGGCTGCTCTTTGCTTTAGGGATTTCCAGTGCAGTGAGATGGCAAATGACAAAATGTGTACAAACAATGTTTTCTATACTCATTGTATACAATAATGAGAGAATGAAGAGTTTCTCAATTCCCAGTTCCTCACCACTCTATTACATGAAGAAAATAAAGGGCAGAGAATATAGCTCTGTTGGTATAATATTTGCCTAGAATGCAGGATAAATCCCCAGTACTATATAAAACTTGGCATGGTGGCTCATTATTGTAATGTCAACAATTAGGAGGAAAAGGCAGGAGGATCAGAAGTACAATGTCATCTCAAGCTCCATAGACTGTTTGAAGCTTCCCTGGGTCATCTGTCCTGTCACCATGTTGTCTCAATAAAAAACTAAACCAAAAACAAAGCAATAACAAACACACAAACAACCCCCCCTGCAAAAGAAATCAATGACAACAAGATAAACTGGAAAACTAAAACCAGAACAGTTCAAAATAGGTATGCAATCTCATGTTTCAACTTACTTTAAAATCTATAGCAAATACCTGCCCAGACTAATGTTGTTTATTTCAAGAATATTGGGTTTGTTTGTGAGGTGTGAGTGTGAGTGTGTGTGTGTGTGTGTGTGTGTGTGTGTAGATACCATAGGAATCTTATTAAAAGATTGTATGCCTATTCTTCTTTTCTAATGTTACATATATCTTTTCAATATTTTGCTTGTACTATATTCATTCTTGAGTACAGGGATGTTCAACTAACTCAGCACTGTAGAGCAATGAACCGAATAACCCTTTCTTTTGCTCTGAATCCCTAAAGTACAGTATGTTAGCACACTTCTTCTAAGTTATAGTAACCACAAATATCTATAGGTGTTGCCAGATATCCCTTTGGGAAAAACAACCAAATGTAGCCTCAAGCTAAGTACACTGCTACAGAAGCCCAAAGATGGGGCTTTGGTAGAGGTGTTCATTCCACTTCCCTGATCAACAGCTTTTAAGTAAAGGGCAGAATTTTGGCTCTTCATTACTACATAAGTCTAGAGTCAATACATCCCTTTTGCTATTTCCTTCTAAGCACTAGATAGCAATCTGTTCTTTAAATAGCTACCCAATCTTCCAGAATGCAGACATGATAATCAAATTTCTAGTTCCCCCTTCCCTTGTGAATGCCACTGCTGGTTTGTTTTCCTCTAGACATGGAGCTACAGAGGAGCACCCTGGCAGCCCTGTCACATCCTCTAGACAGGGAGCTACAGGGGAGCACCCTGGCAGCCCTATCACATCCTCTAGACAGGGAGCTACAGAGGAGCACCCCGGCAGCCCTATCACATCCCTTACCAGTTCATTTTTATGTCTGTGTCTTGCACTGAGATTTCTACAGGACCGTGTAGAACTATACAGTTCATGGATTTAAATATTGATGGGTGTTTAATCTGAGACAGAAATCAGCCACACTTTCACCAGCAGTATGGATGTGTGGCCATTCTTTTCCCTACTTGCTCAACAGCAGTGATTGCCAAGGCTTTGCAGTTTGTCTTTGATATTGGGTCTCATGTAGCCCAGGTAGGCTTCATACTACCTAGCTGAGGTCAATTTTAAATTTCCCATCCTCCTGCCTCTACCACCAAAGTATGGGGACTATAGGTATGCACCACTACCCCAGTTTATATGGTGTTGCTGATTGAGCCCAAGACTTCATCCATGCTAGGCAAGCACTTGACAGAGCTGCATCTCTAGATCCTACTCTAGCTTTTTTTCTCTGTGTGTGTTCTTTAAGATTTATTTATTTATTTATTTGTTTGTTTGTTTGTTTGTTTGTTTTTAATTACATATGTCTGTCTGTACAGTGTGTACACTTGGGTGCTGGAGCCCATGAAAGACAGAAAAGGACATTTCTGTATAAGAGAAGACACACTCTAAGTCACAGACATTGTGTGAGCTACAGTCCAGGTTGCTGAAACCAAATACCTGACAATAAGCAACTTAAGGGAGTGTCTTAGTGCTCTTCTGCTGTGAAGAGATACCATGACCAGGACAACTCATGAAAAAAAAGCCTTTGATTGGGGTTTGCTTACAATTAGAGTTTAGTCCATTATTATCATGCCAGGGAGCATGGTAGTGTGCATAGTGATGAGGACACACCTGAGGACTTCACATCCTGAGAGAGAGAGAGAGAGAGAGAGAGAAACAAGGCTGGACTTCTGGACTTGGCATGGGTTCCAACAAGGCCATACCTATTTGTACAAGGCCATACCTCATAATCCTTCTGACTCTATTGAACACTTTCACTCCCTGGTGACTAAACATTCAAATATGTAAGCCTACAGGGCCCATTCTATTTCAAACTACCTCAAGGAGTAAGGGTTTGGGTTTGGGTTGAAGATCCAGGAGATACAGGGAAGGTATGACAGCTGGTCACATTGCATCTGTAGTCAGGAAGCAGAGATGGATGAACACTAGCACTGAGGGTCAGTCTGTCTTCTTTTTCAGTACAGGATCTCAGCCTATGCAATGATACTGCCTACATCTAGGGATATTGCCATCTCAGTTAACAGAAGCAAGAAATTTCCTCACAGACATGCCTAGATGTTTGTGTCTTGTGTGATTCTATGTCCTATCAAATTGACAGTCAAGATTAATTCTCACAGAGATCAGGATGACACTCTAGGATATAGGGATTTCAACTCCTTTGTCAAATACATTGTCCATTACATGAATATTTATGGGTTACATAGTCAGAAAATGTTCATAATTTGACTACTTTTCAATTGTCTCTTACGGTCTACATGTGTGAGTGCATGTACCACACACAAATTGATTCTGAGACATATGCACTGATGAAGTGTGTCTAATGTCACATTAAGTCTCCTCAGTATTCAGGAATGTTCCATGACGGATAATGAGGTAAATTGTGAAGCAAATGACTGATTTGGCTTTAGGGAAAATGAACTCCTCCCTGAAGGGAGTTGGCTGAGCCAGGACCAGATGAACAATCACTCCAGAATACTGGTATCTTTTACATCTATTGGCATCTGCTCCTCAGAGGAAAGGCTGCAGGAGCTGGCTTACCGTGCAACTGGGTAGTATATATACCTAGTGGACTTCACAGGGCACCTGCTGAAATTGCCAGGTCCCAGAACAAAGGGTTAGATCCAAAACACATGGAAACAGTTTATTAAGAAAGAGGAAGCTAAACTCCTGTGGGCCGTGAGAAACCTAATCATTCACTGGGGACATTCACAGGCACTGAGCTCTCCTTCTCTGGCATTTGAGGACCAGCTTCTTCTCACTATCTGTTCTATGGGTGGATGGGTATGGGGGTTTCCTCCTCTGTCAATGGTTTCTCATATTGTTTGATACTGATGGTGTTTTATCCCAGCTCTAATCCCCTGCCATGAAGATGCAGGGGGAATGTCAGTATTGGAGCTAACAATGGAGGGAAGGGTGAGCACTTTTATCTTGTGTTTTTATTACCTTGCGAAATGAGCTAAGGAAGATTCATTTCTTATTGGAGTTTTGGGAAATATTCAATTTACAATGGCATGCATTCATTCTAGAAAAATATGATCGAAAATTTAACTTTCTCTTTCTGTGTATATGTATATGTATACATACATACACTGTGTACAAACATGTGTATGGGTATGTACCTGTGTGCAAATGACTGTGGAGATGAAGAGGTGTCTTCTTTGTTTGTTCTCTTGCTTATTATTTTGATTCAGTATTAGATAAAACTTGGGCTTAGCAATCGGCTAGCCTGACTGGCCCACATACCTCAGGGATCTCCCTGTCTCCCTATCCCCCTCACTATAGCCACAGCATACCTGACTTTCTATATGGTGTTGGAGATCCAAAACCAGCTCCTCATTCAACAAGAACTTCATTGGCTAACCTTTGTCTTAGTTGTGAGAAAGTAACTCTATTCTGGGGGCTAGCTAGGTTTTTGTTTATTTGTTTGATTGATTGATTGATTGATTTTTGCTTATTTGTTCATTTCCTGACAAGTGTGATTAGGATTTAGTAAAATGCTTTCTAGATTCTCGCATTGGGTAATCAGTTCCAATATTTAGTATAAAAGTTTAAGAGTTTTCTTTTCTTTCTGTTTTTGACACAAGATTTTACTATCCTCTTGTTTTATGCAAATGGTGAGATTACAGGCAAAACAAGTCCTGGCCTAGAGCTTTTAATATATTAGAGATCAACACAAAACAGGACATTGGATACTTCTGTTACAACTTCCTAAATATGAGGTTCTACAGATAAATTTTAAAGTGCTTACATAGTTTCAAAAATATTTGTTTTAATGTTTGTGTCAATGTTTTCATGAGTGTATGTATTCCTGTCTCCTGGAAATGACAGAAAAGGGTACAAGTTTCCTTGAAATGGAGTTACAGATCCTTATGAGTCTCCATGCAAAACTTGGGTTCTCTGCAAGATCCATAAGTGCTCTTAACCTCTGAGCCATCTCTCTAGCTCCAACATCAGTCTCATCGGTTATTTTTTTCTGCTAATTTATTTTTCATAGCACATGTATAAAGACAAAAAAATCTTTCTCACTTGGCAGTTAACAAACTTTCTCGAATCTCACCATATCCTACACAGGTAGTAACTATATGTGTCCTTGTGTCTTTCAGGAGTCAGAGCACTCATTAGTTAGCGCAGGTTAGTCTTCTACAAGCTTGATGATTAACTTATAAATACTCAGGTTGATCTGAGAAGTTTCTCTGTAGCCAAAGAGCAAAGGGGGCAGGTAGAAATATTGAGGGCTAGAGTAGTAAAACGGTAAGACATGGGCTTTGAGAGCTTTCCTAAGGCAGAGGTATGAAAAAGGACAGTAAACCCTGCATTTCTGTATGGTGTATATGTGGCAGTGGTCATGGAGTGGAGAAGGTCTGACCTTGTTTGAGGAACTGGGTGAAAAAATCTCATACTGACAACATCACAGGCCATCAATTGTTTTGCCATAGCCTTCCCGCGCAGTCGACCACTCTTGTGCAACTCTCATCTATAAAGAAGACTCCAGGGGGGTGAATCAGACTATGAAAGTAAAGTCAAGACCAGAGACAGAAAGACTAGAGGGAAGATAACAAGGAGAGCAGTTAGACTTGAAGTGCTGAGTGAATGCCTGAGGAACTTCAGCCCAGCAGATGGGTAATGAGGGTCTTTGATACAGCAGGCCCTGGTAAAAGGTGGGAATGTACTCTCTACAGAAAGAGACGACTGAGCTGAGCCTCAGTGACTCTATCTTTGGCACAGGGCTTGCATGTTTCTTTTTCTGGCTATCCCCTCCTCTGTCCCTTGCTTAGGTGGGCCACTTCCAGGAAAGTTTATTTTACCCAAAATTCAGACTATAGGAATGAAAGCAGGGATTTACGTATTTCCAAAGTTGAAAAGTTAACTAGCAGACAGAGGAACAGCTCTCTCCCACGGTCCCTGAAAGGGAAGTCTCTGGCATTGATTTGAGTTGTCCTATCTAGAGTTTACTGCTACCTATAGTTCTTGAAATCTTGGTTTTGAGGCTCTTATTTCAACTACTTGGAGTCAAATACCAACTACTGCTCTTTATGTCCTGTTATTGAAGGTGTTGCCCAGTCTCTCTCAATTCTATTCTCCAATGTAACAGACCCAATCATAGCATTTCCATGCCAAGATGATAGATTTTTATAGTAACTTCTAGTTGGAAAATATAAAAACCAATTCACAAAGAAATAACAGAATCCTGTAGTAAAAGCTGCATCTCAGTAATAATATATCTGTGGTAGTATGCCTTCATAAATGATTTTTTCAAATTTTTGGACTTTGGTAAAATTGATTATGATGCAGTCATCATGAAGCAAGAAAACAAAAGTTCCCTTGTGACATCAACTTGATTCTCACAGCCATCTTTAGCATCAACAATCCAGCTGCCATGGAGATCACAAAGATCCTGCTGTAGATTCTCAGTCTTCCAGATAAAAATAATTAAAATATGGATTCTGATGAAAGTTTGAGGACGTATTTGTTGTTGGAGAGTGGGAATAAAAACAACAAAGCAGGTAAGCTGAAGGTCTCAGAAGATGCCACAAAGGCAATAGACAAGAAGAAGAGAGACAGTTATGGACAAGCTGAAGGCCTCAGCAGATGTCAGGAAGAGGGGGATAGACAAGAGAGGTAGAGACAGTTACTTTTTTGAGTTGGGATTTAGAAAAGCAAACAGGCTAAATAATGGAGGTTTTCAAGCAGCCAAGAGGGGATGCATTAAGCAGGATTCTCTGGAGAAAGAGAACGGATAGGATGTAGAGATTTAAAAGTAGATCTACTCAAATGGTTTACAAGTAGTATGGGCTGAGTAGTCCAACAATGGCCATCTGTGTGCAGGAGAGACTGAGAACCCAGGAACTGCTCCTTCTATAAAGTTAGATGCGTTGGCAGTCCCAATCTGAGGCTGAAGACCTGAATTTTCTGGAGAGTCACTGATCTTTTGTCTACATGGGAAAAGCTAAGAAACTAGAATTTGTCAATGGTAACAAACCCAGACATATGCTCTCAACAGAAATACACTAAAGAAGGCACAGAGCATCACTGAGGTTTTTCTTGTATGTTTGGGCCACTGAAACGTGCTGCTAATTTTGGGAGGGTCTTTTCTCAGTTAATTCTTCATGATGATGCCCTCAGTTCCTGACCAGATACTGTCAAGTGGACAATTGAGATAATAATGAGGTGACAGGGGAACTGTTCTCCAGAAGAGTGAGAATGTTCAGGGTCAGAGCAATCAGACTTAAGATTTTGGCTAACATCCAAACAAAGAACATAGAAACAGCAAAAAGGGAGTTACAGTCAATACACGAGCAGGCACAGGCAGTGTCTGTAAACAAATGCACTGAGGCAGGGACTTTTAGAATCTATGAATGCCCATCTCTTTGAGGAGTTACTTCTTCTGCCATCTTCTTATCAAGTCTTCTAAAGAACCATGTTTCTTTTCCTACTCTGGCTTCAAGTTGTTCTCTTGACAGGAGCATGGCTTCCTTCTTACTGTAGATCTTAGGATTTTGTTAAAGGGGGTTACCAACCAGACCAAGCTACATGAAAGGGGGTCACTGTTGACTAACTGTGTGTCTTAGTTACTTTCTAATTGCTTTGATAAAAGCAGGTTATGGGAGTATAGTCTACTCACAGTTCCAGAGAGAACCTTGTGTCATGATGGGGAAAGTATGGCAACAGGCATGGAAGGAGCTGCGGCAGATCAGGAGGCAGCTGTTCACATTGCATTGACATTCAGGAAGCAGAGTTCAAGCAGGAAGTGGGGCTCATTTATAAAGCCTCAGACCCACTAGTTACCTACTTCCTCCAGTAAGGTCCCGCCCCCTAAAGTTTCACAACTTTCCCAAACAGTGTCATCAACTGTGGACCAAATGTTCAAACACATGAGCTTTGGAAGGTATTTCACATTCTAACAACAACAACATGGTATCTCAAAGTCTTAGTGAGGGGTGATTTCATACCTCAGCCTTCCTTAATAGTGTGTTACCAAGACACAAGAAGCAGAGTTCAAAGCACAAGGAGAGAGGGCATTCATCGTCAGTGATCTTTAGACCTGTGAATTTCTAACTAGTTATCTAATATAGTCACATCTGGTGCTTAGACTTCCATCTCTCCATCTCCAGCACAAGGAAGGTACATGAGACCATTTCTCAGCATCTTCCCTAGTTGCATAATTTATGTTATAACTATCCACTTCTTTCAAGTGAGGGAAATTATTTCTAACTGGGAGTCTGTCTGTTTGGACTAACTTAGAGACATGGAGGAAATCATCACTATATAACATCTACAGGGAGTTAGTCCTATGGCTGGGCCCCATACTTGTCAGGTCGCTTCCCTTAGAGGATGTAGAGAGCTTTGAATAGAAAGCTTCAGAGCCTGCCAGAGCAGCCACAGCCTTCAGATTTAAGCACAGACATACTGGCTACAACAATGGAAAAGAGAAGTAAGTGTAGGGAGGATAGGTACAGACAAGAAACCAGCCATAAATAGGATGAAATGTTTGCACGTGTGCCAGATGGGCATGCAGTGCTGGAGACAGCTGGGAAGTGGTAGGTTTCCACAGGAGGGGTAATGAGGGTGATACTCCTCTGTGGAAGGTTGTGGAGAAAAGCTCAGCCCATGGAGCTTATGAGTGGGCTTATCACCCCCATTTACTGTGTATCCAACACAGAGAGGACCTGCTTTCTAAACTTGTACAAGATTGGCTTTCAGGATTAGGATCAAAACATTAAACTTATTTTTCTAGCTTAAGCTTTTAAACATTTACTTATGAGACTTACAAAGTGGCCCCAGTGGGTAAGAGTATAGGCTGCTCTTCAAGAGGATCCTGGTTCTATTCCTAATACCCACACGACAGTTTACAACTATCAGTATCTCCAGTTCCGGGAGATGTGACTGTCTTCTGGCCTCTGAGGACACTAGATACAGACATGGTACACAGACATACACTGCAGAAACAACATCCAGCACATAAACAAACACAGAAACAAAGATTTAATAATTCTTATTCACTCTCTCTCTATGTGTGTGTGTACACCTGCATACACATGTTGATGCAAATGTGCTCCTCTGTGGTTGTATGTGCACACACAGAGGCACTACTGTACACATGTGGAGATCAGAGAAACACTTTCTAGAGTGGACTCTCTCCATCCATCTTGTTCCTGCTGTTGGTTGTGCTTCAGGCTGCATGTCCACAAGCTTACAGATGATTCTCTGTCTCTCACTCTCATTCCCATGCCAGATTCTGAGGTCACAGATACATTCCACCACATCTAGCCCTTGTACATGGGTTCTGGACCAAACTCAAACTCAGGTTGTCAGCTTGTGCTGAAAGCACTCTTAACTGTTGAACCACTTGTAAACTTGTTTTTCCACTGAGGGTTAGAGAGGTCTGTCCGAGCACCTGTGTAGACATGCGATAAATCACAAACTCCAATATACTATGACCACCTGGACAGAAACAAATACATTCTGTAGATGCTTGTGCCCCTCATTTTCCCCATCAAACTATAGAACAACAGACTCCACGATTATATAGATACTTGTACCCCTCATTTCCCCCATCAAATTAAAGAACAACAGACTCCACGAAATTGTAATTTCCCCAGGAGTCTCATGCTCAGAAAAGGAAAAGGCTGAAGCTTGGTGCCAGCTAGAGGAGGAACTTGTCTCCTGGAAAGAGATTCAGCACAGTTAGGATAACTCATCAGAACACCTTACAAGAGCAACTGGAGCTAGACAAAGAGGATGGGTGGCACCTTAATCAGAGCCGAGTAGTTACATGCACTTCCAGCCTGCTACTTAAACCCAAGACTCCTATCAGGACCCCAAAGATGAACATGAGAGGTCACTGGACCTCTTCTTTCCTCTTCTACATGTAGCCACAGGGAATAAGTCTATTTTATCTGCTCTTCACTATTACTTGTCTCTTTAACTAGCCAGGATGCAGGCTGTGACCCTTATATCTTGGTCACATATCCTCTTCTATAAGGGTTAAGCTTGTGTTTTCAGAGGAGAGGCTGAGTCATTAACAATAATATGTAAGAAAAAAATATTAAAGTAGTTAAAAATAAAAACTCTTGAGGCAGATCCCTTTACAGAAACTATTGTGGACCTCAGTTTTATTAATGGTGTTGCATACTCCTGATGCAAATTTCTCATGCTTAGAATGAGCAGTATACAAATATTTATTTCCTAAGATTGTTATGATAATTAAATGAGATGCCAAAGGGAACTGCAACAGGGACCAACACACAATCTGCACAATGCTGAAAGCTTTCGTGGAAAGAAATTTGCATGAAAGATAAAAAAAAGCAGAAATACCAGTGGAAAGTTTGTTTTTTAAATTATGCCAGTTTTGGGTTTATAGCATTGTATTGGCTAGATGTATGTTATCTCGACACAAGATTGGGTCATTTGGGAAGAGAGACCCTCAGTTGAGAAAATACCTTCAAAAGATTTGTTTGTAGGCAAATGTCTACTATATTTTCTTTATTGATGATTAATGTGGGTAAGTCCAGCTTACTTGGAGCAGAACTACCCCTCTTCAGATGAATGGCATAAAAAATACGCTGAGCAAGCCATGGGGAGCAAGCCAATAAACAGCATTCCTCCATGGTCTCTGTGTTATTGCCATATTGAGGGTCCTTTCTTAAATTGCATCCTAGACTTCCCTCAGTGATAGAGTGTGAGACCTGAGAGCTGTAAGATGAAATAAACCCTTTCCTCCCCAAATTGCTCTTGGTTATGGTGTTTTATCACAGCCATAAAAACCCTAAATAAGACAAGAATGCATACACACACACACACACACACACACACACACACACACAGAGTTTTGATTTTGTGTTGTGGGGGCTACTGAATTCATGAGTGCAGGTGCTTGGGCAGGCCAGAAGAGGGCATCAGATCGAATGGAGCTAGAGGTAGGTGTGAATAAGCCATGGGACTCGTCGTGTTCTAGGAGCCAACTCTGATCTTCTGGAAGAACAGCAAGGACTCTTCACTGCTGAGCCGTTTCTCTAACACCCAGTGTGTAACTTTTGAAAGCCAAAGCACAGTTCTACTTTCCTTTTCGGAACATTCATGAGATGAATAAGCTCTAGAAGATTCCTTCCTTACAGTAGAAATTCCATAGGGGAAGATGCTTTCAAAACTGTTGATGTTATATCTCTTTCCTCCTTTTGAGACTTCAATCCAGTGTATTGTTTTCATCTGTTCCTGCTGAGCAGCGAGCTCACCTGCCTAGCATCGTAGGAACTATTCATTATATCTTGCCTCCTACTCAGAGTTCTTTGAACCCATTCAATTCTTGTCCCTACCCCAGTGCTCCATCTACAGTCTCCTTCTTAGTTCTTTAAATGAGTTCCTTCAGCCTCCCACACTCCAGGAGGGTGATTAAAGTCTCCTTTTTATCATACTCCCTTTAAATGCCTATGAGGATTGGCTCCTGGCAAAGCCTTTCCTCAAAGAAATGAAAATTACAAGCCACATGGGCTTTCAGGAGGATAAAGGTAGTGTGTGATACCTCTTAGAGAATAAGGATTCAGTTGAAAGGTTCTGATAGATAAAGCAAGTGTTTCCATAATAAAAGCATTAGAAAATGCTAGGGAGGCCTAAAGGAGGAGCCCTTTCTTCTGTATATGGTGAGAATAATAATCATCAGAAGAGGGGCAGGAGAGATGGTTCAGTGGTTAAGACTACATGTTACTCTTTCTGAGGAAGCAGGTTTGGTTTCCGGCACCTACATAGTGGATTACAACCATCTGTAATTCCAGTTGTAGGGGATACCATACACCTTCTGGACTCCAAGAGCACTAGGCATGCACGTGGTACACTTGCTAGTAATACATTAACACACACAAAATAAATAAATAAAACTTTAAAACAATTATTTAAAAAATCAGAAGACACAAGTATGGTTATATATACCTATCATCCCAGCATTATTGGAGACTGCAATAGGATCTTGAGTTTGAGGCCAGCTTGAGTCATATAATGAGACTCTGTCTCAAAAACAAAAAGAGGGCTGGAAAGATGTCGAAGTGAATAAAGCACTTATCTTGGAAATCTGAAGACCAGAGTTAGGATCCCAAGAAGCCATGTAAATCGGGTGTAATAGCACAGCTATAATCTCAGCATTCTACAGGGAGAGAGAAGATGGAGACAGGAGAAAGTGGCCAGCTAGCCTGGTATACAAATGGCTAAACAAGAAACCCTATCTCTGACATGAAGAAAAGTGAGGGCTGACACTGAATTTGGTCTCGGAACTCCACACATATGCCAGAATGGCATGAACCTGCACACACACACACACACACACACACACACACACACACAAACACACAGAAACAAAAGAACGAATCAAAAACAACTTAGGAAAGGTACTATAATGGGGTCCTTTGAGGTCCTGCCTCAAGGTCCCATTCAGGGTCCAGAAAAGATGCTACAGCAAGCAAGGAAAACTTAAGAATCTAAGAGCAAAAGAATCAGCTCACACCATTCTCTTTCTATGCATCTTTTTATTTGTTTTGCCTGTTCATCTAATTTTTTTGTCCTAATTCTAAATCCTTCCTAGCTTCTTCTCCTCTAGCCTAAAATTTTTTCTCTTTTTAGGAGACTTGATGCAATAGAAAAAGCTACAAGAGTTACCTCTCATTGGTCAAAAGCACATTCCTAGGGTAAGCGATAAGGAGCCAAGCCATTTACCATGGTAACACAGGGTTTCAAGGTCTCAGAACCAGACAGAGGGGGCACAGTGCCCAGTGCAACAAACTCCGAGACATAGTTCTTTATCAGCACACTTGGCAAGCAAAGAACTGGCATGCTTTCTTTGTGGTGATTTATGTGGATAACCTTGGTTGGATACCTGCAACTCTGAAACCTGGTTTTCTGTTTTGTGTTTTGAGATTGGATTTCACTAGATAGACCAAGCTGGTCTCAAACTTGAAAGTATCCTGCCTAATTTCCCTACAGGAATAAATAGGCATGTACTACCAAGTTCAAATTTGAGGCTTGAGATATCTGCAGAAGGGCAGATGCAGATGGAGTAAGAAAGAGCCTATTTCATGCCAGGAACTTCAAGTCCAAGGTGTGGGTTACAGTATTTATCAGATTAGAACAGATATTGTGATTCAATTTCATGTGACAACCTGTGCCCCAAACCACACTTGGACACCTGGCCTCAATAAACCAGTTACAAAAGCTAAGTTAAAGAAGAGGGATTCAATGTGGCCATATTATGAAGAAAGACAAAGAATACAGTGAACCCTTCAAGTCCCCCTTCAAGGTCCTGAAGTGAGATTGAAATCTCACATCAAAGCAGTCCCTGCCATGTGGTGGTGTGCCCCTACTATTGACCCATCATTGTCTGAGCTCCAGTCTCATTTTGTCAGGTGTTCTGACAAGTTGTTAGAACTGTTGAGGGCTCTTTCTAGATGACAATTCCTCCAGCTCTCTGGAGTATTTCCTTCTCCCAACTTGAGACAGCTGGGGGAAATTCCTGTTTCTCTAAGGTCCTTGTGGTTTAACAGGCTTAAAGTAAGATCCAGAGACTCAATGTTTCTTTAGACTATCTTCATTTCTGCCAGGACATTTACATCTGAAAAGTTTCAACACAGAAGAAGCACTTTAGAATGGAAACACAGTGAGTAAATTCTCTGAGAATCACACCCCAAGGAGGAATAGGGTTATTTCCTCTGTAGGACACTTGTGTGAGGTCATACTTGAAAAGATGAGGGAGGGGCAGGCAGCTCATCTTGTTATTGAATATATATGTAGCTAGAGTTTTCCTGCCTGGCCCACAGTCAGGACAAATCTCTCTCACCTTCCAGTCCCATAGCCGCTCAGACTCAACCAAGTAAACACAGAAACTTATATTGCTTACAAACTGTATGGCCGTACCAGGCTTCTTGCTAACTGTTCTTATATCTTAAATTAATCCATTTCTATAAATCTATACCTTACCACATGGCTCGTGGCTTACCGGCATCTTCACATGTTGTTTGTCATGACGGCAGCTGGCAGTGTCTCTGACCCAGCCTTCCATTTCCCAGAATTCTTCTCCTCCTTGTCCCGCCTATACTTCTTCCTGCCTGACTACTGGCCAATCAGTGTTTTATTTACTAACCAATCAGAGCAACACATTTGCCATACAGAACATCTCACAGCATATATATATATATATATATACATTTATATATGTGTGTGTGTGTGTATACATTTAGCATTTATTTTATTTATTTTTAATGTGTATGTGTGTGTCTGTGTGTGTGTCTGTGTGTGTGTCTGTGTGTGTGTGTGTGTGTGTGTGTGTGTCTGTGTCTATATCTGTGTCTGTGTGGGGTATGTATGCATGAGTGCAGATACTCACAGAGGCCAAAATAGAGCATCTGATGCCCTGGAGCTGGAGCTAAGGTGGTTGTGAACTTCTCATTATGGGTATTGGGAACTGAGCTCAGGTCCTTTGCAAGAGCAGCACATACTCTCAATTCTGAGCCATTATAAAATTGTCTGAAGAGCTGTCCTGCCCTTTTCATTATGGGAAACCTAATTTAGCATAGAGTAATGTTCTCCAGATGAAGATTTGAAGTGATTCATAACTACTTCTAACTCAAACATACCTCAAAAGAGTGGAAATTTGCTCTCACTGACTATAGCAAAAGGAGAAGGTGTGGGGCATCAGAGATGGCTCTTAAAAACAGTAAACTGCATGCTCATTTACAAGCAGCAGAGCCCAACCTCTAGGAACCACATTAAAAACAAAAAAAAAATGAAACCAAAAAACCCAAAACATTGGGTTTGGGGTACAGTGGCACACATGTGTAATCCTAGTACCAGGTAGAGAAAGAACTGTGGATTTCTGGGAGTTGAGGACCAGCCAGTTAACCTATTTGATGAGCTCCAGGCCAGTGAGAAAGCCTGCCTCAACATAAACAAAATATTAATAAATAAACAATACATATGCAAGCAAACCTACACCAAGGTAGATGGTGCCTGAAGAATAATAACCAAGGTATTCCTCTGACTGATCTCCAACATGTGCACATATACCTCAAAATGCATCTACCTTTATACACACAAACATAGACTCAGTGCAAATGAGCAAGATCCTAGAAAAACCTTAATTCCAAATAAATTAGTTAGAAAGATGAAATTTTTTAACTATTCTAGGCAAGCTTAGCATTACCAGAAAATTTCAACTTCTTTCCAGCTATTCCTGTGTTGGATGCTAAAGTATTTCCATATGTGTAGTTGCGTTTAAACATCTGCATGTAGCTACAGTAATTTATCATAATGGTTTATTGCTGTTTGAAATATTTCTTTTTATGATGGTCAGTTCTTTCTCTCATTCACACTCATAAAATATACAATTTTTTTTACAGTTCACGCATATATTTGCTTGACATTGGTGCTTTGTCAAACTCTTCAACAACTTCGGTGTCTAGAGTTTGTGAGCTATAACTTCAGCAGCTTTTAGAAACAGAATCTTAATTATTGTTTGCTAGCTTGCTTTATTGGTGATGCCTTTCTTTCTGAAGTTTGATCTAACTATGTAGTTTAGATTGCCCTTGAAATCAATATCCTCTTGTCTCAGACACTCGAGTGCTAGGATTAAACATATGCACTGTCTCACCCAGTGTCCTATGTATAATTTATGAAATGAAATGCACATGTGCACACACACACACACACACACACACACACACACACACACACACACATGATTCTATATTTCCCTATCCAAACACAGATATTCAAGAGTAAAATCACAAGGACAAAATGCATATATTATGAAATCTGTGCTTTCTAAGAATGACCAGGGCTGGATGCATGATGGCCTCTCTTACCCAAGGCTTCTTTCAGAATTTTATGTGATACTTAAAGAAATGCTGAATTTAAATCTCACTTTAGAAGCTGCAACCTTGCCTGGCAAGAGATGAATTCTGTTTCAACTTTCCACCTCCCTTGACTGTGACTTACACTGGTTTATACTGATTATATCTCTCCAGATATCACTTCATCTTTGTACAAGAGATCATGTCTCTAATTGCTGTATTGCTCTAAGGAAGTAAAGATGTTTTGAAATCATTCCTCAGGTGAGACAAAAGCATGCATGAATGATGCAGAAAAGATACTCCCTATGCTAAAGGTGTTTTTTGTTTTATTTTGTTTTTACAATTTTTACTTATTTTTTGGTGTGTGTGTGTGCATGTGTGTGTGTGCGTGTGTGTGTGTTTGTGCGTGTGTTTGTGTGTGTGTGTATGTGAGAAAGAGATACAGAGATAGTAACAGGACTTTCACAATGCATATGTTGAGTTCAAAGGACAGCTTTGTAGAGTCTTTTCTCTCTTTACACATTTACCTGAGTTTGGGGGTTATTTTAATAGTCCACATAGTTAATGTGATGTAGCCTAGAGTCATCTGAAAAAGTCTCAACCAAGGAATTGCCTAATTAGATTGGCCTATGGGCACATCTGTGGGATATTTCTTTGACTGAACCAACATGAAAGCTGGGTGGACATTGTGGCCCACAGAAACAGGGAATTCCTGGATCTAGTTGGCTGGTTATGCTAACTGTATTTGTGAGTTCTAGGATTAACTGAGAGATCCTGCCTCAAATAAGGGTGGGAAATAGTGGAGGAAGATTCCCAATGTCAACCTGGGGTCTCCACATTCATGTATATGCACAGAACAACTCTCTGTCTATCTATCTATCTATCTATCTATCTATCTATCTATCTATCTATCTATTTCAAATGAAAAAAAATCATCAAAGGAAGAAGGAAGGAGTTCCCAGAAGTGTTAGAGGTCCCATTCTTGCCTTCCCCCATAGTCCAATTACATATCTATTTTTTGGAAGAGCATACAAAATTTCCCTTGAGGGGTACTGAACTTCATAGGAGTTAAGTAGCTTGCTGGTTGGAGAAGGTACACTCCTGGGGCCATCTGTGAAGGACAGAGTGGTACACAGGAGCAGAAATAGAGGTCTGAACAAAGGCCTTGACCAAGTTGTGAAAGCTTGGAGGTCTGCTGCTGACCATTGGTGGAGCTTAAGGGAAGCATGTCACCTTTCTGAAGTTTTTTCTGCTCTGCGCACCAAGGGCATCGATCTAGGGAATGAAGTAATACTAAAAGCTATCTTTCATTTTTCATTCTTTAGCTATAATCATGATGAAATAAGCACATTTTAGGATAGAAGTTCAGGCTCAAGGTATAGATGAAAATTTCTCTGCTCATGAGACAAAAAGGAAGAAATTGGTGTTGTTTGCAGGCCTGATTAAAGGCAGCAGGAAAATTGAAAACCACAAATCCAAGAATTGACCCATCCTTACAATGCCATAAATTCTGGGTAAAGTTATTAAACCCATAAAATATTTGAGTAAAGGTGCTTGCTCATTTTCAAAAAAAAAGAGAGAGCAATATAGTGCCAGGGCTTCAAGTCTCAGGAAAAGTGAGGCAGAGATTGAGAAAAAGAGGGCAGAATATACACCCAACCTTTGGCAGGGCGTGGTACTGAGGTGGCCTCAGCAAGCAGGTTGCAAAAGGAAGAACAAAGTGGAAAACTAGCAGATTGCTGAAGCTAACCGAGAAGACAGGAGGACCATCTTCAGTGCTGGCTGAAGCTAGTGGGAGCCATTGAGTTGGCATCAGAACTTCTCATTCTCCAGGGGTTTACGATGTTGAGGTGACTCTGAGCTCAATCTCTCCTAACTTTCAAAATAAACAATAACAAAAATAGGTGGAAAAAAGTAACCTGGGGCTAGTGCAACAACTCAGTAATCAGAGTACTTGTGCAAGCTTAACATCCTGAGTTCTACCACCGGATCCTACTCATGAAATTTGTCCTCTGACTTCCACATGTCTTATGACATGGGCATGCTGATACTCACACACCTACTATACACATGTACACACATGACAGTAATACATAAAATTAACTGAAAATAAGAAAGATGGAAGCACCATAAGAAGAACTTGGCAGGATCTGGAAAGATTGTTCAGTCAGTGAACTATAAGCACATTAACCTCATTTCAACCCCCTTCCCCGGAGCCTATATACAAATTGTCAGATGTGTTGTCTTGTACTTGCAGTCACAATGGTAGCAAGGCAGAGACATGTTGCTCTGGGCTTTCTGACCAGGTAGCCTAATATCCTTATTGGATTCCAGGCCAATAAGAGACTCTGCCTCAGAATAAATGGATGTCACATGTGTTACAACACCTGTAGTATCCCAGAGATTGTCCTCTAGACTCTACATAGGTATGTACATGTGAAGACACATATCCACACTCATGCATCTTCAAATATACTCACACAAACACACATGTAAAGATGAACATGACAATATTGGAACAAAAAGGAATCTGGTGGAGATGAAGTATGAAGTGAAATGGATATGAGTACTCTGTAAGCAGCCAAGCCGTTGGTTTGAAACAACGTGCCATGAAGTCAGGAGTGAAGTGTTGCAGAAACTGGCATAGCTGTCCTATGTGGGCCTGAATCAAGACCAGCAGTTAGCATTCATACCATTCTCTTTCTGTTTGTCTCCAGACTGTGTCTAAGAGCCTTGTAGGAATTTTGTCACTTTCAGAACAGTGTAGAACAGAAGAAGCTGTATGTGTGCAAGCTGGAAAGAACCAAAAAAATCCAGAAATGGGATGTTCTGTCCTATGTGTTAATCCATGCGGCTATGCAGCTTTTTCTTGAGGAGATATATACAATAATCAACTCATCTTGGATAGAACACTGAAAACAAGTCTAAAATAATGAACCAGTGAGCTTTATTAGGGTTGCTTACAAGAATACTGGTAACTAAAGGGAAACTTCATCACCAACTAGTCCACATCAGGATGTGTAAGAACTCACAAAAGTGACATCCCTGGAGCTCTCTGTGTGACTTGTAGGCAGCTTGACAGGTCAGAGAGACTCTTTTTTCTTAGCAATTGTTCCTGCTTATAAAACTTCAAGGACAGACTCAATGAATCTTGTAAGTTTCAGTGACTTCCTAAGATTTGTGAAATGAACTTCAAAGGTTTAGTTTACCTCTGGCATCCTACAATAGGGAGTGTTTCAAGTCAGGGAAATAGCTGAACAACATGTGACCATTATTAAACAGTTGCAAATGCCGCTCACCTGAGGACAGCTTCCCCCTGCAGAAAAAAAAAAAATATGTTTTGACAGCCAGGGAACTAAGGAAGATGGCAAACTATCACCAAAAAGCACCACATTGCAGTGGGTTTGCAGACACAAAATATATAAGGGGAGCTGTGAGGTGGCTTATTTTAAAGACAGGCATCAGGATAGTTTTGCATTTCAAATAGCTTGTTTTTCTAATGTTTGGGTTGCTGTGTCTGCTAGCCATGGATGTTTTATAAATCAGAAGAGAAGTTACTGATTAGGAAGCATTTTCATGGATGTCTCGTTTCTTTCCTCAGGAGTAGTTAATTCTGCACTAGATTATTGGGATATGAAAAGTGTCTCACCTTTGTCACAGAAGAAGAATGGGAAATAGAAAAAAGTGAGGTCCTTTCCAAAAATGAAAGAGAAGATGGTGAAAAATAATTCCCCAGGCAACAAGAGAACTCTCTGGAGAGCTACAGCCAACAATTTGGCTGTTGTCTTAGTTGCTCTCACAACAATGACCAAATATTGGACAGAAACAACTTCCTTTGGTTCATGGTTTAAGGGTATTCAATCAGTTATGGAACAAATTAGGCACAGTGGCAGAAGAGTTGGGCAGCTGCTCACATGGCATCCAGTAAGGAAGCAGGGGGACATGGGTGCTGGTGCTCAGCTCACTTTGCTTTTTCACTCATCAACTGCTGTCAATCCATGATAGTATGGTACCAGCCACATTGGTATGGGTCTTCTCACCTCAGTTAACCTAATCTAGAAACTCCATTACAGACATGATCAGAGGTTTGTCTCCTAGGTGACTCTAAATCCTATCAAGTTAGCAATAAGAATTAACC
This sequence comes from Peromyscus eremicus, assembly GCF_949786415.1. Lineage (NCBI taxonomy): Eukaryota > Metazoa > Chordata > Mammalia > Rodentia > Cricetidae > Peromyscus > Peromyscus eremicus. The sequence goes on along the minus strand of NC_081431.1, from coordinate 75,374,313 downwards.
ACCACAGGACAAAAGGACGGGAACAGGGAATCATTTCCTCTGGTCTGCTCCATAAGAGAACGGATTCCATCTCCAGGCCCTGTAGGGAACTAAGCATCTCCTTCTCCCACTTTCAGGACTGAGGGTGAAGCCCCAGCAGCACGGTGCTGTATAAATGTGTGTGTATTACAGTCAGAGTCTGTTTTGAGCTCTTCCAAGTTTAGAGTTCTAAGCACAGAAGAGAACATTGGGTGTCTCTAATTGGCATCTAGTGTAGTCAATAAACACTCCACATGTTATAGAGGAAGGAGCACATGCCTAGGGGTAGAAAGGCTGAGCTCTGTTTAGTCAGCAGAAAGGTAGAAAGGTATTAGCATCAACAGATGTGATGCTGGGATCACACATCTGCCAACGAAAGACAAGTGGCTGTGCTTTTCCCTCCTGAATTTTATAATTCTGTGGGTGTTAAGAGTGGTTGAGAATAAACAATACTATCGGTGAAACATCATTAAATTTTCTTCTTTCTAAGTGTCATCAGCCATATACTATGATCAAATAACAGAGTCAAGATTGTCTCATGATTTCACACTGTCCTTAGTTCAACCTTTATAAAAATAACATCAAAATAAACACTTTAGTGGATATAAAGGTAATGATTATGATTAACAGCCATAAATATATGTACATACTCCATGATTTTAGCACAGTATTTGGAAAATATGTTTTGACAGATGTTAATCCATGGAATTTCATCACCTTAAATTGCATCAAGAAACAGCCAAACACTGGAGAACAGGATTAGTAGGATGTGCCTACTAAGCACTTAGGGCTTCCACCATCCTGTCCCACAGCTTTTGTCTTGTCATGCATTGCAGAATACTTCTGCCAAATTTCCTTTTATTCACTACTGTTCCAAAACATTGGCTTCAACTCTGATTTTCTTTTGTACATGCACATGAGCGTGTGTGTATGTGTGTGTGTGTTATGAGTGTGTATCATAAGTGTGCCTGTGTTATGAGTATGTGTATGTTATCAGTATGTGTGTATATGCTGGTATTAATGCATGTGGAAGGCAGAAGTTGTCATTAGGTGTGTTCCTATATCTCCCTGTAACTTATTTTTGGAGACATGATCTCTCACTGAACCTAGAGCACTCCAATTGTCTGGGAGACCTTGTGATTCTGTTGTCTTCTCTTTTTAGTGGTGGGAGTACAGGCCCATGCCACCACATGCAGCATTTTAAACTGAGTGCTGCAGATCCAAATACAGAGTTCATGCTTGCTCAGTAAGCATTTTATCTACTGAGCAATCTCCTTAGCCCCTCTCTTCTGGTTTTCTTAATAACCCCTTATACACATAGCTTTGCCATATCTATAAACTTTTCTACAATAGATAACAGTGAATAAAGTGAGAAAAAGGAAGCTCTTGTCCCCTGGGTCTGAATGAATAAACCCATTAATATCACCTGAAGAACTCTATGTTTACACCTTTCAATCGTTATTCTGAGCTATCAGGTGCCAGCCTTCCACAGAACTCTGAGAGTGAATTCCATTTATACCTACTGAACTCATCCTCTGAGTTCAGTGCACACTTTACTCTTCACTGATGGCTATTGTGCTGTGAAGGACTGTATCACCTTCTCAATGCATCAGTCATATCACTCTAGTTTTTGTATATGGCTATCACTGTCCCATAAACATTTGTGAACACAACTGCTGTGAATGGATCTCTTCCAATAGCTCAAGATAACAGACAAAATTATTAAAAGATATGAAGAAGATCAATTGAGAAAACAAATGTTAAATCAGTGCTAAAATAACTCATATGGATGTAGCCAATGGCAGGACAGCACAACGTTGGAATGTCTCTTATTAACTGCCCTGTGGCTGGCTTCTAAGCAGGACACATCTCATCCTAATTGCCCCCAAAATCTCACTTTGTCCCTTCATTCTTCAGTACCACCCTCGATGTCTCATTATTTGGGTTTCCCTTCTACCCAGTCATGGACCCAGAGCAATTTTGTCCATACGTTGACTCTGTCACCTGACTTGATACTGTCTACCCTCATTCCTAGGTGCACACATTCAGAGTTCTCTATTCCACTCTGAATATGTACATCACCTGTTTTGTCTTCATGTCATTTGTAAGTATGGCAGTAATATAAATTCAATTCACCTGAAATAAAATATTGTTTTTTGTAAACCTGTTCTACTCTCAGCCTTGGCTATCTCAGAGCATCGTAGTTTAATCATAACTGATATGGTCTCATTCTTTTCTTCCTTTTCTATTTATAAAAATACACAAGCTTCACTCTCAAAAATATTTACAGAATTATCTATTGAAAAATCATTAAGTCCTAGAGAGCCACTGTATAGTGTACTGTACCCTATAGTTAAGGATACTATGGTGATAATTAACATTAATTATCAAATTGGTAGGATCTAGAATCATTTTGGAGACAAGACTAGAGGCATACCTACAAGTGAGATTTTAGATTAGGTCATCTTACCTCAACTATTGGTGACACTAGCCCGTAGGCTGGTATCTGAGCTGAACAAAACCGAGAGAGCAGGCTGAGTACTAGCATTCACCTCTCCTCCACGACAATGAAATCAAAGTGACTGGTTAGCTCAACCTTCTGCCACCATGCTATTCTCCCCACCATGCTGAACTGTACCCCCAAACTATGAGTTAAATTAAGCCTCTCTTTCCCTCAAAGTTGTGGTTTTCATAGCAGAAAGGAAGTAGCTAATACAACTATATCGTATACTTAAAACTGTTTAACAAGGTTGCATGTTCAGTGCTGTTATTAACAAAAAATTTAGAAAGCAAAAACCCAAAGCAAGACCAAAACCTTTTAATACAAAAGAATATGCAAAAGTATTTTGAGTTGATAGATGTGTCTATTGCTCTACTTGAGGAGAGGATAGTATGATACATAAATATATCCAAAACCATCAAATCATTTAATCATATATAATCAACTATGCATCAATGAGTATGTATATGTGTGTATGAGGTGGTGGCGGTGGCGGTGGCGGTGGCAGCGGAAGTGGCAGCAGTGGCCGTAATGGTGGTGGTGGTGGTGGTGGTGATGGTGGAGGAGGAGGTGAAATCTTAGTAGTTTTGTCTAGTGCTACCCTGCTCCAAGCCACCATCATTTTTACTTTGGGTATTTTTGTTTCATCTCCTGTCTTCCTGGATGCTGTTGTCAACACGGAAGCCAGAAACACCTATTTAAAGTTTAAAACAGCTAATGGGTTACTGGCAGCAACTCCCAAAGTAACAAAGGACACTCTTTTTTTGTGTGTGGTCATGATTCTAGAGGCCTCTCACATCTTATATCTCACTGCTCCATCCCTCTCTCCAACCTCATTGACATACTTACAACTGCAGACTGGCCAGCTACCTCTTGATTGTTTTAGCTGAAGTCAGAGTCATCTCTAAGACCCCATCCTATCTCCTGGGAAGCTCTGGAAGTAGGAAAGCCCTTCAGTGCTGTGGGCAGATTGAAAAGTGTTAATGGACCTTATTTTGGCTCCTTCCCACAGAAGCCACTCTTTACTACAGGCACTTGGGAGGAAGAGTGGCAGTCAAGAAGGATCTCAATGATGTGTGGAGTACTCAGATGAGTGTTACCAGCTGCCAATACCCTGTTCTCTGTACAGCTGAAAGTCTCAGTTCTCAAGGGAATCTAGGTCATGCAGTTTGGCACTCAACCCAGCAGACATGATCTCTGAGATTGCATCCTGTCAGTGCACATGCTTGATGCTAAATCAAAGAAAAAAACGAAAGATAAGGAGACAGCTCAGAGGATGAAGGTCTTGGTATGCAAAAGTGAGGACCTGAGTTTGGACACCAGTGCCCAACTAAAAAGACGAGTTCATAAGTGTATATCTGTAATCACAGTGGGTTTTTTGTTTGTGGAGAACATGTCTTGCTCTTTTCTTTTTTAAAGTATTTATTATTTTTTTTTTAATTTTCATACATAAATTCTCTCTTTACATCATTTGTCCTCCACTCTCTCAAGTCTTCCCATGCTCCCCTGTACCCTCCCAACTTCATGACCTCTTCTTTAGTTATTATTATTATGATATATAATATATGTGTATAAATAATTATTACATAATTATATGTGATATAATAATGTATTTATATATGTATATATGTATATGTATAAACATACATACACACATATGTAAATTTAACTCCTGAGTTCATTTCTTGTTGCTAATATGTATATGTGTTTCTGGCTAGTCACTTGGTATTATCTAACCTATCAAGTGGCTTGGAGAAACCTAGTTCTCCTACCGTTAGCTTTTCATCTAGGGTAAGGCCTTGTGGGCTTTCTCTTCCACATTGGCATGTCAACTGGTATGGTCACTTTTCAGATCTTGTTTAGACAGCCATATTACTGAGATTTCATGGGTGTAGTTTCCCTGTTCTATATAGAATGTGCATATATAGGAGATGCTATCTCAAAACAGATGCTCTGGTCCTCTGGCTCTTTACATCTTTCTGCCACCTCTTCCATGATGTTCCCAGAACCTTAGGGATAGGGGTTACATTGTAGATTTATGAATCTGGGCTGTCACCTAATTGTTAATGTGTTCTCTGTAGTTTGGCCAGTTGTAGATTTTGGTTATGGTCATTGTCAGCTGCAAAAATAAGCTTCTTTGTTGAGGTATGAGAGCTACACAAAACTGTGCATATAAGTATTTAGACTGTAGTTGAGAATTATACTTGTTTAGGTATATGGCAGCAGTAGGTTTTCTTCTCAGATCCTGATCTCAGTCACAGGTAATTGGCTAGGTTTATAGTATTAGGTGTGGTTCCCCTTCACTGAGAGGGCCTTAACTTCTACTGTGTGGCTGTTAGTTACCTGTGAGATGTAAGTGCCACTGTGTATACACTTGTGTGTATCTTGGTACTCCTTATGTTTTATAGGCTTTTGAGCTAGATAGGTCTTTTGATTGGTTTTCTCCCTTGGCAGCTTGCCTAACAACTTTGGATGTAATGAGAGCAGTTCCCAGAGTTATGGCTTCTAGGTTTGGTCTACCTTTATTCTTCCAAGTCGTATGTCTGAGGTGTATATTATCTTCAGCAATCCCAGCATTCTTAAGGTAAAGCAATACCCCGGAAGCTCATGGGCCAGCTCTCCTGACACACACAGTGGCAAAAAGAAAGATATCTATCTCAAACAGGGTGGAGGGGAAGGACCAACATCTGAGATCTGAGGCTGTCCTCTTCTGCACACTCCTTATGGCTTCTATGCATGTGTGAGTGCTTGTGTGCACATGCACACACACACACACACACACACACACACACACACACACACACTGCCAATGATTAATAAAAAGAAATGAGTTGCTTTCTAGTTTATAATGCTCCTTTAGTGAGTACTAAATTCTTCAGGATAATTATTAGTTTTAGTTTGGGATTGCCACTACATACTTGAGTGTTTGAAGTGATGAACACAGAGAGAAGGAACCTTTACACTGTAGCAGAAACCTGGTTTTTTATTTCTAGATACTGCTGTCTATGATGTGACTGTTTGCAATTTCTAGCCCCCCTGGCCTTTACTCCACATCTGAAAGTTGTAGGTTGACATGAATTGATTTCTGAGAAGGCTTGGGGTTTAAATGCATTTCATCAGAACCACAGAAAGGATCTGGCTCCCCAGTATGAGGGAAAATTATAAAATTCACAAAACCTTCTTAAATGCTAACTCTTTTATTATGGCTGTTTGATGACCTTCATTTGAAGATCAATTACTTAGAGAGAGAAATCAATTCTTGGAAGGGGACTGGCAGATGTTTTCTGAATGAACTTGCTGTACAGTGCTGTGTGTGTGAAGTACAATGTGAGGAAAGCCCAAAGAGCATGGAGTTGAAGTGCTAAGTGAAGTACGTTGATTAATTTGCATGGAATAATGGGACTGTCCTGTGTGAATAGCAAGACAATTACTAGACAGATTCCCAGGCTGTCTCTCATACTAGCCTTTTTAGTGCATAGAGAAATAATCACAATGATGAATGACAAGTTTGATAAATGTGATACTGAAAATCATTACAAAACAAAAACAAAGAGGCCTGGGAAATACTTCAGTCAGTAAACTACTTGCCTGGTGGCAGGAGGACCTGGGTTCAGTTCTTAGAGTTCATTGGAAAAAAATGAGGCGTGGTGTTGTATACTTGTCATCTAAGTACTGGGGAGATAGAGACTGGGGCCTTGGGGCTCACTATCCAACCAGTCTAGCCTAATTGATGAGCTACAGGCTAAGAAAGAAGCAGGTCTCATAAAACCATGGTAGATACCCCTGAGGAAACTTGCCAGAGATTTTCATTTGCTTCCTCATGCACACACATGCACACTTAATGCTCTCTCCGTCTGTCTGTCTGTCTGTCTCTCTTTCTAATCACATACATACACAAAGAGAAACAAAAAATATAGCTTTGAATATTGTTATCCAAAACTTACTTCAACAAAAGACAAAATAAACCTCCCTGAAAGTCATTTCCATTCATCTGACTGAAATGATCAAATCATTCTTTAGATGAGATACATGGAGAGCCTCCTCTCAGACATGCTGTGTAGACATCGATTTGGCAATATCTTCCAAACTTACAAAGATGAATCCTCTGGCCCAGACACATCAATTCTACAAATGTATCTCAGAAATACACTTCAAGTGGGCAGATAGTGGAATGAATCAGTGGATAATCTTGTGTGTGATAACGAAATGTTTGAGGAAAACCCCACATGTTTTGGGAGAAGAGTAGAATTGGAAGTGATATAAGACAGGCCGGAGGAGCAACCTGAGCACAGAAGGAAGATGTTCAGATGATTAATTGGCAAAAAGACTAAGAAGCAAAACGTCTATATTGCATAATACTATGGTGATTAAAATAAGAAAAACATTGAGGTTTTATCATAAGACAGTCCCAAAGAACAGTGTGTGGAGGGGGACAGAATGGCTGGGGAAGGAAATTCCTCCTGGAAGCCACTTCATCTGTTTTTATGCTCATTCCTGAAAAGGTACCGGTTTAAAACCAATAAAGTTTTTTTAAATGCCTCTTCAGTGAGCTGGAGAGATGGCTCAATAGTTAAGAGCATTTGCTACTCTTCCAGAAGATCTCAGTTTGGTTCCCAGCACTTATATCCTAGAGCTTCCAACAGCCTATAACTCCAGAGTCAGAGGATCTGACACCCTTTTCTGGCCTCTGTAAGTACTGGTAGGCCCATGTATAACACACACACACACACACACACACACACACACACACTCATACTTAAAAAATTCCTTGACAGTACTTTACATGATATAGATGTAGAAAAGAATTGCCTGAAGAGAACTTGTCCAAGAATTGAGGTCAATAATTAACAAGTGGAACTTCATACAACTACTAAGCTTCTGCACAAGCAAAGTAACAATCATCCAAGGGGTGAGGGGACACCTATAGATGAAAGGTGACCTTTGCCAGCTGTACAACTAACAAGAATGACTATCCAGAAAATATAAAGAATTCAAAAAATAAATAAATGATCAATTCAAAATAGGTGTGTGGGAGCTAAAGGGAATTCTCAAAAGAAGGAAAAATAGCTAAGAAATATCTCAAAAAATGTTCATCATTTCTAGCAGTTAGAGAAATGCAAATCAAACAACTTTGAGACTTCATTTTACCCCTGTCAAAGTGGCAAAGATCAACCAAACAATGGACAATAAATGGTGGAGGGGATATGAGGGAAAAGAAACATTTATTTTCTACTGATGGGATTACAACCCTGGGCAGCAACTTTAGACACTGGTGTGAATTCTCAAAAAACTAAAAATAAGTCTACCATATTGCCCAGCTACACCAGACCTTAGCATATGCCTCAAAGACTAGATGGCTTACTCCACAGAAACTTACTGGGCCATGTTCATTGCTGCTCTATTCACAATAGCTAGGAAATGGAAGTGATCTAAATGTCCTTTGACCAAGGAATTGATAAGAAAAATGTGGCACATATACACTAGCGAATACTATTCAGATGCAAAGAAAAATAAAATCATGAAATTTGTAGTTAAGCTGGATAATGGTGGTGTACACTTAATCTGAGCACTTAGGAGATAGAGGCAGGCAGATCTCTGAATCTGAGCCCAACCAGCCTGGTCTACAGAGTGAGTTCCAGAGAACCCTATCTCCAAAACAACCTACTTAAAAAAAAAGACAAAGAAATTTGTAGAGAAATATATGGTACTAAAAAAGACCATATTGAGTGAGGTAAGTCAGACCAATAAATACAAGCATTACATATTCTCTCTCAGCTGGTGCTCCTAGCACTGAATCTTAGCTCTGAGTATATATCCTTCAGTAACTATAGATATAGGAAAGTAAAAGCAAACCATTCCTTGGGGCAGGGGAGCAATAGAGAGGGGAATAGCTAGATACAAATGATCCAATGAAGGATATGGGAAAATTAGCAGGGGCTTTAATTAGGTAGGGGGAGTAAATAAATACAGGAAAGAGAGGGCAAAATAATAGTAAGAACATTTAAAAGCATCATAAGGAATCATAGTATCAACTATCTAAAAAGTAACTATAAGACATATAAGTTGGTGTATAAATGTACATAAATAATACAATAAAAATTTCTCATTTGGGCTGGCAATCCTTCCAAAGACCATCTATCAAAATCTTTACACTAGGCACAAGAAGCCCTCTTCTAAGCTGTTAGTCAAGGTTGTTCAAGAGACTCGCACAACACTTTAGGCGATTCTATTGCCCCAGGTTGCCCCGGAGATGGAAGGTAAGTCCTTATTGCTGAAGACATCATGCATTTCAAAAACAGAGACTCCTGAGCTGAAACTGACCTGAAAGCCTCCTCCTTAAGGACTATATTTCATGGTACCAGATGGTGCCATACATGCTTGGAAATGAGGGAAGCAACTAACAGTTTTACCTAGTTAGGATGCCTGTGAATCACAACAATTCCCATGACATGATAACCTAAGGATGCAACAGTGGTATGCAGACTTACGTGATATCCAACTGCTCTTTAATTGGACTTAAGAAAGACCCACTGGGGGCTGGAGAGATGGCTGAGAGGTTAAGAGCACTGGCAGCTCTTCCAGAGGTCCTGAGTTCAATTCCCAGCAACCACATGGTGGCTCACAACCATCCATAATGATATCTGGTGCCCTCTTCTGGCCTGTAGGTGTATATGCAGATAGAACACTGTATACATAATAAAGAAAGGAAGAAAGAAAGAAAGGAAGGAAGAAAGAAAGGAAGAAAGAAAGAAAGAAAGAAAGAAAGAAAGAAAGAGAAAGACCCACTCAACAAGAAGGAAACCGTGATTGGCACCTGAAAGCTATCCAACCACACAACTAGCTTTCCAGCTAGGGAAGTCATGGATCTTAGAGCACAACTTACAACTGTAGTTTACTAAACTAACACAAGCCCTAAGGACATTGTAACTATTTGCTTATACTCATGGATAAGTATATTCCTCACACCTAATCGGGGAAACTTCTCTTTGCAACAGACTATTATAGAAAACCATAGCCAGTCAAAATTCAGAGATGTGGAGCCCAGTCCCAATGGATACATCTGCAATTCAACTTCCATACCTAAGGGTCAGGGAACATTGCCAAAGAGGGGACAGAAAAACTAGAAGAGTCAGAGGAACATGGAGCTTGGTGTGAGATTGTATCTCCTTGGAATTGCAGAGGATAAACCCTATATAAAGGATTACCAACATGACTTCCTAAACATGAGCTGACAAGGATAAAAACAATTTTAGACATGGTAACATTAACGAAGGAAAGCTCATGAGGCTTTAATTCTATGCACACACACACACACACACACACACACACACACACACACATACACACACCAAACTACAGGCAAATAAGGGATGCTAAGAGTGGGAAAAAAATCTTCCTCAGGGAAGAGTACATCAATTTGTTTACACAATACCAAATGGTCAGCCCTAAAAACATACATACAAGTAACATGATAGCAACTGATAATGTTATATTTATGTATTTAGGAATATATATTTATATATACATATGGATATGCATGTGTGTGTATGTAACAAAAACCAATGAAAAAAGCAGCCATCAATTTGTAAGAGAGGAAAAAGAAGGAGAAATGATGTAATTATATTATAATCTCAAAAAATTAAAAAAATAAAATGCCTTGGCAGATGGTAAGTCAAGAGTAAGTGAAGCCAGTGGGTTACAAGGCCTCGGTGTACCTTTGACTACATGAGCCTGAGTGGTCTGGTCAGGGTTCTAGAGTAATGGGAATAGTGGAACAAGTGATTCTTGAGCAAAGGAAAAGAGGAAGCCATTTCCATCTAGCCAGCTTGGTCAGAAAAGCCAGGGGCTTCTAGTGGTAGGCTCTTTAAAGATTGGTGTTTATTTGCATAAACAAATACCTTGGTACTTCTCTGCCTAATAGAGAGACAACTTAGGTCTCAACAAGAAGACTAGATCTAATTATAAGAGTCAGTTTCATGATTCTAATTGACTCATATAACGAATCTCATGGTCCTTAATTATGGCTAGCTACACAGTGTATTTAACAAGGCCACTTAGAAGATACGCATCTGTAAGGGAGAGACAAGTGAGCCTCACTCCCAACCCACCTAACTGAAGTGAGATATGAGCTCTGACACATCTAAAAAACTTCTCAACACCAAATCAAAGTCAGAATTAAAACCCAATTCTTCACTTTCACTTTGTTTTGAAGTTGATTTTGCTACTTTCAAGTTGTTACTTTTTATGTATGCATATGTTTGTGTGTATGTGTATGTGTTCAGGTGTACATTTGTGCATATAGGTATTTGTGAACATGTGTATGATACATTCCAACATACCAGATACTCTAAAGTTTTAAACTTGCTTAACGCTGCAATAATATCTCAAAAACCTTGCTTATTCACACAATACTTTAAGGCTACAACATGTCATTTCCTATCTGTAATGTTATTTCTTGCCTTAAAATATCAGTTTGATCTGAGAAGGTTATCTCAGTCAGTGAAGTATTCACCTTGCAAGCACCAGAACTTTCAAGCCCCAGGACCCCCAAGAAATTAAAGGTGAATATGGTCATGTGTTCTTGTAATCTCTGTGCTGCAGCTCAGGAATTGGCAGGCTCCTGAGGCTCAGTGACTAGACAGTCTGCTTGAATCCATAAAAAACTGCCTCACAAATCCAAGTAGATGATACATGAGTCACCCATATGCACAAACACAAAAGTACACATGCACCTACACACAACACACAACACACACACACACGCACACACACACACACACACACACGTACACACACGTACACCAACACGCTCACAGAATTGGCAAAGGGTAACCTAAGCGTGATAATTTTCTTCGAGAACCAAACAGTTTGGTTTATTCAGATGTGTTCTCAGAGAGAGAAGTGGACCTTTCCCCTGCATGAGGAAGGAACACGATGGTTCTGGGTCTTACTTCAGAAGCAGGCCAGGAAATCATCGTGGGTTCTAAGACCTGCTTTAGGAAGAAGGGTGGCCATGAGAAGACCTTCCATTTGTGTTTCCTCAAACTCTTTCATCTTAAAAGTATTTGGGGTAATCAGGTCCTAAAACCATGAGTTACAGAAAGTATTCAATTACTTTGACATTAGCCATCTTGTCACATATATTTCAGTTTACCAAAGGATTGATAGATGCCATTTTGGTTGAAATAGCTACTAAATAAATTATAATCATTTTTTGCTGAAGCTGCTTCTTTGAACGTTATTACCATTAGATTCCAAAAGTCAACATGCAACCAGACTATTTCATGCTGCGGTCAGATTGGAAAGTAAGAGGCTTTGGTTTGAGCAAATGTCACAGCAGATATGACAGATGATATCTCATGAACCATGAACATGGAATCTTTGTAATGAAAGCATTGCCCAGTTAACAGTAAGAATAAAGTTTTGTTGAAATGAACTTGAGAGAAGCTGTTGAGAGAGGCAGGCCCCCAAACACAAAACGATGGCATACTCTGTACAGAGTCTCAGCCTGTGGCATGGAAGCACACTAGTCCATACCTTCCCTGGTTTCAGCAATGTAGCCGATGACATGCATCTTTCATACTATGAAAAAAGCCCCAGATTCCACATTTTCAAATCAGATTTAAAAGCAAGAATTCTTTTTAAAAATAATATTTTTTATTCTTTGAAAATTTCCTACATGTATACAAACTATCGTGATTATCCATGCCACACTCCTCCCAACAATTCTTCCTGCCCCACAACAAATCTCCCACCAAATTCATGTCCTGCCTATATGTACACTATACAACTGGTTGTTCCTATGTGCAACAGCCATGGAATGCAGGAAGAGAGCATTTCACGGCACTCTTCCATTCCTCCAACTCTTACATCTTCCGGCCTCCCTTTTGTGATGTCCCTGAGCAGTGAGGAGATGGGATTGACAAAACTGTCCCATCCCTGGCTGAACACTCACTGTGGCATTGTTCTATATTATTTGTGGCGGTGATTAACTTTTCTGTTCTTAATAAAACCTAGGAAACAACTCACTAGAAGCTGTAAGCACATAGATTCTACATGGAACTGGCCCGTCCTCAGCATTAAGGTGACCACTGTCACTGTGGGTGATAGGAGAGTTACAAAGAGATTCTGTGCTTAAGATCTGCTGGAACTGTTCCACTTGGGCCCAGACAGATGGCTCAGTAAAATGTCTGCAGCTCAGGTGTGAGGACTGGTGTTGGGATCCCCAGAATCCACAAAAAGCCAGACAAAGTAGAAAGGGAACATAATCCCAGAGCTTCTATGATAAGATGAAGGAAGAGACAGGAGACACCTGGGAATCTCACGGGCCAGCTAGCCTTGCATCTGCAGAGGTAGACAAGAGACCCTGTCTCAAACACGATGGAAACAAAAACCAATACTTGATGATGACTTCTGATTTCTACACACACATCTTACCATATGTGTACCCACACACTGTTTCACCCAGGGACCCCCACATACACACAGAGATTAAAAAACAAAACAAAACACTTCATCAAGCAATGCTTAAGCTCTACCTACTTTTGAATTTACAAATGTACAACCCCCCTTTATTTAAGCCAACTGGGCAAGATGTCTGTTACTGCAGATAAAACTAAGCAAAAGGGCACCTTCCCTGAGAATTAATAGTAAGATATTCAGTAACAGAATGGGAAATCAACTATGTCCAAAGGAATTAGAATATTAAGAGAAACAATAGCAGAAGTTAGAATCAAATATGCATTGAGGAAGATCCATGTTCCTGTCTGGAATTCCTTACTCTTGATGGCTTGCGTGCATTTGAGAAACCTGGCATGTAAAAGACAAAGGCACAGAAACTGTATCCTTGAGGGAATAGGTTATTGTTCGGGTGAAGACAAGGATATGGCAGTGCACACAGAGTAAGAGGCATGGGTGGAGATGAAAGACAACACCTTGACAGCAAAGTACCCATACCCAGAAATTGTCTTGGAGTCTCAGCTGAGAGAGGAACATGTCATACATTTTTTATTTGCCTTACAGGCAACTTCAAACTCTTAAAAGGTGCAACAAAGAGTGAAGAAAACCATTGTTTCTCCACAATAAAGAGGCATTACTTTCTCAACTGGAAACTTCAGAGGCTCTCATCTCACCCACTGCAGAGTCTAGCTGAATCAAAAGTGATCACAATTCCCACCATGGAGAAATAAGGAAGGCATATATCATGACAATTCAGAGACTATCTAAATTGAAATTGTGATTTAAGAAGTGACCAGCAGTGACTATGAGAACTGAATCAACAGGAAGGAAACAAAATGTTGATGTAATTGCATGAGACATAGACTCATAAATTCAGACTTTAGCAAAAACAATTCCATAAATGGGGCAAATGTACAAATTGCTGTCCAGAAGTATGCAGTTTAGAATAACTGAGATTTTCAAGACAACATAAAGGAAAAAAGCAAAGTAAACCCAGCACTTTCCATTTTATCCATATCTTTCAGTTATATTGGTAGCTATGCACATGTGTGCCTAAGGATCTATCTTGAGATGAAGGTAAACTTGGAAAAGACAACTCTGTGATGATGAAATTGGAAAAGATAACTTCATAGATTGTTGCTTGTTATACTGCACAATATCCAAAGATGCCTCTGATGATAAATGTTTAGCTCAAATGAACAGATTTAACTATGTATTTATGAAAATTGTTTTTCTGAATAATTTTGGATGTGAAATTGTCAAGATATTGGAAACATTAATATATATGGAATGTTAACAAAGTATGTGTTTATGCATGTGTTATACGTGTATGTACCTAGTGGAGATAGTATTTAGGGGAGATTTTCTGTGTGTGTGGGTGTGTGTGTGTGTGTGTGTGTGTGTGTGTGTGTGTGTTCCTTACCTTCCATCTTGCTTGTGGCAAGGATTTCTTGTTGTTTGATGCTGTGTACTCCAGGCTAGCAGGCTCAGGAGCTTCTGGAGATTCTCCTCTCTCTGTGTCCCATCTTGGCTGTAGGAATCCTGAGATTCCACGTATGGGTTGTTGCACATCCTTTACATGGGTGCTGGAGGTGCAAGCTCATGTGCTCATGCTTGTGAGGAAGGCCTTTTTCCACTGAGAGGCTTCCTTAGCCAAAGGGCATTTTTTTAGTTGATGGTGGTCACATATTAGAGGGATTTGGTGTTTTTTAGATAAAAAATGAAGTATTAAATTGAAAATATGAAATAAACTTTAAGTGAGATATTTTAGGAAATAATTGTATTGGAGATTGAGGATAATTATACCTAGGCTAATATTTTATACTTTCATATTGTGATGAAATAAGGAGGAGTGTTTTCATAGCAATAACAAAAGTCAAGGTTCTGAACTTTTTATCACATACAACTTTCTATAGATTTAAAAAGATTGAACTCACATGATCAATAACTACTGAACTCCAAATCACAAGGAGTGTAGTCCCTTGAAACAATATCTCAGTTCATTCCCTTTTCCATATGTATTGCCATTGTGTGTACTACATATTTCAGAGGAAGACAATACTATTCTGCTAAGAGATTGAGAACTATGTGATTATATAGCAGAGATGGACCAAAGTAGGTTCTCATTTACCAGGAAGCACAAATTACAGACTATAAAGTACACACAAGTGAATAAAACAAGAATTTTAGGCAAAATTATCATGTGACTTAGTCTAAGGTGTATGCCTAAACAGTGAAATATCAGACAGGCAGAGGCATGGAGAATCAGCCAGACTTGCCCCAACAGAAAAGAGCTCACTGAGAACTGCACACAAGTCTCCAAACTCGTCTAGAAACAGCCGAAAGAACAGGTTCATATCAGAACTGGGAGAGGGAACATGTATCATGTTCTGGAGCATCATGGGAAACATACACAAAAGCAAGGAAAAATTGGAAACATGACAAAGGTATGTCAGAATAATAAAGGAGTCAACTGAAAAAGGCTGTCCAGACCGGAAAAAAAATGAGAAATAAAGTAAATCAAAGTCATAGTGTATTATTATTACCAGACCACAAATTAGTTCTCCTTGAATCCACCCTACCGTGAATGAATAATTGAATGAGAAACAGTGGGCAAAGAAGCAGCTCTCCCTACAACAGAAGCATGGGAAACAGGCAAAGTAGGAAGTAACACTGACAGTCCCACAGTCATACTTTTTCACACAAGACTCACTCGTAAATGCACTCATTAGTGCACATAAATTTGAGGAAAGATGAGATATTGGTTAATATTAAAGCATCTCTCTAAGGATGTTTATTAATTACAAGGGAAAAATTAGTCATTTTATTATTAAGGAAACCCACAGACCTCTAAACTAATTTAAAATTTAAACAGCTCATGTTTGTATTCCCAGCTCTGGGGAGGTGAGGCAGATGGCTTTGAGGAGCTTTCTGGATAGCCACATTAGTAGAATTGGTGAGCTTCAGGCCATGACAGAGACTCTGTTTCAAAACTTTGGGAGAAGTCTAGGGAAAAGACGTAACAGATAAATGAGCTTGGTGTCTAACCTAACCAGTGGTAGACGGAAAGAACCAAGTCCCACAAGTTGTCTTGTGATTTCATGCATTCTGACATGTATGCACGTACACACACACCCATATCCACATAATACAATAAATACATAAAATATAACAAAAATAATTAAAGAAAACTCAAGGTGGAGAGAACCACGATGGCGCTGGCGGCCGGTGGTGGCCTGAGCGTCATATTTCAAGGTCTCTGCAGTGGTTGTGGAGGCTGTAGCCTTGACCAAGGGCTCAATCTCTCCCTTGAGTGAGTGCTCCAGCAGAGGGAGGACCACTGTGAGGAGAGGAGGCTCTGAGGAACGGTGAGAGAACAGTCCTTGTGCCCAACAGGCACCAAAACTGGGATCACTAAGAAACAGATCCTGGTCTGTCTTTGTCTCTCCTCCCTGGGCTGTGGGGGAGGGGCAAGGACAACACTGCCCCTCCCCACTGAGTACCTGGGCACCATGGGAAGTGTCTAAGTAGAAGGTGGGGTGATGGGAGAGAAAGAAGAGAACTAACAGGTGGTGAAGAAAGGAGAAGTTTGTGCACTGTGAAGTGAAGCCGAACAGGAGATGTGAAGGCAGTTGCTGTTGTTCCTGCTCTTTGAAAAAAGGGGAATTATGCTGCCCATCAATAGAGTCAGTAACAAACGCAAGTGCTCCTGGGCCTATACCTTCTTCCTTTAAGTATGAGTTGCTCTGACTCCCAGAGCCACATCCTAGCCCGGGAGGAAGAGCAGTGCCTACAGAAAAGAGATCACAACAGACTGGACATGTCCTGCTGTTTACTTCTTGTCATTGGCCTAGCTGCTAACCTCTCTAGTTGGTTGTGGTGGCGGTTCAACCATGAGACTGGGTGACATGGTGTCGAATTACAGTTTATTGTGCTGCATCTATCTTTGGCCAGAGATCTATTTCCTTTGGAAGCTTTGGGTTGGACAAACACTTGAAGACACCGAGAGGCCCCACCCACTGCCACACAGAGTGGGCAGGAAGAAGACATCCAGAGACGCTACCTAGCACTTGGCCTGCCCACAGCACAAGCCACTATGATGTACAGGTATGGGGTGGAGAGGTGGGAGAGAAAGAAAAGCAGAACAGCTTTAGCAATATAAAGAGAGGCAGATGTGGAGACTCAAGGGTGGAGGGGAACAGCCTGATGTGAGTAGCCTGCAAAGCCACCTGAGGTCAAGGTGAAGTCCTGACCTATGCTGCCGTTAAGGGCCAGATCTGGGTCAGTGGCCCTGCAGCAGCAGGGGTCTGTGTTGATGTCCATGGCCCATGTTACACCAAAGACCCTGTGGATGTCCTATCTGGATTGCCACTTGGGATCATGTTGATATGCAAGGGCTGCACTGCCCCTCACCATCTACCGAAGGAAGGATAGCTGGCCTTGGGAGCAAGAGAGCAGGAGTGCTGGTCCTGCCCTTCATCAGTTGCAGCAGATAGGAGAGGGGGCCCTTCACCTTGCCTGGACAACACAGCAAAGCTGGTCATGGTGGTACGTGTGTGGTTGAACCAGAAGGACTGGCCTTGCCCCTTGCTGCCTACAGCATTGGGTGAGCAAGAGGGACAGTGCTGGAGTGCTCACCCTCATGGTGAGCATGCAGGAGAGCCGGCAGGCTGACCAACACAGCTGCTACCTGGGCCCAGATCCAAGGCTGAGTTAGCCCACCCCAACATCTACCACATCATTGAACTGCTGGAGCACGTGAAGGGGCAGGTCCTGTAGATCCAAAGCTGCGGGATCTCTATGACACAGGACAACAGGATATCCAAGAGGAGTCCCAGTGAGGATCCAGTATTGATAGTGTAGCAGAAGCCAGAGGCCTCACACCTGACCAATGACTCATTGCAGTGAACATTTGCAAGTAAAGATATATCGACTAAAGTGTATACTGTGTGACTCACTGTGACACAATACAGCTTTCATAATGAGATCTTATTGTTGCAATTTTTTAAAAAAATTTGGGGAGGATTGCAAGGGCAGAGGATGGGTACAAAGGGACAGGGAGATGAAAGAGATTGGGGTGCATGATGCAAAATCCAAAAGAATCAATAAAATATTTAAAAAAAATTGAAAAGGTCCTGTACACTAGAGATCAGTCTACAATTCTCTTGTATTTCCCATAACAGTTAACAAAATAATATACTATTATTTCTTTAAAAAAAATCAAGGCAGATCTAAACTAAGAAATGGCACCCTAGATTAACCTATTGTATCTACATGCACACAGAGGGAAGGAGGAAGAGAGGGAGGGAGGAAGGGAGGGAGGGAGGAAGGAAGGGAGGGAGGGAGGGAAGCAGGGAGAGAAGCAGGGAGAGAGAGAGAGAGAGAGAGAGAGAGAGAGAGAGAGAGAGAGAGAGAGAGAGAGAGAGAGAGAAAGTTAATAATAGTATGTTGTGGTGTGTGGTATGTGTGTATGGGTATGGTTGTATAGGGTGTGTCTTGTGTATGTGAGCTGTGTGGGGGAGGTAATTATAGTATGTACGTGCATGTGTTTGTGTATTACATTTGGTGTGATATTTGGGGGATATGGGTAAGTGTGGGTGTGGGTGTGGTATGTTCATATGTGTAAGCCTATGTGTTAGCAGGTGCATGTGCACATGTGAGATTGTGTGGAACCCAGGGGTTGATTTGGGTGTTTACTTCAATGGTCCATCCTTTACTGAATCTGGGGCTCAGTGGTTGGCCCATAGACTCCAGGAATCCATTTGTTTCTGCTTCCTCGGTATCCCCTTTTCATGTGGGTGTTGAGGATTTCAATTCGGGTCCTCAGTTTGAGTGACAGGCAGTTTACTGATTACGCCATCTCCCCAGGCTTTAGTAAGAATGTTTCAGCATCTCTGGGGCTGCACTGAAACTAGAATGTGGGGCTGTGCTGACCTTACTGTATGCACTTGGTGTGAGTTTATGCGTTTGGACATCATACAAAGATGTACTAACAATGTGATTGTTAGAAAATTGTGTCTGAGGGGTGGCAGTTCATGGCTGAATAAATTTCTGTTTATGAACATACTTTCACATGTTAATATCCACTTCTTCCTATTTCTAACAAGGTCCTTACTTTGGTGTGAGGATCCACAGGGCCCAGGTGGGCAGACTCTTTCTGCTAAGCTTAAAATGGTAACAAGGAACAGCTTCGAGTGCTTCTGTCAGTCAGGCTTCCGTTTCCAGAGAAGTGCTGGGAAGGAGCTACTGGTTGATTCTCCTTCAACTCATTTCCTGTATTTAGATGGAACTATTGACACCCGTAGACAAGTTTCTCCTGAGGTTTAGGGGCGGGGAGGGGAAGTGAGACAGAATCTTGTATCTGAATCAAAATCAGATTAAGAATTTGACAGAGAAATGGAATGAGATCTACATGAACAGCCTGGACAGGAGTGGGGGTAGTGAAGGGCGAGGGTCGAGGGAAAGAGAGCTTGGGTGAGTGGGAGATTCCAGCTGGATCAACAACAGAGAGGGAGAACAAGAAATAGGAGACCATGGTAAATGAAGACCACATGAGAATAGGAAGAAACAAAGTGCTAGAGAGGCCCACAGAAATCCACAAAGATACCCCCACAACAGACTGCTGGCAATGGTCGAGAGACAGTCCGAATTGACCTACTCTGGTGATGGGATGGCCAAACACCCTAATTGTCGTGCTAGAAACCTCATCCAACTACTGAGGGATCTGGATGCAGAGATCCATGACTAGGCCCCAGGTGGATCTCTGGGAGTCCAATTAGCGAGAATGAGGAGGGTTTATATGAGAGAGAATTGTTGAGACCAAGGTCGGATAAAGCACAGAGACAAATAGCCAAACAAACGGAAACACATGAAATATGAACCAATGGCTGAGGGGTCACCAACTGGATCAGGCCCTCTGAGTGGGTGAGACAGTTGATTGGCCTGATCTGTTTGGGAGGCATCCAGGCACTGGCACTGGGTCCTGTGCTCATTGCATGAGTCGGCTGTTTGAAACCTGGGGCCTATGCAGGGTCGCTTGGCTCGGCCTGGGAGGAGGGGACTGGACCTACCTGGACTGAGTCCACCAGGTTGATCTCAGTCTGTGGGGAAGGCTTTGCCCTGGAGGAGATTGGAATGGGGGGCGGGTTGGGGGGAAGGTGAGGGGGGCGGGAGGGGGGAGAACAAGGGAATATGTGCCTGTACGTAGAACTTAATTGTATTGCAAAATAAAAATTTAAAAAAAAAAAGAATTTGAAGCATTAAAGTAAGAAATATGAATTATTAAAAACAAAGTATCCTAGTGGAAAGAAGTGGGGAAATATTTGTTAAAGGCCTCATGGCTGCCTCAGAGCAGTCGCTAGCAAGGTTTTAGATGGCAATGGGGTTGGACACTGACACTCACCTAAAAAGTGCCTACCCACCTCTGGACATACTATCCCAATGATTTGGTTCAGTGGAAGGACTTGGTCTTCAAAAGAGTTCCTTCCTATGTATTTCAATGTTAGGGGTGGGTGAGTCATCAGCTACTGAAAAGATAAATGAGGAATGTCATAGGTGCAAGCACTGAAAATATTATAAAGGCAAATTGTCTTAACAACTACCAGTAACTCCTCTAATTGGGACAACGAGTCTTTCAGAATAACACAAGTCACTAGGGAAAAAAAAGAATTCAGTTTCATGACATTTTATGGTTATCAAAAAGTGAAGTGTCTACAAATTGAACATTTTTGTAATTCCAGGAAATGTAGAAAGTTATGAGCTGTATGTATGACTTATGAAAAGAAATTTCACATGTGTCTTGTATGCAAATACTCTACAATGGCTTGATTCAAGTGGGCCCCTGGGCTGAAAGTATAGAACAAGAGCCTTTGGAACATAGTCAGTGCAGTCTGTGAGTCAACTAGTTGATGGGAATTCCTGAGAACTTTGAATCCCTGGAGCCAGAGCCCCCTGACTTGGGTGCTAAAAACTTAACCAAGATCCAATGGATGAACAAGAACTGTTAATATCTCTTCAGCCTCAGGATTATTTTTGATGAAAACAAAGGCTTAGGCAGAACTATGTGATGTAATTTGACTGCATTTAATATCCCTTTAAAGATATGTATATATCCATACATTAATTATATATATACATACATTTTAAAGGCTTTTTAATATTTATAGCTAAAACTTCATTGGGCTGGAGAGATGGTTCAGCAGTTAAGAGCATAGGTTTCTCTTCCAGAGGTCCCAAGTTCAATTCCCAGCAACTACATGGTGGCTCACAGCCATTATTGTGGGATCTGATGCCTTCTTCTGGTGTGCAGGCATGCATGCAGATAGAGCACTCATATACAGAAAGTAAATAAATTAATTTAAAAAAACACTTTATTATGATCACAAAAGACTGAGAAAGGCTGGATTCATTCCCCAGAATAAAGTATATATAATTTTTCAGTTTTCAAAAGTGGCACATGAGAGTCAAGAAAGTGGCCTAGTGGGTAAAGGGACTTTCAACCAAGCACAGGAACCTAAGTTTGACTCCAGGGACTGACATGGTGGTAGCAGGGAAACAACTATTGTTCTCTGAATTTCACTCTTGGGGAATAGTACACATGTATAGCCCCACAGAACAAACAAATCAATACATAATATCAAAGAAAAATTAAATGCATTAAAAGCAGCTAATTATTTATTAAGTAGATATTAGAGAAGTATAAAAGAATAGAATAGAATGATTTGATTGTCCCTCCACTAACCCTACCCTTTCCTAACAGCAGGATTTTGGAGATAACTATTTTTTAATATATTTTGTGTATATTTTTCAAGACTTCTCTACATATACAATCATCAAATTACTAGCAACAGTTTCTCAGGACATGAACCTGATCTTAAGTGACATAGAACTATAAATGTAAAGCAATATATATTTTCAAAATCTTTCCTTTCACTGTATGCATATGTTTCTGAGTTTTTAAATAGATACTTAAAAGACATTATGTGTTTATCATGGTTGCTGGGAAGAACATCTCAATGAGGAATTATTTAGAACAGGTTGGCCTGTGAGAATCTCTAGGGAACTGTTTGGTTTGCTAATTGACACAGCCCACTGTAGGTGCAAGATTCCCAAGGTTGGGCCCCATCTATGTAGGAATGATAAAAATTCTCTGAGACCAAGCAAGCCAACAGCACGAACTCATTTGATAACTTAGAATTGTAAGCTTAATGAACACTTTTCTCCCCAAATTTGCTCTGACTGGCATGTTTTTATCATAGCAGCTGAAATACAAGAACAATCTTTCTTCTTCTTCTTCTCCTCCTCCTCCTCCTTCTTCTTCTCCTCCTTCTCTTCTCCTCCTTTTTCTTCTTCACCTTCTTCTTCGAATTGTCCTTGATTTGGGAAAAGTAATGATGATGTAATTAAGTATTTGGATTTGTAACACAATGTGGACCTGATCTTAGTGAATGGGGCTGTATGTATTCCCTGTTACTAATGAGGGAGACACTGTGATTTAGGATTTGCATATGAGCTTGCCTGGTTTTGTGAGATGTTACTTTGTGGAAAAGTAGTGCTTAACTCGGGGACTGTTGATGTCCATGGACATCCTTAGAGTCATTTTACAAATTTAGAAAATAAAGCAACTTTTATCTTGGGAAATAGTGCAGTCAGTGAAGGGCTTGCTTCACAGGCACAAGGACTTGAGTTTGAATCCTTAGCACCCACATAAAAAGCTGGGCATGCTGATATGTACCTGTAATCTCAGCATAGGTAGAAGACATGGAAAAGTCCTGGGGAATTGCTGGTCAGCCTGTCTTGACAATCTCAAAGCTTCAGGACCAATGAGAGATCCTGTCTCAAAAAATAATGTGGAAAGCAATAGAGGACGACACCCAGAAATCAACCTCTGCTCAAAAATTATACTACACACACACACACACACACACACACACACACACACACACACATATTTATAGGAGATTGAGGGATTTATTGGCATGTCTTACAGGCTATGGATCAATCAAAGAATGGTTGTCTCAGCACCAAAAAGCCAAGAATCTCATAGTTGTTCTGTGTACAAGATTGAATATCTCAGCAGTTCTAATGTGGTTCTGGAAACCTTGGAGATTCTTGGAGAACTACTGGTCAGCAGTTTACAGTGAAATCTGGAATATTTAGGTTCTTATACCAGTAAAGAAATGTCCCTGTGGCAGGACAGATGAACTTTCTATTTGTGCTAACAGGCAAAATGGACCACAGCTGTCCAGCACGCACAGCGTTAGATTTGTTATTTATTCATAGCTGCATGCAGTGCAAGGCCCTTCCAGGTCTACCTAAGTCTCCGCTATTCTCTGTACATGTGCATTTGCCTCTGGTCACCACTTGCTTCAGTCTTTTATTGGTGCCTAAGCATAGCTGTGTTCTAGTTCATTCTGGGCAGAACTCACATCCCCAGATCACTTCCCAGAGATATTTGTTCTGATCCATCAAGGCTCAACTGGAGTGTCACTTTCCAGAGATGCCAGCCCTCTACTCCCAAGCTCTTTAGGGAAATGTCACATACTTTATACTTCATAGAACAGTAGGGGACTCTCGTGGACAACACATATCATTAAGATTATTTGTAATTTTAGAGCATATGTGTTTTCTACATTTCTTCCCAGTGGAGCACACCTTTCCTGAAGACACAGGCCCCACGTTGGGTGCCAGATATTGGTGAGATTATTTAGGCCACTCCACGTAGTTAAAAGGAGATTTATTTAATGGCGTAACTTACAAATTAAGGGATAGGTAGGTCGCGGGGTCTGGGGAAGGTGTATCACAGTCCAGCGGTGTTCTCTGGAGCTCTCCTCTGTCTACCTCCACCATCCAGCGTCCTCGAACCAAGAGAGCGTTCGCCGATCCGGATCTCGGGTCCCCAGGCGCCTCCCTTGGCCCCGCCTTGTAGGCGTGACAGTTGCCAAAGTCTCAATGGGGGTTGGAACTTCCAGAACAAAGCTGGAATGGCTACCCACTACAAGCCACATCTAGGGGAGTGATTTTTTCCTATTCAATCTTTATTGCAAGTTTGGAAAGAGATAATGTAAACCCATGGGAAGGAAACAATGAGCTGTGTGGAGTGTGTAATTTAGTTCTGAGGAACACAAAATGTATAAGTGTTGTAAGGAATATACTTGCTTGTTGGAGAACAAAAAAAAAGTCTAAATCTGGGCTCTTTTGGAAACTAAAAAAGACTAAACCTAAGCTCCTTTGATTAGCAGAGAATTGTAGCCATTGTCTTTCTCTCTCTTTCATACTTTAGTGGCATTCCACAGTGTCCCTAAGTGCAAATTCAATGACTACTGGTCAATATGGTGAAAGGATGGATTTGCAAGGAGAAACTTGATCAGTGCCCTGCAAATGCACAGACCTGTGTTTGAATCACCAGAAAGCATGGAAAGCTGAGTACAGAAGCAAATGAGACTGTAAAAGCCCAGACTTGTTGTTAAGAGATGGGGCACAAAGACAAATGTATCCTAGAGGCCTATGGCATTAGCTAACCTTGCATGTGCAGTAGAAAGAAGTAACTTTTACAAACAAAGTGGAAAAGTGGAAGGCAAGGGCCTGCATAGGTAGATAGATAGATAGATAGATAGATAGATAGATAGATAGATAGATAGATAGATAGATAGATAGTACATAGTACAAAATTAACATGGAACTAAGGGGATGATTGACTGGACATGGGTGAAAAGTAGGCATAGGATGACCCCTGTACCGATTTTTTTTAATCAACTTAACACAAACCTAAACATATCTGGGAAAAGAGAATTTTAATTGAGGAAATGCTTCCAAAAGAATGGCCTGTAAGCAAGTCTGTGGAGTGTTGTCTTCTTTAATATTTGATGTGTGGGTCCAGCTCACTGGGGGCAGTGCCATCTCTAGACTGGTGGACCCGGGTTGTATAAGAAAGCAGGCTAAGCCCTGGGAAACAAGCTAGTAAACAGAATTCGGCCATGGTGTCTGCCTCAGTTCCTTCTCAGCATGAAGTTTGAATCACCAGAGCCCTTATTTCCTTCAGTGCTGGACTGTGATGTGGAAGTGTAAACCAAGCAAACCCTTCCCTCCATAAATTGTTTTCAGTCATAGAATTTTATCACAGCAATACAAAAGTAACTAAGACAACTCCAAAGAGTGGACTTGAGGGAAAATCTTCAGACATGGAGCCCATGCTGAGCTGACCTGTGCTAAGCAATGTTGGTAAGGTAAGATGGGCAATGATTATTTTTGCTGCAAAGTGTGAATCACCTATTAGACAGAGACAGAGATGAGCAGTAGATTCACTAGAAGGAGCCACCCAGAACCAGAAATGCTAAAGGAGAAGGTGAGGGAGCAGGGTAAAGTCAAGGGCACAGTGTCTGAGTAGCAGCAGAACCAATGGAGATGTCCAAGTCAGACAGCAGAGCCTACGACAGGTTTGAGGCTCTGTTGGCTTGCTTTCTGAGTGCTGTTTGTTCTGTAGGGGAGAATTATTATAGCATATTTGGTACCCAAATTAATCACCCAGGAGGCAAAGGAGTCTCATGAGGAAAGGGATCACTGCAAAGACACAGTAGGCAGGAAGGTAAGACATCAAAGAGCAGGAGGGGCTGGCAACCCAGATAGAGAGGACTGTTAGTGCTGCCGTCTACACTGGGGATACAGGCCAAGGAGAGCTTGAATAGGTAGGACCATTCTGCTTGGGTGCTGCTGAGTTCTACAGATTGGAAGGAGTCATCCTCTTAGCATGGAATTGAGTGAGAGCACAGGAAGCATGTGTGTTGGAGTAGGGAAGCAGATATGAGCATAAGAGGTCATACAAGGTAAGAGGAGATTTTTACCTACAAAAACCACTGCACAGTTTAAATCTCAAAAGATTTGAGTCTTAGCTCATTTTTCCCAGCTTTGTATAGATGTATGTATGTGTATACAGAGATGTAAACAAACGTGTATATAGGTATGCATAGATGTGTGCATAAATATTACTTAAGATTATATATGTACATATTAAATAACTTAATCTAGTTTTTCTACCAATACAAATTTTAAAATATCACAATATTTTGGAGTGGGGAGATAACTCAGAGGGTAACGTATTTGCCTTGCAAGTATGATGACCTGAGTCAAACCTATAGAATCCATATAAAAAGCTAGGCATGATGAAATGTTCTTGGATCTTAATGTCTGGTAAGTGGAGACAGGAGGATCCCTAGGGTTCACTAGCCACTTAGCCTTGCCTTCTACATGGCAAGTTTCAGGCCAATGAGAAAATTAGTCTTAAACAAACAAACAAAAAACAAAACAAAACAAAACAAAAAACCAGGGTGGACAGCTCCTAGGAAACAGCTAATGTTGACCTCTGGCCTTCACACATACATGCAAACAAGTGCCCACACATTCACACATGCATTTGCATCTCTTCTGACATATGCACACATCCAAATCACATTGAGGTCTTTGTACAACAATGCTTTGATGACAAATAAAATTCCAACCATGGTGTGACTCAAACTTGTAGATGAAATTCTAAACAGTCTTAGTAAATAAGAAACATAGAGCCAAATACAGAGGTAAATAGCCAAAGAGATCAGAGATTCACGGCTACCTTATCTTACCACCTTGCCAACATCACTTCCCCAGAGAGAGTGTTTCTTCCTACCTGACTCATGTTTTTATTGCCTTCCTGTTCTGCCTTCTCATTGGCTCTAAACCCAACCACATGACTTCCTCATCACTGCCTGTCTATACAGACCTCCATGTCTCTATGGTTGGTACTGGGATTAAAGGCTCAGGTCACCACACTTGGCTGTGTCCTTGACCACACAGAGAATCTCCCTGCCATGTAATTGGATTAAGGGCATGGGTCACCACCACCTGACTGTTCCTGGCTTGCTATGACATCTGATCTCCAGGCAAAGTTTATTTATTAACATACAAATAAAATCACATTTCAGCACAAATGAAATATCACCATACAATCTAATCTGTGAATATTGTGGCATGTACTAGAGAAGATGATCTGTAGAGATGTGAGAGAGACAGAGGGACAGAAAGACAGAGGAACAGAGGCAGAAAAAGAGAGAGAGAGAGAGAGAGAGAGAGAGAGAGAGAGAGAGAGAGAGAGAGAATAAGCGCTGGAAACTACACCTTCAACACATTCCATTGGCCTTATTATTGCCCACAAATACCAGTGACTTTGTTTATTGCTCAATTGAGTCTTTAGATTCCTTTTTTATTAATATCTGTATCCGAAGTCTGAAGATTAAATCTGTATTTCCTTTAAAGCAAAGCAGAATATTTAACTGGGGAAAAACTGCCACCACCACCCAAAAGCATTCTTAACATTTCTCAGATTCTGGCATTTTCTTGAAGTAAAATTAGTGTGTATTTTGAAATGTCAAGTTTCCCAATATGCTGCTGCCAAGTTGCTCCCTTGGCTTTGATGCTTTCTGCACATGCGCCTGCCTTACTTCTTATCTCCAGCCCCACAGGTCCCTGCCGAGGATCACACTGTCCCTATGCATTCTCAGGCCACCATTCCGCAGGGGAATGGTAAACACTTGGCAAACCTTACCACCGGAGCAATGGTAGCAGTTCTTTAGTGGAACATAGGATAGGCATTCATATGGCCTGACTTCCTCACCTATCTCCATTCTGAAGTTAACATCAACATTAGACTTGGAGACAGAAAAATCCAGGTCTTGAAAGTCTGTAGGTCTATCCAGGCCATTTAGTTTAATGTTCTTCCTAATGCTGAACACAAAGGCAGCTGGGGAAACCCACTGCAGCCCTTCTGCACCATGGAGGCTTCTCTGACATCCATAGTCCTGGTTCATTCTCTTCTCCACTACATACATACCCCAAGAACAGGCCCCCAGACCGAGGCACTGCAGTCCAGAGAGAACAATGTGATATGATAACAACAATAGAACATGTATGAGAGATGTGGAGATGGTTCAGCTTGGAAATTGTCTGCCTTATACACACAAAGACCTGAATTTGTTCCCCAACACCCCCGTAAAATATGTCTGGTCAAAATGCTGGCTATGATTAGATATGGGCTAGAAAAATGGTTCTATGGTTAACAACACATACTGATCTTGCAAAGGACCAGAATTCAGTTCCCAGCACCTACATTGGCAGCTCACTACCACCCACAACTCCAGTTCCAAGGGCATCCAATACCTTT
This sequence comes from Peromyscus eremicus, assembly GCF_949786415.1. Classification (NCBI taxonomy): domain Eukaryota; kingdom Metazoa; phylum Chordata; class Mammalia; order Rodentia; family Cricetidae; genus Peromyscus; species Peromyscus eremicus. The sequence goes on along the minus strand of NC_081431.1, from coordinate 75,346,150 downwards.
GACTTCTGTGGGCACATGTGTACACACATACTCACACTAAAATGCATGCACATATAAGTAAGTAAAAAGAAAGTAAGTCTAAACAAACCAAAATGCTGTGTGTGATGACAGGCACTTGTCAACTTGATTCTAGGGAGGCAGAAACAGTTAGGTCCCTGGGGATGGTGGGCCAGCTAGTCTAGCATACTCAATGAACCAGGTGAGTGATAGGGAGTACCACATGCATGGACATGCACACATGTATCTGCACACACACATACACATAAGCAAATAAAATGAAATAATAATTAAGAAACATAAGAACACAAACTTATTTACAAGTAGATCATGACATTTATTAGAACGTATTTTAATCCTAGAACCTTTGTTTACTTATTTGAATGAATTGCAGGCTCCTGTTGAATGCTAAGGTGGTTTAATGCAAAATATCTCATCGTAGTTCCCACCCTCATTGGCTCTCAGGGGATTATAACTCATGGGTTATAATAAAATAAATCTTAGCTCAGTTGGTCTAGAACTCACTGTGTAGACCAAGCTAGCATCAAACTCATGGAAATTTACCTGCCTCTGCCTCCCCAATCCTGAGATCAAAGTAAGGGTCACTATGCCCTGTTAAGGTTTACTTTTTCTTTTTGATTATTTGTATGTGCCTGTACATGGATGGGTATGTGCAAATAAGTACAGTGCCTGCAGAGGCCAGGAGATGTCATTGTGTTCCTGGTAGCTATAGTTATAGGCAGTTATATATTGCTCTTATGTGAATGCTGGGAACTGAACTTGGGTCTTCTGTAAGAATGTTATGTGTTCTTAACTCAATGTGTTGTAAAGTGAAACATCTGGAAGTTTATTTGTATTGTTTTGGCAATATTTACTTTCATGGGCAACGTAGAATAGATAAAGAGAAATTAGTTAAATTTTGATGATTAAAAGAGAAGTTATTGATAAATAGTTGAGCATCTCTTTCTCTCTGTTTGTTTGTGTCTCTTTAAAAGAGACACAGTGTTAGTTATTTTTCTTACCATTGTAATAAAAAGTCTGACAAACAAACAAACAAACCAAACACCTTAAAGAAAGAAGGTTTATTTTATTTTGGCTCATAGTTTGAGAATGAAGTTCATCATGGTGGGGAGGGCACCGCCACAGGAGCTTGAGGCAGCTGGTCACATTGTGTCTACAGGTGGGAAGCAGAAAAAGATGAAAACTGGTGCTTAGCTCCTCTCCTTTTTATTAAAGCGTTGGCCCCAGCCCGTGGTAACGGAGCTTCCCACAGTTAGGGTGAATCTTCCTTCTTCACTTCAATCTTCCTGGAAACTGTCATGAACACATCCAAAGGTTTGTTTCCATGGTGATTCTAAATACCATGAAGTCAGCAATGATGACTAGCCATCACACACATAACGATCATACAGAATATCTTTAAACACAACGAAACTGAGATCTGCAAAAGATAAGCACATTTCCTGAATGCAAACTCTATTTGATTGCAGTGTTGGGATTCGAATCCAAAGACATCTAAAACTAACACATATGTCATTTACAACATCCTTCTGATCATGCAAAACATAAATAAGTAGGTCAGTGCAAAATAAACTGTGCTTCTCGTTTGTCAGTTATGTCCTCCTCTGCTATTTAACTTCCTTAGTCACGGGAGGCAGGGATATCCTCAGTGCCAGGTGCACCACCAGTCCCTTCGTATCCCCTGCTTGCCTGCTTTGTCCATCTGCAGCTCAGCTTCTGACAGGTGAGTAGCAGACAGGTTGAAGGACCCAGAAGAAGACAGGGATGCCATATGGACTCAAGGATGAGACAAATGTTTCCCTGGCTAAAGTTTTTCCAACAAGCAGCTGGCACCTGGCCGTGATTAGAGGTCACTTTGTGAATGGCAGGTACCCAGGCATCCAGGAGGAGGTTCTTTACCACACCTTGAGTTTGTCATCAAATATAACCAAGTTTTGACATTTCAACTTCCATTAAACACATACATTACTCTCGGATTCTGAGTTTGAAAGGAAGTTAGTGTGTCACTGAGGGAAGCCTGGCGCTGCAAGGTTCATAAGGGTACAGATCTCTGCTGTGCTACAAAAGACTTCACACCAGGGAAAGGCATTTAAGCAGTACTTCCCCAATAGACCTAGGTGTTCAGGTAGATGTCACAGAAACACAGGGGTTCGGCTGCAGTAGAGCAGGTGAGAGAGAAGAACAGTATCATCCACCACTCCACAGGAAATACCATCTTAGTGTTCAAGGTCAACTGAGCACACATTTACCTACCCTAGGCACTTCACTTGTTCATCAACTCACTTAGTCATTCAGGGAACTTAATTACAAATCTAGTACACAAGGGAATCATAGCCAGAAACCCAGGAAAGTAAGACCTACAGACGGATGAAGATAGTGTTTGTGCTTGCTCTAACAACAGGGGAACTAACACGAGAGCAAGAGATGCCTTTGCAGCCAACACTGAATAAGACTCAGTGAATACTCAGTGAATACTCAGCTATCAGTTGCTATGCTAAACATGGCACTCAGCACTTTATAGGTGACATTTCTCTTAACCCACTTCAGAACTGTGGGCATGACATGCTTATCCTTAGTAGCACTGATGGACAAACTGAGTCTCCCATTCAGTTCACTTACTGCATTGGTGCAGTGTAGCCATGTGTGCAGGTTAGTTTTAATTTTCAGCTTGCCGTGATCTAAAATCATCTGAGAAGTGAGTAAATGATCCTTTAGATGAAGCTGGCCTGTGAGCATGTCTGTGGGAGTTGTGTTGATTGAGTAATTAAGGTAGGAGTACATACCCTCCATGGGTAGCAGGGGATCTCAAACTGTAAAGTGTAGAGAGGGACTGAATGTAACTAGGTACGTATGCATTCATTTCTTTCTGCTCAGAGGATGTGATGTGACTTGCTGTATCACATCCTTGCCTTGGTGACTCCCACACAATGATGGACTATAAACCTGGAATTGTGAGCTAAAATAAACCATTTCTTCCCCAAAAGGCACTTTGTTAAGGTGTTTTATAACAGTCACAAACATTAATACATAATGTAAGAAAATTATTCTTCAACTGATGAATCTTTTTTTTATCTCACACAAGTATTTCCTCTGGACCAGGATATATATTTTCATTTTAAAATCCCATCTTCTGTGTCTTACACGGCACTTCCCACTAAACAAACAACCACAACCACCATTTCTGCTTGCATGGAACTGTGTTTATGTGGATTTATGTAGCAAAGAAATGGCAGAGTCTGAACAACTCCTGGCCAGCCTGAAGATCCCAACGCTTTGTCATGTTGTATTCTTCCTTTCCTGTTGCTTGCCTTTTGGCTACAGAGTCTCACAGAGGTCATCATTCATCATGCATCTTTGCAGCATCCCTTAACTAGGCTGCACTGATATTTATTGGATGAATAAGTGACTCAATGAGTAAGTGAACTGCCTGGGGTGAGTGTACCAGGGGATGTGTGCTCAGTTGACCTTGAACACTGGATTGTATTTCCTGTGGAGTGACGGATGGTTCCATCCCTCGTTCTCATATGCTCTGTGCAACCAAAGCCCAGCATTTCTGTGGCATCTGTTCAAAATGTCCTAGGGCTGATGAACACACTTCTTAAACTTCTTTTCCACTATGCTAAAACCCTGTCCAGGAAGCAGTGGAGGTCCGTGCCCTCTAGAGACATATAACATGATTTTTCTCTAAATGAAGCACTAACTTTGATTGAAAAATCCAGATTCAGCTTCTGTAACCTTGGCAATCATCCAATCTAGTTCTCATCCTCCACAGAAATCCCCTTCTGTGACAACTCTACAAAGGTGTAAAAATGTTGACATGGTGATGTGTTGCTGCAGCATCTAATCTCTTCTATTGTTAAGCAGCCTTTCCCTCAAGAATGTGCTTTCATTATTTTAAGTTGAATCCTCCTTACAATAGATTTTTCCAATCTGTTCTACTGTTGTGCTTTACACTTATAAAAATGAATTAAATCTTTATTCAGTAGTACCTTTGCAAACAAATTTCCATTGCTATAAAAAAAATAAACCTAACATAATCAACATAAAAACTGTGAGTTTATTTTGACTCACATTTTGAGAGATTTCCTGTTTGTGGCTTATTGGTCCCATCCCTTCAGTATAATGGGAAAGCAGCATGTATGTCAGGAACAGATGTTGTATAAAACAAAAGAGAGACAGAAGGAGTCTGGGGTCCCTATATCCCCTTTATGGGCACATTCCAATGGTTCAGAGTCCTTCCTCTATATCTTCTTGAAAGGTGTTTCAAGAGTTTCAGACCAAGAATGTGGGCAGGCCTCTGGGGGCATTGTTCATCCAAATAGTAGCAATATCTGATAGAGATTTGATATGCTCTTTCACCATATCTCCCTAGACTTTGAGGTGTTAGCCCAATCTCACTGCAATGGCACCCCAGCATAGTATCCTCTTCTGTCAAGTTCTCTAAACAGCCTTCTAAAAAGTTGCTTTTTCCCTGGTGGACAACATGTTTGTGTGCTCTACATAGTCAGGTGTCAAAACCCTCATCCTGATACGATGGAATTTGGAGACCTCTGGAAAGTAATCCAGTTATCATGATTGGGTTCGCCCTGACATAATACAGTTTCCATAGCAATAATAGAATACTTGAGGCCAAATAAATTCATTAGAATAAAGGTATATTTTGACCCATGTTCCTGTAGGCTGGGAAGTTCAAGATCAGGCATTCACACTTTTTTAACTCATGGCAGAAAGTGGAAGGTAAGTTGGCTAGTGTGAAGTAGTTAAAGTCTCATGCTCAGGATCCCACAGTCACCTTAACCTGCCAAACAGGGAGCCTGCTCACTTTCACCAAACTGCACTAACCCTCATGACCAAAGTGTCTCCATGAGGATCCAGACTCATGTTTTCTTTTTCTCTGAGATAATAACATGATTGTCGTCTTTGAGTAGAAATTACTTTGGTCCTGTTGTCATGGAAACTAATTGAGAAATGTGTACAGTGTTGTTCCATCTATGGTAATGGTGAGTGGTCCTAAGCCTAAAACATGTCGTTTCCCAAGCTCTCACTCTAACTGAGCTTCAGAAGAATGAGCACTGGGCCTGTTCTTCTGCTGGGGTCAGTGAAGCTGCAGATAGGCAGCTCTGGTCTCTAAGATCTTCTGGTAATATTACTAGGATACTTAATTTCTGATAAAATACTTTTTAAAATCTCTGAGCTCTTGACCTGTCATCCGGTCTTCAGTTCCACACACAGTCCTCACACCTTTAGCCAGACCAGACTCATGGTGGAGCCTGCAGCACACGTTTCTAAAAGGAAGGCAATCATGGAAAAGTAGGCTGAGAATGAAAAACAGGAGACAAAAAGGTGTGGTGTTAAACTAGTGACCTCTCATCCAAGGATTCAGAGAGACTGTGAAAAGTTGCTGAACTTTCTAGTAGTGTGTCAGAGATGGAAGAGTTAGATCTCTCTCTCTCTTCCCCTCTCTCACCCACCCCTCTCCTTTTTATTAGGCAAGGTCTCATATAGCCCACACTGCTCTCAAACTCACTATGTAACTGATCCTCCTGATTCCAACTCCTGAGTGCTGGGATTACAGGCACACAATACCACACCTGGTTACCTGGTTTATGTGGCATCAGAGATTGAATCAAGGGCTTTTTATAGACAGGGACTTCACCAGCTGAGAGCTATCCCAGGGAAAGAATTTATTCTTTTATTTTCAACACTCTCAGTGGAGCCTTTGATCACAGATCACACCCTGAAAACTCACCCCTCAAGGCCTGGGGTCAGATATTTGGTTTTGGCCTGAGCCATACTTCCATCAGGTTGTCATTTGGCAGAATGGAGGATTAGGAAGCAGCTGCCATAGAGGGACTGCAAGTCTGTGGAGGGCAGACTGTGCAAGTATCATGAAGTTCTGCAGAGGACACTTTAGGAGGCTAGTACAATGCCATACAGGAGCCTCTGAATGCAGCTCCTGCAGGCCATGCTCCCTCCTCAGGGTGTGTGTGTAGATGTAACCAACCGTCTTATTAAATAAGAAACACAGAAATAATGCAAAGAAGAAAGCCAAGAGATAAGAGCCTTACCCGCCTGCTGCAGCTAGCCTCTTAAGCCAAGAGACCTCTCCGAAAGAGAGCTACTTCCTGTCTGTTTGTCTTTATATAGACTTTCTGTTCTTCCTTCTCATTGGTTGTAAAAACAACCACATGACTGCCTCGTCACTGTCTGTTTTACAGCCCTCCAGGTCTTCTATGGTATTGAGATTAAAGGTGTGTGTCTCCAATGCTGGCTGTATCCTTGACCACAGAGAGATCTACCTAGCTCTGCCTACCAAGTGCTGGGATTAAAGGCATGCACCACTAACGCCCAGGTTTTGCTACGGCTCTAATAGCTCTGACCCCTGGGCAACTTTATTTATTAACATACAAATAAAGTAACATTTCAGAACAAATAAAATACCACCGTGTGTGTGTGTGTGTGTGTGTGCGTGTGTGTGTGTGTGTGTGTGTGTATGTGTGTGTGTGTGTAGACCATAGGTGGCAGGTCTCTAATTGATTGGCACTCATTGATTAGGCTAGGATAACTAGTTAGTATGTGTCCAGGGATCTACCTATCTCTGCCTAAGCACTGCTAGGATTACAAATATACCTTACCATGTCCAGCTTTTCAAATAGACTTTGAGGGTCAAACTCAGATCCTTATGCTTGTATAGGTATTTTACTGATGGGGCCATATTTCCAGCCTGAACTGTGATCTATGTTTAAGAACAGCCTAAGATTTGAAGGAACATTTACTCATGGGAAGGTGTTCCATCCAGGTGCAGGATTACAGGCTTGTTAAGAATGCACTACTCTTTTCTTTGCTCTTTGCAATTATGAGTTCACTTGTGAGTACTTGTTTCCCATCTGCCTCAGCTGGACTGTATGTAGGCTGTGATCATGGAACATGTTTCTTATGCCTTTACCATTATCCCAAGCTACACAGAACCCCAGGCACAGGGAAGGCACAGGCTCTATCCGTTCCAAAGTAGCTCCTTTTTGTCACTGCAACACTACCAGGCCCAGAAGTCCCATGTACTCCTTGGAGTAGATTGTCTTCTAGGATCCCATTTCAGTCCAATAAGATACAGAGCTGCTAAAAACAAAACAAAACAAACAAATAAACAGAAAGCAATGTTTTCTATCCTGTGATATTTAGGTCCAGATAAGAAACATGAACAAGGAACTGGAAATTCTAATGAAATGTCTTACTTAAAAGAAACCATGTTACTCCCACTTGCAAGAGCAAATTGTGAGCTGGAAATGGAATATAATTCTCTGTCCTCCTTTCCAGATCCACATTCAAAGACCTCTCAGTTTTCTGATGCTCATGACTTAGGGACATGGCATTGTTGAGTTTTTACTCTTTGACTCCTGACCACAGTCTTCAATCCAACTAATTGTTATCTCATAAGGATTGGCTTCTGTTTTCAAAATTTTATGTTAGCTTCCATGCTTTTCAAAGTAGGGACAGCTTAGCTTTGTCTGAAGAAAGGCATGCACTTACATTTAGCAGGTGGATTAATTACTCATAATGGAGATTCTGGCTCAGTTGCTTTGAGACATGATACAAAGCATCGCTGCCTTTCACAAGCCATCAGATGTGAATAACCACAAAGGAGGGCCAGCATGTCAGTGCTTTCCAAAACAAACAAAGAAACAAATAGAGGGAACAGGAGCAACAAGACAAATATTTTAGTTGTTCCCAGGGGAGGTCACCCTACAGTCTCTTTTAACTCAAAAATCTTAGGCACAAATGTCCCCAAAACATGATCAAAAGGGAGCCTGGCTGGATCCTTTTGGTGACAAGTCCTTTTACTGACTTTAGTTGCCCAGCTAAAATAAATGGTTTCTCCACTAAGTTTGTTATTTGTCAAAGTATTTTGCCATGCAAAGTCCATCTCTGCTTTCTGCTTATGTTTTTGGTGATTTTAGTTTCACCTGCATTATCTTAATGACTTCCCTCCTCCTTTCTCTGCACTAAACAGCTTGGAGCTCACTTTGATGAGTGGATGTAAACATCCTGAAAGGAATGGAGATGTTCTAAAGAGACACTTTTGCCTCTCCATTCCCATCAGAATCTAGAAAGTGTGAATTTTAAGAAATCAGACTTTTCTAAGAGTTGCATGCTTATGTGAAAGAAAAGGCTGAAGTCTAGTACCAGCCAGAGGGTACCTGTCTTCTGAAAAAAAAAAAAGAAAAGATTTCACACACTTCTGACCACCTATTGTTCTACCCCAGATAGTGATAAAGTAATGATGGCCAAGATCACACCCTGATGGAGACTGCTTAGATGTGCACATCTCCTGCTCTGTATTCAGACTTGAACTGCACATCAGGATGCTGAAGATAGACTTGAGGGTGGAGCAGTCAGTGGACCTTCCTACTTCCTTCCCAATATGGCCAATTGAATAACTCTCCCCCTTTTTTTCACTATTAATCTGTGCCTTTAACTGGCATACTGAAGGTAGGGAGATGACTTCAACAACTCCAGTAATTTGATATGCTAACTCTACTCATGGGGCTGCATGTATTCTCACAAGGCAGGAAGGGTAACCATCCACCACAGAATTATCTATAAAACAACAGTGTTCTCATCACTGGCCCATGATCTGCTAGCCCTAGCCACATTAAGAGAAGTTGTAGAAAGAGAATACTGTAGTATGTGGCAGCGGAGTATGATAAGAGGCCCTTACAAGAGAAGAGTAAGACATATGGGAAATATCGGTTCTCCTAGTAACTGAGGCAGACTGGAAAGATGCAAGGATTCATACCCTCAACTGTGCCAGCAAGAACACATGTTCAACTTTGTAATAAGCTAGTGATTTTTTGTATGGCTAAGCACAAAAAGGAAGTATTTGCCTATTCCTTTTAGTGCCAGAATGATTAATGTTTTAGTAGTTTGTTTTATGAGATACATAAATGACATGATATAAGAGCACAAAATGAGGTCTAGCAATAAAATTGCTAGAATACTAGAAAAGGCAAAACCATCTACAAAATCAAAAGACTGAAACTGAATACCTCCGTGATGGTCGGCTGGAAAGAGTTACTAGAAGGTCTCTATGGTAGACAACACTTCAGAGTGCTTGGTTCTAATGAAATTCTGTAAACATCAGTAGAAAATCTGAATTTTGGAAATCAACCACCATCACACCGGAATTGTGGCTCAGCATATTTGTAAAGGTGTCCCAAGTATAACAGACAAATAAGTTTCTGCATAAAAGGTACTGAAACTTACCAAAAAGAATGAAAGAGTAAAATACTTGAGACAGGATAGATAACAAGATGTTGCCTTATTCAGATAGGCTGATTCAAATAGAAAATACAGAAAGCAAGAAAGGAGATATAATCTGATCATGTGTGGAAAGGATAAAGTCACTGGAGTAAGTTCGGTGGGTTACACTTTGTGATGTTTATCTTTAATTGTCAACCTCACAAAACCTACACTTACCTAAGAAAAGAGCCTCAATGAGGGATCAGCTACAATGGATTGCCCTCGGTAGGTCTGTGGGGATTGTCTTAAATCAAATAATTGATATAGGAAGAGCCAGCTCACTGAAGTGACACCATTCCCTAGAGAAAGGATCTTGAGCTGTATCAGAGTGGAGAGAAATCGAGATGAGCACAGGCAAGCAGGCATGCTGGTGTTCGTTTCTCTATGCTTTTCACTGTGTATGAGGTGTAACTAGATGCTTCAGGTTCCTGGTACCTTCCCTGCAGTGATTGGCTGTAATCTGGGATTGTGAGCGAAAACAAGTCTTTTCTCCACTAAGCTTTGCTTTGTCGAGGTATTTTGACCCAGCACCAGAAATGAAACTAGAGCACGCTCCTTACTCCAGTCCATACCTGGAGTAACAAGACAGTGAAAAGAGAGGAGAGGACCTTCCTTCAGAGAACACACAGACGATGCCAGAGGCTGTCTTGTTAGCTCAGAGCCTTCCAGTTCTTGTAGAAAGTAAGAAGGTGAAACGAGGTACTGGGGACACGTGCAAGAGACAGGAGCAATCAAATATTGCTGAGACTAAGGAAGATGGGAAAGGACCATGAATACAGATGAAGGACAGGGCAAAGTGACTTCCCCCATCTCTGCTCTCTGCCCAGAAAATTTAAATTGAGGCATAAAGATATTTATCATGGGAACCTTTTAAAGGTCCAATTAGCATTTACTATACACCAAGATTGCTTACTGTGAAGAAATGTTCACAAGAAAAAAGGCAGTAAAAGCTGACAAGGAAAGGTCGCATAATCCAAACAGGATGAAATGGTATATGCTCAACAATTAGCCCTGGTGAAGGGAAGAAATGATCTCGATTGCCTTTGAAAGGAAAACAGTTAAAAGATGGTTAATCCTCAAAACCAGGTGGCTTTACAAATCTCTACAAATAGTTTGACCAAATAAAACTTCTAAATACTCAGCCAGCGAGCTTTCAAAACCCAAAGTGGCTTTAATGGAGTCAGAGCTCTAATGCATTTTGACAGGCTCATTGGAAAAAGACTGAGATTATATCACTAAGAAGTAAAGCCCCTATTGAAATTTATTCACACAACCCCGCCATCTCTCTCAGAGTCCCTAGCTCCTACTCTGAATAATTTGTTTGGCTATGTTTCCTAAATGTGGTATTTGAATAAATCTGACTGGTGATTTGCATTTTGTTATTCTTTGCCAAAAAAGGTGTGAGATGAAAGAAAAAAAAAGGAAAGGAAAATACAACAAAAAACTTCAGGCAGTTGGCTTTGGTAATGTGGGTCTCAGGGTAACTGGGAAATCACCAGGAAGCAACTTGGCCATAATGCCTATCAAAACTCTGGGATTTACCCTGTGTTGTGTCAACAATTCATTCCGCTGGGGATGTACTCCAAGACACTCGGAAAACTGTGCAGCTTTTCACATTTGCTGTGTGAACTTCTCCACACATTGCTTTATCTTTGGTTACTTTCTGGTCTGTAATAAGTGTAAGAACGGAAAGACGTGTTAAGTGATCGTAGATTGCACAGATTTACCACTGTCTGTTGTAGAACAATGAAAGTATGGACTCTGTAATTTAGTCAGTGGCATCTTCAGACACTATGCTTCTCTCTCATTTCCAAAAGATGGTCAGCCAAGTTTTCATTTTCTGACGGCTGGATCCAAAAGGAAAGGAAGTTTCATAATCTTTCTCAGTCAGGCAAGTTATCACTTTAGGACATGGAGACAAGAAAGATGCCTGGGAATAATGGGAAAAAATAGCTGCTATTACAATTTTTTTTTGTGGTTAATAAGGCTAGGTGCCTACAGGACGTGATGTACATGTAAATGTAGGTACATCAGGCTAGCTGGGCCATGATCTTCCAGAGTTTCTCTGTCTCCACCTCCCACCTCACTGTGGGCAATGAGATCACATGTGTATACTAGCATATCTCAGTTCTGCATGGGTTCCAGGGATTTGAACCCAGGTCTTCTTCCCACTGAACCCTCCATTCCCAAACCTGATTATTCCATTTGAGTTTGTTCATAGTCCATCGGCTGCTGCTGGGTGTGCCTCTACCTCACCTACTGTGTGACACTTACTGGTTTATGTGACTATACTTTTGCCATACCTTGGAGCAGACCTGAGAACCTTAGTCTGGAGTGCAGACTTCTTGTTTATTTTGGAGGCCAGTACAGCGGGGACAGCACGAAGTTACCCCACCCCAGCTGAGGACTCTGAACACATCCCTGAGAGTATACATCCCTTTGTCTCAGGCTTTGCTTTGTTGGATGAAGCTTTGTCTGTGCTTAGGCTTTCCAAAGCAGTGTGTTTTATCTTTCACCAAACAAATGTGTGACTTCTTCTTGTGTAAGAATGAAAAGCGTCCTTGCCTTCAAGCCCTGAGTAGCACTAGATTTTCAGATGCTCAGGGTATATTGGCATTGGATGGCTTTGTTATACTACAAATTGGATATAAGTCATATTTTATACATGTATAAATACCTAATTGTTAGTGCCATTTTGTACTTTCTCTAATCATTTGATTGAAGGAGAATAAAGAGCACAAAAACTGGAGAGACAGAAGTGATGCATTGCAGCTCTAGAATTACAGGCCCAGCTCCGGGCACAGTGGCACAGATCCCTGTGGATACAGTGACCCGATCTTGAACCTATCCTGACTCCACAGAAGGGAGAAGATGGAAACTGGACACAAAGAGCATTTGCTGGATGCAGGGGACCAGCATCACATGAGTTTTTCCTGTTATCTTTATAATGTGCTTCTGGCATCTCCAAGTCTTTCTCTCCCATTTAACAGAGAAGGAAACCAAGGCACAGAGAAGCAAACTACTTGGACTCTGTCCATTGCCTTAGAGATGAGAGGACAGTCATCTGGTTGACCTTTGCTCTTCCTTTTGCTGGTGTGCCTCTCCTGAGATTAGTGCATTCAGTATGTGTGTCCACGGCCAGTTTTCCATCAGTGTGTCATGGTTTCGTGTTACATCTTTTGCTTACTATGCATTCTGAACTTAGCAAGATATTTAATTCAGTGTTCTGTATTTTACCCCATATTAAATACTGGGGAGAAAGAGTCTTCTGAGAATTTAGTTCCTTCCAGAAACAGGTACTAGTTTAACTAAAGAACAAATATCCTTAGATAACACACAAGAATGAACTAAGGAGGAAGCAGGCAGTGTTGGGGTGGACTGAGGTCAAATGCTGAGGATGTTTAAACCATGGCACTAAGCATAAATGTGAAGCTGATAGTTGGGAATAGTGTGTGTGTGTGTGTGTGTGTGTGTGTGTGTGTGTGTGTGTGCATGTGTGTGTGTGTGTGTGTGTGTGTGTGTGTGTGTTTGATTTGATGTGAATTCCTGCTCTAAAGCAACTAATTCTTTCATAATGGAGACCCCATTGGCATACATATAAATACAACACAAAACAGAAAATTTTCAGAATAGTGGTAGAATTAGAAAGTGTATACTGTGTCAGAGCAGAGGAAGTAGAAGCCTCCTAGGAATCAAAAATGTTGAGCAGAGATGATGGAGACTTACACAGGAGGACAGATCTGAGCAGGAATCATGGAGTCTTACACAGGAGGATAGATCTGAGCAGGAATCATGGAGTCTTATACAGGAGGAGAGATCTGAGCAGGAATCATGGAGACTTACACAGCAGGACAGATCTGAGCAGGGATCATGGAGATTTACATAGGAGGACAGATCTGGGCTCACATTCCACCTGCACTGTGGACACTCTGCACAACATCTAGACTTTAGGTTCCTCCTTTCTAAAACACCCAGAAATGACAAAGAATGTCACAGAGATTGATGTGACTTCTCCCTGGAGTGTTCCTTAGATCCAATAAATAGCTGTTTCCCTCATTTACCTGGATAATTGAGAACTGCTTAATAAAGGAGTCAGTATTTGACATGTATGTGAAGAATAATTACAGTTATCTAAATATGTGAATTAGCAATTAAAGTAGTAGCCAACTGCTGTGGGATGGTCTGTATGTCAAGTGTGTTGCTGATTGGTCAGTAAATAAATCACTGATTGGCCATTGGCTAGGCAGGAAGTATAGGCGGGACAAGGAAAAGAATTCTGGGAAGTGGAAGGTGAGAGAGAGACACTGCCAGCCGCCATCAGGACAAGGAAGATGTAAAGTACCGGTAAGCCACAAGCCACGTGGCAAAGTAAAGATTAATAGAAATGGGCTAAATATAAGCGTAAGAGCTAGACAATAACAGGCCTGAGCTAATGGCCAAGCAGTTTAAATAATGTAAGAGTTTGTGTGTTTATTTTATAAGTGGGCTCTGAGACTGGCGGGACTTGGTTGTGGGAGCTGGAGAGAAATTCTCCAGCAACAAATGGCGTCCAACGTGGTGGCAAGAGTCTCCACCTAAAAACGGAGAAAAAAGATTCTAAAACGGAGCTAAAAACAGCTCCTAGTTGTCTCTTTTAAGCTAGCGGCAGCCTGCATGTTTGAGCTACTATGGCGGGTTCCTGGCGTGCATGCTCAACCTGCCGCCGTATGGCGGGAATGAGGCCTCTGCGAATGGCATTTAAGCTATGTGGTGAATTTAGCCTTTGCTAGCACAAAACAAAACAAAACAAAACAAAACAAAAAAGAGGTTTCTGGGCTACACGCTACTTTGGTAAAAGTGTAGACCCACTATTTCTGAGAGTTATGGCTCCCAGAGCTGGCGGAAAGCGGACTGCCGCCATGTTGGGAAGCTGAAGTGGGCGGAGCCAGCAGCCACTGCGCCATTTCAGGCTTAGAAGGCTGCAGTTTAAAAGCAATAGGCTCAAGCTAATATAAAAAAATAAGCCACGTAAAGATGACTACCACACAGAGAATCTGGATTATGTTCTCTTTGATATTCATAACTGCAGAAAAACATTTGATTGTAAAAGCTGTTGAGTTATGCCAAAATGTATATTTTAAAGGTACCTTGACTTCAAAATTTGGATATAAGGATATGTTGCTTTGAAAAAGAGTCTCTGCTCTTGTTTCCACAGAAAGCCAGAGACTATGGATTTGTTCCAGATTAAGATACATCAGGTTTGACCAGCCAAGACCCCCTGAAAGGTCTCCAGTGACACCATGGCCCAGATGATTCAACATCCAGAATGGTTTCAAGGCAACTGGCTCAGACGATACAGCCTCATGGACTACTCCATGATCCTAAAATTTTCTTCGTGTCCCCATAAGATACAGCGCCCCCCTCCAGCAGGAAGTAGTAAGAGAAGCTACGCCCAAATTCCCAAATATACCAAGCTGGCTTTAGAGATGGAATTGGCTCACTCCCCCTCTAAACCCACACATATTGCTCAAAAAAAAAAAAAAAAAATGGTTAAGAGATTCTTATGTCCCAAATCAGAAGAGCCCTCTGGTGTGGGACAGAGAAAAAACAATATTTTTATTTAAATCAGGTTGATTATAAATACAATCTCTTTCTAAAACAAAAAGGGGGATAGTTTAGATATGATAGGATGAAAGGGTAGATTATTGAACCTACTTTTAAAGAGTAACAACTTGTTTAAAATGTTTTACATTGCTATAGATTTTAGTTTATTGATACAAATTTAAACTTAATTTTGTTATACTGTATATATATTTCTATTCTTGTTTGAGGTATTATGTTTATGTAACTCATTTAAAATTGTAATGGATAATTAAAAAATAGATTAATAGTTAGTCATCTATGATAATATTTGTAGCCATGTTAGTTAAGTCTTCTAGGTATACATAGATATATTTCAGATAGATAGGTAGTCTTCAAACACTTCAAAGACCTACAGAATATGGCATTTAAAATGTTTTAAAAATTTAGACTTTTTGGACAGTGAGACATGTCTGCTCCTGACAGCACCGATTTACTTCAGAGAGGAGGATGGGCATCGAAGACACTCCATATGGAGTTTATCTTCACCTTGACAAAAATAGCCATTTGGGCAAGAAACTGTTCTTGCCTGGACTGCTTGATCAACTGGACATGCAGGACCCATAGAAAGGTGACCACTGAACTTTACTTGACAAAATGGTCCTTCAGGTTCCTGCTTTGCAGAGAAAACTGCCAGACATTCTACAGGACACAGAAAAAAGTGAATAAGAGACTCTAGGCCTGTGGGCTGAAGACAGATGCCCCAACTTTACAAGAGAACTTTGAATGACTGTCCAGGCTGCCAGCTGTCTCTGTCTACCCTACAAGACTCCCAAAAGTTGCTTGCGTCCTTCTCTCATTTCTCAGGCAGTGTTATATCCTTCTGAGGTCTTTGATGTGGTTAAAGACTAAATACTTACAATTTTCCTTAGTTATAATAAAAGATAAGTTAGATATAAAACCTTAAACTCACAAATATAAGATAGATAGGATCTCTTCTTTAATATTGTAACTGTAATTCTTGCTTGATAATTGTTTTGTTATATGTAATTTTACTATGTTAAAGTTAAAACCTTCCTTTTTAAGAAAAGAAAAGGGGAAGTGCTGTGGGATGGTCTGTATGTCAAGTGTGTTGCTGATTGGTCAGTAAATAAATCACTGATTGGCCATTGGCTAGGCAGGAAGTATAGGCGGGACAAGGAAAAGAATTCTGGGAAGTGGAAGGTGAGAGAGAGACACTGCCAGCCGCCATCAGGACAAGGAAGATGTAAAGTACCGGTAAGCCACAAGCCACGTGGCAAAGTAAAGATTAATAGAAATGGGCTAAATATAAGCGTAAGAGCTAGACAATAACAGGCCTGAGCTAATGGCCAAGCAGTTTAAATAATGTAAGAGTCTGTGTGTTTATTTTATAAGTGGGCTCTGGGACTGGCGGGACTTGGTGGCGGGAGCTGGAGAGAAATTCTCCAGCAACAGCCAACATTTATAAAGATCATGCATTATGCTAGACTTTCATACTGTATGAAATGAACTATTCTAAGCAGTATGTAAGCATTCTACAGTCATTGTGTCTAATGTGTTATTTGGATTAGTATTAGTGTTAATTATTGCCATTTACATTAAACCATTTGCACATATAAACAGCCATTTATATACACACACTTGTGTTTGTGTGTGTCTATGTCTGTGTCTGTGTCTGTGTATGTGTATGTGTGGGTGTCTATATGTGTATGTTTATGAATGTGTGTATATATATATACATGTATGTCAGTGTGTGTACATATATGTATGTGTGTGTTCATGTGTGTATGCTCCTAATGTTACAGAGCACACTAACTTTTAATTCCCTCAAGTAATAAAGATAGTTTAAGCAGAAATCTATTTAACAAAGTTAAGCAAAACAAACACTTGAAAAAGAGATTGGAGTGGGCGGCGTCAACATAGGCAGCAATTTAGTGGGTCCTGTGTTACAGATTTTAAAGACATTATTGTGAATATTTATGAGGTAGGTAGCATGTTCATGTGGTAAGAAGGTCCTTTTTCCTCACCTAAATCGTGGTGGACTAGATCTTCCTTTTAAAGTTGCTCTTCCCATGATCCTCATAAAAAGGGAAGGGTTGTCAAAATCATGGCTGAGCAAGCCATGAGGAGCAAGCAAGTGAGTAGCATACATCCATAGCCTCTGCTTCAATTCCTGTCTTGAGTTCCTGTTTAAACTTCCCTTAATAGTGGACTGTAAACTGTAAACTGAACTAAACCCATAACTTCACATGTTGATTTGATTAGTATTTTATCGTAGCAAGGGATAAGAAAGAGAACACCTAGAATTCCTGTATTTAAGAGTTGGAGACAGATTCTGTGACTCAAGGGCTAGCCAACCTAGCAGCCTCAGTGAGCTCCAGATCATTGAGAGACCCTATCAAATGATGTGACAAAGTGATTGAAGAAAATATCTAGCACTGTCTTCTGGCCTCTACAGGCACTCTGCACACACACACACACACACACACACACACACACACACACACACAAACATGCACACACATACATGCACACAACTCCACAAAGAAAGAGGAAGAGGAGAAGCAGGTTGCCACCTGCCACCCTCAGGGACTCAGGCACTCAGAATACCTTTTAGCTGTTGGCTAAATTTCTTAACTGAGAAATGAGGCCATGTGTTGAATTATCACTAAGAATAGCGTGAAAAATCACTATTTAAGCTTGAGAAAGGTGTGAAGTTTGGACAGACCCGAGTATTTCTCACCCTCACTGCAGTATGGTGTGAACACATTTATCCAGTGTTAATCCTCTGCCTTGGATCTGCAGCCTCCTGGTCCCCCTGGTGTTTGTTGAGAGCAGCAGCCCAGAGCATGATTAATGCCAGCACAGGAAGCACTGTTGTAGGCAATTGGAAAAGTCTGATCAATTCTGGGTTCCAGGGCATCTTTTAGGTCTTGTTTTTGCTGTTGTTTTTATTCTTTTCAAAATTTTAATATTCTATAACTTTGTTTTAAGCAACAAATGAAATTCAGGATATAGTAAGCAATAAATTTCTTCCTTTTTGCCCAAAAATTGTTAATTTAAAAATAGTTTGCTATTTTAAATCCAATGTCAGATTCTTATTTTCACTTTTAAGCTATTCTAAATAAATAGCTGCCTGTAGAAGCTCTAAAAAGCCAGAGGAATGAAGAAAGATCTTATACTTTCTTAGCTGGGTAAATTCACTATTTTTGTATGGGTGGATTCAGTACCTCAGATAATCTGCCAACAACAGCCGCAGTAGGGCCATATGGCATATACGTGAAAGTGAAATCACAGTCCTGTGCATGTTGCTTTAGGTTATGTGGACTCTAGTCTAGTGTTAGTCAAATACAGGGATAAAGAATTCTGCTTCTGCTGCTGAACACGAGTTAACACGGCATTGGGGAGTCTTTTGATTATGAAACTGTTGTCTTAGGACATTTTTAAGTTGCAATGTTGAAAGTCCTTAAGTATTTGGGGGTATGGAAACAGGCTCCCAGATAGCCCAAGTTGACTTCAAATTCATTACATAACAAGGATGACTTTGATTTTTCTCATCCTCCTCTATTTATCTCCTGAGTGCCAATGTCATAGATGTGTACAATCATGCCTGTTTTCAGTGCTAGGGATTAAACTCAGGGCTTCATGCAAACAGTGTACCATCTGAGCTACATCCTCAACCTCCATGTGTAGAAAAAAATGTGTGATACTTCCTTAATAAAAGAAGCCAAGGGCATTCTTTGTCATTCAGTTTCTATAGTCGGACCCTTTGTATTTAGATTTCAAAGTTATTCAGTGTACATTGGTCATTTTTTTTTTTTTTTTTTTTTTTTTGGTTTTTCGAGACAGGGTTTCTCTGTGTAGCTTTGCGCCTTTCCTGGAACTCACTTGGTAGCACAGGCTGGCCTCGAACTCACAGAGATCTGCCTGGCTCTGCCTCCCGAGTGCTGGGATTAAAGGCGTGCACCACCACCGCCCGGCTTGGTCATTTTAAAGATAACTTAATTATCATGGGTATCATGTGTATCATGGGTAGACAAAAAAAACCCAGAAATTTATTTCTCATGTGTTTAGAGTCAGGAAAAGTAAGACCAATTCCTAAATCCAGCATCTGCTGAGACTCTACTACTTGATCTGCAGATAGCTCTCCTCTCCTGTGTCCTTATGTGTAGTTATATTTTTCCTGGTCTTGCCTGGCCCATGATCAGGACTAATCTGTCTCACTCGCCAGTTCTGAAGCCACTCAGACCCAACCAAGTAAACACACAGAGACTTATATTACTTACAAACTGTATGGCCGTAGCATGCTATCTTGTATCTTATATTAACCCATTTCTATAAATCTATACCTTGCCACATGGCTCGTGGCTTACCAGTATCTTACATGTTGGTACTCATGGCGGCGGCTGGCAGCGTCTCCTCACCCCACCTTCCTGTTCCCAGAAATCTCTTCTCTGCTTGTCTCGCATATACTTCCTGCCTGGCTACTGGCCAATCAGCATTTTATTTACAGAGCGATATCCATAGCACTTATGGTGGAGAGAGGAAGAGAGAAGAGAAAAAGGATGGGAAGGGAGATAACAGAGGAAAGCAGAGAGGAAGATATCTTCCCTTTTCATTTTGAAAGACACCAAAAACAGATATGGGGGCATCAGAGCCTGGGCTTAGGCAGGCATAGCTAGCTAACAATGGTTAAAAGTGGAGAAAGTAGAGTATTCAGTGTGGCCACAGATAGGGGTCAAAAACATTTCTACTTTTCAAACCAGGGGCTCTTCTATTTAGACTTGAATAGAAAGCAAGAGGTAAGATGAAGTCGTGGTCAGAGTGTGGCCCTGCCCACTGCTAGTTCCACTTAAGTCTTTCAGCAAGGAGGTCTGACAAGGTGCCAGCACTGTGTGAGTCTCCTGCTGGGAGACGAGTTCCTCCTTCACTGGCACAGGCGTTTTCCTCCCCTAACAATGAATGCCCGAGGAAATTCTAATGTCTTGGGGTCCATTGTCTCAACAAACAATTACTGTCTTACTTAGGGTTTCTATTGCTGTGAAGAGACGCCATGACCACAGCAACTCTATAAAGGAAAATCATTTAATTGGAGTGGCTTTCATTTTCAGAGGTTCAGTCCATTATCATCGTGGTGGGACATCGTGGCCTGTAGGCAGACATGGTGCTGGAAAAGAAGCTGAGAGTTCTACATCTTGCAGACAACAAGAAGGGGTCTAAGACACTGGGCAGTATCTTGAGCTTATATAAGATCTCAAAGCCCACCTCCACAGCTGCACACTTCCTTCAACGAGACCACACCTACTCTAAGATGGCCACTCCTCCTAGTAGTGCCATGCCCTTTGGCAGTCATTTTCTTTCAAACCACCACAGTTACAAAATTAATCCCACCACAAGGGGTGAACTTTCAAACGCTAATCTATTTCCCAAAGCTCATCTAATACCAGGACTGGGTGCTAGGGTTTCGATGTATAAACTCTTATGGACACACAATCATCCATGCCCACCTTTCCCTGGATTACATTTTGATTCTAGGAACTAAATGTAATAGTATTTGATATATTCATTTTTTCCATCTTTCTCCTCATCCTTCTCTTCCTCTTCTTGAGGTAGGGGCTTTGTAGCAAGCTAGCCTCAGACTCAATCTCTATCACAGACTCCTCAGAAACTTCAGCTTCTGCTTTGGTCCCTCTAGTGCTAGACTGCAGTTGTACAACTCATACCAGGATTGCATAGCTCATTACACCAGGAATCTTTAACCCTACTCAATAGAGGAGATAATACAGATTGCATTCTGAGATTCTGAGAGACAACAGAGGAAACCCTGAAGTTGTACGTGGGAAAATAGTCATAGATAATTTTCAATGTCACTTCTACTTCAAAGTCTAGTGGCTTCTTACTTCATTATACCATTAATAATCCTGTGACATTTCATAGGAAGTTCCTAATAAAAGAAAGGTAAAAGAAATGTAAAATAGAATCTTTTGTAGACATACTGGTAAAACAGGAATGTATCTTCACATGTATGTCTTAACATGTATTCAAAAGAAACAGTTCTGTAATATCAGCTACCCATATAGACCAAAAGATTGCATTTCTTTCAGCATTTAGAAAGACCCTCAATTTTTCTTCCTCCGCTACCACCATTGCCATCCTCTGCCTTCTCTCTCTCTCTGTTTCTCTCTCTCTGTCTCTCTCTCTCTGTCTCTCTCTCTTTCTCTCTCTCTCTTTCTGTATGTGTGTGTGTAAGTGTGTGTTTGTGAGTGTGTGTGTTTTGAACACATGTTTGTGAATACACTTGCACAAGCATGTGCATGAATACCTTACAGGAAGCCCACCAGAGATGAGCACTCAGACACAGTTTATAGCCAAATGCAAGTCTTTATTCCAGCTGGCTGGGACTAAACTCAGATATTGGGGACCTAAGTGTAGCCTCAAGAACTTAGAGCAAAAGGCTTTTAAAGGCAAAAAAAAAAAAAAAAAAAAAAAAAACATATCCAGGTGTCTCTCTCTGCAGTTATGTGGGGGTAGGATGGGGCTGTTCTCAGGTTTCACATGCTAGCAGTTTAACAGAAGCCAGAAAAATTTAGCTTGGTCATTTTGATCTCAGGTTTCTAGAATAGAAATTTTTCCACTGGATATTCCATCACGGAGATCAAATTCTCCTTAAACTTGAAATGACCTCAGCAAGAATCCAAGATGGAGGAACCTCTGCACTTGTCCTGTCACACGTGAGGAGGCCAGAGGTGATGTCAGTTGTTTCTCTCTGAACCTGTACATCACAACCTCAACTAGGCTAGCTAGCTCTAGCTAGCTTGCAAGCCCCAGAGATCCCCTGGTCTCTGTCCCCAGCATTGGAACATAGGTGAACCTGGGTCCAAATTTTTATGGTGTCCTGAGGATGGAATGCACATCCTCATACTTGCACAGCAAGCATTCCTGACTGCGCTGTCTCACCAGCACCATATGCGATCTTTTCTACTGTCAAAAGCATGTTGCTAGGTATTTAATTAGTTTCCACTCACTCAGGGCCAGACCTCAAAGACTGCAGCAAACAGCCAAGGGTTTGGCCTCAATTTATCAGCAAAGCTGGTATCAGAAATGACTTCCATTGGCATGGAAATGTTCTCTGCCTCTCTTTCTTTTTCTTTTTTTACTCCATTGTATTCCAAGAATCCCTTTAAAAATTGCAAATATTGTTTGTTTTTGTTTGTTTGTTTGCGTTTCCTTATGGGAGAAATCACTGCTTGAACAACTTATGATTTTCCAGATCCACTTGCCCAGTAAAGTCAAGTAAACATGGAAATGAAAGTGAGAGCAGGAGAGAGGAGACTGATCAGCTCAGTCTATTGCATAGTTCTACCAAAGGCTGACACCAAACTTACCTGGCCTTTGCTGGAGTCCGTATCTCAGGACACTGAAAGGAAAAAGACCCCTGCTATCAGCTTTTATGTTTCTTTTCCAGTGAGAGGCTGCTGTCTCCCCCAAGTTCTCAGTCGTGGAAGTTAGATGATCTTGGAAGGAAACTGCTCACCTGACAAGCAAGTTGGGAGTTATCTACTGGTACAGACACTGATATCTGGGTCTGAGCCTAAACAGCTCTGAGAGGAAATAATATAAAATACAGTGAAAGCAACTTTCTGGTCATCATCTCATGGTCATGCAACCAGCAGCAGGCATAACCTGCCCCTGGTAATTAAAAGTAAAGGACTAGGAAAGCACTCTGTAGTCATGTCTCACTGGAGGAGTCAGCAAACTGATCATCACCATCAGAGACACCATCAAGAAGGAAACAGCAGGTACTACCCATCAACACCATGTGATTCTTTCCTCACCCTCCCGGTACACTGATAGCATGGGCTCCTCAGTGCTAACCATTTATTTGCTCCTCTACAGCATTCTAGTCTGAGAATGAAGAACCTTGTGGTCAGCTGTAGGGGTGGAAGAAACTCTAAGCTGCAAGGACATTCCAGTGGCCCTTACTTAAAAGTGTTTTAGCCACTAGCAATAGTGGAGAGGATGCCTGAGCTGGCTTACCCCGGAAATCAGATTGGTGTATACCTTAACAGTCATCATAGAGCTATCATCTAGTAACTGATGAAAGCAGATGCAGAGATCCACAGCCAAGCACCAGGCTGAGCTCCAGGAGTCAAGCTGAAAAGAGGGAAGAAAGATTACATGAATAGGGGAGTTAAGATCATGATGGGGAAATCTACAAAGGCAACTGAACCAAGCTCATGGGAACTCACGAACTTTAGACTGACAGCTGTGGAGCCTGCATGCAAGACAGTTGTGTAGCTGGGTCTTTTCAAGGGCTACTGGCAGTGGGATCAGGATCTATCCCTGGTGTGTGAACTGGCTATTTGGAGCCCATTACCTATGCTGGGACACCTTGCTCAGCCTTGATGCCCCTGGGAGGGGCTTGATCCTGCCTTAACTGAATGTGCCAGGCTTTGCTAACTCCCCATGGGAGGACTTACCCTTTCAGAGGAGGGGATGGGGGATGGGGAGAGGCTGGCGGGTTAGTGGGAAGAGGATGAGAGGGGGATCTATGGTTGGTATGTAAAATGAATTTAAAAAAATCTTAAATAATGAAAAAAAAAAGAGTGTGTCTTAGAACTCCTATCCTTTTATTTCCCATTGAAAGTCATGAGCCAGACTCTCAGGTACCATACACCTATGGGGTATTCTATTCTGGAGGCTGAGGCAGAAGGATTGGGAGTCTGAGGCCAACCTAGGCTACATAATAAGACTTCGTCTCCAACACGCTAACAAAAAATTTAAAATTCTGGAAATGATTTCTCACATCATGACAATATGTTCACATTTCTGGGGAGCACTAATCCTATAAGGTGCTCCGTGAGAAAGTAGTAGCTCTAAATCTCAGAGGACAAATGCCAAGTATCACTGTGCTGTCCATTCAGTAGGTATTCATTGTGACTCTAAGAAAATTTGTTTCATGCAGTTTTCAGTGTGATGGCAGTGATACACAATAATTGATAGAGGGTAAGTACTAGATAGAGATAGAAGACAAATTTAAAATCGTATACATACACACATTCATATACAATATACTTCATTTGCCAAGTGGCAATAAGAGCAGCATATGGTTAAGCTTGTGCATGCAGTTAGCAAGAACATTCTGGAACCATTGCTATGCATACAAGCATAAAAGGACCACACCTGGAGTCATTGCCATGTCTCCTGGTTAACAAGCTTAGCTAGTCTTCTGGCTTGGTTTTCATTATTAAACCTGCTTTTCCTGGTGTCTTACCTTAGACACATAAGTGAGCTCCCTCCTATCTCTTGGCCTAGTCCTTACAGAAATCTCACATCTTACCCCAGATCTAACAAGAGAAGGCCTAACCCTGCTGTCAGCTTTGGTATAGTAGCTTTCTACAGGCAATTTTTCTATTTGTTTTTCATAAGGGTAAAGGTATTCTCTTTTTCTAGTGGAGTGTGAAAAGACTGATTTTGCTAAGGGAGTGTTTCAGTCTTCCCAAGTGTGCGGCATATGGCAGAGCTGCATACATATTGGTGTTACACCTGCAGTGTAGAGATGGAAACATAAACATGAGACATGCTTGTCAATAGTCACTTTATCAACCCTTATCCTCCACACAGATGGAGCTGCAAAAACTCAACAGCAATGCAAGGGTTTGGTGTGGACCATTTGTACTCAGTAATTTAATATCTATGTGCCTTTGGCCTTTATGACTAACTAGATGTCTGAATCATCTAAGTCAATTGGCAAAAAAAAAAAAAAAATCATATACTTGTTTGGCCCTTGATTGATGTTGTGGTTTGAATGCAAAACATCCCACCATAAGCCTATGTGTTTGAACACTTGGCTCCCAGCTGGTGGTGCTGTTTGTGATTGGGAACATTGTGGAACCTTTAGGAGACAGAGCCTCATGGGGGGAAGTGGACTACTGACTCGGGATGGGCGAGGAGACTCTATAGTCCTGATCAACTTCCTGTTCATTCTCTGCTTCCTGACTATGTATGCTCTATGACCAGCAGGCCTCTCTGTTCCTGTTGCCATGAATGATGGACTGCATCCCCTCCAACTCTGCATCAAAATAAACTCTTTCTCCCTTAAGTTGCTCTGGTATTTTGTCAAGACAGTGAGCAAAATAATTAACACTGTTGACATACATGGTTTATTTATTTTGTTGCAACAGTTGAAGCACACACTGGTTGCCATAAGGAAGCTGCTCCACTGTTTGTACAGCTGACAAGGTTCTTATTGCTATCAGAAGAAGCTGGAGCTACTTATGAAGAAGCTTTCTTCCAAAACAAAGGTGATCAGTTGTTAGTGTAGGCATGGGCAGGGACAAGGTGGTTGGAAGCATCATCTACTTCTGCTTCAAAATTACTTTTCCAAGAAATCTTTTTGATGTTTACAATTCTGGATGTCCAAAGAACTTTACTTAAATTTAAATTATTGGTAGAAGAGAGTAATTTCTAGAGAATCATAATTGTTCATCAAACTAGACAAATGATAAGGAAAAAGAAATTGAATAATCACTTTTTAGTTTTTATTTCTGTGTGTGGGGGTGCATGCATGTGTGTGCACAGGGTTTGTAAATAGCACACAGAAGCCACAGTTTACATGAGATGATTTTCTTAATTGCTTTTCACCTTTTAAAATTTATCTATCTATCTATCTATCTATCTATCTATCTATCTATCTATCTATCTATCTAATCTATCTACCTGTCTGTCTGTCTGTCTATATCTATCTACCTACCTATTATTTATGTGTGTGTGTGTGTGTGTGTGTGTGTGTGTGCGCGCGCGTGTGTGGGTGGGTGGGTGGGTGGGTGTGTGTGTTTGCACAGACATATATAGAGTCAGAACCTTCAGTAGTCAGCTGCCTCTGGTTGACTTGTAGTATCTAGGGATTAAATTTTGGTCTTCAAGGCTGGGCATAAGGCTCTGTCCACTGAACCATCTTGTCATCGCAACATCTTATTTTTTGAGACAGAACCTGGAGGCTGCCCATCAAGTTTAGTTAGGCTACTGTCCGATGAACTTCAGGGATCCTTTCAGCACCTCCTCAGTGCTGTGACTACACATCTGCACTCTGGTGCTTGACTTTTACATGAGTTCAAGAAATTGACCTCTGGTCCTCATGCTTGCATGGGAATCACTTTCCTGAATGAATCAGCTCTTAGGCCCTAGGACTAGCTGCCCTGAGAAGGAGACTTAGGGGAGGGATCTAGATGCTCCGGGGTAATGAGGTCCTACATATCGAGGGAAGGCTTGCTACTCCTGTTACTGTTGTCTGGGTCTCTGTTTTGTTCTTCAAATGGAAGGAATTAATTAAAACATTGCCCTCAATCCTTTATGGACAGGATATAATTTCCAGTAAGTTTATAGAAACTTGTCACATAAAGGGACCTGCGTTATGTGAAGAGCAGGTGTATCTGGAAACATTACATGTGGTAAGATTTGCATGCAAAATAACTTTAATACAGGTAAATTAACAACAAAGTGGACAACATTAGGACTTTGGCTTTCATTTTATTTTCTCTTATGACTAGGAGAGTGACTGTCAACTGTGGTCACAAAACTGAAGAAGAGCCAGCTGCCCAGGTGGCCTTTTACTATACAAGATCATAAGTGTCAGAGGCTGGGCCGGGGATGTGTAGTACTAAGAAAATAGCCAATTCCCTAGAGGAATTTCTAATGAGAGACTCACTGGAGACAGCACGATGTCATATGTGGTATGGTTACTACCCTACTGAATAGTCAGAGGGGGAGAGTGTTTCCTAGGGGTAAGGGAGTGACATGAGTCCTGATTGTTCTAATTCAGTCCTATCAGCATAGGCATCATTAACCAATCTCCACCTGTGGTCACAACCATAATACCTGGATAGCCATCTGTACATCCTTCAAAATTTCACATCCTGATAAATCCACTGTACTTTATAAGTGCACGCTATATACTACACCTAGCTCAGCACAGATGTGCCAGTAGTTTATCTTTGTGGCTGGCAGCAGTGTCAACTCAAGCATACTGTTCAGCATGCCGGGAGAGAGGACCACACTGCTCATCATCACTGGATGTACAGATTCTACTAAATCACTATCATTTCATACCATCTCCAAGTTGAATCATATTAATGTGAACCCTTGTCAGTCAAGATGCATTGTTTCCTGAAATTCTTGTATTGTTCCTTACTATAGAGGCCAAAACCAGAGAAAGGAGGCAAAATGCCATGGGGAAGGGTGTTGTGTGACAAAACTTTCCTGGGGAGATGCAACATGTCTACTTACTCCAGACAGGGAACCCATGAGAGACAAAAGTATGGATATCACCCAAGTCCAACTTGGTAAACTATTGAGTTTTATTGGGATTAGTTACAGGGGTATGGATGAGGGGTTATTCACAGGGCCATAAATGACTCAAAGACAGCTGCATCATCAAGGCCCATCCCTGAGGGTGACAATTCACAATGCTGGGAAGCTGGAGCCCAATACTGGGAAGCTGTAGCCCAATACTGGGAAGCTGGAGCCCAATGCTGGGAAGCTGGAGCCCAATACTGGGAAGCTGGAGCCCAATACTGGGAAGCTGGAGCCCAATGCTGGGAAGCTGGAGCCCAATACTGGGAAGCTGGAGCCCACTGCACAACCTGGAGGAAGCTCAGCAGGTTAAAAAGTGTCCTTTCCAGGTTCCTGGGTTTGTCTGAAGCTCTTCAGGCAGCTTGCCTGGTTCCTGCTTTCCTCCAGGCAGCTGGTCTGGTCTGAGAGTCTTCGTTGAAGTTTGGCTCTGCTCCTCAGAGCATGACATTTAGCTGTTATTGCTTACTCTGCAGGGAGGGGCCTAGTGGACTGACCTACTCTGGTCAGTTCCGGGACCTCCTGAAGTTATTTTTGAGTTGTTTACCTTCCTGCTTAAGGAGCTTCCTTCAGAATGGAGTGTTTCAATCCTAGAGAAAAATGTTACATAACAGAGATGTATAACGTGGATCAAACATCTCCCCTCACTGACCACAAAGATACAACCAAGTTCCTACAGGGCCCTCAAATAAGGACCGGCGGCCTTTCAGTGTGAATCAGTGACTGTCCTGTAAAATAGCAGCTACATTTCTGTTCATTTACAATGACAAAACAGACATTCATCACTAATTTAAAAAAAAAGCTAGAACTCAGAGGAGAATTCAATGTTTTCATTTTCCTTTTATCTCCCAAAATATAATGTTTTACAATCCCCCTCAGTCACCAATATTGGCCAATGCCTTGCTTATAACTTCTTTTTTCCATTATCTGAGTGCCTGATGGAAACTCACTTTATCAGACACCCCAGAAGAGCAGTTGGGAACTGGGAAGCTGGAGTGGATTTATGCATTTCAACTTTAACTCTGCGGTTTGCACGTTAATTACTTCATGTCTTATTAAAGGTAGCTTATCAAATAAAAGAAAATGCCTTTGGGATTAGCTCCAAGCTTCCAGTATCTCCTTCCCTTTAGTTTGCCCTCTTGGAGAGACAGGCCTTTGGATGGCATTTAGCAATGTTGGTTTTCAAGGGCTTTGCATGTGGCTTCCAGGTATCAGTATGTCCCTGCTTTAGAATACACAATATACTTTCAAACAATGGTATTTTCACAAGTGTGTCCTTTAGGAATCTTTTTCTCTGTGTCTGTCTGTCTGTTTGCCTGTCTGCCTGTCTGTTTTTCTTTCTCTCTGTCTGTCTCTGTCTGTCTGTCTCTCTGTCTCTCTCTCTCCTGTCTGTCTGTCTG
Source organism: Peromyscus eremicus (assembly GCF_949786415.1). NCBI lineage: Eukaryota > Metazoa > Chordata > Mammalia > Rodentia > Cricetidae > Peromyscus > Peromyscus eremicus. The sequence goes on along the minus strand of NC_081431.1, from coordinate 75,317,507 downwards.
TCTGTCTCCCTCTCTCTCTGCCTTCCTCCCCGTGTCTTAAATCTTTTCTCTTGGTGTTGACTTTGGCCATTAGAGGGAATCAGATCTCTATTGGTTGATTTCACTGCACATGCGCAGGTAGACTACAGATTACTGAAGCTGAGAAGGTCAATCATGTCCCAATAAAACACACACACCTCTGAGTGGCAGCTCATAACCTGTCACTGGGACATAGACAATAGTGTGGACAAACTCAATGGGAAGAGTTGTATACACCATAAATTCACTTACTGATACTGAGCTATGGACTTTAAAAGGTTTAAACGCTGATTTTTCTTACAGATGTTTGACCACAATTTTTTAAAGATGAGGTTTAAGTCTTTGGATGCCATCTACAGAAAAAAAACATAATTGTAAAATAATAAGTTATGTAGATGAAGATTATGAAACACAGTGCAAGTGGAGCAATCAGGACTTGTGCTGTGTTTTCTGCGTGTGTGTGTGTGTGTGTGTGTGTGTGTGTGTGTGTGTGTTTATATGAAACATGTTCAGGAACCTGTATGTATCTGATTTTAGGACTGAGCATTTGATAGTGGATAACCAGTTGAGGAGCACTTCCCAAGGGAAGATTATTCTTTTTTTTTTATTAAGAAAATTTTTTTCATTCATTTTACATACCAATTAAAGATCCCCCTCTTCCCTCCTCCTGCCCCCTCCCAAGCCATCCCCTCCCAACCCACCCCCACTCCCCCCACAAGAAGGCAAAGTCTCCCATGGATAGGCACATCCAGTAGAGGCAAGTCCAAGCCCTTCCCCCTGCCTCAAGGCTTCATGAGGTGTCCCATCCTAAATAGTGGGCTCCAAAAAGCCTGATCGTTTACCAGGGATGGATTCTGATCCTACTGCCAGGGGGCCCCCCAAGCAGATCAAGCTACACAATTGTCTCACCATGCAGAGGGCCTAGTCTAGTCCCATGCAGGCTCCACAACCATTGATCCAACTTTCATGAGTTCTCACTAGTTTGGTTTGGTTGTTTCTGCAGGTTTTCTCATCATGATCCTGATGCACTACCCACTCATAAGTGGATAATAGATATAAAGCAAAGGATAATCAGACAACAACCCACAACTCCAGGGAAGCTAGCTAACAATGAAGACCCAAAGAAGGATGCATGGACCACCCTGGGAAGGGGAAATAGATGAGATCTTCATGAGTAAACAGGGTGATGAGGGGTGGGCAATGGAGGGTAGGGGCTAGCCTCTATGAGAACGTAAGGAAATGGGATGGTTGAGCTGGAACAGGGATTAAGTGGGAAAGCAATGAAAGAGATACCATGATAGAGAGAGAGATCATGGGGATAGAGAGAAACCCAGTGCTAAGGAAGTTGCCAGGAATCCCCAAGGATGACCCTGCTTGGACTATTAGAAATAGTGGAGAGGGTGACTGTACTGAACTGGCTTACCCCAGTGATCAGATCAGTGAATACCCTAACTGTCATCACAGAGCTTTTCTCCAATGACTGATGGAAACAGATGCAGAAATCCACAGCCAAACACCAGGCAGAGCTCCAGGAGTCCATCAAAGAGAGAAGATGGAAGACTATTCTGCTCTCAGCATTCCTTAGTTTCTTGTAGTTCTTTGTCTAGGGTTGAAGCCTCATGAACTTCCCCTTTCCTGTTAACATGTCTATTGGTGTTGGGCTTGCTTGGATCTTATTTAGGCAGTCTTGTGGTTGAGAGTTCAAGAATGTAGCTTCTCTGACATACCTAGGATACTCAATCTCACAGGAAACTTCCTGTTCCTCTGGCTCTTAACAATCTTTCCTCCATCTCTTCCATAATGATCCCTCAGTCTTTGGTGCAAGAGTTGTGTTGTATGTAGATGTATCAGGTGGGTCTGGGCATCATATAATTACTTTTTCTCTGCATTTTGATCAGTTGTAGTTTTCTGTGATGTTTTCTCTATCTGTTTCAAGGAAAACTTTCCTTGATGAGGGGTGAGGACTTCACTTACCTTTGTGTATAAGGATAAATATTAGAATGTAGTTAGAGATTATTCTGGTTTAGTAAAGTGGCGATTTTACGTTTTCCTCTGAGATCCCTGACCACACTAGCCCTGGGTAGTGGGCTAAGCAGCAAGCATGGAACCATCTCTTTAGACCATGTGTGATTTTTTTTTCAAATAAATATCAATCACAAATGAACAGAAAAAATGAAATATCTATCTATCTATATCTATATCTATCTCTCTTTCTATATATGTGTATGTACATATATATATATATATATATATATATATATATATATATATATATATACAGAGAAAGAGAGAGAAGGAGAGGGAGGGAGAGACTGTGATGGTTCCTTCCTGTGAACCCTGCTGATCGTGTAGTTAGAGAGTGGGTACTACAAAAATAAGCAAGAGTTTTGGAATAGGACAGTCGTGGAACTGAACCTCAGGCGAATTTCTAACTACTGAGTGACTGAGCGATTTGAAGATTCACTTGCTTTTGTCCTTCCCTTCCTACACTAGGTTTGTTTGTTTATTTATTCATTTATTTATTTAGTAATGAGGATGTTACATGCTTGGTGCAATAACTGGCCTCAAAAAAAAATTGACAATTATTTCAGAAAAAAACCTGTTCCTTCCTGGAGGGCGTTGTCAGTTACCTGTTCCTTCCTGGAGGGCATATGTCAGTATGGACATGTGGGAAACTGAAACTGTACACTATTGTTAACTTTAAATCTTCAGGTGTCATAGCCTGAAGTTTTCTTTATTCAGAAAACGCAGCTAGGCATGGATGGTAGGGAGAAGAACATCATAAAATATAGTATTTGGTGCTAATGAAAAAAGTGTAATGCATGTGGCAGGACTGTTGCCCACATTAGATCAATGTCAAAGAAACGAGGGCTTTTGCTGTGGTCCTTTGCCAAAAGTCTGATTGGAGAAGCACGCATAGATATGTTGACATGTCTTGGCACTGTAGAGCTCACTGAGTTGCCCTCTCTTTTCAGACATTTGCAGGAAACATGAATGCTGACAGTGTGGTGCACCACAAGCTGCTCCACTCCGTAAGAACCCGCTTTGTTCGCTTTGTGCCATTGGAGTGGAATCCGAGTGGGAAGATTGGCATGAGAGTGGAGGTCTATGGATGCTCCTACAGTAAGTACCCACATGTTCAAAGTCACGTAGCTGAGTGGGTAAATGATGTTGCCCATGGAATGCATGATTATTCATATGGGTAATTATAATTTGTGCATGCATGTATGTGTGTGTGTGTGTGTGTGTGTGTATTCATGTGTGGGGGTGCAAAAGCAGGGCAGACAGAAATCTCCAGTGTTCCTGAAGAACACAGTCCATCATCTGACCTAGTATTTTTCACTTGATATGGAACTTCCAGCTGAGCCTATGCTGACTTACCAGTGACCCACAGAGAAGTCTTGTCATCCCCATTTCCTGGCTGCTGCAATTCCAAATGTGCACGCCCTCACCTCCAGCTTGATGTAGGCTTTAGGAATGGAATTCAGATCCTCATGTTTGCCAGGCAAGCACTTTCGAAGCACAGCTATTTCCCCAGCCTCTAGTTATCTCATTTTATTCTAGACTTTAAATAACACACACACACACACACACACACACACACACACACACACGTATATAAAATGTGTACATCAGCTGAGAAGTAGAAATGTTCTTATACTCTACAGGGCTCTACAGGATGAGGCAATAATGCAATAAAGCCTCAACAAAAGTTCAAAGTAAGAACTCTTGGGACTTGAGTAACCATTTGCCATTTGCTATCAGAAATAGCTATGCTCAGCTTTTCCCCAAAAGTGTGGTGATATACTGAGAAGCTCTTATTCTACCCTGAAAGGAGCCTGCTCTCTTTCTTTGCATTCTAGAAGAAAAGGAAATTTCCACCCTAGGTAACTCATGCAGGTCTCTTCTTCTGCCATCTTAGTATCCATGTGTTATCCTGAGAGGTATTGATAGTCAATTTGAGGTAGGGATCCACTGTAAGCATAAGGAGGCTGTAACATGGAAAGAACTGAAGAGAGTTATAGAAGGAAGGAGTCATGGGAGAATGCTGCAATCCTACTTCTCTCCTGTAAGCATGATGCTGAACATGTGAACTGTGTCATTATAAATTGATTTTCTTCTTGTAAGCAGTGGCATTCATGTAATTATTTGCTGTATCAATATCCAATGATGCATTAGTAGTGAACAGACTCGATCAACACACTTTTTTAAAACCATAGTTATCTTAGCTCTGTTTCCTATTAACGAGATAAAATACCTCAACAAAGCAGCTTAAAGGGAAAGGAGATAGTTATTTCGGCTCACGGTCTCGGGTTACAATCCATCATTGCCAGGCAGTTAAGGTGGCAGAAAGCGGAAGAGTTTAGTCACATCACACTGACAGTTAAGAGCAGAGCAAAGCATGCAGGCCACATGCTAGGCTCAGCTTGTTCCATCACTCTCAGCAATGCAGGGGTACCCTGCTCAGGCAGTGGAGCCACCCAGAGTGGGTGTGTCCTCACATAATCAAGATAATTCTCCCACGGACATGGCCACAGGCCAACCAAATCTAAACACTCCCTGACTGAAGTTCTCTTCATAGGTGACTCCTTGCTATCATGAGGCAATTAAAACTATCACAACAGTTCAGTGAATTACTGGGTTGGGTCATGGAAGGAGCTCACATATGGCACACTAATGCTGTTCATCAAAACCAGGTCAAAACAGCACTTGCCTCAGAAGCGTTTGAAGTGCTCCATGAAAACGCATTTGCTTCCCCAATGTCGTAAGCACTGAATTAAGATTTGGGGGAATGAAAATACAAAAAATAGAATGTTAATGGTTCCTCAAGTAAACTATAGGTGAAAGTATATCTGTCAGAAAAATGAAGCCCTGTGGGGAAGACATTTTTTTGGAGGAATGACTGTATTTATCGTGAACATGCATTTTTAGAAAGAGTATGATTTACAAGAGATGCATTGACAGTCTAGTCAAGGAAGGACTTTGCCACCTGAAGTCTGGAGCTTATAATTTCTTCCATACCTCGTCTCTTAGTGAGGACCCTTTATCACTTCTAGGAAGAGTACGTGGCTGTTGTTGTTGGTATTTGCTTACTTATTTGTTAAGAAACTTCATGATGAAAAAACACTTGAGAAAGTTTATGTTATTTATGCAGTGACCTCTTTGGGTCTAATAATTTCAATTACATTTTAGAGTGTGTGTGTGTGTGTGTGTGTGTGTGTGTGTGTGTGTGTGTGTGTGTACATGTCCACACACATACATGACATCACAGTGTGCATGTGGAGGTCAGAGAACAACTACTGAGAATCTGTTCCCTCATTTTACCATGTGGATCCTGAGGACTGAGCTCAGGTTATAAGGTTTGGCAGCAAGTATGCTTACTCACTAAGGAGTCATTTTCTTGCCCTGGTCGAGTGATTTTTATTAGTCTTTCAAATATATCCATACTTTAATTTTTCCCCCAGAATGACGTTTTTCATTATTATACATTTTATCCACTCACCCTGTATGCCTGTATGATCCCAAAGGATCATGGTTTCACTTAGATTATAGCTATTACATTAAGTGTATATATGTATGTGTGTGTTGGTGCATGCGTCTGTACAGGATTGCCAGTACATGTATGGGCGTGTGTGTAGAGGCCAGAAGTCAACATCAGCTGTCCTCCTACAGTTATTGCTCACCTTGTTTTTTGGAGACAGGACCTGTTGCTGGCCTGGGGATTGATAGGCCAGTGAACCCTAGGGATCATAGTCTCTCCCTCTCCAAGGCTGGACCTATAAGCACATATTACCTCTCCTGGAGCTTAACTAGTAGGCCAGGCTGGCCAGTCAGTAGACCCAGGCCTCTGCTTGTCTCTCCCTTCCCAGCACTGGGCACATACCAGCACCTCAGCATTCTCCCACCACCTGGGGATCCAACTAATGCCCTTGTGTTGGAAGGTATCCTTGAGCAACATTTTAGCTTTCTCCAGTGATGGACTCATTCATAATCTATGCCAATGAAGTATCTCCTCCCAAGAAAGTATGTACTTTTTTCTGAAGTAGAAATGTACCCACAGATCTGCTAAATCCAACTCTGGTTCAATCTAAGATACTCCTGACTTTGTAGGAACCCAGGCCTGCCCCCTCCACTGCAGGCTCCCCTGTATCTAGTGAATTATCTAAAATGATGGAATTTACCCAGTAAAACTGACCATCAGTGGGGTGTTATCCACCCTGGGGAGCTATTCAAGACAGAATGAGCTTCCTAGTTTTATACCAGTAGCTGGCATTGATTTCCCATGACCCTACACATATGTCTCTCTGTATGAAAACCCAAGCCCTCACCATGGCTTCTGGATTCAGTCTGTTCTAGTTTGTTCCTCTGTTGATATGCTAAAACACTGACCAAAGCAACTTGGGGCAAGAAGGGTTTATTTGATTTATAGTACACAATGGAGGAAAACCAGAGCAGGAGCTCAAGGCAAGAACCTGGAGGTAGATCCTGAAATGGAATCTATGGAGGAATTATGCTTACTGGTTAACTCCTCAGCTCATAGTCACCTTTATTCTTATGTAGTCCACACCCAACTGCCTAAGAATGGCACTGCCCTCAATGGGAGGAGTCCTCTTTCATGAATTAGCCATCAAGAGAATGCCCCATGAATATGTGCACAGGCAGATTTTATGGAGGACATTCTTTTCAGGCATGTCAAGTTGACAACTGAGAATAGACACCACAGGCACAGCTTTCTACTATCACTGTATCCCCATTTGTCCCTGGACTGTTTCCATTAACATAAAACCCTGCCATATATGCCAAACAACCTTAACCAAAGACCTTGTGGCCCTGTTTAAGACCTCCCTCTCCTTTTAATCATCTTCTTTCTACACAATACTTTTTCTAAAATCTGTCCTTAGTTATTGCTTTCTCTCCCTGCCTCTATTTGCATGAACTTCACCAAAGTCTTTAGACAACTGAGGGTTAGCTGGATGGGTCAACTTGGCAGGGCTCTAGCTCCAAGGTATACAGCCACATACTGTTCCAAGAGTTGCTGAGATATCATATAAGTTAGGTCTGTAACCAGTTGATTCTATTTATTTGATTTTAATTTAAATTTTATGTGTATGGGTGTTCTACCTCCATGTCTGTCAATGTACCACATAAATGCCATACTCAAAGAAGCCAGAACAGGACATTAGAAGAGTTATGAGCTGCTTCGTGGGTACTGGAAATTGAACCTGAGTCCTCTGGAAGAGCAGCCAGTACTGTTTGCCTCTGAGCAAGCTCTGCAGCCCTGTAATCAAGTGATTTTTAAATAAAGGGAATAACACACCATAGCCTGAATGAGTTTGATTCAAACAGTGGGCTGGTTAAAGAGCAGAACTGAGTGTCAGGTGAAGAAGGCATTCTCCATTTGGACAGCACCTTTAGCTCCTCCCACTTTCAAGCCCATCAATGAATGGTCTGCTCTGTGAAATTCACACTGGCTTAATTCTATTGACGATGTATAAACACTCTACTTACTGTTTCTATGGGACAATTGTTTTCATCAAGACTTGCCAGTGGCCTCCACATAGCCAAATACCCTCCACAGTCATTATTTCAAGCTACTACTTGACTTATTTTAAAAAGCATCTTTACGGCTGGAGAGATGTCTCAGTCAATAAAGTCCTTGCTTGCTGAGCATGGTGACCTAAAGTGACCCTCCTGAACAGATGTTTAAAAGAAAAAGAGTTGGGCCTGCTAGCATGTACCTATGATCCCAGTGCTGAGGATGCAGATTCAGGAGGGGCTCTGAGGCTTGTTGGGCAACTAGTCTGACCAAACTGTAGAGTTGCAGGTCTAGTGAGAGACCCTGTCTCAAAAAATAAGGGGAAGAGTTGAAGACGAAGATACCCTATATTAACCCTTTCCTGTGTCCTCCTCAAATTAGACACCCAGACACGTACACACATTTACACACAAAAAAACACGCTTACAACACACAACACATACACACACAGAGACAAACACACACACAAGAGAGAGAGAGACAGACAGACAGACAGACAGACAGTCAGACAGAGACAGAGACAGAGTCTTTTGAGCCCAGTGAGGTAGCATACATCTGCAATTTCAGCACCCATGAGATAAAGACGCAGAAATATCATTAGTTGGATTTGAAGCCAGCCTGGACTGCATAACAAGATACTGAGACACAAAAGCAGAAGATAGCGTTTCAGAGCACCCTCCCAACCCTCTATCTCTCAGATCCTTCCTACCACCTCTTCTAGGATGTTCCCTGGGTTTGAGGATTAGGAGTGGGTTGCTGTGTACGTATATATGTCATTCATTGGCTCTGCAGGTTTCTTTTTAAGAATAGGAAAGTAGGAAGGTTGATGAGATGAGGAGGCAAGGGAAGTTGAAGAGGGAATTATGAATCTATAAAATTTTCAAAGAATAAATAAAAATTTATTATTTGTTTGTGTTGTTTTTGTTTTTTTAAGGAAAGCAAATCTATCTTTTTCACTTTTTCACTTATGACCCCTTTCCCTTTAAGGTTTCCCGTTAGCTTCAGGTCTCTGAGCTTTTCTGTCTATAGTTCATGGTTGCTAAACTCATAGGGTCCCATGGCTGTGCACATCCCATTCATTACAAAAGTGATTACACGTTTATCATAGGGTCCCATGGCTGTGAACATCCCATTCATTACAAAAGTGATTACATGTTTATCACTTCCACATCTGTCTTCCACCCTGGCCTACGGAAATATTAATACACAGTTGCCCTCTTTCTGCTTCCACATGAAAATGTGTTAAATGTCTCCAGTTTAATATAGACAAAAAGAATCTTGTCTAACCAGTGTCTGCAGATTTTCTTCTCCCTATCTCTTCTGTCTCGGCCAATGACTACTACACCCTGCCTGTCGGTGTTGATCCTGAGAAGGAGTTTATCATTGCTCTTCCCTCTATTGCCTTGTCTAGTAACCATCCCACAAGTCCCAGAAGCTGTATCAGCAAATACCCTGAACCCACATCCTCCACCCTGTGCAGGAAAGCCTCTGTGCTCAACTGCTGGGTATCAGTAGTTTCTGTTCTCATCCTCATGCAACCACCTCTACATTTCATAAACACCAAAATGATCTTTATACGTAATAATCACGTTTCCCCAGCTTCCTGATTCTCTAATATAATTGAGATTCCACAACCAAAATTCCCAGTAACACTCCCCTATAACTCTCTTCTCTCCTCTCCTCTTCCCCCACTTTCCCTCCTCATCCCTCCTCTTCTCTTCCCTCCCTACACTGCTCTTCTTCTCTTTCTATCCCTGTCTTTATCTTTCTTTCCTGCTTTCTGGCCCAACAACCTCATTGTTCCTGACTTGTGCCAGAACTTCAGTACCTCAGGACCTGTGCACGTCCTTGAACAAATAATAACATTTCCCCTGGCTGTATGTCAATGTGATTTTCAGTTTATCAGTGACATTCTCAAAGGTGTACATTCTAATGCCCCTTAAAAGTACCTGACTTACTTCCTGTGCACCTGCTAATAATGTGTGATTCTAAGGTATGACTTCATTTACTACATGGTACCACAAACCAGACTCCTGTCTGTTTGTTGATGCTACGTTGATACCCATCTTCCTTTTCAGTTCCTTGCACTAGCAGGTAAGTTAAAGACCATGACAGAATAAGCAGTTTTAGGAGCGTTAAAACTGCTTATTTGTTGAATGGGTAGACACATGTGCTAGGCCAGTCTCATTGTCTCGGCTTAGGCAGGCAGGTCACATTGAATTACTTTTTGTTAATACAGTCATTTCTACTTTTTAAGAGAATTACACTTGTTTCTGTGGGCCTGTAAAGCTCCAATTCTGTCTCAGTATATTGATAAAAAAAAATGGTAGAATTCATAACCTTAGGATGTACCTCAGTTGGTTGACTATTCGCCTAGATCTGAGTTTGATTCCCAGCACCCTCTTAACATAGTATGGTGGCTCATGCCTCTGTTCCCACCTCACTGAGGTACACTCAAGAGCCTGAGAAGTTTATTCTCAATTACTTAGCAAGTTGTTTTGTACTGTCCAGAGAATGAGATACTGTAGCCATACTTTTGGTTAGAATGAGTAGGCTTATTAAGTATGTGGCAATAGAAAATAAAAGAATAAGCAGCAGGTAGACAAGCAGATAGCACTCAGATAGCTACATATATACATGCAAAACATCATCAGATTCGGCTCACAGAACCTTTAGCAGAGCTTGACTGGGGAAGCCTTACTGAGCCTGGATTTCTAATAGAGAGTGTTGCTGGAAGAATCCCCATCCCTTTTGGTGAGGTTTCTAAGTTCTAAAAGAACAAATAGCAATAGACGGAGATAACATCGTCTGTCTGTCTGTCTATCATGTCTTTTTCTACTATTTATCATATTTTACCTACTAATTCATCTATCATCTGTTACTTATCATTCTTCCATCTGTTTTAAATGACTTTATTTAATAATTTATAGGTATGTTTCATTGAAAATTACCTGTATCACCTACCAAGTTATGAGTTCCATACAGCCAAGAAGGGTATGTTCTTGATCCCTAGTACTCTGCACAGATAGGGCCAATTTCATTCCGTAGTAATTGAACATCTAAGACACAGCATCTCTAATGTCATAAACCATATTTGCTAAGGTAAGGTGGGGTCTGAACAAAGTTGGCATTAGTCTTCCCTTGTGGCCCTGCATTTATGTCTGGAAGTATTCAATCATGCGGCATAAAACATTTTCTTGGAAGAAAAAGATCATAATCAATCTTACGACACCCAGGCTAGTTTTTTACTCCCAAAGTCAAAAACAGCAACCTACAATTTCCGAACACAAGCCATTAAGAGGCTCCAGGGACAATGTTGAATTGTTGCCAGGAGCAACAGCTCCTTATACTCACACATCTCCACTCCTGTGTCCCTCACCTGCACCTTCACACCTAATTCTGCATAAGAATCACTTGTTTCCATTGGTTTCTAAATAAGTCCCTGGAGCCTGGAGTGTTGCTCTATTAGAAGAATGCTGCCCTAGCATGCACAAAGCACAGCCTCAGTTGCTAGCATGATATAAAGCTGGCATAATGTGCTTACCTATAATCAGGAGGTAGAGTCAGAAGGATCAGAAGTTCAAGGTCAACCTCAGCTACGTAGCCAGTTCAAAGCCAGTATGGGCCAGAGTCCCTGTCTCAAAAGAAAAACAACATAAAAATACCGACTCTGACCACAAGAGTCTTTCTGTTGTTTATGGGTAGTTATGATAAAGAGCCAGAATTTAAGCCCATTGTCTCAAGCTCCATTTCTATGTAACTATTTTTTATAATTAATTCCTTCTTAGTTTGCCCTGTCATTTTTATAAGTAATTGTGTGTAGATGTAACCAACCTTCTTATTAAATAAGAAACACAGAACAAATGCAAAGAAGAAAGCCAAGAGGTCAGAGCTAAGAGCTAAAATCTTACCCTTCCTTCTGTGGTGGTCCTACCTCTCCCAACCAGAACTACTTTCTGTGTTAAAGTCCTTATATAGAATTTCTGTTCTGCCTTCTCATTGGTGGTAAACCCAACCACATGACCGCCTCATCACGGCCTGTCTGTATAGAGTTCCAGGTTTTCCATGATTGGTATTGAGATTAAAGGCACGTGTATCTAATACTGGCTATATCCCTGAACACAAAGAGACGTACCTAGCTCTGCCTACCAAGTGCTGGAATTACAAGCGTACGCCACCACTGCCCTGCTTTCCTATGGCTTGCTAATAGCTCTGACCCCTGGGAAACTTTATTTATTAACATACAAATAACATTTTAATACAAATACAATATCACCATAATTGTGGATCTTAAGAATTTTCAAACAGAGCCAGTAAGATGGTTTAGTGGGTAAAGGCTCTTGCCATGAAGCCTAATGACCTGACTTGGATCCCTGGGATCCATACAGGGGAAGGAGAGATCCAACTCCCAAGAGTTGTCCTATGGTGCACATGCACCCTCCCTCATAGTAAATAAATAAATGTTGAGAAAACAGTCTAGGTTGCATGTCCACCAATCCCAAGGGGTCCACCTACCTCTGCCTCCCCAGTAGTAGGACTAGAGAAATGTCATTCCCACCATGCCTGTCTTTTTACAGAGGATGTGGGAATTGAACTCAGGTCCACACACTTGTGTGGCAAGTACTTTACCAGTTGAACTATCTTCACAGCCTCCTTGAAAGCTTTCTAACATCATACATGGCCATATTCAACACATGGACTGGGCTTAAAACACCAAGATGTCCAGGTGACCTGCCTTTAGCATTAACTCCTTCTGTAACCTTGGGCAGTCTTAAGTCCTCTATAAAAATGGAAACAATACCTGCTTGCTTTAATGCCTCTGATTCCTCAAAGCAGTGTTTGGCATGTGATTAGCCCCCAAATAAGCTTTGTTCTTTGGATATTTAGGTCACACATTTCCCGTTCTTTCCTCCTTTCTATTCAGGTACACATCTTTCGGGTAGAGGTAAATGGTTGAGGTTTTACATTCCTGGTCCTGAAGGATTTTGACCTCTTCCATCAAGCCATCTGGAGACTTTAAGCTACATTGAATTTTCTCTGGGGCTTCTATTTGAATTTCTTTATGTATGGGAAGCTAATTAATTTTAAAAAGCATTATAAATTCTGATAAAGCATAATGATCTGCCAGGCTCCCCAGACTCATTAAGAATTGCAACCCTCTCTTTATACCCCAGGTTCCTCCCTCTACACAAGACCTTGCTCCTGTTTGGTTAATTACTGCCAAGTGATATCATCCAAAATTCATCACCCTCTGAGCCAAAGTCATGCTCTCTTTCCCCAAATCAATCCCGTATCGTCTCTGCTTCAGCCATCTTCTTTGCTGTAGTTCTTATCATCCAGAGCCATTTGTCAGAAGCAGTAGAAGTCATGAAAGTTGTAGATTTCATCTTTGGGGTCCTAAGGTCAGTATAATGTTCTCATGGGAATGCTGGAAGGCCTGCTGCACAGCCAGAGCAGCCTTGGAGGTGTGGATTGCAGGATGACCGTAGTCAGATCTGAGACTTGGAGGCCCCAGATCCCACTTTGTAATATGGTGCTTAGTACCAAGAGCTGGACAATCTTGCCAGTTTATTGTAATTCTTTCACTCCACAGATAAGAAAACAGAGGTCCAGAAGTATCTTAAAATTAGACTAATGCAAGTGTCCTGCCATCTCTCTTGCTAGAAATAACTGAATAAAAAAGGGATAGATACAGGCAACAGAGGTATAGTACACAGAAACACCAAAGACTTCTGTTTTAACCCATGACCTCTTTATGACGTTTCTAATTGATTGAGAATCTGAATGCTCCTTCTACCATTGATATATGATAGTCAATTGTCCTTCACCACTGCCTTTGAGCTATGGAGGTACAGAGGATAACCCTTGCCCAGTCGGTTAATATTGCCCTGCAAACAGGAGGGTCTGGTTTTCATCTCAGAAAAATGGTGAGCAGATTCCTCCACACTTGTAATCCTAGGGATGGGCAGATGGAGTCAGGCAGACCTCTGGGGAATACTAGCCAGACTGTCTACTAACCTTCTTGGTAAGTTACAGTCTAGTGATAGACCTTGTCCCCTAACCCCAAGGTGGATGGAGCCTGAGGAACAATACCCAAAGTTATCCTCTGGCCTCCACACACATTGTGTACATAGGTGCCTCTTCATGCACACAGAAATGTACACACACACACACACACACACACACACACACACACACATACACACACATACACACACAATCAATCAAAGACAAACTCTGTTCATATCTGTGGATGGAGGTTGAAGGAACCAAGTCCTTGTAGGTAAAGCTGGGGAAGGGGAGGAATATCCAGGGTAGCAAGTCTGTCCTGATGGACGAGGGCCTCATGTATGGGATGCTTGCATGGCTCTGAAGTTCCACTTGCCTTATGCTAACCATGGTGATTTAAGTGGTAACCTGCCCTCATAGCTGGACCAGTCACTCTGCAGTCAGTTTTCACAGAAAGGCCAGGGCCTTGTCTGATAGCTTGTTTTACCTTCAGTCCCTGAGGATGTGGTCACTTCAGTGATTCATGTATTGACTCACAGGTCGCAATGCTAAGCACCCAGGCAGAATCGTGAAGATCATAGAATTTATTCAAAACACGAAATCATAGAAAACTTTTGTTTTTTGTGTTGTGTGCATGGTATATGTGTGTATACATATATGTCTGTATGTGTGCACGTGTGTATGTGTGTGTATATGGAGCCCAGGAGAAGACATTTTATTTTTATTGAAAAAAGTCTCACTGAACCTGGAATTCACTGAATTTCCTACGCTGAGTGGGCAGCAAGTCCCAGGGATCCTCCTGCCTTCACCTCTACAGTATGAGATTATAAGCTACAGTGTCACCTGGCTTTCTCGTTTGTGTGGCTCTGTGTGTGTGTGTGTGTGTGTGTGTGTGTGTGTGTGTGTGTGTGTGGTTTATACAAAAGATGTGTGTCAGGGTCCATGCTTACTTGTGAGTGTGGCAGCCAGAGAAGAACATCAATTATTCTGTTCCATCACTGTCTTGTAATGGCAGATATGCAAATGGATACATTCCTTTATATTATTTCCTTTAGTGCGGTTTCTGGAGATTCAGAACCTTTTGCTTGTGAAGCAAATGCTTTTATTCACTGAGTTATCCCCAGCCCTGAACCTGGCTTTTTAAATGGGAATGGGAGAGCTGCACTCAGGTCCTCACACGTTCGGAGCAAGCACTTTACTGAGTATGCCGTCTCCTCAGGCCCATGGCGAATGTTTTCATAGAACACCAGAGCTACTATCACTAAAATATTGAGCAGCTTTCTGCTCCAATTTCAAGGCTCCTGTTTAAATGTCAAATGAAATGGCCTTACTGGAGCATCTGTATGTTACGTCTGAGAAGACCACTGAGAATGGAGTAAACCAGAGACACAGCTAAGAACTGTCTGTGCTCAATCTCATGAGGGCTGCTTTCCCACTGTCAGCATTTTCCAGAATCATCCCCGTCCTTCTGGTGACTTGTGAAAAATATCTATGAAATGTTGCTCCTTAGTGAAACCTTTGGTTAATCTGCCTAGATGAGTTCCCATGAGTGCTCATGTTGCACCTTTCATTCAAATCTCATCTTCTAGTTTGTTCCACAACGTCCCACTCCATTCTTCTTGTCCCTGCCTAGTTACTTATATCTTACTGTTTTACTCCCACAAAACCTGTTGGAGTGACGAATTGTAGGAAGCACATTACCACTTCTTTTTATTAGGTATCATTCCGTCATGGTGGTTCCTTTAAGTCCACAATATTGTGTGTGATCTCCCAGAGGGCTTGACCCATCATCCTCATCATCTTGGCATCAGAGAGAGAAGAGATCAAAATGAATTCAGAACACGCTCAAATGGAACTGGTTTAGTTGGTAAAGTGCTTGCAATGCAAACACAAGGACACAAGTCGGGTACCTAGAACCCATGGGGGTAGGGCTGGGCTATAATGATCTGGGTTGATGGCAGAGACTGTGGGAGACGGAGACAGACAGGTCCCTGGGGCACGCTGTCCTACTTTTAGTGTAGATGGCTCCTGGAAACAAGACTGCAGGTTGTCTATCCTTTGGCATCCAGATGCCCTTATGTATAGAAACTCATGTACAAACACACATACAGAGAGAGAGAGAGAGAGAGAGAGAGAGAGAGAGAGAGAGAGAGAGAGAGAAACATGCTCAATGCCAACATTGAGTTCAGGTACAAACAAAGAAAAAAAAATCTACTACAGGAGTTCTCTAAAATGATTTTGATATCATCTTTGTAATTTGTGAACAGTCTAATTATAATAAAACTTTAAGCATGTTTGCAGATCTATATATATATATATATATATATATATATATATATATATATATATATATATATATAGAACCAAAATATATAGAAAACCCTCATAAAAAGAAACTAGTTTGATGACAGATGATAGAGCACAGCTGGTAGACTACCTGTTTGGCAAGATGAGTCCCAGTATTCAATCCCTAGATGGTATAAACCAGGCTTGGTGGTGCACACTTGGAATCCCTGCACTCAGGAGGTAAAAGTAAGAGGATCAGAAGTTCAAGGATGTCCTCAGTATCACAGCAAGTTTGAGGCAAACTGTCCCAGGGGAGATTCTGTTTCAGGAAAACAAGAAAGAGGAAGGAAGGAGCGAAGGAAGGGAGGAAGGGAGAGAGAGAGAAAGGAAGGATGGGAAGATATGTGAGTCGGTGAGTGGATGGATGGATGGATGGAGGGATGGATGGATGGATGGTGAATATCTGACTACAAGAATCCTAAACACATGTGCTTGGGTTAGGATTGGAATCTAGAGTTGTGTCTTTTATTTGTTTTAACTTTTCCTTGTAAGTTGCCTTGATTCTTTTCCTGTTTCTTTCACCTGCTCACCAAACACAGGAATTCCTGAAATTTTGTTATAAGAGCTATTCTTAAGCTTTGACAGTTTACTCTGGAAGCTTCTTTTTTTATTGAGGGTTCGTCTGAGGTCACTGAAGTTGCTGATAAGGCCTGGAAAAGTCACAGAGTGGATGGGAGATAGGTAAAAATTCAAGCTGCCTGTGGAAACTTTCGTGGTTTGTGGATTACAAGCCAAAGTCCTCAGGTCTTCAGTGTAAGCATATGATCTGAATATAATATTTATTTTCATATAATGTATCATCAGAAAAGCTTTAGAATGCATTTGTATTGAAACTATCGTTTATTCTGAGTAGCTGAAGAGTCCAAGTGAGACTAATTGTCTCTAGGTGGGTCAGTATTTTCTCCTGTCAGCTTTGACCTTCAGCTTTCTGACTCTGAGACACAAGCCTCCTTCTCTCAGGCCACTTGGGAATTCAAGCTTGGACTGTTTTAGTCAGAAAAGCCCTTTTTAAAGCTGGTTTGTTGACAGGTTTCCAAAACCCATCAAACATGCCAGAATTTGCCCGTAGAACTCCGTCTTTCTCAGAAAATAAGCTTGACAGCTGGGTCAGCAATTATGAAGCCAGTAAGAAATCAGCCCTCATTGGCATTCTGGAGCTCCTCAGGGAAAGAAGATGGCCAGGCAGGGTTTGTCTTGACATGGAAGGCCAGGCTGGGGAGATGTACCACCCACCCTTCCTGGGGGATTCTCAGGATCATGATTGGCCTATCCATCATTGTCTGGAAATATCACTGAAACAAACTACAGATTACACTGAATAGAGTTTATAATAATGAGATCTTAAAAATCAGTTTTGAGAAAGAGAAAGATTATTTGCTCCAGTAAGTAGCTACCAGTTGTGTTCCAGGTCACCGGCATTGTGGGTGAAATCAGGAACTCTCAGGAGCTGTGTACCAGCTAGCCTGGTGCATACAGCAGAAAAACAGCAAAGGGACCCGAACAGTCCCGAACTCACGGACATCAAAGTCTCCTAGGGGATTCCTTAACATACCAGTTGTGAATCCATGCTGTGAGAAATGTTGACCCTCATTTCATAAAAGAACTGAAGACTCTGTGTGGGGAAAGCACAATTGTTTATCTTATTACATCACAAAACTGACTGCCAGCCCAGAATGACAAGCACACTGACTGAGAGCAGAGAACAATTGTTAGAAACAGAACGTAAGACCTTCCCTTCCTTTCCTCCCTTCCTTCCTTTCCCATTGGTTGAGTAATCAGGAGTGCACAATCTTACATGTTATCTAGGTCTTCTTTTCCCTCTGTCATTTGTGTTCATCTTTTTCTCTACAACCACTATACACATCTATGTTTTACAACCAATTTATTTTAGAGCTTATCAGGCAGGTGACCTTGTTATGTAAGCAGGCTGCTAGGCAAGCTCAGCTGATTGTAATTTTCTACTTTAAAGTTTCAGTTTGGTTAGTTAGGCTAGTAGAGTTTGGCTGGGGTTGCTAGCTTAGAGGTTCCCAGTATTTGCTGGCCATCTGTACCTGTACATGAGGTGCCTCAAGGTGTTTTTATTTTGAAAATGATCAAACAGATTTTGTTCTTACACATGCGTAGTTTCTGCAATGAGATCCTAGATCTTGTACTTTTGACCTGTGTTCCTGTCTTAAAACACTGCTGTTCTATGAGGAAGGGGCTAGACCCAGCTGATCCTTACAGACCCAACATCTGCCCCTGTGTGTTCTCTCTTACTGGCACCCCTCTACTGACAATACCCTCGATCCTCAGAAGCCCTTCTCCTGGTCTGATATACCTACTCCTGATACTCTGCCTCAGCTTGAAGACGGTAGGGCTCTCCTACTCTGGTTTTCCCAGCACAGGGAGCTTCTCTACTTCTCCTGGGTAGAGAGTTGTGTTTGTGTTATCCAGCTCAGAGCTTTTTCAAGGTTGTCACTGCCCACTCATGCTGCACATCCAGAATGCAGGCACACCACACAGAAAGGGCTTCATAGAAGCACAAGCCACAGGGCTGGAAAGATTGTTCCATGTTAAACCATGTAGTACACTAGTTTGAACCTCATTTCAGACCCCAGATACCCACAAAAATACCAGGCAAGTTCAGAATTCCACTTTCAATCCCAGCACTTGGGAAGTAGAGATACAGGAATCCCTGGAGAAAGCTGACAAGCTAGACTAGCCATTACTGAGCTCTGGGTTCAAGTGAGGGACTGTCTCAATAAATAAGATGGGAGCAATGAGGGAAGATGCCAGATGGACATGAACCTCTAGCCTTTATGGGCACATACTTGCACATGCATATGTGACCTTCCAATATCTACATACCCATGCACACACACACATGCACACCCATACACACGCACAGGCATGCACACAAACACATGAAAGAAACAAAAAGAAATACAAAACCAAAACAAAACATCAAGTATAAACCAAGAATGTCTGAGATCAATAAGACCACACAAGTGAGCTAGAAGAAAGAGACCTAGCAGGGACCTAGTAGTAGGCATCAGGAGAGTAGAACTGAGGGAAGGTATCAAGATTGACATGTGGGTGACTAGAACACTCCACACCTCCACCAGCAAATGTTCTATACAAGGGGTGGATCCTGGGCGGTACATGAATTCAGGAGAAACCGGTCCTTTGTAAATAGCACACAGTGTCACAATCCTCATGATCAGTTGCCATCAAACCTCTGTCTTTCCTAGCTTCCTAGCCAAGTCCCACTCTACAAAGCACTCCCTTCAAAAATTGTATCTGCTTCTAGCACTCTACCTGTCCCCAGTCCATTTCTTTGTTCCAGGGCATGAAAACCTGGATATTACTGTGGGTACCAACTCTCCAGACCCCAACCCATGCCTATAGCCATGGAACCACAAAATCCACCCTAAAAGATGTCCAAGCATGAGTGTTTTTGCTCAGGTTCTCTCATGAAAAACCACTGCTCCTTGGCCTTTGTATGCAGGAAGCAATGCAGAAGACCAGGAGCCAAGGAAGATCACATTAACTTACAAAGAAAAGAAACTTACCCCTCAATATCCTATTTAATTTTCTTAAAAATTAGTGTGTTTGTGTGTGTGTGTGTGTGTGTGTGTGTGTGTGTGTGTGTTTGTGTATACACATGCATGTTTGATGTATACTTTGGGATGTGCACATACTGTGATGCACATGTGGAGGTCAGAGAACAGTTTTGTTTAGTCTGCCTCTCCTAATTTCTGCGTGTTGAAGGATTATGTAGCCAGCTCTGGGAGCCATCAACTCTCAGAAATAGTGGGTCTATGCTTCTATCAAAGCAGTGTGTAGCCCAGAAACCGCTTTTTTTTAAACTAGCAAAAACTATATCCAACAGACAGCATAGTGAGCAGCTTGAAGACACCTCTGTGTGACATAGCATAGGTCAAGACCGCACACACGCTATGAACCCGTCATGTAGTAGCTCAAACCTGCAGGCTGTCACTAACGAGAAAGACAACTGGGAAGCTGTTTTTAGCTCCATTTTAGAATTTATTTATTTATTTATTTATTTATTTATTTATTTATTTTATTTTATTTTATTTTTTTTTTAGGTTTTAGGTGGAAACTCTTGCCCCACATTGGGAACCATTTGTAGCTGGAGTTTTCTCTCCCGGTCCCGCCAAGCCCTGGCAGTTCCTTAGCCCACTTATAAAATAAACATACAAACGCTTATATTATTTAAACTGCTTGGCCATTAGCTCAGGCCTGTCATTGTCTAGCTCTTACTCTTATATTCAGCCCATTTCTATTAATCTGTATTTTGCCATGTGCCTCGTAGCTTACTGGTACCTTACATCTTCCTTGTCCTGGCGGTGGCTGCAGGATCCCTCCTTCCCTTCCTATTCCCTCAATTCTCTTCTCTGTTAGTCCTGCCTATACTTCCTGTCTAGCTACTGGCCAATCAGTGTTTTATTTATTAACACATTTGCCATGCAGAACATCCCACAGTAGGATTATGCTTGACTTTTATGATTGCAGAGCAAGTATTTCACTGGCTGGATCATCTTGCCTGCCATCCTCTCTCCTTTAATTCGTCCTCTTTTCTTTTCTGTTGAAAATGATTCTTCTTTTAAACAATACATCCTGACCACAGTTTCCCCTCCTTCCACTCTTTCCAGTTCTGTCCCCTCCCCCTCCCTTCTCCCTAAATCCATTCCCCCTCTGTCTCCCTTCATAAAAGATCAGATCTCCAAGAGACAACAACCAAACAGGACAAAACAAAACACAGTAAGACAAAGCAAAAGCCCTCACACTGAGACTGAAAAAGGCAACTCAACAGGAGGAAAAGATTCCAGAGAGCAGGCATGCCAATCAAAGATACACCAGGTCCCACAGTTAGGAGTCTCCCTAAAACACCAAGCCAACAGCCACATCATCTATGAGAGGACGTGGTGCAGACCCATGCATGCCCCCTGCTTGCTGTTTCAGTCCCCATGAGCCTGTATAAGCCATGCTTAGTTGAGTCAGTAGGCCATGTTCTCCTGGTGTCCTCCATCCCCTCTGACTCCTACAGTCTTTCCACCCTGAGCTCTGAGGGGAGGGACCTGATGAAGGCCTCCAATTTAGACTCTCCACATAATATCTGGCTATGGGTAGCTGCAACCTCTCCCATCTGCTGCCAGAGAAAGCTCTCTGATGATGACTGGACAAGGCACTGAGCTATGTATAATAGAACATCATTAGGAATCATTTCTTTAATCTTTCTTTTAGGTCAGTCATGTTTGGCTCTACCCTAGGTCTCTGGGCTATCTAGTCTCCAGTTCCTGGATATCAAAGCAGTGTAGGACATGGATATCCTGCAGTGGGCCTCAAGTCAAATTAGACATCAGTTGGCCACTTCCACAAGTTCTGTGCCACAATTGCTCCAGCACATCTTCCAGACAGGACAGATTGTAGGTCAACAGTTTTATTGCTGGTTTGGTGTCCATGTTTTTCTTTAGGTAGCCGTTTGAGGATCTTCCTGTACCAAAGAGACTAGAGCATAGGAATGACAGCTCCATATAGGCACCAGGTCAAAAATCTCCTTGTTCAATGAGGTATGTGAATGTTGTCCTCAACAATGGAGCCTTGCTGTCCATTTGCAGAGAGCAACCCTCTGTTCTAGCAGAAGCCTGTGTTGTTTGGGATCTACTTGGGACCCCCTTGGCCAACAACTCAATTGAATATACCCAAGTCCTGCCACTGAGAACCTTGGCCAGCTATAAGAGATGGCCAGTGGAGACTCCATATCCTCCATTACTTGGAGTCCTCACTAAGATCACCTTCATAGTTTCCAGGAAATTTCTACTGCACTAGATTTCCACTCAGCTCCACAAATGTCTCCTAATTCCATAAATCTCTCCCAGAATTCTCTCCCTCCATCCCATCTCCCCTCCTTACCTGATCCCTCCCACTCCTGTCCCCACCTGCTCCCAGTCCACATGAGAAATCTATTCTATTTCCCCATTCCTGGGAGATCCATGCATCCCCCCTTGAGCCTTCTTCTCTACCTAGCTTCTCTGGGTCTATGCATTGTAGCTTGGTTATCATTTACTTAATGGCTAATATCCACTTATTCTTTGGCTCACTTTGAGTTTTGTAGTGTATGTTTTCTTCAATCTGCACAAAATTCTTTATATCTCAAGCAATCCTTAAAACACCCCCATTATTTAATGAGGCAAAACTTGTCTTCAGTGTCAAACAACTCATTACCTTCTGTATGCTTGTGAGCAGGTACATGATCTTCTGAGTGTTTATGTTCTCATTTCAAAGGAACAAAAATCTAGATCACGCAGGCCTATAAAGCCCATTAAGTGAAGTAAAATACATGCTACTAACTACAATTTTTAATCCCCCAGGGATAGTTTGTTTGACTGAGGGCACAACATCTCCATAAGCCATTGCAGACTTGTGAGAGAATGTGAAGGCATAGTTAGTTCTGTCAGTTATTATCTTGGTGTCCTTGATAGGCAGTAACTTTGGTGCTGGGGAGATGCTTTGGTAGGTAAAAGTGTTGCTATGAAAGCCTGATGATGCGAGTTTGAACCCATGTAAAAAGCCAAATGTGGGAACATACATCTGTGATGCCAGCAATCCTGCAGCAAAACTGGCAACAGAGAAAACTACGTGCAAGCTCATGAGCCAGACAGCTTGGAGTGCACATCTTGGATGTAGAAACAATAAAAAAGACCCTGCCTCACATAAGAGGTGGAAGGAGAGAACTGACTCCTGAAAGCTGTTTTCTGACCTCCACATGCACATAACCGCACAGCACATGTGAACCTGTATGTACACACAAACACACACACACACACACACACACACACACACACACACATACATACATACACACATGCACACAGGCACACACAGATACAGTTTGCAAACCATACTCACACAACAATAACTGTTAAAAATAAGAGCTCATTTCTAAACTGGATGAATCTATTGCATGTTATATTTTTTCTTTCATCTTATTTTAAAGAGAATCTGCCAAGATATGTATATAATACAAGTAAAGATTTTAATGTGAATAACTGGACCCTATCTGCAAATTAAAGTCCAAACAAGGCAATCAGAACAGAGGTATAATAACATCCAATGATGAAAATCTAATGTATGTTGTATCTCTTTTTGTTTAACAGCAACAGTAAAAATTACGAGCCATTATTACTACTTTAAATCTGTTTATCCAAGTGGCTTTGGGAATGCTAAACATCTTCCTGGTGTCTGGAGAAGGGATTAAGTATTCAGGGAGTGCACTTAATCCTTCTTCAAAACTTCTCTCGAACTTCTGTTTCTCCATCTGTGAAAAGACTGTAGCAATCCATGTGCAACTTAATCAATATTGCAAATGTCCAGGGTGTTTGGCTGAGTTCTCTTGGATGAGCAAAATGTTTCTGTTGATAAATGGTGGTGGTGGTAGGAGAAAAGCTTGCGCCATCCTACCAGTTTGAATCTGTGCTCAATGAAGGGAGCATGTCATTGCTGTGAGAGTCAGCAAATATAGAGACACTACAGGCACTACAGGTCAAGTGGCAAACAAGCCTCTAGAGCAGAGATTTCAATCTTCCTAATGCTAGGACCCTTTAATACAGTTCCTCATGCTGTGGTGACCCCTAACCATAACATTATTTCTTTGCGACTTTATAACTGTAATTTTGCTGCTGTTATGAAACATAATGCAAATATTTTTGGAGACAGAGAGTTGCCAAAGGGATCATGACAAGTTGAGAACCACTGTCTGTACAGAAGTAGCCTTTTCAGTGTAAATGGACACCTAGCACCTAAGGGCAGGGCAGTTAATGTAGCAAGTCAGCAAATAATCATATCGCCATGATTCACAAGTATTGTCTTGTGTTACTATTTGTTGTATGACTTTTCCTAGGGAGATGTAACTATGTATTCATACCAGACAGGGCACTGAAAATAGTCCAAAAAACAGATTGTACCATAGCCCAGTTTGAAAAACCCATGCATTTGTTGGAATTATTTATGGAGCATGAGTGAGGAATTAATTGTAAGAGTGAAGATGACTCATCACAGTTTTGTCTTTGCATCACCAGAAACAGCACAGGTGACAAATCTCCAAAGCTGCAACCCTGGAGTGCCCTGCACAACTGGTAGGCAGCTGGATAGATCAGAAAATCTCTTCTCAGCAGCTGTTATTGTTTATATAACCTTGAAGAGAACTTTATGAATCTTATAAGTTTCAGGAACTTCCTGAGACTTAAGAGTTTTTACTTCTTCAGTCTGAGACTTTTTCCAGGATGAAAAACAATATCTCACTTCTTATGTCTTTAAGACAGTATGATTTTAAGAGTCCAGTTCATACACTCTTCAGCTCCTTCACTCTTTCCACTCCCTCTACAGCAATGTCTCCTTAGCCATGGGGGTTGGCAAACAGGATTACACAGATGTCCCAACTACAGCTGAATACTCAGAATTTTGAAAAGTTATGAAGGCTTCCCCACTCCGAACTGCCTCAAAATTTATTCACACCAGTCTTTATACCATCTTCACCTCTCACACACAATCTTTTCCACTGGAAATATCCTCTGGATTAATAACAAGATGAGATGATATTGAATGTATTTTCATATGTAGGTGTCTATAATTCTGTAATTGTCATAGTGACTTTGTAGGCTAAACTTCCATAGACCTCATGAAATAATCAATAGAAGTATAACTTGTGAAAGTTGAGAGCTCTTCCTGGAGCCCCCAAGTAATAAGCTGCAGAACCAGAATGAAGCATTTATACACATTTGTTTCTCCACCAAATGCTCAGATTTCCTTAGGTCAGGGGTTCTCAACCTTCCTAATGCTGTGAGGCTTTAATACAGTTCCTTAATTATGGTAACCCCAAACCATAACATTATTTCATTGCCAAATCATAACTGTAATTTTGCTACTGTTGTGAATTATAATGTAAATATGTGATATACAGTATATCTGATGGGCTGCAACCCACAGGTGTAGAACCACTGCTTCAGGTGTTAGGAACTGCATGCAGATCTGTTTCCTTAGAGCTAATGAGTTTCTTGTGGGAGCCTGTGGAGAAACCAGCTTCAACCTGCTCCCACCTTCAGAAGGGTTCTTAGGTGGAGGAGAGAGGGATAAGAAAATACCAGAGGAAACGAGAGACCTAGATGAAGAGAAGGACGGAAACACAGGATAGCCTTGGGAGGGCCTGGGTCAATACCCAAAAGTCACTTCATTTATTCAAAAGGGCTTTTTATAACAATGCCAAGGGGAAGGGCAAAAGACCTCCCCATTGTAAAATCAAAGCACAATGTACAGCCAAGTGTAGACCCTTCCAAATACCTGGTAAACACGCCCATGGCCAAATCATCTCCTATGCAGCCCTGCTGGGTAAAGCAAGCTCAGATTCTCTGTAGTCAGTTCTCAGCAGGAAGCCTCTGTGGGCTCCCATGGTTTCTGTGTCATTTCATCTCATCATCGGCCCTCTAGGCTATCCAGTAACTTCAGGAAGGAGAATGTGGATTGTTATAGCTGCGACAGGTAGTAATGAAGGGGAGACCATGAAGTTATTGGAGAAAGGAAAGTTCTAGAATGTAGAGCTTGACTGAGCAACGCAGGAATTCAAAGAGTTCTCGTGGCCAATGATACTCCAATGTGAGAGCATGAAATGAAGTGAGAAGTGGAAGATGTAAAAAATAATAGCAAAGTTGTGTGTGTTAAACATTTACTTTTAAACAAGTGCATCACTGTGCATAAATCTGCAAAGAAATAAAGTCTATGTTTTGTATGTGTTGATCCACTCAAGCACTCAGTCAGCCCTCTTCCAGAATTCTCCAGTGGCTTCCATAAAGCAAAACCACGCTCGTCCATCATTGTTTCCCCACTACACACACAGAGCATGGCCTGACCAGGGTCAGACTCTACCGAGACTGTCTATTCCCGGGTTTCCAGTGTAGGACTGTGGAAAGAGAACAGGCATGGTACATGCAGCATCAAGATTAACAAAGGAAGCCGGGCGGTGGTGGCGCACGCCTTTAATCCCAGCACTCGGGAGGCAGAGCCAGGCAGATCTCTGTGAGTTCGAGGCCAGCCTGGGCTACCAAGTGAATTATCCTAGAAAGTGTCATGTGGCTCCTGGCCCAGGGCTTTTGAACACATGCTTTTCCCTCTGCTCACTAGCCAGCTCTCACCCTCAGGAGTGCTTTCCCTTTCTTAACAAACTGTTTCAATTTATAACTATGTGTCCCTGGTGTAATCCTTTGTCCTGGGACACAAAAACTTGGAATTGGGTGCCCTCTGAACTCAGACCTGTGCCTTTAACAAGATAATGTGGGAGAGGTTTAACACAGTGTTGGGCATGACACACTAGAGTAGCGATGTTCTTCATGCTGTGGAAATGTAGAGTTTAAACACTGGATTTTCTCATGCAGGTGGGACTGATGCACCTGTGACTAAAATGTTGATTTTCAGTTACTGGTTAGGTGTGACCATGGCCTTTAGTAAGTAAGCATGCTAGAAACAGAGTTCTTGCCATCCACAACCTGGTCTGATCACTGAGCTTCATGTGCTCTTTGTCCACTCACTCCTCCCTGTGACACTGGGTCCATGTCTTCTCGAGTGTACTATTCAGGACCAGCATACTGATGCTTCCTTTGTACATCTGGGCCTTGCTTTCCCTTTTGAGACTGTCCAGTCTCCCTATGTATATATTCACCCTGGATTCACATTTCTAAGCACTGATGGGTGCTATGTGCTTCTTCTGCACAGTAAAGCTTCAATTGCTGCCACACTGGCAGAGCATCAGCAATGAGAAGAGAGTAGTAATTCACAATATACATACCTGCACAGGTGGTACATTTCAACAGTACTGCAGAAAGTGGGAACAAGGCTCAGTAGGAAGCTTCAGCTCAACCTGGCACACACTGCAGAAAACCATGACACCAGAACAAAACATCATCATTTGGTATAGGAATAGGGCCACCTAACTGAGTATCAGTTTATGAACTCATGACCCTTCTACTTAAGCCAATCACAATTGATAATCAATTTCAACCTGATTTAAAACAAATAGTATGTCTGGTAAGATGGTATACATTTTTAATGTGTTGTCAAGTGACTTGTATTAGCATAATTAATTATTGGATTATCTATTTATTTCCTTGGTTACTTTCTGATGATTTTAAGCATGTCTCCAATGTATTATGATCATAACTGCCTCCCCCAAGTCTTCTCTTCCAACTTGACTAGACTCTTTCAACACTTTGTTCATGCTTGTATGTGCACACACATGCTCACATAGGTGTGCATATGTGTGGAGGTGGATATCAAGTGCCTTCCTCAGTTTCTGAACAGTCATTTATTTAATATTTTTATTTTACTTTTAACTATGAGTATATGTTTTTTTTTGGGGGGGGGCATATGTACACATGTATGTGCAGGTGCCTGCAGAGTCCAGAAGGCATTGGGTGACCAGGATCTGGAGTCATACTCAACCATTAATCACTTCATGTGAGTGCTGGGAATTGAAAGGACAATGGGCAATCCTAACTGCTGACCCTTTTCTCCAGCCCCATGCATACCTCATTGTTGAGAACGGGTCTCTCATTGAACCTGGAGCTTGCCTATTTGGCTAGACTTGCTAGCCAGTGAGCCCCAGGGATTTACCTGTCTCTGTCTCCGTAGTTCTGGGATTTCAGGTACTCCTGGCTGATTTAAAGGGATGGTGGGGATATGAACCCAGTCAAGTTCATTCATGCACAGCAAACATTTTACTCTTTGAGTCATCTTCCCAGCCCTTAAGGGTCTTTTGCTAAAGGACATGTTTTATGTGTTTCTATTGTATATGTCTTATGGATGAACTTAAGTCTTGAGACAAAATCTCAAAGGTGATCAAGCTGAAAAGCTATTGCACTCATGCTCTGTGTAGCTATGATGTTCATTGTGCAAGAGAGGGTAACAGTGTCAAGAGCTCCACCGGTTCAGCTAGAAGTCCAGTGGGCACAGTATGCACAGATGTAGTGCTGGCATCTAATAGAAGGTTCTGAAGAGCACAGGAGATTAGGAAAAACTCCTCTAATCTTGTCAGTTTTGTTTTACAAAATGGAGTCACCAGGGACCTTTATAAAACTGTATATGTAAATAATAAATTATAGAATTTTACTTTCAAGGTAATTACAGAAAATCATGATTTTTCTCTCAAAATTTTATTTATTAAAGATAATTCTATATCCTTTAACAGGAAAAAATAATTGTTATCATTATGAATACTCAATCTGAGAATTTTAATTGCTTAGTAAATCCTGGAAAATTGAGTTTTTGTGGCTTCTGGATTTTAAATAAGAATAATTCTATCCTGTCCACACAGCCCTTCACCTCTTGTTCACCCTGCTAAGATGGTATATGATGAATCCATTCCAAGCTGTAATTAAGTAGTCTTACATTTTTTTTGTATTATAGAAGTAATAACATTTTACAGTACAATTTTTTTTGTAATAAACATAGTGAAAGGATGTGAAAGTAGCCTACAATAATTCTCCAAGGAGTGGTGGAGGTTGCCCAATGATAAAGTCCTTGCCACACAAGCATGGCGTCGTGAATTCAGCACACAGATAAAAAGCTTAGCTCAGTGGCATGCTTCAGTAATCTCAGCTTTGAGATGGAGGCAAGAGCGTCCCTGGTGCTTACTGGCCACACAGTCTGCTGAACTGCTGAGAACCAGGTTCAGTGAAAGATGAGAATTGGGGAGGCAGTTCAGTTAGTAAAGAGTGTGTTTACCATTTCGATGTTCTGGAGTTGATCCCAGCACTGTGTAAAACCAAGTACATGGTACACTCTTATAGCTAGCAGTCAGGAAATGGAGGCTGAGGATGAGAAGTTCAATGTCTTTCTTGGCAATGTTGTGAATTCAAGAGCAGCCTGGGCTCTATGAGCCTCTTTATCAACAATAACAACAACAAGAACAACAAAAATGAGGTAGAATATGATTAATGAAGACATGCAGTGTCAACACAAGACATTCACATGCATATCCAAATGCATCTGCACACCTATACATGTATATGAATGTGTACACAGACAGACAGACAGACAGACAGACAGACAGACACACACACACACACACACACACACACACACACACACACAAATCAAGTGTTTCTTCGCTGGATATTTTGACAGACACTTATCAGTTTGTTTATACATATCTTCATAAAATTGTTTAGATCATGATTTCTTGACTTTCTCTTTCTGGCTTTCATACTAACAGAACTGGGGGACAGTATGCTAAATGAAATGAAGCTGGCATATAATGCCAACTACTACATGATATCATGCATGGAATTTGTCCAAGTTGATTTCAAGAAAGTTGAGAGTAAAGAACTGAGATTTAAAGGCTGGTGTCAGGACAAAGGGATGGGAAGAAAGGATACTAATTTGAATTTGGATTAAATAAAGGTCTGGTATTCTATATATGATGATAGTGTGCCAGATAAATTCACAATTATAATTCATAATTATTGTGTTAGCTTTCCCTGGGAAGATGTGAGCAAATGTCTGTTCACTCCAGATAGTGCATAGAAGACAGAGCAAAGTAAGGATCCCACAGAAGCCCAATGTGACAAACAAATAAATAGACTATGGTTACTTACAGAGCTTTGGTGGGGGATTAATTAAAGCAGCTTCAGGAGAGGACAGCAGCCTCTTCACCTTCATGTAGATGACAACCTCATGGAAGCCACACAGTCTCCTTCCCTACCCTTCCACTCCCTACACACTCGAGTCTCACAAGGTCACTCCTGGCTGAGGAGGGCAGAAAGGAATAATGGCTTCACTTCCAGGTGAGGGTCCTGTGCCCTCCCCTCCTTCCTGTCATTAGGCAGTGTCAGTAGCCCCATTCACATTATCATCGGCCCAGCTACCTCTATATTGCATCATTTGCCATGGCTATGAGGCTGAGCTAATCTCTACTCTGAGATCATAATGGGGTGAATATGTTGTGTACAGAGGAAACAGGCCATACTAATCAACAAAGTGGCCTATGTTTCAGAAACTAGATATGCTTATTCTGAGTTGACATTAGACAATGTATGTACATACTGAGAGATTTCATGTTATCACGTACATTTACTTAAGTTTACGTCCCAACTAAAGAACTATCTCAGATAAGAATAAATGCCGAAATAAACATAATAATAGTGACTGAATGTTCTTGCATAAAACCCTAACACAGTATATTATCAGCCCAGAATGAGGCATATATACCACGATACTACTAAATTCAAATTTTCAGTCTGCATACACTAGCTATTCTTCTTAACTAGATCCCAAAGAATGTTTGGAATTCTCCGCACAGGGCTCTGGAAAAGACTGAATTATTCAACCAGAGTTGTCGTAATAAAGGGTGACTCTTTTTCAACTCCAGCTTGGAGCTTAGGATGAAGAGATCAAATGGCCCTAAATGTCAGACTCAAATTAGCAAGAAGGGTAAATCAGGAGAAGTTACAGACCAGGCACTGGTCCAAAAGCCTGATGTTGGTGCCTGTGGCACTGTCATCCTGTCTCCTCAAACACAGGCTGGCTCATCACTGTTAGAACGTGAGCCTGCACCTTTATCCTGGATCACATGACCTGACTCAGGCCACAGCTCCCTGCCGCTCTTGCTAGGGCAGAGAATTTAAGAAGCAGTGTGTCTGCTACCCCTAGAAGTTATAAAATATTTGACCTTCCATTTGTTCCAAGGTTGGGTCCAAGACTCCTCAGACAGATACCTTCATGAGAACTCTAAATGCTGCTTTCTGAGGAGGCTCCTCTGGCCTTTGGCAGCGTCCTATGCATAGCAGCATATATTGCTCTCTCTCACCATATCTCCTTCTTATTCTTATGTTAATGAAGCACCTCTCAGGGTATTAGAACAAGCCCCTCATTTCCTCTAAGGCCCCAATCATATCTAGACTCCATGTATTGTATTATTTCTGTTGAATGCTATCCCCATGGCCTTGAGGCTCTCTTACTTCATACATCCCATTGGAGGGAGTTATGTGTCAGCTCCCTTCCAGGACCTGTTGCTGATCATCTCTTCTTTTGTTTGATGATCACTGATGGGAGTTTCTACTTCAGTGTGGTGTGTGTCCACTCTCTACAAATGAATTCCTTGTATTCTACTTAGGTTGGTTCTACTCCATGTGCCTCCCTGTAAGAGTTCTTCAAGATTTCAGGAACATTCCTGTGAACTGAGCAGCACCAAAGATGTAAAGCAAGAATAACATGAGGAAATACATTGATATTTCTTTCTCTCTTCTCTCTTCTTCCAGAATCAGATGTTGCTGACTTTGACGGCAGGAGCTCGCTTTTGTACAGGTTCAATCAGAAGATGATGAGCACCCTCAAAGACGTGATTTCCCTGAAGTTCAAGAGCATGCAAGGAGATGGGGTTCTGTTCCATGGAGAAGGACAACGTGGAGACCATATTACCCTGGAGCTCCAGAAGGGCAGGCTAGCCCTGTACCTGAACCTGGGTAGGGTCAGACTTGTGCATATGTACTCATGACTGTTGAGGCCAGAGGTGAAGTTCAGATGTCTTCCTCTATCACCCCCTCCCCCGTTTTTTGTTTTGTTTTGGTTTGGTTTGGTTTGGTTTTGGTAGCAGTCTCTCACTGAACTTGTAGCTCACTGATTCTGGTGTGTGTGTATGTGTATGTTGTGTGCACATGAATGTACAGTTGTGCATATACATGCACACATGTGTGAAAGGAGAGAGCAAGACACCAGATATCCCCTCTTTCTCTCTGACTTATTGCCTTGAGACAAGATCTCTTACCAACACAAAAGCTTGTGTTTGGGGTTAGGCTAGGTGGCCAGCAAGCTCTTTAAGATCCACCTATTTCTATCATTAGGCTAAGTACTCACAGTCATAGACACATTTTACTTTGTTATTATTATCATTATTATTAATAATATCATTTTAGGATATGGGTGCTAGGGATTCAAATTCAGGTCTGAAAGTATTCATATTCACTGATTTTTGCACAAGGTCACTATATCATGCTTGGGAGCGTCTTTGAGCAAATGGAGTCACTGGAGCACTATCTAAGTGATCTATTTCCTTTGTCTTTACGGGATTAGAACAGTACTTATTTTCAAATATTTCATCTTCATTCAGGCAGAAGAGCACTTATTTTCATTATTTTTTTGCCAGAGGTATCATTCTGTGATAAAATACAATATTTCTATGTAAGGGAAGCTACAATGTAAGTTTTAAATATCTGTTAATGTGCATACTTAACCTGAATTTTTCCAGAACTCAAACTTTTAAGTAACTTAAAAAATTTTAAACACGTACTTATTATAATTAGCTTCTCATATTTGATCTGATCAGGCGCATTTAAAAAAAACTGCCAGGAGAAACATGTAATCATTTTGTTCTTTTTAGTGGGAGGTAAAATGTATGAATGAAAAACCTAAGTCACTAGGCTTTCCTTTGTTAAGACAGCCTGGCCTGGAAGAATGGCAGGTGATTTAGTGAAGAGTATCTTTCTCCCTCCCTGCAGAAGGATGCTGCTTACCTTTGTGGGTGAGCTACTCCCTGAGCTTCCTGCACTACCAGTAGGTCTACATTCATGGTACCCAACTTCTCACCCCAGAACAGAAGGGAGGGATTCTATTATGCCTTCTTATGGAAGAAAGGAAGGCGAGGCAAGCCATGGGAGGTAGGTGCTGAGTTCCTCAGAGCATGGAAGAAAACCAATGGAGCCCTCCTCTAGACAAACCAAACAGAAAAGATGGATGCTGGAGGGAGAAGAAAGTGGCTTTTTAAAATTAATGGCATTCATTTATTTCTATGTGGTTATATAGTGTGCCATGGCACAGTGTAAAGGTCAGAGAACAACTAGAAGGAGTTGGGTCTCCCTGTTTTCCAAGTGGATCTCTGCGATCCAACTCAATTCATCAGGCTCAATGGCATATGCACTTAACCTGCTGAGCCATCCTTCTGGGCCCCAAATAGGCTGCTTTGTCTGAGAATCCCTTCCTGTTTTCCACTTAGTATTTGTTCATATAAGGGAGAGGATGTACATTGTTATTAATATTTACTATCAAGTAGGCAAGAAAGATAAATATAAATATAAATACTGGGAACAAGCTCAAGGTACACAGGTGTCATCAGAGCAAGCTGTATTTAGTCATCAGGAAGAGAACATGAGACTCTCCATTGGGCAGCCTCACTCCCAACAGCAAACAATGTAGGTCTTAATTCTGGTCCTTCCTCAGTGACAACGCCAAGAATCCTCTTGGCCTTCATGGTGAATATAAGGAAAAGAAGTAGGAAGAACCTATAGATTCCCAAGATTACTTTATATAATTGATGCCTAACATAGAAGATGAAATATTAACTGTGGGCTGGGGAGATCACTCTGTTGATAACTTTCTTGTTATGCAAGTATAAGAACCTGAGTTCAATCCCTAGAACCCACATAAAAAAACCTGACGTGGTAGTGCATGCTTGTATTCCTAGTACTTGGGAAGCAGAGACACATAGGTCCCCTGGGATCACTAGACATCTGCATAGCCTGCTTGATGAGTTCCAATGCAGTGGAAGACCTTGCTTCAAACAAACAGACAAAAACTCCAAAACAATAAGGTGGAGAGTAATTGAAGAACAACACTAGAGATTGACCTCTGACACAGACACATACACACGCACGTGCACGCACACACACACACACACACACACACAAATAGATAGATAGATAGATAGATAGATAGATAGATAGATAGATAGACAGATAAATAAATAAATAAATAAATAAATAAATAAATAAATAAATAATAAAAATAAAGAAAAGGGGTAAACTGGAGACATACATAGCACACTGTTGTTCAAGCAGCAGTTTGTATTATCTAGTTATCAGTGCTGTGTCCTTTGAAGGCAGAATTGGTTCTGTGGTGAAATTTCACTAGGTAGTTGCCATTGTCCTACTTTCCAAGGGTAGAACACAGACTTTTTTTTAGAATTACTAACTAGGCATGAGATTTCACTCTTCAGTCCATGGGGGTAGAGTGGCTCCCATCCCAGCATTCAAGGGTTTCATTTCAATTGCACATGGCAATCTGCCCTCTGTAGAAATACAAAGGTAAGAACCACGCAGGCAGGTGGATAATCAAAGAGCCGAAGAGTTGTGCTCCTGGGGATCTGTTGTTAAGTACTGAACAGGACATCAACAGAGCATGCAGGTTACTCATCCTTACAATAGTTTAATGTCTTTGAACGGAAGCGGAATGTTGGGTGATTCCAGCACATGCAGATGTAGAACAGTGAGAATCTTATCATAGAAAACTAGCATAGTTGGGTGTCCTTTGGGGGCTAGGTGCAGGGTTCAGAAGCTAAAGCCATGGACTGCATGACAATTTATCAAGACAATATGGTGAGTTTCTCAAACTCCAAAGAGACCAGTGACCATTCATTTTATAGCTCCTTTGAATTTCAGGCATTTAATTAAGCCAACTAACATGTATTTAGAGAATAATCATCAAGTCTTCTGAAAAGCATTTCTTTCCAATTTTCTACTTTTTGAGAGTCTAAATCTAGGCACTTAAATATATATGTGCATATGTACATTTTGCTTATGTCACATGACAGTCCTATACAATATTTTATTTTATTTTGTTGGGAGACAAAGTGTCATGCATCCCAGGCTGACTTCATAAATTCTGCAACTTATGAAATAAGTCCATGTTGAACTATGTATCCATTACCTTTTGCTGTGCCAAATACCCAACTAAAAACAAGTGAGGGGAGGAAGGATTTATTTCATCTCATAACTCAAGGGCTCAGTCCATCATTGTAGGTCAGACATATCAAAGGGAGCTTATGGCCACTGGTCCCTTTGCATCTGCAGTCAGAAAGCAGAAAGAGATGGATGCAGTGCTCACCAAACTTTCTCCTCCCTATTCTCTCCTGGTGTCAAGCCCATGAAAAGTTGCTGCCCACATTTAAGATGGGTCTTCCTACCTCAAACCAGTCTAGAAACTCCCTCAGAGACTTGCTCAGAGGTTTGTCTACTTGGTGATTCTAGATCCTGTAAAATTTTCAGCAAATATTATCACCTACCAGTAACTAAGCAATGGGATTACCACTATCTGTCTAAAAGTTGTACTTGTCAGTCCCTGCTTTAAAAATATTTCTACTTGTCTCCAAGCTTTGTAATGCTAATTAAAACATAGCACCCATGCACTATCTAAACCGTGTCACATAAACTCACTATGAGAACATCTTTGTATGGTCGCAAAGTCACAGGAGTTGGACACTAGTAAGAAGCAAGGATGGAGCAACCCACACTGGATGTCCTAAGACAAAGATTTGTACTTCGTTGCTTTAGTGATACCCAGAGATTTGGCCTGTCTTTTTGAGAGGGCAGCTGGTGTGGGGGTGGGATCAAGCCAGCTGGAATCACCTCTCTTGTTTTAGTGTTCTCACTTGCATCCTTAGGAGAGCACTTGTGAGTCCTGACTATAATAAAAAACTGTGACGGAGTCATGCTTTTCTGGTCCTGGCTAACCTATGAAGCTACAATATGCCTTGGCATTCTATATAATGTCCTTCTGCCACTGTATTTCACCATTTTCCTTCAGCACAGCTCTCTGCTCTCCAATTCATGCAGTTGTTCTCTGAAGCCCGCCACTCCTGCTCTGCAACACTGCTCACAAACAACAGACTAGTAGAACTGAATGCAGTGGTTAGAACACAGATGGGGAAGAATGGGAATGTCATCCTTTTGCCAGCAGGAAGAATGCAGAGAATTTTAGCTTGGGATCAGGTAGATCTACGTGGTAACAAGTGTCCTTGTGTAAGTCACACACCTTCTTTGAAACTAACTTCTCTTTTTTAAACAATGTATGGGGGAGTTTGGAGAGATTGCCCAGTGGTTAACAATACTTCCTACTCTTGCAAAGGACTGAAGTTTGGTTCCTAGGATTCATGTCAGGCAGCTTAGGGCTGCCTATAACTCTATCTCCAGGAGATCCAATGCCCTTTTCTAGCCTTCATAGGTACACACACACACACACACACACACACACACACACACACACACAAATAAATCTTTAAAAATACCAAAACGATATAAATAGTATTACCTATGTAAGAAATTTGACAAGGTTGGAGAGATGGGTCTTTGGTAAAGTGCTTACTGCTCAAGAATGAGGAGCTGAGTGTGACCTCCAGGATCAAAAAAGACTGGGTATGGTAGCACAAACTTGTGTCGCCAGGACTGGGGAGGCAGAAAGAGGTAGGTTCCTGGAACTCTCTGCCCAGCTATCCCATGCTATCCTTCTGAGGATAAGGGAAAGGAATGAAAATAAAGATGAAGCTAAAAAATGTAAACATTGGAACTGGAGAGATGACTCAGTGTTTATGAGAGCTGAGGATGGACATGCAGTTCCCAGTACCCACATGGAGAGGCTCACAAGTGCCTATAACTCTGGGTTCAGAAGACTGGGGGTGCTACTATAGTCTCCATGGGCACCTGAACCCAACTGCATGTATATATTCATACACACACACACACACACACACACACACACACACACATACACATACACACATACACACACACATACACACACACACACACACACACACACACACACACACACACACGCTGCCTGTAACTCTGGCTCCAGAAGACTGAGAGTGCTGTTGTGGCCTCCATGGGCACCTGCACTCAACTGCACATATATATTCATGGATACAGAAACATACACGCTCACACACAAATGATAAAAAATAAATCTTTAAGGGGCTGCTGGAGAGATGACTGGACAGGTAAAGGCATATTTGCTATTACAGACTACCTGGGTTCAGTTTCCAGGACCCACATAGCAGTTCCCAACCCTTGATCCATGATTTCAGTTCCAAGGAACTCAGTGGCCTCCTCTAACCTCTATAGGCATGTACATGCTGCACAAACACAGATATGAGCAAAATATTCATACATGCAAATAAAAATTTAAAAATCCTAAGAGTAATAAATCTTTTAAAAGTACAAACACTCATTCCCCATGTTCATTCCAATAAGGCTTAGGTAGTACTTACATCATCTCAAAACTAAATAGAAAAAAAGTTCCATTTAATTAGAAAAATAATTCTTTATGTTTCTGGCCCCATAGCCAACTTCTTCCTCATTATTTCATTTGTATTCTTCTCAACTGTTCATGAGGATTTTTATCTTGTCTTAATAAATTGAAAATCTGTTACAATGGGATAATTGAACATCAAATGCAACTGAGATAAAACTGGAAACAGGTGTCCTGAGATAAAGACTATGATAGTGCACTGAGAATTGTGTTTTCTACGGTTTCCATAACAACAGTCTAGATTTCTAGGGAGGCTTCATTAGATGATCGTTCTCTCTTCATCAGTACAATTCTAAGCTACGAA
This sequence comes from Peromyscus eremicus, assembly GCF_949786415.1. NCBI lineage: Eukaryota > Metazoa > Chordata > Mammalia > Rodentia > Cricetidae > Peromyscus > Peromyscus eremicus. Next base: position 75,280,167 of record NC_081431.1, on the reverse strand, counting down.
TTCTCAAACAACAGATTTTTTTCTGCGTTTATTTTATCAGATAAATTTTTATTTGCCTTAATGTAGGATATCTGAGTGTTAGTGAAAAAATAACCAAAGAAGGAATGGATGGAATTCATTCCTATCGTCTTCTTTTGGAACCAGATGAGAAATAGACTTGTGTGCTGGTGAGATGGCTCAGTGAGTGATGGTGCTTGCTGACGAGGCTGACAACCTGAATTCAAACCCTGGACCCAGGAGGTGGCAGGAGAAAATCAGCTCCCACAACTTTTTCTCTGGTCTACACATGCACAATCATTGCATGCTCATACTCACACTATCCCCATAAATCAGTAAACACATGTAATAAAAACTGAACCTGTGAGTATGGGCATAACTCAGTGGTAGATGATATTAAGAACCTGGTCAACATGTTCAAGACTCTGAATTTATCCTGCAGCCACTAAAGAAACACACACATAAAATTCCTTGTAATTCAGGTGGCATTCAGTAATTCACACAGGATTAATAATATATTTTAATAGTGTTCTTTCTAGATACTAAAATAGTTATTCTAACTGTAAAACACAGAAGAAAAGAAAAATCTTTTGGATGTGGCAAATTTTTGTACTTAATGTGTTTATAGTGTTTTGTATAGTTATATTTAGTTATGCATTTACACATTTCTATTTTACTTCTAAATATCATAAATTAAGAATTTTGAGTAGTTGGACAATTTATTTGTTAGCTATCACTTTTAGTTTTATCTACCATTGTAGTTTTCACTCATAAATATTTAAAAATGCAATGAGAACTTCCTAAATGCTACTTTAACAGCTCTCTAATAACCTTTTGTTGATTTTATGTGTATGTTTAATCTCTCCCCAAACTACTGAAAGTTATCTCCAATTTTTAAATCATTAGTATTTTTTCTGCCACATATTAACTTATTGCCATAGAATACATTTCAAGAATGACTAGGTTAAAGGGCCAGGACTTAAAGATCCCTGTCTAACATCCCGACTTCAGCTTCACAGCACAGCTTGCTGTGTCTGAGCCTCGGTGACCAAGTTTGCTTAAGAAGTTCATCTGAGACAGTGCAAAGTGGGCTTCAGATAGCACCAACCGCCTTCCTTCCCACAGAATGCAGGAACCGGGTTTCTAAGTTCACAGTGAGTGAATGGTGAAACACGCTTGGAGATTTTCTCTGTGATCTCAAAGCAGGGATGGACTGTTAAAGAGAAGAGAAATTATTGTGCTTCTTTTTTTTCCTTTTTCTATTTTTCATATGTGAGCATGGTAGAAATGTGTAAATCTGGGTTTTTTCTCTTGCATGTGTGTGGGAACACATACATGTGGGTGCAGGTGCACCTGTGTGTTCCTGCATGTGGAGGCCCATAGGTGATGGGCATTATCCTGGACTGTTCTTCCTCCTTACTCATCGAGGGAGGGTCTCTCAGTCAAATGCAGAGCTCAGTAAGATGGGTAGTCTTGTGAGTCAGTTTACACAGGAATCCTCAGTCTCCACCCCCAGGACTGGAGTTACACTGGGCCAGCACACCCGCCAGGCATTCACTAGGGTTTCTATTTAGAGATCTGAATTCTGAGCCCCAGGCTTGCAAAACAAGTGCTTAGAGTGCTGAGCCATCTCCCCAGTCCTCAAATAATAAATTTTCAACAGAAAAATATTTTCAGTGTTAAAATAAAACAGAAAAAGTAACATACAAAAAGTCAGAGAACAGAAAGGTACCCTCAAAATGTATATTACAGAAAATGGACTAAAAGCAAATTGTTGGAAAAACAAATGGGTAAAGGTCAGAGAACATGGCTCACAAAAAGGAAATAAAAATGAAGAGATTTCTTTTTATCTCTACCCATGCCAAGAGGAATTGACATAAATTGGCTGAGGGAGGTAGTGCAATGTGTAAAGCGTTTGCCACCTTAGTGTGAGAATCTGAGTTTGCATCCCCAGTATTGGCATAAAGACAGACTCTCTGTAACCCCAGTTCTTACTGCGGGTGGGAGACAAGGATAAGACACTCTCTGGAATCCCATGGGCTGCTTAGTCAGGGGTAGTCAGGGGCCAACAAGAGACCCTGGCTGCACCAAGATGAAAGGTGAAGGCTGACATCGAAGGCTGACTTTGACCTCCAAAGGTACATTGTGGCATGAACACACACACACACACACACACACACACACACACACACACACACACACACTTAAACAAAGAAATATGTGTTAAAATTACTCAGGAATATAATAACATCAGACACTCATAATTATAGCAGGAGGTTAAGCTGGCATAACTTTTAAAGGAGCTGAACTGGCAGCGAATGTCAGATCATACATTGCTGCTCATCTGAACTTCTTTCAGTGTTAATCCGAGTGCAGCAGCCTCGTACACAGGGTCCTGGAGGGTTCAGCCAGCTCTTTCAGCTAGTTCTCCTCTGCTGAGGGACCTTTCCATTGTCTCTGCCACCCCTCAGCCTGGGCACCAGTTCCTTCAAGTTGGGTGGACACTCCCTCTTCCTGTGTACTTCCCCTTTGGTCTGTGTTTATGTACTCATCCATCCTAACTACTATGGCTGTAATACACCAACGCTGGATGTCTCAGAAGAGAGAGCTTCACCTCCCTCAACATCTTCTTTCTATATGACCATGACTAGTACTGCTCGATCACAATATCTTTTGGAGGAAGGGCAGGAAGAAGAGAAGGAGGTATTTATTAAGGCATTAGCATAATCTGACAGTGGTGAGAATTCAAGGCTTATGGAATAAATAAATAGTAAATCAACAAAACAGAATCAGACATTAATTAATTCACCAGCCCTGCTTTTCAAGTATGCTAAGTGGGGCATCCCCACTCCAACTTTAGCAGGAAGCCAGACATCATTACTCAGTGAGACAAACAGCACCATTAGGCCATACCAGAGGTAGGTGTGAGCAGCCCACAGGGAGATTAGCTGCCCCTGACCCCTGAATGTCACCTGTGCACAGATGAGTACAGGTGGGGCCAAGGATGGCACTGTGCAAGAAAGCGAAGAGATATACTTAGCTATCGTATTCTGAGAGGGTAGGGACAGAAACTGTTCTCTCAAAATAAAATTTTGTTTCAAGGGCCCAAATGATGTCTCAGTGTATAAAGGTGCTTACTGCCAAACTTAATGTCCAGAATTATAGTACAAGACACACATGATGGAAAGGAGAACCAACTCTGTACACATGAAAGCATGCATGAGCACTTGGGCATGCATTGAAACACACACACACACACACACACACACACACACACACACGTGCGTACGTGAAGTTTATGAAGAATTAAAAAATTATGTGTCAGTAATGATAGTTTCCCCTTAAAGTTGAGGCAAATTCTGTGTGGTGGTGGCAGCCAGAACCCTTTTGGTGGAAGGAGTCAGTTCAAATAGTAGGCACTCAACAGTTATGGAATGGTTATGTCTTTCTCTCTGCTCCTGTGTGCACAGACATACTCTGTATGATTACTAACTTCCTCCCAGATGTTTCAAAATCTGCTTTCTCATTCATAATACTAAAAAAAGCCTATAAATTTAGTTATGGTTTTTTCTAAACGTGGAAACTTCTCTTTTAAATTTTATTCCTGTGACCAATATGATAAGCAGATAAGCATTCCTGTCACCAAGCAATTGCTGGTGTCCCAGAAACATTATGGGTTTTTTTTTTTTTTTTTTTTTTTTTTTTTTGTGGGGAGAAAGTGGAGGTGTGTATCATTTGATATAAATCTGGTTTCTGGAATCTAAGAGGAAAGCGTGACCCCCGCAGAAGGCCCGGTGGTGTGCACTGCTGAGAACAGTTCACACTGGGTTTGTTTGAAGAAGCCTCAGGTACCTGGTTCTCAGTGCTGTTGATGGGCAGGATTCAAAGCTGCCAAGCAGCCTGGGCTAAGAATCCATCCTGCCTTGCTCCCTCTGCAGATGACAGCAAAGCCCGACTCAGCAGCGTCGCGCCCTCTGCCGTGCTGGGTAGCCTGCTGGATGACCAGCACTGGCATTCGGTTCTCCTGGAGCGCGTGGGCAAGCAGGCGAACTTCACTGTGGACACGAACACGCAACACTTCCGGACCAAGGGTGAGACCGATGTCTTGGATATCGACTATGAGGTGAGTCAGTTCTCCCTGCAGGTTCCCAGGAATGGGTTCTCTGTAAATAAAGCCTTTAAGCCCCACGATCTGGGCTAGACTTCAAGGGCGGAGTGACCAAGAAAGAGCCACACAGTAAGGGTATCAACTGTGTGAAATAAAACCAATACTTTCTTACTTTCTGTATGTACATATGCATGCATGTGGGTAGGCATGTGTGCCTCTGCGTGTGTGTGTGTGTGTGTATCCTAGTATAATTTCTGTTGCTGTGTAAAGTAAAAAAACAAACAAACAAACAAACAAAAAACTGGCAACAAAAGGTTTATGTAGCTTATGATTCCTGATTATCATCCGTCATTTCAGAGAAGTCAATGCAAGAACTCAAGTAGTCACATTGTAGCTACAGCCAAGAGCAAAGAGAATAAATTCAGTTTTCTAGCCTTCTGATTCTCAAGTAGCTTTCTTCTCCACTACACAGTTCAGGGCCCACACATGTGATGGCGTAGACTACATTCAGAGTGAGTAACCCCACCTCAATTAACAACCAAGACAATCTCCTCCAGACATGCTGCAGGTCAGTCTACAAAAGACTCAGTTAACTCTCTTCCCAGGTGATTCTTAGTTTTATCAAGTGGATCTTTAATGCTAACCATCAAAAATGTGTCTTTAAGTGTGTATACATGTGTGTTTGTGTGTGTGCTTGTGGGAATATAAGCACTTGTAGCCTCCCAGTGTTATTGTCTCTTGGCCATATATAACCATTAATTCTTTAACAAAAACTTTATTTAGTTGGAGTATTAAAAGATACAGAAAATGTTAACAAAATCTCATGTGTGAACTCCAAAGGTGGGTCAGCCAGTAAAGGGATTTGCTACCAAGCCTGATGACTTGAGTTCAGTTTCCCAGAACCACATAGAGGAAGTCTAATTTTTAAAAATATTACTAGGAGTCCTAAAACCCATGTTCTCAGAGGGTCCCTGGCCTTTCACATCCATGCCCATTTGAACTGGAACGGTTTTTCCCATTTTTGTGGTACCAGGGACTGAATCTAGAGCCCTGATGGAAGAGATCAGTGGGATACATCAAACTAAAGAAGGCTGCAGATCTTCTAGTCTGGCAGTCTAATTACCACAGAGTGCAGTGACTAGGGGACAGTGGAGAGAAGGATGGGGTCCTCAGGGTGGGGGCAGGAGGATGGGGGGGTTTTGCTCACAGAGAGAAGCACAGGTCTGTCAGCAGGAGACCCCATTGGGTCTTTACTGAAGGATCTAGTTAGCTGGATCCGAAGGTAAGGTGTGTGCAGCAGGTACCAAAGCAGGAATGTCGAACAACACAGTGGCAGAGTTTAGAACAATAGCAGTGCTGTGTAGATGTCAGTTAAGTCCAAAAGGGCCAAAGTCAGATTTTTCGGAAATTTTGAAGGCTGCCTGGTAGACATTGTCCATAATTAAAAAATAGACGGCATAAACTTGATTAAATGAGTTGAGGATTAAATTAAATGAAATATTTTTGAGGAAATAAATTTGTTATTTCTAATTATTTTGCTTTGTAATTACCCCTCATTTATCTACTTGTACACCAGAACATTTGTAACTGCTCTTTCTGGGGAAGGTCCTATACCAAAGATGTTGACAAACATTGCAAGTTGAAGTTTGATTCATTGTTTTATAGATGGCCTGGACTGGGAGTCAACAAACCTTACGTCTTATTGAAAGGCCATTTTTTTATGGTTTAATCTTTGAAGATTAAATTTGGGGTGTGTGTGTGTGTGTGTTACCTGGGATTGAAAGTAGAGGTAGTCACATGTTAGGAAGCCACGTTACCAGTAAGCTATATCTACAGTCCTCTTTTTTAAGTTTTTAAATTAAATTCAATTAAAACCATTATATTATTTTAAGAGAGGATCTCATGTAGCCTACACTGGCCTTGAACTTTCTCAAACTACTAGTCCCTCTGCTTTTACTTCCTGAGAAATGGGATCATAGATCTGCACCCCCACAATCTCCTCCATGTGATGCTAATGCTGGAAGTTTACCAACAATGCTGAATTCACAGCCCCCATTTTTTAAAGTTCAAGCAGAGATTTCATTAAATTACCTGCTTCGGCCTACTGAAAATGTGACATACAGGCCTGTCCCACTAGACAGACAAGACTGATTTTTGTGCATGCTTGAAGGCTCATAAAAGAAGGAAAGGAAGGGAAAGAAGGAAGGAAGGAAGGAAGGAAGGAAGGAAGGAAGGAAGGAAGGAAGGAAGGAAGGAAGAAAGGAAGGAAGGAAGGAAAAAAGGAAGGAAGAAAGGAAGGAAACATGACAGAGATTTTGATTACAGATAAAGATTTAGAAAAATGTATCTTAAAGGATCAAAAGCCTCCTGTAAGAATCAACTCGCTATGTTAGAATATAGCAAAGGTAAATACATTGTTTATCATTATTAAATTGTATGCAATGTATTCTTTAGAGTAACATTATGAATTTGACACACACATGCAGTTGCACTTATGAGTACTTGGGGTGTGTGTGTGTGTGTGTGTGTGTGTGTGTGTGTGTGTGTGACCCTCACTAAGGACAGCAAGGTTTTAAACAAAGTCAGAGACTGAAAAAAAGGCTCAGTGATTAAGAACACATAATGCTTTTGCAGAGAACTTGACTTTAGTTCCCAACATACATATGAGGTGAAACACAGGTCCCCATGTCTCCTGCTCCATGGGATCTGACATCTTCCTCTTGGGATATTTGCTCTCATAGGCATATATCCACCCCCACAAACACATATTGCTTTTTATTAAATAAAAAGAGTAAGTTAAAGACTAGCTGATAAAGAATATATAGGCCTTTATAAAGAATTTAAATTATGGTGAAAAAAGAATATTGAACAACTATTTGAAGGGTAGATAATAGCTCTCACTATTTGTTTAAGGGGCCAGACCAATCAGCAACTCCTAAAAATACATTAAATAGAACCCATTTAGGCTTTATCCAGGTGTACTGAGCCAGAAATCCTGGGAGAGAGATCAGCTGTCTATGCTTGTAAATCCTTCAGGCAATTCTGATACCCTCTACTGTCTGAAGGCCACTATCCTAGATATCTCTCTCTCTCTCTCTCTCTCTCTCTCTCTCTCTCTCTCTCTCTCTCTCTCTCTCTCTCACATGATTACATGTGGCTTGGCTTGCAGGTAGGTGAGTCAAATGTGTGGGTGACTGTCAACTTTTGTTAATGGTGAAGTTGACAGGATCTATAATCGTCCAGGAGCAAGCTTCCAGCCACACCTGGGAGGGATTATCTAGGTTAGGTTACATGTTTGTAAGGTGTTTCTAGCCAGCGTTTCTATCACTGTGATAAAACACCATGACCAAAAGCATTTTGTAGAGAAAATGGTTTATTTAAGCTTACACTTCCAAGTATCTGTCCATCATCCAGGAAGTCGGTATAAGAACTCAAGGCAGAAACCTGGTGGCAGGGACTGATTCAGAGACTGTGGAGGAGTGCTTCTTACTGGCTTGCCCCTCATGGTTTGCTTAGCCCACTGTTTACATATGTCAGGCCCAGGACCAAAATTCCATCAGTGGCACCACCCACTGTGAGGTAGGATTTCCCACATCACTCATCAATCAAGAAAATGTCCCACAGGCTTCTCCAGAAGCCAGTCTTGTAGGGAAATGTTCTCAATTAAGGCTCCTCTTTCCCAAATGACTTTACCTTATGCCAAATTGACATAAAACCAGCCAGAACAGAGGGATTATTTTGATTAGGTTAATCGATCTGGGAACCCACCTATTGTGGATGACACCATTCCTGGGATGAGATCCTGGGTGGAATTAAAAGAAGAAAGTGCACCTAGCACAAGCACTCATTGCTCTCTGCTTCTTGACAATGGGCAGCATGTGACTAGCTCCCTCAAGCTTCATTCCTGCCATGGTGGATTGTAACCTTGAACATTGAGCAGATTGAAGCCCTTCCGTCCTTAAGTTGCTTTATCAGGGTATTTTATCAGGAAAAGAAACTAAACTATACAGGATTGCTGGACCCTAACTAGGAAACCTTAGAACACAATTTAAGACTCTAGTGGGATACGGATAAAAGGGTGAGATATAAAGAAAGAATGGACCGATCAGGAGCAGACCTTATCCTTTTTCCAGTCATTATTATGAGCATGAAGCTAGGTCTTTTGCTTTGACCCAAACTTCTGCTCAGTATATTATAGATAATATATGTCATTCAGTGATTTCAAAGACACATTGACATCCTTTGTCTCAAAATGTAAGACACCAGGTAGGTATTTTTGAGTTGCTAAAAACTGAAAATCTTTGAGTACCCATCACTTTCCTATGTCAACTTGTTTAATTGATTGAAGAAACAAAGAGAATACAGTAACTTAGATTTACCTCAAAGCACTGAAGTGTCTCTAATGAACTTGAAAAGAATATTGACAAAAAGAAAACCATAAAGTCATTGTTCAGTCTCACCATTTTTTCCAAATACTTTAAAGTCCAAGTTGACTGTTCTAAAATCTATGCTATTACCTCATTCACCCTTGACTTGCAAGCCTGTTTGCTGGTGTATGATCTCAATGAGATGACAGCTGCATGATGTGGAAATGAATGTTAGTTTTTAGGGAAATGAAACTCATTGATGTCACTTAGTTTATGAAGTTGGAAACCCTTCCTTTCAGTATGCCTTGCCTGTGAAAAACACTCCTTAGGAGAAAATCTCATGGAAATATTTCTCTTGAGCAATTGCTGCTTTAGGAACCTCAAACTACGGCCAGAAAGTGCAGACAGGTTGCTCTAGACTTCATAAAAGAAGACAAATTGAGGATTGAGCTGTACTGGAAGACAAGAGTTATGTGTTAGAAATCTCTAGCCTTGAAGATTTACCACAAAGGAGGTGGTGAGAAGAAAGGACCTTCTGGGTGGATAGCAATGTTCTATTCAATTGTTTCCCACCCACAATCTGACATAAACCTAAAAGATAAGAATTCGAAATTTCAGCTACTCAGAAGCAAAACCACTGCAGCTGTTAGGAGGAGCACTGCTGAACATTGCTATCCATACTGAGGATGGGCTTCATCACAGTGCATTCTGTTAAGTAGAAACCACATTCCATTTTTGCATACTTGGTCCCCAGTTAATAGAACTGTTTGGGAAGGATTAGGAGATGTTGCTTTGTTGGAGGAAGTGCTTTGAAATTTCAAAAAGCCCAACCATTTCTAATTAGGTCTCTCTCTCTGCCTAGTTCTTATAGAATAAAATATAAGCTCTCAGCTACTGCTCCAGTCCCATCCCTGCCTGACTACTGCTGTGCTCCACCCCATGATCATCATAAACTCTAACCCCCTTGAACTGGGAGCCTGAGTAAACCTTTTTCTATAATTTGCCTTGCTCATGGTATCATATCACAGCAATAAAAAGATAACTAAGACACTAAGACAACTTAATGTGCTCTATAACATTTTGTGAATTACCTAGTAGAGCACTTGCCATCATAAGATGTTTGCAGCTGTCTGGTTTGATTCTGTGCAAGATGCAGCACATATCAGGCCTTACAAATCCTGTCAAACAGGTAAAAAGTAGGGAGAGGATGGACAACTCCTGGAATGTCTTCCAAATGCACATCACAAACCATGAACTGCTCCAAATGCTGGATAACATGACAGCCTTTCTCCCTCCCTCCAGCTTGAGTACAAAGCAGTTTAGAAAGATAGTTTTAGGACTTTTGTCTGCTGATGTTCTTATAGTTCAAGAAGTCCTTTGTATTCAAGAGGTCTCAGTGATCCTGTTTTATATCATTATCTAATCAGTACCCTAAATCACAGGAACATTTTTAAAAACATGTGATTTACACCTAGACATTGCATACACATTGGAGAATATTTTTAAATGAAATTCTTAAATTAAGATAGCATTAAAAAAAGAACAAAACAAAAAACCAAACAACAACAAAAAAAGGAAACATACAAAACTCCAAACGTAGATTAAACTAAAAACTCTGAATATTTAAAAACACGTGTGGAGAGCTTGAGAGACGGCTCATTTTTAAGAGTGCATACTCTTCTTCCAGAGAACCGAGGCTGAGTTCCATCCTGAACAAGGTGACTCCCAACTGCCTGTAACTCCAGCTCCAGAGGATCTGATGCCATTTCTGAGCAACTGCACTCATGTACAAGTATGCAACACACACACACACACACACACACACACACACACACACACACACTTATACCTACATTTTTTTCCTTTAAAAACATCTAAAATTTCTAGTATGAGATGGAGATGGGGACACACACCTTCAGTCCCAGCTCTTGAGAAATATAGGCAGGAGGATGAGTTCACCCTAGGCTATGTAGAGTTTGCGAACAGCTTGAGCTACCTGAGATCCTTTCTAGAAAAATGAACAAATATTTTATGCAGGAAAACAATGAAGTCCAGTGGACCACAAACAAACACAAAATATGAAAACAGGAGGGAGACTGTTTAGAAGAAAGGTGGCAGTGGGAGGGGAATATGTTGTTGGTTGTTTGTTACTCTTTGACTCTTTGGGGGGCTGCCACCCAGCTCCCAAATAAATCATACATGGAGGCTTATTTTTAATTATAAATGCCCGACCTTAGCTTGGCTTGTTCCTTGCCAGCTTTCCTTAACTTTAAATTATCCCATTTACCCTTTGCCTCTGGGCTTTTTCCTTTTCTTAGTTCTGTATATCACACTTCCACTCTTACACCATAGCTGGCTGTGTGGCTGGATGGAGTGCTTCTGGGATCCCAGCACCTGGGAGGTAGAGGCAGGAAGATGAGAAGTTCAAGGTTATCATTGGCTGTGAAGCAAGTTTGAGACCAGCCTTGGATACATGAGACTCTGTTTAAAAACAAGCAAACAAACTAAAAAGAAAATCAAACACTGAGGATGCTGGAAGGATACTGCAGTTGTTGTTAAGGCAGAATTCAAGAACAGGATTAAAGAGACCAGAAATTTTATTTTTAATATCTATCATTAAATAACTTTAAATTTTGTGCCACATTTGAAAAAGAAACAGAGGCCACAAGAAAAGATGTATGCTTCACGACGTAGTTCTTACATGTGCTTCTAAAACTACTTGTTCTCATATCTTTTTGTTCACAGCTTTCTTTAAAAATTCCCTTTTTGCTGGGCATGGTGATGCACACCTTTAACACCAGCTCTGAGAGGTAGAGGCAGACAGATCTCTATGAGTTTGAGGCCAGCTTGATCTACATAGTGAGTTCCAGGACAGCCACAGCTATATATAGAGACTCTGTCTCAATATATAAAATATCAGCATTGATATCAAGTACATATATATGTATATATATATATGCATATGTATACACACACACACACACACACACACACACACACACACACACATATATATATATATATATATATATATATATATGTCAGTTTTTTTCTTTTAGGCCACCAACCAGCTCCCCAATCATGACACAGAGATTTATTATTAGTTTTAAATGCACGGCCTAGCTTAGGCACATTTCTACCTAGCTCTTTTAATGAAAATTAACTTTTTTCTCTTTATCTATCTTTGGCCTCAGGGCTTATTACCTTCCTTACTTCTGTGTATCTTCCTTTTACTGCTTCTCTGTGTCTGTCTGTTGTCTGCCTGGCTTCTTGGCCTGGTTGTGTCCCTTGTCCTCTTCCTTTTCTCTCATTCTTTCTTTTTCTCTGGAGCCTGAATGCCTCCTATTTATTCTTTCCCTGCCAGCCCCACTGATCCTATCTCTGCCCAGCTATTGACCATTCAGCTCTTTATTAGACCAATCAGATACCTTAGACAGGCAAGGTGAAACAAATGCAACACATTTTTTTCATAACTAAACAAATGCAGCATAAACAAAACTAATACACCTTTACACAGTTAGTAATGTCCTGCAGCATAAACAAATGTAACACATCTTTGCCTAGTTAAAACAATATTCTACAACATATATATATATATATATATATATATATATATATATGTGTGTGTGTGTATGTGTGTGTGTGCATATACGTGGTGGCCAGAGGTCCACACTGGATGTTTTTGTCTTGCTCTCTGCCCAGATTATTTATTTATTTTAATGCATTTATTTATTATTTAGATAGGGTGGATGATATGTATAGCTAAGTAACTAACTAACCAACTGATTGACTAACTAACTAACTAACTAACTAACTATATACTTGCCATGGAATTTAAATTCATCATAAGGGTTGAGATTTTCTGATTCTTTTTAATTTATTTCTATAAATTACAATTCTCTGATCATACTGGGGATATTTCTTAAACAAATGAATTCATTTCTTTGTGTGAATTAACATAGTATCAAATTAACCCTAATCCTACTCCTCTATTGGTAAGATTTTCTTTCTATGCATTTTTTGAGAGAGTATCTCAGATAGCCAAAGCTGCTGGCCTTGAACCCACTATCTGGTTGAAGACTGCCTTGATTTTCCAATCTTCCCATCTTTACCCTCCAAGTGCTGGGATTACAGGTGTGCTCCACCACACACCATTTTCGCAGTTCTCAAAATGGAATCCAGGACCTCATGTGGGCTGGGCAAGCACTCTACCAGCTGAGCTACCGCCAGCCTCCCATGGGAAAGTGGTGACACGTTTCACATGCTAAGGGACTGCCCTTGCTGCCTCCCTTGCTATTGCTTGGCACTACCTACTGAACACTTCCCTCTTCACACAGACTTGATTAAAGGGCTGGCGGGACACTGCATGACTGTTTATCTGTGATTAAAATAACTTCAGATCCCCAGGGAAATCGTTTCCAAGACAAAGTGCAGTATAATTGCTATTGGTGTTTTTCTTCTTTGGAAACTAAGTTGCAAGGCTAGCCTAAAAGGACTACATGGAGAATGCAGGGAATCTCATGAAAATAAAGTAACAAACTGGAAATGAGAAGATGCTAAAGAAATGTAAGGAAAGAAAGAAGGAAAAACCCTCAAGATACATAACATTTGCATTCTAGTGTTTGTTTCTCTTCTGAGGCTGTGCTGAAATACTCTGACCGAAGAGACTTAAGGGAGAAAAGGTCTATTTTGGTTTAGAGTTGCAGAGGGACACCATCCGTCACTGGGGACAAAGCCCAGCAGCAGGAGCATGAGACTGGCTGCCACTGAATCAGTGTAGAAGCTGGGAGCAAACGGAGTAGGGCCAGCCTAGGAAACCTCAAAGCCCACCTTAAGTGAAGGTACTTCCCCTCCTTAAGGCTCCAGAACTTTCCTCAACAGCAGATGCACCTCTGAGGATGTTTCACATTCAAATGACAAACTTTAAACCCTGCAGGGGCTATAATCCATGATGTGTCTCATAGGAAGCTCCAGGGCATAGGGAGAGGAAAGCATCTTCAGCCTTCTGTCCCTATAATCACAGAGTCACAGATACATGATGTCCAGAGATTCACCACGGGACATGGTTCCTGTCTTTGGGAACAGAGAAATAGCCTTGGACACAGGAATATGGATAGTAGAATCGGGTCTGAACACTTTCTGGGAAAGACTTAGATTCTCTTATGTCATTCTTTTTCCTTTTAATTTTTAATTTAATTTTGATTTTCAATTTAAAATTGTGATTTTTGATTCTGCCGATTTTATATTTCTTCAAATTTTATAATTGTAAATTGCCATAAAAAGTTACCTTATAGGGCTTGTATATATGCACGTAATCCCAGCACTGGAAAGGCAGAGACAGGAGGATCCATAGGGTTTGCTTGAAAGGCTTTCTAGCTTAATAGGTGAGCTCAAGGTTTCAGCGAGTCTATCACCAATTACTTTTAAATGAGTTGGATGGCTGGTATCACACCAGGCTCAGGAGGTAAAGGCACTTGCTGCCAAGCCTGATGACCTGTGTTCAGTCCCATGGCATAAGGCAAGAACCAAATCTCTCAGTTGTTTCCAGATTCCACATGTGTTCCTTGGCTTGTGTATATCTCCCATACACTAACCAGCTATCTAAATAATAAATAAATGTGTAAGAAATAAATAAATAAATAATCCCGGAGGCGAGCAAGAGAAAAACATCCAGTGTGAAGCTTGAGCCTCCTTATAAATGTGCACACACATGCACAGGGACACACAAGCACACACGAATATGCACATACACAAGACACATCTTGATATGTATTGAAAGTAAACAAACGGCATCAAATATGACAGAAAGTCTTTAACTATTGGTACCGCACCAAGGAAGACCATCCTTCCTCCCCTTTGTTGTTCTTCCAGTGCTGGAGGTTGAATCGAGGGCCTCATGCATGTTAGGCAAAAAAAAAAAAAAAAAAAAAAAAACCTCTCCACTAGTCTGCCCCAGGTATTTCATCAATATATTTTAAGTTTGTTTTTATTCTCTAAAGTACTCAGGCTGGCTTGGAGGGCTCTCTGTGTTAGAGCTGCCTGTGATCTTCCTGATCTCCCTAAGTGAGATCACAGCACTGAGCCACCAAGCCTGGATTCCTTGTTTTTATTAGCATTCACAGAAGCAACCGATAACATATTTTCTTGTTTTATCCAAGTTTCTGCTGGAATGTTGATAGCATGGCTTAATTAGCCTTCCACTTCTAGTTGAGGTGGCTAATCAGACATTTGGAGACCAGCTGAATTACTTTAGTCATCAATAAAATAATAGAAAATTAGCCAGGCTCTCTCAGACATACATGGAGCCTGGGGCAAGAATACAAATGGAGAGCCACATGCTGTAATCTAAATATTTAAAGAGGTGCAAATCAAGCAAAGGATTTACTCAATAAGATGTGCTCAACTCTCTTAGCATGAGCAGATTACCTTCAAAGTCACACTGCACCGTTCCCAGGTCTGTTTGTGCTGTGGACAGCTCCCTCTTAGCCTCAGAAACTGTTGATTTTGATGGTGGCATGACACTTTTAAGTCAAGCAACTTAGATGTGTTGGGAAAGTCATGGTGGAAAAGAGTAATAACACATTTGTGGTCATCTCACCTGGCCTATGAACACTGCTCCTTTGAAGCAGGATGTGGTCTCTGTGTTCATAGATAAATTTCTGGCCCCAGCAGGAGCCCTTGCTGTCTCAACATATGGAGAACATTGAAGGACGTATTTTCACCCAGATATTTTCTAGAAGAATAAAATGTATACAATTTGACCAGTTGGCCAAAGAACCTAGTTATTGATATATAGAGACAAAAACCATAAAATTTCTGTTAGGCCAGTTTGGGTGGTTCATTCCCTGGCGTTTGTGAGTCTGTAAAAGATCCCCAGTTACTCCTTTAGCAGGAGGAGACACAGGCATTACTCATCCTCTAGTCTGGATGAAAACAATGTTAGTACAAATAATGGTCTGGATCCAGCCTCAAATGCAAGAGCCTATCACACGGAACAGTGCGCTGCCCGTGGGAAACCTGGAGTGGTCAGTTTGTACTACTAAGAACCCACTGGCAGCATCTGTTATTCTCTGCTTTACCGTCTGTTTTCAAGGGCTGTAGCAGGTTTTAAAGATCACAGATCTGTTCGTTGTCAGGGTGGTGTGTCAAACTGCTAGGGTAGGCTGATGGACTGATAAAGACTGGGGCTATGGAACTTCAAGTTTCCTTAATAATAGGACTGAGCTGAGGAGATGGCTCTGTCAGTAAGGTGCTTGTCATTCAACATGAGGATTTGACTTCAAAACTGTTGGGTGCTGTGGTACATATTTATAATCTCAGTGCGGTGGTGGCAGAGGCAGGTGGATCCCTGGGGTTCACTGGTCTACCAATCTTGCTGAACTGGCAGGCTCCAGGTTAGAGGAGAGACCCTGTCTGTATTAGTTACTTTCTATTGCTGTGATAAGACACCATGACCAGAGCAACTTACAGAAGAATGAGTTTATTTGGGGCTCACAGTTGAGGGGGCTAGACTCCATGAGAGCAGAGTAGAGGTTGCAGGCATTTGCATTCAAATCATTGCTTTAAAAACACAGATTTCACCAGGCGGTGGTGGTGCACCTTTAATCCCAGCATTCAGGAGGCAGAGGCAGATGGATCTCTGTGAGTTCAAGGCCAGTCTGGGCTACAGAGTTAGTTCCAGGAAAAGCACAAAGCTACACAGAGAAACCTTGTCTCGAAAAACCAAAAATAAATAAATAAATAAATAAATAAATAAATAAATAAATAAATAAAATGAAATGAAATGAAAACACAGATTTCACGAGAAAATTAAGATTTCTGACTTCATTTCTAAAGACAGAAACTCATCAATCATGACTGAATTCCAGACACCGAGGTTGGGCTGTCTCTATTTAAGTTCCAAGTGACCCAGTGGATGGAGAGATGGCTCAGCTGGAAAAGCACTTGCCTTGTCAAAATGAGGACCTGAGTTCCATCCTCAGAACACTGTTCTAGTTTGCTTTCTATTGCTGTGATAAATACCATGACCAAAAGCCATTGAGGAGGAAAAAGTTTATTTCATCTCATTTTTCCAGGTTAGCAGTCCATCACTGAGGGAATGAAGTCAGAAGCTCAAGCTTACTGGCTTGTTTCCCATGACTTGCTCAGCCCGCATGCTTCTGTAACCCACAGGTGGCCCTTTCCACAGTGGGCTGGGCCCTCCCAAGCCAATCATTAATTAAGGAAATGCCCACAAGTGCTCCATACAGGCCAATCTGATGGAGGTATTTTCTAAACTTGGGATCCCTCTTCTTAGATGACCCAGTTTGTGTCAAGTGGACAAAAACTAACATAAATAAACTAACCAACACACTGATGTGGAGAGAAGGCTTGGTGTGCTGGCAAGCACTTACAATCTCAGTGCTGGGGAGACAAAGATACATTTCTGGTGCTCACTTGCCAGGCAGCCTAGTCAAATTAGTGAACATCAAGTCCTGAGGAGAAGTGTTGTTTCAAAAAAATATAGTGGGCAGAGCCTGAAGAACAACACTCAAAGTCCATCTTTCTCACATACATGCATGCATGTGCGTGCATCCACACACACGTTTAGATTCAAATCAATATGCTAAAATATTTCTACTACACTTTTATTATTTATTGTCTGTGGATGTGTGCTTTTTATAGTTCATCTGAGAAGGTCAGAGGACGGCTTACAAGAGCCCATACTGTATTTCCACAATTCGTCAACTCTGGTTGCATTCCAAAGAAGGGCTGCCCCTTCTGATGGCCATGACATTTCTATGTGGCTCAGTGACACCCAGCTTTGTTACATTTCAGAGGAGACTGGAAAAGAAGACAATAGCTCACAACTGTTGTTGGAGATGGTCCATCACAAAATTGACTGCCAGAGCAAAGACAAGAATATACATTTAAACTGAATTACAGAAAAATTTAGTAACGGAGAGAGGAACTCGTTGTCATCAAAGTAGCACCAAAGATCAGAAAAAGAGAGGGCAGGTCTGAGACAAAAGGAGGGTAATAAGAAAGGAGAAGAAAGGCAGGTTTGGGAGCTTTTAATGTCAAAGAAGGCTTTTTCCTGCAATTTTTCCAGCTGCAGCCTGTCTGTGACATCAGAAATCCCATCAGATTCCTGGGGAGAGGATATTGTCCAAGACCAGCTGTGAGTGGAATGTGTACTCTACCTGGTTTCATCAGAGTCTAAGATCAAAGAAAGGCTCATTGTGCAGTTCAAGAGGAGAAGCAAGTGAATGGATGACAAAATTGTCAAAAAGCACAAGGCAAGAGCAGAGTGAGAAGGAAATTGATCATCATACTCTTTGATCCAAGCCGTCAAGTGTTGTTTTGATCTACTATGCTTGAATGACATACTCAGAATTGAGGATGCTGGAGAGGTACCTCGTAGATAGAGTGTGTGCTACACAAACAAAAAGACTTGAATTTCATCTCCCTACCCTGTGGAAAAAGTCAGCTGGCCACAGGGGCATAAGCTTGTGCTCCAACACTGGGAAGATGTAAATGGGAAGGTCTTGGGGGCTCTTTGGCTACCCAGTCTCACCAAATTTGTAAGCACTGGGTCCAGTGAGGGCCTCTGTCTCAAAAAGTATAGTGGAGGTTGACTGAGGAAGCCACACAATGTTGAACATTGGCCTGCACATACATGTCCATCTGTACACACATGTGCATATACATGAACACATACATATACAAAAATGAATAAGATAAGTCTTTGAAGACAATTTAATTTGTAATATTTCAAAGATAAACTCATTAAATTGATATAGAAAACATCATGAACAGGAATATTAGTAACTTTGAAAGTAAAAATTAAAATAAAAGTGTCGCCGGGCGGTGGTGGCGCACGCCTTTAATCTCAGCACTCGGGAGGCAGAGCCAGGTGCATCTCTGTGAGTTCGAGGCCAGCCTGGGCTACCAAGTGAGTTCCAGGAAAGGCGCAAAGCTACACAGAGAAACCCTGTCTCTGTCTCGAAAAACCAAAAAAAAAAAAAAAAAAAAAAAAAAGATAAAAATGTCTTATATCAAACTAATTTTAAAACACATTTGGGTACAGGAAAGTGAGAAATCGCTGCCATAGACCTTGAGTGTTTTCTGATGACATCCTTAGACTTTTGGGTGCTGGAAGCTAGCAGTCTGTTTGTACTTTCCAATGGGACTTTACCTGATTGCTAGGATGTTAGATCAGACACAGTGAACAATGGATAGCTACAGGGACACACACACACACACACACACACACACACACACACACACACACGAATGAGAGACCAGACCTGTAAGATTCCCACTCCACATAATCGAAGAAGTTAAAAGTCAGCCTTTTAGAGTGGCTGGCACAGCTGTGACATTTTCCTGAGAACTTCGGTTCACAGAGTCAGGGAGAAAACCCGAAGTGGGAACGTGAGCTTCTGTCACGTTTACCTGAACAAGTCAGTAGAACAGTTTACCAGACATCAATTTCAATCTTTGCAAATAATAGCTCCCATAATTTAATCGTCGTAAATCATACGCAAGTGTGACTTGGCCAGAGAGATAATTCCAAGCAAAACTTTAACTTTTACTATCAAATCCTTCATAAATCATATAAAAATCAAATATAAATGACCTGAGATTGTGATTACTAATGCAGAATTCATATTTCTTTATTAAGGCAGCATATATGGTCTTGGGAAATATTCAGAGAAATTAATGCTGTGTCTGACGGAAAGTTATCAATACATGAAGCAGAGTTTTCCACCCTGACTACTTGAAAATGAACTAAGTCTCCAATTCATAGTACCAATATTATATCAAATTCTCTATGGGAAAATCAAAAAATTAATGGCATTCCTCCACTGGGACCCCACCCATTCTCTGGAGGGTTTTTTTTTTTTTGCATGTTTTTCTAAAAAAATTTAAATATTTTCTGCTAATACAAAAAAAAAGCTAAAAGTGTAAACCAAGTGTCCCTCATGGTCAAGTGTCCCTCAGTACAATTTTGATTTTCTCTTCTTAGCTGGATTCAGTCTGTTCCCCTGTGAACATAGGAGCATGCTAGCGAGTGCAATGATAAGTCAGTGTTGTTGAGGGATATATGTAACTGTGGTGACTGTCCCACATTCATACTGCTGCTGTGATAAAACACTCTGACAACGCAACTCGGGTCAGGAAGGGTGCATTTGGCTTACACTTCCAGGTTACAATCCATCACTGAGGGGGTCAGGGCATAAACTTAATCTGAAACTTGAACAGGAACTTGACTCTCTCTGGCTTCCATTCAGCTAGCTTTTTACATAGCCAATACCTACCTGCTTAGGCATGGTACTACCAAGAGTGGGCCCTCCCACACAAATAAGCAACCAAAACAATCTCTGTTAAACATAGCCATGGGCCAATCTGATCCCAGCAGTCCCTTAGTTAAGACTCCCATGGATAATGCTAGTCTGTGTCAATTTGGCAGCTGAATTTGTCAGTGCTTTCTTAAAGCTATCTACAAGAAAGAGTTGGGGTGATATTGTGTCCCTCAATATATTGTGTACCCTAAGACACATATCTGTGGTCAGAGAACAGAACAACCGCTAGATAGACATAGAGACCAAAAAATGGAGGCACACACACCTTTAATCCTAGCATTCCAGAGGCAGAGATCCATCCGGATCTCTGTGAGTTCAAAGCCACACAGGAAACAGCCAGACATGGTGACACACGCCTTTAATCCCAGGAAGTGATGGCAGAAAGCAGAAAGGTATATAAGGCGTGAGGACCAGGAACTAAGTTGGTTAAGCTTTTAGGCTTTTAGCAGCAGTTCAGCTGACATCCATTTTGATGAGGACACAGAGGCCTCCAGTTGGAGGAAACAAGATCAGCTGAGGAACTGGTGAGGCGAGGTTAGCTGTGTCTTGTTCTGCTTCTTTGATCTTTCAGTGTTCACCCCAATACCTGGCTCCTGGGTCTGATTTTTATTAATAAGACCTTTTAAGATTCATGTTACGAAGAGTTCCTCATTTCTTTACTATGGGCTGGTAGCCAGCTGGGTGGTTGTCATGGTGTCTTGCATCATTACCACAGACATATGATTTATTTTATTTGTTCCACCTGGAAATGTCACCCAGTAGCGTTAGCTATTTGGGGTCCATGAAAATCATGTGCCATTTTTTTGTTGCTTCTGTATGTGATGTTTGCCATGCTGTGATGCAGCCGGTGAGATGTGTCTCATGCGATCTCCCAACCTCCCACCTCCAAACCACTCACCTGCCATTTGTGCATTTTCTGAGAGCTTCAGTGCATTAAACCTCTCTTCTTGTTCTTGTGTCTTTGGCAGCCTTACAAGAGTGACTAAGTCACTCCCAAGTGACTAAGTCACAACCAAGCAGTTCTAAGGCCTTCCACATTATGTCCCACCCATCCAGCTGTTTTGCTCTGGGGCCATTCTGAGTCCCAGGCAACTCTAACAGCCTTGCAGCATAATGGATATAAAACCAGAGTGGAAGTGCTTCCTTGGCTTCTTCACATATTGGTAGGGCAGAATACCCAGACGGACGTAACTTAAGGAAGAATGGGCTTATTTTGGCTCACAGTTTGGGGGCACAGTCCACCATGCCGAGAAGGCATGACAGCAGGACCTGAGGCAGCTGGTCATCCTGCAACCAGAGTCAAGACGCAGAGAGAGTCAACAGTTATGTACAACTTGCCTTCTCCCTCTTTATTCAGTCCAAGACCCCACCATTGAATGGAACTACCTTAATTAAACCAGTCTAGAAACTATCTCTCAGAAATGCTCAAGGACTTGCTCTTCAGGGATTGTATTTTCATTCTGTTCAGTTGACCATCAATATTAACCATGACTAGTGCTTTCTTCTTCCTGAGGTAACCTAGAGAGGATCAGAAAGGAACCCCCAAGCCCCCCTCCCACTTTACTCCCATCAGATTGTTCTCTCCTCTGTGAAACATGAGATTCCAGTTTTGTTATATTCAGTGTTCTGCATATTTTTCCTTCTATACTATTTCTACCCTGAATGTTTTGGGCAAGAATCTTGTTATTGAAAATACAATGCTCTTTTATTCTCCTTCAGCCTTTTCAAGAACTATTCCACAGCCAATATTTTCTGTGTGAAGCAGAGGATTAAGGGGATTCTTTGAAAAATTAAAGGTGGTTAACAAAAAATGATGAGAATAAACTTACCATTAGCTGCTCAAACTTATAAAAATAGAAGTATCTTATAATACCTTTACATTGTCAATTTAATTCTTGCAAAATTCACAAATTAAAAAATGTCCCTATTAAAACTGCAAAGTGTTTACATTGAAAGTCCTTGGATGCTGCAATAAACCAATAGTATCTTTGTAAATAAGTTACCAACATTTTCCATGGGTAATTTTTTATTGCTTTCAAGATTTATAAAGTATTTTTATGAAATCAATAAATTCATTAATTGATATTAGACAGATCTAGACTTGAACAAAGATATTGAAACTTAAATTGACTTGCTACCGACAGTGTGTATATGTTCATTTTCAGGCAAATGAACTACAGAGTGCTTCTGTATGTTCACAGTGGATCCCTGAATTTAGGACTCTGTACTGCAATTCAGCTTAGTGGTAGAACAAACGTAATGCTTCTTACATGCTATAATATTCATTTTTGAAAAGACAAAAAATAAAATTACATTTCGTAGTTATTTAAAATATGTCAATAAAGAAGAAAATTAATAACTAATATACAGAATGAGTGGGAAAATATTTTCTTGATGTAGGAGTCAGGATCACTACTTTGTGTAACTGGAAAATAGAAGATTATTGTTGTTTGCATGCTTTGTTTCCAGAAAGTTCCATATTATTATTGTTCAAAATTCTTTAAAATGTTTTTGCTAGGTCTTAGAAAATTTTGACCGGAAAAATGAAGTAAAATAAAAGTACAGAAAATAAATGTGAGGAATAAAGTGTTTTGTGCCTGTCCTATGATTGTACATCTCAAATTCAAAGAAATTACCTAGAAAGCATACACAAATATCTGGCTAGAGAAAAATAAGCACTTCAAGTTTAAAAGTAGATGAAAGCATCATAATAACATTTAGAAAGTAAAGCAGAAGGAAAAGTAATAAACAGATACAGCCCCCTCATAGTAGGAAACATTTAAAAGTGTACATAACTTTTAAAAAATGTACATCTATTACAAGTATATTATATGACGAATGATGGAAGAACATGAGAGAAGATGCCCTGGTCGGGAGAACATGTCCTCCTCTAACATTGTACACTTAAGAGAGAGGAGGAGAGAAGATGGGGAGGTGAGAGAGGAGACAGAGGAAAGAGAAAGTGAGAAAAGAGGAGACAGAGGAGGGAGAAGACAGTGGACAGAGAGAAAGGAGATGCAAGGGTGAGGAGATCCTAGGGAATGTGGCTTTTCAAAGAGGTGGAGAAAGCCTGGTTGCTGGCTATGATGGTGAGGCAAATGAGAGGACAGTTACTATTCTCTTGACTTGCACAGTAGGAGCAGTAGTCCCAACAGATATTTTGTTCTTTACTAGCTCCATCATAAATTATTTGTGTTAATTTACTGAAAATATACATAGTAAAGAAAGGTAACATCCTGTAGTTATCCCAGGCGTCTACCATTAAAATGTAGTTCTGTGCCTAGACGTTGTAGACATGTATGTGTAGAGGTGTGGTGATTGCATGCACACATGCATGGATATGCCATGTTGTGCCTATGGAGGTGAAAAGACAACTGTCAGTAGTTGTCAGACCCTTGGGACAGGGTCTTTCTTGCTATAGCTGTCACAGTTGATGAAATTCTGGATCATTCTTCTCCCCTGCCCTACCAGCTATTCGTAGCAGTGCTGGGATCACAGACACCAGCTCTTTGTCTCATCTGGCTTGCTTTTTTGTTGCTGTTGTTTGCTTTGTTTTGTTTTGAACAGGGGTTCTAGGAATCCAAGTTGGGTCATTGAGCCTGTATGGCTAGTGTTTTTACCCCCTGAGCGTCTCCTGGCCCTTGTGTGCACAACTTTCTTATAGTTGAAATCATACTTCACAACCAATAGTAATTCTCATACTTTACAATTAAATAAATTGCATTCATTTTCTATTTTATCATAAATATTTAATAATTGTCATGCTAACAGTTTCAGAATGCTAATTATTATTTGCTTCTCAAATCCATAGGACAATTTGCATTATTTCTATCTTTTATATTTATAGATAACAATTGTGGAACAACCCTATGCATATAAGCTCTTTGGTTACTGTGAATTTTAGAACTAGGAATCCCTGTGGGTGAACAAGGGTCTGTCTGCTTCCTTAACCTTTTTATGGTTGTGTCCTTTCTGCTGCTGTGCTCCAGATAAATATGAAGATGTTGTTTGTTTTTTTTTTATTTTCGCTCTTTTTTCCTTTGTAAATTACTGTTTTATTTAGTATTAAAAAGTTTTAAGGAAGAAATGAAAATTCATTTGTAAAGTAAGCCTATAAGAGGCAAGCAATTACAGATATTTTTTATATGGGCTAATCAGTATTCTTTAAAAAGAGTAATCAAGTGGCGTCTGCAATTACTAAAGCTGCTTGGCTTACACATACAATTAAAACTAAAGAATGTACTCATGTCTTACATTCCTGCTTCTTCAGAGCTTGTAACTAAGAGTTGATTTTTATTTTTTCCACGATGAAGCTCAGTTTTGGAGGAATTCCAGTGCCAAGCAAACCTGGGACCTTTTTAAAGAAAAACTTCCATGGCTGTATTGAAAACCTCTACTACAATGGAGTGAACATCATCGACTTGGCCAAAAGACGCAAACACCAAATCTACTCTGTGGTAAGTCCACTCTCTGTCACTTGGTGCTTTGTGGACTTGGCTAAGTCTTGCTTTGCTGCTCTACCCCTGCACCTCTTCACACTGTGTTTATCTTACGTATTTAAAATTTTCATCAGCCAAGGCTGGGTATGTAGTTCAGTTGGTAGAGTGTATGCCTAGCATGCTTAAAATCCTGAGTTCCATCCCCGTGTCCACATAAAAACAGGTGTTTTGGTTATTTTCTAACTATGGCCTAACAAGAAACAGTTTAGCATAGGAAGGCTTTTTCTGGTTCATAGCGTGAGACAGTGGCTTTCGTCATTGCAGAGAAAACATGGCAATAAAAGTGGGAGACTGGCTAGTGACGTCTCATCAGCACTTAAGACAGAGAGTAGACAGGAACTGTGGCTGGGTTTAAAAACCTCAGGCGTTCTACCAGTGACCAACCTACAGTAAGGTCCCACCTCCTTAAGGTTCCAAAACCTTCATAAGCAGGCCCACCTTCTAGATACTAAGTGTTCAAACATGTGAGATTATGGAGAATATTTCATACCCAAACTACAATTGGCATGGTAGTGCACATCTATAATCCCAGAATTTGGGAGGTGAAAGCAGGTAGATCAGAATTTTAAGTCACCCTCCATTACATAGCAACTCTGAGGTGAGTTTGCCACATGAGGTCCTGTAGCTTGAGTTTTCCTGCCTGGCCCACCTCAGGACAAATCTCTCTCACCTTCCAGTCCCACAGCCACTCAGACCTGACCAAGTAAACACAGAGACTTATATTGCTTACAAACTGTATGGCTGTGGCAGACTTCTTGCTAACTATTCTTACAGCTTAAATTAATCCATTTCTATAAATCTATACCTTGCCATGTGGCTCATGGCTTACCGGCATCTTCACATGCTGTTTGTCATCTTGGCAGCTGGCAGTGTCTCTCACTCAGCCTTCCACTTCCCAGCTTTATTCTCCTCCTTGTCCCGCCCACACTTCCTCCTGCCTGACTACTGGCCAATCAGTGTTTTATTTACCAACCAATCAGAGCAACACATTTGCCACACAGAACATCCCACAGCAAGGTCCTGCCTCAAAAAATTAAAAATGAAATAAAATAGTCATTCTCCTATTATTTGACCTTATTTTGGAAAAGAGCCAGCTGAGAAAGAGGCACTACAAATCAGTTCATTGGTAAAGTCAAGTATAGACATGCAGAGAATACTGGTTTCTTGGCTGTGTGGAAGCTTTGAAATCTATGCAGGCTAAATGGATTTTATTTAAAAATTTCCAAGAAATGCAATGAAGGCATGTGTCCCATTTAATTATGTAGCTAGGACATTGTGTGTGTACTTGTTAGTTATATTAAGCAGGGCATTTTAAATGATACTGCAGTGTTGGTGTCTTAGAGGTTCCTTGTGGATCACTTGTAATCACAGTGGATAAAGTCTTCACTAATTTACTGAAGTCTATTTTTCTTACACACCTTGAGTTTTATGATGGGTCTTTAAAAACTTATCCTTGAATTTTCTTTCCTCTTTTCAATTCAATTGCTCTTACATCTCCCTGTACTCCCTTTCAAATTTACAGCCTCTTTAATATTATTATTATTAAACATACACACACACACACAAATACAAGCTGATGAGTTCATTTATTGCTTCTCATATGCATATCTTTGGGGGGCTATTTACATGAGATTGGATAACCTATCAAGAGGCTTGTCCCTGGAGAAGACTTAAACTCCCCCTCTCAGCAGCCATTAACTTCCTGCAGCTCTTCATCTAGTGAGATTTCCCCTATCCACACTGGCATGTCAACTGCTGTTTTCACTGTGCAGGCTTTACTTAGGCATCTATATTGTGGAGACTGAGGTGTGCATCTTCCCTAAAAATAGAGAAAACACTGTCATGCATCAGATATTCTAGGTATATATATTACTGCCCTATTCTCAATTCCTGGTAATGCATTGAATATAATGGGGACTCAATAATAATATGTGCGTTTCCTGATATAATTAAGAATTTATATATTTCTTCTAGTTCTCTGACTAGTGTTACCACATGCTGAGTTCTGTTTAGTACTATTTGATCAGGATAAATGGGTCTATTTGCCATGTAATAATAGCATTCTCTTTCTCTAGTGATAACCTTATTCTAAAGTCTACTTTACCTAACTATAATGTTGGCATGTGAGCTCTTTTCTTCTTGTCTTTCTTTCTTTTTTGTTTTTTGAGACAAGATTTCTCTGTGTAGCACTGGCTGTCCTGAAATTTGCTCTGTAGACCAGTGTAGATGTAACCGTCTTACTAAAGTAGAAACACAGAGGCAAATGCAGAGTTGAAAGCCCAAGAGGTCAGAGCAATAACTAAGAGCTAAAAACCCTTTCTTACCCTTCACTGCTGCTGCTGTCCTTCCCCTCAGAAAGAGACCTACTTCCTGTGTACCTGTCTTTTTATTGACTTTCTGTTCTTCCTTCTCATTGGTTGTAAACCCAACCACATGACCTCCTTGTCACTGCTTGTCTATACAGACCTCCAGGTCTTCTATGGTTGGTATTGGGATTAAAGGCGTGTGTCTCCATGCTGGCTGTATCCTTGAACACATAGAGATCCGCCTAGCTCTGCCTCCCAAGTGCTGAGATTAAAGGCATGCACCACCACTGCCTGGCTTCTGCTATGGCTTGCTATTAGCTCTGACCCCCAGGCAACTTTATTTATTAACATACAAATAAAATCACATTTCAGTACAAATAAAATATCGCCATAGACCAATCTGGCCTTGAACTCAGAGGTCTGCCTGCTTCTGCCTCCTGAGGTTAATCTCACACTGGGATTAAAGGCGTGTACCATCACCACCCAGCAAGCTCTTTTCAATATTTGCATTCTATTGTTTTCCCACATTGTTTGGTTTTTTAAGTTGTTGCTATCATTATTTGCTGTTTACAATAAATAATTGGGTCATGAATTTTAATTCACACTAAATTTTAAGTGGTATACTTGGTCCATTTACACTTAATCCAGTTATTGATATGTGAAAGCTTAAATATCTATTTATAATTCATGCCTTCTGTTTGTTCTCTTGCTGTTTTAATTTTTTTCTTTTAAAAATAATACGTGTGTTGAATGAATATTAGAATTTGATTTTGGAATGTGAGTATCTGTTATGGACTATTAATTTAAAATTTGTTACATTTGTTTATGCCACGGAGTATTTGTTTAATAAAGCAAAGATGTATTGCATTCTCTTATGTTGCATTTGTTTAACTTGGTGAAGCTTTGTTACTGTGCCTGCCTAAAATAACTGATTGGTCTAATAAAGAGATGAATAGCCAATAGCTGGGCGGGAGGGAGGGATAGGCAGTGCTGGCAGGGGGAGAATAAATAGAAGAAAAGAAAGGAGGGAGGAGCAAGAATAGGAGAAGAGAATGAAAGGGGCCAGTCATCCAGGAGCACAGCAAGACATGGAATAAGAAGGAAAAAAAAGATACACAGAAATATAAAAAGGTGAAATCTCAGAGGCAAAAGGTAGATGGGATAATTTAAGTGAATCTGGCTAGAAACAATGGGCATTCATAAGTAAGCATAAGCCTGTATGTACTGGGAGCTGGCTGGTGGGTCCCCAAAGAGTCAAACAAACAAACAAACAAGGACAAAGAAAAGCCCAACCAACTACAAGTGTCTCCCTGCATAGCTTTCGTTTGTGGTTTCTCAGGTATAATGTATATATGTAACTTTTTGCAGCTTAATGATTTTATCATTTGATCATTATAATTGAAATATAGAAAAGTTATCTCTTTTACCTGTTTTTAAATCCATCTATCCACCTCTTACATTTGTTTAATTGTGCTAATTATTTCCTTTCTTTGTAATTAGAAGTTTATCAGTTGCTTTTGCTTTAATTTTACAAAACAATTTCAAAAATTTCAGAGAAAAAGTGCTTATTGTATTTATTCTTTTCTGGTACAGTTTAAGATTTGGAAAGAAAGCAAAGAGAGGGTGATAGGCACGAGGGAGGATGGAAGGCGGGCAGAATGACACGTGAGTCACAGAAGGGCGTGTAATATTCCACCCCACGTTTTAACTCTTTGTTCTCCCTATTTGGGGTAGGAGAGTTCAACTTTCTGTGTAGTGAAGAGCACAGCAAGAAGCAGCTGTGGGAAACAGTACACTGTGCTGCTCCTCCGAGTCCGTGACTCTGAAAGCTGCAGAGTCATGCTTTTAGACAGGAGTCGGCACTGAGCACGTTTGTCACACTGACCCATTTAGAAAGGAGTTTTACAACCTTGAAAATTACATTTTTTCTTCTGTTTAAAACAATATAAAATCATTCTAATGTAATTTAATATATATCAAATCTGCAGTTATACATAAAACCAAGATTTACTTTTAAAATATGTTGTCTTTTTTCTTCTTTATTCTCTCAAATCTCCTTTTTTGCCATTTCTATTTAGATACTTTTTTAGATATGCTTTTTATCATATATGTCAAATTCTTGTATCTTCTTTCATCTGGGAATATTATGATTGATTTCCTTGATACAAAATTGGGAGTTGTCAGCTCTTTTTATTTAGCACATGGAAATTTTGACTCTCTTCCCTCTGTTCTCAATGATAGACGCATTGTCTCAGTGACAAAAGCAACCAGGTTGCTTTTTCTCTGAGGGTGCTGTGCATTTTCTCTCTGGGTTATATCAAAGTTTGTCTTTGATGTTAAAAGTTAGAAGTTTGAGTGTGATGTGAATGGCTTTGGATTCTTTGGCATTTCCTGTTAGGGTTTTTTTCTCAGTTTCTTGAATATATAAGCTTTTCACCCTATTTGGGTATTTTACCCTATTTGGGCAACTTTCTGTCATTATTTGTGGGCAGCTTTCTATCACTATATGTTGAGGTGTATAGAGACCTTTTTTTACACAATCTGTGGGCGAGGGTGGGAATATGTGTGTGGATAACCAAAGAGATTAAAAGACAGGGTAGGATCTCCTGGAGCCAGAGTCACAGGCAGTTGCAAGATCTGTCACAACCAATGCAGGTGCCGGGAACTGAGCTTGGGTCTTCTACAAGAGCCAGAGACACTCAAGCACTGAGCCATTTCTCCAGCCTCTATCTGGGTATTTTATAACTAGTGTCTTTTATCTGAACTTAATCATCCTTTTGTTATAGCTTGCCAGGCTACTTTATTTTAGATGTTGCTCAAACAAAATGACTTTAATTCTTACATATTTTACATATTCTTTTAAATTGGTGGTATAGATTCACCACTGTTTTATTCTTCTCATTGTTATTACATGTATCTATTAAATTTTAAAGTTTAATGTATTTCTCTCTCTCTCTCTCTCTTTCTCTCTCTCTCTCTCTCTTTCTCTCGTGTGTGTGTGTGTGTGTGTGTGTGTGTGTGTGTGTATGGTGGTGTGTCTGTGTGCTCCTTACTAAGTAATCTAGTCGAGCCTGGTGACCTAGCCTGCATACCTAGAGGTATAAGGCACGAAGGAACTGAGGTCATACATGCTTCAACATTGCTTTGGCCCTAGGCAGCTGGATGATGGAGAAAGCTGGACTTACTTTATCTATCAAGTCCTGCGAACTGTCATCATAGGCTCCAGTCAGTTCTTGTCCTAATGGACAGATTGTTGGTTCTGCCGCGGCACTGCCCCTCGTGGCTGGTCACCGCCCGCGGTGGCCATGCCGGCGGAGGAGCGTGCTGATTAAAAGAATCATAGCCATGGTTACCTTTTAGAGCTTTATTGGGGGGGGGAGACAGAAAGACAGGGAGAGAGAGAGAGAGAGAGAGAGAGAGAGAGATGGGGGGAGAGGGAGAGAGGGGGACCGACGGGGGGAAGGAGCGCAAAGGAGAGGGGACAGAGAGAGCCCAGAGGGCTCAACCGCTTTTTTAGGCTGGGAAGCCGGCAAAGGCTGATGACGTAATTAAAGGACGTAAATAAGGACCAAATCCTTACATTGATTGCAGAGGTAGGGGTGTGGTTTGATTTCTGGAAGAGGCAAAGAGGCAGCTAGAGGGTTGTGGCTTTTCCTCTTTAATGATGAGATATGTTAAATTCTGTCACTAATTAAACAGATAGCTGGAAGTGAAATTCAATAGCGTGAGGAAACATTATATGGGTTTCTGGATGTCAGCAATCTGATATTATTCCCTTTTCTGGATGAATCCTGAGTCAAAATGTTAATAAATGTTTTCCAATCTTTTTACTAACTACAGCATTTACCAGATTGCCCAAAGTTTTCTAGTCCATTTAAGTCCTCAGGGCTTAATTGGCAGTATAGTTATTATAAGGCACAGAGAACCATTTAGCACTAATGCATTTAGAAAAAAAAAGATTTAATCTAAGAATACAATTTTACTGTGCAGGTAGAAAAATCTTAGCTTTCACCTTTCCAATATAAAGAAAGAAACACACATTATTTTTCTCCCAAATTGCTTTCATCTCCCTTATCAAATGAGAATTCACACACACACACACACACACACACACACACACACACACACATACCTGGTATATTTCTTTGGCATTCCTTCAGAGATGTACTGGTTCACACTATTAAATACAAAAGCACAGACACTTTCCTTCCTGTAGTCAAGCTTAAAGTTTCCCCCAAAGACACCACAACTGCCTCAAGTCGACTTTATTCCAAGTCCCACAATCACTGTGGTGCTGTTAAGAATTCTAGAAAATCAAGGCTAGTTACTGTTTTCTGTGTGATGTTCATTTCCAGTTGTTCATAGTTTTCTTGCCATCACTGAGCCTTCAAAAGGCTTCAGAAGTTCAGGGTTTATCATGAGATTAACAGAATCAAGAGAAAAAAGGGCCAAGAGTGTTAGTTGATGCCCATAAATTACAAATTTTGACTCAAGGTTCAAGGAAATTCAGTCTTCCCTATGCCTCGTGGAGCACAAGCCTTTCTTGTAGGCTCTGTTCAGACAGCATCCCCTTTGCAATCCATCATCCCTTTCTTATGAGACCTGCCCACTCCCTGGAGATTTAACAGCTGCTCCATGGGGATAATTCAATTTAGTCTTTATAGCCAGATTTGACTACAGGACGATCTTCCACATTTCAGAGTGCAGTAAAACTAACAGCTTAAAGTAGGCATAAAAAATACCTAGCTATTCTTCCCCAAATCCACCACCCTGTGCTAATACAGCTCCCTATAATAAATAATCAGAAAGTAAATGGGCCATTGAAGTGTGTGTGTAGTAGCTGTAATGTGGATTATTATACACATAATACAGGAAGCATATTGCCTTGATAGCTCCCTGAGCATGATTAATTTCAAGCTCTGTGCTCTATAAGAAATGGTGCTTTCTTGTGACCTTTATTTTGTGAATGTGAGATTTCCCCCCACCTTTTTGACACAAGGAGAGTAACATGATTATTTGGTAATTACGTGGCTCCTATTCTCTTCACATAGGAATTCAAACGACCTTTTTTTATACCAACATAAGAGCTCAGCTCTGAAGAGATAGTTAAGTCTATAAATTGTTTGATTTGTAAGCACAAGGTCCTGAGTTTGATCATCAGAACCCAGATGAGGGAAAAAAGGGAACAAACCAAACAAACAAACAACAAAACAAAACAGTTAAAAATGGTGGAATAAGTCTGTAATTTCAGTGCTAGAGAGATGCAGACAGGAAGCTCCCTAGTCTGGTTGGTGAGTTTCAGGAGAGTGAAAGTGCTTTTCAAATAAAAACGTGGACAGTACCTAAAAAGTGACACTCAAAATTGTGCTCTGTCTTACACATGCATGTACACGCATTGTCATGCAGATCCACACACAACACAAAGGACTCATGTTACTTTACTTGGTCTTCTATTAAAGAGGAGAAAAATGCCAATAGCTAAAAACAAGTCTGCAAGTTTCATACAATTAGCTACAAAGCCCGTTGATCAAGTCATGTCACTTATATGTGGCTGTCTCCAGGTAGCTGAAGTCAAAGCATTGGATGGACAGAGGCCAACACTAAACACATACCATGACCTCTCAGCCACATGGCTAATGTTGCTGAGGGATCACAGTGTTCCTATCCATTTATTCTAGACAAGGTTTAATGGTCTCCTAACCAGAGTTCCCGTAAGTAGCTCTCTTGGCACTCTGGTCGGAGTGTGAGTACAGAGGTTCCATGAATCATTCAGCTGTGCAGCTTTGGGAAGGTGACCACATACTGGTGCTCTCTAATGAAAAGTGGGAGAATTATAGTACCTCCTTTTAAGTGCCAATACAATTCATAGTCAACAGGGAGTATCTGAGTACCCGGCATCCTAGGCTGTTGAGTAAAACATCCTGCAAACTTCTGTTCAGCTGAAGTTGGTTTGTGAGCAGAGCCAATACTAACTTGCCATTTTACACAGTGCAAGAATGGGGTGACATATACTTTCCATGCCTTTGACTGAATCTGAATTGTAGTTTGCCCCTGAACTGTGTTAGTAACAAAGCGGTTTTGAGTAACCATATTATTACAATATCATCTATCTCTTTCTCTTGGAGAAATATAATGATCACTCCAAACCTGACTTGACTAAATGATTGGCTCCTTTAAAACAAGACTTTTCAGAATAGAAATATAGAAGATATTTTCTGGTGGACTTGGGTAAATTACACATATAAATGAGCAGGCAGTGAGCATTTGTGAAGTTTGTCATTATTTGTCTGCACCTAAGAGACTACAAGGTAAGTGTGCAAATGTATGGGAGCTTGCAGGCATTTGTGCACACACACACACACACACACACACACACACACACACACACACACACACACCAGAAAGACAGTAAACTTTGTTTAGCTTCCTATGGCCCAGACACCCATCAAAGTTGCTCAGAGAAAACTACCTTCTGCCTAGTGGAGCCTGTAATCTCTTCAGCTTGTCCTCAGGATTGTTTCAGCTCTGTGAGTGTTCTCTGTGATAAATGGTAGGTTCCCTTAGCGATGACTGTCTTTCTCAGCCATTTGACCAGTCTGACATTCACATCACATGCCTCTCTGCTGTGTGTTTCCCAGACCCTGGGAAAAATGATTTCCAAGTTGTTAGATTCCTCAGCCTCACTTCCTTCCTTTCTTTGAGAAATTGAGATGAAATAGTTCAAGGTCAGATGAAGAATAATGTGGCTGAAAGTTAAATAATAATAAAATTAGTGAACAGTGGAATGGTCATTATCTTAATTCATTTGGGCAGCTGGGATAAAATTCCATAAAGCAGGTGGCCTATAAACAACAGTAATTTATTTCTGACAGTCCTGGAGGCTGGGAGCTTGGATTTCAGAGTGCGGCATGTTGAATTCTGAGAGAGTTGGCTTCTGGGTTCATGGTATTCTACCTGCAACTAGGCCTTTATAGAGTGGAGTGTCTAATCATGATCTAAGCAGCTCCTGCAAGGCCTCCCTTTTAAAGTCATCACTTTAATGTTTCAAGAGTCCTTAGGGTCAGAGGCTAGCCCCTGGGAATCCTAACAAGCCAAGTTCAAACATCTACTCTCAGTAAGTCAATTAAGTTCAATAAATCAAATGAAACAAGTAATAGTGAAAAGCTGAGAAAGACTTATTCAATGTGGCCACATTAGAATGAGGGACAAGGAAGACCAGTGGTCTCCAAGTCCACTTTTTGGATCCTGACATGGGGTTTAGTTCTACATAGAGGGCAAGAGGTGTTCATGGCTAAGAGGTCCCATCATTATCTCATTATCATCTGAGTTCCAGCCTTCCCCACACAGGGGCCTGATAAATTGTCAGCACTCTGTGAGACCCCATCTGAGAGACAGTTCCTCATCTGATGTGGCTTCATGTCAGTCTTTTCCTTCTTCTGGCATGAGAGTCCTAGGGGAATCCCAGTTTCTTGGGATCCATCTTAAGTAGCGTGATAACCAAAGGGAGCAGCCCAAAGTCTAGAACATGGTCATTATTGCAGGGCTATTACATTTTGGATTGCATTTCAGTGTAGAAATTTCAACGAATGCAATAATTCAAAATTCAGAGGTAATCTTCCCTTCGAATGACCTTAATTTAATGTTACAACGTTCTTCTAAGGTAACCAGCTCATCTGAGGAAACAATTACCTGAAACTATTGAATCACAACTTCTTGGGGATGACTGTAAAATAATTTCTATGAATGTAAGAATAAAATTTTATTTATTATTATTGCTGTGGGTATGTGTGTGGTGTATGTAAGATGCACATGTGTACCGTGGCATACATGTGGAGGTTCCAGGATGTCTTCGGTGGTGTTCTATTGCTGGGAAGAGATACCCTGTCCATGGCAACTCTTATAAGGAAAACATTTACTTAGGGTTTGCTTACAGTGTCAGAGGTTTAGTCTATTATTATTACTACAGGGGGAAGCATAGTAGCACATAGGCAGACATGGTGCTGGAGACGTCACTGAGAATCTTCATCCAGATCCAGAGGCAGCAGAAAGAGAGAGAGACTCTGGGCCTGGCTTGGGATTTTGAAACCTCAAGCCTGCCAGTGGCACACCTTCTCCAACAAAGACCACACCTACTTCAACAGACACACCTCCTAATCCTTCCCAAGTGTTATCACCCCCTGATGACTAAGCATTCAAGTATATGAGCCTGTGAGGGCCATTCTTAATCCAACCATCACACAGGACAACGTTCAGAAGTCAGTATTCTTCTTCTACCAGTGGAGGCAGGCTATCTCTTGTTCCGGCTTTCTGTTTACTTCAGCCTAGTTTGCCTGTGACTCTTCTTCTCTGTCTTTGCTATAGGAGTGTCAGGATTACAGATAAATATAACACACCCTGTGTTTACATGAGTCCTAAGACATGAACTCTGGCTTCATGGTTGTGTTGTAAGGACTTTTAGTCACTGAGTCACCTTATTTATTTCTTAAGGAAAATGAAACCTATGGAGAACAGAACACCAAAAATGCAGAAAGCAAAGCACCATTCTTGTCTGTATAAATTTCATTTTCACATGTAAATATATGCATTACAGAACATAAGACTATACTTTATTGACACTAAAAAATATGGTGTAGATGTTGTATGTGAGTGTGTGAGTGTGTGTGTGTGTGTGTGTGTGTGTGTATGTATGTGTGTGTGTGTGTGTGTGTGTGTGTGTGGTATACATCATGAGGGTGAGGGTGTCTGTGCAGTGCATACCAGGAGTCATGTTTCCTTTCAGTAAGGTGATATCTCACTGAACTTGGAGCTCACCATCAATGAGCTCTCAAATGTCTGTCTCTCTTTTCACAGTGTCAAGGTTACAAGCATATGCTACTATGCTTTGGCTTTTTGTGAAGCTTCTAGGAATCTAAGAGCTTCTCCTATATGTGGGACAAGTAACCATCAGCTAAACCTAGGCTAAAAGTCTTATTTTAAGGCTAACGTTTTACTTCAAATATTTTCAGTATCTTCAACATTTTATTAAAAATTTTAAAATATGTATAAATATTACTTAATATTACTTACCTGTTTAAATATTACATTAGTTCATCTTTATTTCATTAATAGTCAACTGCTTGAAGTTTGAGTTGTTTATGTTTTAACTGCCAAAAAAAATTGAAAGAACTATCATGATTTGGAACAATTTTCTGAAATTTTAAACAATTTTAAACAGTTGAATTAAAATTAAAACTATTGGGTCAGATTTTTGTTGTTGTTTTGGTGTTTTGAAGCAAATCTTGCTATATAGCCCAAGCTGGCTTGGATTCACCTGCCTCAACTTTCTAAGGCTGGTATCAGAAGAGCATGCCTTAATGAAAATTCAAAGTTTTTACTAAAGCTGCATAGTTTAAAGTCTGCATTAAGTTCCATGCCCACCCCACAGCATATATGAAAGCCTGCTTATCTTGCCAGCTATACGTGGCACTGTCTAGTCTTTTGAGGATTTAAAGGAATTTAAGGGAGTAGAGATAAGGGAGGAATTATGGTGCAACTACTTGAGAGATGGAGGCAGGAGGATCAAGAGTTCCAAGAGACTTGGCTACATAGTGAGGAAGAGGCCAACCTGGCCTTCATGACTGCCTGTTGAAAAGAAAGGAAAAAGGGAGAGAGGGGAGAGAGAAAGAGATGGAGAAGGATGAAAATGAAATGAAAGGAACGGAAGAATTTTGACAAATGGAGACTGGAATCACCTCAGTTTCTGATGTTTTCTACTAACGAGCTAAGCACATTACTCCTTCATTTTAACCCCTACCAGAAGAGCAGATGTGGCCTTTTCCTTTGGAGACATGTATTTCAGAAAGCTAGCTTACAGAGAAGGAGTAACAGGTTGGGATGCCACTACAAGAGAGACAATAAACAGAGGGATGACTGATGGACCTGGGGCCAGATTGGTGCCTCTGTGCCTGACACATCTGTGTGAGGCAGGTCTACAGCAGTCATTCCCATCCATGCTTTATATGGAAGGACAGTTTATAGTCAGGGCCAGTGAATGCCAATGATGAGCAGTTGGAGACACTCGTTCACAGTCTGCTTTGTTCTCTTCTGGAAAGCATGATATAGTCAGCTTTCATCCATTTTAATTATACATCATTTTTTCCTGAGGTCCTGAGTGACTTTCAAATCCAAGTGGAGGGATAAATAAACATTCACCAATACATGCAAACAAGGCTGGACAGATCCATGATCGACAATGCTCAGCTGGGTATTAGAAATCAGTAAGACATTTCAGAAATGGCCCTTGTCATTGGCCAATTACTTAAGAACTCTCTCCTGGACAGTTTTTGAGATGGAAGAGCATGAGCAGAATCTTTGCCTCTGACAAGACTGTGTAAGGTGTAAGCAAAGAGTAGGGTATCTAGCCCACCTCATTCCTCTCACACACCTCACATACCAGACACATAAGTGCCAGGCTCATCCTCCTGACTAAATGCAAAGGCTGAGAATCATGTCCGAGGATGAAGTGCTTCCCAAGAAACACCTTCCACTCTTTCCCATAGCTCCAGTACTCCTCTTATGTAAATTGAAGTTTCTGGCCTGGGCTTTGAAGAGCAAGTGTCTCCCAGATAGTTCTTGGCAGAGAGAAAAGTCTTCCAAGCAGGGGAGTGGTATGTACAAAAGCCCAATAGAGGGGAAGAAGCAAAAAGGTGTGAAGGGCTGGTGGGATGGCTTGGTGAGTAGAGAGACTTGTAAAAGATAACATCCTGTTTTGCGTCCCTGGGATCCACACAGTGGAATGGGAGAACTAAAAACTGTATGTTTTACCTTGACCTCCATATGTGTGCTCCCCATGACAAGTTAATAAATGTTTGATGATGCTTAGCAGTCTAGAAAGTCATTGTGAAAAAAAAAACAGTGTGTCCTTTAGGACATAGGCTAGTGTGTAGTGAGTGAAGCATTGTGAGGAATGCAGCCCCTGCTTTCCAGGCTCAGATTCAGACCTCCTCAAGAGCAGGTGGTAACCAGGCAACCATGTAGCACCAGTGGCAAAGTACTTTGCTACTCAACATAGGTCCTGCTTCCTGGCAAACGTGAGTCCAGTTGACAGAAAGTAGCTGGGACTAGGAGATAGTTCAGTTTGTAAAGCATTGGACTTGTAAGCCAGAGGACCTGAGTCTTCTCCACAAGGACAAATGAAAGCAGGATGTTGTGGCATGCACCTATAAGCTCGGCAAACCAACAATGAGACAAGAGAATCAACCAGAAGCTTGTGGGCCAGCTAACCAGGATTAGATAGCCCAAAAGAAATAGTACGAGAGATTCTACCTCCAACAAGGTAAGAGAGAATTAACTCTCAAAATTTTCATCTGACGTCCATATGTGTTCTGTAGCATGTGAGCCTGTACACACACACACACACACACACACACACACACACACACACATCAGGCATACACTATATATTCATAATAGTAATATTAACAGAAGCGGGACATAGTAGTACACTCTGGTAGCCCCATCACTGTAGGAGGAGAGGTACTGATCTCCATGGCTTGCTGGCTACCAGTCTAGTCTAACTGGAGAAAAAACCTGTCTCACACAACCAGGTAATAACAGCTGAAGAATGTTATCCTAGGTTGACCTCTGATCTCTACATGCATATGTGTATACACATGTACATGTGCACTCACAACTAGGCGTGTTCTCACACACACACACACACACACACACACACACACACACGCACACACACACACAGGCACGTGCACATGCATGCATACACATGCACAAAGGATAGTGGAGCTGTAAACTGCATGTGCAGAGCCCCTGGGCTTCCCACAGTAACAGTGATGGAGCGAAGGAACTTTTCTTATTCCCTACCGTGGTCCCTGGAAGTCAAAAGTAACAAATAATATCCAGTATAACAAGTAATATTCAGTCAACTGATCAAAGAAGAATTTAGAGTATTGAACTATATTATGAAAAGTTCAGCAAAGAAGGGTGACTTTGGCACTGAAACTCACAAATAAACTCCTAATCACTCTTTTATTTGAAAATCTTTATTTAAAATCATGGGATCCTACTTCCTACTACTGAATTATTGGCAGCTCACAGATTCCAGGAGAGGAGGAGGTACAATATCCAGTTGTGCACTGTCTGGTGAGCCCGCTAGACTGATGGATAATTCCAAACACATGGTCTCAGTTAGGCTCTGGAAGACAAAAACCAAGACAAAAAATTCATGAATATAGAAAATATATTTGTAGGAAAACATCAGGGCTGGCAGGGGTATGAGGGAAGTAAGGGGAGAGGAGTGGCCAGAACACAGCATATATGTGTATAAAAATCACACAAAAAATTAAATTTGAATTAAAAAAAAAAAACCTAGAATCCCTAGATGTCTAACAGAAAGAAATATAAGACAAAGGGAGTCATGTGTATATTCATGATTTCACATGGTGCTGGACACACTTAGAAAACATAGCATGCCTCACTAATGTGTGAGACACCAACTCCCAAATCCAGGTCCGATATGATTAGGGAAACATGATATTATCTAACTTTGTCATTGCAGATAG
Organism: Peromyscus eremicus; assembly: GCF_949786415.1. Classification (NCBI taxonomy): domain Eukaryota; kingdom Metazoa; phylum Chordata; class Mammalia; order Rodentia; family Cricetidae; genus Peromyscus; species Peromyscus eremicus. The sequence continues at coordinate 75,240,985 of NC_081431.1, read as the reverse complement.
GCTATTAAGCAACGAAGGAACCACAATTGCTTTCATTTATGAGCCCCGTAATTTAGTACATTAAGAGCACTTCTTGGTTAAAATGTTGCTGTCCTCTGTAGGGGTTCTTATATTGGAAAAATCTAAATGGCTGACTTCTCTACATGATTTCTGAGGTTTCAATTCTCACAAAAATCTCCTTTTCACATTTCAACTAATGATTTTTCTATGTAGCTTACCTTCCTCCTCCCAAAGCATTTGATTCCTGGACAGTTCTGGACACTGTTTCTCTAAGACTGTGGCCACTGGTTGCAAGTCAGCTCTGGGGATTGTATTTCCCCTCCTGCTGGTGCTCAGTTCTCTTCTACACCACCCCCCCACCTCACCCCCTGCCTGATGCTGTAACAAGTTCTAAAATTCACCTTCCTTCAACTAAGAAAGTAAGCCTGTTGAAATGTTTTCATTTTTTGTCTACTCTATAATAATAGAACCTAGCAGCCAAGTAAATGCCATCCAAACAATAATAATTTCAACTTTAAAAGTAACCAGTTGGGGCTGGGGAGATGGCTCAGAGGGAAAGTGCTTGCTGCGCAAGCGTGAGAACCACACTCAGTGCCTAGAACTCATGTGAAGCTGGATGGGGTAGCACGCAAGTGCGGTCCCAGTGTTCCGGAAGAGCGATGGCGGCAGAAACGGGAATTCTGAGAGCTTGTGGGCCAGCTATCACGATGTACGCAGCAATGAATAACAACAGAGAACTGGCTACAGATAAGGTGGAAGCTGTGCTCTGACCCCTACAGGCACCGTGATGCACACACACACACACACACACACACACACACACACATACATATGGATCAAAAACACGGCTGAATGAACTAATGCTTGTCTCTATAAGCTGCATTTGATATTGGCACCAAAAGTCTCCTACCCTGATAGATATTGGAAGTAGGACATGCTCTGAAACCCACCATTTATGGCAATGACATGCCACACCATGGGTGCTTACAAATACAATGTCTGCATAGAACACGGAAACACCCTGTGGTTTGAACTCAGTTCTGCAGCATCCTCAGCAACCATCCCCGCTAAGAGAAAGATCAGACAGCTCTAACTCAAAAGACACCTCTAGTTTTCTAGGCAGGTTTTGATGAATATTCCTAATATTCTGTAAAAACGAACATAATAACCCTGCAATCTACAGCAATGCTCAAGAGTTATTTCCAGGTCTTCAAGAAAATAGAAAGCAAGTAACTTTGTCAGATTTTTAGCTCAGAGTACTGGTTGCCAAAGCCCAGCAATACTAAAAGACACCTTTTCAAAACCAAACCACAAACATGATTTTACCTACTGTGTATACAGCGTTTGTCAATGCTGGCCTTAGCTGGACTCTACAGTCCTAATACCTATGATGGGAGGGAGGAGGTTGCCACAGTTCCTGAACTTGCTAAGATTCTGGGGCTCACACTGCTCAAAGAACTCTGAAAAATCACACACACACACACACACACACACACACACACACACCCCTCCCCCCGCCTAGTGCCACTCAACAATCAGAATATTGGTTCAAAATTTAAACCAATATGCACTAAAAAAGGTCCATTTCTTTTTGTTTTATGTGTGGGGTATTTTATCTCCATGTGTGTCTGTGCACCATGCCACAGAAGCCAAAAGAGGGGTCAGGTCCTCTAAAACTGGAGTTACAGATGGTTGTGAGCAGCCATGTGGGTCCTGGGAACTGAATCCAGGTTCTCTGGAAGAACAGCCACAGAGGATCTTAACCACAAAGGTATCTCTCCAGTAACTCACTAAGCTTTTAAAAAATCCTAATATTTAACTTCCACAAAATACTACTGCTTAATGATTGTACAGAAAAGCATGATGTGCATTTTTATCAGTAGACAACCAGCCACATCTTACAATTTTCTAATCTCCTCTTTTCAAGTATACATGCATGTATGTGTGTGCCTGTGTGTGCTTGCTTGTGTATGTGTACATGTGTCTAGGTACACATGTGTGAGTATGTATGTGTATATGAAGACCAGAAGTCAACACTGAGGGTCCTCCTCTATCACTCCACACATTTTTTGAGACAATGTCTCTCACTGAGCCTAGAGTTTATTACTTGAGCTAGACTGACTAGCCACCATGAGCCTATGACTGCTGTTTCTGTGTTACAAATACAGACACACACTTGGCTTTAATGTGGGTGCTGGGTATGTGAACTCGGGGCCTCAGCATGGTCCATGAAGTACTTTACCCACTAAACTGTCTTCTTAGGCCCTCTATTTTCTTTATAGAAGACTATTTTAATACCTTCTGTTTTTTTCTAACCAATATATGCTGTTAGGACATTTAGCTATCTAGAGATTAGAATCTAGATTAGACTAGTGATTAGATATTTAGAGATCATTTAGTATCTCTCAACTATTCCATCAATCTTATATATATATACATTTATTTATAGATATATTTATATATACTTATATATGTATGTATATTTAATATATATTTCAATTTTGGGAATAAATCAAGTGGGCAACTCTTTTAAATTTTGTTCTGCAGCTGAGAAGAATGAGGTTACTCACATTAAATTAAATTGTCTAAAATACATTAGTGTAAGAATGCACAACAGATCAAGTTTCTGTCACTGCTGTCTTAGTTTGGGTTTTTATTGCTGTGAAGAGACACCATGACCATGCAAATCTTAAAAAGAAACATTTAGTTGAGGGTGGCTTGCTTACAGTTTCAGAGGTTCAGTCCATTGTGATCATTAAGGGGACCATGGCAGTGTACAGGCAGATGTGGTGATGGAGCTGAGAGGGCTACATCTTGCAGTCAACTTAAGTCTACTTATTCTCACCCAGAGTGAAGCTTGAGATAAAGATCTCAAAGCCTGGCCCCACAGTGACTCATTTCCAACACAAGGTGTGACCCAGATTAAAGGTTTGCCCTCCAGCCTCAAGGTAAACAAGACCACATTTCCTCCAGCAGGACCACACCTCCTAATAGTGCTGCTCCCTATGAGCTTATGGGGGCCAAGTACATTCAAACTGCCACAATTGGTCCCTCATTTTTAATTTAATTTAATTTTATTGATGTTGATGGGACCTTGTTCATGGCTAGATGTGTGCTCTGTCACTGAGCTATATCCCCAGACATGTTTCTGGTCTTTGATTTCAAACCTGAGCTTAATTTCTGTGGCATATTTTATTCAAATTTTACATTCTATTCTAATCAGTGTTTTAAATCCTTAAGTAAAATAAAACTATCCTGTAATGGTAATTGATACACACCCAAGCAACATTCTTTTTAAGGGGAGAAAAGGATAATCCAAGTTCCCAGGTCAGAAAACAGCCCATTGCAAACAGGTGTTGCACAGTCAGTACTTAGGTAAAGTTGCATTGCAATGATTACAGGAAGATGTGCTTGCAGGCTCTGATTCACTGTGAGGAGAAACAGCTTCCTGTCTGACCCTGGATCATCAATTGAAGGGGATGTCTTTGCACAGTATTGACAGATCCTGGGGACTAGAGAGATAGATGCTCAGTTGTTAAGTGCTTGACTTGAAAGGATGAGGGTATTAGTGAGCTTGATCCCCAGAATCCACATAAAAAGATGATTATGGCAGTGCCCATGTATTATCCTCGTCCTGGGGGTAGGGCTGGAGGCAGCAGGATCCCTAGTAAGACCTGCCAGTGAGAGAAAACCTGTCCCAAAGTCAAGGTGGGATGCTCATGAAGAATGACACATAAGGTAGTCCACTAGCATTCTCACATGAATGCTTGCACACACAGGCACGCACATATATGATCACACATACACACAGGTACATGAACACACAAATATGCATGAACATAAGCATACCCTATTTAATGAACACATGCACAAATGAACGCAACAAGCACATACATACATGAATACACACATACATGAGCACACAAATCACACACATATACACACAAGTACACATATACATGAATACACACAAACACATATACATGAACACACACAGCATACATATACATGAACACACACATGCACACACATATATGAACACATGCATAAAGAGAACCTCATAGCACAGTTGAGCTCCTCACTGCATAAAGACAGATGGTGCTTGGTGCCTCCCTCTGCTGACACTGTCTACTTCCTTGAATTAGCAGCGTGATGTGTCCTCCTTGGACGACACCATGTGCATCAGTCAGAACACAGGGATTCTTCCCTCGCTTAGCACTAGATAGCTAGTTGATTCAACACCGTCACTTTCACAGTTAACTGACTTTATCCTAGTCTTGTCTATGATGAAGCTGCAGATAAGGGGGGTGGGGAGCTGACTCAGTCATAAAGTGCTTGAGTTCACTGTCCATGTAAAACAAGCTAGTGTGGTGATGTTGGCTTGAAATCCCACCACTGCAGAGACAGAGACAGGAGACCCTGGGGCTTGTGGCCTCAGTCCAGCTAATTAATGAGTGCCAGGAACAGTGTGAGGCTCTGTCTCAAAAATAAAAGAGGGAAATCTACTCAGAAAGATAACTGAATATTGATGTCTTGCTTCCATGTGCACATGTACCTGCATACAATCACACACACACACACACACACACACACACACACGTGTGCATGCATGCACACACACGTACACATTCATATGCATGCACCTGTACATATGTAATTATTTTTGTCCATAACCCCAAAAAAGTAATTTAGAAGAGAAACTACAATTCAAGTACGGTGGTTCATGCCTTCAGGAGACATTCTCATACATCTAAGTTCAGTGAGCTACAGTATGAGACCATGTCTCAAAAACAAACTAGAAAAACAAAATAAACCCCAAAAGAAACCATAAACTATACCCTTCCACTAGCACCCCCGCCCCCCGTGATTTGGTCATTACTCATGTGTTGTCCTCTTTGCTACTTGCGTATACATGACTGAAGGATTCAGGGTGTGCACCACATGCACACAGTATTTTTTGAGGCCAGAAGGGGCAGAAGAGCCGTTGGAACTGGTATTACTGACAGTTGTGAGCTGCCATATGGGTGCTAGGAATGGAACCCAGGTTCTCTGGGAGAGCAGCAGTGCTCTTAGGCACTCAGCCATCTCTCCAGTCCCTGCTTCTTCCTTTTCAATGTGTTGAAAATATAGGAGATGTTAATTACAACAATGAAAATTGCCATGATTCTGTTACCCAGTGAAACCCACCTTTGAGAAAATCCATCAGATTTTTATTCCTTTTTCCTAATAGGAATTCATACTTACAGACTCATATGTACGATCTGCATTCAGTTCATTCAATTTGATATTATATTTTTTTATGTTTTCCTTAACTATCACTGTTTCATGTAGCAAAGTAGCCTATATATAAGTATTTACTTAACTTTTCCTGTAATTCTAGATGCAGTTTTATTTTACTATAAATAATAATGTTTAGTTTATAAATTTTCATCAAGTTTCATATTACTCCTTTAGAACAAATTTCTAGAAGTGAGAGGCATATGTCTAAAAGAGTATTAATATTTTGGAGCTCTTTAACTTGAATTCCCAAATAGCGTTATTCTGTTTGACAACAGAAATTAAAGAGGACTCAGAATAGAGTTTAACCTGATTTAGATCTTATATGATATGTTCATATACTGATGCATCATAAAATAGGAGTCCTATTAGTGTACAGTTTTCATAATATCAGCTAAACACATTTAATTAACAATAAAATGTATTCAGAATAAAGTTGCTTTTGCTAATCTTCTAATTTAAAACTAAGTTTTTTTAAACTTAACATGGGTCTATTTTTCAATCTCTTCCTCCATCTTCAAATCCCCATATCTTCCCTGGATTTTGTCTTACAATGAGGGTCAAAATTATTTGAAAACATTAAATGCTTTGATGGGAATTTTGTTTTTAGTGCCCCAGAGGGAAAAAGGAAAAATTTAGGCTCCAAACAGAGATATCAATAACTGGGGGATCAAAACAGAATCCAACGCCCCATCTTTGGGGAGAGATTGGTGACAGAAAAGAAGTAGAAAAGACAGAGGTGAGCCAGGGCACTGTGGAGCTGGCTCAGGCTGTCGAGTACCTGCCATTCAAATGTGAAGACCCAGGTGCAGAACCCAGCACCCATGTAAAAATCTGGACATGGTGGCACGGGCCACCAAATCTAGCTGAATTGGTAAACTCCAGATTCTGGGACAGACTGCCTGAAAAACTAAGGTGGAGTGCTTGCAAGAAAGTTTAGTGTCTAGAGGCTTGCCACATGAGTTCTGTTCTCACATCTCACTTAGTAGAAGGAAGCAACTGACTACCACAGCAAGTTGTTTTCTGACCTCAGTGTGTGATTTATGGTATGCACACTCACACACACACACACACACACACACACACACACACACACACACACTCACAGAGAGACAGAGACAGAGAGACAGAGAGACAGAGAGACAGAGAGACAGAGAAAACAAATCTAAGACCAAAGGCAGTATCTAGTTTCTGCGAGTCTCTGTTGGCTGGGTCTGTGGCTGGCAGGACTGACAGACCAGAGGAATGGATTACAAGGAGGTCTTCTTTCCCCTTATGTACTTTGTCCATTGGTGGAGCTCTCCCTACAATATCACCGATATTTTCCTCTAGATGTCCTTTAACTGAACCTCTGAAGAACATGGTCTCTAAGCTGGAATACCTCCTTTTACAGAAACAGAGCATTAGCTAGCACCCATTGTCTCTGGATGCCAAGCACCTTGTTTTTTCTCAGATTGTAATGGACACCTTTCTGGTTTATGTTTTATTTTTGCTTCTTCATCCAAATTCTGCTCCCAGCTCGACTCATTTCTAGTTGTCTACAAAGCTCAAATCAAAAGGAACTTCCTGGAGCCCTGTTACTTGCTGTCACAGGAAGATACATTCCACCCTCCTGGCTCTTGATCCCGGTGGTGACTGCATAATCTCTGAGCCTCATTCTGTTGCTATGCAAACTTCAGGTGGTCAATGTCTAAGCATGACTTTCTCCAGACTTCTGTCTTAGCCTGCGAACCACGCTTGACCTGGCATGAGCTGCTTATAGACATCTGTTGAATAAATAAATGAATCTATGAAGGAGCCTATTTTTCTCCCAAACATGAAAAGGAGCCTTAATTTGAATTGGTGCCCTCCCTGAATTTGTAAATCAAGAAGCACACAGGCAGTCTTTCCCTACATTTGCTGGTGGCATGCCAGTCACGCTGGCTAGTTTTCAGATAAATCAAATTAGAAATGGTTATAGTTGTTTTGGAAAAAAAAAAATCAAGAACTGGCTTTGAAATCTTTCCCCACAAATTAGATTGAATCAAGATCATTTTTTTCCTTAGCTTATAAATGCTTGATTGGCTTCGCCTGGTGCTTCGTGACTGAAGCTCAGCCTTGAACTGCTGGTTTTATTTTTTACCCAGCAGCATGTTGTAGTGGTTGAGGGATGATTAGAAACACAACAAACACCCACACTGAGCAGTCTTTGTAAATAACTGTTCAGCACAGTGATAGAACTCTGTAAATAGCCCATCTAACAAAATCTAAAATCAAAGTAAGAGAAACCTCAAGCTGGGTCTGCTTTCTTGGGACACAGGGGTGGGGGTGTCTGAAAAATTAAAGTCAAGGGCTGAGAGATGGCTCAGTAGTTAGAATGTGTATCACTCTTGTAGAGAACCCAAATTTGCTTCCCAGCACCCACATCAGTTGGTTCACAACAGAATGTAACTAGCTGCAGGGAATCCAGTGCCTTCTTTATGCCTCCATGGGTTCCTGTATTTGTGTGCACACATACATACACACAATTAAAAAAACTTAACAAAAGTGTGTCAGCCATACCTGACTTATCACCTCCAATCAGAGCAAAAAAGAAAGGTGGGCAGGGAGTGTCTCCACATTTCATTTTGATTAGATTTGAAGCATTCCAGAGAGAGGGACTTCGCATCTGTCCTCCATGTGCCCATCCTGTCCATGAAGCGTCTAACTTAGTCACTAGTCTACTTAAACTTAACCTCAGCCCACTCTGATTTGTGACCTTGGGCCTTTTTTAAATGGTGACCAGATTCATTATCCCCTTTGTGTTATTGCAAGGTGACTGCAGTCCAGCCCAGAGTTTTATTGCCAAAAATGATCAGTGTTTGAATGGTGAAATTGTTGTGGACATATTTTTGAGTCCCAATGCATTTACAAAGTTTGCAGGCTCTTATGTCCCAGGCCAGAGAATTAGGCCAGAGACACATGATTAAAAATAGAAATGAGAATACTTTATGAAGAAAGGGGAGTGGCTGGTGAACTGAGAGTAAAGCCCGGAAGCACTGGGCCACTGGGCCACAAGGCTACAAATGACACTTCATAGCATATTTATATAACTTCACCCTCCCCATGTTTATATATCCTGGGTTTCTCTTGAGCATAATCTAGTTGTAGAGAATGGTTTCTAGTCTTTTCTTGGCCAATTGCCTTATTTTATATTCTATTTTTGATGTGTCCCTCTCTAGCTCCTACACTCTTGCCATGAAATGAAGTTCCCAAGGCAGAAGCTGGTGGTAGAGGTAGTTGAACAAACGGTCCAACTGAGAATGACTAAAGATTAGTGATTTGCATCTCTAGCTTTTATTTATAGTTTATATCCAGGTTATCATTTAATGCAAAGGATATGACAGTTTTCTTCCTTATTTTTAAATATTTATTTATGTATTATATATCATCAATAACTATATATTGCATAATTACATATGTGTCTGAGTGTACGCACATGTATTTGTGCAGATCTACACACATGTTCAAAGACCAGAAGAGCTCATCTTGTGTCCTCCCCATTCACTCTTCTCCTATTCCTTTGACTAAGCTTCTCCTTGAACCTGGAGCTTATGCTTTCTCAGCTTGGCTGGGAGTCAGCAAGGCCCAGCAGTTCTTTCCCACTTCAGAACTGAAGCTTCAAGCTTGTGTCAGACACTTGGCTTGTTACAAGAATGCTGGGACACAAACTCCACTTCTCGTGATTGTTCAGTAAGTGCTCTTAACCTTAACCTCTTCGTCATCTTTCTAACCTGCAACAGCATAGTTTTCCAGAATCTTCCATGGGATGTTTAATTTGAGTCACTAGTAGGTAGTAAATTGATTTTCAGCTAATGAGATGTTCAAGAAAAATGCACTTACAAATCCAAAACTGTGCCAAAAATTTGGCAAGGATAAAACAACTGCCCGTACTTGGGAATTATAGATAAACTCTATCAGAGGTCATTTCAGCCATGACTCACAGTTCACAAAGCCAACACAAATTGACAAATAAGTAAGACCTGACAATAGGGTAGATTTCCAACATAGAGATGGGCCAAAGAGCCACACTAGTGGAAAGTTCAGTCAGCTATCTTTCACTGTTAAAGTTTAAGTAGTCCTATAGGTATATAAACTCAACTAAACTCAAAGTGCTAGCTGGGTCAGCAGGGTCAACACTGTGAAGCTTCCAGGAAACAAACCTGGTGCAGAGATTGATGAAGATGATTTTAATTCATATATGGTCTCTACCATTATACATATCTTATGGAAGGGCAGTCCCCTTTCTCAAAATGGGCACTCATCTTCAGACCGTTGGAAGGTTTCTGTGCTTGGAAAAGTTCTTTCTATAAGCATAGATTCTTTGAGGGAGTCATAGTGTAGAGAATTGCTCTATATCTCTCTTTGGAAGTTTCATTCAGGCCTGACCTCTTATATCCCTCTTAAGACACTATTTTTAATTTACATAAAAATATTGTAAATTTTCAAGTATAAAATATGTTTGTCCCTAAGACATCTATAGTTTCATCTTATAGGATTGATTTTGTTCTTTGATGATTTTAAACATGTAGATAATGCATTCTAATTGTTCTCTTCTTCACCCTTTTTTATCTCTCTTCCATTCTTGTCAAGTCCTATCTCTTCCCTACTTTCCTCTTGTCTAGTTCACAGTTGTGTTTTGAAACCCATTTAGTTTAGTCAGGGCCATGTGTGACCATTGAGTTGGAAATATCCTTTGGAGCAAGGTAGGGTCATAGTGGGTATATAATTTGAGGCAATGCCTCCTCCCTTCCTGAATCTACTGGTAGCATATAGTTCATCAGTGAGAGGTGGGGTCTAGGGCCCATCCTCCATCCGTGCCTGGCTGCTGATGGGTCTATTCTTGGGCAAACTCAGTGCAGGCATCTGCAGCTGCTGTGAGTTCAGAACTGCCATGTCTGTGTCTTACACAAAACCCTTCACAGCCCTCTTCTATTTTCTGGCCCTGATGCTCTTTCCCACTCCTCTCTTTTGTACCATTTCCTGAGCCATGGAGGAGACAGTAAACGTGTCCTGTTTTTGGCTGAGCAATCTTCCCTATTCTCAGGATCTGGTGCAGTCGTGGGTCTCTTCATTCAACATTATTCACTGTAAGCAGAGGTTTCTTCGATTAAGCATAAAAGTAGCATTTGTTTGTGGATATAAATGCAAATAATTTAGAAATTAGATTGATGCTATATCAATTTAGCTAAACATCAATATTCAGTTTTCCCTTATGGACTCTCACTTCCGTGGCCATGACTTTCTGATCAGGTTTACAGTAGCAGGAGTGAATTCGTTGCTGCTGTGTAGACCTCAAATCTAATCAGAAAGTGGTTACACCGTAACAGTAGCACCACTGATGCACAAGTGGACACATACAACCTTGTAGATTGGTCTCATATTTCCTAAGGTCCACAGATGTTTAATATTGCTGATGACTTCCCCACCCCCACCCCCACCTCCAACAACATACATAGCAGGGAGGAAGCTTCCAGCTCACTTCTAGCTAGATTTCTCTATGTCATGCAAATAAGGTGTTATTGCACTAACTTTGCATGTGAAAAAACTAAATACCACTGAATGCTTCTCCCTGGACCTTGAGTTTAGGCTGTCACAGAGAACTGGGCAGAGGAAGAAAGGTGAACTTAACAGAGCATTGCTTATCTTGCATTATAGAGTTCAACAAGGTTAATCTTTCCTGGTAAAGCATTCTTACTGTATGAATTTACTCTTAAATTATCTCTGTGCTTTTTAGTCTTTTCTGTCCCAAATGGGTACTGTTTAAGTATAAAGGTTAAAAATGGGTTCACAGTGATCTATTCTTTACAAATGTCTCTCAGAAGTCTCAGTTCTACCAGCTCCTGGTCCTAGCTTAATAAGTTATGATTGTTAGTTATTTGGCGGCGCTCTTACCCTGCGAAGAAATGTCGTGAAACACAACAGAATCCACTAACAAGAGTTTTATTAAGATAAGAGAGAGAGAGACAGACGTGACAGGCCTGTGAGAAAGACACGTTCATAAGGAGGGAAGCCAGGAATATGGCACCAACTTATAAAGGCTGGGTCACGCATGCATGCATAGGCTCATGTGGCTACTCCACGCATGTGCATAGATCACATGGTTGAGCTGCATGCTTTATGCAACCATGCAAAGCCACAGGGTCCTGGTCACGCCAGACATTTTGACCTGGAAATGGCTATTTTGACCTGGAACTGGCTATTAACCAATGAACCTATACTGCATGTTGGGTGCAGAATGTTCTAGAAATGTCAGCAGCAGGGGTGGAACCACAGCATCACCAGTAGAAGCACAATGTCTTCAGAGACATCCACTCAGATCAATCTCAAGAATTATGGCTTCAATGAGGAAAGACTTTCAGGATGAGCCAATATGAGGCATTGTTGGAGACTTATTAAAACTAGAAAGATGACACTCTGGAAAGATGACACACTAATAGCATAGGCATGGAATTCTCAAAGGAAAGAGATGCTTCCATATCTTTATATGTCTACGTAGAGAATTTGGGTAGCTCTCAATTTACATTAATTTTATGAAATGTATTATTTGGATTTATGAATGAGATGAAATACTAAAAAGAGTCCTCAAGGTTTTAAGTCATTTTGATTTTAAGAAGGTAGTTTATTTATTAATTTATTTATTTTTGACATCTACAATTGAGAGTTCTGCAGGAAAATATGCTTCTCTCATTAATCAATTTGGGCTTTATCAATGGTATCAGGAGTTTCATGATTTTGTCTTCAGGAAAGACAAACCAGACGTGTTTTCTTATCCTGAGTTGTAAACACATAAGCTCATGTCAGTGTCCACAGTGTCTCAGAGCAGCAACATCTTATGAACTGATGTTTGTGTATAGAAGACCAGTGCCAATGCATTTGATTCATGCTGAAGCCCCATCACACAGACTTAAATGGTACCCAGTCCTCCCTCTCAGAAGTCCTTCAACAAGAGCTGCTGTCATGACATCCCACCCATCAATCATGGGGAAATCACTATAATTGTGCTATTACTATGAGATCTCCGTTTTGATGAACCCCTCTGCCTCAGTTGAAAGCTTTTAGTTGGATGGATTTTATTGGATTTCAGTCAGCATTTGACACACTTCAGCTGTGATGGCAGAATGACCTGAATATATTTGGAAGGAGAAGCCTGCTCAGAACTTGTTCCCACTCTCATTGGTTTCCTCTGCTTTTAATTGTGTGGCCCCTGGACCAGCACCTTGCTAGGCTACTGCATATAATTCTCTCACTCCATCATCTCCAGTGAGGTCAGCCACCCTAATTCTCTATTAGAGTTCTGTGTTAACCAAGCATTCTCCTGAGAAAACACTTCAGCATGAAGAGGGATGAGAGAAGGAATAGCCAGCCAGTTGGTTGTCACTCCCTGCTGAGGTCACTTAAAATACTGTTTCTAAAGTTTTATATGCCATCTTCTGCTAATCTGCATCTATCACTGGACTGGGAGATAGTTCACCTCATAATGTGTGCCTGCCATGCAAGCGAGGGGGTCTGCATTCTACACTGGCACTCACATAAAAAACTGGGTGCAGTATTATGTGCTTGTACTGCCAGTGCTGAGAGGTGAGGATAGGAGAATGTCTGGGGCTAATTGGCCAACCAGTCTAGCTGAATTAGTAACTCTCAAGTCTCAATGAGTGACTCTGTCTCAAAAAAAAAAAAAAAAAAAAAAAAAAAAAAGGAGGGTATCACTTCCAAGGTGATACTTTATAGAAACATTCAAACACACATGCACACACTCATACACACACATGTGCACACATACACACACACACACACACATACTCTTGTACACACACATGCATAATCACATTATTATCAGCTATATTGATTGATTATTGGATTCTTTCCTGCAATGTGTCAGGAATTTGTGATGGAACCCTAATGGTCCTTCTTTATATGCAGTATCACCCAAGGAAAATGCCTTTTAAGATGTAAATGCTTAATTAGATTTCTCATTGCCACAATAGAAAGATAAAGATGTAACTCCTGCTACAAAAAAATGTGACAAAGATGTGAGTGTTTACTCTCCAAGAATGGGGGAATACTAGAAACATCTGCTTCAACATCCTAGGTTATAATCAAGAAAACTCATATAAGAATGGGAAACACAGAAGCATCAGACAGGATCAATACTACATGTGATTTCTTCCACCTGAATTAAGACCTGTGTTACCATTTTCCTAATACATCAGGAAACAATGAAAATATCAAAAAAAAAAAAAAATCGTGGGTTTCTCAGTAAATATTCATGACCAGAGTCCAGTTCTGTGGTAATGCAGCACTCTCAATTTCTTCTCAAAATTTAAAGCACGATTACTCTGTATTCAGTTTCTAATGGGCCATCATTATAGGAGCAGATAGGGATTTAGAGGGTGCCTGCCAAGATTTCCTTGTCCTCGTGTCCTAGCATTAATCATTGGACCAGGGACACAGAGAAACAGAAGAAAGATAGTTTAGTAAAAAAGGAAAAGCCACTGCTTAGAAAGGGCGTGGACATTACCAGAGAAGAAGGAACCTCAGTTAAGGAAATGCCTCCATTAGATTGGCCAGTTGGCAAGTCTGTGGGAGTGTTTTCTTGATTGATGATTTGTATGGGAGGGCTCAGCCCACTGCGGGTGGTATCATCCCTAGGCAGGCAGATGGTCTTTGGTCCTTTAAGAAAGCAGGCTTAGCAAGCTATGGGTTGCACATCTGTAAGCAGCTTTCCTTAAGGAGTTCTGCCTCTGTTCCTGTCTCTAGGCTCCTTCCTTGTGATTCTGCCCTGACTTACTGAGTGATGGACTGTGATCCACATATGTATATAAGTTAAGTTTCTGTGAGGAAAATATGTGCTCCAAAGCCTTGGTCCAGGCATCATTAACACTGCACCCATTTTCTGGCATTTCTAGTGCAATTTTTCTTTTTTACAAGTAACCCAGGTTGAGAAGGGTTTTTAATCTTTTTCTGTCATCTGGCTTCTTTATATGGTAACCCCAATCTCTCTCCTTCTTCCCTCCCCCCCCCTCTCTCCATATACTTACTTTCTGTCACACTATTATATCTTTATACTTTGTCAAAAATACCAAACAATTTTTCTACATTGTTGTTAGAAATGTGCAAATGTCTGCAGATAAAACACATCATTTGGAAGCCACCGTGGAAGTCAGGACTCGTGAGGCTGTGGGTTCTTACAAAGAGCTCAGGTGTGAATGAAGAAGAGGGATCATAGGGAAATTGGGAGAGAACACGGAATGGTGGCTGTGAAATCTGGGGATGTAACCTGTGGTAGAGGAATCAGGCCCCAAGTGCACTTATGAGTCAGGTTGCCATAGAAACAATACCAAGTGATAGATGACTGAGTTAAAGGCTTCATTTGCTGTTAGGGTGTCTTCACACTCTAGTAGGGATGATGTAACACACAAACAAAGCAGGTGATAGTCCTTTAGAAGTTAGGAACCCTGTGTTCTTTCCTGATTGAAGTTTACTCAGTGTGTCAGCAAAGGGTTACAGGAGCCAGCTTCTGCAACTCACTCAAGTGTACTGGCAAATGTTGTGAAAATAAGTTTATTATTTCTTTTCCCCCACTGCTATTTATATTAGTCAGTTTTCTTTCTCCATAGAACCAAGTAGGGGACACACACACACACACACACACACACACACACACACACACCCAAGTGTAGACTTGCTAGAATCAGAGCCTATGCTATGACAAGGTTGACTCAGGTACCTTTATTCAAGAGGCCAATTAAACATACAAGTATTAGTTCAAAGCAGAGAATGGAGATCTATTCCAAGTGACCATGTTAGCATGAGGAGTAAAGAGGTCCAGTGCACCCCTCAAATCCATCTGTGGGATCTTAATAAGAGGTTTAGATTTAAAAACAGGCAAGCATCATTCATAGCTAAGCATATCTGCCCATCCTCAGTGTCTGAGCTGCAGTATCTCCTGTAAGGTGGTCAGAAAGGTTATCATAACTGTAAAAAATCTCTTTCAGAGAGACAAGCTCCCACTCTGGCTGAAATTAACCTTTAGCCTTTTCTTTCTCCCATCCTGCAATTCCTCAAGGAGTTTCAGTTTCTTGGAGTCCATTGTTCATTAGCCAAAGAGAGGAGTATAAATTTCTCTTTCGTTCCCACCTTCTCACCAGGACAGTCACATACACACAAGACAGACTGATATTGAAGTTGTTTATAATGAGTTTGCCCACGGGATTATGGTGTCTTGGGACTATCATGATCTAGTATTTCTTATCTGAACATGCCCCCCAATATGATATAAGCAAATGAATAAAGAAAATCTGTGATGTACCTAAGTCTGAAGTTTGAAAGTTGGAAAAACTGCCAAGCTGGGCTGGTGGTATAAGTCCCAGCTGACAGCTACAAAAGAGAAGAAGAGATACCCCAGATCAAGCAGGAAACTAGGTAGAAGGGAGTTATGAATGCATCTTTCCCATGCTTTGTACTGTAGTGGAACACTAAATGAATTAGACAGTATTCAGCCACACCAGGAAGAGACACCTTCATTCTGCTGTCTGATTCAAATGCCAGTCCCCTCTGTATTGAGAGCTGCTGGTGTGAGACCAAAATGAGCCATCTTAGAAATAAGACCAAAATGCTTTCACCCTAAAATTAAGGCCTAAGATTTTTCCTTTTGGGAATAGGCCATTAGTTACTGAAACCAGTCAATTCAGATTCCAGAAACCAGGAAGTGTAAAAGTACAGAGTCACAAGATAGTCACGAGGTAATGCCTGCCAGACTATGGAATGTCCTCTCCCTGGTTCCCAGGGTAACTGACCATAAAAATGCCCCCACCTGAGGGCAGCCAATGAGAAATGGTGGCGGGCAACCACTCCCTTAGAAGTAATTTCTAGAAGCCCCTAGAAGCGAGCCAATCAGAATTGTACCCATACTAGCACCCCTAAATGATGTAACCTTGTGATTTTTTCCCTTTAAAAACTGAGCTTGCAGACAGGCAGGCACTTCCTCCAGCCTCCACTGCGTTGGATGTATTGGACGAAGTCCCTGCCTAGGCTTGTATTGCTTTTGGATATCCAGAATTACACCTTGCTTTTGCATTCTGGCATGCTCGTCTTTGGTGGTCTCTCTGGGGGTCACGATCTGGGCACAACACTGGTAGCAAAAGACCATGGGAATGTACAGCAGTGACAACTAGTATTCAGAAGGTCAACCAATCAGAACTAAGGGTTCTGCTAGAGGAAATCATCACACAAGGTGTTATGGAATTATTGCCTTTTGAATGAATTGGCTGTCTCTTGTTGTAAACTTCTTGTGCAATAACAGCTATGATTCTCCCCGTTTACCATGCATTTCCATGTTATGTGTACATATAATCTCATGATTGCATCTCTGTTTTATGGCACAACTCTCCTTATACATTTGGGGTAATTGGATAACTTCCCCCATCTATGTTTATTTTTCTTTAACATAAATCTGCCCATAGCCATTCTCTGGACAAAAGTGTTTCAGCAAAGATATCTTTTTCCAAGGACAAAACTGCACATAGATAAAATTAGCTCATCTCATTTACAGATAAGAGAAAATAACCACTAACAGTTAAATCCTCAACTCCTTACCTTCACCCTGAGTTATTTACACAAGATGCTAACTTAAGAGATTTACAGTTCACATTCCTGGGATGATGTTTTTAGGTACTTGCTAGTTATTGAGTCAAGGTAGTTACTTCCCACTGACCCAAGGAGATTGCCTTCAAGGCCAGGCAGGCATAGGTGCCAAGCTTCTTTCTTGTGCAAATTAAGTTTGAATTCCTCCTCAGCCAGGGGCTATTCCTAGATTCCCTAATTGATCTTAGCCTTTAGTTGACCCTACCAGAGAACTCCCCTTTAGTCACTCCCCTTTTGGGTTGTAATTGGAAGCGGACATTTATTGCTTTATGTGTGGATCCTTATCACCTCTCTCTGTGACCCTGAAAACTTCAAGCCTCGCATTGCTTTGCCAAAGAATTACTGCATGTGTATATATACTGGTTCCCTCACAGCAGGGGAATGGATTTAGAAGAACAAAGGTGAGGACAAAGATGGAAAGAACTAGGTAGAGATAAGAGAACAGCAGAAGGGACTGAGAAGAGCTAAGTATGAGAACAGAAAAGAAACCGTAGATAGAACTGACTTAGAAGAATAAAGTGAGTGGACTAAAGAAAGAACTCAGTGTGCTTAGATTCATTTAATATCCCTCAGATTAGAATCTTCAGCTGGTTGTTAGACTCTTCCACGGACCCTGGGAGAAAACAATAAAGGCTGGACCTATTATTGTTTTCATTACCTCTGAACATGTCATGTGGAACCAGAAATAATACTTAATCTTCACATCATTGATCCATGTAGGCTTTCTGAGTCTTTGACACTATAACAAGACACTTTCATGTATAGAGTTCCTGGTTGAGTACTGCTCTATTAAATTATAAAAAAGCTTCCATGTTTTCAGTAAATTCACATTTTTGTGTTGGGCCTCAGTTATAGCTGTCCATAGCAGCAAGGTTGCAAATTGGACTTATCTGGAATGCTGATATGATTGGTGTTAGTTTTGGGGGGTTGAAAAGAGGGAGGTTTGAAAGAAAGGTACAGATATGGGTTCTTCTTCAGGGCAAGAGAATTATTAACCCCAGGTATAGTACATTGTGGGATTTGGAAGAAACTGTTCTCCCCAGATGAAACTGGTGTCTTATAGGTGTCCTAGGGAGGAGGTCCCATCCCATAGTTAATGAGCAGCCATAGCACAGTATGTGCCCACAGTAAGGTTGCCTCTGAATTCAAGATAGCAATTGAAATATGGAGGTTCTGTTCTTTGTAGGTAAGGATTATGTCTAAGGGTCACAGCTCAGAAAAAAAAAAAAAAAGCAAGCCGGGCAGTGGTGGCGCACGCCTTTAATCCCAGCACTCGGGAGGCAGAGCCAGGCAGATCTCTGTGAGTTCGAGGCCAGTCTGGGCTACCAAGTGAGTTCCAGGACAGGCGCAAAGCTACACAGAGAAACCCTGTCTCAAAAAACCAAAAAAAAAAAAAAAAAAAGAAAAAGAAAAAAAAAGCATGCGCTTTTCTTGCATAATTCAGTTCCCTGTACCTATATCAGGCAGCTCAAAACCACCTGTAAAGACAGCACTTTTGACTGTGGGCACTGCATGCCAGTGTGCACTCCCAGCAGCATTGGAGGAATACACCCCCTTGCTCCACATCCTCTCCATCATGAGCTGTCACTTGTGTCTTTGATTTTAGCCATTCTGACAATTGTTGTTTGTTTTTGTTCTTTGACTCTTTTACTTTTTTGTGTGTGTTGGGGGCTACCACGCAGCTCCCAAACAAATCACACTTGGAGCCTTATTCTTAATTATAAATGCTTTGCCTTAGCTTGGCTTGTTTCTTGCCAGCTTTTCTTACCTTTAGATTATCACATCTGTCTTTTGCCTCCGGGCTTTTCCCTTTTCTAACTTCTGTAAATTTTACTCTTACTCCATGGCTTGCTATGTAGCTGGCCCCTGATATCCTCCTCCTTCTCTGGCTACTTCTTTTTTTTCCCCCATATTTCTTATTCTTTATATTCTCTCTGCTTGACAGCCCTGTGTATCCTTTCTTCTGCTTCTAGAAATTACTTCTAAGGGAGTGGTTGCCCGCCACCATTTCTCATTGGCTGCCCTCAGGTGGGGGCATTTTTATGGTCAATTACCCTGGAAACCAGGTAGAAGACATTCCATAGTCTGGCAGGCATTACCTTGTGACTATCTTGTGACTCTGTACTTTTACACTTCCTGGTTTCTGGAATCTGAACTGACTGGTTTCAGTAACTAATAGCCTATTCCCAAAAGGAGAAATCTTAGGCCTTAATTTTAGGGTGAAAGCATTTTGGTCTTATTTCTAAGATGGCTCATTTTGGTCTCACAGTATCCACCTACTTGTTCTAGGATTATAGGTGCACACTGAACATATGGATTTTCATTTGGATTCTGAGGAACTGAACTCAAGTTGGTATCCTTGCTTACCCACTGAATCCAAGGCCTGAGGATGTCTTTCCTGGAAAGTGCTACTATTGGTTAGACTTATGGCTGCCTAATCTGCACTAAGTATCTCCTGCTGATACTTGGACCCTGGGTAGAAATTGATTTCAGGCAGTTGCTCCAGATAGTCTGCTCCCCTGAGAAGCCCTCCCTGGTTTCCACAAATGCTGTTGGCTTGGGTACAATTTTCAGAGAAATTGAGCCCTATCATTCAAAAGCTGCTGTTCAATGGCTTTGGAAGGACGCCTCTGCAGGTGTTCAATGGCTTTGGTAGGACGCCTCTGCAGGGGATGTGATGTGTGGCACTTTGGGATGACATTAGCAGAGGGGCACTCTTTCTGGGGAGATTAGTTTTCAGAGTCTAAAGGAGATGTGTAGTGCAAATGGAGGTATGACATGTTTGGATGTAGAGTTTGTTATCCAAACACAAAATGGCTTTCACAAAAAACACTTTTCCACTGTTCAAACAGTAGTCCAGCCTTTTCTTCTCTATTCCTCTACAGAAACAGACAACATGTGGGGTTGAGCACATAAATTCATTCTTCAGTTCATCATAACTTCCTAATTTGAAACTTGTTTTGTTGGTTTGGATGTACAAAGTTCCTTACAAATAGTAATCTGCTTACTGCATTCTCTATTTTAGTCAAAACTAGTTCTTTTTGTTGTTGTCTCATGTAGCCCAGGCTGGCCCCAAACTCAATAAGTAGCCCAAGGTGAAGCTGAACTTCTGAACCTTCTGCCTCTACCTCCTGATAACAGAGATTACAGTGTACAACACCAGGCCTAGCTTATGTGCTGCTCAGGATTTATTAGGGGTGTTGTGTATGCTAGGCAAGCCCTCGGCAAAGTGCACTGCATCCCCAACAGACACACTCCTATAGTTCCCATGTTCAGCCTCTCCTGCAGTTCCTACCCCATGTAACAGCAAATATCCTTACTAAGTCTGAAATGTAGCCAACATCACTTTAGTGTTGGTCTCTGTCCCTGTCTTCTGTCCTTGGCATTTACTATCCCTTCAAGCTCCTTCCATATCTCTGCTGTTCCCCAGTTACTTCATTTTGCTAATTCCCCAAGGTTTTACAATGCATTCTCTGCAGACACTGACAGTCACAGCACATTCCTTCCTCTCCTTGCCCACCTCACTTTCAGGAAAACATCATTTGCTTAGAAAACCTTTTCATCACTTTTTTTTCATGCCATTCTTCCTTGGGAGCCAGGATTAATTTCCCTTTTATCACATTTCTCTTTGTAACAGTATTTCCTATGTGTATTGCTTTCAATACTATTCCAGAGTTTGTTACATGGTTAACTCACCATACAGCTTTTCTCAGGGTTTTAGTGTAATTATTTTTATGTTTTTTGTTTCCCTAAAAGTGTTGATTCTTTCTCCTCCCTCTCCCTGGAATCTCAGACTGCCTTTACAGATAGATAGCACTGGGATCTTAGGACATGAACAGGAAGCAGTCTTGTGAGTCTGTCTGAGCAAAGATAACATATTTTTTCCTTTAAGATCATGAAGCTGAATGTGGAAAGATCCTGAAATTAAGGTCAGCGCTGTGTGGTTGTGTATACCAACTGTCAGATTGTGGAATAAAAATGGCTTTTATATGTTTGCTTTCTTATTATTTTTCAGGGCAATGTCACTTTTTCCTGCTCAGAACCACAAATAGTCCCCATCACATTTGTCAACTCCAGAAGCAGTTATTTGCTGCTGCCCGGCACCCCCCAGATTGATGGACTGTCAGTGAGTTTCCAGTTTCGAACATGGAACAGGGATGGTCTGCTTCTGTCCACAGAGCTCTCTGAAGGCTCAGGGACCCTGATGCTCATGCTGGAGGGTGGGACTCTGAAGCTCCTGATTAAGAAAGAGACAGGACATGGAACTGAAATCCTTACAGGTACAGTCATTGCACAATTCCATTTAATCTCCCCCACCCTCCTCTCCCTTCCTTATCTGTCTTACTTTCTTCCTCTTTTCCTCTTTTTCTCCTACCCTCCCTTCCCCTTCCTGCTTCCCCTTCCCCTTCCTCTCCTCACTTCTCTTTTCTTTTGTTTATAATGATTTTTCTTCAACCTAAGTCAACCAGGGTTGAGTTTCTGCCTAAAACACACCAGTTCATACTTAGGGATGAAGGGTGGCCTAGAGGTGGCAAGCTGACTATAAATATGAAGGGGGTTGCTCTCTCTCTCATGCATTAATTAGACAAACAGAAACAGTCTGAATTAACCATGTGTACTTCCACAAATCTCTCAGTTGTTTCTCTGTAGGATCGTCATGAAAGTGGACATGAGCTTTCCTATCCAGGAGTATTTAGCACCCTCTATACCATCTGTGGAGTGGTCTGCTTAGTCCTGTGTAGAGATCTCTCACATTGAGTCTTTACCATAGTCACTCCAGGAAAAGGCTGTTTTTCAAACTTTACACATTAGCAAATGGTGGGTTACAAAAATGTTTCCAGAATCACATGTTTCAAAATGATAGAGCTGACAATTTGTTTAGAATTTGTCTGGCTTCTGTAGGTGTAACCGTCTTATTAAATAAGAAACACAGAGCCAATGCAGAGATGAAAGCCCAAGAGGTCAGAGCTAAGAGCTAAAAACCTTACCCTTCACTGCCGCTTCTGTCCTTCTCAGCAAGAGAGCTACTTCCTGTCTGTTTGACTTTTTTTTTATAGACTTTCTATTCTGCCTTCTCATTGGTTGTAAACCCAAACACATGACCTCCTCATCACTGCCCATCTGTACAGACCTCCAGGTCTTCTATGGTTGGTATTGAGATTAAAGGCGTGTGTCTCCATGCTGGCTATGTCCTTGAACACACAGAGATCCACCTAGCTCTGCCTCTCAAGAGCTGGGATTAAAGGCATGCACCACCACCGCTCAGTTTCTGCTATGGCTTGCTCTTAGCTCTGACCCCCAGGCAACTTTATTTATTAACATACAAATAAAATCATATTTCAGTACAATTAAAATATCACCATATTTCCCCTTTTCTATTTTAATAAAAAGAAAAAAGGAAAAAGGTTATAACTAACATAAGAAAAACTATATACAAAAGTACAATAACTATATACCCTATATACAAATAATAAATACCTAAACAATGTCTAGTCCATTTGTATTTGACAAATCATTCCATGTCATATTTCTATAAGATCTTGGGGATTTTTCTTTATAGCCCCTATGTTCTATTTCATATTAATTAGTGAGCTTTAACAATTGTATTTCTTAAATACATTTAAAAGTTATTAAGTATGTACTGTTATGTGTGGCCTCAGGGTATGATGAAACTTTTCTAAATGGTCATAAATTGGCTGAGGTCTGGGAAACACAGTCTTCTCTCTCTGTCTCTGTCTCTGTCTGTGTGTGTGTGTGTGTGTGTGTGTGTGTGTGTGTGTGTGTGTGTGTATGCATACCTCTGTTGGCCTCTGTGTATGTGCCCTCAAGCATGCTTGTGTGTGTGCAGATATGAGTGCATGTGTGCATATGTAGTAGACAGTAAAGATCAGTGTTGAGTATTGTCTCTCAGCCTTTATTTATTTATGCCATCTACCTTCCTTCCTCCCTCCCTCCCTCCCTTCCTTTCTTTCTTTCTTTACTTACTTATGCTTTTGAAATTGGGTTTTCACTGGCCTGTAACTTGCCAAGTATACCAGGCTGAATGTTTGGTGAGAACCAGAAATCCCCCTGTCTCTGACTCCTAAGAGCTGGAGTTACAAATACTCACTAGCACATGGTGGCTTTTTTATATAACTTCTGTGAATCTGAACTCAAGTCCTCAAGCTTGTGTATAACAATCACTTTATTGACTGGGCCATCTTCTTATTCTTGTGTGGATGATTCTCAATCTCAATGGTATAGATCTACAGGCAATTCTGTTTTTCAGTACTCCAGATCTTCCATCTGGATTTCTCTTATTTTTTTTGAAGTGTGTGTGTGTGTGTGTGTGTGTGTGTGTGTGTGTGTGTATGTGTGTGCATATTGCATGTTGCGTATATCTCACTTGTGTGGAAATGTGCACACTGAAGTCAAAAGCTGCCTCTCTAACCTCTAAGCTGAATTTCTTAAACATGAAAGAATATAACCTTTTCCCACATTCTCCATTGACATATGGATATCTCCTGGTCATCAAGTAGCATCAAATAGCATGCTTTTCTTATATGGCAAGTACTGAATGACGTTGGACCATATGACAAGGTTGGGGCTGAGGCATCTGAATCAGTCAACAGATCCTGAGAGAAATCTGAACATAAATAATCCAAGTCAAATCTTCCACTGTAGTGCTGTGGACCATCATCCACCACAAATTTCACTATAGTGTATTATTCTCTGCTTAGATGGCAGTCTTTGCTCATTGGTCTGTGAATTTCATTACTCTAATAGACTAGATAAAATCAAGTTAAATATTAAAGATTATAATAGTCAGTCTGGTCAGGCCATGGGAAAGCCTCAAGTGTGTATGTATGGTGGGGCAGTGTACACACGAGGTCATTGGAGGTAATTTCATGTCCTGCTCTATCACTCTCCACCTTATTCTCTTGAAACAGGGTCTCTCACTGCAACTTCAAGACAGAAGAGTTTATTTCAGCTTGTAGTTTGAGGGCACAGTCCTGGTGGCAGGAGCTTGAGGCACCTGACAGGGCACATTGAATCTGCAGTCCAGAAACAGAGAGTGACGAATGCCTAGCTCACTTTCTTCTTTTTAGTCAGTCCAGGACTCCAGACAGTGGAATGGCACAACCCACACTGATGGTCAGTCTTCCTACCTTAATTAACACAGTGCAGAAACTGTCTCACAGACATGCCCTGAGTTGGTTCTAGAGCCTGTCAAATTGTCAGTCAATACAATGACAACTCCCCAAATAAAAGCCATAGTCTCTTTGTAACCTAATTTTGGACATGGTAACCTATTATTTCTGCCATATGCCAAAAAATAAGTCCAGTTCATGCTTAAGTGAACTAATTCTACTTTCAAGGCTTCAAAGATGTCTCAGTCAGAAGAGTGTTTGCATTTGAAGCAGAGGGACCTGCCATTGACCCCAAAACTCCATAAAAAGCTGGTCATGGTGACATACACTTGTCATCCCATCCTGGGGTGATTGGGGACAGGTGGATCCCTGGCTCTTGCTGGCCGGCTAATTTAGCTTAATCAGTAAGTGCCAGGCCAGTGAGAGACCTTGTCTCAAAGGAGGTAAATTGTGTTCATTAAAGTAACACCTAAGACTGTCTTCTGATTTTCATGTGTGTGGTCACATATGCGTGTGAACCCTTCCCTCACACAAACACACACATGCACAACCATAAAAATGACTTTCTTAGACTATGACAGCCATTAATGAGAAAAGTGTACCTGAAACTCTTAGCATTGAGAAGCTGATTAATAAATTCCCATTCCCTCCATACTGAGTGAAGGGCCTTATCTCAGGATTGTAAAAGCTGTGGGTGAATCTACATTCAGAGGAGCTTTCTAATATTTATTATATTCCTGCTAATGCAGGTGAGTTATTCACTTTGAATGATAATATTTTTCATGTTCACAGTTATAAAATTTAAACCATGATCCTCCTTATTTGGAGAATAAAAAAGTGAGACGGCACTGAGCTGTCTCTCACTAATTGGTAAGATGTTTGAGCACAGAGATTTGTAGGCCTTGGTTCACAAATGCAGTCTCACTATGGTACATGCCCTGGCAGTGAGTCCTCTAAAGAACCCAGGAATGCTTCTACTATTAGGCACATATTAGTCCATTTACACACACTTTGGGCTGAGAGAGAGGCTGGTAAGAGTTTTTGGGTTACCCAGCTGCAAGGGGGAAAAAAAGAATTGTATCATTTCATACATATGCCCCAAGTGCTGGACCAAATGGAAGGAAGTTAAATATGTAACTTAACAGATGAAGCTTGTGTTAGAGGCTAGCCTATAATTCTATCCCCAAGAGCATTTTTCTACACTTTACAAAATTTGAATCTCTTAACATGGCCTTCAAACAAACTAAGAAATTATTTGTTCTCACATTTTTTCTACCTGGAAAGAATGAGAGGACTAAAAAGCCAAAGTGAACCTTATAGATTTTTCTTGTCTTAAAGTTCTAAACAAACTTACTTTGAAAATAAGAGCTCCTTTTGAGAGCTTACTGGCTTCATGAGAGAGTAAAATAATATATACATAAATGGCAATTACATCAGTAAACTTTGTGTGTGTGTACACATATTTGTGTGTATGTATATGTGCATGCCTGTATATTCAGAGTTTACATGTGCCTTTACACATCTACAGAGGTCAGAGAGGAATACAGGGCACCTGCTTTGTCACTCTGCTTTATTCCTTTAAGGCAGGATCTCTCACTAAACCTGGAATTAAGCTGCTAGCCACCATGACCCAGGATCCTCCTGTCTCCACCTTCCATAGAGCTGGGGTTACAGAGGCTTTTGATGTACAGGAGGTTTCATATTAGGTCCTCATGATGCTCAAACTTCTTATCTAATGAGCCTTCATTTTGGAAAGTTTTAGAACCGATAAGTCTCCCCTTGACACATGATGTGCCTTTTAAAGCAGAATGTGATACTCTTTATTAATAGCTCAGGCTACCCAGAGCTACCTGTGACTAGGTCAAGGTTTCTTGTACCTCTGTCTCAGAGGGAAATTGATTCTTGTGGGAAGGACAGCACAGAGCTATCTGCTACTTTTCTACTTACATTTTTTTCCTACAAGGGCACTGCAGTTCCAAGATATTTGGGGTCTTTTGTCCTGAAAGTGAGAGAAAGGCTTGTCAAGTAAATACAATCCCTGCATAGGAGGAATCTGAACTCTATTGTGTAGGGGGATGGAATTTGAGAAAGAGTGTAATGCCCACCTTGTATTTTTTTCTTCATCTCTTTTCTTGAAAGAGCCATACATGTGAGTATTAAGAGAGATACAGGACCCCATTTCTCTGTCAAGAAGATGATGTTAGATCCAGTGAGTATTGTGCAGGCCATGTTGATCACACTAGACCTTATCACTGAGATCCATAATGAACAAATCTCATCAAACTTCATGATAGGGTAATTTTAATACTTGCACATCTTGAAGAAATATTTATGAATTAGATGGTGAGCTCAAGGAACCAAAACGGCATTCACCAAGATCTTTCATTTAGATTGCAATATGTCATTTTTGATGATTTCCCTGAAAATACTGGACAGGTTTGGCCTACTTGTTTCTTTTCCAAGAAATTGTAGAAAGAGCTACAAGGAGTTGTAAGGATCAGGCCGTGCTCTCTCTGGGTCAATTCCCTTCCTGTCACTGTGATAAAATACTGAAAGATAAGAAACACAGGAAGGAATGCTTGTTTTGCCTCCGTTTCAGGTTGCAGTCTCTCATGGTGGAGAAGGCATGGCAGTGGGGGCTTGATTGATGGTGATAGTCACATTGTATACACTGTCAGGAAGCAGAGAGATAAGTGCTTGCTTGTGGTTAGCTCACTTGCTGTTTTATACAGTTTGAGATCTCAACCTAAGGAATGATGCCACCCACAATGGGAGGATCTTCCCTGTAGCTGGAGAATTTTTCTCCAGCTCCCACTGCCAAGTCCCGCCAGTCCCATCGCCCACTTATAAAATAAACACACAGACTCTTACATTATTTAAAGTGCTTGGCCATTAGCTCAGGCCTATCATTGTCTAGCTCTCACTCATATTCAGCCCATTTCTATTAATCTTTACTTTTCCACGTGGCTCATGGCTTACCGGTACTTTACATCTTCCTTGTCTTGGCGGTGGCTCCAGCTGGTCTCCCTTTCCTTCCTCCTTCCCCAATTCTCCTCTCTCCTTGTCCCGCCTATACTTCCTGCCTGGTCACTGACCAATCAGTGCTTTATTTATATAGAGCGATATCCACAGCATTTCCCCTTTTTTTTCTTTTTTTAAAAAGAAAGGTTTTAACTTTAACATAGTAATACTACATATAACAAAATAATTATTGAGTAAGAATTATAGTTACAATATAAAAGAAGATATCTTATATTTGTGAGTTTAAGGTTTTATATCTAACTTATCTTTTATCATAACTAAGGAAAATTGTAAGTATCTAGTCTTTAACCACATCAAAGACCTCAGAAGGATATAATACTACCTGAGAAATGGGAGAAGGATGCAAGCAACTTTCTGGAGTCTTGTAGAGTAGACAGAGACAGCTGACAGCCTGGACAGTCATTCAAAGTTCTCTTGTAAAGTTGGGGCATCAGTCTTCAGCCCACAGGCCTAGAGTCTCTCATTTACTTTTTTTTTTGTGTCCTGTAGAATGTCTTGTAGTTTTCTCTGTAAATCAGGAACCTGAAGGACCATTTTGTCAAGCAAAGTTCAGTGGTTAACTTTCTATGGGTCCTGTATGTCAAGTTGATCAAGAAGTCCAGGCAAGAGCAATTTCTTGTCCAAATGGCTATTTTTATCAAGGTGAAGATAAACTCCATATGGAGTGTCTTTGATGCCCATACTCTTCTCTGAAGTAAATTGGTGCTGTCAGGAGCAGACATGTCTCACTGTCCAGAAAGTCTAAATTTTTAAAACATTTTAAATGCCATATTCTGTAGGTCTTTGAAGTGTTTGAAGACTACCTATCTATCTGAAATATATCTATGTATACCTAGAAGACTTAACTAACATGGCTACAAATATGATTATCATAGATGACTATTAATCTATTTTTTAATTATGCATTACAATTTTAAATGAGTTACATAAACATAATACCTCACACAAGAATAGAAATATATATAGTATAACAAAATTAAGTTTAAATTTGTATCAATAAACTAAAATCTATATCAATGTAAAACATTTTAAACAAGTTGTTACTCTTTAAAAGTAGGTTCATTAATCTACCCTTTTATCCTATCATATCTAAACTATCCCCCCCCTTTTTTTAGAAAGAGATTGTATTTATAATCAACC
Organism: Peromyscus eremicus; assembly: GCF_949786415.1. NCBI lineage: Eukaryota > Metazoa > Chordata > Mammalia > Rodentia > Cricetidae > Peromyscus > Peromyscus eremicus. The sequence goes on along the minus strand of NC_081431.1, from coordinate 75,212,732 downwards.
TGTTTTAATTAAAAATATTGGTTTTTCTCTGTCCCATACCAGAGGGCTCTTCTGATTTGGGACACAAGAATCTCTTAACCATTTTTTTTAAACAATATGTCTGGGTTTAGAGGGGGAGTGAGTCAATTCCATCTCTAAAGCCAGCTTGGTATATTTGGGAATTTGGGCATAGCTTTGCTTACTACTTCCTGCTGGAGGGGGGTGCTGTATCTTATGGGGACACAAAGAAAATTTTAGGATTATGGAGTAGTCCATGAGGGTGTATCATCTGAGCCAGTTGCCTGTAACTGTTCCGGATGTTGGATCATTTGGGCCATGGTGTCATTGGAGACCTTTCAGGGGGTCTTGGCTGGTCAAACCTGATGTATCTTAATCTGGAACAAATCCATAGCTTCTGGCTTTCTGTGGAAACAAAAGCAGAACCTCTTTTCCAAAGTAACATATCCTTATATCCAAATTTTGAAGTCAAGGTACCCTTAAAATTTACATTTTGGCATAACTGAACGACTTTTACAATCAAATGTTTTTCTTCAGTTACGAATATCAAAGACAACATAATCCAGATTCTCTGTGTGCCAGCCATCTTTACGTAGCTTATTACCTTTATTGTTTCTTTAAAGGCTTTACTTTTAAAAACTATTTGTTTATATAACTGTATATATTCCTTTTTATCTCTTTTTGAAGCCTATGTACATTTTTACATACATTGGAAACTATTTCATCTGAATCAGTCTTATTGTGAACCTATTGTTTTGAACTGCAGCCTTCTAAGCCTGAAATGGTGCTATGGCTGTTGGCTCCACCCACTTTAGCTTCCCAACATGGCAGTTCCACTAGCTCTGGGAGCCATCAAGTCTCAGAAATAGTGGGTCTACGCCGCTTTTATCAAAACAGCGTGTAGCCCAGAAACCTCTCTCTGTCTTTTTTTTTTTTTTTAAATACTAGTAAAGACTATATCTACCACACAGCACAATGTGCCGCTGGCACATGTCTCATTCCTGCTATACTGCAGGTCAAGTGCACACGCCAGGAACGCGCCAGTAGCTCAAACCCACGTTTTGTGGCATCTAGCTGCCTATATGAGACATGAAGTAGGAACCTGGTTTTGGCTCTGTTTAGAATTGGTTATTAAATATTGTTAGGTTTAAGGTGGAAACTCGAGCCGTTGGGTGCCATTTGTAGCTGGAGAATTTTTCTCCAGCTTCCACCGCCAAGTCCCGCCAGTCCCAGAGCCCACTTATAAAATAAACACACAGACTCTTACATTATTTAAAGTGCTTGGCCATTAGCTCAGGCCTATCATTGTCTAGCTCTCACTCTTATATTCAGCCCATTTCTATTAATCTTTGCTTTTCCACGTGGCTCATGGCTTACCGGTACTTTACATCTTCCTTGTCTTGGCGGTGGCTCCAGCTGGTCTCCCTTTCCTTCCTCCTTCCCCAATTCTCCTCTCTCCTTGTCCCGCCTATACTTCCTGCCTGGTCACTGACCAATCAGTGCTTTATTTATATAGAGTGATATCCACAGCACTTCCCACATAATCAAGGTAAACCCCATAGGCATAGACAAAGGCTAATCTAAGTTGTCTCTCACAGATGTACCTGGAAGCTTGCCTCTGAAATGATTCTAGGTCCTATCAAGTTGACAATTAATCCCATGCATTTATCCTTGACAAAAGAAGACAGTAAAGTCAAACAGAACAGGGACACATTTAGACTTGAATTACCAAGATTCATTGTTTTGACCGTCAGTCCCTTAAATAACATGTATAACGAATAAGAAACATGCTATTTATAGGATCTAAAGTTGTGTCTTTCTTTCCCAGATGTTTTATTCAGTGAGCTCATTCTGTAATTAGCTGAAATTCACACAAGATGGCAGGAAAGTTTTCTCTTTTTTAAAAAAATAGAAATGTAATCTATATTAACTGAGTTTGCTATTCAGTGTCATATGTAGATTTGTACATTAATATAGAGTCAGTGAGAATTTTGCACAGGACATGTGTTATGTCAGACACCATGTATGTGGTGTGTGCATGTGGGTGTCATGGCTGGACATTAAATGTCTTCTTCTATTGCCCTCCACCACAGTTTTTTGAAGCAGGAGTGATTTACCATGGAGCTCACTGGGTTGACTAGATTGCCTAACCAGCGAACCCCCAGGACCCACTTGTCTCCATCCCCAGTGCTGGTGTTATAGGCCTGGGGTTCTAAGCTCAGTTTTTACATGTGTTTTGGCACTCTACATTCAAGTTCCCATGTATCAATAGCAGGTACCTTCCCTACTAATCTATCAATATGCCATCTTAGATACTTTTTATTCCCAATGATTCTGCAGTGGGATTATCATCTATGATGAAGACTTAGGTAACATGAAATCTACCTCAGAAATGGGAAACCCTCTTCCAGGGACTTTGACCCCTACCACAGAGCTCTTTCCATTTCAGGCCTTTGTACCTTTGTCCACATTCTGAGACTCAGAAACAACATAGGCACAGAGAACATACTCACAGCATCACAGTCCAGCAGGAGTCTGGCTGAGTCCACTCAGGACTGGAAAGTCTATTTAGGCAAAGCTCCTATGAGAAAAAGGCACTTGGGCTTCTTATTGTTGTCTTCTACTGCTCCCCACAGACTGCCATGCACTGTGGAGACACAAGGCCATGTGGTCCTGAAGTCTCAGCACATGTTCTCCTAGGAACATATACCACTGCCTTTGCTTTTTCTTCTTTCTTCTTTTCCCTCCTCTCTCCCTCCCTCCTCTAGCCTCCACTTCTCTACCCTTTCTTTCTCTCTTCTATCTTCTCCTTCTTTCCCTTTCTCCCCTTTCCTCTTATTCCTCATTTCTTCCCTCCTCTTCCCTCCTTTCTCTCTTCCTTTCCCTTCCCTATTCTTCCTTCCTTCCTTCCTTTCTCCCTTTCTTTCTTTCTTTCTTTCTTTCTTTCTTTCAAAATGGGACCTTGCTATGTAGCCTAGCTATCCTTGAATTCTAAATCTTCTTGCCTAATTCTGAGTACTGGAATTACACAGATGCATTGTCATGATAAGCTCACAATCTATCATTTTAATCTTTTGTGGGTGTGATTCTGTGGTTCTGTTTTTTGTGTGTTCATGTGGGGACTGCAGGCAGGTGTGTACCACAGTGTATGTGTGGAAGTCAGAGGACTATACTGTGTTTCAGTCCTCACTTTCACCTTGTTTGAGACAGGATCTTCTTATTCTCTGTTGTGTATGCAAGGCTAGCTGGCCCATCAGCTTCCAGAAATTTTCTCATTCCCTCCCCCAAATTTGTTATTGGAGTACTGGGAATCCTGATAGTGCTGCCTCATCTAGATTTATGAGACCATTGGGGACCTGAAATCAGGACCTCATCCATGCATGGCACCTATTTGACCCTATGTTCAGACCCATACTGTATTTTTAAGGCTATTTTAAAAGCTCTCAAAGAGATGCTTAAAATAGAAGCTGGTATTGTCCAAGTCTATCTGAGTACTAAGAGAACAGGATGTTTCACAAAAGTAAGAGAAAGCCCTTGGTTCATTTTATAAACAAGACTTGGGGGAACAGCTTTGAATGTCATATAAAACATTAAATAATAGAAAAGGAAAAATAGCACTACTGTGATTCCCTTCAAAGACATGAGCACTTCATGGGATTTTTACTTTTCTTATGGGAAAACTCAAGGTGGTAAGAATAGGACAAAAAGGAAGTACAAAACTTCAGCCCTCAAAATAATTTTTTATTGTAGTGCTTTTCTCTCCCCACTGAAGACAGAGTCACAGCCAAGAGCAAGAGCTCAAGCCTTTTGGCCAGGGCACTGTTGAACAAGGCTTTGTTTGGCTTCAAAGCCAAGGATGTCCAGTCCTGTAAACATCTTTGTCCTTTGTCACCAAATGGAAAGAATATTTTAGAACCATGACCACTTTGACTAACCCTGTATACAGGCCCTCAAAGAGAAAAGTTAAGTCAACCCCATCCTTTGATATTTTTAAGAAGGTCAACAAACCAAGAGTTGTTGGTAGAAGATGGGCCAAGATGACCTGATGATGAGTAGCCAGTGCCAAATCCCTTAAAATAAATATGAAAGCCCTCATCTCTAAGCACAGTTGTCCTATCTTCAAAACCCCTGATTATAGTTCAGTCTTATTTTCTGCCTACAGGATATGGTATCAGCTCCTTTAGCTCTTCTACATTAAGCACAGTTAGAATATGCTCCAGGTTCTAAAAGACCTCTGCCAAAATAGGCATGCTCACACAGTCAAGCACACTCAAAAGTCTAGTGTGATTTAAAGTAGGTTCTTCAAATTTTGAATCTTAACTATACTCTGGAGAGCTGTGTTGAAGGTCTGGCCCCACTGAGAATGTTACTGAGAGATACTAGAACCTCTAAAAGCTAAGATTCCATGCTTTTCAAATTCAACATTTTACTGTAACAAATAGAATAAGAAAATGTAACTTTGCAAGTTTCATAACATGGTTTTGTAACAGAGGCGTTGTTTATACCAGAGCACACACATCTATACCTTTTGTTCATCTATCAAGAATTAGGAGACAAGTATTTAATTATGATTCTGGTAATCTTTTGTTAGTTAGCATTATGGTGTTATGAGAAAAAGCCTGAGATAAATAGTTTAGAGTATAGCAAATCTCTTTTGGCTCATGACATCCAATATTTTAATCCACAGTCACCACACAATGAATGAATGGAGTTGAATTTTAAAAGGTAAAAGAGCTAGTAGAGATTTTAATAAACATTTGTATTAGAGCAATTGTATGCTGTAGAGTATGTCAAACCTAAGAAGGAGATGTACTCAGTGGAAGCATCAATGAATTACAAGCCACTGAAGCTAAGAGATGAGAGCTGGCCATGGTACAGGATGGAAGTGTTCTCCCTGGTTAATAGTAGTGGCCAGATGGTTTGAGTCTACAGCCTTGCAATTAACAGTGGCTCCCCTAATATTGCCCCCTTTTATGTAAGCCATTGTATCTCGCCTCCATCTGCCCATCAAGTAAGCACGATGAGTCTAGGAACCTCATCCTCAGCTTCAATTAAATTATCATTAATGGCTGAGTGTTTTAGCTAAAATCATATTGATAAGAAAATCCCATTAATGAGGGCAAATAAACACAGAGCAGAGTGCCATGACTGTCACAGCAAGCTGTCTGATCGAGCACAAAGTTCAAGATTCTGTAGACAGAACTGTGAAGAGACGTTTCACATTACGAGAAATTGAGAAAAGTGGTTACCGGACTTTGGAGATGTCTAGTTTCAAATCTGTTGCTGTGAGAAAACACTCTAACAAAAGCAATGTAGGGGCAGAAGGGGTTTATTTTAGCTTATAAATCATATAGTCTGTCTTTGACGGAAATGAACTCAAGAACTCAAACAGGAACCTGAAGGAGAAACTATGGAAGGATCCTACTTATCAGCTCACTGTCTGGATCATGCTAAGGACATATGTCCAGGGAATGGAACCTCTTACAGTAGCCTGGATCCACCCGTGTCAATCAACATACAAGACACTCCCCACAAACATTCATATAAGCCAACCTGTTCACAGCAGTCCTTCAACTGAGACCCCTTTTCAGATGACTCCAGACTGTGTCAAGTTGACAGTTAAAGCTACTTAGGATACAAGTCATCAAGCTCAAGCTGGAAATACCAGCCTAGTGGTCTCTGGCATTTCTGTAGTTTTCTCAGGCTTGAGAATTGGAAATAACAAAGCTGAGTTTCTTAGTTCACTTCTCTTTCTCCATGTTTACTCCAGCATGGATCTCAGGGAAATAGATTATTATCATTATTATTAAAGCAGAATAATCCAGTGGCCACACATGTCATCACTTCCCTTCCAGTTTCTGAGTTTCCACTTTGGTAATTCCTTTGTATAATTCAGCTTGCTTCTCATTAATTTAAGCTCTAGAAGCCTGTATTCTGCACAGGTGTCTAGATGGAGGCTGGATGAAAGCTACATTCTCCATCAGATCCTCTGTATCATTTGATGGTGAGGTATAGAGGCAAAGGCTACAGGGAAGACACAGAAAGACACATGATGTGAGAGGGAAGGAAATCTTTCTATTTCCTCTCTATAATGAATAGAATCTGACCAGGCAATTAACGAGGAGAAGGGTGCTCCAATCAGAAAAGAGACTTGGGATGAAAACAACCGTTTAAGAGTCCATGAGAACTCATGGATACCTGGAGAGCAAATCTCAGAATAGGACCAGTAGAGAGGAAGCAGGACTGGTTAGGGATGCAGGGCATCTTGGGGCATGGGAATGGTCTCAGGCTTGAATGTAACTTTAGCATGCAGTATTAAAACTGAACACTCAGGTCTGTACTAGAAAACCAGCACTGTCACATTCAACCTCAGTTTTTCTGTCAGGCACCGATAATGACAACACCAGATGGTTACCCTCTCATACACTGACCAAAGGCTTCCACATCCATGGTGCCTTGAATTGTGAGCCAGGCTTGCACAATTAAGAGAGCTTGAGCTGTCATTTATGGACAATGCAGCGAGAGAACCTGCTGCTGACATTTGGCAGTGGAGTTTCAGCTGCTTGGATGTCCCATCAATCAAGGAGCATTTGGAGAGGGCAGGACGTGGCCGTGGCGGTGCCCAGGGAGACACAGAAACATGACCCACACTCTGACCCCTAGCTACTTTTCATTGCACTGGGGACAGAAGGCTTACACAGACAAATCATTAATTAAGAACACAAGGCTGTAAATAATGTGACCCAAATGAATGGATCAGACAGTGGATGTTACAAACATTTATAAGGAATTGCTGAGGACCAGTGTATTTAAGAGAAACCTGTTGCCTGGTTTCTTTGTTTGTATGATTTTCTTTAATTGGTCGTTAGCCTGTGATGAGGGCTCCATTACAACATTTGCACACATGCATGTAGGTATTTTTATCATGTCTTCCCCACTGTCCTATTTTGTTCCTCCCACTCCCCCTGGACCAGTTCCTCTTCCGAATGGTCCTCCTATACGCTCATGTCTTCTTTCTATGTGGACCAATAATTTTAATGAGGATTGCTTACAGGAACATGTATGACAGCTAATTCACAGGAGCATGAGAAACTTACCAGTGACTATACCACTGAAAATATAGTCTCCTCCCCTCCGCTGCATTGATAACTGCCTAGAAGACCCTCCCAGCTCAATGATGGAGTGTTGATGGTCTCAGTCTTGCACAGGTCTTGTGCAGGTTGATACGGTTGTTACACTATTGAACTCTCAGCAGCTGTGATAACTTGTGCATATTTGACTTATTAAAGTTAGTCACATTGATAAGAAAATCCCGTTAATGAGGGCCAATAAACACAGAGCCAAGCGCCATTACTCCACAACAAGCTGTCTGATTGTTTTTGTTTGTTTGTTTGTTTGTTTGTTTTGTTTTGTTTGTTTTTCAAGACAGGGTTTCTCTGTGTAGCTTTGCGCCTTTCCTGGAACTCACTTGGTAGCCAAGGCCGGCCTCGAACTCACAGAGATCCGCCTGGCTCTGCCTCCCGAGTGCTGGGATTAAAGGCGTGCGCCACCACCACCCGGCCAAGCTGTCTGATTGAGCACAGAGTTCAAGATTCAGTACACATAACTGTGAAGAGACACTCCACATTATGAGAAGTTGTAAGACAAGTAAGAGGTTTCATTCTCTGCCTCCACAATGCACCTTAGGGGCATGTGCACTGATGTCATAACAAGCTTCCTCCTTGGCTAGGTGTGATTGCATATGTCTGTAATCCCAGCACTAAGAGGCAGACATAAGAAAATCATGAGTTTGAAGCTGGCCTGGGCAGCGGTACAACATGTCTAAAAACCAAGGGCTGGGATACAGCTTAATGGTACCAGACTGAACTTTCTTGATAGTTACAAGGTCCCAGCTTTGATCCCCAGCCCCACACAAAATAAAAATATATAAACAAATAGAACCTCTGTTCTTTAAATACCTGGATGGCCTATACCAGAAGGAGGCAGAAAATAGGAAAGAGAGTGACAGTCATGGATCCCAGGAGTGGTGATAAGAACAAAAGCATCAGAAGGATGGGAGGAAGGCTTATCAGGTACAGAGCGTATATTACAAGCTTGAAGTCCTGACTTTGATCCCTAATACTGAGGTGTAGATATCAGGTGAACCATCACATCTGTTTCACAGTACCAAGGAGTCAGAGGCAGAGAACAAGAGGGCCAGAGGGGCAGAGGGGCTGAGGGGCAGAGGGGCAGAGGGGCAGAGGGGCAGGGGGCAGAGGGGCAGAGGGGCAGAGGGGCAGAGGGGCAGGGGGCAGAGGGGCAGAGGGGCAGAGGGCCAGAGGGCCAGAGGGCCAGAGGGGCAGGGGGCAGAGGGCCAGAGGGGCAGAGGGACAGAGGGGCAGAGGGACAGAGGGACAGAGGGGCAGAGGGGCAGAGGAGGAGAGGGGTATAGGGGCAGAGGGGAAGAGGGGCAGACAGGAAGAGGGGCAGAAGGGCAGAGGGGCAGAGAGGCAGAGGGGCAGAGGGGCTGAGGGCAGAGGGGCAGAGGGGCAGAGGGACAGAGGGGCAGGGGGCAGAGGGGCAGAGGGGCAGAGTGCCAGAGGGGCAGAGGGCCAGAGGGCCAGAGGGCCAGAGGGGCAGAGGGGCAGAGGGGCAGAGGGGCAGAGGGACAGAGGGGCAGAGGGGCAGAGGAGGAGAGGGGTATAGGGGCAGAGGGGAAGAGGGGAAGAGGGGCAGACGGGAAGAGGGCCAGAAGGGCAGAGGGGCAGAGGCAAGGATCCCCAAAGAATACTGACAATCTTTCTTGTAGCATCAACCAGGTAGCTATATATAGGTTCAGTAAGAGAATCTGTTTCAAAGATTAAGGTGAAAAGTGGATGAGCAAGTATCTGACACTGACTTCTGGCTTCCACATGAACATGTATATTTGTATGCACACCCTCACACATGTGCATAGATACACAAACACACAAGCATACAAAAACATGGAAGAAAAAATGCCACATTAATTAATGTGATAATCCAGTCTACTATATACAAGGAAGAGCTATTAGCATTTGATGATGGATAGACAAATGGTGTCCAAGAAAAGGGTGTCTCAGGCAGTAGAGTATAACAGTCCCAGTAGTTACAATATGTTCTTTTACCACTCAATCGACATTTCAAGATTGTCTTATTCATTTATTTCTCTCTATATCCCCTTCTTGGTTCTCACAAAAATTGAAAATATCTTTGAACTGTTATGCAAGAGTAGATGATATAACATTCTGGAAAGACAGCTGAATTGGGTTTTCTGAGGACTAGGAAGCCTAAATTTCCAAGTCATGCCAATCTATTGTATACATTTTACAGAAGAAGAAACAGGTTTAGAAAGATTTAAAAATATGTCTAAGTCCCTGGAAATGATAAACGTCAGGGTTTTAAGTAGAGGGAAATGGGTAGGGTAAAAACTGCTGCAGGTTCATCAGGGTTGACAATGAAAAGCTCACGGTCTATCCATCCTGGGCTTGTGTTCCTTCTGCCTCGGAGTGTGACTGATAACCTTGTCTAGCCACAGCTGGTCCTGATACGCCAAGACATTCATACCCTGAGCAGAAATAACTGCTTTTCCTTCTTCACAGCATCATGATGACTAGAGAAATGCTCCATCCAGTAAAGCATATCGAGCACCCTTAAAAAGTAGGTATAGCTGGGTGGTGGTGGCACATGCCTTTCTTCCCAGCACTGAGGAGGCAAAGGCAGGCAGATCTCTGTGAGTTTAAGGCCAGCCTGGTCTACAAATCAAGGTCCAGGACAGCTTGATGGCCAGCCAGCCCAGCTGACTTAGAGAACCTAAGGCCATTGAGATACCTTATGCCAAAACTCAAGGTAGAAGGGCTGGAGATATGGAGGCTCAGCAGTTAAGAGCTACTAACTACTTCTGCAGAGACCCAGTTTCAAGTCTCAGAACCCTCATGGTGGCTCACTGCCACCTGCAACTCCAGTTCAAGAGGATCTGATGCCCTCTTCTGTAGGTACCAGGCATGCATGCAGTGTGCAAACATACATGCAGGCAAAATGTTCATACATATAAAGTAAAAATAATTAAAAAATCAAGGTGTAGAGTGGCTGAGGAAGACACTTGGGATTGACCTCTGTCCTCCACAAGCATGCACATACATGTGCCTGTTTCTCCCACACATACACATAGAACACACACATGTCCAAACTATGAAATCAGTATCTAAGTTCAAGTGGTCCAGTGGAAAGTGTAAATTAGTAAACCTACTTAATAAATTTTGCTGTGGTTCTCCAAAGGGAGTCATATGGAATTATCATGTAACTCAGAAATGTCACCTCCAATGTACACATAAGAGAATCGAGAACAAAGAATCATGATAATGGTCTATTCTCAAATATGCATAGCATAATTATTTCACATTAATTCGCACTGAGAGTAACACAAATATGAAGGAAATTGTACTTCCAAAACTTCCCCTGGTGATCTTTATTCCATTAAAATTGCTGTTCTACTATTTCTCTAAAGAGCTGGGGCTTTCCCATGCCTCAGAATGCAGGAGCAGGGGATTGCATAGGAAACTGTCATATCACAAAGGGAATCAGAGCACTTGCACAAATCCCATGACCTGAATTCAAACCCCAAATCCACAGAAAGGGGAAGAACTGAGTCCACAAAGTTCTCTCAGACTTTGCCACAAGCATTCTGTGGCACATGTGTAACCCTATGTACACATCATACAAACACAACCAATGAATAAATAACACAAAAAAAAAACAAGAAAGTCAAGGTCTGGAGAGATGCATTCATTAGTGCTTTCTGCAAAAGCAGGAGATTCTGAGTTCAGATTCCCAGCATCCACATAAAAAGCTGGGTTCAATGGTACCCGACTGCATTGTCAGAGAAGTAGAGATAGGAGGATCCCTGGAGTGCAATGACAATCCAGCTAACCCAAGTATCGTACTACACATTAAATGAAAATTTTGCCTCAAAATTTTTTTTTCGGACAGTGTTTGAGGAAGGTCCCTGATCTCAAACTCTGCCCTTCACATACACATGCGCATACACACAAACATTCACACACAATTAGACACAGGAAGATATGGATAATAACATTGGAAGGATCAGAGACCAGAATTCACGTATGAGAAGATAAAGGAAGGCTCTGGCTTCTAAAACTATATCTTATCCATCTCCTCTTGTGCTGCACATCTGGGATGAGGCTAGATGGTAGACCTGTGCTTAGAGAGAACCTCAGTGGCCTCTGTGTACAGCCTTCTCCACTGCGGCCTATGCCCAGCCAAATGCTTGAGTCCAGGGTACTAACCAGACCCTGCATGGTGAATCATACTCCCTCTTCCAGCCCAGTCTGTAGTTTGCCTTCAAATACAACCTCATGTGTGGTGAAAATATATTTAAATTAGTATACAAATGAAAGCAAAACAGACCTACTGTTGGCTTGCACCTCAAATGCTCTTGCAAAATATCAAATGTTCATCCCCAGGAATCACCTGACAGAAGCTTTACCTCATTAACACAGTCCCCATGACCAAGACCCAGATCCTAGTTTGTCTCTGACAGCTAGCTGCCTGTGAGAGAATGTAGGGCCATCAGGTGGAGAAGCCTCTGGGTCTCCCTCCACAGGAAGCAGATGTGGAGGAAACTGGCTGGCAACATGGTGGGTCCCTGCCATCTGGGCTCCTGTGAGCAGATGGGACACAGCTGTCCTGGTGGGAGCACAGCTGGCCTCCAGGCTTGGTACTGAGGCTGCCCTTTGCAGATTCTCCACTCAGAGGCTCAGAGCAGCTGACTCTGCCATGAGGACTCAGAGCCAAGTAGGCCTCTGTCTGACTTCTTCCCAGAGGGCTTCCCAGGGAAGGCTCCAGGGGCCTCTGCCAAGTCCTATCTAGTGTTCCTCTAGAAACAGCTGGAGGTTCAGCTCCTGGTTCACCCTTGGCCCTGTTTTTTCTGCTGACACTTTGCCTATGATCCTGTCACTCTGTCTCTTGGGGTGATCTTCACCTGTGGAAAGGATTGAAAAGCACTGTTTCTAGGCTCACATTGTCCTTTGAGAAAATGCTCCTCTAGCTTGGGTATTCCTAAATTGAAGGTCCCTCATTGGTCCCTGTGTTCTGCAGCAGTGATTTGCATCTCTGTTTATTCATTAGAATCATGTATATATATATGACCCGGGTGGTGGTGGTTCATGCCTTTAATCCCAGCACTTGGGAGGCAGAGCCAGGTGGATCTCTGTGAGTTCAAGGCCAGCCTGGTCTACAGAGTGAGAGCCAGGACAGGCACCAAAGCTGCACAGAGAAACCTTGTCTCGAAAAAACATATATATATATATATATATATATATATATATATATATATATATATATATATATCTGTGTGTGTGTGTGTGTGTGTGTGTGTGTGTGTGTGTGTATAATATGTGTGTGGTAGGGATGGGGAGGAAGGGAGGCAGGGAGAGATAAGTCCATTTGTTCCTATGTGAGGTCGTGAAGCACCTGTCAGCGATATTGAGGCACCACATTATGCATGGAGAGTCAGAGGACAACCTCTGGGTATTGGTTGTCATGAGAAAGGGATTGAGACTCAGCGTGTCAGCAGGGTCAGCTGGCCCCCAAGGTTTTACAAATTCTCCTGTCTCCACCTTCTACCCCAAATAGGCACCCTGGGATTATAAATGCTTGTGTCACTGCCTTTTAGCTTCTAGCTGGGTTTGGGGCATTGTCGGGCATGAACTGTAGGGATTCTGCCCACTGAACTAACTCCTCAGCCCCATCCAAATCATGGGGGTTTTATTGTTGTTTGTTTGTTTTAGTACAAATGCCCAAATTCCCTTCATGGAGATTCTGAGGAAGTTGATTTGTGTAAAATATTCTTCAGAGCCCTGTTTGGAAGGCTCTTGCTGAACCCTCCTAGCCTGGCAGCTGAGGCCTTGGGGACTGGTTTCTCTCCACCTGCTTTGACTGGCATCCCTTGTCCATCTCTCTTTCGTTTGTCTCTTTCTGTTTTCCATTATCTATTTCTTTGTTATCTGGGCAGCTCTCTGTCTCCTACAATATTTGCTCACTGGACTGAACGCCATCTCTTACCTGCTCTGTGAGACATTCTTAGACTTCGCGTAGGGAGTTAGTAATGCCTTTTTCTCCCCTGCCTCCCATCACTGTCTCCCCTAGAGCTGCAAGTTTTCAACTGTTTGTGGTTGGGTTGATTTTGTCTTTGATTTTTATTAGCATATATTAACTGTGTAACTGGTATCATTAACAACATTTCATACACATGTATAATATATTTTGATCAGTCACCCCATTACACTCTCACTCTCTTTCCTGACCCCCTCCCCACTAGTTTTGGTCCCCTCCCCTTCCAAATTGGTTCTTTTTCTACTTTCATGGCTTTGCTTTTAATAACCAATGAGGTTCATTAGTGTTGTTTACAGGAGCATGGGTGGGGAGTTACAGATACTGAGGTACCTTAATAGTGGCTACGCTACTGAAGGAAGGGCCTCTTATCCAGCAACCATTAACTGGGTAGAAATCATTGTGGGTTGAATTGTCACAAGCTCCTCACACTGCCTGACAGGGTGTTTGTGGGTCAAACCTTGTGTAGGTCTTATACAAGCAATCATACCTCCTGTGAATTCAAGAGTGCAAACAGCCATGCTATGCCCAGAGTCAGTCTAGGTGTCCATTGGCTGGGTTATTAATTTCATTGTCTTCCTCATTGGCCTAAAGTCAAAGGATAGTGTTTTAATCCTTCCAACAATTGCCCCTGTGGCTCATTCCAAAATACAAAGGCATATGATGTTAGCATTTGTACTTTCCCACCCCCGGGGTGTTTTGGACTCATGGTTTTGTCCATTAGTGTTGGCTCATATGGTGCCCAGCCACTTGAGCATACAGCTATATTAGTGGTTTCAACCCCTAGAGACATCTTCAAGTACAGTCAGTGCTCCCCTTTTGCAGATGGGGAAACTGAGGCAATCAGAAGGAAAGCAGCTTGGTGTACAGCCAGGCACACTGAAGATGGTTTGAGCAATGAGCATGTATCAGTTCTGTTATTGATGCCTGAGCAGTCAATAGAGCCGTTTCCCTCAGTGTTCAGTGGGCCATAATCGAACAGTAGTCTCCATAGATGGAAAAATTTTGAAAGGAAATAACCGGCCCTTCATGATTAATTCCTAATGCAGCTTCCTCAGGAAGGTAGGTCAGTGTCGCAGTGCAGCTGAAAGAGATCTGGGGCAAAGGATCAGGACGAGTTGCTTTTAATAAGCAAACTCTTGGCCTGCCAAATGCTCTGGGAATTGTCCCCTGATTATGTTTGATCCCTGTAACAGTGATGCCAAACCGGTATGACCATATGTGCAGGTGATGAGCCAGAGATCAGGGAAGGCGGGTGAGTCAGGCAATGTTTTATAATGAACTTAGAAAAAACTGTTGGAGTACAGAAAGACAATTCAGCCAGTAGAGGTGTTTGACACTGAGCCTGAGCATTTGAGTTCTATTCCTGGGATCCAAGTAGTGGAAGGAGAGATTCAATTCACACAAATTGTTCTTTGACCTCTACATGTGCGCATATACACCCATCCTCACACGCACACATACAGTGAACTAAATATATTAAAATTTCTACAGTTGGTGTTCAATTAATCTGATCCTGACTTCAGTGGAAAACTCTTTCTACCTTACAATGGGACTGATCTTGTCCACTTCAGTAATCTGACATGAAAGTGGAAGCAAGCATGTCTGAAGAATGAGACAGTGTGGGGCATGGTGAAGGCTAGGAGGATATTTTGAAGAGGATATGATCAAAGCATATTACATTCTTAAATGAAACTGCCCTTGTGTAGTGGTGATGATTAATGTTAATTGCTACCTTGATGGGATCTAGACTCATCTAGGAGCAAGCCTTCAGACACACTCAACATGGATTACAGAAATTAAGGTTAGACTGAGAATATGTGTGAGGAACTCCCTGGATTATAGTAGTTGATATAGGAGGACTCATCTTAATGGTAGGCAGGACCATTCTCTGGGCTGGGCATCTGATCCTAGACTGTGTACAGTGGAGAAGGCAAGCTGAGCAGCAGCATGCATTCATCCCATCCTTTTATCTTTCCTAATTTTGAGTGTGATGTAACTAGCTGCTTCTGCTGATTGACTTCCCTGCTACCATGGACTGTATCCTTGAACTGTGAGATGAAATAAATTCTTTGAGTTAATTCTGTCAGGGTATTTTATCACAGCAATAGGAAAAGAAACTAAGACAATTACCCTATGTAGCTGAAAGTTTTTCTGTGTCCCATCTGGCCTGCAGTCAGGACAAATCTCTCTCATCCAATGGTCTTGCAGCCACTTAGACCCAAATAAACATACACAGGCTAATATTATTTTTAAACTATGGCCACAGCAGGCTGTAGCTAGAGTTTTCTTGCCTGGCCCATGGTAAGAGCAAATCTCTCTCACCTGCCAGTCCCATAGCTGCTCAGACCCGACCAAGTAAACACAGAGACTTATATTGGTTACAAACTGTATGGCCGTGACAGGCTTCTTGCTAACTGTTCTTACAGCTTAAATTAATCCATTTCTATAAATCTATACCTTGCCACATGGCTCGTGGCTTACCGGCATCTTCACATGCTGTTTGTCATCGTGGCGGCTGGCAGTGTCTCTCTGACTCAGCCTTCCACTTCCTAGCTCTATTCTCCTCCTTGTCCTGCCTATTCTTCCTGCCTAGCCACTGGCCAATCAGTGATTTATTTATTGACCAATCAGAGCAACACATTTGTCATACAGAACATCCCACAGCAGCAGGCTTCTTGTTATCTAGTTCTTATATCTTAATTTAACCCATTTTTATAAATCTATACTTTGCCATGTGGCTCATGGGTTACCCGTACCTTTACATCTTCCTTTCCATCTCGTCTTCTGGCAGCAGCTAGCAGCGTCTCCCCTGCTCTGTCTTCTTTCTTCCTCTCTCTCTCTTTAGAATGTCCTGCCTAACACTATTTTGCCTCACCATTGGCCAAACAGCTTTATTTATCAACCAATCAGAGCAGCACATTTTCACAGCATATAGAATGACATTCCCCCATCAACCCTGTATAATTAAATAATTTACCAGAGCCAGTAAAGCCCAGGGGTAGAGAGCTTGCATAGGATATGCTAGGTCTTGGTATTGATTTTTGGAACCATCAGTTAAAGCAAAACAAAAACCAATTGTATCTGGGGATGTAATTGCTGGTATCATTTTGAGGGGTTTTAAGAGTTTTTCTTTTTTTTCTTCAGCTTTTACCTCTGCAGTCACTCATCACCATCCTAATTAATATATAGCATGCCTTTATTTGGCACAGATGCCCTACATATTTGGGTTTGTCCCCTTTGTTTCATAGCCTAAATTGTCAGAAATGGCTCAGGAAAAGAGACTACGCAATAAGGCTGAGGAGAGAGCTGACCCTCGTGAACCAGCCCTTCCTGTTTCTTTTGCAGGCAGTGACTTGAATGACGGCCTGTGGCACTCGGTCAGCATCAATGCCAGGAGAAACCGTGTCACCCTCACACTGGATAATGATGCTGCTTCCCCGGCTGCAGACACCTCCCAGCTGCAAATTTACTCTGGAAATAGTTACTACTTTGGAGGTAAATTCTCTAGCCTTCCAGACTTCAAATAAAATGACAGGGGAATTATTCCACCATGTGCTTTATCCAATACACAGTCCTACTCATAGCCCTGCATGCATACATACTTGCACACAAGCTTCAAACAGTGAGAAACCATTACCTCAGACTACTGTGCAAATGTAAGCTATCTAGGACAGTGTTGAGGACAGAAGGAACTGAGTCCATAAGAGCTGGGTTACGTAACTCATCAAAGGAGATTCTTGTAGCCATGCCAAGCTCCTTGGTCACACTGGAAAGGATAAAACTCAGCTGAAAACTTAGTGAAAAGGATCTGAGTGTCAGCAAGTACCTGCAAGGGGGGAAACTCAAGTGGGAGGCACCACCAGCCTGCTCAGCCATCTAGGTCGGTCCACTGCCACCTTACTTGTGAGCCTCATCTCCGCTGTTCCATGTCTTGGAGATCACCCACACCCGTGGACGGAGCCAGAGCAAAGGGGACAGGAGCTAGGGCTCCACAGGGGAGCCATTGCTCTTTCTGAATGGCTGCTCGTTCTGGTGTTTCCTGAACCCTTGCAACACTTGTGACACAAACAAATCAGACGGGTGGACAAAGCTTATATGGCATTTTACCGTTTTTAAAAATACACCCATGTTGAGTGTTTTTCAATTCTTATTTATTCTTCTCTCACACAATACATGCCATGCATTGTTTAGTGTTATAACTGTATCTTTTATTAAAAGAGATAGTGCCTGTTTCTGTAGTCATGGTCTGTCTTACAGAAGCCACACCTAAAGGGAACTTAGTCTTCATGGCCTTCTGACCTCAAGCTCTTAAGATACAGTCCTTGGACTCACTTTCCTAGAACACAGACAACAAATTTAAGATTTGCTGGAAGATAGAAGCAAGAGCAGATTCCAGGCTTAATGAAGCTTAGTGGTGGAGGACTTGCTCTGCATGTAAAAGGCACTGGGCTCCATGCATAACACCACATGCACATCCAAACCCCATGCACACTCTCCACACTCAGCACTATATACACACCCAAACCCCATGTACACTCTCCAGAGCCAGCACCACATGCACACCCAAATCCCATGCATACTCTCCACATCCAGCACCACATGCACACCCAAACCCCATGCTCACTCTACACACAGAGCACCACATGTATACCCGAACCCCATGCACACTCCCCACACAAAGCACCACAGACACACCCAACCCAACCCTCCCCCATACCCTCCCCTACACAGTGTAGAGAATGGCACAAACTGGTTCAGATCTTGTCAATGTGAACATGAAATGACCCTGCCCTAGAGCTGACAGTTCCTTCCCATGAGGTAACTGAAGACAAGCACTGAAAAATAGCATTCACTGAAGAGATGGCAAGATGTCTTCCTGGGAAAAGGTGCTTGTTGCTCAAACCTGAGGATTTGTGTTCTATCCTTAGAACCTGCAGAGTGGGCTCCATAAATCTCTCTTCTGAATTCCACACATGCATGGCTGCACATGCTTGCCTGCACTCTCTTTTGCTCATGCATAGTAATAAAAATAATAATAGCAATAAAACATACACAGTAGTTCCCCGGAGTCTTTCACAAACTAATCATACACTCGACACTGAGCTACACCCCAAACCCTGTAGTCTCTTAGCTCCAAAATCTACAAATCATCCCTTTCTTTCCAAGAAATATATGGAAGGCTTGAAACACCAAAGGGTCTTTGCACAGGTACAGAAATCATATGTAGGGTCTCCTTGGAAGGAAGCAATGTGGAACAAGATCAGTGAGGTTGGATTTTAGCATGAGGAAATGCCACTGTCCTTCACCTACAAATCACCACTACATCCCCAAAAGTAGCATATACTTTTAGGTGATAATATTTCCATGTGATAGATAATAAGGCTGCTGTTTGTTGAAATAAAAAAAAGTCTGTAGGTTGGAGAGATAGCTTAGTCATAAAGCACTTGCTGGTAAGCATAGGACCTGTATTTGGATGCCTAGAGCCCCCGGAAAGCCAGCCTCTGTAGCACATGTCTAACCTTCAGGCAACTACGCCAGTTAACCTGCTGTACACAGTAGCAAAGAGAAGACACATTCTCAGACAAGGTAGAAAGCACCAACACCCGTAGTTGTCCTGTGATATACATGCATGGGCTGTGGCATTTGTGCACCCATACTCATATACATTGTCACTCAAAGGTTAATGAAATCATAATAATCTGTAGACAGCTATAGAGACAGCGCATATATGGAGAAGATTCAAATCTGTGTTCACTGCAGCCCCCTAGTGAAAGCAAATGAATGAGAACAAATGCAGAGCAATGGCTTCAACTCCAAGCTGTGCATTCTATATCACATACTATATTTTAGCAATGAAGAAAGACTGATGGTCAGGAATTTATTTGCAGGCAAAATGGCTTTGAATAATCATGTTAATAATAATCACCTGAAATATCACAGAAGTAAAATGGCTCTCCTCGCCGAGCTAGAATATTGCTAAATTCTGGGTGTGTTTCCAGGGGTGCTAGAGTTAGAATGTGAAGATTTATCTATGATTTGAACAGTGTTTAAACAAACCCTCACACACAGACTGTAAACTTAAAGAAGGTGAAAAACGAGCTTCAGCAATAATAGTCAACTTCCATAAATTCTCTCTACAGCTTCAATTAGAAGTTGTAGCATCTCTTCATTTTATCGTGTGCCTGTGAGCTGTTAACCAGCTGCTGGGCTTCAGCCCCGCAGTGACTGTCTATTAGAGATGGCTGAAATAATTCCCTATTATTTATGGCTTATTGTCGTGTTTTCAAGCTCACATTCCCATATGCTCTGAACCTATTAAAACCACCGAGATGGAGTTTGTAAGAGCACACATACTCATCAACCTCCTTGGTCTTCACCTGTCTTAATGAGGAGTAGGCTGTCCTGGCTGCAGGTGATGCTAAACAGGGACAAAGCGTTTTTATCTCTAAAAGAACACTCTTTAAACAGTGTGGTGTTAACCTTTCGCATGTGCTATTACAGCCTATAACCATGTGCACTTAAGACTGCAGTTCTCTTAATGTCTGGATTCGCTTTGCACAGCATGTCAAAAATCCTGCTTGGCTTCTGAGAGTACCTTTCTCGTGAACTAAGCCTGTTAATGTTCCACAATTAGCCAGACAATTACTCTGCTGCCATCCTTAGCAGAGCATGATTTCCTTAGAAAGTGTAATTCAGAATTGCATTGTGAATTTAGATGTGTGTTTCGAGACAGAGCCAACATTTCCAAGCACTTACAATATTCGAAGGATGTCATTCAAAAGAAAGATGAATAGGTTTCCAGCAGGAAAAAAAAAGTGTGTGTGTGTGTGTGTGTGTGTGTGTGTGTGTGTGTGTGTGTGTGTGTGAAGAGAGAGAGAGAGAGAAAGAGAGAGAGAGAGAGAGAGAGAGAGAGAGAGAGAGAGAGGAGAGAGAGACTCAATTGGTAAAATGCTTTCCATGCAAGCATGAGAGTCTGAGTTTGGATTCTCAGTACCTATAAAATACTGGACATGTCATGAAACACCTTGAATTCCAGTGCTGAGATAAACAGGCTCCTGATGCTCTCCAATAACCCAGTCTACCTCAACCAGCAAGCTCCAGGTTGGGTGAAGGGACAGTGTCATAAAAAGTAAAGAGTGAATGCAGATCCCTGGAGCTCATGACCAGTCCATCTATGTACATTGGTTCACAAAGAGACCTTATCTCAAAGAATAAAATGGAAAGTGGTAGAAAAAGATATACTGATATCAACCTCTGGCTTCTACATGTGCCCACATAAAGCACTGCATCTGCAGGCAAACACACACACACACACACACACACACACACACGCATGCACACGCACACAACACACAACACACACACACACACAAACACATGATGAGAGTTAAGGTAAAAGTTATACCAATGATATTCCTTATGGTAGTTTTTTTTTTCCTTTCTAGTGACTGAATATACCCATTTTACATAATTTCTGCCCCTTCTCCTGAACTAGGATTTACAACAAAAGTGTGTCGTGTTGTGAATAAAAAAGTGCCCAAATAATTAGACCTCAAGGTCTTCCATCAATAGGTTGCCAAAGCAATGACAGATCATTTCAGTGTTCTTCATCTTTTTTCTCTGTCCCACAGGGTGCCCAGACAATCTCACCGATTCCCAATGCTTAAATCCCATTAAGGCTTTCCAAGGCTGCATGAGGCTCATCTTTATTGATAACCAGCCCAAGGACCTCATTTCAGTTCAGCAAGGTTCCCTGGGGAATTTTAGTGATTTACACATTGATCTGTGTAGCATCAAAGACAGGTAATTATTGTCTCGTCTCCTCTGTTTCCCACCCCTTCCCGTTCTCACTGTTCTTTATATGAGTTTCTTAAAGCAAAATTCTAATCCGCTGACATTAGACACATTAGACATAATTGAGTCGCCCAATGGAAAATATTTCTGAAAGGATTTCAGGCCCAGAGAAAAACGGTTTAAATTAGTTGAGTCTCTCTTCGTGTTGACTTGAAGTAAATGGGATATGCAAATTAAATCAAAATACAAATTTGTGAAAGGATTAAAATTTTATGCATAAACAACATTTGATTACTTTCAAGTTAAGAGTAAAGCGTAAAGGAGGGAGGAAGTACTTCTCCCCTAAACCATTTCCTTCTTTGCCTGCTGTGGGTATCCTTCTTATAACGGCACAAAGCTTCAGGAAATCTCCACTAAGGGTTTGGCTGTGTTCAACATGGATGACCTCAGTTCTTCAGTTGGGAATGGCTGGTCCTAGCTGCCAGCAACCCCACCCACTGTTTCTTTAGTTCCAAAGAGACCAGATAGTAAGCTAGCAAGAATCAGTTCTTTTATTTTGCAATGCAGAAATCTAGCATGACACTCAGTGTCCAGGTGTATCTCTCCTGGGATTTGGCTCCTCTTACTTTGGAAATTTCTAGATAAAGTCAGAAAACCAAAGAGAATGGACAATGAATTTCAGCAGGATTTTGCCATATTCTTTGTTTACCTACTTGCTTCATTTTTCTAATTCTGCTTACCCCTTGAAGATATCAATGTGCCAGTGGGTAAATATGATTTGTTAAGTGTTTACATATGTGCTTGTATTAGAAGTCCTTGGTTACATTAATTAGTTGTTGCCATAATCTTAAATATACCTATTTGTGAAACATGTGGTACCAGTAAGGACACATGGTACCAGCAAGTTGGTACCACTGTGAGACTAAGGAATGAGACTGAGTAAGTTTGGGAAGGTGATTGCATTACATCTTAAAGGATAAGGAGAAATCATGTTTGACAAAGGTGAGGGTAGCCAGAAGCTGGGAGGAGACAGTGCCACAGAACTGCATAGAAACAACATGGCTCACAAGTGTCATCAGTTCAAAATGCTTTTGATTTTGCATTTAAAATCTCTCGTACTAGGATGCATTTTATAACTAATAGCTATGATAATTTCCTTGATAATACTTATTTCCTGCATAGCAAGTAACTGATGGCTTGTCTCGCCATTTACCATATCTTAGGTTCAGTTGCTATAGTTCAGCTCATAGGTCATGCAGGGAAGGCACATGGCTTCCATACAGCTGGGGATGTGAACCTGGAATCATCAGAAAGGGGGCTTTGTGCTTGCAGAATTTGATTCCACGCTCTGTGTAAGAACTAAGAAAGAACACCATCAGATTTGGTAGATAGAAACATGAGTTTGGAAAATGTAGGGCAGAGTTAAGGGAGTTTGGGAGGTGAGTATCCCAGTCCAGGAGAGAAATGATGAAAAGTATCAGGTGCCTTTCCTGGGAAACATGGGAAATCAGCCATACAGAACATGATCTCTGCTAATGCTGGAAATGACTGCTGTAACTAGATGGAACATAACACACATTTCTGATAATAAATACCATTTCACATGGGATCACCAATACAACACACTGACTTCGTCTTCTTTTTTTTTTTTCCACACTGACTTCTTGATCTTTGTGCCTTTTTTTTTCCACTTGACCAGCTGTGAAAGTGGATAATAAAATGTGTGCTTCATTAAAATGTGCTAATTTAGAAATCTCCAAATCAAAACTATTACAGGGAACGGCTACCACCTCAAGTCTATATTCCTGGCAAGGGAGAAGCTTCCAAATCCATCAGCTGGTGCAGTATTTTATGTACTGCAGATCAATAGAGAGACATTTGTCAATTGGGATCTCTTTGATACCTTAATATACAATCAAGGAAGCTCTCATTATTTTTGATTACATGGAAGTCATTGCCATCTACCCTGCATCATTACCTCTGTATAATTGTAGTCTTGAGTAATTATATTACATACAATTGTGGTCTGGTTAATTGTGTAATGAGGAATGTGTTTCGTTTAGTGGGCAAATGGCATGTTTCTGTTGATTTGCAGTTACTTTCTCTAACAAAATGGAAAACTGTGGCCAAAGCTTTGTTTGGTCTCCTACTGATCTAATTTACATTTGTTTGACATCTGTGATGGGCGAGAAGGGTTACAAAGGCAGGTGTTTCCTGAGTTTTGTGTTTTCTTTTCTTTTTTATAATAAAGATAAATGCCATAAAAGTGCATGTAAACAAGGACCAACAATAAATGTGTAAAATAAAGAGGCTAGAGGCCAGAGGTCAGAGGTCAAGCAAGGAGAGAAAAGCAGACACAGGGGAGCCTCTGAGGCTTCCTAGCCAGCTGCGACAGTGAGGTTTCCTGTTCATGAAAAACCCCTCTACCGTTTTTTCTTTTCTTTTCTTTTTTCTTTTCTTTTCTTTTCTTTTCTTTTCTTTTCTTTTCTTTTCTTTTCTTTTCTTTTCTTTTCTTTTTTAACCATCGGGAGATGCAGTTTATTTACACCAGCAGCCATGGGGGCAGAGAGAATACACAGCGCTTACATAGTTAGCTACCTGTACAGGATGGATTACATATGCAAAAATAAAAATCTCAAGACCGCAGGACAGCGTGACCCCACCCCCCCCATCCCCCAATGACCCCAGCATGCTGTAATGCCAGGCAGGTGGCCCCTGGGCATTCAGGGTCGGGGGAGTGATGCATGGAAGGAAAAGCCACTGGCCATGGAAATTAGTACAGAACCCCATCACACACACACACACACACACACACACACACACACACACACACACACCCTCCAACACGTGATAGGATAGAGGGTGGACAACACCTAGCCAGGGTGGGGGGATGGGCATTGAACCCCACACAGCCTGCTGTTAGAGGGAGTCGGGAGTTCCTAGCCCCCTTCAACAAAGAGGTGTGGGGAGGCAGATACTCCCCAGAAGGAGGGGGTTTGTTCCCTCAGGGTCCCTGCTGCACCAAGCCCATCTCTTACCCAGGCTGGGCAGGCAGGCGGCTCTGCCCTGAGAGTGAGCCAAAGAACAATAGGGAAGTGTTTTGTGGACAAACCAGTCCGCAAACTACCCCCTCCAACCAGAGGAGAAGGGAGAGGTGGGAGAGCAGAGTGAGCTGGCCTGAGCTGCAGCTACTTTGCCTGGGCCAGCGTCCCCTGACCTTCAGCAGGCTCCCAAGCCTGTGCTTGGAGGCAGCCTAGAAGCTTCTTCCCCTTCTAGTTTCCTCTCAAGAGAGAAGGCTGTAGAGGGCCAAGGACAGAGGAGCCCAGGCCCCAGGATTTAAACTAACTCCTGCCAAAACTGGTTTGACTTTTTAAAAAATAATCACAATGCTTGGGTTAAAAATCGGTTTGTAACCAGGCATCAGCCACAATCAGAACCACCCCAGGGGGAGACTGGGGTTCCAGACAGGGTACTGCAACCCTAACTCTGTTGTTCCCTTAACCTTCTAGGGTTCCTAACCCAAATCAGTCTAACCAGTCCTGGGTACTAGCTACCCAATGTGGGAGGGGCTTCTCCTGGGAAGCGAGGGGACATGTATAGCAAAGGCCGGAAAACTTGGCTCAGGGTCAACCTTGTTCCTGTCAGCCAGCTGTACTCCAGCCCGTGTTCACATCCTCCCGCTCAGTTCCAAGGCATACATACCACTTACTTGGCAGGTGGGACAGTACATCTCTTCAGGATGTAAGCCAGATAGGTGGGTGCCCTGGCATGAGAGTCCCACAGAGGGGCAACAGTACCCATCCAACCTCCACTGACAACCTGCGTCCATTCTATTTTTGATATGTTAACCCATGTGATCTGTTAGCCAGCTGGTACTAACTTGCCTGCTAGGGATAGCAGGGGTGGGGGATGCTCTGGCTGTGGTTTCCCAGCAGTTTCCCAAGGGGCACTGAGTGTCTCTTCTGGGACCTCAGACACTGAGACCTCTAACCTTGCCTTCTGTGTGTTTTTCTTCCTTCACAGTGAAATGGGGCCCACCTACACATCCAGGATTTTATTTCCTTGTTCCTCACTGTGCCTCTTACATATTTAAATGTCTTAGTGCTGGTCATTTTGGGGGAAGTCAGATATGGGAAGGCCATGGCAGTCTTCAAGAAAAAAAAGCACACATTTTCCAAAATCTTAAGTAGCTCCTCCGTGGAATTTTACAGGCCCTTTGAAATTGTGCTTGCAAACTGGTAGGTTCTGATTCTTTCCAGTTGTTTAAAATCAGCATTTGAAACATTGTTTTATGGCTGGAGAGATGTAGCTAAGAGTACTTGCTTCACAAGCATGCATCCTGAGTTCAGATCCCAGCACCCATATAACAAGCTATGGGTGGTGACACATGACCACTGTAACCCTCATGCTGTGGGAGGTAGAGCTGGGAGGTTCCTGGTGCTTGCTGGCTGCCGGCCTAGTTAGGGAAAAACAGCAAAAACAACATAATTACCACAAGCACCAGGTTTAAGATAGGAGCCTGCCTCAAGAGATTAAGGTGGAGAATGATAGAGGATGATGCCTGACACCCTCCTCCTGCCTCCACACTTGTGCACAGGCATGTATATGTGCACATACATACACATAATACACACATACACACACACACAAACAATGTTCATAAACCTTTATTAAGACTGACAGACACTGATTTTTATTCAGCTTTCTGGAATGCTAGGAAAATTTTGGATGTCACAAGTCCCATTCCCTGTGGACTGCCCTCACACAGCAATGCAACTGGAGGAGGCTCTTGAATATCACCCAGTCCCAGTCCCAAACACACAGAAATGAACATAACATGGAGGGTGCAATATCAATTATGGAAACAGGGGATATTGCCCTGGTCTCTGCGATTGTATCCTAAGGAGATTTCTTTCTATTCCCTTTGAAAATGCAAACCATTTGCCTTTTCCACAGGGTGGGTCACACACAAACCAGTGTTGTATTCAGTTTCCTACAGCCAAATATGTTAGAAAACACAGTTTTCCCCTCCATATCTGGTTCTTTTTCTCCTAGCACATTTTCCACTAAGAAAAGCATGTGTCTCGCTCTCTGGTCAAGATTCTCAGCTTCTCAGCTTGAGCATGGGGAACTACAAACACAGAGGATGAGAAAACATTGTGTTGGATAATCTCCACACACAGACTCTTGATACAGCCCACCCCATGTGTGGGTGTGTGTTAAAAACAGTGGTAATATAAAAAGATTGCTTTGCTGGGTAATACATGTGTCTGAGTGCTTATCTAAAACTGAAAGCTTTTATATCAGGTGCCAGGAAAGCCATGGTAAGGGCAATGCCCACACAATCTGAGCTCTTTTCTCTAAGTGAGAAATGCTACAATATGGTATTCTCCCTTCATGCGTGAAATGGGGCCAAAATCAGAACAGGCGCATCTCTGCTGGTTTTTTTTTTTTTTTTCCCAATCCTTGTTAGCACTGTTTCATGGAGGAAAAGGAAAGGTTGTATTTTATGTAATTATTGAATAAGCATTCTTTAAATATTATTTCATTTGACTCTCTCCACAGTCCTAGAAAACACAAGTCGTTCTTCAAGTGTGGCCCATGCACAATATCACAGTGCACAGTGCAACTTATTAGAAAGGAAATGTCTAGAGCTAGGAGATAGTTCCACACTTAGAGCCCTTGCTGCTCTGGGAGGGGACTAAGTTTGATTCCCAGCACCCATATTGGTGGCTCACAGCTACTTGTACCTCTGGCTCCAGGAGACCTGACTTCTTCTTCTGGCCTCCATGGATGTCTGCACTCCCATGCAGTCCTACACAAATATATACATATAGTTAAAACAAAATAAAACAAAACAAAATAAATCTTAAAGGAGTTATTTAGTCCAGAATGGGGTAGGAAGGAACACATGCCTGAAATTTTAAGAAATTCTCCTGGTGATTCTTAGGGACACTCACATTTGAGATCTGTGGGGTTGTCACCAATGTCCAGAGAAGTTCACCAACTGATTGTTCAAGGTTGCATGTTTAATGATCACAGGAGCCAGATTCAACCCCAGTGTTTGCCAATTCCCGAGTTTATGGACGTGTGCAGGAACTGTTGCTAAAGTTCCGAAGAAGAGAAAGCGCTTGGGTGGCCTGAGCAAGTAGAGGAGGGTGCCACCAAGGAAAGAGGAACTGAGGAGTGGGCTGGGTTTAGGGAGGTCAAGGAGCAGAGCCCAGGCACATGTTGTGGATGGCATAGTGTAGGACTGAGAATATGGGGAGTAGTGAGCATCTGTTTGCATGATCAGAAGGCTGCACCTGTTAACAGCAGTGCCTAGCAATGAATGGAAGTCAAGACCCAAGGAACTTGCCAGAACAACAAAAAGTCTGCAATCTAACTAAGAGTCAAATTAGTAGTTTATCTTTAAATAATACTTGCTATGAGCCAGGGCAAGTGTGTGTGAGTGTGAGTGAGTGAGTGAGTGTGTGTGTGTGTGTGTGTGTGTGTGTGTGTGTGTGATACTAACAGTAGGGACCATCATTATTTTCTATATTTTCTAATAAAGAATTTGAGATGCTAAGTAACCTTCCCAAGGCCTTAGAGCCAACATGTAGCAGAAAGAGGCTATGCATCAACAAATCTGCTTGGAGAGAATCAGGCTGTTTCTCCACAGTGCTCCCTCTAACATGCAGAGACCAGAATCTCCAAATTCTTTGGCAGGACTGTGAAGCAGAAAGTGATGAGTTTCTATGTTGGGAAGAACTCACACATTGTAGTAGCTGGAAAGACCATTTAGTTGGTAACGTGCTTGCTGCCAAAGCATGTGGGTTTGGAATGCAGCACCCACAAAAGTCAGTCAGAGTGGTATACTTACAGGCCCAGCATGGGATGGCAGAAACAGGAGGATCCCTGGGATTCTTTGGCCAGGTAGTCTCCCTAAATTAACCAGTTGCAGATTCAGTGAGGAAACTGGCCTTAAAAATACAAATGGTTTGTAGAATGATTGAGGAAGACCGATACCATTGATCTCTGTTCTTCACATGCACCACACAGATGTGCACATGCATCTTCAACCATGCGTGCATGCATGCACTGCAAGAACAGGAGGTATTGTGAAGAACATATTAAGACCCAGAACATACCGAGATCTAAGGTTTCCAGTCAAAATCTTTGGCTTTTCCTAATTCTTGGCCATGGTTACGGAAGGGAAGAACTTCATAATTAGCCTGAATGACCAGATTCTGAGCTACTTCAATATGAACAGTCCATCTAGAACTCCTTCGTAAAAACCATACTGAATCCTCATCTCTTCTTTAAAAGAGCATCCACCCTCACCTCGCACCTCTTTAGACATGAAGGGAGAAATGGGGCTTCTAAGGAACAGGAAACTGGATTTCATTACTGTAAGTTTCCTTTAAGGAGGGCATCTGTGCTCTCTTATCAGCCTGATCTCTCTTGTCAGTTGTTTTTACAAGGAAAGTTGATCAATGTGTTGATAAAGTGTCACTTTCCTCTTGGGCAAAGGAAGGTCACTGTTGTGGTTGGAATGTAAAATGTCCTTCATAGGCATATGTGTTTGATCATGTGGATCCTAGTTGGAGGTGCTGTTTGGGAAGATTGTGGCAACTATTAGGAGAGGGAGCCTTATTGGATGAAGAGGATCACTGGGACTGGGCCTTGATGTTTGATAGCAGAGCCTACTTCCTGTTGCATTCAGCTTCCCTACTATGGAGACAATATGACCAGCTGCTTCCTGTCTTCATGCTTTCTCTGTTTCTGTGGATTGTATCCCCTAGAACTGTGAACCAGAAACAACCTTTCGGCCCTTAAGTTCCTTCCTATCAGATATTTTGTCACGGCAATGAGGAAAGGAACTAAGGGGGACACTGGGTGCTTTTATTCACAGAAAACACAAGCCGCCAACCACACTGGGGGTGGCACTTCCTGCTTTCCCATAAGGCTGTGGTGAGAAGTTTCCCTCACTGACTGACAGTCTGAAATACTAATGCTGAACACAAAGACATAACAATGGCCCAGTGAATTATCGCCAGAGTTTGTTCTTTGGTCTATTGTTTGGAAAGTGAGGCGTGGAACGGCTGTTCAGAGCTTTGAGAAAGGTGCTGTCAAGAGCTGCCTGCACTGCCTTCCTGAGAAATACTAAGAAATGCAGTTTCTGAAACACAGAAGCCAAGGCTGCTTTTGGTACAGATGAAACATGAGAAAAGATGAGTTTACATTCTCAAGTCACTTCTATGAGGCAGAACCATTGCTAAATTAATAATTAGAAAGACAAAAGATTCCTCTGTATTGATCTCTTCCCAAGATCAATACCTCAGTGAGCCTTCATCTGACACCCTGATAAGGGCTCCCCATCTGTTTATCCTGTTAAAGAGGCTCCCTGCTACACAACCAATGTAACATCTAGTTTGTTCCTTATCTCACTGATGTGCACTCTTTGGGCCTGAGAGGGAAAGCGCTGGTCTCAAAGGAAGCACTGATTGCCGTTGTCAGTATCATTAACAGATACAATTAGAAGGAAAAGTAGCTCAACAATTTGAGTTGGTGAGAAAATTGGATCTGGCATCCTCAAAAGGTAGCTGACTACTGCTGCTATAAAAAATAAATTTATAAATTTAACCATTTTTGTTTTAAATTCTGATCTCCTGTAAGAAATTCACAGAACACAAATAAGACCTTGTTCATTTATCTATGACTTGGACTCTTTAAAAAATTTATATAATTAATTGCTGGGCGGTGGTGGTGCACGCCTTTAATCCTAGCACTCGGGAGGCAGAGCCAGGTGGATTTCTGTGAGTTCGAGGCCAGCCTGGGCTACCAAGTGAGTTCCAGGAGAGGCGCAAAGCTACACAGAGAAACCCTGTCTCGAAAAAAAAAATTATATAATTAATTAAGTAATTAAATTTGAGACAGGGTCTCATAGCCCAGCCGGGCTTCAAACCCTCTATATAGCCAAGGATGATCTTCTATTACTCATCCTTCTACCTCCACCTCCCAGGTCCTGATATGATAACTGAGTGCCACCATGCCTAGTCTGAGTAGAACCAAATCAAACCCAGGACTTCATGAACTCTAACCAACCACTCTACCCTCTGAGCCTCATCCCTAGTCCTTAAAATGACATAGGCTTCTGAATGCCTAGCAAATTCATCTGTTGATGTATCATTGTTGCTTATGTGTGGTCACCGTAACTCTAGATTTTCAAATGCCTAAAGGAAGTGCTTGTCTCTCTACTTGTGAGACAGGGAAACTAATATCAGCACACACTGTACACCACCTTACTTTACAATGGAATAAAACTCTAGATATTGAAGTGGTAGGCTCTTTACATTTTGGCCCAAGTTTGCACACAACTAGCCATTTCACTTTTTTTCTAGACAGCTGTCAGTTTTCAGAGAGAGCCTACATACATCTTACAATTAGAAGGTGTTAAAACCAAATGCAGATAGCATTATTCTTTCATGTCTTTTGGACTTTGGACAAGGGTTGATTGAGCACAAGAGATAGAAAGTCCTTCAGGTTCAAATCAAGGGAGACAGCAATGGATTTGGGCTCCAGGGCCAGCAGCATGCCAGGTTTAAAACCTTGAAACATGCAGCAGAGATGGAACATCCTTGAATAATTTACCTACATATATAACCTAGTGTATCTTCTGGACAAGTGATTAATGTTTTTGTTTGAGTAGAGGAACAGCTTTCAAATTTTCCCTAGAGGTTTATCCTCCCTTGAAAAGCATCCTGTCAACAAGGTTTACTAAGTTCTGGCAAAGGTTTCTATCCTAGTACTAGAAAATTCCATAGACTAAGGGGAAGACATTTCAACATTGAGAAATGTGGACAGTCAACCAAAAGCAGGTAGTGACTAGAGAGAAAGGTTAAGTTAGAGAATTTGGGTATCTAAGCACTACAGTCCTAAACTCATTGAATGTCTCTAATATCCAGAACACCATTGACTTCATAATAAGAAAATGTCAGAAGCACCCTTCCACCTGCTTTTGCATACTCTGAAAGAACAAATTTTTGACTAAAATAGACAAAGAGGGAGACTGTCCTTCATTTGACTAACAAAGTCATCCCAGAAATGGCTCTTAAGCAACCTAGGTTTAGAAAGAATTGACCAAATAATCTTAATAAGAATTACAGGGGATGGGGAAATGGCACATTTGGTAACATGTTCAATTTGCAAACATGAAGACTGAGTTCAGTCCTCACATCCATGTAGAACAGCTGGATGTTGTTTTGGGTTGCCCTATCTGGACAGCCCTTGGGGGAGGGGGTGAGAAGGTGTGGCATCAATGACACAGACACCAGGAATCAGGTGAGAAGAAAACAGTGGACTTGTTTATTGGGGATATGAGGCGAACCTATATACCCCCTCCTGATTTCCCGTTGGCAGCTGGAGACTCTCTTAGCTGTGTTGTCTCTTTCTCATTGGCCCCCAGCATTCTGATGGTCATCATCATCAATCACCAGGTGCAGCAGCAGACTCCAAGTTGGCTTAGTGGGAACAGCTGTGGTTTTATCAGGCTAGCTGGATGTACTCCTTCTATGTATCCACCTTTTATTTATTTTCTTTGGCAGCTCAGCAGGTGCTGAGCTTCTATGCTTTGGCCTTGTTGTCCCCGACTCAGAGAACATACAGCACAATGGACTGTGACTGTCTTAGGTTGGTCTGCCAAACAGGTCCTTATTTGTCATTGACTACGAGCCCTCAAGGGATTGCTACTCTGGGAGTCATGCCAGGGTGAAGGGAGCAGTAGTTATGCTGCAGCCTTATGTATTTCCATAAGCCAAGCCTGTATACCCTGATGAGGAGGCCCACGCTCAGGAGACTGTAGCACCACGAGCACCTGGAGGGTGGTCTTCTTGATGGACCATTGTTTTGACACATACTATAACAGATAATTGAAAATGATAATTATTAATAGGAAGGCCAAATGGTCACAGATAGTGTGTCAGACTCAGGTGTCTGGTGCTTATTGAGGGACTTCCATGGTTTATTAGGTCATAGCCATATGCCCACACAGTGTCTCCAGACAGGAAGCAGCAGTAGGGGAGCCTCCTCAGTTCCACCTTCTGGGAGGGCAGCCCTTATGTGGAGGTACTGGATGAACTGAAATTGAAAGATATACCTCCTTAACTGGACAAATAGACAAACAAGGAAAGGGAAAGGGAGAGGGGGTCCCAACACTCACCTCCAAAGGAACCAAAACCACAAAACACCAAGGGGCCAACTCACTGAACCACACCATGGGAGAAAAGAGATGTCCAAAGGAAAGCAAGCTGATGAGGTGTGCACCAGGCCTAAGATCAATCAGTGCAGTGCTAGTTGCAAAGGGCAAAACTCAGGACCCAAAAAGGATTAAAGCAATAAAAAAAAAACCCTAACCAACATGGGGTCAATGCCCATGCCCACATGGGCACCAGCCCCTTGTTGGGTATCATATGTTACAGTCCAAACTGTCTAGACACCCCTGGGTGGAGTGAGAAGGTGCAGCATCAATGACACAGACACTGGGAGTCAGATGAGAAGCAAACAGTGGACTCATTTGTTGCCGATATGGAGTGAACCTATATACCACCTTCCAATTTCCCATTGGCAGCTGGAGACTCTCTTAGCTGTGCTGTCTCTTTCTCATTGGCTCCCAGCATTCTGATGGTCATCATCACCAATCACCAGGTGCAGCAGCAGACTCCAAGTTGGCTCAGTGTGAACAGCCATGGTTTTATCAGGGTAGCTGGCTGCACTCCTCCTACAGGATATATTAGCAGACACTTGAGTATTATCCAGGGGAGGTGAAGACAGGTGGATCATTGGGACCCAGTGGTAGGCAGCCTAACCTAATAGGCATGTTTCAATCTAAACACATAAACCCAAAGTAAGGTGGCTGGTAGCTAATGAATGCCATTTGAGATTGTCCTCTGGTCTTCACATGTATTCAAACACATATGCATTATGCATGCATGTTCACATGTGTGCACATGGACACACACACACACACACACACACACACACACATACTCACACACATTTTCCCCTGGTACTTGCACACAAAAAAGAACTCCAGAATCCCAAATAGCCTTTATATATGCATGTACATGATATAAACCCTCACAGTGTGGCATCCTCCATTGAGTACTGACTCATATCTGGCTCCCACTTGTTGAGAGATAGCTTATACACTGTTAATATTGCGCTGTGGTCTTGTCAAATCTTTCCTCCCTACCTATTTATATACCAGGTTCATTTCCTTGTCCTTCAGTAGAGGGGTGAACAAGAAGGAGTGTCATTAATACTAGAGTATATGCTTTGGCTTGCTTGTGCCTCTGGATATATGAGGTCTGATTTCACTAAAATGGAACATTCATTCATTCATATATAGTGTTTAGCATATCTCAGCAGCCAGGTACCTTGGTAGTAGTTGTGAATGTAGTTGAACACTGAACACAGTCAATGATCTCTGTCTTCAGAAACCTCTGTTAAAGATGTTAAAGAATACAGATTATTATTATTATTTTTTCTTCCTTTTCTTCTTCTCTTCCTCCTTCTACTTCCCCTCCTTCTTCTTTTCCTTTTCCTCTTCCTTTTGAGATGGATCTCACTATATAACCCAGGCTGGCCCAGATGTAATTCCCTTGTTGAGTTAGGTCTGGAATTGAATTCATAATAACCCTTCCACTTTAGCCTAAGAATTTGTAAGGTTATAGGCATGAGACACCATGCCTGGTTAAGAAACAGAATCTGGCCAAATAATTTTGGAAATAATCCCATGTTCTCAAATTGGACAGGCAACTTGATGTAGATGCAGAAGCATTAGAAGATAGTCTGAAATTAAGGCTGGTATATATTATGTGACAGGAAATTCAGATATGGGTGTCCCTCTCATAAAACTCTGTATAAAAAGTTGTTCAGAACTCACCATTTATCACTACCAATGAACTTCTGAGAGAATATACAGCTCTGGCAGAAGACTCGGTGCTGTGTTCTGCCTGGGTGTTTCTATTTGATGTGAGTCTGTGGGGTGTGAGTGCAGAGTTCTAGTCTCCTTTCTTAGGAACTTTCTAATGGATATTTCAGCTAAAAGTAAATCTCCTATGTGTCTTAACAATTGTCAACTTGCTAGAATCTAAAATCGCCAACAGACAAACCTTTGGTATGTCTCTAAGTGAATTTCTAGGTTGAGTTAATTACGATGGGAAGACCCACTCTGAATGTGAGTAGCACCATGCCATGGGCTGAGGTCAGGAACTGAATGAAAAGAAGATAGTGATTGGAGCACAAACATCCATCCATCTCTGCTTCCTGACTTCATGTACCATCTGTCTCATATACATGTGCTGCCATGCCTTCCCCATCACTGTGGACTTCACTCTCAAACAGTGAGCCAAAGTAAAGCCTCCCTTCTTTAAGCTGCTCCTGGAAGGTATTTGGTCATTTCATTGAGACAAATAACATTATACTATGTTCTCTCAAATTCCGAGTATATGTGGAGCACCCATGTCTGTTTTAGTACTCCCCACTTCCTTTTCTGCCTCCTCCTCAAACCCTTCCCTGGCTACAATGCTTGAAGGGCTTGCCTTCTTGTAATTAGTTCCTACTATCACAAAGGTTACACCTACATTAACTAGACATGAAAGATATGCCTGCCTATGTGTTCAAAGTCAACACCAGAGTGGAGGTTGGGTATTGTAGCTGTCAATTTGGTGAGTCTCAAGTGTCTGAAAATGACAGGAGGAATAAACATTGTAAAGGTCGCTCCAATTAGCAAGCTTACTCATGCTAAGCTGAAACTCTGGAGTTTGTGTATGAAGACTTGCATACTGATGGAGGGAGGGTGGGAACCAATCGGCTGTGGTTTGAACAAGTAATAAGGAGAATGGTACAAATTACTGTTGTTTTCAGTGATGTTAAATAATTGTCCAACATCTACAGAATCTCAGAACCACAGGAAGTCAAATGTTGGGAAAGAGCAACATATTCTCAGAGCTCAAGCAAGTCTGCGATATAGTCTCTTCTAATCCACAGTCAACGCAAATAATAACCCCAAAGAAGGGACTTCAAGAATAAGATGCTCCCTGCATTCAAATTTTCATGAATAGAGATGGAAAGGAGCTCACTCAGCAAAATGCTTTCCAGTACAAGAATGATTCCTGAATTTGAGTCCCAGGACCCACTTAAAAAAACCAAAGGAAGCCGGGCAGTGGTGGCGCACACCTTTAATCCCAGCACTCGGGAGGCAGAGCCAGGCGGATCTCTGTGAGTTCGAGGCCAGCCTGGTCTACAAAGTGAGTTCCAGGAAAGGCGCAAAGCTACACAGAGAAACTCTGCCTCGAAAAACCAAAACAAACAAACAAACAAACAAACAAACAAACAAAGGTGGTCACATATATGAGATCCCAGCTCAAGAAAACTGGGGACTGGTGGATTCCTGAGGCTGATTCACGAAGCAGACTAGTTGAGTTGCTAAATTTTGGGTAAAACTGAGAGACTGTGTTTCAAAAAGTAAGATGGAAAATATCCTGAGGAATGACAACCAAGGTTGTCCTCCAGCTTACACACACACATATGTACTGTCATGCACTGCACATGCATATGTACATGCAAACACATACACACACACACACATACACACACACACACACACACACACACACACACACACACACGTTAGCATAGTTATTTCCCCAAGCATAGTGAATTGGTAGTATGAAATTTCTAGATAATATTATCTTAAATTATGGGAACATGCTTTAGACATGAAAATAAAGTAGCAGAGGATGATTTCTTTCAACACAATTCATCCCTATGCCACATTCCCACTTCCCTAAATGAACATTTATTATTTTAATACAAATAGAGCTGGTTTTAACTATGTGTGTGGGTGTCTATGTGGCATGTTCCCATATGTGAGTGGATGCACAGGTACATGTGTGTCCTGAAGGCCAGCTGCTCACACATGCTGTCTTCCCCAGTCACTCTCCACCTTGTTTTTTGAGACAGAGCCTCTCACTGAACCCGGAGTTTACCAGTTTAACTATTGTAGAGTGCTTGCCTAGCATGTGTGAGGCTCTTGGAGCTATTCCCAGCACTGTCAGAAAGAACTAAAGCTGCAAACAAACCCCACCTGAGCCCACACCCCAATAATCCACACAGCTCTTTCCTTGTTTGACTAGATATCTTTTACTTGAAGGAGTACTTTTATTTTCTGTTGCGGAAGAGAGTTCTTGATGTCAAATGATACATTCTACTGATAGCAGGTGCTTTGCCGTGAGTCATATCTTGAATAGTCCAGACTTTAACAGTATTTGCTCTCAGTGATTGGGCATGAGCCACACATGAATCTTACACAAGTAAACAACATCCTTTGGTGTTGGCTACAAACAGTATTTACTCAAGATGAAGAATGAATTTGAAAATATCCACCTAAAACCCTTCAGACTGGGGAGGGATGAGAACCAGTTAGTAGAGATTTGCACAAGTGTAAGGGAAGAACACACATTACTGAGGTTGTCCGTGCTAGTCAATAATTCTCAGCATCTGCAGTGTGGCAGGATCACAGGAAGCGAAGTTTAAAGAGTGGCTCATTTTCACAGCTCTGTCCAGACTCTGTGATGCACTTTCCTGAAATACACACTCAACACAATTAAATAATGACATGCCATCTAAGAGTTAGAATTCAGCCCTTCACCTCTTTCTCATCTTGAAAATTTCCCACATGGTTAGTGCCAGATACTGCTCGATTTGAAAAGCAAGAATGCCTCATAAAAGCACCACCAGTGCCAGCTGTCATTATTCACGTGGTGTTAAGTGCTCCTTCTGTAACCACTAGATAGCAAGAGTATTTCTGTTTAGCAAGGCGATCGTAAAATTAGACAAGCAAGCCACAGCAGTGTAATCTATAAATAATACAGTGGAAGGAAGCATGCTTGCATGATATCCTTATTACAGTGTTGTGTTTTAAGAAAAAAATGGGGCAGGTCTGCCATAGAAGAGGAGTATGGAGAGAAGACAGTTCAAGAGAAAGGAGAAACAGACAAGCTGTCCGTGGGGATTGTTAAGGATACGAGTGCTCTCCCCATGGTGAAATGTGGGTAGAATGCCTGAGGAAGCCGTGTAGCTCCTGGAGGCATTGTTGGCAGCTGTGACATTGGCTCTGCTTGCCTGGTAGGAAGGGGAGAAGCTGTGCCACTGAAGGGTGCTGATAAGTTTGCATCCACGTCAGCTCCTGTCTGGAGTGAAATTACTGAAAAATAAAGATTTCTCGTGAGCCCGGAAAGCAAGAATGTAATCATATACAGTGTGAATTTTTACTTTTTCCTCAGCTTTATAAAAAGGACCTGTCAGTGCCTTAAACAGCAGTCTGTTATTTATTTGTTTGTTTATTTATTTATTTATGTATTTATTGGCTATGTCAGACTTCACCATTTTCTGGTCTAGAAAGATGCTGCCAACTTCCGCCAAATGCAGTCTAATATCTGTGTTTTTCTCTCTCTGTCTCTGTCTCTCTGTCTCTGTCTCTGTCTCTCTCTGTCTCTCTGTCTCTCTCTCTCTCTCTGTGTGTGTGTGTGTGTGTAGGCCCAATGTCAATGACAGGTTTCTTCCTCCGTTGCTCCCCTTATTCCTCTGTGGCGGGGCCTCTTAAGATCACTTAGAGCTTTCTGGTTTGGCTACAGTGTCTGCCTAGCCAGCTCCAGGGAGCCTCCTGTTTCTTCCTCAGTGCTAAGATTACAGATGCATGCCACCATGGCCCACAGTTACATGAGTTCTGGGGATCCAAACCCAGCTCCTCCTGGTTGTATAGCAAGCATGCAACTGACAAATCCATATCCCTGGTCCCTAAAATGTCATTTAGCAAGATGAAAAATAATGATTAAAGAATATAACAGATGTGGGTTTTTTTGAGGGGAGGGGTGGGCTTTGAAGTTTTTCCTTATCTTCTTTCTGTATTTGAGTCTAAGTAGGGTCACTTAAATATAGTAAAATGAAACAGATTCGATGCCAGCGTCTGTTCTCTACTAGTCATCTGGCTCAATGCTTTGGAGCGCTATACTGGAGCATAAACACAACTATTCTCATTTTACAAGGGAGCGAGCTGACACTGACAGATGTCAAATGGCTTTCCCAAGTCATGTTGAGAGCAAGCATTTTCTTTAGACGTTTAACAGGCTCCGAGAACCTTTGGAATTTTCAAAATGTTTCCCCTTGAAAGTTAAGCAACACACTGAGAGGGTCTTTGTGAATCCTCTGAAAGATACAGGATGTCATCTAAGCAAAGCTGCACTGTGCCTGGCACCGGGATGATGCTGCCAACGGAAGGATGTGTCACATGAAAAGGCTGATAAGCTGAGGCCTGAATAAGGAAAAGCAGATATCTGGATATAATTGGACATGAGGTTCTAAACAAAGAACTTGCTCATAATGAGTGTTTGAAATAATGGCAGCCCATTCTCAGTTAAAAATATCAATAGGAAATAGTAAGAAAGGATCAGTTGTACACCTCTGTGTTCCTTCCTCCTGGTGGCAAAGTGGATCAGAATATCTCCCCTGTTGTGGTTTCAGTGGAAACTGTCCCCCAAGGGCTCATATGTTTGAACACTGGGTCTCCACCTGTTTGGGAAGGTTTGTGACGTTTAGGAGGTAAAGACTAGGTGGAGGAAGTGGGTCTTTGGGGGTGGGCCCTTGATGTTTGATAGCCAAGTCCACTACCTGTTCACTTTCTGTTTCCTATGGTTGCAATGTAACCAGCAGGCCTCCTGTTTCTGCTGTCAGGTACTTCCTGCTGTGATGGATGGAATCCATCCCCTTGAACTGTAACCAACTAAACTTCTCCTTACATAGCCTTGATCAGGTGTTTTCTCACAGCAACTGGGGAAGTAACTAATACAGAACATATGTAATTGGTAGAGTTGCAATAACCTGGACTGAGTCTACCAGGTTGATCTCAGTCCCCAGGGAAGGCTTTGCCCTGGAGGAGGTGGGAATGGGGGGGTGGGCTGGGGGAAAGGTGGGGGGGGCAGGAGGGGGGAGAACAAGGGAATCCATGGCTGATATGTAGAACTGAATTGTATTGCAAAATAAAAATAAAAAAAAAAGAAAGGAAGGAAGAATCAAGTATTAGACTACACTACTCATTGGAATGTTTTGTGACAAGGAAAGTGTTCCATTTTATCTTGAAATGGGTACAGACATTAGTGATGATTATGAACTTGAACTATTGTTATTGAAGCCAGAAACTGAATTTTTAAAATTTGTTAAATTTTAATAAATTTAAATTCTGATTGACATCCAACTTAGAAGCCCTGTAACTATCCTTATTCTGGACCCAAGAATAATTCAGAGCCTTTTCAATATTTTGCAAGTTCATAAAGATGAGGACAACATATTGTCCATCCTAGTAAAATCATTGGGCCCCAGTAAAATTATAGTTTTCAAAATCAGCTTGTGAGCTGAGAATCTTGTATCCCATGCTAGTCTTGTGAGATTTGTTTGCAGAGATCAGAATCCTTGTGCTTAGTGATCCTATAAATCCACTGAGGGTGAATTTTAGGAATTAAGAGTTGTGAGTCTTCTTGGATGATGAGTTTCAAGATAAAGGCTATTTATATGGTCTCCATAAAAAGCTTGCTGACTTCAGATGGTGTGTGTGTGTGTGTGTGTGTGTGTGTGTGTGTGTGTGTGTGTGTGGTTCAGAGGCTCACGAAACTCTTTCTGTATCACGTGTTCCTTAATTTTCAAGACAGGGTCTCTCACTGAATGTGTAGTGATTTGAATTTTGTAGACTAGAAAGCCCCAGGGATTCACCTATCTCTGCCTTCTAGCCCTGGGATTATAGGTGGCTAATGTGACACTCAGCTTATTTTTAGAAGGATATTGGAGATCATCATGCTATATTTTGCTCACTGAATCATCTCCCAAGCCCCTTACCTGGGTCTTTGTACAGGCATAAATGCAAACTTTTCATGCCAGATTTCAGGCAGTAATCTACCACATATTTTAATGCTACAGTAAACTAATCTCAAAATGTGGTTCAGATTCTTTGGCTACAAGCTTCATATTCCAGAATGTTTAAAGATAATTAGAAAATCTTTTTAAGAGGTAGAATTTGGTACCACAGAATCATAGACATTCAGATTAAGTTAATCTGGAATGAAGGCTAGGTTTGTGTTGTGGCAAACACCTTAGGAGGGCTGTGGGCCTTTTAGAAACATTGAGTCAGTAGATAAAATACATTTTCTATTGGGCATGCTGTGGATATCGCTCTGTATGCTGTGAATGTGTTGCTCTGATTGGTTAATAAATAAAGTGCTGATTGGCCAGTAGCCAGGCAGGAAGTATAGGTGGAATAAAGGCAGAAAAGAGAATTCTG
Organism: Peromyscus eremicus; assembly: GCF_949786415.1. Lineage (NCBI taxonomy): Eukaryota > Metazoa > Chordata > Mammalia > Rodentia > Cricetidae > Peromyscus > Peromyscus eremicus. The sequence continues at coordinate 75,172,438 of NC_081431.1, read as the reverse complement.
AGAACAGGAAGGATGAGTCAGGAGATGCTTCCAGCCTCCAAGAAAGCAAGATGTAAAGACAAAACTAAATAAAGGTACCAAACCATGTGGCTAGACATGAATAAGAATCATGGGTTAATTTAAGTGGAAGAGCTAGTCAATAGTTAGGCTGAGCTAATGGCTGAACAGTTCTAATTAATATAAGCTTCTGAGTGATTATTTTATAAGTGGGCTGCAGGACTGTGGAGGCTTGGGCAGGGCTGGAGAGAAACTTTCCAACTACATGGACGTATCATAATATTGGCTCAACCAAACTTTTTTCCCTACATGGGAGGGAGCCAGATAACCAGCTCTGCTTGATGTTAACCACAGTCTATAAAAAATTGTTTCTCTGTTCAAATAAGTTTGAGAAATGTCAAAGGAAGAAAAGCTAAATGAATTTCTTAGGATCTCTCTCTCTCTCTCTCTCTCTCTGTGTGTGTGTGTGTGTGTGTGTGTGTGTGTGTGTGTGTGTTGTACAGGTTTATTTTTCACATGCTTATAAACTGTAAGGGGAAGTCATCAGAAGCAGTTTACAATTTTGCAAATACATCTGATCACTATAATGGTTAAATTGATTTTTTAATATGGTAGCATCTAAATCATCTAGGAGACAAATATATGAGCATGTCTATGAAGGACTTTCTAGATTGAGTTAATTAAGGGAGGCCTGTCCTAGATATGTGCAGCACCTGCACATGGAGTGGGTCCTGGAGAGAATGAGAAGGAGAAAGGATCTATCAGCAGCATCACTCTCTCTGCCTTCTGACTACGGATGCTGTTATGACGGCCTGCCTCAACCTGTTGCTGCACCTCCCCTGCTATGATGGCTGTTCCCTCAAGCTGTGCCAAAACAAACACATCCTCTTTTAGCAGGATTTGTCAAGTGGTTTGTAATAGCCACAAGGGAAGTGACTAATACATGCATGAAGCATTTCTCTAGATGAAACTGTTTCTCGGCACGTTTCTCAAAAGGCTTCTCTGGGTGTCATAAATCATCATAAACACCAGGCATTCTTGGCTTTCACAGTGGGCACAAAGGCTACACAGAAGGGAGATGAGGGACTATAGACACTGGCATCCCCATTCCCCCTTCTGTGTAACAGAGGCTTCTGCTTTCTACTCTTTTCTCACACCCATTTTTCCTTCCAGTGTTGCAGAACTTGTGCTTCTGAATTGTTCATTTGGAGACTCACAGTTGCCTACTTGACTTCCAAGATCTTTGGTCCCCAAGTGACTCATGTTCTGAGCCTCAGTTTTCTGGACAGAGTGCTATTGTCTCAGAAGGTTGTTTTATTGACCTGTTAGAATAATTTCTGTTACAGCCTTACTGCATCTACTCACCAAGTGAGTGTGGGCTTGAACCCGTGACAGACACAGTTGCTTTGTTGTACATCCGAGAGAATGGGGCAAGATAAAAGGAAGCTGAATCTGTGTTCACTACCTCCAAAGACTCTGGGGTAACCAACACTCAGCTTTTACATCAGCTTCAGTCAGTGTTTCTCATAATGGTGATGTAGAACTGGGTACAGATTCCAGCCAGTGTTTGGACTTCGGGGGAATTGGGTTTGGTGAATGAGATAAGCAACAGGAGCATGTGTCACACAGGAGACAGGAAGGATGAGGTACAAGTTAAGTTTCATAGCCTCTAAAGGGAAAATTTTAAATCAAAATGAAAGGAGACTCCTGGCAGCTAACAATTGTCACATGACTTTCCATTACAAATGAGTGAAAATGCAACCGATAAACAGTTAAGGACTGGAATTTCTGGTGTGGTTTATGAATGCTGATGCTAAAATGACAGAAGAATTTTCTTTGAAAGTAGGAAACTGTGCCTTTTTATGTTGAAATAGGCAACTGTAGGATGTCTTTTAGAAGTATCTATAATTAGTGGTGTGTGTGTGTGTGTGTGTGTGTGTGTGTGTGTATGGGTGTGTGTGTGTATGTGTGTGCATGTGATGCATATGCATATGCCCCTGCACATACATTCATATATTACAGAAAGGTATCATATGTCCTTTTGTAGCTGGAGAGCTTCTTTCTGGGTCCCACCAAGCCCCCGCAGTCCTGCAGCCCACTTATAAAATAAACACATAGACACTTATATTATTTAAACTGTTTGGCCTAATGGCTCAGGCTTCTAGCTAGCTGTTCTTATATCTTAAATTAACCCATTTCTATTAATCTATAAGTTGCCACGTGGCTCATGGCTTAGGGGTATCTTAACATCTTGTCATGGCAGTGACTGGCAGTGACTCTCTGACTCAGCCTTCCACTTCCCAGAATTCTCCTCTCTCCTTGTTCCTCCTATACTTTCTGCCTGGCTACTGGCCAATCAGTGTTTTATTTATTAACCAATCAGAGCAACACATTTAACATACAGAACATACCAGCATCCTTTTCCATCACTTTTTATCTTATTCCCTTGAGACAAGGCTTCTCATTGACCCTGAAACAAAGCTAGAAGCCAGCAAGCCCCAGGAATCCTCCTGTCTTTTTCCTCCACAGTGCTAGAGTTACAGGTGCATGTGGCTATACTCAGCTTTATTTTTTAGCATGGATCCTGGGGGTTTGAACTCAGGGTCATTCTTATGCTTGACCAGCAAGTGTTCTTACCTGCTGAGCCATTTTCCAAGCCCAAGCATCTTAAATTTTTTCAGTGTCAGACTAGGACTTCACCATTCCTAGTTGTGCTGGCTAGTTTCTATGTCAACTTGACACAGGCTGAAGTTACTTGGGAACCTGAAAGTTCAACTGAGAAAATGCCCCAATGAGACTGTCCTGTGGTGAATTTTCTTAACTGATAATTGATGTGGGGTGAGGCAACTCAATGTGGGTAGCACCACTCCTGGGTTGGTGGTTCTGGGTGCTCTAAGGAAGCAAGCTGAGCAAGTCATGAGGAGCGAATCTGTAAGCAGCACTTGTCCATGGCTTCTGCATCAGCCTTGTCTCCAGGTTTCTTCTTTGTGAGTTCCTGCTTTGACATCCCTCAGTGATAAAGTGAGAGTTGTGATCTGAAATAAACTCTTTCCTCCCCAAGTTGTGTTTGGTCATGCTGTTTGATCACAGCAAAAGAAACCATAACTAAGACACTGCTCCAAGGAGATCTTGAGTTTCCTCAGCAGCAGTCTCGTTATGGTGTGCCCCAAAGAGAACAATTCAGACAATACACAGTAATAAAGTAAACAGCCGAGAGTCTAATTGGCACAGACAAAGAAGCAGATCTTCATGGTAAGAAGGAGCAGATCTAACAGCAAAGAGCTGGACTCTGGCAGGCATGGGGATTGCATTCCTCCTCCCTCCTCTGTCCCTCCTGTGTGCCTCCTCCCTGCTGGGCACTGTCAGGGAAGGGATGCACTTCTTTGGAAGCCCATTTTACTTAGAGTTCAAACTGTTAGAAGTAGATGTACACTGTGTATAGGGGTTTAAGAGCCATTTAAGTACAAAAGTCCACTAGAGGGAAGGGGAACAGCATGCCGCACATGATCCCTCCGAGAAGAAGGCAGGTCTGAGTGACTCAGTTCAAGTCCAACACCACCAGCTTCTGTTCTTTGTATCCTGTTGGAGTGACTTCCATCATTGTGTCCTGTTTGAAGGGCCTGAGCTAGCCCAGCTGGGGTCCCTATCACTGATGATTGTTCTTTACACGCTCTTTGGGGGGAGAGTGTTTTGATTAGTCAGTCCTTCCCAGAGATACCTCCAGCACAACATTACCACCAAGTTCCTATGGAAGTTTTATATTCTTTAATGCTCTGCTTTTGCCACCATAGACTAACCCATACATCCATCCAGGTCAAAGATACTGTCTTCAAGATTCTCCAATGAGGAATGAGTGAGAAGAGCTGATTTTATGGGTGATGCCTCAGGCTGCAGAGTGCTCAAGTAGTGTATTCACCACTGGGGTGATTTGGATGGAAATGTGCCCCCCTCTCCCATAAGCTCATGTTTGAATGCTTGGTTACCAGTTGGTGGAACTTCTGGGGAAATATTAGGAGGTGTGGTCTTGACACACCTCTAGGAGGAGGTGTATCATTGGGAGTGCTTTCAAGTCATCCCCATTTAGCTCTCTCCTCTCCCTTCCTTGTGGTTTTTGTCTCAACAAAGAAGCTCTTAGCCACTGGTCCAGCGCCATGCCTGTCTGCCTGCTGCCATGCTCCCCATTCTGATGGTCATGCACTCACTCTCTGAAACTGCAATCCCTCAGATAAGCTTTTCTTCTGTAAATTGCCTTGGTCATGTTGTCTTATCACAGCAATAAAAAAGTGACAAAGACACCCATGCAGGACCTTGGAAAGTAGGAAAAATGAACAGAAAATACAAAAGCCCTAGAAGTGGAAACCCTGTCCAGAATCAAGTCCCAGGCTTGGCATGATGTGCGTGTGTGTGTGTGTGTGTGTGTGTGTGTGTGTGTGTGTGTGTGTGTGGTGTATGTACATCATTTTCTCCTGCTGTAGAGAGTTGTTCACTTCATGTTTGACTTCTGTAAGTCCATCTCTTACTTTTCTGAAAATAGTTTAAATTGGGGTTTTGAGAATTTCCTGCCAAGCTTCTTATTAACATGAGACTCATTAGGCCAAAATATTCAGACTTTTAAACACTGAAATGCCTAAGCAAGTCTAAAAGCAAAAAAAAATATAATCATGTTAAGGAAGATCTGATGTTGTCCTTTCCGTGTGTGTGTTTGTGTGTGTGTGTGTGTGTGTGTGTGTGTGTGTATGTGTGTGTGTGTGATATTTATATAATGCCTGCCTAGAATGCACAAGGCTATGTAATCTTCAGTTTGTCAAATCCTAAACTAGCCGCCTTGTGTTTGCCATAATCTTCATGGATAACACACACAGATTTTAGTTCAAACAATATTCAGAGTCCATTTTGAGGGCAGATAGCAAATCAGGAGCTGGTAGTGCTGTTAACTGTCTCTCTCTGGAACCATTAACAGCAACTGTTACTGGAGTTATAAGAGTCAGAGCCCAAACCCTGATGACCAACTAGCAAGCTAGGTTTAGCCACCCATCCTCAGTAGGCCAATTAAACCAACAACTTATAATGAAAACAGAAAAAGAAAACTTACTCAATTTGCCCACATTGGGAGGAGGAAGAGTGAGCCTCCATTACCCAAGACTATCTTCAGAATCCTTACATGAGGTTCAGGTTTAAATCGAAAGCAAGAAGTGTTCATAGCTGACTAGTCCTGCCCAAGTGTTTGGTTCCCTGGCATGTCATAGCTCTGCTGCAGTGTCTGTAAGGTGGTCTACTGAGTTGCAAATCTTTCTACAGGAGACAAATTCCTCCTCTACTCACCACCTCAACCTCTCCTTCTCCCAGCAGGCAATTCCTATGGAAACTCCAACTTCTTCAGGTTCCTTGTTTTCCATAGCCATACAGAGAATCACAATATCTGTCGTATATTTTCACTCCGGCCAGCACCATGTTCTGTCTGTGTGGTTCAGTTCTCTGCCTTTCTTTCTCAAACCCCGAGGCAGATCTGCACTAAAGCAGAGGGGAGGAATCTGAGTTCTCTGCTCAGGTAGACAAGATGTGGATAGAAAGTAAATGAGCAAGACTGAAATGGGGTCTCGTTTAGCAGTCCATATGGTTAGCAACAGAGAATAGAAATATGCCAAGGAGCTAACTAGGTTAGCCATGTGTGAAGCAGATCTCTCTCTTCTCTATAAGTTGCTAAAAAATAATTTTTTAAAGGAAAGAAAATAATTATAGTCAATGCCTGTGTTAGGAGATACTTAGAATTACAGATGCAGTAAATAATGTTGAATTCACACATTTTCACATTCTACAAGACTATGTAATTCTCACAAGGGTTTGGGTGTCACTTTTCTCTGAATTTTACGAATGATGACACTGACATTCAGAAAGGCATAGATAATTTTCAATATTCATTGCACTGGGACTTGAACTGGTTGCTTCTCTGAGATCTGGGTTACAGGAAGGCCCTGTGTCACCACTGTGAATGATTTCAAGCCATCCCTCCCGGGAACACACCAGGAAGTCCCCAGCCAGCGCCAGCCACATCACCACTGTATCACCCACTTTCCTCATCTTTGTGAGAAGATGCATATCAAACCCAGCTTAGAGAGGAAGCTTGTGATTTGGTTCACAATTTAAAGGCATATAGTCCATCCTGGTGGGAGACAGAATGTCGGCAAGATCAGGTGGTAATTGCTCACCTTGTATACAACCAGGAAGCAGAAAGTGAAAATGCAGGGAGGCTGGGCTAGAAACATCTAGGCTCACCCCCAGGATCCACTGCCTCCATGAGACTCTACCTCCTAAGGGTTCCACAGCCTTTCTGAACATTCCCATCAGCTAGATGGTATAGTGTTCAAACACATTTACCCGTGGAGAACATTGCAGTAGCCACACGGTTCCCATGCTCCACCACTGCACCCTGTGGTGTAGATCCTTATCCTCAGGTTTCAAGCACCAGCTTAATTATTTATCATCTCACATGATCTTTGACATTAAATTGAAAAAAAAAAAACCTAGAGTTGTTTAAAACTCAAAGAAATGAATTTGCCTCTGGTGTTCAACCTGTCGACCATTCCAGAGGATGTGGCAGTGACCACAGCTCTTGTAGCCATGAGGATGAATCCAGAACACGCACACTTAGATTCCAAATTTTTGAGTTCTAGAAAAAAGAATCAGAGCAGGGTACTAGTGGGTAACTGTAGAAATAGAGACAGTTTCTTCAAAAGGAGGAATCTTTCAAATAAGGAATTGGGCAAGAATGTTGGGAAAGAAAGGACGTTTGAAGTTCAATGGCCTAAACAAGGAGTACTGGGACTATTTCTGGCTCATTCTGTAGATCCTTCCTACCTATTCCTGTGTTCATATGCTGATGTTTTTCTTGTTCATGACTCTTTCCTTCTAGGTAGTCCTTGATGGTGGTAGGTTTCCAATCTTTCTCTATCATTGTTTATTAACATGTTATATTTAAAAGTATTTTTTGTTCATTGCGTATGGCTCTGTGTATTGGTGTATGTGTGTCCACTGCAGCTAGAGCTACAGGTGATGGGTGGCCTGGTGTGGGTGCTGGAGTCTGAACTGAGTCCTCTGAAAGAGCAGTACATGCTCTTAATGGTGTAGCTTTCTCTCTAGCTCCTAATATGCTGATATTGATGCTTTTTTCTCTTTCCACATAGCCAGAAAAGCCAGCCAGGACAGTACTAGACACCACTAAAAATAAAAACATTTAAACTAATATACAAATAAATAAAAAGTTAAAGATATCTGCATAATAAAATCAACAGGGCACCTAATGATTCTGGGTGTACCCTGAATCTTCTAAGCTTCTTGCTTGAGTGGCCTTTGATATTTTTTATATTATTACTACTTTTGAAGTATTAGGGATTGAACCTAAAGCCCCACACATGAGAGCTAAGAGCTCTACCATAGAGCTATCTTGTTTTTCTATTTTTATTTTGAGACCATGTCTTACTACATTCCCTAAGCAGTCCTTGAATGTGCAATCATCTTTTCCTCAGCCTTCCGAGTAACTGAACTACAGGCCTCTATCAATGAGTCGTTCAGATCTAAACAGTTTTCATTAACTAAAACCATTTCATCCTGTCTAGGACTATGTATAACAGATATGAGCAATGCCTGAAGATTAAATTAAACATTACTAAACTTAGTTTATAAAATCGAGATCTCTGTGGGTGGGGTGAGACACAGATCGTTCATTTGCATTGTGTTTGACTGTCCTGTTTCAATTGCTGATTACTAAGTACATTGTGATTTCCACAGTTAAGTAGCTTTCTCCTGCTAGGAGTACCATCTGCCTTGCTTTCCAGCATATACTTTCCATAGGACTGAATTGGAAGCATCAGAGGTAGATCTGATTACTTCTTTAATTTAGACTGAGAAGAGTGAGTGTTCCTTGTGCATATATGACTTAGATTATTGTCAGCCTTTCCATTCTGAATAACACGGCGTTGCTCTGATTCCATGTTCACCCCTTCCCTTGTTCTTGCTTTATTCCTATGCCATGCAAAGGGCTTGTGGCAGCACAGTGTTCTACAGCTAGGTTTACAGGGATGAGATTGGGGAATAGTTATGTGTTTACCTTGTCTAGTTTTCCTGTGGAGTCCAAAGCAGAACTTGTGACTCATGACTTGTGAATGTGAAATTGTTCCACATTCAAAATATATGTGACAGAAGGTCCCAGCAATCTCAAGTGAATAGAAGATTACTTGCAGGGCCTCCAGAGTTTCCCCAAACACAAAATGAGCATATTGTATAAAACTGATACATCACACATCTAAAAATACAACATTTTAGTTTAAGTCTTATGAAATGACTAAAATATTTGCACAAGAACAGAAACAAGATAAAAGAGAATAAAAGGAAGTAATGACAATTTATATTTTCCCTGAATCTGGAACCGACCAGCTCTGAGGTCAGATGGAAATGTAAGTGTAGAAAGCACCTTAGCTTGGGTTACATGCTGGAACCACTGTCGTCTTAGTTTCTTTCCCTTGTTACTGTGCTAAGACACCTGACAGAAGTAACTGAAAGGAGAAAAGTCTATTATAACTCTCTCACAGCTCCAGGTTCCAGTGCATTGTGGAACTGCAGTCCAGATAGCAGGAGGTTAAAACAGCTAGATGCACCACACCCCTAGTTAAGAGCAGAGAGGACCACATTGACACAGTTCAGCTACCTTTCTCTACTCTTAGGTGACTTAGGGACCAAAGCAGAGGAATGGTGTCAGCTGGTTTCAGCCTAGGCTTCCCTACATCAATTAACATAATCAAGGTGATTCTGCACAGACCAACCTGAAAAAGACAATTTTCCAATGAGACTCTTCTCTGGTGATGGTAGATTGTATGGACAAATAAAACTGACTGACTGTCCATGATCAGGCTCTTCATTGTACTCACATTTTGTAAACTTAAACATTGTCTCAAACACTAAAATTTTGCCATTCATGTTTGATGATGTTCTGAAGTTTATAAAGGAAATCATTCTGGTAATTTGAAGAATTCTATTGTCCATTCATTCCCCACAAAACTTGTTTAAGTTAGGTATCTCATTGCTGTGCCAAACACCTGAAAAAGCAACATAAGTTAGAGAGGGTTTGCTCAGGCTCCTGACTGGACCGACCCTCTGCTGACTAGGAAGGTGTGGTATCAGGACAATGAAGCCGCTGATGGCATTGTGTCTACTCAAGAAGCAGAGAGAGAAGAATGCCTGTGCTCAGCTCACTTTCTCCTTTTTTTTCAGTCTAGGACCCAAGTCCACAGAGAATGACACCTATAGTGAGTGACAATATAGGAATTTAGAAGCTTTTGCAGGAAACTGGAGGAATCACCACTTGCTGTTCTTCCAGGGGACCTGAGTTCCATTCCCAACATCCACTTCAGAGGATTCACAAACGCTCTTAACTTTAGCTTCAGTGGATCCAAAACATCAACCCCCCTCTGGCACACACACGCTCATTTGCATGCATGCATACATGTGCATGCATACACACACACACACACACACACACACACACACACTCATACACACACATGAATGAAAAATAAATCTTCAGAAACTTTTGTAATTTTGATGTTTAGCATTTTTTTGAGGGACATCTACCTCTACTCTTTGTTTCCATTTTTAGTCTCAGAGGTTATAGGGTGGCCCTGGATGTGTTGGGAATTCAACCTGAGAATGATGAGTCACTAGAGTTGCCCAAGGAGATTAGGACCTGACTTGTATTGTAAATATAGTTTGGTTTGTGCTGAGATTCCTAGAAATTGTGGTTTGTAGCTGGAGAGGAAGAAATGCCTCAACCAAATGTTGTTAATTGTGTTGAAATGTTTGATCTTCAGCTAGGAGAGACTTCATCCAGACTCTGAAGTGTGGAGCCCATTTCCCTGCCGCATCCACAAGAACTGCCCTGACTTTCTATCGTATCTTAAAAAGACATCCTATCTTGTTAACAGTTTTGAATACTGTCGAGAATCATGCTGATGCTGAATGCTCTCGGCTTTAAAGAAGTGGCCTTGACAATGTCCCGGACAGTGTAAGACTATCAACTTCAAGTACTCAGTGGGAGGGGGTGCAGCTCAGTGATTATCAGCTTCCACTGAAGGGAGCACATCTTGCCTTCATCCAAGTCTTTTCCTTGAGGCCCAGCACTCTCGTCCCCAGTGCCGTTCTAGCATCGCTGATGAACTTACAGGCTCCTTTGACCACCACTGCAAGCCCATTATCTGAGGATTTCCCCAGCAACAATCCACAGTGGGACTCAGCTGTGAGCCAGACCCGGGAAATTTAGGAGACTGACTTCTGACTCGTTCTCTTTTTATTCACTTAATTCCTTAATGTCTGCATCTGCTGTAGTTACAACACATTTCAATTATAGTGAAGACCCAACCGTGGGGGTAAAACGGGATTATGATAATTGGTAGACTGGAGAGGCACAGAAATGGGTTTCAAAAGCTTTTTGAAAAACCTATCTGACCAAAACAAGATCAATGCAGTTGGCTGCTAATTAAAGGGAACAGACAAAGGAAGGCAGCCTAGCTGATTTTAATGTAGGAGCATCATTAAACAGCTTACGTTAATCAGCTTGCCTTTTGAAGACTATTGAAATGTTTTGTTTTGGGGTCTCTAAGGAAAGCATATAGAAATTGAAACTGACCTCCAGCTACATGTAGAAAGAATATGAATTCTTAAAAGGGGAGACATAAAGTACACATACATACAGAATAATCAGCTCTGGGGTTGGAGAGATGCTCAGTGGTTAAGAACACTTGCCGATCTTGTAGGAGACCTAAATTTGGCTCCCAGCACCCATGTTGGACAGCTCATAACTACCTGTTACTATGGCGAGGATCCAACACCCTCTTCTAGCCATCTCAGGCATCCACATTTACATGTGCATGCTCACAGCCACACACGCATAAATATCATTTCAAAAATAAAATAAATTGTGTACAACATTAGTTATCTGAACTTTTGGAAATTGAGAGGCCTATCAACAGTGGCCATGCCCATCTGGACTCTTAGGAGAACTGAACAAGCTGGAGGGCGGGGCGGTGTAACAGTAAGAAGGTATTTCCTTATGTTTCTCTAAAAATACAGTGAGTGTTCTTAATTGTGATTTACTCTTTAACCAATAGCTTTCTTTAGATGGGTTCAAATTGAGTGTTTTAGAGGAGAGGGCTACTATTAATAGCACATCTGTATGAACTGCTACTCTTTAGGGCAGACACCCAGGCATACACTTAACCACTGTGCTGATTTCTTTAGACAGAGGAACATTTTATGTTAATGTTTACAAGTGACTTTTAAAATTTTCCCAGATCAATAGAGGACTATAATGAATGGAGATCATTAGGAGTGTATTACCAGATGGGCTTCATTCCAGAGGAGCACAGGTGTTACCTATTCAATTTTATTTCTAGAGTCAGAGAAGGAAGCAGGGTGGACACAAATGCCTGCTCCACTCTAGGTGAAAATGAAGACTCACTAGGCCTTGGGGACTTATATAAAGGGAGCCTCCACTGGACAGTCTATGGTTGCCATGGGAACTAAACCCTGGCAATCACCCCAGATTTTACCTGGCACGTCCACTGAAATGCTGGCTGTCATGCAATTTCAATGCCCCCCTGTTCAGGCAATATGCCACCTCCCTATATCTTTGGTCCAGTTGGTTCCATCTCTAGGCTGAGACCATTTCCTACATGGATGTGTTTCTCTTACTATTGTCTGATAACAATTTTTTTTAAAAAGTGTATACAATGCTGGGAAGACTGCACAGTGTGTAAAGCTCTTGCCACACAAGGATAAGGATCCCATGGAAATGCTAGGTGGGTATGACAGATCGCATATGGTACCAGCATGCAAGAAGCAGAGGCAGGGTATCCTTGAAAAAAGATGCCTAGCTAGACTATCCAAATCAGCCAGCTCTGGGCTTAACTGAGAGACCCTGACTCAGAAAAAGAAGTTGTAAATGATGAGAGGAAACACCAGAGGACAACCTCTAGCCTTCACATGCATGCACACGTACGTACTCCTGCACTCAAGCACACACACCCCACCTGCACATACATCCACCCACACATGCAAAAAGCCATACACACAAATACACACACCACATACATATAAAGACACATATACACAAACAAAATGCAGTTGCACTGTGTAAAGATGTTTCAGCCAATGACTTTCTCCATATACAAGGCTGGCCTGTCAGTGTTCTATCACTTGTGACCCTGTAGTCATCTTGATTTATGGAAGTACATTCTACGATGCTTATTCCATGGTCCAAGGAATAAGCATATATTCCCTTCAGAGTTCCTGTTGTGAGGCAAAACATGACTTCCAGACCAACTGTAAAATACTAAGTGGTGCAGACATTTTTAATGGTTAAGCTAGTCTTTTCAGGCCTGGGAAAATAGCACAGTGCTTGCCTAGCATGCTGAGGTCCTAGGTTCAATTATCAATAGGACAATAATGTATCAAAAACCCTGCTTCTGTTCTTACACTTAACCACCATTAATACATAAAAATTCTGTTTCCACCAGATCTTATTCTTTCTTTCTAAATAACAACAGGGATCACAATAGCACAACCACACATTTACTTAGCATATTATATGTGTACCACATGCATGTGAGTGTGTGGGTGCCTGTGTCTTTCTCTATTACTTTCTGCCTTATTGCTTTGAGATAGGGTCTCTGATTAAACCAGCAGCTTGATGTTTAGGTTAATCTGAAAGGCTAAGCTGAAATAAATCAACTTGTCTCTGTCCACCCCAACCCCAGCCCCACGCCCCACCCTAGTGTTGGAGTTACAGGCAAGCTCAGGCTTGCTTGTTTTTTTACATGGTTCTAGTGAACTCAGGCCTTTGCAGTGATCTTGCCTACTGAGCCATCTCCATTTAGGGTGTTTCACTGACTAGTATGATGTGCACTAAGCTATCTCCTCCGTCCCACACAGTGTGTTTCACTCACAGGCATGTAGTCCATGGGGAGACTTCCCCATCCTCACAGTCAGACACAACTCTCCATTTTAGTTCCTTCAGCATTCCACCATGTGGGTGTACTGCCATTTCTCCATCAAAAAATGGAAGATTATACCCCCATGTTAGCTTTTAGTTATGTTTTTATATTTTAAAGCTGTTATCCATGTTAATAATTGTGTAGATGGTTTTGTACATATACATAAATATTTCTGGACCATTATTTCAAGATGAGGACTTCGAGGACAAGGCAGGCACACCATCTATGCTGATGGCAGCTCACCCAGATGTTAAAAGAAGCAGAGGTAGAGGAAGTGGGAAAAGACTTCAGAGATTCTGGATAAACCAAGGAATTTCTCCTGAGATTTCACAATTTAGGTGAGAGGTGTACCCCAAATGGCTGTTGTATTGGTGGGTTAATCTTCTGTGAGTGGCCTTAGGAGATAAAGTTTAGCTGGAGGATAGTAGATCACTAGAGGTGTGTCCTTGCAATTGGCTCTTGTCTCCATCTGCCCCTCTCTTTACTTCTTGGCTGCCCTGATATGAGCTTCTCTGCTCACCCTCTTACCATGATGGACAGAAACAGAAACAAACATACATTTTCCTCCTTTAACTGCTTCTCTGGAGTATTTTGTCACAGTGATGAAAAGCTAACACTTGGGGTCTGGGTAATGGTTGTGTAGAAACAGTCTGAAGGGCAGAGTTATTCCTGGTGGTTAAGGTGAGAACAAGATTCAGGACCAGAAACAGAAGCCAGCATGGGTGCTACTGTGGAAGGTCTGGAGGCATAAAGGTCTGGGGGCTTTTATGGGCAGAACACATGATTAGTAAGGTTCCTTTCTGATTTTAAAAGGGATATTAAGACCAGTGCTGTAGTACATGCTTTTAGTCCCAGCAGAAGGGAGGCAGAGGCAGATGGGTTTCTGTGAGCTCAAATCTAACTCTGTCTACATAGCAAATTCCAGGTCAGTCAGAGCTCCATAGTGAGACCGGGTTCAGTTTGATGTGGTATGTATTTTTCTGTGTCCCAGAATTACATGGATCTATGCAGTAGGTCATGGTAGCAGATAAAGAGAGAAAAGAAAATGATAGATTAATATGAAATCTAAAAGGAGACTCTTTAGTAGTTACTCAAAAAAGAATAAATGAATAAATCTTTATGATTAGTATCTAAACCCTAAAACAAGAGAATAGTCATTACAAAATACATATCAAGAAGATATGAACACCATGGGTTAAAGATTATCAGCTAATATAAGAGGGAAGAGAGAAAGAGAGACAGAGAGAGACAGACAGACAGAGAGAGAGAGAGAGAGAGAGAGAGAGAGAGAGAGAGAGAGAGAGAGAGAATCTCAGTCTAGGGAAAAACAGAGAACTATTTCCTTTTGCCACAGTTGGCTGAGGGATTGGTTTATATCCCCAGTGACCAGAAATGTTTACAAGATGACCTGATATCTGAAAATAAAGTAGAGACAGTCTTCTTTATAGAAAAAAAGAAAATGTTGAGGGCTGGCTCAGTTGGTAATGTGCTTGCCTTGTAAATACCTTGTAAATACCCTGAATTTAATACCCAGAAGCCATGTGCAAAACAACAGGTTAGGTGCCTTGTACTTGTGATCCCAGCTCTGGGGAGACAGCTAGACTGATCACTGGGGCTCATTGGCTGGCCAGCCCAGCTGTTTGGCAAGCTCCAGGCAAGGGAGAAAATAAAAAAATTGAAGTAAATAACTATAAACTAACAACAAATAAATCAAAACAAACATGATGGATGGTGTCTGTGATTCTTTTCAATCCTCCACACACATGTATGCACACATGTGCACACATACCTCCCCCACACTCACACACTTGCACAGACACGCACCAACATTCAAAGCTAAGTTGAATTTCTTAAAGCAAGGAATGCAAAGCCCCATTTTAAAAAAATTCAAATTGTGTACACAGACACACAGATAAATATATTCCTAAATCTAGTACGTTCGCCTAATCAGGTCTAAAGGAACTTTAAAAGATTTAATGTCTAACTCACTTTAAATACATATCTCTTGATATTTCAAAAACACATTTAAACTATGTTCTATTTACTTTCTGAATACATCAATTTATTATGTTAATGTTACATTATATATGTAAATAAAACTTAAAATCCAGAAAATAATTATTTAACTTCAGTGAATATCATTCAGTCTTAGAAAGATTATACTTTAAGGTCTAAGTCAATTTTCTCACATATATTAAATTAAAAATTACAAGAATCAAAATAAAGGCATATTGTCATAAATTACAAATGGAAAATAATTATATAAATGTTTTAAAAGTGTGATTACTATCTTGATATAAGAGAAAAGTCATATTTCTTATTTTAGAAATGTGGCATGTCTAGGAAGAAAATATGTCATATTCCTTATTACACATGAAGTATAAAATATGAAAATTGAAAATATTAATGATGATTATTAGGTTATTAATTTGGTGGCAGTTTAAGACCCTAATTAAGGCTCCTCCTGACATTAACAGCTGATGTTGAGTCATAATTCTATTGTATTGCAAATATGTTTAATTAAAATTTATGCTTTTTTAAAATTCAATAATTCTAATTGATTTCCAAAGTGATGCAGATTATATCACAAGAAGCTCCTGGTCTAGAGAGACTTACTTAGGACTTTATTTCTTTCAGTACCATACTTTTCTTTACCCCCCAAAATTGATACTTTGTCTGGTTACTTGAATTCTGTTACTACATTTAGAAACTTCCTGGACAGAACAGTTGCATGCAGGAGGAACATGTTTAATGTGTTGAGTGATGAAATCCTGGGCACCTACTACTTGTATAGAGTCCTCAGTCAAGGCCTCACACTGTCCACAGTGGGTCACTTAAAAGACATCCAGAGAGCACAGAGGCATGCTGAATAGATCTTGATCTGCTTAGAGGATGTTGGGAGCTAATAGCCCACCTTTTAGTAGAACTCCAGAAGTTTTCTTTAATGCTGAATATAAAGAACTCTCATGTGTCTCTTAACCTACCCATAACAACAGTGTGTATAGTTTCAACACTGATAACTTCAGGTTTAACAGCTTCTTTTACATGACCTGCATCCACTTGTGCAGCTCTTCAGAAAGTAGACAGTCTAATTGGTAATGTTTTTAAATATTAGTATTAAGGACAGGGAATAAACTACAGTAACTCAGATAAAACACGTAGAAGAAGTCTGCCACCTGAACAGTGGAAAGTTGAGGACCATGGAAGTGGCTACCTTTTGGTCACTGTAGCTTAAGGATTTCACAAATTAGTAATGAAGAACAAGGGAAAATAAAACTGTAATCTGCCTTTCCTGTTTAGGGAATTTATAGAATTAATTGTGTGCATTATCATTTTTATATAGTATGTAAGTGCATATATTTTATTATATATACATATAAAATTTTATTACTTCCCATTAAGTCATTTTTTATATTGTTAAAGACCCCTTTGTACCAATATTTCTTTTGAGTGTGTATGTTCATATACATGTGCGCATATATGTATGTGTACTTGTGTGTGTGTGTGTGTGTGTGTGTGTGTGTGTGTGTGTGTGTGTGGTGTGCATGTGTATTCTTCATCTGTGTGAGGAGGCCGGAGAGCAAACATTGAGTGTCATTCCAATTTTTTTTTTTTTTTTTTTTTGAGAATGTGTCTGTAATTGGGACCTGGGGCTGGAAGAATAAGCAAGGATGGCTGTCCTGCAATCCTCAGTGATATGCCTGCCTCCACCTTTCCATTACTGAGGTTGCCAGTGTGTGCCAACACGCCCACAATATTTTATTGTTTAGGTAGGTTTGGAGGATTACTGAATTCATGTCCTGAGGTTTACACAACAGTTTCCTGTTGTGGAATATTAGTATAAGGTGTGTTACATTTGTTTATGCTGTTGCTCATTTGTTTAATGATACAAAGACATGTTGCATTCTTTCATATTGCATTTGTTTAACTCTGTAAAGCTGTGTTACTTTGCCTAAAATACCTGATTGGTCTAATAAAGAGCTGGATGTCCAATAGCCAGGCAGGAGAATGAATAGGCATGGCTTCCAGGCAGAGAAAATAAATAGACTCGAGAGACGAGAGGAAAGAGGAGAGAGAAAAGGAGGAGAAGAGGACACCAGGAGCCAGCCACCCAGCCACCCAGCCAGCCACTGAGGAAGAGGGAAAGAAAAATATGTAGGATAAAGGAAGGTAAAAAGCCCAGAGGAAAAATGTGCTTCAAGAGGAACCTGAGAATTTAAGTCAGAAAAGCTGGCTGCAAACAAGCCAGGCTAAGGCCAGGCATCATTCATAAGTAAGAATAAGTCTCCATGTATTTATTTAGGAGCTAGGTGGTAAGTCCCCAAACAGTTAAAAACAAACAAACAAACAAACAAAAACCAACCCCCAAACATTACAGTTTTCCAACTGAACTATTACCCCAGCTCCCAAAACACCTTTAAGAAATCTAATCTGATAGCTTCATTTACTATCAGTAAAATCTTGGTGATCTCTGTGAAGATTTTCCTCCTTTCTACTTGTCAGAGTGATGCCGTAATATGTACTCCAGGAGCTCAATTTGAAGATGAACCTCTGACAGAGGTAAAGGGAGAAAGTCAGTGTGAATGGCAGTTTCAGGTATGGTAGCGTAGAGGCCTGACTACTGGGCTGTTGTTTTGCCTTTATCTAGTTTTTATATTTTTTCACCTATAGAGTGGAAAACAATACTACAAAGACCAAATCTCAGTTGGAATTGTGAACACATGTCAAGATTCCATTTAGAGTTTAATGGCAGGACAAACCTCTGAGAAAGCCATTATCCAGTGGTCTCTGTGGAAATACTTGCAGAAGGCCAGATAAAAAAAAATAATGTTTGCTTAAAAACAATTAGGATATTTAGGTTATCTATCATTGAATATTTGGTTAAAGATTATGAGACTTAAGGTAAGATAAGTGGGTAAGTTGAATTTCACAGCACACTTTACACTGTTAAAATATAAATGTATGTTTATAAAGTGAAATTGGAACTTAATGAATATTTTAATGTAGGCTCATTGCACGAGAATTAAGAAAAAGAGAAGCTCTCTGAAGAAAGTGAAGCATACCCATGAACATGGGTGTGGTCTTTTCACAGAAGAAAGGTAGAAAATGAAATACACCCAAGTGAGGTTAGACTTCAAGCAAAAATCATGGAATAATGTAATTTGTTGTTGTTTTTGAGACAGGATTTCTTTGTGTAACCTTCCTGGCTGTTCTGGTCCTATCTTGCTCTGTAGACCAGGCTGGCCTTGAACTCATGGGGGTCTGTCTGCCTCTGCCTCCCCAGTGCTGGGATTAAATGCATCCACCACCATGTCCAGCCAAAAAAAATGTATATTTTTTAAAGCAAAAATTATACACAGTATTCATCAGTATTACTAGATATTTCGTCCAAAGCTTTAATTTCCCTCATGCACACATATTTTACTTCTGATCCAGTTTGGGAAAATTATTTATGTCTTTAGGTAATTAGGTTGTTGGATCCCAACAGCATAGTTCAATTGCCAGGGAAGTCAAAATCAGGCATTCTTTATCTGCATCCCTAAACACCACAAAGGAGAAGCCAGTTTGTGAACCCTTCTTAACTTCTCTACTTAGATAAATTAATTCCATGGTCCCTTCCTTGTGTGTAGATGTGTGTGGTATATGAGCACATGTATGTGAGAGTCTATATCCCCATGCATATACATGTACGATCCAGAGAAAGATGTTGGCTATCTTGCTCTATCAGTCTCCATATTATTTCTTTGAAGCAGGGTTCAGTCTCTCACTAAACCCAGTTGGGCTGACAGCCAGCAAGCTTTAGTGATCCCCCTGACTCTGCTCCTCATAGGGCTAAATTACAGGTGAGTACATGGTTATTCTTGGGTGCCAACGATTCAAACTCAGGTCTTCATGTTTGCATAGCAAGTCACTAAGCCATCTCCCCAGCCCCCATGGTGTTCCGCTTTCCCTCTGATTTCTGTTTATCATGAACTGAAGAATCTTCAGTACCACAGGCTCCTGCCACCCTGATATCCTGCATAATGCAGTCACTCAACAACAGACTGAATCTGTTGAAACCATGAGCAACAAGAGTTTTCCCTCCTGTAAGTCTGCCTGATATCTTGCTCATAGTTCCTTGAATGTAGCTTACACTCTCCTTCCTTACAGTACCATCTCTTCACTGTTCAGTCTCCCCTTCACATTCTACTGTGTGACTCAGGAGCAGTCAGGTAGGTGAAGTAGAAGCAGGCTACATTGTGTCTTACTGGCAAGGCCTAGCTCAAAAGAAGGCAGTTCAGCTGGTTCTTATTCACCTGAGTATGTGCTCATTCACACCATCAACATCATCTATTGTAGGCTGGGATGTAGCTATATTGGAAGAGTATTGGCCTAGCGTGTATAAAACCCTGTTGTGTAAAAGGAGGCAGAGATTTTCTGTTCTGACCACCCGATCTCAAATAAACACATGGAAGCTTTTATTAATTAGAGAATTAGCCAATAGCTCAGGCTTATTACTAACTAGCTCTTACATTTAGATTAACCCATTTCTATTAATTTATGTATTGCCACATGGTCCATGGCTTTACTGGTCTTCTGGCATCTTGCTTCTTGGGCAGCTTACTCACGTGTTCCTTGACTACACCCTCTTTATCCAAGTCCTCAATTTGATTGGCCTGCCTAACTTTATCCTGCCTTGCTGTAGGCCAAACAACTTCATTATTAACCAATGAGAGTAACATATATTCACAACATACAGAAGGGTCATCCCACAGCACTATTGTTCACTTTCTAGTTCCACAAAAACTGGACCTGGTGGCAGGAGGAATGGAAGCTTGAAGTCATTCTCAGATGCATAACAATTTCAAGGCCAGCCCAGACTGGGATAAATGAGACCCTGTCCAAAAAACCCTCAGTGAACTGGAAGAACAATAGGAAAAATAATTAATGAAATAGTCATTTGTTAAATACTTACTCTCTCTGCTGTTTGGGGAATGTTTGTGAATGCATTAATTTATTTTTACCTTATCATAATGATTATCATGATGAACTAGCCAACATACACTATTGATGTAGGAAAGGAGGTTTATTTAGTAGTTTTAGAGGTGATGAGTCCAGGTGGCTTAATGTGAGCTTTTCCTTGGCTCCATCTCCTCATGGGGTAGATAGAAATGCATGAGTGCATGAGAAAACTAGCAAGTGAGGACATGTTGAAGCAGGAACAGGCTGGACTTGCTTCTATTATAACAATGTTCCCCTGAGAACTAAGGGGCTAAATGAGAACTACCTCCTGAGAATACATTCTCAAAGACCTGAGATCTCACCAGGCCCCACTCCAGTTTCACCACCTCCCAATAGTACCACTTTAAGTACAAAACATTCTATCACTTCATACCACTGAAAATGCCCTACTGACTTACTTACAAGACAATCAGATTGGGGCATTTTCTCAATTGAAGTTCCCTCTTCCCAAATGACTCTAGCTTATGTTAAGTTGATAGGAAACTAGTGAGTATTACAGGTGACAGGAAAAATTCTGGAGCGACCCCGGAAACAGAGGCCAGGAACAGATATGTAAGTCAGGGGTAGATGCACAAAGGTTGAAGGTTCTTCTGTGGTGTGTCCATTAGGAAGCTGAACTATAAGTCTACAGTTCAAAGGGAAACACAGCAATCAAGACATAAGCTTGAACTTTGCTGGTGTGTAGTGTCGCCCACTAATTTTGATCTATTACATGGCAATATGATTATTAAAAGAAAACACAAAATTATATTTCTTCTGTGAACCTTGCCAAATTATGAATAAACTGGCAAGCTGCGTTTTCCTGAACTATCTTAAATCCTTTTGTATTCATGATACTTTCACCCAGACTAACCTTCTGCCTGGCCCTGTCAAAGACAAGCTGCATATGGAGAGCTCCCCTGACCTTTCCCTGATGATTGGGAACAAAAGGGTCCTATGTTGCTGGTAGGCCAGTGAGCACCAGGAGGCTGCTTTTCTCTACCTCTCTAGACATAACCTTATAGACACAGGTGGCTGTTTCTTGGTTTTGGGACTCAATGTCAGGTCCTCATGCCTGTACAACTAGAGACAGAGCCATCTTCCTGGCCCTAGAAAAGAAAATTGAATTGAGAGTACTTTTTTTGAGTTACCATATCTTTCTTTTTATCATTTTGATTTTTCTTCCCTTTCCATATGTAAGGTTTTCTTTGAATACTCCTTGTCACCTCCTTAACCTCTTATGCACTCTGATCTTACAAAGAGACAAGACATTTCACATCTGCCATGCCCTTCAAGTCAGACACCCACTGTTAGCTTGTCTGGGCTCTTGGAAAGTCAAGAAATTTGATATATTTATATTGAAACACTGCACTGAGAAACCACATCTGTCCAGAACTTTTACAATGTGTGTGTGTGTGTGTGTGTGTGTGTGTGTGTGTGTGTGTGTGTGTGTGTGTTGGGGAAGGGGCAGTTTTGCCTGATGTGTCTGGGTTCACTTTTTGCAGGTGAGTGTGCATGTGGAGGTCAGAGGTTAGCATAGGATATCTTTCTTCATTGACTTCTACCTTGTATGCAGAGGCAGAGTTTCCCACTCAACACCACCATGAGTGGATTTTATTTTCTAGCTAGTAAGCTTGCCCTGGGGATTCCCTGTTTGTACCTCCTGGGTACAAAGATCACAGGTGGGCTGTCTTGTCTGGACTATCGCATGGCTCCCAGGGATTCGAACTCTGATCTTCATACTTCTTTCGCCAGTACTTTACTCACTGAGATGCCTCCCCAGCTCCCCCTCGTGGCAATTTTTTACTAATAGCCTTATGACTACCAGTATCCACACATACTGTTTATTCCCTTTTTTAGCTCTAGGACATTCTCTTTCTGTGTTCGGTTCTAAAATAATTGGTTTGTACCAAGAAGAGGAAAGAAAAGAAGCAAAATAACAGGTAAAATGAACTGATGAAAGAATTGTAAATCATGCTTCTGAAACAGCCTTTTTTTTTGTTTTTGGTTTTTTTTTTGGTTTTTTTGAGACATGGTTTCTCTGTGTAGCTTTAGGGCTTTTCCTGGAACTCACTCTGTAGCCCAGGCTGGCCTTGAGCTCATAGAGATCCATCTGCCTCTGCCTCCTGAGTGCTGCGATTAAAGGCATGTGCCACCACCGCGCGCCTGAAACAGCCTTCTTAAATAAGCAAATTGGACTTAGAAATCTGATATCAAGTGTCTGTGTTGAGATGACGTTTTCTAGTCTTTGTGCTCTGGTCCCCAATGCACCTTGCTGTGAGGCAACTCTGCATGTTCTCACTCATTTTGCTCCTTATTCTAGGAATATTAGATTTTTCCATTTCCCAAATATGTTTTTTCCATTCCAGAAATACATCATTGATTCTTTCAGCGACCGCAGAAAAATGACTTTGTTGCCTACATTTTCAGTGCTAAATTGAGTTTATTAACACTAGTGTAAGGTCTGTGGGAGGCTTATTAAAGATGTGCTCAAAGAGGCCAGTATTTCTGACAGCTTGCCCCTAGCCCTCTTTCCCCATATCCAACCTAGACTTGAGAATATAGCACTGAAAACATAATGTGTATATTGTAGGAAAAATGATGAAAATCTATAGTTCGCGTGTGTGTGTACCTACTTGTACGTTTTTTGTGTTGATGTTGTACAGATGCATTTGTGTATTCTTGGGCATATGGAGGCCAGAAGACACCCTTGGGTGTTCTTCCTCAGGCCAAACTCACCTTGCTATTGAAACAGGATCTCTCACTGGTCTGGAACTCATCAAATAGGCTAGACTAGACAGCCAGTGAGTACATGGGATTTGACTGCCTGTGCCTCTGCGGCACTGGCATTACAAGCATCCACCATCACATATGTGGATTCTGGGTTATTGAGCTCAGGTCCGCATATTTGTAAGGCAAAGACTTTACTGATTAAGCCATTTATTTCTTGCACAACCTTGAAGAGTTTCCTAGAGAAAGTTAAGATCCTGTTAGTTCAAAGTAACAGAATCTCAACTCCAGCCAATCTGAATGAAATGAATATTTTCCTGGAGAACTCTTGACATGTCTCACAGAATGCAACACACTTTACAGCAGTCCTCAGAAGGTCTGGGAGTGAAAGCAGGTCCTGGGGACAAGAGAAACCAAATGAGCAAATGTCATCAGGACTCTCTCCACCTCTTGTTGTGATGTGCGCTGCAGGTCACCAGATCTTTATCCGTGTATCTTTTTCATTCTTTATATGCATGAAGTTATGGTCATAACAGATGTTGGGATCTTGTGTTCCATAGTATAAACCACCAAAATCAGGCTATTTGCAATTTTCTTGGCATTATAACTAAAAGAGCCAGGCAGTGGCGGTGCATGCTTTTAATCTTAGCAATCGGGAGGCAGAGCCAGGCGGATCTCTGTGAGTTCGAGTCCAGCCTGGTCTACAGAGCAAGCTCCAGGATAGGCACCAAAACTACACAGAGAAATCTGTCTCAAAAAACCAAAAAAGAAAAAAAGAAATCATAGAAAAGACATTGCTTATCTTTCTTTTGTTAAAGCAATAAATGCATTGTTGAGGCAGTAGAAAAGTCATGTGGTAAAGGTGCTTGCTGTCAAGGCTGACATCTTGAGTTCAGTTCTAGAGACCTACATGGTGGAAGGAGAGAACTGACTCCCTCAAGTTGTCCTCTGACCTCTACACATCCTCCATGGCGTGTTCCCCTTGCCACCACATTTACACCCGCTAAATAAATAAATAAATTAATAAATAAATTAATGTAAAAAGAATATTTAAAAATAAACACTTTTTTGGCTTCCAGGAACAGGCATGTGATATCTGGGGCCTGTTTGAATCTGCATGGGGGTAGGTAAGATAGAGTGAACAGGCATAAACTAAGCAGCCTCATGGGAGCCTTGGGAAGGTGAGCTCAGGGTAAGAGATGTTCAGAAGTTGGGCTGGAGAGTTGCCTCAGCAGTTAAAAGTATTTGCTGTTGCAGAGGGCTGTGGTTCAGTTCCCAACACCCACATGGTGGCACATAACCATCTGTAACTTCACTTACATGTTATTCAATACCCTTTTCAGGCCTCCTTCAGCATCAGGAACACATGCATGTGGTACACATTCAAACATGTAGGAACGCACTCCTACCATAACATGAGAAAAAATAAAAACAAACAAAAAGGAGATGCTCGGAAGCAAGGTAATGGCAGGATACAAAAGATGAGAGAAGTACCTGCCAAGGATGTTCAAAACAGTGCTGTTCCTACACTTTTTAGAAGGGGTTTAGTGGGGGTGCATGGGAGGTTGGGAGGTGATGTGTCTTACTCAGATTTTGTTATAAGGACACTATATTGGTTTGGTTTAACTAGTAAATGTCTTCAGGATGACTTTGGCACTTTCTGAAAAGGTAGAATTTCCTTGTGTGTTGATTAGGGGAGGCATTAATCTTTAACTGTTTCTATAGGTTGAGATAGCTTCCTGGCCATCCTCAAAGAGAAGCACAGACAGTCATCTCCAGGACTGTTACTTTTTGTCCCTTTCCTTTCAAAGGCTGCCATACTCTCACATGTAAAGGAATAAACCTTCCGCACTGTGTGCCACAATAAACACAGCATTCTACAGAGTGCTCCCACTTCTGTTTAACTCTCTGCAATAGCACTGAAGCTCTAACTAAAGGTAGACTTCAGCTCTGAGATCCCCACTACCCAGAAATGCAGGCGGATCCGTATGGTTATCGTATCATTTAATTCTGACAGTTACAAGACTTTAGCAGATCTGTTTCCTGTTGCAGCTCCCAAAGTTTTTGCTTGCCTCTCTCTTCCAATTGTCTTGGTTTATCTTGTTTATTACACATTATCTCCCATTAGGTGTTTGCCAAACTACTGTGAACATGGAGGACACTGCGCCCAATCCTGGACTACCTTCGACTGCAACTGTAGTGAAACTGGTTACACAGGCGCCACCTGCCATGACTGTGAGTACACATGGTACACCCACAGTGTGAGGACATAACTCAAGGAACACAGTGTGGGGACCCCGGCCATTCAACACAGTGCGGACACTGTTGATTCCTCTAGCATGAACTTTCCAATAGGATGTTATATCCAAATACTAAAGCAAGCCAGGAAAATGCAAGAACACAAGACATATCTTTGTGGAGTTTATGCCATTAGGACAAACAGTGCACTTGGATATATGCTAAAGTAGAAGAGAGAATGGTGATATAAGTACATAAGGAGCTGTGGAACAAATGGCCTTGTCTTGATGGCTTACGTTGAACTGCTGCAACAAGTTACTAATATATATCACTAGGGCAAATAACAAGTGGCAAGATGTAGGTCTTAGTTATTTTCTCGTTGCTATGATAAAAACACTCTGACCAAAGCAACTTGAGGGAGAAAGGGCTCATTTGGGTTTATAGCTCCAGAAGGATACAGTCCATCACGAAGGAGGAAGACATGGCAGCACCTGGGGAAAGCATGGTGGAAAGAACAGAAATCCTGAAAGGTCACTTTGTATCCACACTCAGGAAGCAGAGAGTGAACAGGAAATGGGGTAAAGCTATACAGCTTCAAGTATCACCCCTAGAGACCCATTTCCTCCAGTGGGGTTCTACCTCCTAAAGGTTCTGCAATCTTCCCAAACAGCCCCGAAAGTCAGGGAACAACTGGGAGACACTTCACATTCAAACTACAACATGGGCAGACCACAAGTCCCTCAGACATCAGCCAGCTTTCTTCCTCATTGTCCTCGTTATGGGTGGTATGGTAGAAGTCACCTCATCTGAATGTTGCCACGGCTAAGGGAAGGAATCCCACAGTGAGGAAACAAAACTGTGTTGTGATTCAAAGGCTTCCATTGAAAAAGTGGTTTAGGGTTACTTCTCACATTCCATTGGCCACATACCCTAGTGTCACCCCCAACAGGAGGCAAAATGCATTCAGACCACAGGAGGTGACACTATAGTACCAGAGTATTGGTGATAAGTCTTGATGACTACCTGTCAATCCTGAATATTTGGAAAACTTCAGTCTGAAGGCCTGTGCTGATCTTGTCCCAGTTACAGAAGGAAAACAGAAAAGAAAAGGATTCTTAGAGTAACGAAGCAAGTTGGATCCGCAGGTGTAATGGTGTCCTGTGGAGAATCTCTGCAGAATCCCAGGGGCTGGGGGAGGACACTGGTGATAAAGAGTGATGAGGCAGGAGAAGGAGGCTGGGCTCAGACACTCAAAAAGAGGCTATATCCATTTTCCTGCAGTTGGCGTAATTTCATCCTTGTTCAGGACAGAAAAGAATTTTACCATGTGTATCAACTACATTTTCATTATCAGTTCATCTGCTGGCAGACACCTAGGAAGGTTCTATGATTTTTGCTACTGTGAAAAGTGCTACAAACAATACTGATGTGCACATGTTTCTGGAAAACTGACCCGGGGTTCTTTGGGTAAATACCTATGAGTGGTGTAGCTGAGTTACCTGGTTTGTCTAGCATACAGTTTTCAAGACATTTTTGTCTCACTTGCAGGTCCTAGGTTGTATTAGATGCATCAAGTCATACATACAGGTGACATGAAAGTAGCAGTGAAGCATTCTGGGAAAAATGGAGTCAAATGACAGGAGGGGTGATGAGAGCCATTAGGTTTAGAACCAAAGATGCATAGCATGGTCCACAAGCTGTGGCTTCTTTTTGTGGTATTGTGTGGGTGTGTATGTATGTATGTGCATATATGTGCATATGTGCTCGCTTATACTGGTGTATGTGGAGGCCAGAGGCTGTCAATTTCTTCTCTCCTTAGTTTTTTTTTTTTTTTTTTTTTTTTTTTCTGAGATGGGACTCTCACCCAACCTGGAGCTCACTGTTTTGGCTGCAATGGCTGGTTAGCAAGTCCTCAGGATCTGCTTGTCTGCCACCTAGCTCTGGGATTGCAGTCACACAGCACTTTTACTTAGCTTTGGCATGAGTTCTCAGATCAAGCCAGATCAGGCTCTCACGCTTGCGCACAGCAAACACTGAGCTTTCTTCCCAACCACAGAAGATTATTATTTACATAATTACTCCTCAGAAATGGTGCTGGGTCAAAGGGCATGTGCGAAAGATTTGACTTCATACTTCCAACTTTCCAAAAGTCTTAGCATAATGTATACTTCACAGTTCTTTTCTGTGACTTTATTTTCCCTTCTATGCCAGAATTACTTAACAGATCAAACTATTTACCATGTCTTTCTGCCAAGCATTTGGATATTGAAATGGAGATTATCATTTGCACTCTTGGGGAGTCTCAGACAATTTTTTTTTTCTGATAACGAGTGTGACAGTAGAATGCGTGTCCCATAAAGTTGTCCTTTATCACTCAGCGCATGCTCCTTCAAGCACTTCTGGTTTCAGTAGTCATGTGTTTAATGATTGCTACATACTGAGCTGGCTTGCTAAGTGACAGGGCAGTTGCATAGCAGCCTCTGTCTGCCTCCTATTGAGTGGCCGTCCTTGATCTCTTTAACTTCTGTCTGGTGACATTCACGGGTGCACATTCAGGGTCTCTCTGCCATGTCTCAGGCTCATCTAATCTTTTCACAGTGTAGATTGCTGACATCCTAACAAAGCCTTTCAGGTCATTTTTCAGCTTTACAAAAGGATGTCAGCTTTCTTCTCTCAAGTCTGATGGAATGCTGCTCGCTTTGGGCAGTCAATAGGCAGATATTGACTGGGAGCACATCCAGCTGTCTGGCTCTCAGACTTAACGGTCATCACAGAGCACGGAGGCTTTGCTAGTTCCTCTGTAGGTAAACAGTCCTCTTAGTCACATTTGGATGATTGTACATGGTGAGGAAATTCTGACAATAAAAAGATCTATTTCAAAGTATCTTTCACATCTTTATCTCAGGTTTAACTCATATATTGACTTTATTATATGAGTTCTTATAAAGATTGGCATTCTTTACTCTCAATGCCAATAGCAGATGGTTCACAACTTTAAGAGGATGAGAAAAAAGAAGAGGAGAATGAAGAAGGAAGGGGGAACAGAGGGAGAAAGAAGGGGAACGAGAGGAAGAGAAAAGAAGAAGAGGAGCAAGAAGGGGGAGAAGGAAGGAGGAGGGGACAGGATGAAGTGGAGAAAAGGCAAGAACAAAGAAGCAGAAGAGAAGGAAGAAGTGTGTGTGTGTGCGCGGACACATGTAGACAGCTTAACACTGTGATGTCCAGAGTTTACCCCAATTGTATTTTGAGACAGAGTCTCTCACTGAACCTCAGGTTCACTGATTCCTCCTAGACTAGGAAGCCAGTGAGCTCCAGGGATCCTCCTGTTTTCTTCCTCCCCAGCCCTGGTGTTAGCTGCCCACACCCCACATCTATTTTTTACTGAGTGCTAGAGATTGAATTCAGGTCCTCATGCCTGTAGAGAAAGTTCTTTTCTAGTGAAACAACCCATCTCCCTCCAGCACTGATCTATTCCACAACATATAGTAGATATCTGATCTTTGACAGATGCTGAAAAACATGAGTGAGCTTGTGATACTGCACACACCATGATGCTCTTTCACTAGGCTGGGAGTGCTGTTCCTGGGAAAGGGAGGGCATTTCAGAACATTAGAGGCTCCAAAAGAGACTTGAAGGATGAAAAGGAGCTGATTAAAAAGAGGGAGTCAGCAGGATGACTTTACATACTAGTAAAGGCTCTTGGTTGGTCAAGCATGATGACCTGAATTTGAACCCCAAGACCCACGTGGGGAAAGGAGATAACTGATTTCTATTAGTTGTTTTCTGACCTCTGACTCTCTTAATCTCTCTCTCTGTCTCTCTCTCACACACACACGATAAGTAAATAAATAAATACATGTAATAAAAGTATTTTCAAAGAACAAACTTCTGGCAGAATAACTGCTGCAAGCCACATAAAAATGTAATGGAATTCAGCTACTATCACAAAAGCTACTACTTGAAAAAGTCAAGGACTTCTCCAAAGGTCAAGCCATGGCTTAAGAAGTCTTGGTGATATTTTAGCTTCTGTATATATATTAGCTTGTTTCTATAGTGATTTTCCTGTAATACTATGTGTGCTTCCAAGAACTCCTAACAGTTTAGTTATCTAAAATACCTATCAAGCATTCAAGGCCAAATGAAACAACAACTGTCTCCTAGGTCAGGAGGATAGCTTTATTTCTTGTGCAATTTAGGGTGAGACCCTCTTTTCTTACAGCTTTACTCATAGACTCCTAATTTCTTACCTAACCACTTCTAGGAATGTAGATTGTGCACCTAAAGCACTCATTTGGGTTGTAAAAGAAAGCCTGAGGCCACTGCCTGAGGAAAATTCTTACCTGCCATTATGACCCTGTAGGAATTCAAGCCTGGTGACCTGGCTGGAGGGTGAGGATTGCTATTGCTTGGGTTTATAACTGAATACCCTAGAGACTTGAGGGGAACTGAGGTATAAGGAGAGCAAAGAGAAGATATTGAGGATTTTGGCTGGAGAGGATTTTTGACTAGAGAACTGGAAGTCAGGTTGGAAGATGAGGAAGAGCCAGATGGGAAAGTACTAGATGGGTAAGAAGGACATGAGAAGGACCTAGATGAGGCAGAACTGAGATGAGAGAATTAAGATAGAACTTAGAGGGGACAATGGATAAATGCAGAGACAAATCAGGCAAGAAAGGAACTAGGCTTGAGTACAGAACTGTAGCTATGCAGACAGGATTTTATCCCAGAGGAATAAAGTAGATGGACAAAGAGCATGGTGTACTTAGATTTATTTCCAGGTGAAAATAGTTCTTGCCTTTCGTGGTTTGTTTTCTGAGCCCCTAGGAAGTATATTCTTAAGGGCAGTCTTTTAATAATATACAAGAAAGAACAATCATGCAAAGGTTGAGTAGCTTGGAGTTTAGTCTTCATACAGGAAGGCTCTCAGGCATCTAGCCTAGCAGGAATCCAATAGGAAGTGGTCAATAAGTAACTGCTGGAAGTGTGGGCAGAGTGAGCAGGGCTAAACTGATTAGGAACACCCTGCTGGGCAGGGCAACTGGAGTGCAATCATAGGTTGTTTTCACTTTAATGCTGGGAACAGACTTGCTGATATTTTTGATGTTGTTGCTTGTTTTATTATCAATCTCTTTTGGAAAATACAGCTCTGATGGTATAGTCAAACTTGTGACCCAGAAGCCCCTCTTCAGCGTCCTGACATGAGATTCAGGTTTGAGTAAGAACAGGAAGTATGCACAGCTAAGCCATCCTGGTCAAGGTGTGGCCCTCACCCTTACCCCTACCTCAGTCTTTCCTGCAGGGAGATTAGATGAATTGTCAGAACAATGTGACTTCTCTGTCCTGGAGACAAGGACTTGTGCAAGCCTTCAGCCCTTTCCGTCTTGCAGCATGAAATTCCTATAGAAATCTCAGTTTCTTGGGGACCGTTCTCTCTGTTAGTCGGATAGGAAAAGGAGGGCCATGAAGGTCCCTGTAAAATATCGTCATTCCTGCTAGGAGGGAATGATACCTGTAAAGTTAAATTTACAAAAGAGGCTCAAGAAGGGACTATGACAATTAGGGGGGAAGGTAAAATAATTATGACAATGCACTGTAATAAAATTATTTAAAACATAAGAATTGATTATTTCTTACATTTTTTCATGTAACTTTTTCAGACTTATTAAGCACCAGCAACAGAAATCTCAGAAAGCAAAATTCCAGTTAAGGACACAACTCATATCCTGAGACTCCTAAAATCCTGCAACTTAACGTCTGAGCAGGTTAAACTGTGGAGGTTCTCCCCAGCCTGCAACTTCACATATTCCAATATCTTGTCCAGAAACACTACTTATTTGTACATGAAAACTGTACATGGCCTGGTCAGACCTGTTTGGAGCTCTGGCTTCCTCGGCTCCTCTTATGCATTTTTCTACCATGGTAGACAATTAATAAACATAAATGTTGTTTACATGGGGAAATATTTAAAGCTACAAAACTAGAGAAAGCAGAATTTAAACTCAGTGCCAAGTGAATTAAAAGAATTTTTCTCATTAAAACATTTCTACAAAGAAGGAAGAATGATGCTAATTATTATATGGATCACGGCAAGATTTACCAACAACATCTATGTCATGTTTCTTATTAAAGACTGGAAGCAGCAAGGCAGGGTATTCACCTGGGATGGACTTTCTCCCTTTTGAAGATGTCACACTCTTTTTAGAGTTTCCCACATCATCTCCTGCATGTTGATTTGTTCCTTTTGGTCTTCCCTTCCTCTTTCTCTGAACATCTCCCTCCTCCTCCTCCATCTTCTGTTCTATTTTGTTGAAGATACAAGAAAGTTAGCTTCAAATGACTGCATTGAATTAGCATCTGAGAAATGTAATCATAAATGTTGGCTCATAAAAGCAAGAAAGCACCCCAAATTTAGAGATGAAAATTAATTGAAAGCAGGTCAGTTGTTGATGTCGCATCATTTGGAGTATGTTGATGTTTACTGTGAACACTGAGCAAGAACTGTGAGTATTTGTTCTTCTCATATATTTCAATCAATAGAAGTCTACTTGTCAGAGAAAGGCAAATTTCCAAGGTGCCATATAACTGAGAACTAATCTAGGCTGGTGGAAAATTTCCATAGGTTTGAATCCCCAGAACTCACATAAAACCAGATGAAAGATAAGAGGCAGAGGCAGGAACCTTCTGGAAGCTCACAGGCCAGCTCATCTACTGTACACTGTAGAAAAACAACAAAGATATGCTGTCTCAAACAAGATGGAAGGTGAAGGACGAAAACGGAGGTTGTTGTATAACCTCCTCATGTGTGCCATGATGTCCACACACACATTACATACGGACACACAGACACACAAGCACAAAGACACACACACCATTGGTATGCTCTCATATACATATTCTCCTTTAAAGACATAAAAAGAAGTGATCTGGAAGATATATCCATATTGAACACAATATGTGAGGTTTATCATCCCTTTGGACTCAGACAGATGAAGGTTGGAGGTGGCATTTTTTATTCAATAATCTCTTAACTTCACCTAGTTTCCATTCCTTCCTGTAGGTAAAACCATCTTATTAAATAAGAAACACAGAGCCGATTCAGAGATGAAAGCCAAGAGATCAGAGCAATAGCTAAGAGCTGAGATTAAAAACCTTACCCTTCACTGCCACTGCTGTCCTACCTCTCTGCAAGAGACCTACTTCCTGTGTGTTTGTGCTTTTTATTGACTTTCTATTCTGCCTTCTCATTGGTTGTAAACCCAACCACATGACCTCCTTGTCACTGCCCGTCTGTACAGACCTCCAGGTCTTCTATGGTTGTATTGAGATTAAAGGCGTGTGTCTCCATGTTGGCTGTATCCCTGAACACACAGAGATCTGCTTAGCTCTGCCTCCCAAGAGCTGGGATTAAAGGCATGTGCCACCAACGTCAGGCTCTGCTATGGCTTGCTCTTAGCTCTGACCCCCAGGCAACTTTATTTATTAACATACAAATAAAATCACATTTCAGTGCAAATAAAATGTCACCATACCTTCCCTCTAACACAATCCTCTACACAGACTCTTTGGAACAGAAATGCACAGAAACAAGTAACACAATATCTAGTATCTGATATTTCCATGTTAAATTCCATTGATTATGTATTGTAGACTCAAGTTCATCAAACTTCATGAATATTTTCCATGGAATATACAACTAATGATTGACATATTCCCAGATGACTACATTCTATGGGTATTAGAGCATTAACGATTGACACATTCCCAGACGACCATACCCTCTGGCTATTGGAGCAGCTTTCATAAATTTCCCAGTGCAGATGAGGGTTTGGCATAGTGTGGTCATCAATGGGAGAATCCCAGGCACATCTCAGATCATCGCTGGCACATATGATCTCAGGGAACTCGCTGACTTCTTGTGCCCTATGATTCCTCATGAATACACATTAGGCTATGAATTGGTTTTACTAAGAAAGACTCTTAACTCTCTCTGGAAACATGACATAATGACTCACTGTTCTATGTCACATTCACACTGTCCACTTCTCTTTCTTTTTTTATTCTCTCTGTGTGCAAATGTTTGACATCTGTACATATATGTGTGTGGGTGCACACTCCAGAGAAGGATTTCTGATGTTTTGCTCCATCACTTTCCACATTATTCCTTTGAGACAAGGTCTCTCACTGGACGTGGATCTAACCTGGTAATCACTATGCTTCAGAGATCCTCTTGTCTCTGCTCCAATGATGAAGGTGTAGGGGCATGTGTGCTATGCCTGGTTTTTTATTTGGGTATTCTCTGGCAGTATTCTCTCTAGTATCCCTTAAAAACAAACAGACCAAAACAAAATGCTTGTTTTTCTTTCTTTCTTTCTTTCTTTCTTTCTTTCTTTCTTTCTTTCTTTCTTTTTTGGTTTTTCAAGATAGTGTTTCTCTGTGTAGCTTTTGGAACCTGTCCTGGAACTTGCTCTGTAGACTAGGCTGGCCTGGAACTCACAGAGATCCTCCTGCCTCTGCCTCCCAAGTGCTGGGATTAAAGGTGTGCACCACCACCACTCGGTAAAAGGCTTGTTGTTCTAAGAGTTACAGATATCTGTGGAAACAGTCCACAGATACAAATCATGGGGATTTTCAACCAGAGAAGGGAAAATCAAAGAGTACTAAGCAGTAAAAAGATATGTTGTTACTGATCAATATTTTATCAGTTTCATTTTAAACTGACTGACTTCTTTGATTAAATTGTCAATCAAGTAAATAAATGCCAGCTTGTTCACTTTGAATGATGTGAAGTTATCTTGATTGTAGTTCAGAGAAAAAAATGCAGAAAGTATTTCTCCACATGTTGAAGTTCTCTAACACATCATCTCTGTGACCTGTGTCAAGTTATTCTACTAATTGGAGCCTTGCTGGTGCCTCGTTCAAGGGAGAAGTAATAGAATCCGCCCCTATTGCTATTGAGATAAATTCATGAGTCAGTGGGCGTGAAATTTCCCTGACAAGTCAGATCATAGCCTTTCCTATGGTTCCTGCTGCATTTACATCATTTTGTCCACACTGCAGCCTTGAGAACGAGTGTTCTTTTTCATACAATGGCAAAGGATGAGAACAGTTCAGAATAGAGAGCCAAGGGCATTCAATTACAAAACCAAGTAGGACAAAAGCCTAAACAGTGTAACCCCTTCCAAGAAGAGGGTGGCTACATCATGGTCTAGGTATGATCCATTGTGTATGGTAAACTAACAGTGTGTGTTTGTGTGTCTGTGTGTCAGTGCACACCTAGGCATGTGTGGGTGTGTTTGTGCCCAAGGGTTCAGGATATCTGTGTGTGTGTGTGTGTGTGTGTGTGTGTGTGTGTGTGTGTGTCTGTGTCTGTGTGAGAGTATGAGTTTGAGTTGGAGAGATTGAGTTTGGGTGTCTTCAGTGGCCCCTCTCTACCTTCTTCTTTGAGACAGAGTCTCTCATTGACCCTAGAGGTCACTCTTCTGTATAGACTAGGTGGCCCACAAGTCCATAGGATCTGTCTGTCTCCACAGCCTCATGGCTTGGGTTATAGGCACACATAACTGAGTATGGCTATGACTGGGTTTAGTTGGTTCTAGGAATCCGAACCAAGGCCCTTGTGCTTGCACAGCAATTATTTTGCTGTATTCTAGCACCCGAGGTAAATTTTAAGTTAAATTTCTGTGGTCTCCTTAAAGTTGTTTTGATTATATCACTGTCTTGTTTTAAATTGTTCAGAGAGTCTTCATTAACTGAAATTTTTATGTGTGTATGAATGTGCACATGTGTATGTAGATGAGAACATCTATTTGGAGGCTGGGCACTTTGGGTCTCATTCCTTAGGAGCCATCTACCTTCTTTGTGACAGGAAATGGTCAACAGACTGGTCTGGCTGGCCAGGGACTGGAAGAGGTCCACATGTCTGCCTTCCCGGTGCTAGGGTTATAATGGCCTCTACCAGCACAACTCCTTTTGTGGGGGCTCTGGGAATCAAACTCAGGCCACCATGCTCATAGAGCATGCACTTCACTAAATGAACCAGCTCCCCACTTCGTCCTTATTATCTTTATACATATAGCTCTGCTATTGGGCTCTGTGAGTGAGGCCTTCAGGCTCTGGCCTCTGAATCCTTTTCAGGGCAGCTCTGAGCCATTGGTCTTTATTCAATCATATCAAGGCTTTCTCCCCCTTCCCGTCTCTTGGTGTCGTTTCTACTTGGACACTTGTTTCTTGGTCTTACTTTTTCTTTCTCTGTTTTATTCAACACTCCCCTCACCATATATGCACATGTGGTTACTATAATTAAATTGTCTTTCTCTTGCTCTTTGAGGTCAGGAGTGTTGGCTTGCACTGTGTATGTTTCCTAAAACCAGCAGCAGGTTTAGAAATTTGTGCAAAAAAAAAAGAACATTGGGAGAGTAGAGGTGCAAGGTTTATCTTATTGATACTTCCTCCTACAAGCTCTACCCTGATGGAGGTAAAGACAGTATCATGTGACCCAGAGCATGTGCTAAGCTTCCTTTAACCACCATGTAGAGAAATTTCCCAATTTTACTTGGTTGAAAGGACCGAGTCTGTAGCTTTTCATTCAGTGTGTATCTCTTAAATCTCTCCACATTAAGTCCCATGAATTCTCAAAGGGGCCTGTAAACCATCCTCAGCTGATATAGTTGTAGGAGTGTCCAATTTTAAGATGCTAGGATAAATAGGACCTGTGGATAAGTAAATATATGTACAGAACATAAAAGAGAAGTAAAACCATCCACTGTCATAGAAGAACATGAAACTGAGTGTATTAGTCTGTCAGCTGAGTGCTTGTCAAAGTCAATTTGCAGCAGCTAAGATTTCCTGCTGGCAGCTAATGCAATGATGGAGACCCTGGCAATCATCCCCTTGCTCCTGCCTCCCTGATGCCACTGTCATTGTGGCTGGAAGAGGAAATGAGTGTTTTCTTTCTGCTAACAGTTGAATTCATTGCTGCCTGTTGTTTAAATGGGACACCAGTGGAGACATAGCTGTGTAATGTATGCAGATGAGGGACAGCTAAGCTCAGGAGCTATCAGAGGAAGAGTCCATAGTCCCCAGTGTCCACTTCATCGGTACTTTCTGCTTAATGATATCATTAAGGGATGCTCAAAAGACGGAGAACAAGTTGGCTGGGGAAATGGCTCCAAGGGGAAGAGTGCTTACCACACCACTATGAGGATCTGCAACTCTCAAATGAAAGGCCCATGCTGCCACATGTACCTGTAACCCCAGTGCTGGCCGAGGGAGGAGGAGGGCTTCCAGAGACAAAGGATCCTTGCTGAGTCTTGCTCACCAGCTAGCCCAGATAGAGAACTGCAAGCTCCCAGGTCAGAAAGACTTTGAAGAAAATGAGACTGAGATGTGGAGTGACAGGGAGACAAACAACGTCCTCCTCTGGCCTCTGCACACATATGTGCAAATATGTGTACCCACAGGCACACACACACACACACACACACACACACACACACACACACACAGAGGAAATAGACCTGTTTTCTTTTAGTTTTTTATTTAAAATGTAGCATGAAAAATGAAGTGTACTTGAAAACCAAGGTAGACAGTTCTAGACTCCAGTAACAACCTAACTGAATGACAGGATATTATTCTACATTGAGCCTGGGCTATCTCTCTTCTCTAAATATTATGGTAGCAACAACAGCTGTAATATTTTGTAAGAAGACAGTAGATCACACACATAAGCTGGTGGACATAGTATCTAAGAATCAGATGAGCAATTTTTATTTTTATGTTTGAAAGTTTGTTTATTATTTATTTTTAGGTTTGCTTTTAGGTTATTTGTATGTGTCTGTATGTGGATAAGTGCATGTGACTGCAGGTGCCAACAGAAACCAAGAGAGGACATTAGGATCCATGGATCTGGAGTTATAGGTGGTTGTGAGTTGCCTAGAGTTCATAGTGGGAACCAAACTTGGGTCTTCTGTAAGAGCCACAAGTGCTCTTAGAGGCTGAGCCATTGTTCTAGCATCTTCATTTAGTTTTGTTTTCTTTTCTGTGACCCTGGGGTTTGAAGTTGGACCTGGTACATGCTAAGTAAGTGCTATACCGCTGAGCCATATCTCCACCCCAGAGATTAAACAATCCCTCTCCTCAGCTCCTGCTTTCCTCCATTCTGCTCTGCTGTGGATTAGAATAAAATTCTGACTTCTGTGTCTGAAGGGATATCTGGGTTTGTGATCCCTTGTATTTTTCCGGAAGCTGTATTCACAAAAGTGCCTGCCTTGTACCAGCTGCAACTTCTATGTTTCTACTCTGAGATGTGGAGACGTTGTTGCTCCTGGGAGGTGAAGTCTATCTATCCCTTGCTTTCTCTAGTTACAGTTGGGTCTTCAACAATTCTATTACAGAGAACCCACCATTGAAACTCTCCTCACAGAATTGCCATGAGTCATCAAAAGGAGAAGTTGGAGATTTATTTTAGTTTTCAATCATCTGTCTGTGAATGCGTCCATACATGTAATGAAGGTACCTGCAGAGGCCAGAGGATGTGTTGGATTTCTGGGAGTTGGAGTTAGAGGCAGTCGTGAGCAGACCAGTGATGGGAACTGAATTCCGGTCCTCCATAAGAAAAGGACACACTCTTAGTCCCTGTACCATCTCTCCAGTTCTCACTGTTTCCCACAACCCTCACACCTCTGTCTCTCACAGAAGGCTTGTGCTGGTGGAATGGACAGTTCCCATACTTGTTGGACTTAGAAAGTGCTTACAAAATATTTATCAGAATGAGAAATTTCTGTTGTTTTTAATAATCAGCATAGAGTCTGCTTTTTTAATCATAATATGATAATCACTCTAGCTGACTTCCAAATCAGTCATCATAGTTGATCCAACACTTGACCTTGTCTATGGTCACATTAGAATTCCACTGCCATTTATTTCCACTCAGCACATTTCTCATAAATCTTTCCTCCTTTAAACTCACTCACCTGTGCAACACACCTTTATATTAGTCATGTAAAGGTAAGTGTCTATGCTGGGCCCCACATTAGACTAAGCATTGTGTATGACATTCAAGCAATTCAAGATTTGATTTCTGAAGTCAAAGGCTTCAAAATAGACTGTGGAGCAGAGAGCTATAATACACACGGAAGAGAATGTAAGGTTATACATGAACAAATCAACCTCAGTTAAACATATGGCCTATGTCGGGCAGCAGTGATGCACGCCTTTAATCCCAGCACTCGGAAGGCGGAGTTAGGCAGATCTCTGTGATTTCGAGGCCAGCCTGGCCTACAGAGCAAGATCCAGGACAGGCACCAAAACTACACAGAGAAACTCTGTCTCAAAAGAACCAAAAAAATTAATAAAATCTGGTCTACATTCAACAAGGAGGAAGAAGTAGACAGGAAGGAAGTGCACATGAGTTTTGAAGTTGAGCTGCACTCTCCAGCACAGGCATGGTCTGCACAGTCACAGAAGATGAGGAAGGGTCAGGAATTCAGAGGATGTGAACTTGGCTGGAGTGGGTAGGAAAGGAGAGGAATGGCCCAAATCATCTGGAGTTATTAATGGAGATTATGAAAATTGATAGACACCATTGATACCAGTCAGATAGCAGGCAGAAGAACAGCTAACAGAAAGGCATATTTAAAATGAACTTGTTTATGTGGTTGCAGGACCTTATCAGGCAAGTCTGAAATCTAAAGGGCATGTAGTTAGGAAAGGAGGCTGGATGTCGAGGATAGGAGCCTGAGCTATTTTCTACCAGTTCAGTGTGATTGTGAGTGTGTGTGTGTGTGTGTCCATGTGAGTTTGTGTGCATGCAAAAGTGAATTAGGTATATGTGCATATGTATGTGTGTGTTCCTGTGTGTACATGTGTGTAGGTGCATGTGGGTATTCCTGTGTCGTGTGTGTACATGTGTGTGTGTGCCCGTGCCTTCATGCACATGTCTGTTCACATTCAGGTGTCTCTGTGTGTATGTGCATGTTAGTACATGTACATGTATGTATGTGATTTATGTGAGAATGTGTATGAGTGCACATGTATCAGTGTACATGATGCCTGTATATGTGTGTACATGTGTACCTGTGTGCACATATGTGCACATATCTATGTGTACATGCATGTGTGTTCATGTGTGTGTTTACATCTGTGTGTGTGTGTGTGTGTGTGTGTGTGTGTGTGTATGTATGTCTGTGTGTTGGATAGGCCAAAAGATAACCTGGTGTGTTGTTTCTCAGGAATTGTCTGTAATTACTTTCTTTAAGATAGGGTCCCTCCCTTGGCAGGACTCACTGATAGGGCTATGCTGGCTGACCAAGGAGGCCCTGTCTCTGGATCTCCAGCACTAGGATTACAAATGCATGCCATCAAATCCAGCTTTTTGGGTGTGTTCTGGAGATAAAACTTCATGTTTCTAGGCAAGTATTTTATTGGCTGAGCCATCTCTCAGCTCTGAGGCAATATTTCCTTCAAGGAAGACTCAGCTCCACTTCAGGATTTTCTGATGATTGCAGACAGCCCACCTTGATTTTCTGCACAGCCTCACTTAAATAAAGTCAGCTGCTCATGGATTTTAATCTCATCTACAAAACACCTTTACAGCAGCACTGAGATCAGTGATTCACTGGATAACTGGGTGCTGTATTCTTGCCAAGTTGATACATGAAACTCATCCTCACAGTCATATATCACCTTGGCCCTGTCCTTCTTCACTTCAACTATATTCAGCTATGCTCTTACCAAACATGGCACACTGTAGCTCAAAATGCCTTGGCTCTCCTGTTTCCAACCGGGTCACTTAAGCTTGCCCAGCCCTGTGATGGTGACACTGGTCCAAATGTCATATTGCATTTGATGAAGATCCAAGTATACTGCATCTTATGTAAACAAAGCACAGCTCTCTGTTTCTTGTCCTAATTTAAAATTTATATTGTAGTGTCTAGGGAGATGACTGAGTTGGTAAAAAGATTGCCGTACAAACAGGAGGACTTGAGTTTGATCTTCTGAACTCCTATGCAAAGGCAGATGTAGTGGGTAACCATTCCAGCTTTGATCTGTTCCAAACCCCATTGAGGCTTTGGTAACTGTCATGCCTACAAGGCGGGGCCAAGGGAGGACCCTGAAGACCCGAGATCTGGATGCACCGGCTCTCTTGATTCCTGGACCCTGGACGCTGGAGGTAGACCGAACAGAGTTCTCCAGAGAACATCGCCAGACTGTGTTACGCCTTTCCCAAATTCTGTAAACTATCAATTCATTTGTAAGTTACCCCACAAAATAAACCTCCCTTTTAACTATGTGGAGTGGCCTTAATAATTTCACCAATAGGCAGACATGACAACATGTTCTTGGAACCCTAGTATTGGAGAGGTGGAGAGAAGAAGATCGCAGGAGCTCACTGAACAGACACACCAGTTCACTCAGTGAGTCCCAAGTAAATTAAGAGGATTTGCCTCAAAATACAGGTTGGACTGTGACCAAGAAAGAGACCTGACATTGCTAGTGACTGACATCCTGGCTGCCACTGCAAACACGTACACACACACACACACACACATATACACACATATACACACATACACACACACATACACACACATATACACACACAAACACACACATACACACACACATATACACACACAAACACACACATACACACATATACACACACATACACACACATACACACACATACAGTTATCAATGGGAAAACTGGCTCCTGTGTTTGTATATTATCTTGTTAAAAAACCAGGGTCTTTCTTAAGCAATACATATTCTTAAAAATTCTTTCATGTTATAAAAATTGAAGTTCAACATGTGAATTTAATGGCATCAGATCTAGTTTTCATCCCTACTGTCTCTGAGAAGCCTATGTTTTAAAGGCTGGACCCCAGGGTGGCACCATTAGGAACTATACCCTTAAAACTTTGAAGCCTTTACAAGATTGTAGCTGATCCCCTCTGCCATCGTTTTGTCCTCTGATGAGTTCATTTGAGTCTTTGCCCACTAGCAGCTCCCCCATGATGAACTCTCCTGACACTGGTCTAAAAGCAATGGGTCGTCAGCTTCATGGACCAAAGCTATTAGCCCCTACAGTGGCAGAAAACTAGCACAACACGAGAATTTCATGCAACTCTCATTCAACACCGAGTTAGGGTTTCTA
Source organism: Peromyscus eremicus (assembly GCF_949786415.1). Lineage (NCBI taxonomy): Eukaryota > Metazoa > Chordata > Mammalia > Rodentia > Cricetidae > Peromyscus > Peromyscus eremicus. The sequence goes on along the minus strand of NC_081431.1, from coordinate 75,131,296 downwards.
TTGCTGTGAAAAGACACTATGACCACGGCAACTCTTACAAAGGAAAACATTAAGTTTGAGGTCTCACGTACAGACCAGAGGTTTAGTTCATTATTCCCATGGCAGGAAGCAAGGCAGCATGCAGGCAGTCATGGTGTCTGATTGCACTACTCTACCACAGCACCCATTCTGCAGATGCTCCTTGGATCACACCGTTGCTTAGAGGGAAGTTAGGCACGGTTCTTACTAAAATTAGTGAAATGTGGATGTGGACTTATTGGGAGACAGCAGAGGCCCCAGGGAGGCTGGTTAACTGTGTGGTCTGTAGAGAACTACATGCCTGGGGAGCCAGTGGCAGCCAGGATGTCAGTCACTAGCAATGTGGGACAGCCAAGCCCCCTTTAAACTTTCTCATTTTTCAGAATTCTCTGAACCACATTAGTTTTCTTCTTTATTATCACTAAAGATCATTTTAGGTTTCTTAACTGTAAATGGAAATCATGGTGAGGTGGGAATAAAAGCAAAGTGGAGAATGGAAGAAAGCAGAAGTTAAAATAATGTCTCTGTAAGAGTGTCAAATCTCTTTCTTTCTGCTTACAAAAAGTCCAATCTTCTAATTAGAAGATAAAGATTAAAAGAGAGAGCACAGATTCCCCTATGTGATTCCTCAGCTAAGAAATCAAAGCTGTTTAATTTTCAATTTTCCAGCATGGCTACATAAAACAATCTCATCAGGAGCTCTGTATAGTATCAGCAAAGGCTAGGCAGAGCTCGGGCAGCTGTGACTTAGGAAGGATGCTTAAGAGTTGGAGAGAAAGTCTGAGTCACTTCAGGTGGAAGATGTTTTGGAAGCTGAGAGTGCACAGGAAGCAGATGCACACAGGGAATGATCAGTTGAGAGATGCTCTCAAGCCCAGAGTGCAACAAGTACAGAGCTGAGGCATACCCCAGAATGATGTTGTGTAACAGGAAGATACAGGAGGAGTGTGGGATGACATCCCAGACACCGAGGAAGAAGAATTTGTTATTGGTGCTCATGGTGACTGTAGTACCTGAGGACAGTCATGTCACAGGTGACATAGGACACCAGGGAACGCTCTTTCTCCAGTTGAAAAAGGAGGAATTCTTTTAAGCTGGGACATTTTTACAAACAAGAGGATAGGAGGAAGAAAAGTACTTACTGAAGCAAATGATAAAACTTCCTTGTGCTTTCAATGTCCGTTAAAATGAATCTAAGAGCTTAAGATGTAGCTTATGAGGTAGCAACCACACTCCTAATCCCAGTGCTCAGAAAGTGGAGGCAGGAGGTTCCAAGTCATTCCTGTCTGCATTGTGAGCTCAAGGCCAGCCGGATCTATATGAGATTCTGAATCTTGGAAGACTGGGCTGCAGGTGATCGTGAAAGCCACACAATGGAAGTTCTTGCAGATCTCAGGCACTGCGCAGAACTTTGGAGCTACATCTCAACAGAAAAAATGTGTTTAATTTCTGACACAAAATGAGAAAAAAATCCACAGTCTGGAAACCCAAAAGCAATGTGAAGATCCTTGGGCACCAGGAAACCCTATGCCCAGAAATAAGTCCTTCTCCTTGTTTGAATAAAGGCCCTTCCATACAAGAAAGCAGTTAGCATCCATAGAGTGTGACTGTGGACTCCCAGTCTGTGCTGACAGTGGGATCCCAGTTCTGTGCTTGTCATAAAAGTTTCCCTGTTTTTTTCCAAAGCTGCCCAACCTGAGAATTGTGACAGGAGGGAGGGCTTGGACAAGAGCCATAATATTAACAATTTATACATTAATTTCTTAGTTAAAAAATACAATTTAAATGATATACTTTTGTTGAATTTTGTGAATCTGTATTTGCAATATGATAAGGCTATGGTGTCTTTTCCAGTATTTTTCACCCTATGTATTTCTAGCCTAGGAGAGATGTATAAGTCAGAGTTCTTTAGAGTAATAGAACTTATAGAATGAATATATATATATATATATATATATATATATATATATACAGAGAAACAGAGACACACATACAGAGAGAGAGAGAGAGAGAGAGAGAGAGAGAGAGAGAGAGAGAGAGAGAGAGAAAGAGAAAGATGGGAGTTTATTAGAAGGTTGTACAGGCTATGGTCCAGCTAATCCCCAAATGGCTGACTGTGAATGAAATGTCTAAGAATCTGGTAGTTGCTCAGTCCACAAGGCTGGATGTCTCAACTGGTCTTCAATAGATCCTGGAATCCCAGAAAAGTAGGCTCTAGTGCCAGTGGAGGAATGGACTTGTTAGTAAGGTGAGAGAGAGTAAGAAGGCAAAGAGCAAAAGCTTCCTTCTTCAATGTCCTTATATAGGTTTCCAATAGAAGATGTGGCCCATATTATGAATAGGTTTTCCCAGCTTGATTAACCTGGATTAAAGATGTGTCTTCCCACCTCAAAGACCCAGATTAAAGACATGTGTTTTCCTAGCTCTAAAGATCTGGATTAAAGACCCATCTTCCTACCACAAATATCCAGATTAGAAGTGGATTTTCCTACTTCAAATTAAGAAAATAAAACCTCACAAGTATGTCCACAATATTTGGGTTCTAGTTAATTCTAAATGTAGTCAAGTTGAAAACCAGTAATAGACATCACAAGGGGGATAGGAGAAGAGATTCAAATGGCAGTATGAAAGATGGACAGGAAGCACCGACCTTTCTATAGTTAGCACATTTGTGGATGACTTGTTAATGCAGGCCCCAGGTTCTCAGCAGGGGCTGAACCTGAAATTGCTGCATGTCCCTCTGCATCCTACTTGCCATCCTCCAGCTCATCAAAGGTATTGATTAACTATGTGACAAAGTTTCTAAGCTTGCATGTGTGTCGGTGAGAGTGCACAGAAGCATCAGCATGGAGATCAGAACACAGCCTTAGGTGGTATTCTACAAGTGTCATATACCTTATTTTTTGAGATAGGGTCTCTCACTGGCATAGAACTCACCAAGTAGGCTAGCCTAGACAGTCAGTGGACCCTAGTTATTGACCTGTTTTGTCCCCTCCAGCACTGTGATTACAACCACACACCATCACACAGTTTTTTTGGATCTAATACAGGTCTCCATATTTGCTTGAAAAGCCTTAACTGACTGAGCATCTCCTGCTCCAGACTTTCCCAGCCCTTGAAGGACACTATGAAGGTCAACAGCAATAGGAAAGTGCATGTTTGTGGCTTCTGGCCTGTCCTTGCCTTCTCTTGTCATCCCTTCCCCACTGTGGGACTCTAGAGCCATTGTCCAATGCATAGACAAGTGCCTAATGATAGCTTTTTACCAGTTCTCACATTTCCATCAGATGACATCCTGTTAAAACAGATCTTTGCACATCTCTTAACAGTTTACTTATCTGATTAAAATACCACCAACATACCAACATGCACAGTCTACAAAAACATAACCTCAAAAACATTTTGCTAGGCTACAACTTAGCAAGGCCATCCTGAAGTTGCAGATTTATTAGCTTCACAGTAAAATCACCGCCATCACAGTAATGTATACCTCCTACCCAGAGGATGTACTGTTTTAGAAGTTGGTGTTACTTGCATAATGGGGTAATAAATAGTTTACAGGCTGAGGAGATAAAGTGCTTATTTTATAAACACCAGGATCTGAGTTTAGATCCCAGAACTGTTGTTAAAATGTACTTAGTAGCATGTTCTTGTAATGGTATTCCTGGGGATATGGGTACAGGGGGATACCTGAGGCTTGCTATTAGGCAGCTAGCTTGGCCTGCCTGGAGACTTCAAGGCCAAAACTTTTGTGTTATATATATATATATATATATATATATATATATATATATATATATATATATATATATAACGTGTGTGTACGTGTTTGTATGTATATACATATATACACATACACACACACACACACACACACACACACTAAAGGAGAAGAAGAAGAAGGGCAATTCCTGAGAAACAATATCTTAGGTTGACTTTTAGGCTCCACACACACACTTACATACACACTTGCACAAACACCTGCATACATGCTCACATGCCTGCATACATACTCATAAACCTGTACACACACACCTGTATACATACTTATACACCTGTATATACATACACCTGCACACATACATACCTGCACACATATTCAAACACGTACACACACACACACACACACACACACACACAAAATACACACAAGGGGTATTCAAAGCATGATTCAAAGGAAGGGTTACACCATGTTTTAAATTTCAAATATAGTCTAGACATGAACACCCTGTAGAATATCCACTGAGACACCTGGTAATAGAACTTCCTATCCTCCCTAAAAGTTTGCTCATGGTACATTTGTTAAACACTTGTGTCAAATATCATGGGACCCCCAGAGCTGAAAGTCATATATTTTTCATTGCAAAGTGTCTTCTTTGCAGATTAAAAACTAGGCATTTGCCAATTCATACTGGAAGACGAATTCTTTATGGTATATAAATGCAAAACATATCCATTTGTACTACCTCTGTAGCTCCTGTGTAGAAGACTCGAGACTCATTAATGGTGATGGCACAGACAAATCCTGTGTAAATAAGATGCCCTCTGAGGACTTCTCTGAAATTGCTCATGTTTCCTCTGTCATGTTGTGATCAGTTTGGAAACTTATGAGTGTAGTACAACTAATTTTTTGTGTTTTTATTTATTTCTGGCATTTAGAGGACATAACATGGAGTTTGCAGTTAGAGAGTCAACATCAGATTCTCAAATACAGTCCACACCAGCTGGATGGCTTAGAGCAAGTTTTTGCATTTCATGGGCTCATTTGCAATATCCGTAAATAGGTAGGTTTGGAAGTCAGCTGTTTCCCACTCAGTCTCCCAGCAACTGAGCTAAAGTTTAAGGACGAGTGTTTGGGGGAAAGTGGGCTGAGGAGTTAGTACACGAGTATCTCTGTTTTATTTCACCTTGTTTTGTTTTTTCGAAGAGAATGACAAATCAAAACACCATGCCATCCCTTCCTGGATAGACAACATTTCAAGATAACTGAATAGGCATAAGAATATTTCAGTCTTAGAATGATTGAAGTCTACAAATTATACTCACATCTCACAGAGATCTTACTGCTCCATATAAGTCTGTAGACTCTGTCATCTTCTGTCTCATTACTTCATTCCACCATCCTCCTAGGTCCTAAAGAACCTCTGGTCTGTCAGTCAAGGGGGAATACATAGAGAATCAAGTGGAAATGTTAAAAGGTTATGCTTAGAGTAGAGCTTGTGTCCCGTCCATTTCTGCTCAGAAGACTGGAGTGCTCTCCTTGGGGCCTTACTCTGTGTGATGGCTAGCCATTAGTTGTCAATTTGACAAAGCTAGGGCCACTCGGGAAGAGAGCTTCCACAAGGAGCTACCCACTTTGGGTTGCTTGTGGGATGTCTGTGAGAGTTTGGCTCAATTAATTGGTGTGGGCAGACACAATTCGGTATGTATAGCACCATTTCCTAGGCAAGGAGTCCTGAACTATTTAAAAGTGGAGAAAATGAGCTGAGCATAAGCAGGTAAGCCAGCAGCGTGTTTGAATCCTTCTCTCTCTACTCCTCACTGTGGATGTGGCCAGCTGCTTCAAGCTCTTGCTATGTGATTTCCCTGATATGATGGACTGTAACTTGATAGATATAACTTGATGTAATATGATGGAATTATGTGCAAATAAACTCCACTCACTCCTAAGTTGCTTTTTGTTAGAGTATTTTATCAAAGTGAGAGGAAAGAAACTAGACCATCCTGTATTGTTTCTGATTACTTGTCTGCACAGGACACTTACATTCTTTTCTATCTCTGCTCCACCCCCTCCCCATCATGAGCACTTTCCCAGGACCCAGCTCTTCTTTTGTCAGTTGCAAACTAAGCTTTCAACATTTCCTCACCACACAGAATATCATACCACATTGTATATGTTTAAATGTCCATCTGTAGGAGAACTGAAGGTCTGGTTTCTCGTTTTTACCATTACTAAAGGGTAAAATTGGTTCTGGTAGGAGGATACATGGGTTCATACATGTGGTACAGGAAGGACACTTACCATTTGAAGGGTGAATCCCACTCAGAACACTTTCTGTACATTAATTTCATATCCAAGTGAGTGGATACTGGCCATCTATTTTCTAGTCTGGAATATTTTCAAGTAATAGTTGCTGAGTACATGCAGCATAAACTTAAACATGGACAAGGAATAAAAAATGGTAGGAACTGACTGTGATTGAGCACTTACTGTGTGCTGAACTTGAAATGAGTCCAAAAGTTTGGAATTATTCCTTAACATCCCATTATACAAAAACTGAAACTTGAAATAATATAAAAACCAGGTTATAACACTCATAACTGGGCTGGTGAGAGAGCTCATTAGGTAGAATATTTGCTTTGCAACATGAGGACCCATGTTTGGTCCCTAGAACTGATATAAAAAGTAAGGTGTTAGTATGCCCTTGGAATCTCTGTGCTTGGGAAGCAGAGACAGGGGCATGCCTAGGGCTTACTGGCCAGCCAGTTTAGGCCAAATTAGTGAACTCAGGAAAATGAGAGACCACTATTTCAAAATCCACAATGAATTATATCTAATGCATTCACACAAATCTATACTCACACACATGCAAAATTTCACATATACTCACATATGCAAACACATATGTACACACATGAACAACTCATAGCCAGTAATTCCAGGTTTTTAAGTCAATACTCCTTAGTTCAGCCAGGTGTGGGATTATAGGCCTATAGTCTCAGGTCTTAAGAGGCTCATTTGGGAAGACACTAATTCTAGCTTGAGCTACATAGTGAGACCCAGATTGTAACAAACCAACAAGTAAAAATAAGAGCTACAAAAACTTAATTAGTTTTCCATTTTATACTATATCCCATGACCTGTATTCTTAAGGTCATTACCATAGGGCTGTAACTCCAGACTTCATCTATGGAGTAGAAAATGAACCAAGCGAAAGGCAATGTGGGTTTGCTTTGGACTGTATGGCTTGGGCAGAAGCTGTGTTGGGAAAAAAACTAGAACCTTTTTATCTGGAATGAACTCTCAAGACTTGTGGTGGTGGTGTTCTCTTTGTATATCATATCTAATGAAAATGGCATGGGTCCTTGCTTAGCCTCTTCACCTCATGGTGATTGTAATACAAGGGTTTTGATATCACTGAGTGGTGTAGCTGTAAGTTTTCCTGTGTCCTGCCCAGTCATGCAGCTGCTCAGACCCAAGTAAACACACAGAGGCTTATATTAATTATGAACTGGATAGATGATGGCTCAAGCTTCTTGCTAGCTTGCTCTTATATCTTAAATTAACCCATTTCTATTAATCTATGTTTTGCCACATGTTCCATAGCTTTATCGATCTGATGGCATGTTGTTCCTTGGGTGTCTCTCTCCACGTTCCTCCTGTCTTTCTGCTTAGATTTCCCACCTGCCTCTAAGCTGCCTTGCCAAAGGTCAAAAGAACCTTATTTACTAGCCAATGGGAGCAACACATATTCACAGCATACAGAAAGACATCCCACAGCAGAGTGAGCTCTGCCATTTCATTTCTAGAAATGATCTGCAAATTGAGGAACTCATTGAGTAATAATGGATCTGTCCTCAGCATCCAAGTGTTCTGTACTTGTGAAATGCTATTTCCTCAATGACTGGATGATGTTCACAAGATGATAGGAATGAGTTGATTCTGGTTGTTGAGTGCCAGTGAGCTGACACAGAGGCCAGGAGTTATTGGCATGAATGAAGACAACAGAACTCTATCTCTTGGAACTTCATTTGCTTTTAATTTTTGACTTTTAAAAAGTTTGTTTTATTTTGTTTTGGATGTGTGTCATGTATGTGCAGCTATGTGTATAAGATTGCACACACATGCTCACAGAGGATGTTGTTAGTGTCTTGTTCTGTCATGTTTTACCTTATATCCTTGAGACACTGAGAAAGCCCCAGAAACCCTTCTGCCACCTCTCCCCATAGTATTTGTGTCACCAGATTAAAATAAAGGGATGTTAAGCTTTTTAAGTGGGTGTGAGGGTTCAAATTCAGGTACTCATGCTTGCATAGAAAGGACTCTTACCCCTGCGCCATAATTCTAGTTCCATTTTTTGGCCTTTCTAATTATAAAATGGAGATTTTTGTAGCTTTCTGCTGACTCATGGGAGTGCTCAGCAAAGTCATGGCCCTCCTCTTTCCTGTAATTCTTTGTAAAGTTGAAACTCCATAAAGCTGTAGGGGGTGAGTGATCCTATATGTATCATGCCTGCAATGGGTCTGGTATAAAATAGAAACTATGGCATTAATGGTAGACATTGTATAAGCAGTGAGGTGGAATTCCCAAGGTGATCATTGTATGCACTGATAATGTACATGCTAACTTTACATCTTCAGCTCCATGAAGGACAACACTCTTCTCCATTGTTCTCTCCTAGTTATTGACAGGCTTCTCCTTCCTAATTTTTGGTGACAAGTGTCCTGAACTTTTATAGAAATTTTTTGGGTATTTTATTTTCCTTTTTGAGACAGGGTCTCATGTAGCCCCAGACTGGCCTCAAATTTACTGTTATGTAGCTAAAGATGGTGTTGAACTTCTGATCCTCTGCATCTATCCCCCAGTGCTAAGAGGGCAGGTATATAACATGATGCCCAGTCTATGCAGTGTGGGGAATGGAACCCATGGCTGTGCACAGATGAATCCAACACTCTAACAACTGAGCCACACTTCTTTCCTTCCTTGTATAATTTTTGAAGTGAATATTTAATTGACAATGGTAGCTATATTTAAGGCTTCCTTGTTACCATAATTTTGCATTAACATAGAGAAAAGAGAATTTTTATTATTTCCCTTGATGTCTGACTTATTCATTATGAGATGTGTAAATACAAGTCCTTGACTAGCTATAGAGGAGTCAATCACAAGTTACAGTGTGTTTAAAAATATCCTGCAACATACTCAATCCATTTTGAAAATTTTTACACTTCATTTTAAGAAATAAGATCTTTCTGTTTTCCAAGCTTGGAACTCCTAGGCTCAAACAATTCTCCTGCTTCAGCCTCCTGAGTACCTAGGACTCCTGGAGCATCCAGCCAGGTTTCTTTTATGAAGATTTGTGTTTGCATATGAGGAGATGAATATGCATATGAAGGTGTATGTGTAAGCATGCAAGTGTGAAATAAAACGGAGGTCAGAGGTCAAACTCTAGTGTTGTTTCGTATGTGCTATGCAGGTAGTTTTTCAAGACAGGATCTCTCCCTGGGACCTGGAGTACATCATGTGGCTGGGCTGCCTGCCAGCAAGTCCTTACTTTCTACTTCTGCCTCCTCACACTGGGGTTACAAACGTGTGCCACCACACCTGCAATTTTGACTTCTCTTTTAAAAAGAGCCACAGCTGCCCTTTCTTATGCTCCTGACATTGAGGAAGAAGCATGCTTCCCAAGTATCCCTGAGTCCCCGGCATGCAAAGACCCCATAACACATGGAGATCAGTACACAAAGTGAAGCAAAGTGCTCTCCACACCAGGAGGCAGAACAGCCATGCAAGGTGGGGCACAGGGGCTCAGAGCTCTGAACATGCAGCATCTTCAACAAGAGGAAATCCATTGTAGAGGCAAATAAGGCAAGGGTCTGTCTGTGTAGACTTACAGAAAGCAAATATTTGGGTAGCAATTCATGTTTTAAGGTTCTTTCTTTTCAATGGCTTTCTTGAGAGTCATGTCTGAGCTGATAGGAGATGTCCTGGGAGAATGAGTTCTGCAGGTAGGGATGAGGATGGTACATGGCAACTTTCCAGATGAATACTGATCTCAGACAATCAGTGGTAGGGATATAGCTTTTCTGGGTGTGTATTTTTCTTTGTCTTTTTTAAAAATATGGTAGGTATACAATACTTATATATAATCCCTCATGTGTGTGCAAATGTGTATGTATATGAACAGATGTAGAGATCAGAAAATAAACTAAACTGTCAGTTTTTAAGTGTTGTCAACCTTGATTTTTGAGGTAAGATTTCTCAGTGATCTGGGTAGACTGGCTACCCAAGGAGGCCCAGGAATTCCCTTATTTCTACCTCTCCAGTTCCAAGGTTCCAAGTGAATGCCACAATTACCAACTAATCTTTTGTGTTTAAGGGATTGGACTCAGCTACTCATACTCGCAAGGCAAACATTTTACTGACTGAGCTATCCCCTAAGCCTTTGAATCTATTTCTGTTTATCTTCATTTTTTTTTTTTTTTGGTTTATTTGTTTTTCCTTAAATACCATCAGCACAAAACCAGTATCAAGGTGGCTTTCTTTAGGGTGACAGTCTTCTTCCCTTAATGGCCTTTTGTGTCTCTGAGAAGGCCACATCTTTATCAGCTATCATGATGTTAAACTCAGAGATGTCAGCCTTCAAAGGTTCTTTATAGAAATGCATGAAAGGGCAAAAAAATGATTCCTCAGACTGGGGTCTGCTCACTGGGTGAGCTGGAGAGTGATCTTCATGGACAGAGTACCTGTGGCTGCTTCTGGTAAGGGAAACTCCCTGGAAACACAAAAGTTAAGAAGACAAAAGGATGAAAATCAATCACAGAGATGGCATCTGGCAACTACTGGGTTTTATTTTTGAGTACAGGGTTTTGGTACTGAGATTTTCAGCACCTGGGACAGGAAAGCAACACTGTGTTGTCTGGCATTGTTTAGTGGGCATTATTTGTGTTGCGCATTTTGCTGCATGTTCCTTTTTGTACTGGTGCAGATATGTGTGTGTGTAGAGGCAAGATGATATGCTGTGGGATGTTCTGTATGTTAAATGTGTTGCTCCGATTGGTTAATAAATAAAACACTGATTGGCCAGTAGCCAGGCAGGAAGTATAGGCGGGACAAGGAGAGAGGAGAATTCTGGGAAGTGAAAGGCTAAGGCAGAGAGAAGCTGCCAGCCGCCATGACAAGCGAGATGTAAGGTACTGGTAAGCCACGAGCCACGTGGCAAAGTATAGACTAATAGAAATGGGTTAATTTAAGATAGAAGAACTAGATAGCAAGAAGCCTGACATGGCCATACAGTTTGTAAGCAATAAAAGTCTCTGTGTGTTTACTCGGTTGGGTCTAAGCGGCTGCGGGACTGGCGAGTGAGAGAGATTTGTACTGACTGTGGGCCAGGCAGGACTGGAGAAAACTCCAGCTACAAAGATACACACGTTTTGCTCCTCAACATTGTCCACATTTATTTGGTGTTTTATTTTGAATCAGTGTCTCTCCATTGTCCTGGAACTCACCAAATAGATGGTCACAAAGCTCCAGGGATTTGCCTCCTTGTTGCTAGGATTGCAAACACAGCCTTTCTGTTTGCTTGTTTATTTGTTTAATTTGAATTCTGGGAATCGAACTGGAGTCCTCATGCTTTCCATGCAACATCTTGACAAGCAAACCTCTACTGAATTCTTTACATCCCTCATCACAGTGATTCTGTCATAGTTTTGTTCATTTTAAAATAATGCTTCTTTAACTCTAGGAAAGGTAAAGTGTAGTTAATTTTTTTTATTTTAAAGCATTTCTACTTATTTTTATTTGTATATGTATATGTGCGTGCCTGCTTGTCTGTATGTGTACCACAACAAGTACATAGATATCCACACAGGCTAGAGAGAGTGTCTGATGCTCTGGAACTGGAGTTATAGTGACTTGTGAGCTGTGCATTGTGGATGATAGGAATGGAACCCAGGGCCTCTGCTGAGCAGCTCAGTGACTGAGCCCTCCCTCCAGTCTCACCTGAATCTCTTGCAAGGTACTTTTCAGAACAGTATTTTTAGTCTAATGTCGGTCACCTTGGGAATGATGATTTTTCCAGTGGTAAGCCTAGGGACTGCCAATTGATGTAGTCAGAGGAACACTGTCATTGAAGCTATACACTCTGACATTTGTCTCAGCTCATCATCAACATAAGGTGTATTTGCTTTCATGCTACCAATAGGATGGACTTCATTTACATCTGGACTATTAAAAACAGTCTTTATTCTCTATATTCGCACATTTACTTTCTAGCCATAGTGTGTCATTATTTCTTACTATAATTTCATAGACTGGTTTACTGAATTATAGAATGCCAGAATGTCCTTTATATCACACATAAGGCTCTGCACTTGTATACAGTGAGTGCTGTGTGTAGTATATAGAGACTGCTATATATAGTATACAGCAACTGCTGTGTATACTATATAGTGACTGCTGTGTATCATATATAGTGACTGTTGTGTATAGTATAAAGTCACTGCTGTGTATCATATATAGTGACTGTTGTATATAATATATAGTGACTGCTGTGTATAGTATATAGTGACTGCTGTGTATAGTATATAGTGACTGCTGTGTATAGTATATAGTGACTGCTGTGTATCATATATAGTGACTGTTGTGTATAGTATAAAGTTACTGCTGTGTATCGTATATAGTGACTGTTGTATATAATATATAGTGACTGCTGTGTATAGTATATAGTGACTGCTGTGTATAGTATATAGTGACTGATGTATATAGTATATAGTGACTGCTGTGTATCATATATAGTGACTGCTGTGTATAGTACATAGTTACTGCTGCTGTAGACTGCCTTTAATAGCTAGTTTCAAAGGAAACAATGAAGCACAGATGAGGCTTGGATAGTGCTGAAGCTGGAAGAAGATACTGGTCTTGGCCTTTCCAGTTCTCCAGAAGCCCCCTGGCAGACATCCTGTCTTTGTCAAACATTGTTAAGAGCATACCATCAGCACCAGAGCTCTAATACACTATAGCCCAGGGGCTCAAAGAGCCTCTGACTCCTCCTTTGTGGTCTAATATTGCAACCTGACACTTTGCTGTGTCTTCCGAGTTCAGTCTGTGACCTGGGACATCCAAAGCTCTTCTTTCTCCAGTGTAATCCACTGACAGTCTCTTAAATGATTTTGTGATTCTCATTAGTTTTAGTACTATTTTTATTTTCTTTGTCAAAAGAAGCCCAAGTCAAATTATCAAAAGTCTACTGCACTAGGGTTTTGAAAAACTTAATTAAATAAACGGCTGCTAAATAAAATGCTGCACAAGCATTCACTTGGTTACTGGAATTAATATGATCTTATTTATGTCTATAGGCAGTGTGTGTAGGTCTGTAACTAATTGCAATCATGTGGTAAATACACTATCACCCAGGACATCACAAGGATGAAGAGACAGGATTGAAACATTTTTTAATTATTTCTTTTATTTTTGAGATTATAATTACATCATTGATCTTGTTCCTTTCCTCCCTCCAAACCTTCCCTATGCCCTCTTCACTCTCCTTTAAATTCATGGCCTCTTTTTAAATTAATTATTGTTACAAACATATGTGTGTATGTATATAGAGCAGAATAAAGACAATGATAGACATGCTAAGAAGAACTGAAATATTTTTAAGGTCTTAAAATATGTACTAAGAAGCTAAAGAGACAGTTCACTGGGTAAAGAGCTTACCATGTACTCATGAAAAAATTGAGTTCTAATTCCCAGCACCCACAACCAAGAGTCAGGTATGCTGGCATGCACTTACAATCCCAGTGCTTGGGAGGCAGAGACAGGTGGAACTCTGGGAATCACTGTCTAGACAAATTGCTGAGCTTCACATTCTGTCTCAAAAACTAAGGTGCACAAGTTGACAAGTTGGTTCAGAGGGTAATGTGCTTGCCAAGTCTGACAACCTGAGTTTGATCCCCAGGACCCACAAGATGGAAGGAGAGAACCAACCCCAGCAAATTTTCCTCTGATTTCACATGTACTCCATGGCATGTATACATCAAATTTAAAAGAGGGGTAAGCAATGAAGAGAGTGACTGAAGAAGAAACCTGATGTTAATCTCTGGCTACTACATGCACACAGGAATGGACACACACACACACACACACACACACACACACACACACACACACAGAGTTTCATATTTGTTTCCATAGTTTTATTTGTTTCCATAGTTTTACAGTAGGAATATAAATGGCGAAAGTGCAAAACTATAGCTCTGACCTTGGCACTTGAAAAGGTGAGATCTAAATAAAACTATTTCGCTGTCTGAATACTATCATTATCTCTAATGAAAGAGAATATCACAAGGACATTTCAAATTGTACCATAGGCAATAAATTATCTGCCAGAACTGTACTCAGACTATTTCTCTTAGATGTGAAACCATGGATCCATCTGCTCTGTCTGGTCACATTATATATCTGCTCTGTTTGTGTAGAAATTTATCCTGAAGAGCCCCATGTGTCTACCATTGTCCTTTTCACTGGGGAGTGCAGTGCTTTGCATGAATTCCTGATAGTAACCCTTCAACAGCAATGCTCACTTTTCTGGTTGCTGTTTTTAACACAGACACACTTTGCTGCCTCAAAATAATCTTTGTGTGCATAAGAATTGAATGTCTTTCTTGATGAAGACATGCCATTGTCTCCTCTCTTAAGAGTTAATGTTGGGCTTGCCTATCGCCTGGCCATGAAACCTAAGCCTCAGCAAGGCAAGTTCTTAAGCTCTGCTAAAGACGTAAAAGGAAGAATTGTTTCTTTATTTAGGTAATGTTCTTGTTCTTAGAATCCCTACTCCCTAGAATAGTTGCTATAAGCTGCAATGAGGTTTGTATGGATCTATGGGCATTTCTGAGTTCTGACTAAGAAAGTTTTCCTTCCTCTTCTCTTCTGCCTTTCTCTGTTGGATGTTGGCTGGAGTCTAAGAATATGTTCCCTGGTACTCAGGCTTTCTCATTCCTTCTCTGAAGTTCCCCTTCCTACCATGTGGCCACCTGCCACCATGTGGCTAATCTCCGTGTCTGCTTAACTCAAACAGAATGCCTTTTTTTTTTTTTTTTTTTTTTTTATCTTTTCCATTCTCCTTCTCTGAGCAGCTACTGAGATTTTCAGCTTTGCCTGCCTTGGGGATTTCCTTTTTAATTTTTTTTCTAAACGTAATATTTTTATTCATTATTTGGGAATTTCATAGAAATTCTTTGAGCTTCCAATTAAATTCATTCTTAAATTATTCTATTAAGGAGGCTAAGAACCCCAAGAGGAAATCTTGATTTCCCTGGTATCATCTAGTGACCGCAAAGAGATTCCTCCGAAATTCCAGTAGTATTATATGTGTGCCTGTTCATGGGAATGCTTGTATATGCAATCCCATGTGCATAAGGCGGTCAGAACTCAATGCTCTCTCCACGTTATTTTTGAGACAAGGTCTCACCGAAACTGGAGCTCTTCAGTTCATCTGGGATTACAGGCACACACTGTCACACACAGCTTTTTACGTGGGTTCTGGCCATCAAGCTCAGGTCCTCATGCCTGTATGGCAAGCACTCTACTGATAGCCATCTCCAAACCCCACCAACAGCTGCCTTTTCATTTTCTTTTAGGCACTCAGTTTCTCCACAGTAGAATATGCTGTGATTCTCCTGTAGGTCTCTTCTTGTGCTAATCTAGAATAGTCAGAGAACACAGAAGGTCATATTTTGTACACTGGGTGGAAGAAATCTCTTTGGTTTGAGTTCTACTGGTACTTCAGAGGCAGAGATTTCCATAGATTCTATTGGTTTTCTTCAGTTAAGCTTTTAGCACCTATGGTAACTTTTAACTAATAGTCATTAATTGTGTATGTTTAAGTGTGTATGTATGTGTTCATGGGTGCACATGTGTGTGCATGTGGAAGCCAGAGGACAACCTTGTCTTTCCCTCAGTCACCATCAACCTTGTCTTTGGAGACACTTGCATGGAACTCATTAAATTAGATAGGCTTGGCTGGTTGGTCTGGATCCCAAGTTCTTCCTGTCTACAGTCCCCATGCTCAGATTACAAGCATGTGTCACCAGCCCTGGTTTTCTCCTGAATCCTGAGGAGGGGAACTCTCATCCTTGTGCTGACACAGTAAACACTTTGCATGCAAAGCTACCTCCCCAGCTGAGTGGGCGATTTAGAAACAGAGAAAAGTCTATGTACTCCAGGGATTTGTGGTCTAATGGGAGGCCAAAGGATGGACTGAAGGATTAGCCTGTGCAGTGACGGGGCAGTAAGGGCGTCTGCTAACATTTACTGAGGAAGCAGATGGTTTCCTAGTAGGAACCTTGAACTTTAGCCTGTATCAATGCAATGGCTGTCTGTCTATCTGTTTGCTTGATAAAGCATTTTGTTCTGTAGCCTGGCTCTACCTCATATTCATGGATATCCCCCTGCCTCAGATGCTGTCATCATATGCCACGTTTCCCAAGTTGGTTTAATTAACAAAAATATTATTTTCAGAAATAATAAATAGCATCATTTCCTTTGGAAATATTTACACTTATTTTCCCAATTGCCCTTCTACATTTCTGCCTTCCTTTCAATAGATTATTGTGCTGCGTCTTCATTTTTAACTAAGAAAAAGTTAGAAATGTTGTTAGACGTAAGGTAGGAGCAAATCAGGCTCCACTTCTCTGCAATGTCAGGGCCAATGAAAAGCACTTTAAGGATAGCAGGTCTGGGAATCTGTAACAGGTGGTCCCAGGAAAGAAAGACTAACATCTTAAAGTAAAGCCATCCTTAGCATTGACTCAGTGATATCTGATTCTACAAGGAGAGTCAGACTGCATGTCTGTGAGTCTGTAAACTCCCCAATTGTTCAGATTCCAAAAGGATGTCAAGTACCATTCTTACTTCCCCCAAGGACCTCAGGTTAGAGGCATCAGTTAATTAAATGTGACCCTTTCCAATAGCTCCCAATGTCTGAGTCACATGCTAGCAGGCTCCTTCCTCACTTTCTCTCAGTACAAGACACCTACCTCTTTTCACCACAAAAGTTTTAAAGCAGACATCTTTGCTGCTCTGGGTAATCTGAACTCCTTCCCTTTCACTTTGAGCTCCATCATGTTACCTTGCATTAAATAAATCTTGTGTCCTCAAGGTCAGTATGCCTCTGTGTCCTCTATCAAATTTCAGACTTTATATTAAAGTTTTATGATATCAATATTGGTTTTCCCATTTGACATCATCATATTTTTACACTAATTTATTTACCTTTTTCTTTTTTTCATTCATTTTATTTTAAGTGTGTTTAACCATTTTATTTTCTTATATCTGAATTTGGATCATTGTTAGGATTTTTGCAACTTCTAGTTTTTCTAGTTTATAAATAAACTGAGTCTTCTTTTCCATAAGAACATTCAGGCATCTCAGTATTTGATATTGAAGTCTGTGATTTACTTGTAATTTGATCCTGGTGCCCACTGTATGACTGGGTCCAGTGTTACCTTCTTCCCTATGGCTTCCTAGTCATCTGAGCAACACTAAATAAGGATTCAGAAGAGGGTCCAGACCCAGTTGAACCTGATGTTGACTCAGTTCATGGGGACTTCATCAGAAACACCAATTTTGTGAAGTATCTCAGTATAGGCACACTTATTCCTTCTATCTCCTTATCATGTCTTAAGGTTCACTCAGTCCCAAGGTCATGTGATTGACCTGGCCTAACTGGTGTTAAGTTCCATCCAGGCCAGATGTTCTATTCTCCTTTTGTGTTTATTTGGTTTGGTTTGATTTTTTGAAAGAGAGTCTTAGTGTGTAGCATCAGCTGGCCTTGAGTTCCCCATGTAGAACAGGCTGGCCACAAGCTTACAGAGTTCTGAGTATTTCCCTTAATGATCCTTGATTACTGCTCTAATATTCTCTCTGAAGAGGAGCTGGCATCTCTGGCTTCTGGCAAAAATGAAGCTACCAAGAGGCAAAGAGACGTATCTGGCTTTTAGCCAAAGAGGAAATAGGCTCCTTTTCATTGGGGTCCTTTTACCCTAAATGTCTTAGCTAATTTTTACCTCATGTATTACTCATCTGTGTCAGAATACTCAACAAAATCTACAGTCTGCAAAACTGTGCCCTGTGCTCTGTCCTATTCTGAAAAGTCACTGGAAGTACATTTTTGTGCATTTCCAGTCTTGTGTCACATGTCCTTTGGGGCATGCTAAATTAAACTTATGCAGAAAAAGGAATGCTGAAAATATAAGGCATGCTTGACCTAATTTGACACAACTCAACTAAAGTTTCAACAATAATTTAAACTCACGATGGCAAAAAAATAATTAAATACACACTCAGTAAAAGAAAGACAGCAACAATTTTTAAAAAGGCTGGGTGGTGGTGGCGCACGCCTTTAATCCCAGCACTCTGGAGTCAGACAGAGGCAGGTGGATCTCTGTTAGTACAAGGCCAGCCTAGTCTACAGAGCAAGTTCCAGGACAGCCAGGGCTATAGAGAAAAGCTGTCTTGAAAAACAAAACAACAACCAACAAACCAAACAAAAAAAATAAAAATTAAGATGGTAAAACAAAACAAAAAAAGCAAGCACAGGAAATAAGAGCAGGAAAAGGTTGAAGGGTTTAGAGTGCATAGGTGAAAGCCAGAAAGAAAGTAGCAGATCTGCAGAGGTAAATCCTTACATTGAAGTCACAGAACCTGAAGCTGGAGAGATCATTCAGTGGGTAATAGTGCATTTGCCATAAAGGACTGAGTTAAAGTCCCCAGGACCCACATAAAAGGCAGAGAGTGTTTCTACTCTGGACTGTCACAGGCCAGCTAGCCTGTGGCTTATGCTGTGGAAAAACAACAACGGACCCTGGATCAACCAAGGAGAGAGATGAGGACAGACATCTGAGTTGGTCCCCTGATCTCCATACGCAAACCTTGGAATACTGTGCTGGCTAGGTTTTGTCAACTGGAACCAGGCTAGAGTCATCTGAGAGGAGGGAACTTCAGTTGTGAGAATGCCTCCTTAAGGTTGATCTATAAGCAATCCTGTAGGGCATTTTCTTGAATAATATTTGACATGGCAGCTCATTGTAGGTGGTGCTATCTAATGGCAGATGGTACTGAATGGTATAATAAAGCAGCCAGGACAAGCCATGAGGAGCGAGCCAGTAAGCAATATTTCTTCATGGCTTGTATCAGTTTTTGACTCCAGGTTCCTGCCTTCAGATCCTGCCCTAACTTCCCTGGATTGAGAACTATAAGCGTAAGATGATATAAACCCTTTCCTCCCAAAGTTGCTTTTGGTCATAGTGTTTTATCACAGCAACAGAAACCCTAACTAAGACATGGAGCACACTGGTGTGAAAAATGCAGACAGAGAAACAGACAGATAGACACACACACTCACACACAAGTACAATCTAAGAGACAACAATTTTACATTGTAAAGTTATCCTAAACCTATAGAAACTGCAAGTAGCATCCAGTTCTGCAAGTGGAGTTGAAGATGTGAGTTTTATGAAAAACATAGCTCTGTCTGAAAACATAAAAGTAGATCGCCAGCCCCTCTTCAGCCACTGTGAAGCTTTGTTCACCTTCATGGCAGGCAGTAGAGGCTCCTAAGATCTCTCAGGTAGGATTTTTCCATCAGATTCTCTCCTGAGGAGGCCAGTGGCTTCTACCTCAGAGAGCAATCCAGGAGCTTCAAAGATGGTCGCCACCGCTTTCTAGGAATCTAATCTTGGCTCCTACACCAGCTGCCTTGTCTTCTCCTCCAATATGGCCTGTATCCAGTTTAACTGTGAGCCAGAGATAGCCCTTTCTCCTTTAGGTTGTTTTGGTCAGGTGTTTTGTAACAGCAATGAGAAAATTAAGTAAGACAAGCATGAGTATCGGAATACCAGGAAGTGTCCATCCTGGAATAACCTTAGGAGTGGCCAGAAAGGGTAAAGTCACTTTCTCAAAGTAACACAGGTGCTAGTTGTGGCCATACTTCAAACAGTTACCCAGTTCATTTCTAGAGTTCATGTTCTTTGTGAAATATTTACAATTTTATTGTGTTGGCGTGTGTGCATGTGTGTATGTGTGCACACACACATGCACTTATATGACTATATTTATGTGATTGTGTGTGTACTACAGAATAAATGTGGAGGGTAGAGGAGAGCATGCAGCAGCTTGTTCTCTTCTTCCACCATGTAAGTACCAGGGACCAGACTCATGTCATCAGGCTTAACAGCAAATGCCTCCACTCTCTGGCTCAGTGTTCTCAGCAGTTAGGCAAATGCTCACATGCTGACTGGATGCTACTTTTCTTTCATGTTCATGAGAAAAGAACAGTGGCAACGTCTTTCATGGGCTTGTCCTCCTATGACTGTATGTATGTTTGGAGATGGCTACTCATACTAATTGACATTCAAGTATGGATACACACCAAAGTGCATCACATAGATTTGGAAGGTCATATTCTTCCAGGCCAGCACTTTATCAGTGGAGATATCAGGTGTTAGGAAGAGTATATGATGCATTTTGTGTTCAGTGTTTAGGGCACATACCATGACACTCTTATTTACCTCTACTTCAGAAAGTGTACATGAATACCAGAGAGAGTTGTGTGAATATAAGTATAACCTTGAATTCACTCCAAAGTATAAAAAATTCAACTCTCTCAGGCTTTAGAACTTGACTGGTAATGAATTATTTGAAGCTCCCCTCACAGTTGATCATGACGAACGGTAGCTTCATATTCCTGGGATGGGACATTAGTCACAGGGGCAGAAGTCGGCTAAGGTGACAAGCTTGTACTCTATCTTGAATGATGTTAGGATCCATTAAAGTGTTTTAAGCATGGTTAGGTGACATAATTCAATGCACACATGCTTCTCAAAACTACAGGATTTTGCGTGAAGTATTAAATATGAATTTTTATATTTAAGATGGTTAATGTATCTTTTAAGCCATTACCTTTGCATTCTTCCAAATCTGTTAGTGTTGGTTTAATGAGATTAATATTTATCAGGTATATAGCTCTGTTAAAGCTCCAAATTAAGTGACCTCTGTGACCTCTTTCTGTTCCTGCTCCTGTATGAGCATACAAGAACAGTGCCTGCCCTGGCTTGTAAGCATGAGGTCACAGGCTGATGGTCTTATTTATGTCTCTGTCCTTTGGTGAAACCATACTTGTTGACATACATCTATAAATTAGACAGCAATTGTTAAGT
Source organism: Peromyscus eremicus (assembly GCF_949786415.1). NCBI lineage: Eukaryota > Metazoa > Chordata > Mammalia > Rodentia > Cricetidae > Peromyscus > Peromyscus eremicus. Next base: position 75,110,341 of record NC_081431.1, on the reverse strand, counting down.
GAAGATGGATTGAACCGGATACAATATTATATCAGTTACTTTCCTAAACTTGGCATATATAAATGTAAGAGAATGTCCCTTTTGGCTGGAGGATATCTTAGTTGGTACAGTGCTTGCTTTGCAAGCTTGAGGACCTGATATGATCCCCAGAACATGTAACAGCAGGCATGGTGTGCACATTTGTAACCCTCATGTTGAGATATTGACAGGCAGATTCTTAAGGCTCACTAGCCAGGCATCCTAGCCAAATAGGCAAGGAGAAGACAAAGTGGTTACTACTTAGAAACAACCTCTGAAGTTGACTATAGGCATCACACAAACACACAAATACATGTACACACACACACACACACACACACACACACACACACACACACATCCCCAAGACAGTGTCCTCATATTTTGATGCTAAAAAGACATAACAGCATATGTGAATTTTAAACTCACTAGCAAAAATATATGTTGAACCATGATATTGTTTAGAGATTTGCTAGATGCTGTGATGAAGTATCACATGACACACAGCCATGATTCTTAGAGGTCCTTAGCACATTCTAGAAGATAGGCCAGTGTGCTGATTGATGATCCTAGCTTAGTCCACTGTAAAGACATAGGAGCAGCATGCAAATCAGCCAACACAGGGACAGATAGGAGGGGAGATTTTAGGATAGATGTACCCCTGAGATGGACTTAGAAGAATGAATCAATAAATTATAAAAGTAATGGTGTGTGATGGCTATCCTTAACTGTCAACATGACACAACCTGAATACCCTGAGAAGAGAGTTTCAAGGAGGCATTGTCTATACTGAGCTGGTCTGAGGACATGTTTGTAGGCTTATATTAATAGGTGTGGGAAGATATAGTCCACTGTGGATGGCACCATTCTCTAGACAGGGGATCCTTGTTTTAGTTAGGTTTCTATTGCTATAATAAAGACATAAGGAAAGGACTTATTTCAGGTTATAGTCACAATTTATCATGAAGGGAAGTCAGGGAAGGAACTCAAGACAGGAACCTGGAAGCAGGAATTGAAGGGAGGCGATGGAGTCATACTGCTTACTGTCTTGCTAACATGGCTTGCTCATCCTGTACTCTTATGTCACACAGGACAATAGTCTGAAGGGCGGTATTGCCTCCAGTGAGCTACACCCTTCCACATCAATCATCAATAAGTAAAATGCTTTAAAGAGTTCCCTACACTCCAGTCACATGGGGACATTTTCTCCATTGAGGTTCTATATTCCAAAATGACTCTAGCTGTGTCCAGTTGACAATAGCCCAAGCAGCATAGTTTCTGAACTATTTGAATGGAGAAATTAAGCTGTGTAAAAGCAAGCCAGAAAGTAAACAAATGTGCATTTGTTTCTCAGTGTCCTTATCTGTGAATGTGATATGACTAGCTACTTCAAGTTCCAGCAACTGTGATTTCCCCACAATGATAGACTGCAACTTAAAACTGTGAGGAAAAAAAAGCCCTTTCTCCCTTATGTTGCTTTCTTGTCAAGGTATTTTATCACAGTAACAGAAATGAAACTAAAATGGGCATAAGTTTATAAAGTGCCAGAACACTGGGCTGTAAAGACTTTGGGCCTGTACAGGATGGGAAAGGAAGAAGCATGAGAAGTAGGCTTTAGCATGAGTTACTGACCCCTGCAGAGGAATATTCAGAGCCAAGTAAAGTTTGCCTTTCTGTCTTTCCAGCCATCTATGAGCAATCCTGTGAGGTGTACAGGCACCGAGGGAATAAAGCTGGCTTCTTCTATGTTGATTCTGATGGCAGCGGGCCGCTGGGACCTCTCCAGGTGTACTGCAATATCACTGGTAAGGGCCGTGTTTTCCAAGCATGCTTAGTATGCGCAACTGCTGGTATGAGATGGAAGGGAGTTTCTAGAACGGGACACCTGAGGGAACAAAATCTTACAGGACTAGCTTCAATGGGAGAAGGATGCTATCTTGACAAATACTAGGAATTAGCTTAGTTATTTTCAGGAAAGGGTAGAGGGAGCTTGGTAATGGTTGTGATACTATTCTCTGTAACGAGAATGAATCACCCACTGTCCTCTGTCGGGCTTGCCAAGGTCATCTTCTCTGTTAAAACTCAACAACAATAGGAAAAGGAGGTAAGAACAAAATAAATAAACAAACAATAAACAAGACATAAAAGTCAGTGGGAAGTCCTGATTCACAAAGGAGAAAATTCGTTCGTAGATGGTTCTCTGGACTGTGCCTCTGGGTGAGTCCTAACTTCTTGAGCTTCAGTAGTTCATCAGTGAAATGGATTACACCAAGAAGCTGTGAGGATAGTAGATAATCAGGTGTGTTAGAGCAGCAAGTAAATACCTAGAAAACAGCCCTCACCTGAAAAGGAGAAAGAGATAGTTTATTCTAGAGCCAAACAGAAGTGACCGACCGTGGCCTGAGAACATAGATATAGGTTACCATAAATTCCATGTTCCGTGATGCTAATAGTTTCATGATGATTTTTTGTAAATCAAGATATTTTTCTAAATGCTAGTCAAACATCAGGTGGGAAGATTTCAGGAAAGCTGAACATCTCTGCTCTGAGCCTCACATGCTATCTGATGACTTTCTTAGACTTTAGGTTCATAAAATATAGGGGCCACTTCAAATATTTCAAGAATACTTGCTAGACAGTCGCAGGAATGTTGTTATACATACAGCTGGGCAATAAGTTACTGTTCAATAGGCCAAGATTTCTCAATAAATGTGCACTGGATCTACAAACATTTTGACTTGTCCCCAATCACTGATGTTCCGATCAATTAGCTTTGTACAATATTCAATATAGGTATAGCCTCTTTTTCTGGGAATGGTAGTTCCCTTGCAAATCATTATCATTGTCTTCTTCTTCTTCTTCTTCTTCTTCTTCTTCTTCTTCTTCTTCTTCTTCTTCTTCTTCTTTTTCTTCTTCTTCTTCTTCTTCTTCTTCTTCTTCTTCTTCTTCTTCTTCTTCTTCATTATCATCATCTTCATCATCATCATCATCTTCATTAGAGAGAATGCTTTCTATGGAATATCCTGAGAATATGTAACTTATTTATAAATTAATTGCATAGGTTTAGAAATGGCATCTGAGTTTGAGCAGGTAAAATTCCTTGGTGCCAAGTCCAGTGATCTGAGATCAATCACTGGACCCACATGTTAAGAGGAAAGAACTGACTCCAAAAAGATTCCCACATGTTGTCCTCTGATTTCCACAGATTCACACTGGTACCATGTGCCCTCCCCACGAGTAAAATACATGTTTAAAAGCGACATTTTATGGTTAATTTATTCTGTAATACAATTCCACCTTCCTAAACATTGATGTGGTTGGTTTTTAAGCATTTAGCTTTGCCAGTAGTCCTTCTGTGAATGACTGTCATTGATTGTTGGCACCTCTCTCTCTCTCTCTCTCTCTCTCTCTCTCTCTCTCTCTCTCTCTCTCTCTCTCACACACACACACACACACACACACACACACACACACACACATTCACAGTTTATTTCAAGCCCTGGTCCTCAGAGATGCCAGATGCACCATGTAATGAAGCAACAGAGTCAGGCCTCTCATATCTGATGGAGTATTTGTGCTCTAGGCTCGTCTTCAGTAAGGCAGTCTACTTATAGAGCTCTTTCTAGACAGATAGTGCCCAAGGCACTAAGGACATGCAAGAAATGGCACCATGGCTGGTCATGTGACAGTCAGCTTAGGAACACAGCCATGCGATGTGCAGTGGAGCCACTGCAGAGAGTGACAACAAAGTGTATTCGGCCATTTTCCCAACTGAATACCAAGAACTGGACACTGGCCGAAGAAAGTGCTAGCTAGACCTTGTTGTTGTTGTGGCCTTCCGTGTTTGTTGGTGTGTTTTCACAGTACTTCATCTAGTGAGGAGTGGCTGTATGTCAGCTACTTTGTCGTTGCCCTGGAACAGGAATAGCAATTGTGCTTTTTGCTGCTCTTGGTTGTAGTGACCTAGTTCTACTCAACAACCTAGTCCAGGACTGGGCTTGACAATGTGTCCTGGTTCTTTTCAAAACATAACTCACACATAGCCTCTTAGCAAAAAATATATATATATATATATATATATATATATATATATATATATATATATACAGAATTTTAGACTAGCCTGGGAAATTCTAACTCACTAAATGTACTTTTCCTAAGATTGCTAAGGTTTTTAGATGCAAATTCCCCTGATAATTGCTTTCCAAAAAGAGGTGTTTTGGCTACAAGAGAAAGCGAAGGAGACAAACACTGCTGAGTAACAGGTGTCTCATGTACCTAGGAGTTGTGGGATGGCTGCCCACTGCTGAGTGCAGACATTTCAGGGAGTTTAACTGGAGCTTACAAATATCATCTCTGTTAATTCCACCAGGAAAATCTAAGCAAATAGCATTTTTAAAAAATTTCCATCTTGTATGGAAGAAAGAGAATTTCAGAATTTCATGACTTGCTGCAGGTAATAAACCAAGCAGCTATCCACCCAGCTGGGACCATGAATGCCCTCTGGTCCAGTCATAATCCATATCCCTGAAACATTAACTGGACATTCTGTATTGCATATATCTTTACCTTAATCAACATTTTGATTTTTGTTATAAAATTAAAAATTGCTTATTGTTGAAAATCTGAAGAATAGAGAAATCTATAAAGAAATGCTAAAACAAATCATAATCTAGGTTGATCTCAGTCTGCGGGGGAGGCTTTGCCCTGGAGGAGGTAGGAATGGGGGGTGGGCTGGGGGGAAGGTGAGGGGGCGGGAGGGGGGAGAACAAGGGAATCCGTGGCTGATATGTAGAACTGAATTGTATTGCAAAATAAAAATAAAAAAATTTAATAAAAAAATTAAAAACAAAAACAAAAACAAATCATAATCTAAAATCAAGATATTAAGTTACTAAATTCTTAGAACTGTAAAGATTTTTTCTATAAATGGATTGTGCATTCAAACACAATATACATCTAAATCACATATTTTTATTTTAGTGTCCACATTTAAGCTTTTTCCTGTTACATTAAAACATACTTTGAAATTGAAATGTGTATATTACAATAGCACACAAAAGTAAACTCTCCAAAGTAACATACATAGAAGAACATAGAAGGCTTTATTCATCCAGAACTATGCTTTTGAACCCTGCCTCTACTGGGGTTTATTGTTTGATAGTTTATCAATTGATGGCTAAAGAAGATGTAGTTGATCTTATGACTTGCTGGTTTGGTGCTGTAGTCATGGAGGAACTAGACCTTGGGACCTGTGTTCTGATGATACTGGAGACATCAGGATTCCCCTCTTGGGACTCCTAGTTTAATTCATTAAAGAATTTAAGAATAAAGTCAAAGGGAATCACTAGGAGAGTTTTATTATAGTTGAAAAGAAAAAAACATCTCAGGACAGATCAGAGTTGTACATCTCAGCAGCTGCCCAGAGAAGGAGAATGGAGAAGAAAAAGAACAAATGTGCTTCTTGAATTAAGGAAGCATAGGGATAAGCCATGTCATGGTAGAAAGCCAAATGGGGGGAGGAGAAATTCAGAGAATGGGTGAGGACAGCCCAGTGGACCAGAAGCAGCATATGTGACATCTGGTCAGCATCTCATAGAAAGAGACAGGAGAGAAGAAAGAAAAGCTGGGTCTTTGATGGAAAGACTTGGCTGAGTGTTGTGGCTGCTTGTCTTATAGGGACCGAGAAAGAGCATGAGACTTGTTGGAAAGAAAAGCAAAATATTTCTGAAGAGGACTAATTATTTTGGCTACCTCTGTAGCACAGATTAAAGTGAACCTCCCTTCTTCCAGGTGGTGTCTGGGCTCTGTGATTGACCCAACTCACAGAAATGTTGGGCTCCATCAAGCCCAGAGATTCGACTCTCTTAACTAGAAGCTTTTTCATAATGGGCCTTTACTGATGCCCTAACACTGAGTCGATAGTTTAGATGGTCATAGATAGGAATTTCCATAATGATGACCAAGGATGAGCCTTTATTTTGTGAATCTTAAATCTTCCATGTTGTTAAATAGGAGTGGATTGTGATGCTGTGAAATACGTAACAAAGCCATCCAGAAAGTGTGACCTGAACACCAGGGTTTATGCTGGCTGTCTTTACAAATGCCAATAAGCTGAGACAGGAATTGAATTTTTAAGCTTTTTTTCCCTTAAAGATCTGGCAATCTGGGAAGCCAGAGAACTATTCCCCAGATCTACTTTCCCTTCCCATCCCCAGCTACCAAAATATATAGAGAATTAAAACAGAGGCAGCCAATCATTCCAAAGTTTAATCTTGGTCCTCTAGGTAGGTGGTCAGTCTTGTCACTGAGATTTTCTCGGGCTCTACCTCTAATCACTATCATGTTTCTCTGTATATGGTTGTTGTTCTCATGCTCCCAAGGTCCCATCTAGGTTTAAATGTGTACATGTTGAGCTATTTATAAATCATTAACAGTATATGCAACCTGCACATAAAAAGTTGTTCACAATGTGGAATTATAGATTAATTTCCAAGATATGAAACATAAATGTGCTCTTATAATATGAGAGAATTCGCATATTTTGTCAGTTTTTCTGGATTCATGATGCGCTTAGTTTGGGGGGCTAGGGTCCCAGAAAACTCAACTACCTGAAAAGCTATCCAGAGCTACTAGATTTCAGATTTTTATGTCAAGAATTCAAAGAAGAAGTCTAAGGACCTGAGATTGTGGATTTTAGAGAGAAATTTATTATACATCCACAAATGGGCAATTGAGAGAGAGAGAGAGACAGAGACAGAGACAAACAGAGAGAGAGACAGAGAGACGGAGAGAGAGACAGAGACAGACAGGGACAGAGAGAGACAGAGAGGCAGAGAGACACAGAGAAAAAGCAGATGTTCTACATGGTAAGAATATGCTTCTAGGGAGCTACTAGGATAGGACATTTTCAAGGACATAAAACAGAAACACATATTCTGAGGGTAGAGTTTTGGGCTTCTGAAGTCAAAAGGTCACCCATCAGACACTTGTGCATTTGGTTTCATTAAATCTGGAGGAGACAGCTGGACTGTGCATTCCTAAAATATAATATAGACAACTGTTGCCTTTGTGACTCGTATGTCAGTATACATTATCTACAGAGCAAAGCGTCATTGAAACTGGCGATGTACTGCCTAGTCACATGGCATATTTATTCAAACATTACTTTGGGTGCTCTCTGTGAATGTATTTTTCTTTTAATATGGCTAACATTTTAACAAAGTGAACTCAAAGATAAATGTCCTCAATAATGTGGAGGGACCTCATGCAACTGAGTGACAGTCAGAAAAGTACAATGGCATCCCTCCTGAAGAAGGAATTGACAGCGTGTGTTATGGACCTGAACTGCAGAAAAAAAAAACAGAGTTTCTAGCCTGCCAACCTATCCTGAAGATTTAATCATAGTAAGCCTTCATATTCTGTTTCCTAACCTCTCCACACTTGCCCCCCCCCCCAGCTCATTTAGTAGGCTGAGTACCTTAGTGAGTACTCTGAGGCTGGGATGAGTGTCTCAATCCTATATTATCCTCTCATTTTGTGCGGGTATTCACTGACATCACACTTTAAGAAAACAATCACTACTTACTGATGTATTCCTATTAATCTGTAAATTACTCATTAAAATATATGAGGCAGGTTGAGGGGGATGGCTCAGTGGGTAAATTACTTGCCAGTTGTCTTAGTTACATGGTGTAAAAAACACCATGGCCAAGACAATTTATGTAAGAACGAGATTATTTGGCCTTGCACTTCCAGAGGATTGTAGTTTATGATGCTGGAGCAAAGGCGTGGTGGGCAGCAGCAGGAAGCTATGGACTCACACCTTGAATCACAGGCGGGAAACAGAGAGAACAAACTGGAAATGGGGTATGGAACTTCAAAGCCTGCTTCCAATAATGGAATTCCTTCATCAAGGCCACACCTTTTATATTTTGGTTGTGAGCCTAGCCTTTAACGGCTGAGCCATCTCTCCAGCCCATGGCCACACCTTTTAAACCTGTTCTAACAGTACCACAGCTGGGAGCCAGGGATTTGATTTCTAGAGCCTGTGGAGGACAAAGGACATTCTCATTCAAATCACCACTCCATAGAAGCAAGAGAGACCTAAATTCAGGTTAAGAACATACATATGGGGATGGTGTCATACACCTGGAATCCCAGGACTGAGTGGGCGTTACATTGCTGCGACAATGGTGATGGAACACTAAGTGGGAGGGGCTTAGTGAGCAGTCTAGGTCACTTGGATACTACCCATGAGAGAGATTAGGGAGTTCCCATGGAACCCTGGTTAATTCTCACAAGATTGTTGTTATAAAAGTACAGACTGACCTCTCTTAGTCTCTTTGGATTCCTGATTCAGCAAATAATCTCCCTTCCTCCTTCACCTTCGCCAGAGTGGGCACTCAGCTGTTTGATGTTCAGCCTCCAAACCTGTGATGTAAATAAAGCTCTTCACAGACCACCCTCAGGTGTCTTGTTTAAACAATGGAAAATAGACCAATGCAGAGTGTGACAAATCCTTAGGTCTGCTTTTATACCTTTTTTGATGATTCCAGTTTACTGAACGTAATGAAACCACTTTCAAGTTCAAGCCCCATTTCTCCCTTTCTCCTTTACTCTATTCTACCTTATTTAATGTATGGTAGATAAAGCCCTTTCTTTTTAAAGCTGTAACAGTTTGGAGCTATGGAACTGTAGACGAAATTCTACACTGTCTTATTAACTAAGAAACACAGAGCCAAATACAGAGTTAAAGCCCAAGAGATCAGAGCACTAGCGAAGAGCCAAGACTACCTTTAGCTTACCGCTCACTGCCGTCCTTCCCCTGAGAGAGAGCTTCTCCCTGTGTGACTTGTCTTTTATTGCTTTCCTGTTCTGTCTTCTCATTGGCTCTAAGCCCAGCCACATGACTCCTTGTCACTGCCTGTCTATACAGACCTCCTGGTCTCTATGGTTGGTACTTGGATTAAAGACTCGGGTCACCACGCTTGGCTGTGTCCTTGACCACACAGAAACTCTGCCTGCCATGTGATCAGAATAAGAGCATGTGCTGCCACAGCCAGACTTCTGCTTAATGGCTTGCTTTTACCTCTGAACTCCAGGCAACTTTATTTATTAACATACAAATAAAATCACATTTCAGCACAAATAAAATGTCACCATATGGAACAGCCTCAGTATTCAGGTTTTTTTTTTTAACTTATTTAATTTTTTTTTCCTTTTCAGTCTTAACTGGCTATGGGTCATTCTTGGGATTGCAACTTGTGCTCTAAGTCCAGAAGTGAAACATGCTCTTCTGTTACCCTTTCCTTCCTGTATTTTCTTCACTACCCAGCTTTTCCCAGTGCCTTTCATCTTCAAACATAGCAGAGGAATATGTTTTGAAGTTGCACTGGAGTTTAAATTCAAATGTTTGGACATCATAGTCATGCAACATTGGACAAGTTATCTAATCACTACAGATTTGGTTTCCTTATCAGTAAAAAACAATGATAAAAGTGGTTGTCTTTCAAGATTAATGTGAAAATCTCAGTATATATGCTGAAATAGTTATTTCTCTCACTGCTATGACAAAATACCAGACAAACAACTTAAGGAAGAACGGGTGTGTTTGGCTCTAGACCCTGACAGGTTGGCAGTTAGTATTAACCCTTGCACACATGAATCCCAATTCTTTGAAGACAGGCAGTCTTGAAAGAGGGATGTGATGTTATGTAGTGACTGAAGAATCAACCCTCACTTATGCTCACAGTTTCCCCATGACTGAGAGCTATATATCCATCCTCACCCTAAGCGATAAAACAGTAAAGTATTCACCTGTTCTAAATGGCCAAGCTATTTCTAAGACTCTAGGAGTCTGGAGACAAGTTCTCTGGAAAAAAAATTCTAATGAGGATGAAGCATAATTAGAGGAATGAGAACCTCTGACCACATTTCCTTAGAGCTCAGATTGCAGTCAGTCCCTGCACTTTTAAACCGTTTTCCTAAGGTCTCAGTTTAGAGTCAGTTTTGTGCTTTTTTTAATGGTAATGGACACGTGGCTAGCTATTAAAATATATTTATCTCCCCGCTGCACTATATTTCTGTTGTTTAGTAAATTCCACATTTATGTGCAAAATTGTTTGTGCAGAGTCACTTACAAACACATTCCCTTTCTATCTCGATAGAGCCGATGCCGGTTTCACACATGTATATAATATACAGGCGTTGCAGGGAATTTTCAGAAAACGTTCAGGCAAATCTCTAACCAAAACTTGTTTTTCATTCTCAAATAGTTCCTAATCCATCTCCAAGCCACCTCTGGAGTCTCCCAGTCTCACCCCCTGGCTATTATGATGCTCCAGTTCTCTCTGCTTTGCCTGCAGCCTCTCTTGTCATTAAAACTCATCAAAGCATGCATAATGGAGTAGGTAGAGGACTGTGATTGAGGTCTCTTCAATATTTCCAGCCGTAATTGTGAAGTGTGATTGTGGATAATAGATTATCATCCCGGCTATTGAAAGCAAGAAAGAACTGTGTCCACACAGTTTGGCCTCGGTTGTTAGCCTTGCTTCCTGAAGTTAGAGCAGAGGCTGTGATTTACTCCTGCGTACGTACCTGTCTGTCAGTACAAGGTGAATGAAAGTCATTGAGAACATGAGAAGGAAAGACACTTAAGGGCATTTTCTTTCTTCTCTCCTCACACTCTGAGTGTGCTGCAAGCACTGGACATACACATTAAAGAACAAAGTAAGTAGAACTCAGGGGTTTGTGTCATGGTATTTGTATGCATTTTGTGCTGGCGTCTTCCTACTGACTTCATCGTCAAGAAATATACTTGCAACATACACACAGACACACACTCATGGATATATTCTGTCACACTCAAGCATACATAGTCCTATGAGGACACAATGCACACACATATACATACATGGAAATACAGATATATAGGCACACACATATACACACAAATGTGTGATGGCACACACAACAGAAAGAATGTGTACTTTCTACTGCTCTACCAAAGACTGACACAAGAACAAGACATGTCAAAGTCTAGATTTCCTTTCTTAGAATCATCAGCTGTTTCGTCATCACTGCAGGACTGCTGTTCTCAAGGTGCGGAGGAGATAGCACACTCAGTAAGGTACTTGCTTTGTAAACATGACGATCTAGTTTTGATCTCTAATACCTTTGCAGAACAATCCGGTTCTGCTGGCACCTGCTTATAATCCTAGCATCTGGGGAAACAAGATCAAGTGAATCCCTAGGGCTCCCTAGCCAATCAGTCTAGCTTAGTAAGCAAGTTACAGGGCAATGAAAAACCTGGACTTGAATAAACAAGGTGGACAGTGTATATCCTAAGGAACAGTATTCAAGGTTGTTCTTTGGCATCTGCACACATATGCATGCATGTGCACATGTGTACATATTCACACATACAAAGTACTGTTGCGAAAACTATCCCTTGAGTTGAGACCATATATTGAATATACCAAGTACTTACCCAGAGAGGCATGCATTATTGAAGGAGCTGTAATAGTTTCTATTTCATATATGCATTAATAATGCTCGTGAGTAGGAAAAAAACAGGATAGCAACTACAGCTATCAAGAACTGGAGCATTTGTCCTGTGTTCTGTGTTTTCTGTCTCAGGAGGCCAAGATTTTCTATTGGTGTGCATTCACATGTATTGGGCCACTGCTCTAGCAAAATGATGATGAGCCACTGGGAATATAGAAACAACTTTTATATTTGGGGCTGGGGAGGGCTCAGTCTGCAATATCACTGCTATGTAAGCCCAGAAACTGAGTGTGGATCCCCAGTATCCATACAGAATCCAGGAGGAGGGTGCAAATATGTAATTTCAGTCTAGGTTGGTGGATAAAAACAGATCCCTAGAGCTCATTGCCTTGCCAATATAGCTGATCAATGAAACTAGATTCAGTGAGAGACTGTCTCATAAAGCATGATTGAATGATATTGATGGAAGAAACCCCATCTGCCTTTTGCCACCACACATGCATGTACACATATGCACATACTGCCATGTGTAAATGTGTATACACACATACACAGGCTGACATATAGACAGACACAGAGAGAGATCATTAATAATGCCTCAACTTTGCTTCATACTGGCTAGTATTGAATTCTTTTCTATGACAAACCTAAAAGTCCCAGTTATTTCTAAGCTGAGATCCTTAAAAGAGTAAGGGAACTCCTTGAGCTGCTGATGGCGACAGGATGGAACTGTGCCTCTGTCCCCCCACCATTGAAAGAAGGACTTCAGCTCCCTTCACTCCTGCTCTGTGACAGCCACTCTCTGGTGTTTCTTATGTGTTAATCTATTGACCTGACAATAGGCAGCAAGAACAAGCAAACTACTCACAAGAAACAGAGCAAAGTATATCGAGCAAGTGTCTTGATTTTGACATATAGAAAATAACTATAATAGGAAAAAATATGATAATTCAAGGGATGTAGTAAGTGTAGACAGTGTTCTGAGCATCTCAGCTGATGAGGACAGTTCTCACATCTTCACACTGATGTCCTTCTGACATGATTAATCATGGGTAAGAACTTGGAATTTACACTGGCAGAGTTGGAAAGGGATGAGATGCTCTACCCAATCTGTGTTTTTAAAGGACCACTCCTACTTAGGGTGAATTAGGAGTCAGGGTGAAAAAAGCTGACTATTTGGACATTCTTATTACAAGAAAAAAAATGACAGACTCTGGGGATGTCGGAGATTGTATCATAATTATTTCTCCTTAGTCTCTGTTTCTGTCTGTGTCTAGGGGGCAGAGGAGGAATTTCTCATTACATCTGTTGTACTTGTGTGTATGTGAGTGTTTGTGCAGGTGTAGAGGTCTGAGAACATCTTTCAGGAGTCAGATTTCTCCTTTTGCCATGTGTATCCCAGGAACTGAACTTGAAAACAAGTGATTGTACCCACTGAGCCATCTCACTGGCTGCTAGCAATGCTATCTCAGTGCAGATTTTAAGTGTAGAGGTTGAGAGAAAGAATAGGACACATCTAGGTGTGAGTGTGAGCCTCTCAAGGAGAGGAACCACCGAGTGCCTTAGCGTTGGCCATATGGACTATTTTAGGAGCTCAAAGGCTACATCTCAAAGGGTTTCTAACAGACCCCATCTACTTTTGTCTTTTGCTAAGTGAGATTATAGAGTGGGTGTAGACATTTCTTGGAGGAGATTATATTCTGAAAAGCTAAACCCAGGAGAAACTAGGCTTGCACAAAGTGTTTCTGGTAAGAATCTTGGAAAACTGCAGCTTTTCAGCAGGAAAAGAGAAAGGCTTTCAGGAGTTGTCCATTGTGCTGGAGTTCTGGCTTCTTCAAGCATCAACTAGACTCCACGGTGAGGGACTCTTTTCCCTTCTCATATCTGTTTCACTTTTCCTTGACTTCCTGTCCTGCCTCACTTTCCTCACTGTACCTACCTTCCTTGAAAGCAGGACCAGTGTCCTCATGGACGGTAGGTTTAGCTCCTCCTGGGAGAAGTTTCAAAGCGGGCTTCCTGGTGAAGATTCACTCATAGGTGACTTACGTGCTGCAGCTCACTTGCAGTTTAATGGCTTGGAATAATACTAGTGTTGTTGCTTCTTTGAATCACTCCAACTTGTACTGTGGCTTACATTTCAGAGGGGCAGTTTGATTTCTGTAATGAAGGGTTTTCCAAAGAGCTCAAGAACAGTCATCCACCAGTTAGACGAAGCAGCATTTTATGCATCGTGCTGTTACCCGCAGTCTGGATCACACAGGGCTTCCATGAGGCTGCTCTCTCAAGCTAAGTCCAGCAGTGGATATTATCACCATGTGTGGAAGCCTCGGCATTGAAGTGGTCTCTCTGGGCTAGCAGCAGACAGCATAATCTCCTGCTAAATTGAGCCATTAAACAAAACTACTAAGTCATAAAGCTGTGGCATTACCCTGAAATTAAAGCACTGTCACCTTCAAATTGCCAAGAATTTTAACAGCCACTTAGAGGAATTTCTTTCACACATCCATTTAGCATGGCCTGTTGATTTCAAGCACACTGATGAGGAGAGGCAGCCCGAGTGAGATTTTCAGGCATGGGACTTAACATTTTTTTCATGCTTATCCTCTTTATTAACCCACAAATTTCTCACTCAAATCCTTATTAATCTCTCATTTATTCATCTATTTATCAACTCTCTTATTTATTTGCTTCCTCATATATTTTTGATATGCTCAGTTATTTATGCATTATTCAATTATGCAAAAATTAATTCGTGCAAATTACATTCTATTGTTGACTGAGTTTGGCACCAAAGTTCACAGAGTAAATAAATCTATTCTTGTCCTTAAGAAACTCATAAATAAAAATAAATTAAATTAGTAAATTAACTTTTTCAGCTTATTTATTTATTTGTGTGTGTGTGTGTGTGTGTGTGTGTGTTTGTGTGTGTGTGTGTGTGTGTGTGTGTACTTCCATGTGGTGAGTGTTGTTCCTTGGCTTCCACCTAATTTTGTTTTTTACCAAAAGCCAGGGTTTCTCATTGGCCTGGTACTCTCTAATTCAGCTGGACTAACTGTCTACAAGCTCCAGGGATTGTCTTGCCTGTAGCATCCCAGCACTAGCATGCTTGGCTTTCCTTATCAGTTTCTATGATGGAACACTAGTCTTTCTACTTGCAAGGAAAACACTTTACCAACTGAGCTGTCTCCCCAAACCTCAGACTGTTTTGTGCATCTCTCAATAAATTATGTATTTGTTAATTCTTATTTACTTGCTTCCTTGTTAATTTTTATGGGTAGAGTTTTTATGCATTATTCCTTCATGTAATTATGCAAAAAATAATTCACACAAATTATATTCTAATATTGACTGACTTGAGCACCAAAACCACCAAGTGAGTAAATCTATTCTTGGCCTCACAAAAACAAATTTGAGAGAAGACAGGTGCAGTCCACAGATATTTTAGATCCAGTGTGGAAAACAGTGGGAAGCCATTGATGGCACAGAAATAGAACACAAGAGGAAGGGATTGGGGAAAGGTATACAAGGGGACAAGAGCCATGCTCCTTCATGGTGTCTTTGAATAGCTGTCTTTGGATCCAAGTGTTATGTGTATGTGCTTAAGGGTTTCTGTGTATGTGATATATGTGTGTATGGTGTATGCATACATATGTGTGTGAGTATGTGTACCCATAAGTATGCACAGAGTTCAGAGAAAGACAACAGGTGTGAGAAAGCCTCATTTGAACTTGGAAATAAACTAGTGACTAGGAAGCCACTGGGTCTCCTTGACTCTGCCCTCCACAATGTTGGGGTTATAGGCACAGGTGCATGGCTTTTTGTGTGGGTACTGGGGATTTAAAGTCACGTTCTCAGCTTGGCCAGCAGGTACTGTTTACTCACTGAGCCTGTCCCCTGCCCCTGAGCTGACTTTGTAATAGAAACAACTGTTATTTACAGAGCAACAACACGCCTGAGGTGCCGTGCTCTGCATTTCACAGTGGAGATGGCACTGTTTCCCGAGCACCTGTGTGAAGAAGATACATTCTCTCTATTTTAATGAGGAAGGTACAGGAATCTCAAGTGACTAAACACCTTGCCTAGAGTTGAATCTAACACTGAATTTGTCAGGTTGTGACTGTCAAGCCTAAGTGCTCAGGTTCAAGCAACACAGAGAGTCTGAGGCAAAGAAGGGCTACTGTGTCCTAACATGTACATTCAGCTTGCACCGTTCCTTCCCTAGGTTAGCAGACTCTCAGAAAAGACTTCAAAAGGCAGAGGTCTCCAGTGCCCACTCTGCATCCCTCACCACCACTTTCCTCTTCTGTAAGATAGATGTGATCAAAGCTCTGCCCAGGGTACCTGAAGAGTGAATGGAAATAATATAAAGCTGCAGTTCTTGATGTTCTGTTGTCTATAATGAATGAGCCGAGAGCAGAGTTTTAAATGTTATTTTCTAGCTCTGATCCTGGTGATGTTTATTCAGCAAGTGTGAACATGAGTCAGAAACACTGTGCTTTATATGCTATAATGGTCAGTGTTAATCGCCAACTTGTCAAATCTAGAATCATCTAGGACACAAACATCTGGGCATGTCTGAGTGAGAGTTTCTAGATTGCTTTAACTGAAGTGGGCTGACCTATGCTAACTGTAAAGGTGCCATTTGGTGAGCTGAGGTCCTGGATGAGTACAAAGATGCAGAAGGACTGAGAACCAGCATTCATCTGTTTCTGGTTCCTGCCAGGGGAGTGATGCAATCAACTTTCTCAAGCTCCTGCTACCATGATTTCACCACCATCATGGACTGCACCCTTGAGCTCTGAGCCAAAATAAAGCCTTCCTTCTTTAAGTTGCTTTTAATAATTTTTCCCATTAAAAATGGAGATAGTAACGACTATACAAATGTGTGGGCTTTGGGACATACTTCTTCAAGGCAATAAGCCCAGTGTTGAGGACTTAGTGAAGCCCCTACTTTATTCATTTTCCCATGGTTAAGCGAGCCTTTCTTAAGCCTTGAGCACAGGGTTGTCATGGCTGGACCTGTATAGTACTTTTTTGTGCAGATAAAAGGAGTGTCCCTAGTTCTAAGGACAGGAGAAGCCAACAAACATCAATCAATATGATGGCTTGTGTTCTGTTAACTGCTAGCATCCATGCACAAGGACCCCATGTGCAACACAAGAATGAAGTCATCCAGTCCTCACATCAGTTTCATTCATTCACTTATATTTAATTCATTTACTTATGTAGATGCTTTCTAGCTATGGAATACTGTCCAACTTACTTAACTTCTATGATGCTCAACTACCTCATGGGTATAAATAAGAGTAGTTATTCTTTCTTCAGTGGATGGATATACAAGTTAAGTAAAATTAAATGAGGAGATGGATCAGATGCCCCTGATTCAGCATCTAGTAATCTCTAAAAGTTGCTGAAATATTTTCACAAGGCTAGGAGTATCAAGGTACAAAGTGAATGCAGAGGTGGGACTGACCGAGAAAAGCTTCCTGGGGGCATCATGCTTCCATGTGTTACCTACTTGCCCATGACTACTTATGTGCCAGTAATCTCTGTAGAGAAGGCCTGTCATGAGCAGCTGTCCTGTTTGGAATCACTCACACTTACTTCTAAGACCCAACTAGATAGTGAAATGTGGACCTAGGTATGGCAAATTCATGGCCTGCTGCCAAATGTACCATGGAGATATGGTACCCAAGGATGTGACTGCCATCATTGCTGCCATCAAGTGTTGTTTCACTGTGCTGCTCGAAGGAATCAAATGTGTAGTGCACAATGATGCCAATATTGATTGTCATCTTGTCACAACTTAAAATATTGGTGACAAATCTCTGGTCATTTCTGTGAAGAAGTTTCCAGATTGGAATGATTTATGTGAGAAGACCCACCCTAAGTCTGAGTGACACCATACACTGAGCTGGTGTCCTGGACTGAATACAAAGCAAGGCAACTGAGAACCTACATTCTTTTTCTGCTTTCTGATTGCATGTGCAGTGGGACGAGCTGCCTCAAGCTCCCACTTCAATGACCTCCCTGCTAGGGTGGCTTGTACTTGGTTAAGGTTCATTGTGCCCTAGGTATGCTAAGCCACACAACCACCAATGCTGATGGACCATGGGTCCACAGTTTGACCTGAAGTATGCCAAGGTCTTTGGTACTCTGGTTTGTGGGTGAGGGCATAGGATAGGATGATATCTCTGAGACCATGGCTGTCCTGGAGAAATATTACACAGAAGGAGACATCAACGCCCACTAAGGCGAAAATGAAGGAGAAGAACAGACATCCTCTTGGAGCCTATTCACTATGCTTATTTCCAAGTCCTTCCCAAACAGCCTCTTTGAAAATAAAATTTGGGAGATAGGTGTCTCTGAGCAAACAAAGAAAAGGAGAGATGAAATACCAGCATCGGGAGTGAGTAAGGTCATGGATGCCTTGTCTCAGGGCTATCGTTTGCCAAGGGATTCCCACAGAGGGATAGAGTTTAGCTGTGTGAACATTAGGAACATTTTTTCCTGTTCAGAAGAGACAAGTAACAAGGTCAAAGGTACCTCCCAGAATGCTTGTTTGTTCTTGCTCACTTTTGCTCTGAGCCCTGGATTCCAGGGAGAGATGGGGAATCAAAGTTAGTTCAGACACCTCAAGGAATGAAAGAGCCTAGAATTAGTGGCAGCTTACGATTTTTGTTCTGTGAAGGGGGAAGCAGAGAAACAATTCACCTGGGGACACTTTTCCTATTACTCTTTCCTTCTATGGATTATTTTGCTGTTTTCTGTTGCTGCCACAAAATACCCAAGCTTGAATATTTTCTAAAGTAAAGAAGTTTATTTAGCTCACTGGTTTTGTTGCTAAATAATTATGGTTTTTCTGGTTTATTCAGAACATGAAAGGTGTCAACAAATGGTGCCTGTGTAAGATAAGACACAGCACAAGAGAGAAAGCAAGAAGGTGTGTCAAGGAAACCAAATTCACTTTGTAGGTTCCTGCAGTCAGTTCAGTCCTGTGAGATGGAGAACTCTGCAATGGGAGACTATCATTAAGCCTACCTCAAACCTAATCACCTCTCTTAAGTTCACAAGATCCTAAAACACGACCCCACTCTTAGGATATCACAGGATGTAGTGATATTGTGTTCCCCAATATAGTGCACCCTAATAAACTTATCTGGGGGTCAGAGAACAGAACAACCACAATATTAAACATAGAGGTTAGGCAATGCTAGCACACACACTTTTAATCCTAGCATTCCAGAGGCAGAGATCCATCTGGATCTCTGTGAGTTCAAAGCCACACTGGAAACAACCAGGCATGGTGACATACAACTTTAATCCCAGGAAGTGATGGCAGGAGGCAGAAAGGTATATAAGGCATGAAGACCGGGAACTAGAGCCTGTTAAGCTTTTCGGCTTTTAGCAGCAGTTCAGCTGAGGCTTCCAGTCTGAGGAAACAAGATCAGCTGAGGAACTGGTGAGGTGAGGTTAGCTGTGGCCTGTTCTGTTTCTCTGACCTTTCACCGTTCATCCCAATACCTGGCTTCTAGTTTGTTTTTATTAATAAGACCTTTTAAGATTCGTGCTACAACAGGGGGAAAACAAGACTGTGGCAGATGAATCTTTTGGGGACAAATCATATACATGAATTGCCAAGTGTGGCCTCTTGACACAGGAGCTCTGGCCCACCGTGCATTCTTAGTATGCAAGTTATCTATCTATCTATCTATCTATCTATCTATCTATCTATCTATCTATCTATCTATCTAAAAGTTCATTAGAAATGTTGACTGCTGTCTGCTATAGTTAGAGTATGAAATGTCCTGTACATGCTCATATGGTTGAAGATACAGTGCTGTTTGCAGAGGCTCTTGAATCTCAAGAAGCAGAATCTTTCTGAAAATGAGTTACTGGAGAGATGGTCTTAAAGACTGTAATCCAGCCTACTTCTAAACATTTCTTTCTGCTTTGTGACCACAGTTGTTATGTAGCCAGCTGCCTCATGCTACCACCGCCATGCCTTCTCTACCATCACAGACCAAACGCGTGAGCCAAAACAAGCCTCTCCTCCCTAAGCTACTTCATTTCAGGTCTTTTACCACAGAGACAGGAAAACTAATACACAGTCAGTGGAGGCGTTTCCAAAATGTGAGAATGCGGTGCCACGTTCATGTCTCCTGTGTTTTATACTATTTTTGCTCTCAGGATAATTTCCCTCACCCCTATCTTTATCCAAACACTCCATTTTATCTCCTTTGAAGTGACTTTGGCCAGGACTATATTTATGGGCCTTTGATCAAACACGTAGCTAAGACACTTCTGTTGAATCCAAGTGAGTTTTTAAGAGTGTGGATTGGTTTGAATCTAGCTTGACACTCCCTAGCTTTGTCAGGTTGTTTGATTTAGGGGATTTAATTTTCCTCTTACTCAGTGTCTTCCTCTGTTATTAATAATAAAACCTGTTTGTAAATTTGCTGTGAAGATTACATGGTATAATCAATGTAAACCACAAGAAAAATACCTGATATTATACCTCAAGTAAGAAGCACACTTCTTTTCATATTTTTGTTCAAAATTCAAGCAGTGTTCATGCTTTGGACTTGGCTTTCAAGACCCATTATTTGCTTTCAACATAGAAATTCCTCACCTCCTAAACTTCTTCTTTTCTTGTATTCTCTCTCTCTCTCTCTCTCTCTCTCTCTCTCTCTCTCTCCCACTTTGTGTTTGTGTGTGTGTTTGTTTGTCTCTGTGTCTTTCTGTGTGTGTATGGTACATGCTATATATATATATATATATATATATATATATATATATATATATATGTGTGTGTGTGTGTGTGTGTGTGTGTGTGTGTGTGTGTATGATACGTGTGGTACAGTAGAGGAGGGGGGTGGGTGTGGGGAGTGGGTGTAGTGCATGAGCACTTGTTCACGTGGGTGTGCATGCATATGTGGGTGAGCATACATATATGTGCATAAACATGCATAAGTAGAAAGTCAACATTAGGTGCATTCCTAGATCACTCTGCCTTAGTTTTTGAGATAATAGTTTCTAACCAAACCTGAAGTTAATTACTTCACCTTGGTTGGTTGTCCACTGAGCACCAGGTCAGTCTGCCTCTGCCTTCCCAGGACTGACTCTGGAAGTCCAAACACAGGTCTTCATGCTCATGCAGCAAGTACTTTACAAAGTGAGCCGTCTCTGTAGACCCACTTTGTTTTTCTGGTGTCTAAATTCTCTTTAATTGATGCGACACACTTCTGGGAAGAATCTTAACACAGGAAAGACTCATTTTGGCTCTTGGGCTCAGAGATGTCCATCACTAATGGTGGGAAGGGCCATATGAAGCAGAGCAGTCAGGAAGCTGCACAGGAGAAAGCAGGGCTATTCAATTTCTCCTTCTTCACTCTTATCTCATCTGTGCCCCGAGTCTAGGAGACCATGTCCCTGCTCTCCAGGCCAGTGTTCCTTTCTTAATCGTCTTGGTTCTTTACAGCTCAGTTAAGATAAAATAAAAATTAACCTTCACAACTGGTTTCCCTGAGACAGATTTTTGTGTAGAGTGTCCAATCATTGTACAACTGCCCCGTGCAGTATAGCGCAGTATGGTTTGATTCCTTATTCACTGTTAGGACACTGGCAAGAAACCTCATGGGCCATGTGTCCTTGATGCCCCCTGTCAACAGATGCATGGCGTCAGGTTGTTTCAGTCTGAGGATGCGCAGCTCATCATCATTTGCCTGAAGTCATATGCCTGGTCTCTGCACTGTGGAGATGATTTATCATTACTCAGATACCTCAGGTGGTTCATGCAGACATTTGGTGAATGCGCCTGTTCCCTAGCATCTCTTCACATTCTGTAAAGTCTCAGACATTATTACACTGACATTTATCATACCTTTCTCCCTCCTCTCTGAAAAACAAACAAACAAACAAACAATCAAACAAATGAGAATGTGGCAAGCACTTTTACCTGAGAACCCATCTCGCTGGCCCCAATACTGGTTTAGATGCTCAGTTTTATATATATATAGCTAGTGGTGATTCTTAATTCTGTTGCTGTGTTATTTGTGCATGCCCCTTGTTGCATCTCCCTGATTTCTACAGCAATGTATTCCTCACATGTTTCTGTCAAAATGCCTGCAAAAGCAACTTAAGAAGAGGTTTATTTGGGCTTACAGTTTGAGGGTGCAGCATGGCAGGAGTGTGAGAAGGCTATGCACATGATATCTGCAGTCAGGAATGAATGTTGGCGCTCAATTATTCTTTCACCTTTTTATGAAGTCTGGGACACCAGCCTACAGTTCCACATCGACCTCTTTCTACATCAGTTAGTGTTGTCCAGAAACCTCCTCATTGGCATGCTCAGAGCCCTTTCTACTAGATCATGACAATATTAACCATTACAAACAATAAGGGATTCAAAGTATCACATTTAACTTGGCATTTTCTAGACCAGATCCAGATATTTCCTGATATTGTGTATTTCTTACTATAAAGATTTTTGTTTAGAAATCAAATTCAAGGTATGAGGCTTGATCATCACATCGATATTTTTCAATTAGCACATTGAAGAAGTACATGTGCATGTGTATATATGTCTAAATTATGAGTTCAGTGACGCTTCCTCTCATGCAAACCCTGAAGCATTAAAATTCCTGATTATTGTTTCTTCTATGTCTCTCTTCCCTGTGAGACTTGCCCCTGACATCAATATATTATCTCATTTATCCCATCCTATAATATATACCAAACAGGCTCAGAATCAAATCTGTAATATCAGGGCCAAAGCAGAGTCGTGTTTAAGACTGTCTTGGGCAGCATTTAGCTTTCAGCCTTCGATTATATTCTGCCAAATTTACTGTTAGACAAAGCATTGTCTTCAGAAATTACTTGAATTATTATTTTTGTTTAGTTCTGTGGTTATTTTTAACATTTTAATGTTGATTTAGGAATTTTTACCTGGTTAATATTCAGAAGTCAGAATTACAGTTTCTTCATCCTTTGGATTTTATTCCTGTGAGTAGTTAAAGTGTTTAATGTTAAAATTTATTGAATGGCAACAGCCATAGTCAGGGTGCACATTCCATTCTCAGTCAATCAGCTCTGGAAACACTTTCATACACTCATCTAGGAATATACTTAATAGTCTATTAGGTGCTTCTTAACCTGAGAAAAGTTAAAAATCAAAATACCAGAAATCATACACCATGGCTGATCAGAGAAATCCCCCTCTTCTATTGCCTTCAACCCATTCATATCCATCTCTTCTAGATATCCATTTATGCTACTTTGTCCTTATTGTTTGTGTTCATTTTTCTCACTTACTGTACCACAGTAAGTAGCATCCTCTTTTCTGCATCAATACTTGCATTTGTCACTTGACAGTACACAATAGAAGTCAGTTTAGATCAGCTTAAATGCCACATACATTATTTACTGTGGTTTCATTGTACTCACTATGTAGCTAGTACACTTATTCAGTCAGGCATCTTCTGATGGACATTTGCCTTTTCCCAATGTAGCACTATTTGCAACAAATAACCATTAAGAATATAAGCAAAAACCTTATTTTAAACCAAATGTCACACTCTTACTGATTTCAAGATCTATTACTGAAATCAGCAAAATTCATAGAAGGGTGATGATCTCTCAGCTTGATAAAGAGTGTATATTGCTTGAGTAGTGGAGGGGTGATAGTTAGCAATAGTTCTTAACCTTGACAGAATGTAGAATAACCTAAGAGACAAGCCTCCAGGCACAACAGTTGAGGACTGATTAGATTAGGCTCTGGGTATGGCTATGGGAGGTTATCTTTTTAGTTTAGCTGAGCTGAGAAGGCTCATCCATTGTTGGTGTCACCATCCATGGCTTTGGATACTGGGCTGCATAAAAAGAGAAAGTAAGCCAAGCAAATGCATTTGTCTTGGGGGCTAGAGAGATGGCTCAGTGGTTAAGAGCACTGGATGCTCTTCCAGAGGTCCTGAGTTCAATTCTCAGCAACCATATGGGGGTTCACAGCCATCCATAATGAGATCAGGTGCCCTTTTCGGGCCTGCAGGCAGACTTACAGACAAAAACTGTATATATATTAAATAAATCTTTTAAAAAAAGCATTCATCTCTTTGCTTCCTGATTGTGGATGCAATGTGACCAGATACTTCATTCTCCTGCTTTATTCACCATGGTTTCCTTACAATATGATATTGTACCACTGAACTTCCTGAGACTGAGTCAAATGCAAAGGACTTGTCTTCATCTTCAGACGATGTGAGCCAAAGTAAACTCTTCATTCCCTAATTTACTTGTTCGACATATTCTATCACAGTAATGGGAAAGTTGCAAGACAGCGAGGTGCTAGGCAGAAGTTCGTGAGAAACTCTTGTCAGTTGTAGCGTATGTAGCTTCACAGAAAGAGTGAGTAAAGACATTGTCTTATTTTAATTAGGATGAAGGAGACCTGGAAGAGCTAGAAAAGGCTGCCCACATAGGATGGCATGTAACAGAGACAATGCCATTTATGTTGTGACAGACTTGGGAGTATGAGTGTCAACTGAAAAGTGAATTAATTCTACTGTCCCTGAGCCTTCCTTTTGTATATTTCTCCAGAATCAGAGTTCATGCAGAATAGACAAACGGTCTTATTTTTACAAATAGCTGTCACCAGCCTGGGAGATGTATTAGGAGAGGAGAAGCTTGGCATGTAGGTAGGTGGACCAGAGTTTTGATGCCCAGAATCGACTTGAAAAACTCAGCAGTTGCAGTGGCCCATCTATAATTTCAGTACTCAAGAATCAGATATACAGGGTCACTAGGGAGACCTGTTGGGGGAAATAGCTTAATTGATGAATTACAGGTCCAGTGAGAGGCCTTTCTTTAGTAAATAAAGAGGAGAAAAATTGAGGATGCCACTTGCTGCCAACAACCATGTGCACCTACACACATATGAACACACATATATACATACATACATACATACATACATACATACATACAGCTCACAGAAAGACATATGGGGGAGAATATTGTCTTTTTCTTTGATCTTATAAAAGCAAATATAAATGGTGCCCTTTACTAAAATTTCTGAAGATGAAGACAAGTCTTTTGCATTTGACTCAGTCTCAGGAAGTTCTGTGGTATGATATTGACCTTTTTACATCTCTAAATGGAGGGTTAAGGGCCCTGGGTTATAAATTCAGAGAGATTATCACCTTTAATCCACATGGTGAAGTATGAAGGAAGGATCATTTCTTATTTTTATTTATAGAAAGCAGAGGTGGTAACAGATCAAGGCTCAAGATTACCATTATTCTACAGTGCAAATGACACACGTTAGAATTGAAGCTAGACTTGAATGAATTGCCAGCTTCATCTCGAGACTGGACCTACATAAAGTCTGCCACAAAAATCTTCCAAGACCACATAGATACTTCTGAGATGAGAGCTAGAGAAGTAACTCAGTTGTTGGTAGTGTGCTTATCTGCTTACAGGAAGCCCTGGGTACCATCTCCAGTATTGTATAAAGAAAGCAGTGGGAGGATATGTCTGGGACCATCACTGGAGAGATAGAGAGGAATATCAGAAATTCAAGGTCATTTTTTGGCTACATAAGGAGTTCAAAGACCAACACGTTAGCTCAGAGCGTAAAGGCGCTTTCTAAGCTTGATGACCTAAGTTCTATCCCTGGGATCTACATGGCAGAAGAAGAACCAAGTCCTGCAAGTTGTCCTTTGACCTTCATATGTGCATTGTGGCATGTGGATGCCTGTGTATTTCTACCACACACAGATGTGAACACACAGATAAGGATTTATTTATTTGTATTTTATGTGTATGAGCATTTGTTTATTTCTGTGTTCATGTATCATGTGCATACCTCATGCCCATGGAGACCAGAAGAGGGTATCAGATCTCCTGGAATTGATTTTCAAAGGGTTGCTAACTTCCATGTGCATGCTGGCAATTAAACCTGGATCTTCTGCAGGAACAGCAAGTGCTCTTCACTACCGAGCCATCTCTCCAACCTCCTAAAAAGATTCATTTTTGAAAAGAATAGTTCATGATCAGTCTAGGTGACAAGACAAGGGTCTCAAGAAGGAAAGAAAACAAACACCTGTAAAACCACTGCAAGAAACACCCACAGCATCACTCTCCTCTTCTTAACATATAATGTAAAATTTGACGTGAAAACTTCCATCTTTCTGCATGCCACAAAGATAAAACAGTGAAGATCAATGGGAAAAATGGCTGGTCTGAGACCTGAGTCTTCTAGCCTCCAAGTTTACTGTACCACATATATATCTCAATGGGAAAGCAATGCAAAAAGTTTTTCTCTCTTCAGCCAATCACTACCAACTTTTCTAGATAGGGTCTCATGTAGCCAAGCAGCACCATGTAGCTGAGGATAATTGTGAACTCCTGATCCTCCTGACTTCCTATCTAAAGTACAGAAATCACAGGCATATGCCACCAAATCCAGTTTATGTATGGCTAGGGATCAAGGCTAGGTCTTCTTTCATGCTAGGTAAGCATACTATCAACTGAGCTAAACCTCAGCCCCTAGCTATATGCTCTAGAGCTCAGGGTCTACAGTATTTATTCAGCTTGGAGACCTTATGCTAGCCTTGTGTATGTTACTAACAGAGAGCTCGGCACACCCTAGACACATAACTTTTTTTTTTTAATCACACAGCTACCAAATATGATTCAGTATATGTGGAATCTAATCCACCACCTTGTTACACCATAAAACAGATTTCCTGGGTCTCTTTGATCATGCCATCTACTTTAAAGCAAGGGAAAAAGAAAAATAACTCTCCAAAAAGGTACGTAAAAAGTAAAGGCTAGAGTGAAGCGAGAGGATAAATCACAGTCAAGTAGGTTGTCTGGAAGTCGTAAATGTGGCCGGCACAGGCAGGTGGAAGAGTGATGATGGATGTGATACTCTGTACATCACAGCTAATGCAGGAGTGCAGTGGCCTGGAACTGGTAATGCATGCTCCCACAAACAGAGAAGCCCTGTTCTAAAAGCAGCTGGCTGTGGTGGGTGCAACAGGCAGAGAAGCATTCCTCCCTAAGCAGCTGAGCTGATACTCTTGGGAGAAATAACAGCTCCTGGCGGAAACGCTATGGCTTTTAAAGGAGGTAAAGATTGCTTTATACCAATTGCCATCCTTTCCATTATAAAGGTTGAAGGGAAGATGGGGCCTACAGTACAGGTTCCCGGACTTGTTTCTAACAGTAAAATGATCTGGATTAATCTGTTCTAACATTCTCTGTTCATCTCTGACTTTGTTAATTTAGATCTTATCTCTCTGTGTTGGACTGAGTTTGTCAAACTTATTGACTTGTCAAAGACCCATCTCTTATTGATTAATGGTTTGCACTTTTCCTGTAGTCTCTGTTTCATTGATTTCCACCCTAACTTTTGTTATTTCTTGCTGCACACTGACTTTGCAATTAGCTTTTTGTTTTTCTAAAGATTTAAGGAGCATCATTAGGTTGTTTACTTTAGATCTGATTCCCTAATGCTAGAGCTTATCACTATACAATTTGATCTAAGGACTGACTGCCTCAGCTGTATCCCAGAAGACCTGGTAGATTGTACTATCATTTTTAGTTTCTTCCAGGATTTGTAAATTTTCCTCTCTGATTTCTTCATTCAATATTTTTCATTAAAATTGTATTTCTGTACTAAATGGACTCAGCAGGTTGACTTTATATAATTTTATATAGATTTGTGACAATAATAATCAAAAGGAAAAAAAGTGTACCGATAGGCTGGGGAGGTGACTCCATAGTTAAAATTTTTGTGATGTAAACTTTTGGGCTGGAGTTCATATCCCCAGAACCCATGTACATGCCAGATAGGAATGGTGACTCACCTATACTTCCATGCTGGGAAGGGAGCAGCAAGAGATTCCCAGAGCAAATTGACTACCCATACTAGCCAGATGGAAAGCTCGGGGTTTGATTGAGAAAACTTTATGTTAATGACTAATTTGAAAGAGTGATCAAAGATGATTCCCAACATCAACCTTAGCACATACGTAAGCATACATAGGCACCTGGACCCCTGCTCATACATGATTTCACATGCATACAAATATACATACAAACATCCATATAAATGATAAAGTAGAAAACAAAAAATGTAGTTACTCCTCCTCAAGAGTGTTTAGATTCTGTAGTCTCTCTTGCTACTGAGTTCTATTTTTATTCCAGTAACCTTTCAAATGACTCTGGAATAGCGTGAGCAGAATGGCTTCCTGGCTTTGTTGTTGAATAGGAGTCAAGAACCATGGAATGTGTTAGGGAGAACTTCTAGACTGAGTTGACTTCCAACCTGTGTGTCTTTATGTATTGCTCATAGAACTGCACACTAGACTCTTCGCAGTTCAAAGACTAGTAGATTGAGATTTGGGGAGCTGACCTACTTCTTCCAGGAATCTGGTGGGTAGTAGATAGAGTACTTAAAGCTAGATTTAATGATGTAATCCTCTACCACATGTGCCTGTAGAAACTATGGAAGCCCAGGTTAAGCCAACGTTACTTACCCTTTACTATTTATGAGTTAAATTGAGAGACAGGGCACGAACAGGAAAAGTTAAATAAGGATCAGTTCAAAAAGCTGGGAGATATCAGAAGACTGTCCA
This sequence comes from Peromyscus eremicus, assembly GCF_949786415.1. Classification (NCBI taxonomy): domain Eukaryota; kingdom Metazoa; phylum Chordata; class Mammalia; order Rodentia; family Cricetidae; genus Peromyscus; species Peromyscus eremicus. Next base: position 75,082,175 of record NC_081431.1, on the reverse strand, counting down.
AGAGTAGATGGTAAGTACATAGAGACAGTACTTTGAGGACTATTTAAACTGTCTTTACCCTTGGCATAAAAAAATTCACTTTGTCAACATGCATATCTGTACAGAAGTGACCCCTGAGACCTTAATGTAGATTTGTTTTAGTACAATTGGAGAATAAGTGAATTAGCACACTGTTTAAAGGAACATAAGTAGCTCCCTACAGTGATTTAAGTTCAATTAAGCAGGGTATTGACAATCTGTAGATTTCCGTTCTTTCCAAGCATTGTGATAGAAAAACTGCAGTATTTTTTTCTGGGAGGCTGTGCAAAGAGACAGATATACGTGCTGAATGTAACTTTAATAATCAGAGTTATTTCTTGTCCCTTTCTCTCTTTAACAAAAATTCCTTTTGTTTGTTCTTCATTCTGAGTGGTGATCCCCATGGCAACAGATGAACAGTAGATAGCATCTATAATTACTATTATTAATAACAACAATCATAATAATAATACCAATCAGATGAAATGGGAGAAAAATATGAAAGGAAATTAAATTGTGGCTCTGTATGTAAACAATTTACAGCTCCTGAAACGAGAGCCAGAGGAAGCACGTAGAATGTCTAGTGACCTGCTCTGCGGAACTGATCCTCTGGGGCATTGAAAAGGAATGATTTACAACAGAGTTGTTGAGAGAGGATGTTCCAGAATATCCTGTCATGGCTAGTCAGCACACTCTTTCTTCTTCTCTTTGGATGTCTTTAGTGTGTGTGTGTGTGTGTGTGTGTGTGTGTGTGTGTGTATGTGTGTGTTCATGTGTGTGCAGGATTATGTGGAGGCCAGAGGATAACTTCAAATATTATTTCTTATGTTTTGTGACACAAAATCCGTCATTGGCCTGGAACTCCCTGATTTGTCCAGATTAGCTAACCAGAGAATCTGCTCTCTCCACCTCCACTATGCTGGGAATACAAGCACATGCCACAACATCTAATTTTACCACATGGGTTTGGGGCTCAAACTCAGGTCCTCATGCTTGAGTAACAAGCACTTGATCCACTGAGCCATCTCCCCAGCCCCTTTATGCATAGAACTTGTGATTTTAATTGGGACCATTATACAACACATGCACAAAAGTATAACTTTGGAATTGCCCAATACAAATAGTCATGATGAATTCATCTGTTTATGTGGTAGATATTACTCCAAAGGGTCTCAACCTAAGGCTAGTGTCTTGTACTTTGTAAATGGAAATTCCGTCTTTCAGTTAACCCTTGTAGAACACAGAAGGCTGTATCAACTGGCCAGACTTCACTGAAAATCCATCCCCTTTATCTATCTCCAGCAGAATGCCTGGAATCCCTCACTTAATTGGAATATTTAAGATACTCATAACAAATAGAAACATGGATCATTCTTGCACAGTCTATATTGGTTGTTTTTCTATTTCTGGGATAAAACTCTATTACCATGACAATTTATAAAAGAAAGCATTTAATTTGGCTTGTGGTTTCAGAAGTTTAGACTCCATGAAGTTGGAGCAAGTACATGAAGTCTGGCAGCCAGAACAGCTGAAGTCTCACATCTGAACACCATAAGCAAGAAAAGGAGAGCACTCTGGGGGTGGTGGGGTACTTTGGAAGACTCGAGGCCTATCCCTATGGCACACCATCTTTTCCAATGCTACATCTCCCAACCTTTCCCAAATAGTTCTACCAACTGGGGACCAATTATTCAACCAATGAAACTATTGGGACCATTTTCATTTAAACTACCACCTTCTACTCCCTGACTTCCACAGGCTTGTGATCATACTTCATAGCACAACATGCATTTAATCCAACTTCCAAAATCCTACAGTTATTCAAAGTCTCTACACTTTTAAATTCCAAAGTCTTTTCTGAGCCTAAAGGCAATTCCTTGATGCTAACCTCTTATAAAATCAAAAAATAAAATCATATACTTCCAACATACAACAGCACTGGAATATACATTACCATTCCAAAATGTAGACTATGGAGGCCCAACTTGAGAGAACAATATTAATAACTTGGCTAGAGACCATTCGTGTGATATTTTGGCAAAGACCGTGGCTGCTTTCTGCCTTTGTCCTAAGAATATTCCTGAGACTAAAGTAAAAAGTCATGGCCCAATTTCTTTGGCAGAGGAGATTTAAAGACAGTCTACCATTATGGGAACATAATGAAGAAATACTGGACCAAAGCAAGTCTGAGAGTCAGGAGGGCAACTCCAAATCTTCCATTTTTATGTCTGATGTCAAAGGGCTTACATAATTCTCCCCTTCCAGTTTTGCCGTGGTATTTAAATCTCTTTTATAGCAGGTTTCTACTGCCCATGTTCAGCTTTTTGAGGCAGGTGTCCCATGCCTTTGGAACCTCTAACATTTTGAGATATTTGACACAATTTGGGTTTCACTTTCACAGCTTCCAGAATGACCTCTCTGGGCCTCTTGTCCACTCAGGGACTTCATGCATGAACTTCTCTGTAACACTTTGGCCTCAGTGGTTCTCCTTAACAGTGAAGAAAGGATCCAGAACACATTTGCTCCTGTATCCTTCATAACACTAAAGTCAGAAGAAGTACATGAATGATACTACTAAGTTTGGCTGCCCACTTGAGATGAAGCTTCATCACACTGAATAACAATTGAAGCATCATATCTTCTTGTTGCTTTTTAAGAGCAGAAAATTCCTTAGGCATTTTCTTTTCCCAAATTGGAAGCTTAGCTGAATGAGGTCTGGCCTGAAGGCATCCTTCATTTTATTCCAGTGCAGATTTGGCCTTTACTTAATATCTTTATCTTTTTCAGCACAAGCCTTTGCTCCAACGTTACATTCCCTAGTGCTCCTTTTTTTCTTCAGTTGGTACATTTTCTATTTCTTTTGGCCCTGCTTGTTCATTTTCATTGTAGGCCTGCATAGCACTGATTACTTATAACCACACCACAGAGTCAGTGTTATGCTGTCATGAAATCTCCTCTGCTAAAAACTTGGTCCATCACTTTTTATTCAAGCCTAAGGAAGACTCTTAGGAAAAGGCAAGAAGCAGCCAGTCTTTGCCAAAGTATCCCAGGAATGGTCTCTAGCTGAGTTGGTAATACTGTTCCCTTCGGAAACCTCTTGCCCTGGGCCTCCATAGTCTACATTGCTCTCAGCACTACTGTCATCCAAACTCCTACTAGGATGGTCCATTGAGAATTCCATCACTTTTCTAGTCCAAAGTTCCAAAGTCTTTCACATTCCTCCTAAAAAGAGCACAGCCAGGTCTGTCAAAGCAATAGCCACTTCCTGGTTCTGATTTCTTTCTCACCAGTTAATTTTCTGTGTCTGTAATAAAAACACCAAGACCAAGGCAACTTATACAATAAAGCATTTCATTGGGCTTACAGTTTTTTTGTGTCCATGGTGTTAGCACAAAAGCATGGCAATAGGGACAACTGAAATTTCACATCTCAAAATGCCCGCAGAAGACAGGGAGTTCATTGGGAATGGTGGGAAACTTTTGAAGCCTCACAGGCCACTCCTGTGATACTCCTCCTTCTCCAAATCCATACCCTCTATTCTTTCCCAAAGTTCTCGACCAACTGAAAACCAAGTATTCAAACACATGAGCCTGTGGGGACCATTCCCACTCAAACCACCGCCACAACTTTCTCCCCGACTATTGTCAAACTTTCAGCAGAGTTGGAGAATGCATTTTGTCATATGTTTATACCTGGACGTTTAATAACTCAGCATACCTTTGAACACAAAGGCATAATATTGTGCATATCCTAGGAAATCTCACAACTCTGTGGAAAACAGTTGAATGCTTTTCTGGTGTACATACTACTACATGGTGAGATCTCTGAATGATGCTTCAGAACTTCATCATGCATATTGCTTAAAGGGCATAGTTTGTAAATACTTTATACAGAAAAATAGTAGGAATCTTGGTGTGGCTTGAACACAGAGGTCCTTTTTCTCATACCATGTCATTAGCCTGAATAGTTTATTATGCAAGTTAATATTTTAATGGTTTAACTGTATGACTGTTGTTTTATTTTTGCTTTTGTGTATGTGTGCATGGTTGTGGGTGTGTGGGTAAATGTGTGTATCAATTTTTGTGCATACATGTGGAAGCCACAGGACAAAATTATGAGTCATTTCTCACCTTTTTTTCCTCTGAGGTCTCTCATACACCTGGAACTTACCACATTTGCTAAGTTTCTAGGCAAATGATCTCCAGGAATCCAACATGCTCCCACACAAACACATACACACAGTTCTTGGATTATAAGCACACACTACCATATATACCCATTATACACCTCAATTAGGCAAAGTCATGGTCTTGTATAAGTCCATACAGACTCACCTTAGCACAGTAATAGTGATGAAGCTCTGTCTCTGATAATGTGATTGAGTGGCACTTGAGAGTCAAAGGAAGAGAAGAAACTAAACTGAATAAAAGAAGTAGAATCAGCAAAATGTTGGCAAATTCTAAAGTACAGCTTCTGTTGAGGAATTTCAAGATAAAAAGGAGAGAGCATTAGAGAGATGCATGAGGCTATTACAGTGTGATGAGCACTGGGGAAAGTGGGAATAATTGGTCCTGAATAGCAGCAATGATGTCACAATCAGCCTGTCAATGCCTTGTAAGCTCATCTGAAGAGTCAGATTCCCACCTACAACTCTAAGAAATAGCATTCTAGTTTATGTTCTGATGTTGTAGAAAATTCTAATGTAGGAGTGCCCAATCTTTTGACATTGTGACGTGGCAATGTGCTGGGTTTTATTCACAACTAACCTAGAATGAATGTAACCTGTGGGCAGCAATTGTACATGCATGCCTATAATGTATGTTAGTTGCTCATTTGAGTGTCATGTAGCCTGTTATATGCCCTTGTAAGATATAACATAAAATATTATCATAATATTATTGGTACAAAGAGTGATATTCATGTCAGTGATATCACAAGATATCGCTATTGTAATGTAACATCTTCACATTTGTAGTGATTTGTCCAGGGCCTTTACATAGAAAATATTGAACAGGCATGATGTTTTAATCACTTTCAAGCTTCTATAGTAAATAAGATATATAACCAAAGCAACTTTAGGAAAGGAACATGTATTTGGCTGACAGTTGGAAGATGTAATCCATCATCAGGAAGGCATGACACTGAGGGCTTGAGAGAGCTGGTCACATGATGTCTGTAGTAGAGAAGCAGGTAGAGAGGGATGGAGACATCTGGTCACATGGTGTCTGTAGTAGAGAATCAGGCAGAGAGGGAGGGAGACAGCTGGTCACATGGTGTCTGTAGTAGGAAATCAGGCAGAGAGGGATGGAGACAGCTGGTCACATGGTGTCTGTAGTAGGAAATCAGGCAGAGAGGGATGGAGACAGCTGGTCACATGGTGTCTGTAGTAGGAAAGCAGGCAGAGAGGAATGATTGATGGTGCTCAGCTAGCCTCCTCCTTTTTGTGCAGTCCAGGATTCTATCCTATGGAATATTGTGGCTTGGTTTAAAATGGACTTTCCTTCCTCAATCAACCAAATCTAGAAATTCTGGCACAGATATACCCAGAAGTTTATCTCCTAAATGATTGTGGTTTCTGTCATGTTGACAATGATAATTAGCTATCACACACATACATCAAAATTCTGACTCTAAAATCCACACAAAAATTTTTACTGTTCCATTGATGAAAGCTACCATCTTAAACATTCCGTTTCACAGGTCTATTTTAATGAAAGTAATGCTGTAGTCCACAGAGGAGCCAACCTAGCTATCAAGGTCACCTTGTTTGTATGTGTGCTAGACTATTGAGAGTGAATCCTGCTTATGTGAGTATCCCCCAAGGAAAACCAGGTGTGAGAATGGGCTGTAAGTCCTCATCTCCCTCTTTATCCGAACACTATGCTTATAGATTGACTTGTGATGCCTATTAGCTGCATTGTGGGGAGTGATGCGAAACTCTAGATTGTTCTTTTGTATCTTTTGTACATTATACATACCAAAAGTGCCAATTATTAAATTGAATTATTAAAATTGTACTTCCCATTCAAGATCGAGAAGCAGAATTGCTAGCATTAACATAATTAAAATGAACACTCAACTTTGAGACAACTTCCATTTCCATCTCAACCAAAGATAGAACATGATTGCTCTAAAGTAATTAAGTGGATTAACAGTCACATAAATAAATATATAGAGTTGAAAATCTACATCTAATATATGAAGAAATGTCAAACCAATGATTGGGTGATGATGTGTGGACTGCTTTTAGAACCAGGTTAGGTACATGGAGAATCAAGACAACGTAAGTTCTAATATATGGTTAGATAGATAGATAGATAGATAGATAGATAGATAGATAGATAGATCGATCACTGAAAATTGGTAGATGGTAGATTATTATGTAACATGGCTAGATATATGACAAATAGATGGTAGTGAGAAAAAATAATTGTAAGGAAAGCTTTGAAATGAAACTTGCCAATGGGCCATAGTTTTCAAGAAATCATCTCTCCTCATGGTCTTCATTTTTTTGATGTTTTATTCTGCCTGTTATATCTTTAAAATTAATACATACAAAGTCTGAAGTATGTTCTAGCATGGAAGCAGTAGCATGAAATCCATTAATATACCTTAGAAATAAACATAAACCTTCTTATAATTGTCATGACCATTCCAAAGCTATCCATTTTTATTTTTTATTTTATAGCACCTCGTTGTTGAATAATAACGCTTTTTGCTACTTTTATCACATTTGTGTATATTGCCATTGTACTAGATATTTTCTTGTCAACTTGACACATGCTAGAGTCATCAGAGGATTTCTTAGCTGAGAAAATGCCTCCATAAGACCAGTCTGTAGGCAAGCTTGTAGGGCATTTACTTAATTAGTGATTGATGGGAAAGGACCCAGCCCATTATTAGTGGTGGTGACCCTGGGCTGGTGGTCCTGGGTTCTATAAGATAGCAGGATGAGGAAGACATGAGGAGCAAAGCCATTAAGCAGCACCCCTCCATGGCCTCTGTCCCTGCTTCTGACTCCAGGTTCCTGCTCTGTTTGAGTTTCTGTCCCAACTTTCATTGGTGATGAACAGTAATGTGGAAGTATAAACCAAATAAACCCTTTTATCCCCAACCTGCTTTTTTGGTTATGGTATTTCATCTCAGCAATAGAATCTGTAACTAAGACAAATATCAAAAACATTTGTGGAGTTTGAGGTGAATCTTTAACAATATGATTTTTCTGGTAACACCTTTAACACTATGAGTTTATGTCATTTTCATCTTAGGAGTAAAAATTCAATAGAATTAGCTTCTTGACTAGAATTTACAGAAGAATGCAGTCCTGTTTCAAAACAGCAAAGCACATGTTTCTCTGGGGATATGATGTTTATCAATTAGTTGGTTTGGGAAACTATTCCTAGGATGATTCACAGTCACTGAGCATAAATTAATTGCATGATATGAAAACTATTACCAAGTTGGAAAATCTTTAGGAAATAGTTAAAATCAAACAATTTCTTTCTTCTTCTAATATTCTGAGACTGAGGTGTGGGGAGATGACATTACATTTCCCAGATTATAGAAAGAATTGGTGGGAAAAATTAACACAGGGTGTCCCATTAGTCGGGTCTTTCCCTTTTTATTAATTAATTAATTTATTTATTTTTAGTGAAATTGCACCAATGGTCCTAATCTTGGTACTTATAGTTAATAATAACATGTGCCTTCAGCGTGTTTTTCTGTCAGTGCTCTTTAATAGAAATTCTGTGGGTTATTGCTTTTCTTTATGGGCCTTTGTTTCCCCATTTGTAAAACTAAGAGGGTGGAAGAGGGAAGAAACCACATGATTTCTCTGCTCAGTTCCTTTTCTGCTCTTTGAATCTGTGAAGACTAATGTTGCAATTATGTGGGCAGGAGTCTCAGATGGCAAACACTTTTCAAGTCTTCCTGTTTCCTCCCCTGCTTTAGTTGTGAGGATGTTCCGAATTAAACTGCATGTCAAGTTGCAGTAAGTGTTTCCACCCAAGTTAGCACAGCAGTATCCCACACACACTCCCCACAGTCACTTGCAACTTTAGGATTTACTTTTAATTCTCTTCCTGTGTGTCTGTGTGTGGATGGGTATGTGCACTTGTGAGTAAAGTTTCATCAGAGTCCAGAGAGAGCATTGGATCCCCTGGAACTGGAATGATAGATGTTTAGGAGCCACCTGATATGGGTGCTGGGGACTGAACATGGGACCTCTGTACGGCAGGTAGGTTGTCCTAGCTGCTTTGACATCTCTCCAGCATACTAATAGCCCTGCTGGCGGCCTGTGCAGTAGCCATAAATGCCCTGCTTTTGCTGTCATATGCTTTAATTGATCACAACCCTGAGTTTTAGGGAAGTGCAGTGACCCACGTTTCATACTGGCGAAAATGACTTTCAAGTGCAGAGCTCTCTGTCTTTTAAACCATATTCCTCCCTCTTATCTTACATCCCTCCTTATCTTTTCCTTTCATTCTTATTGGAAGGATGCCATGTCTCTGCATTCATTCAGTATAAGAATTTCCAGATAATTTTTGTATGTTCGTGCATATGAATGTTTTGTTTGTCAGAGTTCTCTAGAGGAACAGAACTGACAGAATATGTATATAGGATTTATTAGAATGGCTATAGGCTGTGTTCCAGACAGTCCAACAATGGCTGTCTACCAATAGAAAGTCCAAGAATACAGTAGATGTTCAGTTCACAAGGCTGTATGTCTCAGCTCTTTTTTAGTAAATGCCTAAATCCTGAAGAAGTAGTCTCTAATGCCAATGAATGGACTTTCCAACAAGAGTGAGACCAGGCAGGCAAAGAGCAAAAGCTGTCTTCTTCCATGTCCCTTATATAGGCTGCCACCAGAAAGTGTGGCCTAGATTAAGGATGGATCTTCCCACATCAAAAAATCTGGATTTAAGGGTGGTTCTTCTCCACTTCAAATGATGTAATCAAGAAAAATTTCTCACAGATGTACTCATCTGCTTGGATTTCATTTAGTTTCAAATGTAGTCAAGTTGACAACCAAGAATAGTCATCATATATGTTTGTGCATATACATGTGTGTTTGCACACATTTGGGAGCCAGGGGACAACTTTGGCTGTGATTTCTTAGATGTTGTTCATCTTCTTTTTCCTTTGGAGATTAAAAGAATGTGTGTATTTATGTTTGGGGGAGGTAGTATCTGTGCATATGAGTGCACATGCCTGTGGAAACTGGAAGAGAGCATTGGAACCTCCAAAGCTGGAATCACAGGTAATTATGAACACCTAATGAAGATTATAGGAACTGAACTTGGGTGTTCTATAAGAGTAGTATATTCTTAACTACTAAGTTATTTTTCCAACAGCTTTTTTGTTCCTTTGAAAAACTCTCATTGACCTGGTGCTCTCTGAGTAGACAAGACTGTCTAGTCAACAAGACCAACAGGTCCTCCTTTCTCTGTGCCCCCCATCCAGCACTGGAATTACAAACTGGTGCCACTATGCCCAGAATTTTTTTAAATGTCACTTCAGGGTTTAATTTTCATGTTCTTATGTTTACACAGCACAGTTCATCTTTGATAATGATGTGTTGTTTTACAAATACTTATTATCTCTAGTTGTAGTTTTCAACCTGATATTTAATGATTCTTTAAGAAATTACCTCTGGTATTGTGTCTGTACTGAACTTAAATAGGCATTTTGTCTGTGTCAATATTTCCCACACAATGCAGTATAACAATTGTTTACATAGCATTTATCTTTTATTAGGTGTCAAAAGCAGCATTGGGATATTCTAAAGTGTAGAGTAGGTGTACATAATATATAAATGCTGTGCTATTTTCACTGACTGATATGCTTTAGAATGTCTTTGAACAGTCTCCCCAGAGATAAGGAGAGAGATTATATAGGTCAATTTTAAATTAATAACTTACATTAATTACATAGTATAAAGCCTGTAGAATAAAGACTCAAGCATAGTCCCTAAGATTATTTGCCTCCATATTAACTCGAGATAGAGCCCTATAAGGAACATAATTCATTTTTTTTGTGCTGTTGGTGGGTTTTGTTTGTTTGTTTGTTTGTTTTCTTTTCTTTTCTTTTTTTTTTAAGACAGGGTTTCTTTATGTTGTTTTGGTGCCTCTCCTGGATCTCGCTCTGTAGACCAGGCTGGCCTTGAACTCACAGAGATCCTCCTGGCTCTGCCTCCCAAGTGCTGGGATTAAAGGCATGCACCACTATGGCCTGGCAAGGAACATAATTCTTTGGTCCTTCTATAAGCACTAGAGTGCCTTGATCCCATTGCGTATATAGAGCATTCCAGTGGAGACTTCATTGTGCTTTGAGTGACCCACTGTTTATATAATTCTTCTTAGGGTTTTCATTCTAACTTCTCTTGTTTTGCATTTTTTTGGTTCAGAGGACAAGATCTGGATGATGGTTCAGCACAACAACACAGAGCTGACTCGGGTACAGGGTTCCAACCCTGAGAAGCCTTATACCATGACCTTGAACTATGGGGGCAGTATGGAGCAGCTGGAGGCTCTGATTGATGGCTCAGAGCACTGTGAACAGGAGGTGGCATATCACTGCAGGAGATCTAGGCTGCTTAACACACCAGGTAAGGTTCTGCCCTTTCTCATGACACCTTGAAACCTACAAGCCAAAGCCCTGACTGTGTTTTTTTCTGACACAAGCTAGAGTCATTGAAAAAGTGGGAACCTCAATTAAAAAAGAAATGTCTTCAAATGACAATTTTCTTAGTGATTGATGTGGGAAGGCCAAGACAATTATCGGTGGTACTACCTCTGGGTAGATAGTCCTGGGGTATATAAGAAAAACAATGAATAAAAATGAACCTGAGAAAGCCAGGAGGAGCAGGCCAATAAGCAGTGTTCCTCCATGGCCTGTACTTCAGTTCCTGCTTCCAGGTTTCTGCCCTGACTTCTCCCAGTGATGGAGTGTCACTTGGGAATATAAGTTTTCCTTTCCAAGTTTCTTTTGGTCATGGTGTTGTATGACATCAGTAAAAACACTAAGACATCCAAAGAGAGGGGTTTTTTACAATAAAGTGGATGCAGTGCACTTGTTCACTCTGCTTTGAGGAGAGATATGACCCAAAGAAGGCTGTGAGTCCTGGCTTTCGTCCTGAGGGAGGGCTGTTGTCTCTGCATCTTCAGAATGACATGCTGATAATACCCACCCTCAACAGCTGGGAAATGAAGAGGTTGTGAGGGATGGCATTTGAAGTCGAGCATTTGAGCTAGATATGGAAAGTGTGGTAGTTGGACACTGTTGGAAAGGAAGATCGCATCAGGAGGTGTCAAGGATCCCACTTTATTCACAGAGTTATGAGTTATGTCTAAAATGAAGGATATGTAAGGAGCAAGCACCAGGTAATGAGGCCAGCAAGACAGGCAGAGGCTATTCTGTGTTCCCAGAATTTCTGTTGTCTGAGGAAGAGAGACTTCAATGGATATGAATCTAAATGTATTTTTTCATTTTTCATGAATTAATCAGCTAATAAGATGGGAGGTTCTCATGCAGCATCCATTTGCCTTTAACTCACTATGTAGTTGAGAATGACTTTGAATTTTTGGTCATCCTGCCTCCACCTCTGGAGTGCCGTGAGTACAGGAGTGTACCACCATGCTTGGTGTTTTTTCTGTGGTACTGGCCATCAAAGTCAGAGCTATTGCACATATTTGAAAAGTACTCTACCAAGGGAAGTAATCCCTAGCCCTGACATTTCATTTCAGAAAAAAAGTGGCTAACTCCTTTTATGTTTCCCCAGTTCTTTTTTTTAATGGTGAATGAATGATTTGGTTATCATGTGTGAATTAGTTACCCTCTTGCTGTTGTGATGTAGCACCTAACAAAGCATCCAGAAGAGGAATCGCCTTTGGTTCATGGTTTGAAGCCTATCGTGCCAGGGAAGGCATGGTGGCACAAGCAGGATGGTCTGAGGCAACAGGGGTATGGGACAATTGCCTGCTCATACACTGGAGGGACCAGGAAGCAGAGAGGGTAATGGTAACATTCAGCCAGGCTTTCCATTTTCGTTTCATAAATGATTTTTTGACACACTAGAGTCTTATGTCCTCCTGCTGGCCTGGAACTCCATATATACAGAACAGACTAGCCTTGAACTCATAGAGATCTACATACCTCTTCTTCTTGAGGGTTGAGATAGAATGTATGGGCCACTAAGGCCATATGGAGTCATTCATTTCTGCAAGTATTAACTCATCCTAAAGACCACGAGGGTATCAAGTATCCAAGAAATAGTATCACATAATATCACCAAATTTAGTATCTGGTCCTTAGCGTTTGTAGGTTTAGAGTGGCCTGGGAACAATAGAGTCAAAAATGTCAGTAAATCATGAGTGGGAGACACCTGGCTAAATACATTGCACTGCTTGACTAATCTAGAATCTTTAGGGGAAGATTCCGTTCTGCCTAAGTGAATTTTCCAGATAACTGTCACTTATCCCTTTAAACACTAAAAATATTTTCAGAGAAATTTTAACTATTTGAAATAGAAATCTTTCTCCAATGGATTACATGCCTCCTTGCCTTCTTAAACACAGAATTCAGAACAGAAAATGGGACCCTTTTGTGATGACTCAGGATCATCACTGTGAAATCAATTCCGGAACTCCTGTTGGATTCAGCCACGCTTGTCAGGCTGATAAAAGAGTGTTGCCTCTCTGTTTTCCTTTCCTGTCATCCCAGAACCTACACACTGTCCCACATGGTTCAATGTCTGTTTCCTTGAGTAGTTCTCTGTGCCCTGATGATTAAGCTGAACTCATGTGCCACCCTAAGCTCTTCTCAGGATGTCTGGCTCTAGGGACTGCCCTCCTTTCTTTTCACTGCCTTATTGTCATTTTCCAATGTTTGAGTTCCTATGAAAAATAGAAGCATGTCCATTAAAATTTGGGACTTTCCTAAAGGACTCACACTGTCGTGTCACTTAGGTTATGTCATTTATTTATGTGTGCACGCATTTGTGTATGTGTGTGTGTGTGTGTGTGTGTGTGTGTGTGTGTGTGTGTGTCCAGATGCATACATGGCCTTGGAGATTAGATGTATTGGACCACCCATCAGTTAAATCACAGGCTTCTGTGAGCCACCTGACCTGGGTGTTTGGGAACAGACTCAGGTCCTCTAGCATAGAGGCACTTGTAGCTGCTGAGACATTTACTTGTCCAGTTGCTGTCATTCCTTTGTGTCCAAGCATTGTCTTCCTAACTTGATTGTATTAAGTTCTTTGAGTTTGGGTTTACATAGGAAGAGTATAAATTTGGGGGAGATCAGAGTGGGAGTGATATCTCAATCCAGTCCTTACCTGCCTTGTGCCAGCTTGCTTAGTTTCTGCAGTTTAACTTCACAATCATTCCATTGACACAAAGCTTTGAAATTCATAAGGCTAGGAGGAAGGACAAAGACAGTCTGAAATCCTTAGACTGTAAAACGTATAGCTCAGGCCTCCAGTAACCAATGTCTCTCCTCACAGCTTCCATCTCAATAGACCAAGAACAAAGTTGATGCTATCACAAGAAATAAGCTAAAAGAGAATTTCCATTTTATCATTAGTTCTTTGCAAAATGTATACAATGAGTTTTTCCCATGTCTATCTGCTCTTCCCCAATACCCCCAGATGCACATCCAGTACCTATCCCACTTTGTTTCCATTTTTTTTTAGTGTCCATCAAGTCCAGTTTGTGCTACCCATCTATTCATGGAGGTGGGAACTTCCATTGGAAAGTGGGTGACTTATCAGGGGTTACACCTTATAAGAAAACTGACTCTCTCTCCAGCAGCTATCAGTTGCCAACAACCCCTCAGCCAGGGGCGGAACTTCATGTCCACCTCCCTTCTTCATGCTGGGACTTTTGTGTGGCTTTAGCTTGTACAGGTCTTGTTCATGATGTCATAACCTCTGACTTCATATGTTCAGCTGTCCTATTGTGTCCAGAGGATACTGTTTTCTTTTATTCACTCACTATATTTAAATCTTACAGTCTTCACACCTCCTCTTCTACAATAGGAATCCCTGAGCCTTGGGAGGAGGGGCTGCGGTATAGATGTTCCATTTAAGTCCGAGCATTACTCAGGCATTTATTCTATGAACCTTGGCTAGTTGTGGGTCTCCATGTTAATCATCATCTCCTAAAGATAAAAGATTTTCTGATGAGGGTTGAGAGACGCATTAGCCTATGGGAATAACAAGAAGTCATCAGGAGTCGGTTCAATACTATGTTCATGTAGCAGAATAACGAAAAGTAATAGGTTCTCTCCTAGGACGTATTACTGCCTAGCCACGGGTTCTTGCCCCAACAATGGTCCCAGGTATAGATTTGATCCTGTGGAGAGAGAAGTAATTCCATCAGAATGTGGCTGGTTCCTTGCGTGGTCTTCTTCCCACTGTAGTAGCAGTGGGCCTGTCTCACCAGATCTGCTGTTATTACACCTTGCAGGGTGCCCAGATGGTGAGAAGGATGATACTGTTCTTCTCCAACAGGGTCTTCCCATCAGTTTCGGGAGGATACCCAGTAGGATTGGCACTGGCCTGTAACATTTGTGTATCTATAGAACCGCACTGCCAACAACTCCAAAAGAAGAAAGTATTTCTGGAATCGGGCTTATCTGTAAGCTTATGGAGTATAATAGGAGCATCATTGTCCCTTCATGATAAAGGTCTTGGAGCAATCAAGAATACAGGGAACATACTTAAATATAATAAAAACAATTTACAGCAAGCCAACAGCTAACATCAAATTAAATGGAGGGAAATTCAAAGTGATTCCACCAAAATCAGGAACAAGGCAAGGCTGTCCACTCTTGCCATACTTTTTCAATATAGTACTTGAAGTTCTAGCCAGAGCAATAAGACAACATAAGGAGATTAAGGGGATACAAATTGGAAAGGAAGAAGTCAAGCTTTCCCTATTTGCAGATGACATGATAGTATACTTGAGTGACCCCAAAGATTCAACCAAGGAACTGACACAGCTTATAAACATCTTCAGCAACATAACAGGATACAAGTTCAACTCAAAAAATCAGTAGCCCTCCGATATACAATCGACAAACAGGCTGAGCAGGAAATCAGAGATACATCACCCTTTACAATAGCCACAAATGATATAAAATACCTTGAGGTAACACTAACCAAGCAAGTGAAGGATCTGTATGACAAGAACTTTAAGTCTTTGAAAAAAGAAATTGAAGAAGATGTCAGAAAATGGAAAGATCTCCCATGCTCATGGATAGGCAGGATTAACATAGTAAGAATGGTAATCTTACCAAAAGCAATCTATGGATTCAATGCATTTCCCATCAAAATACCAACACAATTCTTCACAGACCTAGAAAGAATAATACTCAACTTCATATGGAAAAACAAAAAACCCAGGATAGCCAAAAGAATCCTGTACAATAACACAACCTCTGGAGGCATCATGATTCCTGATCAAGCTCTACTATAGAGCTACAGTAATAAAAACAGCTTAGTACTGGCATAAAAACCGACATGTGAACCAATGGAATCGAATTGAAGACCCTCACATTAATCCACACACTTATGTCACACTCCTAAAGAGAAGAACAAATAAGGTTGCTGAGCCCCCTTAGCAGGTACCATACTTTACTGCCAAGCCTGAAAATCCGAGCTCAATTTCCAGGACACACATTATAGAAGGAAAGAATAAATGCCCACAAGTCATTCTCCAGCCTTCAAAAAAATTCTATAGGCCTCCTGTGTGCACATGTGTTCACACACACATACACACACATGCTAAGTAGACACATAAATGTAATAATATAGTCAATGAGCCAACATAATTATGCCAATAATTGATTTTTACCAATAATAGTATATCCTCTTGTATAGGTGTTTCAAATGAGCAGTCTCTTTTTGGCATGTACATGCAGATATGCAGTAGACAGGGCTATAACAACATTTTTGCATGTAGATCCCTGTGAATATAACTCAGGATAAATTCCTTGAAGTACCATTGCCAGAAAAGAAAGTGTGTATATTTTCAAGAATTTTTGCCACCTTGACTTCTTCTTTGTGTCAAGGTGGAGACAATTTATAGCCCAACAACACAAAGAAACTATATGCTCATTTACAAAAAATGGATATTAACTTTGACTTCTCATTTCAAGTATGGGTAATCTTATGAATGTAAAATGTCACCAAAGAAAACTTTAAGTTTTGTAGGTAGTAGTAATTATATATACACATATGAAAGAGAAGGAGGGAGGAAGAAAGAGAGAATACCATAGCTTATAGGTTACCATTAATGGCGTAGTCAGAATGCCAGGATTAATAAAAGCTATGAAATTTTGCAGATAGCATCTGCAGGTGGACTCAAGTTGGTGGAAGAAGTCTTCTTGACATAGCATCTCCTGTGTGTTTTACACAACAGATAATGAAGAGAGGAAGTAAAGAAGGCAAGCTGAGAGAAAAGGAGGAAGTAGCCAAATGGCCCCTGGTGACAAAGGTTTCTTGTGTATGAGGCTAAATGTGATGGCCAGAGAAGCATTCTCTCAAAACCAAGCCCAATATCTGCACAGAACTGTTTGTTATCCCCACATAGCTTGATTAGTGCCTGAAAGCTGAGGAGAGCCTGAGCTATGCCTTACACCTGGCTCTCCTGAATTCAAAGCACACTACTGTTTCTTTCTTATATACTGTGAAAGATCTAAGAAAATGGGTACTATGAAGAGCATGCATTTGTATGAATTTCCTTATTGTGTAGAAAAATAAAGAGGGAGTAAGAAGAGCAGCCAGGGACATATAGCTGTTCATGTCTGTGCAGGTTCCTGGGAAATACCAATGATTTTACCACTCAGCTTCTAGTGAGATGGACTGTGGATCATCACAGAAATTCCTTAATTCTCTGTCTGGAACCTGCTTGATTATCTTCATCCAGCAACAGTGAGAGCAGAGAGAAGACAGGCGAGAGGAGGCCATGCATGGTGTACCACTGTGTTTCATATTTTCAAATGGTGACTGAACCAAGACAATCTCATTTTCTGAACATTCCTCTGTGATTTTCCTCCAGATAGATTCATATCTGCCAGCCCAGGAGACATGGCATCTATCTCTGTAACTGAAGCTGTGTCCTAGAACTCCAAGATGCTGTGGTCCACTTTCATGTGTCCTTCTAATTTCCCACTCGATTTGCCATTTCCTAGCACAGCTTTATGTAAAGCTGAGACATCACTAGAGAATGACATTTCAGGGAAGGGAAGTAGCCAGCCTGCAGTGCTCAGCTGCCCCTTTCACAGCTCACTGTCGGATGAAACAGCCACTTGTCTCTGGATTAGGCTACAGCCTGCCCTGGTGGAGCTTGAGCCATTCTTACACCTCAGCTCCCTGCAGGAATTTTGCCTCTGGATAAGGCTCAAAAAGGCAGTAAATGATGAGCATATGAAATGAAGTAGCACCCAGTTCAGGCAATGTTTATATGTAAAGGACAGAGCAATCAACAGTGAAGCTATGGCTTCCCTGGTGAATTAGTAACCTGTTTAGCTACCTCCCAATATCAGTTACTTTTCTTTTCACTGTGCCAAACTGATTTGGCAGAAAGACCTTCAGGGTCCCTGGTACAGAAGATACAGTCTATCATGGCGGGGAAGGTAGGAAACAGATTAGTTTATTAGGATGAAGCTAGTGAGTTGTCAGAAGGAAGCAGCCTATAAAACGTAGAGGGGACTGAAGCGAGAAGTAGGAACAGACTATGTATTCCTCCAGACCTGAGTCCCAACAACCCACTCCTTCCAGGGAGGTCCCATCTTCTGAATGTTCTACAACCTCTTTCAGCTCCTCAGCAAGGAAGTCAAGTGTTCAAACATATGGCTTTTAGACAAAATCTCATTCAACTTATAAAACTCACAAAAATCCCTCTGGAAGGAAGACAATATAGACAAGGCCTTAGAAAGATGATCCTACAAGGCAGCTTTTACAGCTCTCTGGAGGAAATGGGCATTGAACATCCTATCCATCCACAAGTTTCCAAAACTTCTCTCATATTTTCCATAGAGCTGAGGATGCACCATTAGATTCTCCCAACAGCCTAAGTATCAGTTTCACACATTCTATTGTATTTAGCACTCTACCATGAAGGTTTTCTTTGGGATTCCCTCCCAAGTAAAGCTGTACATGCTGCTTGGCACAAGGGAAAAGTTAAGACTGGAATATTGCTATGGGTTTGACCTTGAATGTCACCAGGAACCCATGTTTAAAGGATTGATCTCTAGCTTGGCACTGGTGATGAGTGACAGAATTTTTTTTTTATGTTTTTTTTTTATTTTTTTTATTTTGCAATACAGTTCAGTTCTACATATCAGCCACGGATTCCCTTGTTCTCCCCCCTCCCGCCCCCCTCTCCTTCCCCCCAGCTCACCCCCTATTCCCACCTCCTCCAGGGCAAAGCCTCCCCCGAGGACTGAGATCAATCTGGTAGACTCAGTCCAGGCAGGTCCATTCCCCTCCTCCCAGGCCGAGCCAAGAGACCCTGCATAGGCCCCAGGTTTCAAACAGTCAACTCATGCAATGAGCACAGGACCCAGTCCCACTGCCTGGATGCCTCCCAAACAGATCAAGCCAATCAATTGTCTCACTCATTCAGAGGGCCTGATCCAGTTGGGGACCCCTCAGCCATTGGTTCACAGTTCATGTGTTTCCATTCGTTTGGCTATTTGTCCCTGTGCTTTGTCCAACCTTGGTCTCAACAATTCTCTCTCATATAAACCCTCCTTTTTCTCGCTAATTGGACTCCCAGAGCTCCACTGGGGGCCTAGCCATGGATCTCTGCATCCAGATCCCTCAGTCATTGGATGGGGTTTCTAGCACGACAATTAGGGTGTTTGGCCATCCCATCCCCAGAGTAGGTCAGTTCGGGCTGTCTCTCGATCATTGGAGTGGCAGAATTTTTAAAGGTAAACCTAGTAAGAGATGTTCAGGTCATTGGGGTCATCACTTTCATCTTTTCCTTTCCTCTTTTCCACTTTTCTGTGTGTGTGTATGTGTGTGTGTGTGTGTGTGTGTGTGTGTGTGTGTGTGTATGTGTGTGTGTCTGTGTGTCTGTGTGTCTGTGTGTGCAGGTAGATTCATGTGTGCATGTGTGGAAGTCACAGGACAACCTTGGATTGGTTACATATGACTCTGTCTACTTTGCTTTCAAATAGTAGGTCTCCTACTGGCCTGGGATCCACCAATTCTGCTAGGCCACCTGACCAGCAAGCCATGAGGGTCCATAATCATCTCTCCAGCACTAGGAATACAACAACATGACACCATGACCAGATTCTATCCATCTTTTGCCATATGAAGCTGTGCCCATCTTTTTGTGTAGGTGCTAGGGATCTGAACTCAGATTCTCAAGCCTATGCATCAGGTACTTTTACTTCTGGGACCATCTCCCCAGCGGCCTCTGTTTTATTAGTGTTGTCTCTGG
This sequence comes from Peromyscus eremicus, assembly GCF_949786415.1. Lineage (NCBI taxonomy): Eukaryota > Metazoa > Chordata > Mammalia > Rodentia > Cricetidae > Peromyscus > Peromyscus eremicus. The sequence continues at coordinate 75,062,697 of NC_081431.1, read as the reverse complement.
ACCTAACTCCATCCTCATGTTTATGCAGCAAGTGCTTCACCAACAGCATCTCCCTGGCCCCTTCACCATGACCTGCTTTCTCTTGATCCTGGACCCACGGAGGTTGTTCCTCCCCTCACTCCCATCACCAACACAAAGCACTAGGATCAAATGATCACAAAGTGAACTCTCCAGAATTGTGGCTCCAGCAAACCTCTTTTCCATACAGATTCATTGTCTCAGGGACTTGCCAGCAGGAAGAAAGTCTGACTAACATACCCAGAGTTATCAGAGATTCCGACTCCATTACTTTAAAATCTAACACCCATAGGAAAGGCTGAGCTGGAGTTTACTTTGGTTTTCTTTGAATAGAAAGCATTTGTGAAGCAAATCCCTCATGCAAACAAGCTGGCTGTGAGGATTGCCTGTTCTCTCTAGTACAGTGTCTCCTGCACTCAACCTTCTAAGAGCTGGAGGTACACACAATCCTCTTCACTTATTCCTACAGGATTGCAGGAGTTTGGGGTTGCAGTGAATTGCTTAACATGATCACATTCCAGTGGAATTTAAAGGGACAAAATATGTTCTCTGAGAGAGAATTATCACATCCTCAATTGCACTTTACCCTTCATCTTTTATACTTTAGTGAACATGCAGCTAAGTAGACACACACACATACACACACACACACACACACACACACTATGTAATATATTATTTAAATAGTGTATCTATGATCTGTAGCATAACCAAATGTAGTAAAAATACATGCAAATTTTTATTATAATCTGTATCTATAGGGGCTCTGTATCTTCTAATTCAACTCAATGCAGATTAAAAATACTTGGGGAAAATGCATCCCTAGATGGCTCAGCAGTAAATTACTTGCCATACAGTCATGAGAACCTGAGTTCATTCTCCACTGTTCACATAAAAAGTTTGGGGGAGATGGAGACAGGTTGATCCTTGAGGCTAACTGACCATCCAGCCTACTTTACTTACTGATTTCCAGGCCAGGATTGAGGGTTGGGCGCTTGTCTCAAAGCACATGGAAGAGTGCCCTTGAGGAACAACACTCAAGGTTGTTTTTTAGCCTCCAACACAAATGCACCTTTTCATGCTTGTGCACATACATTCCCCCCACACAAGCATTTACTCATATGAATCTACACAAACACTTTTGTTACTATCTTCTAAAACACAGCATCGTAACTATGGATTTCAAATAGATGACAGAATATACACAGATTGTATGAAAATGTCATTATGTATAAGGATCTGGAACAGCCAACAGTTTTAATGACTGATGTCTAATGAACAATTCCCCGGGAATGCTCAGGGCTGACTGTGTTCTACTTATACACAAACTAGTATATGCTGTATCATATATACCAGGAAATGGTATTACATATGCATAATTCATTTTGACTATACCCAAATAGATCTACAAGCTCACTTGTGTATAGAAGCCTTCATACTTGCTTCTGGTATTTTAACTCAGTGTGATCATTCACATGTCTTTTTTTAGAGACTTGAATAGAAGTTTATAGAATTTTGTTACATGTTTTCAAACATGGAGACTTGGACCAGTGAGATGGCTCAGCAAGCCAAGGTACTGGCTGACAGGCCTGGCATCCTGATTTGGATCCCAGGCACCCATGTGAGGAAGTGGATACCAACTCCCACAAGTTCTCTACATGGACACTGTCACACACACACACACACACACACACACACACACACACACACACACACAATTTAATCTAATTTAAGAGTAAGCAGAGTAGCCATGAATCTAGTCAGTGTGTTCCACTGTGTATGAAAACCTCTTCCCATAATATTTCTCTAATAATAGACTCGATGTTTTGCTTGAGGCAGAAAGTCAGAAGAGAAGTGAGTGAACTCATAAAAAAAGATGTCTACCTACTCTAAGCCAAAGATATGGATGCATAGCTAATGGGAAATCAATACCTTGGGAAAGTCTAACAGACATGGACCTAGCCGTAATCAAGTTGCTGTTTGATCACTAATTATTTAAATGATCAGTGGTTATTGCACAAGCACCCAAACCCAGATGTTCTGTAAGATGTGGTCTGCATTTCCCTTACTACTCAAAGATAGGATGTGTTCACTTACTGTATCTCAAATATGCCTACAAGGAAAAACGTCCAATTATAAGATACAGGGATAGTAACAGGAAATGAACATAAAATCTGGAATCATAAAACCTGATATTAGTTACTTGCGCCACCTACTTACAAGTTTATAACACGGCTTGTGGGGTTTCTTGTTATTTGGAAATATTGTCTCATGTATCCCAGCCTGGCCTTGAAAGTGACATGTCCCTGAGGATGACTGAACTTCTGACCTTTCTACTCTCCCTCCCACATGCTGGCATTCCAGGTGTGAAATCTGCCCATGGATTTAGCTGGTGCTGGTCACTGAGCCCAGGGTTTTGTTCTTGCTAGAGAACCATTCTATTAATGGAGCTACATCCTCAGCCCCAATTATGATCTCTGAGCTTCTGTGTCTTGGTGATATTTAATGGGATACATGCTGTGCCTTGAGGTGGATAACCAAACTGCTCTCGTTACTTGTTATTCAGTATCTTCTTCACATTACCCAGGGACCATGATCTCCATTAGCAACCAGTGAAGAGTCTCACAATCCCACTTAGTTTCCCTGGGAGAGTTCAGTTTTGGAGTTAAACTCTTCTTAGCCTGATGGCATACAAGCCACCCAAACTTTTGTTTACTTATAAACATGGTTGTTTTATATTCCTAGAAGCTTTGTTGACCATTTTAGAGATAAGTGTAGGTTCCCTTCTGACTTCTTTTAGCCATCTAAATTCATTCACGTAGCTACCCATCTCATGTGAGTAAATGGCACCCTCATTTGCTAAATCTCAGTTCAAAATCTAGAACTTTTCTTTATGTCCATTCCCAGTTGAGTATATCAATATATGCTCAGACTTAAAGCTCGAATTCCATCAATGCAACCTGCCTTGCAGCCCTCCCATTGCCCCACACTGCTCTAGTGCCCTACACGAACTTCCTTTCTTATCCCATTCTGTACCCCACCTCCAGCCTTACAGCCAAAGTGCTGTTTTCAAAATACTATTATGCTACTGGGCTTCAGATCATTCCCTCTGCCTTGGAAATAAAACCGTGACACTTCTTGTCTGGCCTGCAGAACTCTAACTGGTGGAGACTCTGCTGGCTCATCCTCCCACTTCCCATCCACTTGGCCCCACATCTCTGTCCTTCCTACGATTGGTCCACGTTTTAAACCAGCACAGTAAGTTCACTCTTCTTACAAGTTCCATTGCTGTTGCTGTGCTTGGATCTCTTTTGCTATTTAGTCATCATCTTGCATTTTATGCAACTGAAAAGTCTATCCTATTATTTTTACTGCTTTATCTTGTTTATTATCAGTGTAGACATCATTGCAGACATTTTCTTCCCATTAATTTATTGATTAATTAGATTAATAGACAATGATGTCCAGGGAAAGGAGGCCTGTATTATCTCATTTTTTTTATCCCCAAATGCCTGGAATTGCATTTGGATATGAGAGAGACTTACTGAATAGTTGTTGAAAAAATAAGATTCCTTCCCCATCAATCACTATCACTTATTGTCTATATGTGATGTAGAAGAGCACAGTGACTGACGGTGAGCACTTGGTGGAGCCTGCTGCCAGGATCCTCACAGGCTGACAGCCACATCACGGAATAGAAACTGCTGGCCTGGGAGGCTCTGTCATTGACTCTCTGTGACCTTGAACAAGTTACTTACATTTTATGGGCCCCGAGTTTCTCCTCTTTAGCACTGGAGGTTGTATTTCATGTTCCCCAAGTGTCTTTTCTACCATGGCTCTCATGTCTCTACACTAAGTAAACAATCTGAGTGGAAATGCATGTCGGAGTTTATTGCTTTCTTGTCACAGTAAAGAACTAGAAATGTTGGTAAAACACAGCCAAAAAAATGATTTCTGAGACATTTCAGCCAATGCCACTTGATTGTGTGTTTATGTAGTAGGTAAGGCTTTTGCAATTTTCATGCCACCTACCTCTTCAGAAAACACTTTCTATCTAATCATACCAATTGATAAAGAAAAGTATGGATCAACTGCTGTCATAAATCAAGTTTAATTAGAAAAATAGCGAAAAAAATGCATCTTAAGTGGTAAAACATTTGTCTAGCTTATATGTGGCCCTGGATTTAATCCCAAGGACTACAAACTAATTAATACTTACTACTAATAATAAATGCAAGGAACATATTCTTATGGTGTTAGTTACTATTGTTTCTGCAGGTGAAAAAATGACCAGAAGCAATTGAATGAAAGAGAGCTTGGGGATTGAGATAATAAAGCAGGAAAAATGACAGTGGGAATGGAGAATAAGGTTGCTTGCTAATATATTCCCAGATCTAGAAGTAGAGGGAGGAGAATGCCAGCACTCCATTGGTTTTTCTCTTGTCTATTCCATTTAGTCAAAGACCTCAATTCATGGGATGGTATTTATCACATTCAGAATGAATCTTCACCTCTCAGTTAATCCAATCTGGAAATTCTCTCACAGGCACACCCAGAAATGTGCCTCACTATGTCCTTGGCATTTCCTAACCCAGTCCAGTTGACAATCATAATTAACCATCACAAGTTTAGGAGGGGTTTAAGGGAGACAATATGGGGAGGGACTACAAACACTAAGGGCAATTTGAAGGACCAGAGGGAAATCTATTACAGTAGAATCTTCTTAAAATATACACACTTATGAAAGAAATCTAAATGGAATCACTAAATAACAAGGGAGACAATGCTCCAATTATCTGTCTCTTACCATCAAGTGAAACACCAGTGCCAGGAATGGGTTACATCTAAGAGAATTGATCAAAGAGCCCCATAGTAAACTAAACAACTCAGGCTCTTGCCAGGGCTTTTGTTTGCTCTCCATAAATTGATAGTAGGCCCCATTGCTGAAGGTAATATCTATATATCTCATTGAAAACAGAGAAGTTGAGCTGGTGCCTACCTAAAGCCTTTACCCCTACTGATTAGTGTTCATGATACTCAAAGGTAGTCTGCCGGCTACCACAGGAGAAATGTAAACACCAACCCAGCTACAAAACCTACAATCTGTAATGGTGACCTCCACACATAATACACAGGTGCAATAGTGGCATAAATGTTGTAGGAGTAACCAACTCCCCTTTCTTAGTAATAAATCTGAGGGTCAACATAAACCAGGTTCGAATGGTCTAAAAGGTGGACTCTAAAAGAGGCTTTGTGTGGAGGATTACAGAGGCCCTGTCCCTTTAAAGGTTGTGAAAAAAGGGGTCCGAGAGGGAATGTCTCTCCAGACTCAAGCTCCACATTGGGCGCCAGTTTCCCCAGCCAGCAGGGCTTCAACAGGAACTCAACCACCCTAAGGACGGAATGATAAGGACAGGAGACACAAAGGAAGACACCAAGACAGGATTCTGATCAAGGTGTAACTTTATTTTTCTCCAAGAGGGTTTATATAGCTCTTGCAGGGTGGGAGGAGCAGGAAGCCCTTATCTGCATGAAGTAAGCTAACGCAGCTGCAGGATGTTTGTGCAGAATATTGACAGGGTGAAAAGGCCAAGGGCTCTAACTCAATGCCCTGTTGCTAGGCAACCTGACTGCAAGATGTTCTAGTTCCCTATCTTATCAGGGGGTCTGTATTTTTCCATTAAGCTCTTTCTAAAGGTCTGTATTTTTCCATTAGCTAGAGGTTCTGTCCTTGTCCCTGACAACCAACCACTCTCTATCAGAGTTAAGGCCCACTTGATGAGATGGAACCCATCTCAAACATTGCCCTGGTACTTAATAACCTAAGACTAGATAGGCCATGGACCTAGAAGATATCCAAATGATTCCTAGGAATTTCTGCTGCTATTCCCATATTTCAATGTCTTACTCAGTCATCATCAGAGACTCCCCTGTAGTAGACAGGAACTGATACAGAGACCTACAACTGGACAATGTGTAAAGTATGAGAGGTACTGGAGGACTTAGTTCTAAATGGGATGACTCTGCCAAATCCCTTTTCTCAGGTCTCAAGGAACTATGCTGAAGAGAAGGCAGAAAGATTGTAAAAGCCTGTCTTAGGGTTCTATTGCTGTGAAGAGACACCATAACCACTGTAACTCTTACAGTTGAGAGGTTTAGTTGATCATCATCATGATGGAGAACATGGCAGCATGCAGGCAGACATTGTGCTGGAGAAATAGCTGAGAGTTCTACATCTGGATCATCAGAGAGCAGGAAGAGAGAGTGACATTGGGCCTGGCTTGAGCTTCTGATACCTCAAGGATCACCGCAGTGACACACTTTGTCCAACAAGGCTACACCTCCTAATAGTTTCTATGGGCCTCTGTGTTGCTGGAGAATTTCTCTCCAGCTCCCGCCACCAAGTCCCGCCAGTTCCAGAGCCCACTTATAAAATAAACACACGAACTCTTACATTATATAAACTGCTTGGCCATTAGCTCAGGCCTGTCAATGTCTAGCTCTTACTCTTATATTTAGCCCATTTCTATTAATCTTTACTTTGCCACATGGCTTGTGGCTTACCGGTACTTTACATCTTCCTTGTCCTGATGGCGGCTGGCAGTGTCTCTCCCCGACTCAGCCTTCCACTTCCCAGAATTCTCTTCCTTGTCCCGCCTATACTTCCTGCCTAGCCAATGGCCAATCAGTGATTTATTTACTGACCAATCAGCAACACACTTGACATACAGACCATCCCACAGCACTTCCCCTTTTCTTTTCTTAAAAAGGAAGGTTTTAACTTTAATATAGTAAAATTACATATAACAAAACAATTATTAAGCAAGAATTACAGTTACAATATTAAAGAAGAGATCCTATTTATCTTATATTTGTAAGTTTAAGGTTTTATATCTAACTTATCTTTTATTATAACTAAGGAAAATTGTAAGTATCTAGTCTTTAACCACATCAAAGACCTCAGAAGGATATAACATTACCTGAGAAATGGGAGAAGGATGCAAGCAACTTTCGGGAGTCTTGTAGGGTAGACAGAGACAGCTGAACCTGGACAGTCATGCAAAGTTTTCTTGTAAAGTTGGGGCATCTGTCTTCAGCCCACAGGCCTAGAGTCTCTTATTCACTTTTTTCTGTGTCTTGTAGAATGTCTGGCAGTTTTCTCTGCAAAGCAGGAACCTGAAGGACCATTTTGTCAAGCAAAGTTCAGTGGTCACCTTTGTATGGGTCCTGCATGTCCAGTTGATCAGACAGTCCAGGCAAGAACAGTTTCTTGCCCAAATGGCTATTTTTGTCAAGGTGAAGATAAACTCCGTATGGAGTGTCTTCGATGCCCATCCTCCTCTCTGAAGTAAATCGGTGCTGTCAGGAGCAGACATGTCTCATTGTCCAGAAAGTCTAAATTTTTAAAACATTTTAAATGCCATATTCTGTAGGTCTTTGAAGTGTTTGAAGACTACCTATCTATCTGAAATATAACTATGTATACCTAGAAGACTTAACTAACATGGCTACAAATATGATTATCATAGATGACTAATTATTAATCTATTTTTTAATTATCCATTATAATTTTAAATGAGTTACATAAACATAATACCTCAAACAAGAATAGAAATATATATACAGTATAACAAAATTAAGTTTAAACTTCTATCAATAAACTAAAATCTATAGCGATGTAAAACATTTTAAACAAGTTGTTACTCTTTAAAAGTAGGTTCATTAATCTACCCTTTCATCCTATCATATCTAAACTATCCCCCTTTTTGTTTTAGAAAGAGATTGTATTTATAATCAACCTGATTTAAATAAAAATATTGTTTTTTCTCTGTCCCACACCAGAGGGCTCTTCTGATTTGGGACATAAGAATCTCTTAACCATTTTTTTTTTTTGAGCAATATGTCTGGGTTTAGAGGGGGAGTGAGCCAATTTCATCTCTAAAGCCAGCTTGGTATATTTGGGAATTTGGGCGTAGCTTCTCTTACTACTTCCTGCTGGAGGGGGGCGCTGTATCTTCTGGAGACAGAAAGAAAATTTTAGGATCATGGAGTAGTCCGTGAGGCTGTATATCTGAGCCAGTTGACTTGAAACCATTCTGGATGTTGAATCATCTGGGCCATGGTGTCATTGGAGACCTTTCAGGGGGTCTTGGCTGGTCAAACCTGATGTATCTTAATCTGGAACAAATCCATAGTCTCTGGCTTTCTGTGGAAACAAAAGCAGAGACTCTTTTCCAAAGCAACATATCTTTATATCCAAATTTTGAAGTCAAGGTACCTTTAAAATATACATTTTGGCATAACTCAACAGCTTTTACAATCAAATGTTTTTCTGCAGTTACGAATATCAAAGAGAACATAATCCAGATTCTCTGTGTGGTAGTCATCTTTACGTGGCTTATTTTTTTTTATATTAGCTTGAGCCTATTGCTTTAAACTGCAGCCTTCTAAGCCTGAAACAGTGCTGGCGCTGTGGCTGCTGGCTCCGCCCACTTCAGCTTCCCAACATGGCGGCGGTCCGCTTTCCGCCAGCTCTGGGAGCCATAACTCTCAGAAATAGTGGGTCTACACTTTTACCAAAGTAGCGTGTAGCCCAGAAACCTCTTTTTTTGTTTTGTACTAGCAAAGGCTAAATTCACCACACAGTTTAATGTGCTACTTGCAGAGGCCTCATTCCCACCATACTGCAGGTCGAGAGCGCATGCTAGGAACCCGCCAGTAGCTCAAACCGGCAGCTGCCGCTTATTTGAGAGAGACAATTAGGAAGCTGTTTTAGGTCTGTTTTAGAATCTTTTTTCTAAGTTTTTAGGTGGAAACTCTTGCCCCACGTTGGGCGCCATTTGTAGCTGGAGAATTTCTCTCCAGCTCCCGCCACCAAGTCCCGCCAGTTCCAGAGCCCACTTATAAAATAAACACACGAACTCTTACATTATATAAACTGCTTGGCCATTAGCTCAGGCCTGTCAATGTCTAGCTCTTACTCTTATATTTAGCCCATTTCTATTAATCTTTACTTTGCCACATGGCTTGTGGCTTACCGGTACTTTACATCTTCCTTGTCCTGATGGCGGCTGGCAGTGTCTCTCCCCGACTCAGCCTTCCACTTCCCAGAATTCTCTTCCTTGTCCCGCCTATACTTCCTGCCTAGCCAATGGCCAATCAGTGATTTATTTACTGACCAATCAGCAACACACTTGACATACAGACCATCCCACAGCACCTCTGGGTGTCATTTTCATTCAAATCACCACAGAGCCAGAGGGTCTAAGTGCTACCAAATAAACAAGGCCTTCCAGACACAATAGAACTGGTATACATACGAACTCACAGAGACTGTGACAGCATGCATAGGACCTGAACAGGTCCAAAACAGATAGGGTCCCATTACTGTGCTGGGCAAATAGGCATGAGCTCTCATCCGCAATCAAGATGCTATCTCCAATTAACACCTTCTTACAAAGGAAAAAACTATTTTTTTCTAAGGGAATCTCACTGGGTATACAAATCATACTTAAGGGCAGGTTCCATTCCCAATAGCAGATGCTAGTGCAAAATGAACTCAACAGAATTGGGGATTTTTTTTTCTTTTACACCACACTAGCCTTTTGCTTGTATATTATGACTTTTGATTTTGTGGTCTTGGTGAGTGTGTGTGTGTGTGTGTGTGTGTGTGTGTGTGTGTGCATTTCTTGTGCTCTTTCTGTTTTTTTTTTTTGTTTGACAGTTTGTTCATTTTGTTCATCCTTGTTTGCTTTTCTATTTTTATCTCTGTTTTCTTAAGAAAGACAAAAGAAAGCTTTTTTTTTTCTTTTTGGTAGAGAGGCAAGAAAGATCTGGTAGTAGATGAGGGAGGGGAAACTATGATCAGAATATATTGTATGAAAGCAAATAACTTTATTTTCCAAAATAATTCCCCCTAAATAATAAAAAAACAAGTTTACCCCTTATTACTTCGCTACATAAATATTAATTTAGATTATTGCAATCTACCTTTGGTCTGTAAGATCTTATGTTTGTCTCATAGTGAAAAGTTCAGTAGCCAGCCTCTAAGAATCTCCAACATCTTGGTAGCTCTAACACTATTCAAAAGCTTTAACACTCACTCTAATAACTTTGAAGCTCTGTAAAACAAACTTGAAACCAAAAGACAAATTCAATAGATGTTTATGCAGGGTAAATATCCCTATTCAAGAAGGGGGTGGGGTGAAACATAGCACAAAGTCATGGGACCAAAGCAAGACTGTGCCTTGAAAACTAAATCTCTATATTTCCACATAGTGACTATGATCACATAGCCTGGCCTCAGGGACTTCATTGAACCTTAGTACAAGCCTCATTCTTCCATCTTACATTCCCATAAAACCAATATGACATGGTCAAAGCCAGTTTCTGCTGCCAGCTGGAGAGTACCCTGACTCTGTAGGCTAAGCTGCAGTGGTTTCTTGGCACCTGCCTGGCTGAACATGTGAAAATACTTCCTATTTGAGGATACCCTGTGGGCTCTCTGTTCAAACACTCTCTAAGTGAAAGATTTTCCAACACATTTGTGCTCTTCCGGTCTGGTTCTCTGAACATGTGCAGTCTTGCCTTGCCTCCTTTCCTGTCATCCTCACAAAAGAATCTGTGATTTTTCATTAAGGGCGTGTTCACGTTACAGGTGCTTTGTTTTTCTTTGCCTCATAGTCAACTTTAAACTCACACCTGCTGCTTTCCCTACCATGGTGCACATGTTCATGTCTCTCTGCTCTCTCTCACTGGAAATTTTAGTTCAGTAAACAGTACACCTGTGACAACAAGGTTGATATGCTGTCTTCAATCTTCTTCAGCCAGATTCTTTGCCAGAATGGGACAAAATTGTTGTCTAGCCAAGTCCATGCCACCTCATGGGCCCAATGTCTGCTGCCTGCCTTTCCTTAAGATGTCTGTCCTTCCTCTCTGCCAAAAGACAGGGCGCTTTACAGTAGTTTAGGAGCTGTCTAGAATATAGTTCTAAACTCTATACTCTTCCTTCACACACCATTCCAAGGGCTGACAAACACATGGTCAGTTTTACATGTACATACAACACATTTTAATTCACACTAGTTTCATGTTATGAGTATTCTGCTGTGTGTGTCTAGAAAGGACCAGAGCAGGTTCAAAATCCCCAAAGAACATAGAAATACAAAAACATAAAAGTGACAGAATGATAGGTATTAGGGAGGGGAAACATTTTAATTACATTTGGGAGGAAAGGAGTAGATTTTGCACTCAGCATGGTGATATTGAGATATGTGTGGGGTTGGGCAGTCATTTCAACAGGCTGTTTGATGGCCTGAGGTTAGAGTTAGAGGTGAAAGGGTGGTATGACATCACAGGAAGCAGCAGTTACAGAATCTCCCCAGCACCTCTCCAATGGTACACTGAGGCAGAGGCTTGAGGTGAAAGGTCAGTGAGAATGAAGGGTGAGTAGTGGGAGAAGGCATCCTGGGAAATTCAGGCTGTACCTGAGCTTTGTTGGTTGTGGTAGGCTCAGTGGGCAGAGGTTCTTAGCAGCACCCCAGATATGTGATGGGGATATTCATTGATCCAAGAGGGGCTGGCAGTTGGCTATAACAGAGTCTTTCATCCAGAAAGGTAGAAGGAAATCATAAGAAAGGTCTAGGGTTTCTGCAGCCAAATGCACATGAACACCCAGCAAGAGAAACCAAGCATATTACGACACTAATCACTATCATCCTAACAAGCCATCCGTACTGGCCAAAGCTCTCATTTGCCTGAACTCAGCCAAACACTACAGTAAGACACATATACATGCATCCATGTGTGATTACTAATTGTGGATGTGCAGCCATCTGCATTACCCCCACACAATATTGCATTCTCACAGTAAACACTGAATACAACACCATGGGTTCAGTTATATAAAGAAGAGGATGAGGAAATGGAGATAGAGCAGCTAAAGCACTTTCCCAGATTTTATAGGCAGGATCTGATTTGAAATAAATCTAATTCTATGGTTACAGACATTTCTGGAGAATGAGGGAGACAAAGGGATGAGATGATGTCCTGTACCCAAATGCCTTTGTTTCTCTGGGATATTTCTGCCAAGGCAAAAGAAAACATGTCTGTATGTGGTATCTAAAGTTGACTGCAGATTTCTTATGTACATACATACAAGTTCTTAGTGAGGTATATCTATACCTATATATATATATATATATATATATATATATATAATATAGATATATATATATCACATGTACACATATGTATAAAACCATACATATGGTTTTCTTTAGGTTTCTATTTCTGTATAGTCCTGGGGATGCTGTGAATGTGTTGCTCTGATTGATTGATAAATAAAATGCTGATTGGCAAATATCCAGGCAGGAAGTATAGTGTAGGTGGGATAAGGAGAGAGGAGAATTCTAGGAAGTAGAAGACTGAGTCAGGAGATGCTGCCAGCCACTGCCATGAGAAGCAAGATGTGAGGTACTAGTAAGCCACAAGCCACATAGTAACTTGTAGATTAACAGAAATTGGCTAATTTAAGATATAAGAACTAGATAGCATTAAGTCTGAGCCATTAGGCCAAACAGTTTAAATAATACAAGCATCTGTGTGTTTATTTGGGTCTGAGTGGCTGCGGGTCTGAGCAGGACTGGAGAAAACTCCAACTACAGTATAGGAGCCATGTAAACTAGGGGGATGGAAAGGAAAGCTATAAACTATAACCTCACTTGATTAATTTCCTTGTATAGACAAATCACCCCAACATCTCAGTCATTCCCTACAATCCCATAAGGTGCAGGTTATTACCATGAGCAAGCTGAAGTTCACAGCTGCTAATGAGATAACAGCCATGCAACCTTCTCTATAACTGTGAAATCAACTCCACTCTCATTGCCAGACAAAAACAACCATTGCTTGAGTCCAACAGGTCACCAGACCCCAGATGCCAGTGTTTCAGTAGTCTCCTAAGCTGAGTCAAATGGAGAGAGAGTTTTGCTTTATTACACAGGCACAGTCTATCTTGGGAATCATTTGGAAGATCCCCATGGATGAGGAGACCAATTCTTTCTGGAAACACCTCGCAGACAGCAAAAGAACAGAGAATGGGGGAAGTGGAAATGGCATTGCTGACACTGTTACAGTCACTGTGCATTGAGCAGGATTTATTCATGAGGATCTTGAAAGACTTAAGTGTCAGAATAGGGAAAGAGCTGCAGAAATCTCCTTGACAAGAGAGCAAGGGAATGTCCAGAAAAAGAGAAGTGAAAGAGAACAGAAAGAGGAAGGGAAGAAGAGGGGGAGGAGTTAAGGAAGAAGAAGAAGAATATCAAGAGAGGAAGAGGAAAGGCGGGAGGAGGAAGAAAAGGAGGGGAAGAGGGGGAGAAGCAGGTGGAAGAGGTGGGCAGGAAAAAGACAGAATCTGTCTTGATAATTGTTCTGTCACATATCCTAGGGAAGAGGAAACTGAGTCCTTCTAGAAAATTGTCACTGGCAGGAGAAAGAGAGCAGATGAGGAGAAAGAGAAAGAGCAGATGAAGGAGCATGAGGAAGATAAGGAAGATAAGGAGCAGGAGTAGGAGCAATTAGAAATGCCAGAAATAAAAAGGGAGGGAAGCAGGGAGAAAGGGAATTCCTTGACAAACTATGTATGCCTTCATTTTGAATAAAGATGGAGAAATACCGGGAGAGAATAACCTTGCACCATTTTCTCATGGCCCTGAAGTTATGGTGTGGGAAGACAAGAGCTCCTGACAATGGGAACAGCCACTGGAAGTGACACTGTGTGTCATAGGCTGCATGAACAAATATGGTGGAGACTGGAACCCTGTACTGGCCATATATTAGCACCAAAGGGATGTGATGGAATGAGTTTTCTTAAAGATAAATTTGAAATGAAAATAACTTCTTTTCACAGCATCAGGGGTACTCAGGATGATATAACCACAGACTTTTTTTCCCCTAAATTGGTGAGCTCTTCAAAAGAAGCAACAGTCATACTCATTTCTCAAGACCAGTACCAAGCTTGGTAACTGGCACAAAGTGAACTTTGAAGAAAACATTTCTTGGGTCTGGAGAGATGACTCAACAGTTAAGAGGGCTTTCTAGTCTTCCAGAATATCTCAGTTCATTTCCCAGTACCTATACAGTAGCTAACAACTGTTTGTAACTTTAGTTTTAGGAATCTGATGCTCTCTTCAGACTTCTGCAGGCACTAGACACACATATAATGCCCACACATATGTTGTAGAATATTCCTTTATACTGTGTGAAGATGTGTCACTGTGATAGGTTTAATAAGAAGTTGAATGGCCAATAGCTAGGCAGGAAGAGGTTAAGTGGGACTTCTGGGGACAGAGAGGTCTCAGGAAAGAAGTAAGGCTGAGTCACCAGCCAGACACAGAGGAAACAGGACATGTAGGAGGAGAGATAAGAGCCACGAGCCACGTGACAGCACATAGCTTTTAAAAATGGGTTAATTTAAGTTATAAGAGCTAGAGGCTGGGCAGTGGTGGTGCACACTTTTAACCCCAGCACTAGGGAGGCAGAGCCAGGTGGATCTCTGTGAGTTTGAGGCCAGCCTTGTCTATAAAGCGAGTTCCAGGAAAGGCACAAAACTACACAGAGAAAACCTGTCTCAAACACCAAAAAAAAAAAAAAAAAAGAGCTAGATAGAAAACAAGACTAAGCTAAGGTCAACATTTCATAATTAATAAAAAGTCACGTTGTTATGATTTGGGGGATGGAGGTTCAAAAAAGCCAGCTACATACATACATGCAGACAAAACACTCCTGCTCATAAGTCTAAATATTTTTCTCATACATGAAATTTATGGGCGAATTTAAAGAAAACTTATTTAAAATATAGTAAATGATACCCCTTAATCAGACAGGATAACTCAATTCCCTAAATGAATAAGTAACTCAAAATATCTTAAAGACATAAAATGAGGGCTCACGTATCAAGTAGACCAGATTCCTATCCCAGACAGTGTTTGGGTCTGGGCCATTTCTCCTCTAGTATCCAGAAGAAAACAATTATTGGCTGTAGTATTAAGGCAACTCCTCGCATTTAAAAAGGAGGTTTATTTTGTGGGGTAACTTACAAGTAAAAGGATAGGTTACAGGGCCCAGGAAAGGTGTAGCACAGTCCAGCAGTGTTCTCTGGAAAACTCTGCTCAGTCTACCTCCAGCGTCCAGGATCCAGGAACCAAGAGAGCCAGCACATCCGGATCTCTGGTCTTAAGGGCTCCTGTCTCAGCCCCACCTTGTAGGCGTGACAGTTACCTAAGCCTCATTGGGGGTGGTACTTCCAGGTCAAAGCTGGAACAGCTACTCACTACATACAATGGATCTTCTCCTGAATGTTCTGCTTTCCTGTATTCTCGGCTGATGTCTGCTGATTGGAAAACACTTGAACCACAATAAACATGGAGAAAAGGGTTGTTGGCTTACACTTCTAGGTCACAGTCCATCATCGTGGAAAGGGAAGTCAGCAGGAACTCAGGAGCAGAGGCAGGAACTCTGCATGGAAGCTGCTTGCTGATTCTTCCACAGGCTCATGCTTAGCTGGCTTTCTCATGCAGCCCAGGGCCACCGGCCTAGTAATGGTATCTCCCATAGCATGCTGGCTCTTAAATAAATTAATAAACAAGAACCACACACCCACACAGACATGTCTACAGGTCAGTCTGATCTAGGTAATTCCTCAGTTGAAGCTCTTTGGTCAGTAGGTTGCCATGTTGACAAAGTTAACTTAGGACACTTTGGCAGAGGAAAGAATTCTTGAATGCTTTAAACATGCTTTAGCATGGGTGGTCAGGGGTGTGTGTGTGGGGGGGACATGTCACATCTGACCCAAACCCCGGGGAACCAGAAAAGTTAATGCTACCATGTGCCTAGAAGGTGAAAAAATGAAATAATTGATGCATAATCATAATGACCACCTGCCCCTGGAAAAAGCAAATGGACAGACAAATAAATGCAGAAAAAAACCAAAGGCTTAGAAAATTTAGAGGGAAATAACAGTGGCCGGGAAAAGGTGTTTGCAGGATAGTTCCCTCATGCTTCCCATAGAAGGCTGCTTCCCCTCCCTCCCTGCCTCCCTCCATCCATCCCTCCCTCCCTCCCTCCCTCCCTCCCTCCCTCCCTCCCTCCCTTCATCCTTTCTTTCCTTGTTGATTTACTAACTGGAGGCTTGAATATTCTAGCCAGTGATTATACCTCCAGTCCTCCATATGGTATTTTCTTTTAAATAAAACACATTTAAAAATAAACGAGACCTCTAGGGAACTAAAAGTTATTTCTTATCCTAGGAATCTATTTGTAGATCGCCATGTCAGCATATGTATGTATACCTTGAATTTTAGTTTTATGTAAAATCATATATTTGATTCATGTCAAAATTAGCATCACTATTTAGGTTATGTTAATTTTTGTTTTTGTGGTTGTTAATTCATGTTAATTGTAATGAGAAATAAGAAGCTTATATTTGAATAATATTTTATTTCTTTCTTAGGGAAAACTAATTTTCTAAAATTATTTTTAGTTGTTCATATAGCTTTGACATGCATATGTCTAAAACTGTCTTCATATTCATATGATGATTTATAGCTTAAAAATGGTACTTGGGTGCTGGGGAGATGACTTTGTGGGAAAAGCATTTTCTGTGTAACTGTGGGGACCTAGATTTGCCTCCACAACACCCACATAGGCTGTAGGCTGGACTTGGTAGTGTGTATCTGTAATCAGCGTTCCTCCAGCAAGACCCAAAGTGGACTTGAGAGACTCTCCAGAAGGCTCATGGGCTGACTAGACTGGCATACTCAGTGGAGAACAACTAGGGGGTCTGTCACAAGCAGTTTAAATCAAGGATCACTGCCACATGTGTACTATGGCTTGGGGATTCTTATACTCACTCACATGAACACATAAACACACACACAGAGGTAGAAACACACACACACACACACACACACACACACAGAGAGAGAGAGAGAGAGAGAGAGAGAGAGAGAGAGAGAGAGAGAGAGAGAGAGACTAGAAAACTGCTACAGAAATATTTGACTCGTACAAGCATCCCACCTAACACCAGTTTGTAAAATTGTGTTGCCTGTGCATTTTATCCACATTTGTGTATTTGTGAATTTTCACAAGAATATAGAATGGATCCCTGGGGACTTATTTCCCCTGATGCTAAGACACATGCCCTAAAAAACAGTCAGTGACAGCAACCTAGGCCAATGAGGGCCTCCTCACTGCATGCCACATTGTATAGTGCCCATAGCCATGAACATGCCAGCAAGTTTCCTACTCTAGGTACATCCTAGCAGTTAGCATGAACCTCCCACAGTGGCCTTTCTGTTGCTGTCTACTTTGTATCCAGGGTCTAGATTGATCTCCTCAGTCTTTCAAAGATGCCTCACGATTAAGTGTGAACTATAGCAAAGAAGCAGCAGCAGCTGAAGCAGCTGTTACAGTATAAGCAAGCCCCCTCCCCCATTATCCACAGGGTACATTCCAAGCCCTGCACTCTAGGGTTGAAACTTTAGCATGAAATGCTTTCCTCCTGGGATATATCCTCATGACACAGTTTAATTTACAAAAGATGAACAATGAGCTATTATTGGCAACAAATCATCATAAAAAGGCATAATTATGGCTACTAAGTGTTGGCCTGCTCCAGTGCAGTCTGGACAAACAATCAATTCTCTTGCCAGGCCAGATCATTTGAGATAAGATCATCCTTTCGAAAGGACATACAGATTCAAATGTCTGAGTTGTTTGTTTCTAGAATTGTCCACTTAACATTTTGCAAGTTTGGGTTATTGAGGATAACATGGACTTCAGAACATGTTAAGTAGACTGATGGATATATTTATTATAAGAAGGTAGTATCTGAGAAGAAATGAGAAGTAGCTTAAAAATGACTGGATAGTTAGGAGAAGTCCTTTGGTGATATGAAGCACTTTAAAGATCTTTGGAGCTGGGGAAGATTAACCCAAAGAAATGGGAACTAGCTGGCCTGAGGCTGCAGGTGATTACAATGCTTGTCTATAAGGTGAGCTGAGAACATCCCAGTGTTCATTGATGAACACCTGAAAAGCATCCCTCCTTCCTGCTGACTGGAAGATGCTTGCTCTGTGCTGCCTCAGAGAACTCCTCCTCTGCACTGGGAATGCCAGATTTTTAAAGCCACAGTCAGATATTCGTGTCTCTAGTGTCTTAGAGATAGCATGCCTTTCACAGCTGGAAGATGAGGCCTTTGCTCCTGGGATGCAGTGTTTGCATGTTAGCTAGCTGGGTCACACCTGCGCCCAGGTGTGATTTCAGTGGAGGTAAGCATAAGTGCCACCTCTGGTCATCCATCAGTAGCCTCTGGTCTTTGGTGCATGAGTTCTTTCATGCCTTGGGCAATGTTAATTTCATTTCTCATCCTCAGGCATGCTTGAATACACAGTTTACCTAAAGGTTAAGAGTTATGGATCTAATTAAGAGGATGGAGCAGTTCTACTACATTAACATTAATAGTGCATGGAAAGTACTCCCAGAGGCTTCATTCTGTAAGCAGTAGCCATTTCCACGTCTATTCTCTTTCCTCATTTTTTTCTTCTAGCACCATGTCATGAAAATCTAATACTAAAAATGGCACCTTGTCCATGAGAGCTCAACAGTGGTCACTGTTTTGTTTACCTCTTAATCATCCCACTAGGAACAGATGTGAAACACAGTATCCTCGAGTCTGTTTGCTTAGCTAATCAAAGCAGTCCTGAGGGTAGAAGCCCAAAGGATGAGAAATTATCAAGAAATGTGTGCTGCAGAGAAAATATGATGGGACGTGTTCATCAAATGATAAAATCTGAACTTTTCCTTCATACTAAAATTGAAAGGTCATTACAGTAGAGAGTCATTTCTATAAAGGTTAAATATAAGTGACAGGTGTGATGGATCGGGGAAGTCCCTGACCTTTTAGCACTGTCTAGCTTCAGTGTGTCTTGGCCTGCTTCAGTTTATGCACAACCATTAGAACTCTACACCCACCAGCTAACTTATGTTCTAGCTGTACATTTAACCTGGTCAGTCTCGGGCATCAATGGTGTTTTCCCCAGCTTCAGTCTAGGAGTTCCAGGATGAGAAAGCCCTCCCTTTGGACTTTTACCAGGGGATACCCCTTTGGATCACAGATTGAGGGGTCAGTCCGTCATTCTGGGAATGCCTGGCAGTGGGAGCTAAGGCAGCTACAATAATGAATCAGAGGGAGATGAACACAGGTGCTCAGCTCACTTTACCTTTCCTGTTGAGTTTAGGACCCCAGCCCAGGGATTGGTGCCACTCACAGTTCAGGTGGGTCTTTCTACTTCAATTAATCTAATCTAGCCACTCCCTCACACACATGCCCAGACATTTGTTTCCTTGTTGATTCTAAACCCCATTAATTTGACACTGGAGATTATCTGTTGCATTCAGGCCTTAGTTCTAGGGATGCCATTCAATTGCAGTTACAATTTCAATTACAATTACAATGGTGAACTTCTCAAATTTACATATCCACGTGGGTTCCTTTTTCTTAGTAGAATTCTTATATCTGCAAGCCTACAGGTCTTACAGTGTTCAAAATCCATGCCCATGGCCATCTTCCTAAAGTGCTGTTCGTGCAGCATCGTTTCACAAATCTGTGAATAGAACTCTCAACTTTCCAGGTATCTAGGTTCAAACTTTGCAGTAGTCCTTGTCCTTGATTCTTCTCTTTTTCTCATATCTTCACAGTATTTGTCACCATCCCATGGATGGCCTCAAAATAGGCATAAATTTAGCTATTCTCACAATGGCTACAAACACCTCACAGGCCTAAGATGCCTCTTTCTTATGAAACACCAGTGATTCAGTATAGTGTGTGTGTGTGTGTGTGTGTGTGTATGTGTGTGTGTGCCCTTGAGGGAGTATGGGTGGGTTGGGAGCAGGTACACTTGCCTATATGGGTACAAGTGGAAGG
Organism: Peromyscus eremicus; assembly: GCF_949786415.1. NCBI lineage: Eukaryota > Metazoa > Chordata > Mammalia > Rodentia > Cricetidae > Peromyscus > Peromyscus eremicus. Next base: position 75,042,695 of record NC_081431.1, on the reverse strand, counting down.
CAAGGGCTGATGTCAAGGGTTCTCAATAATTTCTGTCTTGTTTTGGGGGATGGGCCCCTAACTGAACCAGAAACTTACCATTGAGCTAGACTAAATGACCAGTGACAGCCTGGGACTCTCCGTTTTGTGGTTATAGGTATGCAGCACAACACCTAGCTATTGTAAAATTTATTTTAAGGTGTGTTCCCCTCACCCCTGGTTTGCTCATGTAGATCTCATCCATTTCTCTGTTGCTGGGAGATCCCTGTATCTTTCTTAGGTTCCTCTTTACTAGGTAGCCTCCCTGGAGTTGTGAGTTGCAGTCTGGTTATCCTTTGCTTAACATCTAGTGAGTACATACCATGTTTGTCCTTCTGAGTCTGGGTTACCTCACTCAGGATGATATTTTCTAGTTCCATCCTTTTCCCTGCAAACCTCATGAGATCATTGTTTTTCTCTGCTGAGTAGTAGTACTCCATTGTGTATATGTACCACATTTTAATTATCCATTCTTCAGTTGAAGGGCATCTAGGTTGTTTCCAGGTTCTGGCTATTACAAATAATGCTGCTATGAACATAGCTGAGCATGTGTCCTTGTGATATGATTGAACATTCCTTGAGTATATGCCCAAGAGTGGTATAGCTGGGTCTTGAGGGATGATTATTCTCAATTTTCTAAGAAAGCACCATATTGATTTCCAAAGTGGTTGTACAAGTTTGCATTCCCACCAACAGTGGAGGAGTGTTCCCCTTGCTTCACATCCTCTCCAACATAAGCTGTCTTCAGTGTTTTTGATCTTAGCCATTCTGACAGGTGTAAAATGGTATCTGAGTCATTTTGATTTGCATTTCCCTGATGATTAAGGACGTTGAGCAATTCCTTAAATGTCTTTCAGCCATTTGAGCTTCTTCTGCTGAGAATTCTCTGTTTAGCTCTATAGCCCATTTTTTAATTGGACTGTGGGGCATTTTGATGTCTAATTTCTTGAGTTCTTTATATGTTCTGAATATCAGTCCTCTGTCAGATGTGGGGTTGGTGAAGATCTTTTCCCATTCTGTAGGTTGTCACTTTGTCTTATTGACTGTGTCCTTTGCTTTACAAACGTGTCTCAATTTCAGGAGGTCTCATTTATTAATTGTTTCTCTCAGTGTCTGTGCTACTGGTGTTATATTTAGGAAGTGATCTCTGGTGCCAATGAGGTCAAGACCACTTCCTAATTTCTCTTCTGTCAGGTTCAGAGTAACTGGATTTATGTTGAGGTCTTTGATCCACTTGGACTTAAGTTTTGTGCATGGTGACAGATATGGATCTATTTGCAGTCTTCTGCATGTTGACATCCAGTTATGTCAGCACTGTTTGTTGAAGATGCTTTCTTTTTTCCATTGTACACTTTTGGCTTCTTTGTCAAAAATCATCTGGATGGGGGGTGGGTTAATGGAAGGCAAGGGTCGGGGGAAAGAGAGCTTAGGGGAATGGGAGGTCCCAGCTGGATCAGAAACAAAGTGGGAGAACAAGGAAAGAGATACCATGATAAATGAAGACCCCATGGGAATATAAAGGAGCAGAGTGCTAGAGAGGTCCCCAGAAATCCACAAAGATACCTCCACTATAGACTAGTGGCAATGGTTGAGAGAGTGCCTGGGCTGACCTACTCTAGTGATCAGATGGCCGAACATCCTAATTGTCATGATAGAACTCTCATTCAGTGATTGGTGGAAGAGGTTGCAGAGATCCATGGCCAACCCCCAGGTGGAGCTTCAGGAGTCTAATCGGGGGGGGGGGGGAGAGAGAGAGAGAGAGAGAGAGAGAAGAGAGATTATATGAGCAAGTAATATTGAGACCATGATTGGAAAAAGTACAGGGACAAATAGCCAAACTAGTGGAAACACATGAACTGTGAACCAATAGCTGAGGACCCTCCATGGAACTGGACCAGGCCCTCTGGATAAGTGAGACAGTTGATTAGCTTGAATTGTCTAGGAGGCCCCCAGGCAGTGGGACCTGGACCTATCCTTAGTGCATGAGCTGGCTTTTTGGAACCGAGGGCCTGTGCTGAGACACTTTTCTCAGCCTTGGTGCAGGGAGGAGGGGACTGGACCTGCCTCAACTGAATCTACCAGGCTGGGCTGACTCCCCAGCGGAGACCTTGCCTTGGAGGAGGTGGGAATCGGGAGTATGTTGAGGGGGAAGGCTGGGGGTCGGAGGAGGGAGGTCAGTGTCTGATATGTAAAATTAAATTAATTATAGAATAAAAATATTTATAAAAAAAGATGTGTTCCATTCGTTTATGCTGTGGAACATTTGCTTTAATGATGCAAAAATGTGTTGCATTCTTTTATGTTGTATTTGTTTAGCTCTGTAATGGTGTGTTACTGTGCCTATCTAAAACACCTGATTGGTTTAATAAAGAGCTGAATGACCAATAGCAAAGCAGGAGAAAGGATAGGCAGAGCTGGCTGGCAGAGAGAATAAACAGATGAAGAAACCTTGGAGGAAAAGAAGAAAAGATCAAGAGAACAAGGAGAGGAGGACATCAGGGGCCATCCACCCAGCTATACAGCAAGGCGTGGAGAAAAAAGTAAAGAAAGGTATATAGAAATAGAGAAAGATAAAAGCCCAGAGACAAAAAGATACATGAGATAATCTAAAGTTAAAAAAAGCTGGTAAGAAACAATCCAAGTTAAGGTCAGGCATTTGTAAGTAAGAATAAACCTCTCCATATGTGATTCTTTTGGGAGCTGGGTGGCAGACCCTTCAAAAGAGTAAAAAGGCAACCAACACCTGGCTTTTTATGTGTATACTGGGAGTTAAAGTGAGGTGTAGTTGGAAGTTTTTCTGTGTCCCAGCAGGACAAACTTCTCCCACTCATGTCCCCCAAGTAAGCACAGAGAGGCTTATGTTAATTATAACTGCTTGGCCATTAGGTCAGGCTTATTACTGACTGGCTCTTACACTTAATTTAACCCATAATTCTTATTTATGTTTATTCACATGTCTTGGTACCTTTTCTCAGTTCTGCCTTGTCATCTTGCTTCCTCTCTGTCTGTCTGGCAGCTCCTGACTGTCCTTCCTCTTCCCAGAATTCTCCTCATCAGCTTGCCCACCTATACTTCCTATCTGGCTACTGGCCAATCAGTGTTTTATTTATCAACCAATCAGAGCAATACATATTCACAGCATACAGAATGACATCCCATAGCACTTCCCCTTTTCTGTCTAATCAAAAAAGGTTTTAACTTTAACATAGTAAAATTACATATAATAGAACAGTTATCAAGCAAGAATTACAGTTACAGTTATCTAATCTGTTCATATTCTGTAAAATTAAAGAAAATATTCTATCGTCTATCCTATATTTGCAAGTCTAAAGTTTCATATCTAATTTGTCTTTTATCATAACCAAGGAAAATTATAACTATCTAGTCTTCCACTGCATCAAAGACCCCAGAAGTATATAATATTACCTAAATAAACAAGCAGAACATTGTAAGCAAATTCCAAAAATCCAGAATGACAGAGACAGCTGCCTGCCTGGACAGTCATCCAAAGTTCCTCTATAACATTGGGGCATCCATTCTTCAGCCTACGGGCGTAGAGTCTCTCAGTTGCTTTTCTCTGTGTCCTGTAGTATGTCTGGCAGTTTCTTCTGTAAAAGCAGGACCTGAAGGACCATCTTGCCTTGCAAAGTTCAGTGGTCATCTTCTTATGGGTCCTACATGTCCAGTTTATATGATATTTTGTCAAGCAGTCCAGGCAAAAACAGTTTCTTGCCCAAATGGCTACTTTTGCCAAGAAGAAGATAAACTCCATGTGGAGTGTCTTCAATGCCCATCTTTCTCTTTGAAATAAAATGGTGCTGTCAGGAGCAGACATATCTCACTGTCCAGAAAGTCTAAGTTTTTAAAACATTTTAAATGCCATATTCTGTAAGTCTTGGAAGTGTTTGAAGATTACTTACCTAATTGAATTATATATCTATGTATACCTAGAACATTTAACATGATTATAAGTTTGACTGTCATAGAAGACTAATTATTAATCTGTACTTTTAACTATCCATTACAATTTAAATGAACTACACAAACGTATTATCTTAAACAAGAGTAGAAATATACATAAATTATAGCAAAATTAACTTTAAATTTGTATCAATAAACTGAAATCCATAGCAATATAAAACATTTCAAACAAGTTGTTGCTCTTTAAAAGTAGATTCAGTAATCTACTCTTTCATCCTATCATATCTATATCCTATATTTCTATATCATATACTCTTTTCTTCTTTTAGAACAACATTGACTATGACCAATAACAATTTGTAACCAACAACCCAAACTAAGGCAAACATACATAATCCATTTTTTTGCGGGGAGAATGTGGGCATAGTTTTCTAGGCTACTTCCTACTGATAGAGGGCACAGTATTCTTATGGGGATCCAGAGAAAATTGAGAAATATGGTCAAGTCCTGACTGGAGTAGTCTGTGAGGCTGAGCCAGTTGCCATGAAACCGTTCTAGATGTTGGATCATCTGGGCTATGGTGTCATCAGAGACCTTTCTGGGGGTCTTGTCTGGTCAAATCTGATCCATCTTAACCTGGAACAAATCCATAGCCTCTTGCTTTCTATAGAAACAAAAGCAGAGCCTCTTTTTCAAAGCAACATAACCTTAGATCCAAGTTTTGAAATCAAGATACCTTTAATATATATATATATATATATATCTATATATATATATATATATATATATATATATATATATACTTAATTTAGCAGCCTTACAATCAAATGTCTTTCTGCATTAAAAATCCCAAAGACAACACAATCCAGATTCTCTGTGTAATACCCATCTTTACGTGGCTTATGTTTTTATATTACTTTTACGTTCTCTTTAAAGACTTTATTTTTTAAAACTTTCTATTTTTTATATAACTGTCTATGTTCCTTTTCTTCTCTCTTCCAAGCCTACATACATTTTTACATACATTGTAAACCATTTAAAGTTTTATTCTATCTGAATCTGTCTTATTGTGTAACTATTGCTTTAAACTGCAGTAGCTAGTACTGAAGCAGAGGCCTTGGCTCCTGACTCCACACATTTCAGCTTTCCAACATGATGGAGATAATTCACCACCAGCTCTGGAGCCATGCTCATAGCTTTCTCTGTTAAGTAGTGGGTCTATGCTTCCATCCAGCAGTGTATGGCCCAAAGACCTTTTCTTTCTTTTTTTTTTTTTTTTTTTTTTTTTTTTTTTTTTTTTTTTTGGTCTGTACTAGCAAGAGCTATATCCACCATGCACCATGTTGTGTGGCTTGTAGAAACCTCTGTGTAACTCAATGGGAATCCAGATCAAGCCTGCATGCCACAAACACACCATAGAGTAGCTCAAGCACGCAGGCTGTGGTTGACCTGAGAGAGATAACTAGGAAGCTGTTTTTAGCTTTGTTTTGGAATCTTTTTTTTTTTTTTTAAGCTTTCTCAGGTTTTAGGTCCCACGTTTTGGTGCCATTTGTTTCAAAGATTTCCTGTGTCCTGGCTGGCAGGTGGTAGGGACAAATCTCTGCCACTTGCATCCCCCAAGTAAACACACAGAGGCTTATATTAATTGTAACTGCATGGCCATGGGTCAAACCTTTTGTTAGCTAGCGCTTATATCTTAAATTAGCCCATAACTATTAATCTATTTATCACCACATGTTCCAGGACTTTATCTGCATCACATTACATGTTGCTCCTTGGGCGACTTGCTGGCATCTCTCCCTGTCTTCTTCCTGGCTCTCTCTTTGAATTCCTGCCTGCCTCTAAGCTGCCATGCCATAGGCCAAACAGCTTTATTTATCAACCACTTAGAGCAACACACATTTGCAGCATATAGAATGACATCCCACAGCAATGAGGTCCTCATACTCAAAGAGCAAGCACTTCACTCACTGTGCCATGTCCCCAGGCTTAGTTTATTCTCAACATGGAAGTCAGTGTGTGCTTTCCTCCTAACTCTAGAATCCAGAGCTGCTTATAAGTTACTCAGAAAAATGTGGGCACTCCATCTACCTAGGATGCACATCTTTATATTTTTCTGTATGTAACTTAATGGATTTGATGTGATTTCTCTTTTTTATTTTACTTTGCTTTTTTAATAGTTAATGAGGTATTTTCATAAGCTTGTTAACCACTTGTATATGTCCTTTAAAGACAAATACAGATGGCTGACATGAGACATATGTCTCTTCAATTTTTTTGCCTTCTTAAACTCATTTTCCTTTATATTGTCATGTAATGTATGCGTGTGCATGCACACACACACACAAACACACACACACACACAAGCACACACATATAAAGTCTACACTAGTTACTAGGTCCATCAGATACATGAATGCCAACATTCTTTCCCATTTTGTAGGTTTTCTTCTCAATTAATATTGACCTTGACATAAAGTATTTAACTTAATGAATTCCATTCTCATACTTACTTTTTTGTTATTTGTAATTTTGATGTCAAATGAAATAAACTTTAGAGCATTTGGATATTCAGTTTCATATATGCAAATCTCTGAGCTAGTTCCCTTTCAGGTCTTTTTCCTTCTTTATTTCAAACTCTTTACCAAATTAGTCTTCTTAAAAAGTTTTCCCAGTCCATCCATTTAAAATGATGAACATTTCCTGGCTGGCGACTCTCTAGTCCCCACCCCTGTTTGTCCTTCAGCTCTGATGTTCCTATACTTTCCTGACTGTGCATGTGTACTTACAGAATTCTGCCTGTGAATGGCCTGTTCCACTCCCCTTGCCCTATAGCAGAGCCTGGAGGCAGAGGGTGCCAGCACGCCTGGGCAGCCTGCATCTCTGCCTGTCACCAGATCCTCATTAATCCTGCATGCATAAGCAGAGCTGTGTGCCTTTTCCTGCCTGTCCTTGACACCAGCTCTTACTTCATCACTCGTATAATTGCTGGCAGATTCATTATCAAGCAATATTTAGAATGATCCCATTCTCTCATGATGCTAACTATAGCTATAGAAGCACCGTTCTCAGATTTTTCAGGACATTCTGAATTTAAAAATAAATGTCTCGGATAAAGGAACCCAGTTTTTTGTTCTGTCAAAAACTGTGCGTATAATAAACTGCAGTATAGGAGCAGAGTGACCCTATGTCAATATGAAGGTCGTTCTCAAACACAGTTTCCTCATCTATATGATTCTAATGTTGAATGGATCAAAGAAAACCATTTCTGGGCTGGGGATATGACTTAATTGTAGAACACCTGCCTAGTGGACCCTGCATTCCATTCTTAGTACCATAAACCAAATCATAAATCAATAACAAATAAATCTAAATAAAACCATTCCTGAGCTGCTGCTAACAAATTGAACTCTGTGCTTCATCTAATCTCCAAGGTAACTGGGCATAGATTATTTTATTTGATCTTAAAACACAATCTGTGTGTGTGTGTGTGTGTGTGTGTGTGTGTGTGTGTGTGTGTGTGTGTGTATGCACGTGTCAGGGCACATGTGAGGTCAGGAGATAACCTTGGGTGTACGTCCTCATCTTGTACCTTCATTATTTAGTACTGCATAAGACAACCTGACTGTCTGGCCCAGGAACTTCTAGGAGTTCTCCTGTCTCCAGCTCCTATCTCTCCTTTGGAATGCTGGTATTATGGACACAACCTATTTGCCTTTTCCCCCCAATTTTCTTTATTAAGAAATTTTCTACTCACTCTACATACCACCCAGAGATCCCACCTCCTCCCTCCTCCCATCTCTCAGCCCTCCCTACCAAGCCACCCCACATCCCCACATCACCCAAACCAAGGTCTCCCATGGGGACTCAGCAGAGCCCAGCACACTGAGCCTAGGTAGGTCCAAGCTCCTTCCGATTGTACCAAGCCTGCTCCCCAAACAGTTCGAGCCAAACAACCATCTTCCATATCCAGAGGGCCTAGTCCAGTCCTGTGGGGGCTTCACAGCCACTAGTCTACAGGAAACCACTTCCTAAATATAACACCAGTAGCACAAACACTGAGAGAAACAACTAATAAATGGGACTTCCTGAAACTGAGATACTTTTGTAAAGCAAAGGACACAGTCAATAAGACAAAACAGCAGTCTACAGAATGGGAAAAGATCTTCACCAACCCCACATCTGACAGAGGGCTGATATCCAAAATATATAAAGAACTCAAAAAGCTAGACTTCAAAATACTGAACAATACAATTAAAAAATGGGCTACAAAGCTTAACAGAGAATTCTCAACAGAAGAATCTCAAATGGCTGAAAGACATTTAAGGAATTGCTCAACATCCTTAGCCATCAGGAAAATGCAAATCAAAATAACTCTGAGATACCATCTTACACCTGTCAGAATGGCTAAGATCAAAAACATTGAAGACAGCTTATGCTGGAGAGGATGTGGAGCAAGGGGAACACTCCTCCACTGTTGGTGAGAATGCAAACTTGTACAGCCACTCTGGAAATCAGTATGGTGGTATCTCAGAAAATTGGGAATAAGTCTTCCTCAAGACCCAGCTATAGCACTTTTGCCTGGTTTTATGTGAGCTCTGGGGACCAGAACTCAGGCCCTGTGGTTGCACGGCAGGAACTTTACTCTATAACCATCTCCTTAGCAGTGCAGAGAACTTAAATGGTTACTATCATTAGCTGTAGTAAACTTATTAGTAATAATCACAGCACTGTCTGCTGTCCTGTTCAGGGCTCTGAATGCTTTATTCTGAGCTCTGCATCATATTAAAACCTAACATATCTTTAGGTTGTACTTCCTTAATATGTTTAGAGTAGCAATTATATACATGGTTAGGCCTAGGAGAAGTCTCAATTCCTGGTAGGATGTGAGTAATGCTTTGTTTTAAGAAACATCAAGGTATCCATAAGTTTTATCAAATCCCTTCCCCCAATTCAGCCAGAGTTACTACATATTTTACTTAATGAATGTATTTTGAAAGCCAGATATAAAGGGACATGTTAATTTTCCAAGTATGCTTTGTATGTTGGGGCTTGCTTTCATGTATAATATCTATAGGATAATAATTCATGTATTGAATGTCTGTCCTGGGCTAGAATACCAGACTAATTGTGGAGGGTATGATATAAATGAATCATTACACACATAATTTTTTTATTTTATTGAGCCATTTTCAAGGTACAGGAAAAAATGATTTCTGTACAGTCACACAGGTATAAAGGAAAATGTAGAGATTTCAATTTAAATATTTTAATCCAAAATTTTAAAATATTTTCACTATGTTGGTAGTGGATGGAATTGGCAATCATCTAAAGATTCATTAATATATATTCAATGCCAAATATTTACCCAGTATAATATTTAATCAGTACATTTTACCATCCTTAGAGTTAAACACTACTGTAATCTGATTTTAGAATATTTAGCATTCCAAAATTATGCCTCCTACCCATTATCAAGTGTGGTAGTTTGAATGTGAACTGTCCCACATTGGCTCATGTGTTTGAACACTTGGTCTTTGGCTGGTGCTGCTGTTTCTGAAGGTGGTGGAACTTTTAGGAAGCAGAGACTTGATAGAGGAAGTGGGTCACTGGGGGTTGGGCCTTGACATTTCAGATCCTGGCCTGTTCAGCTGTTTCCTGAGGGCTCCACGCTCTTGCTGCTTGGCCTCCCTGCCTGGTAACTTGATGACCTCCATCCCACTGAAATTCTAAGCTAAAATAAATCATTTCTCTATATCTGTTTTGTCAGAATATTTTATTACAGCAACAAAAAAGGACTCAATAGAGCAAGGAGTAGACATTCCAGCTCCCACCATGTTCCACCCTTTCAGTACCTCAACTCCAGCAGTGATGTGTGCTCTTCCATTCCTGATTTTAGTCTTCTCTTTTTTCTATTGCTCAGTTCATGTAAAGGTTGTCAAGTATTTGAAGTCTTAATACCAATACTGTCAACCCCTGAAGAAGATTCCATGCACATCTGGAAAACTTTGGCAACTACTATTTGTAGTGACCTGTCACTAACAGGTGGAGCTGATATGTAGTGTCAAGCCTCCTGTATTCTGGCTGAACTACTGCTTGGTTCTGTTGCCAAGGAACACTACAGTATGAGATTCCATAACTAATTTCGCTCTCATGTCCCTCAGTGTTCTGTGTTTGCGTCCTGATTTTACAGATCTACTATTAGGTGAATATAGGTTTATATTGATTATACCTTCTTCTAATTATATTTATCATTATAAAATAAACTACTTTGTCTGTGGTAACAATGTACACAATTCTTAAAATGTGCATTCTCTGATATTAGTGCAGCCACCCTAGTTTCCTTTTAGGTGTGTTGTTTTATTATCTTTTAACATTAATTTATTTTCAACATATTTGTTTCTTTGAATATTACATAGATATTGTAGAATATATTTACATATTTACAAAATATGTTCTCCCCTTTTCATTTACTGCTGCTTTGGATTGAGCTACTTTTAATGTAGTTACTGATAGGCATGCCATCTGCTGTTTTTCTATTTGTTTCTGTTTCTTACACTTTTTGTGCAACACTTCATTCTATCCTCTTTTCTTTTGTTATATTGATATATTCTAATATAGCTTTTAATCCTTTCATTAATTTGCTACATCCTTCATTACATTATTTCATTTTATTTTGTATTTTATTATTGCTTATACTAGAATTGCAATTGGCATCATAAATTTAAACAGTAAATCTGGCTTTGGTGGTGCATTCCTCTGATGCCAGGAGACTGAGGTAGGAGAACTGTGAGTTCAAAATTCCAACTCAAAAGACACACACACACACACACATACACACACACACACACAGAGAGAGAGAGAGAGAGAGAGAGAGAGAGAGAGAGAGAGAGAGAGAGAGAGAGAGAGAGAGAGAGAAACAGTCCAGTATACCAGTATAGTTTGTATAAATATTAATTTAACGTCAATAATGTTCAAAAACTTTGGTGTACCATACTCTAATTTTCTCTTCACTCTTTTTCCCTGTAACCCACACAATAAAATTTTGTATTCATTACTTTATAAACTTGTATTTATTCTTGTCTTACTGTTCTTTAAATTCTTAAACACGATTTATTTATTTTTGAGCATATTTATAAGTGACAATTTAATTAACCCAGACTATGTGTTAGGTGGGAAGTTTTCACTGACTTTTCTGAAAAGGCCACAATTCCTTGAGATATGGAATTTCTAGGTTTGTTTTTTTTTCGTTTCTGTAGTCTGCCACACTGAGTCTTAGGTCCGGTCTCCTGATCATTTCAGAGTTCTCTTGGCCTCTCATTGTGCTGGTCTATGTGTATTTTTTCTTTACTGATATTGAAGGAAAATCCTCCGACTTAATTTCTGTCCACAGTGTTCTTTCTTCTCTGGGATCTGGTTTAGTTTCAATGCCTCACAATATGCTTTTTAGAGTTAGTTTTTTCTCTTTCAGTAACAGTTTGTTATTTTCAAGATCTCAGTTTCCTCACTGAGTATCCTCGCCTGTGTTGCTGGCCTGTTCTCCTTCATTACTGACTGTCTTATCTACATCCTGAATCCTCACTTGATCTCCTTATATCATCTACTTGTGTGTTTTTCTTTATGCTCATTAGGGATTTTGAATGTTTATTTTTAACTTATGTGGATGTGTGTACCTGTATAAGTTATTATGCACTACATGTGTGTAGGTGCCTGAGGAGGACACAGTGCACTGGGATCCCCCGGAACTGCAGGTAGAGGTGGCTGTAAGCCACTTGATGTGGGTGCTGGGAATGGAGCCAGCAAGGACAGCAAGCACCGTCAACTGCTGAGCCATCCCTCCAGCCCCCACTGAATGCTTCTATGAGAAGACATTTGAGTTCTTTGTGTGGCATTTAAGCTATTTCAGTATCATTGGGCTTGGTGATTGGAGAGTAATGATTTCTTGGAAATTGAATTACTTATGTTTTTCTGTTTGCACATCTCCTTTAGTTTTATTTAGGGTTTTTCTTTACAAGCAACTTACACTTGATGGCTCAGTCCCCAGAAAAACCATTTTAACAATAATAGCTTCAGTCAAACAAGATGTAGACATACAAGTAAACTAGATTAAAGCTACCATAAATGACCAATGGCTATGAAAACCAAAAAATTATGAAAATAAATTCATTAAGTTTAAAAATCTTTTAAATAAATATACAAGCATTTAATAAATGAAGCACACTACAAAGACAAAGACAAAATGTGGGCATGCTCAGCCTTAACACCTTCACAGCAAGAGCTTCTTGTGTCAGCCATGTTTCCTGGCATTGAGGGTACAGAACATAAAATTCTCCTGTGTCACCTGTTTTGTAGTGGAGATGCTGGTGCAGGAATATGCCTGATTCTGGGTCTGACTTACCGCTTTTCAGAAGACCTGAGTTTGGTTTATAGCACCCGAATTGGACAGCTCACAAACTCCTTATAACTTCAGCTCCAGGGGATTCAATAACTTCTTCTGGACTTCTCATGCAACTGCATGAATGTGCATAGATACCCAGACAGACAAAATTAAAACATAAAAATAATTAAAACATTTTCATTTTAATTACACACACACACACGTGTGTGTGTGTGTGTGTCCATGAAAGTGCCAAAGATGTTCAGAAGAGAGTGTTCAATTCCCCTGGAGCTAGAGTTACAGGTGGTTGTGAGCTTCCTGACATGAATCCTGGGAAACAAAATTATGTATTACGTGCACTTAATGCCTGAACCATCCTTCTAGCCCCAGTAAAAATAATTCTTAAGGAAGAAAGAGAGAAATAAGCAAGCAAGCGAACAAACCAAAACTAGTACTGTGTTTTCATCCCAACCTGAAGAACTCCCACAGTAAGAAAATGTATGGTGGCTTTTAGCACCAACCAACAAACCCACCTCTTCCATCTACCCATCTTAAAGCATAGTTCTTGGCATACTACAGGTACTTGGGGTGCATGTTGATGAAATAATGAAGTGTAAGTAATGTTCTTGCAGAATCTCAAACTGATCACTGGTTAAATAACAGTTGTAAATGTTCATTTTTCTCTTTGGGTGGTATGAGTCCTGTGCCTTTTACAAATGCATTTCAGCAGAAAGGAAAAGAAGGAAACATCAGCTCTGCTTACATCCTCATTAGGGAGATGCATGCCCAGAGGCATGTCACAGAAGACTCAGGCTGCTATCCCACTGTTAAGTGGAGTAAGTCGGACTTAAAGAAACAAATGTCACATCATCCTCTCACATTGTAGAACTTATATTTAAAAGTATATACACATATAAATACATAAATACACTCTGTGTGTGTGTGTGTGTGTGTGTGTGTGTGTGTGTGTGTGTGTGTGATATAAAGCTAGAAAGGGGATGATGAGAGGAAAAGAGGATTTTAAGGAAGGAGAGTAGAATAATAGAATACATGTTATATAAAAGCAGAAGTGACAAGTTTGATTTCTGGAATTCATGTAAAGATAGAAGGAGTGAACCAATGTCATAAAGTCCTTTGCCTATGGACTTATTTATTTATCAGTATAAATAAATAAATAGAAGAAGAGAAATTAGCAAAAAGAGGGAAGGGGGCTATGGGGGAGAACAGTCGAGGTATGGATTAGAACAAAGTTTGAAAAACACATATGGATGCAAATACCATGAAGAAGCCTAATGCTTCATAAAAACACAAACAACTGTCAGACATGCTCAAGGCAGAGAGAGAGGTTCACACCACTTCCCTGTTGTAAAGTTACTTCTGTGCCGTGCAATGTAAACACGCCTGGTAAATGAACAGAGTTGAGAAATGGTCCCGCTGCCGGGATGCACACTGGGAAGCAGCATTGGAAACTCAGGGGACTTTTTAATAGAAATAGATCCTGGTGCAGGCTCAGTTTCTACTGCTATTGGAAACAATCACACACCACTATCACCTCATTGTTTCAGACTGCAAAGCACCTAAGTTTACAAAGGAACCACAGGAGTGGTCCTGGGGAGTGCAGGGCACACCTTCCTCCATCTCCACATTCTAAGAAGGAAGCACTAATACATCATGGGAAAGGACTGAGCTTGTTGAACCATGGTTTCTGGATAATGGGGCTATTTTCACTCAGACGTTAGTTCAGGGTGATTGAACTTTCCAGGGTCTCATGCCCCAAGACAGAGAATTTCATCAGGAACAGATGGCTAGTAATACTAACAATGATAGAGAGAGACTGTCCCAAGAGTCATAGTGACCCAGTGAGCTGGGGCAAGACATGTTCAAAGCACTGGGCTGGGAGGCCCCTGAGCCTACATTGGTCATTTACGTTGTAGTGCCTTTCCACATTTCTATAGAATAAGCTTTCCTTGGGCAGGCTTTGTTTGATACAATGGGGCAGGAAGGGTCCAGTGTTCTTAATCAATAGGCTTATCTGGTATGTTAATCTGGATGCTGCCTCCTCCAATCTCTTCTCTCTTCCACAATGCCAGCTTTCAATACTGTTTCTGTGAAGATCAAAGTAAGATGACTTTCTGGATTAATTTTTTTGGTTATGTGCCTGTGTGTATCTCAAGTGGCTTAGGGCTGGTCTAACTCTGCAGCTGCCTCTCTGTGTCTATCTGATTTTTTTTTTCCCAAGTAGACACTTGTTTTGAAGGTTTCGGGATATAAGAATTATAATTTTATCTTCAAATATGGGCATTCAGAAGAAAGAAAAAAAGAAGAAAGTAAAAGGAAAGAAAGAGAGAGAGGGAGGGAGAGAAGGAAGGGGGAAAAAGGAAGGAAGGAAGGAAGGAAGGGAAAAGGAGAGAGACAGAAAGAAAGAAAGAAAGAAAGAAAGAAAGAAAGAAAGAAAGAAAGAAAGAAAGAAAGAAAGAAGGAAGGAAGGAAGGAAGGAAGGAAGGAAGGAAGGAAAGAAAGAAAGAAAGAAAGAAAGAAAGAAAGAAAGAAAGAAAGATAGAAAGATGGATTCAGAGTCCTTTAAAGGAGCCTAGGTGAAGCTTTCATTTAGATAAGGGCCCAGAATCAAGATTCGCCACAGACAGCATGTGTGTTATCAGCCCTCCCACAGCAAATTAGGTTGGGTTTTTCTTAGAGCTCTGATGGCCCTGGGGCTCCTCTTCAGAAAGGTATGGGCATCTTCTTGGGCCATGCCTCACAACTGTAGCTTTCCTAATGTAAGGTGTCAACAGAGACACAGTCTCTAAGAAAGCTAGAATGAATTATCTTCATTCTCCAAGGACAATTCTGTGCTTACTGTCTGGCACAATGGGGACCAGTATTTGCCAAGAAAAGTCTGGTAAATGCAGTACCAAATGGAGATTCCAAATGGGACACTTTGGCAAGATTCTTCTCCCCTCTTAGCTCGATGCTTGCTGGGTCTAAAACATTAGTCCTTCAGGGACACTTCCTGGCAACTGTTTGTCCTTGTGTACACACAGAATCTCTCTTCTGTGCTCTTGTGTTGTTACCAGGGAAATGAGTATCCCTTTTGGGTTTTTAATCTCATTAAAAAAAAATTAAAAGAAATTAAGTGGAAAAACAATGGTAAAGGCAAGTTGCAAATCCTGGTGGCTACTAGAAGGAAGAGAACTGGAGGAAAATTCAGGGCCTTTAAGTTAGCCATGGAGGTCAGAGAAATGAAAATGGCCAGAGTGCCAGGGAGAATAATATGCTTAGCAGCCTCCTCCTGTGGACTTAAGTTCGGAGGGTATCTGACTTCAGACCTTTTTCTCCCAAGGCAATTATGTCAGGGACTGATGATCAGTAGAGATAGGAGCAGAACTTTTAAAAGCTTAAATCGCTCCCAAGACTGGAAATGGACTAATGGATGAGCACGGAACTCAAAAAGCACCAGCCAAGATAACAGGACCATCTGGAAGACCTTTAGAGGCCGGCCTCTCCTGTTCGTGTTTGGAGTGTTTCTTCATGCCAAGCATGCTATGTTCTTTAGATGGAGATCAGGCAAGGAAAACATCCATTCCCCCTCTTCAAATTGGCTTCTTTAATATCTTAATTTTGGTGTTTCCATCTTCAGTCCTACACTCCCACCACAAATATTTTTATTACCAACTGTCCATCATGAACAATACATTATGACAACTCTTACTGGGTTTTTGCACAGCCCCGGTTCACTGCTGTTGCTCCTGCTGCTGGTATTTAGTAATCCACAGATAGGCCCTAACTAATCCTGTGTATTCTGTGTTCTCAGCAATTTGTAGCCCCTGAGTTCACTGTTGGCCTTGCTTTATTTGTTTATTTATTTTTTACATTTCTAAGCCTGTGTTCTTAGGAACTACATCTGGGTAGTTGTATAAGGATAACCAAGTAGCAGCCAGTGTTTGGTGAAGTTTCTTTAAATGTCCATTCCTGAGGTGATCTGTTCACAGAGAAATGCCTTTGAACATTACGCATCTTCTGAAACATCCTTAGTTTTCTCTCCAGCTGTGCATGGCCTCCAGGTCAGGCAGAGAAGAGTGAATGGCACACTTCTTTTAAGGTCTTCTCTGGGATGCTCCCATTTTTCCTGTGAGAGCAGCTTGGAGATCCTAGGGGCACAATGGAGCATCTCAAAGCAGTCTGGTTCTCTAAGATTTCTTACTGAATTCCTTGCCAGGCTCTGGTTTGCTGCAATTAAAATCACAACCCTCAGCAGCCGAGTGGCTGCCAGAAGTTTGCTATTGTGAGTGGCTGCCAGAATTTTGCTATTGTTTTAAGAAAGCCCTAGAGTCAGCCCCTCCAGCTTCCCAGCCCCACTGAGCCCTGAGTTAAATTAAATTGCTATCACAGTGTGTGAGGAGAGATTTGTCAAGGGAAATGTGAATTTAGACAAAATGTCCACAGTACTTTCGTGACAGCACTTTGAAGAAAGCGTCGAAGCCCTGGAAGTTTCCGTTGCCTGCAAGTCTGCAGGTTTCTGACTGAGGGGAGATTGAACAACTGGGGTAGGGCAAGGTTCAGCAATGGCTCCTTAGGCTAATTGCCTGCTTTCTGAAGTAACAATTGCTGCTGGTCGGCCCAAGTGTCCTTGTTTTAGAGGTAGAATAAACATGGCTAGTCCCTCACTCTTGGATTTCAGGAATAACTTCCTTTGCTTACTTGACTCTTGCTTTGGGGTTCTTTCTCCCCCTTTTTTGGAGTCAGGTAATATCTCACTGTTTTACCCCTTAGACTCAAGTAATCCTTTGCCTCAGGCTCCCGAGCAAGCAGAATGACAGTGCTCTGTTCACACTGTGGTTTTCAAAGTTCTTGGTGTTAAATTCTAAATGTAAGTTCTGGAAATAACGGCACCATCCATTCAACTTTCTACAAGGCAGTTGACTTTGGAACTTCCATGTTGTGAACAGGAAAGAATACAGTTCTGAAACCTAATCATAATTTACCTCTGGCTATCGTTATCCTTCTGAAGCCATTCCTTGACCAGCACTATGTCTGACCCAACATCTGTGTGACTAACAGATTAACAGATCACTAGCTTCCATCAACCAAAAGGCTAGGAATGCCATTTGACAGCATCTGAGGCCAGATATTTCTTGCTTTGCTGTATCTATTTTATTTGATGTTTCTATGAGTGCATTTAGAAAATACCTTGATCTATGACTTGTTTTGTTGCTATAAAAACACCCTCATGAAACAGTTACAACCTGGGAGCATGGAATTGGGGCTACCTAAATTGTATTCCTAGGCCACAGTCACTCATATCTGGCTCCCTTATCCCCTTGGAGGTGAGAGATGCTGCTGTTGTGTGTGTGTGTGTGTGTGTGTGTGTGTGTGTGTGTGTGTAAAACCCAGGGTCCAGGGTCTAAGGAATTCTATACAAACCCCCTAACACTAAACTGCCTCCTCCCCTGTGATTCTATTACTGACAGGGGAACTTGAGAGTGTCCTATGACATCTTGACAAGGTTCTTTATGTCATAAACAACAAATTGGTTAAGGCACAGGTTATTGAAAATACAGATTTATTTGAAATGACTGGGAAGGCATAATACTCAATCCACAGGGTAGGAATGGACCTCAGCAAGTTATACAGTCTTTGTAGCCTCACTTTAGGGTCCAGGACCTTCTCATTACTTAAGAATACAGATTTTTTGAATAAGTGGATTCTTTGGGGCTGTCTCCTATAGTGGAGTTTTTATATTGAAATGGATCCTACAGCCTTGGGTCCATCTGGGGCAGTCCACATAATAGCCCTCTTGCTTGCAAGACCCCAGAATTCACTTCCTTATGGCTTACAGTCCCATATCTAAACTTAACTTCCTTCTTAAATTCTCAAATTCAGAACTTACTGTCAGGGCTTTTAATGAATTGTGCTTTCTTACCAAGCAAAGGACTGTGGTAAAAATAGAGTACAAACTATTCACATACTTAAGGTTCAGCCACTCAAAATTATACCTGAATTGACTTACATGTGAGTAGTGATAGAGATCATCATAAACTCCAACCATCTGAGATAGTTCTTCATGGATTTATTGTTGGGAGGGATAATGGGACTGGGGGCCTTGTACTTGCTTGTGACCACGTTTGTTTTAACTTGAGACTGTTTTATTGAGATCAAACCACTATTTTCAGAAGTTTGGAAGAATAATTTGGGTGTTGGTTCTAGTTGGTCTTAGTTATAAAGGAGTGTCTATACGTAGTGTGGCTCAAGTTTGAATACCATCAATTAAGGGCTAGTGTATCCCATTTGTGCTCACTGTACATGCTTATACTTTAGACTACGTGATTAGTCCATTGATTTTTTTTTTTCAAGACAGGGTTTCTCTGTACAGCTTTGCGTCTTTTCCTGGAATTCACTTGGTAGCCCAGGCTGGCCTTGAACTCACAGAGATCCGCCTGACTCTGCCTCCCAAGTGCTGGGATTAAAGGCGTGCGCCACCACTGCCCCAGTCCATTGATTTTGATTTCTCTTCCACTGTCAGGGATGGAAGTCAGGGTCTCATACATGTTAGGGAAGCCTCTGGCCCTCAGCTGTGTACTCATGTGCAAGTCAGGTCAGACGTTGGCATCCGATGTCTTCCTCCATTGCTTCCTACTGTATATATTGAGGCCAAGTCTCTCACTTGAGCCTAAAGCCTGTCAATTGGGCTAGTCTAGGTAACCAGCTTGCTCCTGGAATCCATGTCTCTCTGTCTAGCATCTTGGAGTTACAAGTGGTCCATCACACCTGTCCACCATTCACATAGAAGATGGAAATCTGAACCCTGCTTTTCAGAGCACACATTTCACTAAACAGACATGTGCGTCTTTTTTACCAAGAAATCCTATAAAGCACTTCCCCTAAAAAGCATTAATGTTTATTTTCCTGCCCCTTAATCATGTTGCTTGGGTTAAATTTGTTCAATTCAGCCTCCCACTGAATAGGTAGTAAGATATGTGTAACTAATTTTTCTACCATTTTTACAACAAAAATGGAAATAAAAAATTTTTAGTTAGTCCCCCAAACTTTTAGGCAGCTACTATTCACAAACTGACTAGTTACCTAGCTCTGTTGATTGAGGTATTGTTTTATCCATGTGATAAACTGAGGAGAGATTACATTCTGAACAGCCACTCCAGACAATTTTTTTCACTACAAAAGGCCTGGGCATCCTTCAAGACAGGTTGTACTAAGAACATCATGTCTCTAAAGCTAAGGTTTATCACCCATGAAACAGACCATTTGCAAAATTAATAGGTAAATTAGCAAAGAGAAACAGGCCATTAGACCCAATGCTATGGTTTAGAGTCTGGGTTGGGGAAGGAAGCCAAAGTGAAGTGTGGAAGCCGAAGTTCCCTGAAATGACAGGAACTATCAGTCTGTGGTGGAGCTTGTGGCCACTCAAATAGAAACAGTGAAGTGCTGTTAGTATGTGGTGTCTAAACCCACACTCACTAGGGACGCCCTTTGAGCTTCAAGGCCAAGCTAGACATCTCAGCTACTCAGCATGTTCAGATATTATATGGTAGGAAAAATGACTGAGCTTATTTATTTTCACCATTTTTATTGTTAAATTTATTACTTATCATGTAAGTAGTGTATAAGTGTATGTGTTCATATGTGTGTAAATGTGCAAATATATGAGTGTGTATGCGTGTGTGTGTGTCTGTGTGTATGCATGTGTAGGCCATAAATTAATATTGAGCATATTTCTCAATTGCTCTCCATCATATTTTTGAGAAAGAGCTTCTCATTGAACCTCAGGATGATATTGTCTAGAATGAGTGGCCAGCAGCCTCAAGGACCCACCTTCCTCAGCTCTGATTGCATAGCTTTAGACATGGCTGCTGGGACAGAACTCATGTCTTCACTCTTGCGTATCAAGCCCCTTACTCATGGAGGCCATATTCCAAGCCCCTCTACTCATCATTTCTAGCTTTGTTCAACGCCTTTCTAGTGAGCACTTGATGTGTTGAAGTATCAGCAGGCCTCACTCTGTGCCAAGGCACTGACCCTGGCTTTTTTCTTTCTATTTTATGTGGATTAGAAATAGCAAAGTTCCTATTCCAAGAGGCTATTGACCGTACTGGATTGAAGCAGGGGCCAGACAATCAAACAGACTATTTGATAGTGTGTAGACTTCAGGAAGTTTGTGAGGCTTAATTTCATAAGTAATTCCACTTTGTGGAGGCTTTTAATTGTAAAGAGAAATAGGGAAGCAGTATAAGCAAGGCTAATCACTGGTAATTCTAAATGAATCCTAGGAAGCTTGCAAGGAGATTTACATGCATTGTGTCATTTAATTCCACTGCAAACCTGCAGGGCGGAAAATGTTACGGTTGATTTCTTATATTTGGGGAGAATGGAGTTTGAGAAGTTGAATATCTTCCCCAAAGACATTGTGCTAGTGAATAGAGGGAAGAGGCCCTCAGATTCAAGATATCTGCCCGCAGAGGCTTGATCAACAATCAGGAGACACTGCTGTATTAAGAGTGGCCCTTGACAGATGTCTCATTCCAGCTCAGTGGTTAGAACACTTGCTGCTGGTCCAGAGGACCTGAATTCGATGCTTAGCACCCAGGTCAGGCCAGTTATAACTGCCTGTGACTCCAGCTCCAGGTGACCTGACACCCTTTTCTGGCCTGTGAAATTATCTGTGTGTAAACGCACTTACCCCCATGCAAACACACACATATACATAAATAAAATTAAATCTTAAAATAAAACCCGATTCCTCTGGGCTCTTATTACCAAGTCTACTTCTCATGTCCATCACTGGGATCAAAGTACTATATGAGTACTTTTCTGGTTATCCTTTGAGGTATTCAGTCTTCAAACTGGTTAATAAAGTCTCGAAACCTCTTGATCTTCAAAATGTAAATTACTTGTGGACCCATGTGCTCCTTGACGAAACCCCTCTTGGATCTCTTCTACTTCCAGATGCCAAAGTGCAGGAGCTCACATCTCTCTTGCCTTTCATATATAGGCACATTCTGCCCTTTCCCTGTCTTGCCTTCCTTGCTGTTCTGGAGGCTGAGCTGAATAAATACTGCAAATGGCTCGTTTCTGCTTCCACTTTATTTCTTAGTACCCGCGTGCATCATCACAATCACCTATGGAAATATTTGTGTCAAAGGCTAAGGCAGCTGATAAAATTTCCTCCGTGAAGGTTATGAGTCTGAATAGCCAGCATCCTCACACTGAAAGTACTTACATTTGGTCTTTGTGATGCCTTCAGGTTGCCAAAATATTTTTACCACCAACAAAAGAAGTTTATAGCATTCAAACTTGAATCACTAAAATCTGGATTTTTAGGAGTGTAAACTGCACTGCTTACCGCTGTTTTTTCTTATTGTTGTTTTGTCTTGTTCTTTTATTTTTTTTTTAATTGAGAGCAATTTATTGTCTAGTTAGTCTTCATTGTCAAGTTTGTCTCTGTGGTTAAGGCCTCTAAAGAATTTGGAGCCACTTCACTTTGAGTGTGTGTGTGTGTGGGGGGGGTGTATGTGTGTGTGTGTTATTGAGTGTTTCTATGATCAAGGAGGAGAAGTACCAAAGATAAAATACAAAGTTTCTAAGCAAGTAACCTTCAGAGAACTCATGCAATCGTTCCTGGTTCAATGCTGTGACATGTCCTGTGACATGTATGTATGTGACCATGTGCAGGTGGAGGTCAGAGATCCACCTGGGTTACCACTCCTCAGGGTGCTGTCCACCTTGTCTGAGACATTTTTCTCTCATTGGCCTAGAGCTCAGTGGTTCAGATAGTTCATCTGGCCAGGGAGCCTCAGGGCTCTGCCTGTCTCTATTTCCCTAGCACTGAGGATGTAAGCATATCCCATCACTCTCAGACTTTTTACATGGGTTCTGTGAATAGAATTAAGGTCAGGGCAAGTATTTTACTGTCTGAGCCATTTCCCAATCTCCTGTAAGGTTTTTTTTTAATTCTAATTGTTTGCTTAACTTTTCATACAGTGAAAGTTTTGAGTTTGCTGAAGACCTCACAGCTGTTTTTGAAGCAGTATGATGCAGTAGAATATGGAATCAGGGATTTTAATCAAACGATACCCTTTTTGTCTTAATTCTTCTCCTTGATATTGCTGGGTATTCCTACTTCCTGGGGTAATAGGGAGAGTCAACTCAATCTTTTGTTCATTGTTGGCTTAATTAGCTAGCTGCTTGCACTTGGAGAGAGGTACATAGATATTAAATACAGTATCTGACATATACAGTTTTGGTGTTACAGCTACATAAACATGGTGGACTTTAGTAGAAATGTACTTTATGGGCTAGTGATAAATAATCTGACCCTTACTCTTGATTCTGGGCAAAAGTAGCAGCTCTGGTCTTGATCAGAGACATGGTCAAGAACATAAACAACAGCCACTTACTACTGTGTTGCTGGTGAGTGTGTGGCAGACTAAGAATGATAAATGCTTTTTTTTCCTTAAGACATTTTTAAATTGCCATGGGTTTCTTTAGAGCTCAGATGGAGGTGCACCTGTACTTAGGAGCTGACCCTCTTCTGAAGCCACAATGGTTGCGCCTATTGGAGGATTGGATAAGGAACGTGTTTTCATGGACAGGGTGAGGGGCTGGGCTCTGGAGATGACTCAGTGAGCAAAGTCATTCATTTGTAAGAATGAATCCTGGATTTGATACTCAGAACCCATGTTTAAAAATAACTATATGTTGCTAATACACAAATGTAATTCTAGTGCTGGAGAGACAGGGATGAGGGGCTCGCGTGGCTTGCTGGCCAGATAACCCAGCTTAATTGGTGAGATTCAATCCAATGGAAGATCCTGTCTTAACAATAATGAAGGTCACTGTATCTGAGGGATGACACTTGAGATTGTCCTCTGC
Organism: Peromyscus eremicus; assembly: GCF_949786415.1. Lineage (NCBI taxonomy): Eukaryota > Metazoa > Chordata > Mammalia > Rodentia > Cricetidae > Peromyscus > Peromyscus eremicus. Next base: position 75,019,495 of record NC_081431.1, on the reverse strand, counting down.
CTTTAACACACATCACAGGCCCTTGCATCTGCACACACACACACACACACACACACACACACACACACACACAGAGAGAGAGAGAGAGAGAGAGAGAGAGAGAGAGAGAGAGAGAGAGAGAGAGAGAGAGATTTAAAGTGACACATAAACACTAAAAGGCCAGAAGCAAATTAGTCTTGAGGAAATGAAGTGGGAGAACACTTAGGGGAAAAGTGAGATTTAGTGGAGATGGTCAGTATTGACTAGAGATGTGCATCTGCAAGGTGAGGACCTGGAACTACTTGGAAATAGAGAAGAAGGAGCAAGGGAAGCAACTTTCCCTATGCTCCAGATGTGCCAATCCAATCACCATCCCCAATCACCATCGCACCATGTCAGATGTGGGATGCAGTCACCTCAGACACTCTAATCCCAGCTGCCACCTGACCACAAACATTTGAGGAGCTTTAAGCACAGCTACAAAAAGCATCATCCAACAAGTTCATGTCTACCTGTACAGTTGACCAATGTGATTTTTTTTAAATATTTTGACTGGTTTATTCAATAACAGTAAATCAGCAAGACACTGGAGAGTTGAAACTTTAATCAAATCTGTCCAAACACATAGACCATTTGTTACTTCCTGACTTTTGGCTCTGAGTTTTAAGAAAATTATCTAAATTCCTAAGTAAATTCTCCAAATCAGAACTATTCAGGAAAAACACTGTAGTGGTAGATGTGTTTCATAGGCATAATGTCATGACAAGGTTGACTTCTAGCCTTCATGTGCACACACATACATGTGTATGTGCATACATTTGTGTGGTGGCACTCACACGTTACCAGAAGTCACTGTCTGGAATGGGTATTTCCAGGTCCCTGGTATCTGTTAAAGGAATCAGAAGTATACACACAGATTATGGTGTAGCAAGAGAAATTTATTCAGAAGCAAAGTGGTAGTATGGATCCTATGTACTACAAGCAAGTAATGGGATTCTTGAGGTAGAGTACTCAAAGGCCCAGATGATTTTTGCAGCCTTCCTTTATGAGGTCTTGAAAAAGGAGGAGTATGGTTGTTAAGGAGAATAGTACAGGTGTTTCTTGTTTTGATAGACAGGCATGGATTCTGTAAGCTAAAAGATTTCTCTACAGAATATATTCTTTTTCTACAATGCATTTGATTGTCAAGTGAATTAAAAATGGAAAATAGGTGTGTATATAAACCATGGTAACTCTTGTCCTAGGTTGTTAAAGTATTTATTCTTTATATTTGCCTACCTCACACACAGACATACACACATAGAGATTCACAAAAAATGTAGGTACTGAAAATGAGGCACTTAATTTTCAGTTCTATTAAATTTAAGCCACAGGTGAGTACTCTTTTAGAAAACATAGCTCTAAAATCAAGAGCAGATGTGTCTTAGTGGTGCATCACGTAATTCCTTTTTCAATCCAGACATTGAGTTACTGGATGTGATGGTTTGAATGAGAATGGCCCTCACAGGCTCATATATTTGAATACTTGGGTTTTAGTTGGTAGAACTGTTTGAGAAGGATTATGAGATGTGATCTCATTGAAAGTATGTCTTTGGGGGTGAGCTTTGTGTTTTCAACAACCAACAATTCCCAGGTAGTGAATTCTCTCTTCCTTTCTGCCTTCATGTTTGTAGATCTGATGAAAGCTCTCAGCTACTTCCACAGCACCATTCCTGCCTGTCTGCTGTCATTTGTCTCACAATCATGGGTTGACCCTCTGAACTTATAAGCCCCAACTAAACACTTTCTTTTACAAGTTGATTTGGTCTTGTTGTCTTAGAACAGAAACAGAAAAGAGACTAAGACACTGGCATACAGACAATCTGAAAATTAGACATGTTATTTCCTGGATGGTTCATTAAGAATGAGGAGGCATGGCCAGGCTGCTAGTAAGACTCTATATCCTTGTCTCTCTAATCATGATATGCAGGTTAATTTCTTTTCCTGTTGATGTGATAAAATACCTTGCCAAAAATGTCTTCAGGAAGGAAGGGTGCCTTTGCACATCTTGGCAGTGAAGGCATAGTGCACGAAAGTGAGGAAACTGATCACAATACACCTATAATCAGGAAGCAGTGACAGATGAATGCTGGAGCTCAGCTCACTTTCTCCTGTTCATTCAGTCCCAGACCCCAGGCCATAGAATGGTACCTCTTATATTTGTAGTTGGTCTTCCTACTTTATTAACCTAATCTAGAAACTCCATCAAAAACACACAAGACATTTCCCTCATGGTGTTTCTGCATCTCATCAAGTTGGTAGTAGAGAGGATCCATCACAGCATGTATGACTAGGGTCTTGTTAATAATGCTGCACCACAGCTCTTCTATTCAACAGGCTCTTTTTTATTTTTAATTTTTCTTTATTAAGAAATTTTCTACTCACTCTACATACCACCCACAGATCCCACCTCCTCCCTTCTCCCACCCCTCAGCCCTCCCTCCCAAGCCACCCCACATCCCCACATCCCCCAAATCAAGGTTGCCCATGGGGAGTCAGCAGAGCCCGGCACGGCACACTGAGCCTAGGCAGGTCCAAGCCCCTTCCCACTGCAACAAGGCTGAGCAAGGCGTCACACCACAGGCACTGGGTTCCCCAAAGACGGCCAATGCACCAGAAATGAATCCCGCTCCCACTGCCTGGGTGCCCCCCAAACAGTTCGAGCCAAACAACCATCTTCCATATCCACAGGGCCTAGTCCAGTCCCATGAGGGCTCCACAGCCACTAGTGTACAGTTCATGGGCTTCCACTAGTGTGGCCGTTCATCTCTGCACATCTTCTCATCATGATCTTGACGACCACCGCCTGCAGAATCCCTCCTCTCTCTCATTGATTGGATCTTAAATGACAGTATCAAGACCTGGTTCACATGGAGGGACATTGAGGCCATTATGTAGCTTTGCATTAGGTAGGTGGTGGTTCAGTTTTTCCTAGGGGTTGTAGGTAGTACTGCCATGCTTTCCCCAACATTCATTAAGCATTTCATTCTGTGTGCTTAGAATTCCTTAACACATGTCAGGACCCATATACATGGCCTTTCTCTTTTATGCTGTGAGGCACAGTGTGGGTTCTGGAGGTTTCATTATGATTCACAGGTTTCCTTTTCACCCGGAATTATATCATTTCTTAAGTTACTCTCTGGAGTGCTTAGAGAATATTGATGTGAAAGGTGGTTGGTAATCGCAGGAAGTAATTTCTATATTCAGAAGTGTTTGTACTTCCTGTGCATAGAGACAGCAGACAAATCTGTAGTGGGAGGCAGGAAGATGTGATCAAACTACAAAGTGGAATAAAAACCAAGTGGCTGGTTTTTATTTGGTGTCCATATTCTTTTCTGGAACATATCCCAATTGTAATGATTACAGAAGCATCGTTTTATTATTTTTAATTACCAATAGCATGTACACAGGGCACCAGTATCAGAACACTGACAGGCACTGAATTTCTTCAGTGATGATATTTATTCTCTTGTGCTTTTAACTTTTAGCAAGACAGGTATTTACTAAGCAAAACAATTTAAAACTCAGAATGGATAGAGTCTAAATTTATAAATGTACTATATTCCTGACAATAATTCTGTATTCCCAGGGTCATATATTTTCTAACACTTATTATTTGCATTATCGATATTGCAGGAAATATTTCAACCCATAAGACGTCCGTGGCTAAAATCTTTCCAGGAATCACTCTCCTGAGTCAGTTCTTACTACCACCCATAACCTACAAAATTCCTTCTCTCTCTCTCTCTCTCTCTCTCTCTCTCTCTCTCTCTCTCTCTCTCTCTCTCTCTCTCTCTCTGTGTGTGTGTGTCTGTCTCTGTCTCTCTGTCTCTCTTTGTCTTTCTCTGTCTCTCTGTCTCTGTCTCTGTCTCTGTCTCTGTCTCTCTCTCTCTCTGACACACACACACACACACACACACACACATACACACACACACACACCACACACGTATGTTCCCATATCTGTGGGTACAGTTACCTGTGCATATGTGTAGGCTAGAGGGGTCAGCCTGAGGTATTTTTCTTGATTTCATTCTCCCTTATTTCTTGAACCAGGTTTCCCTGAACCTAGAGCTTACACTTTCAGATCAGCTGGCATGTCAGTGAGTCCTCCTCCATATCTCCCATGCCCATGCCAGGCTTCTTACTTGGGTGCAATAGATCCAAACTCCAGTCTTCATGTTTGTGAAGAAGCACTTTATTCGATGAGTCACTTCCCTAGTCCCATCTACTTTTGTATGTAATTAATAATTTTGAGACAGAGGCTCACTGTATTCCCCAATCTGATATTGGAAACCTGGTTTCAACTGATCCTCTTTCTTCAGTCTCCCCGATAGCTGGGCCCGAAGTTCTGATTTGCCATACTTGACTTTGGCTTCTATTTGACAGGAAACTGTCCCTGAGCCTGGTGACAATGAGATCTTTGGGACTACTAACATGATTATTTTTTATTAACAAGTAGAATTCTGAGGAGATGTGCAGATTCCCAAGACTTTAGGCAGTCAAGTGTTATGGTCTGGGTTGTCATTAGGAATTTGGGCAACTATAACTAGGAAACAGACTTTGAAAAGGAGACAGATTGAAATCTAGAGACTCAAAATGATTGAGATTTCCCACGTGGAGCAGATTTCAAGAAAAAAAATAAGTATTCCTGTGTTTTTAAGAAAAAAGAAGTACAAAGACATGAATCAAAACAAGTGGCTGAAGCCCTGAGAAAATGAGGTCACAAAGCAATTGGTCCAACAAGAAGAAAGACCTCTGTGTAGAAGGAAAGACCCGTGTTTGTCTGGGAACAGGGTAAAACAGCAAGCACTATGCTTGTGGGGAATCACAAAAGGAAGATGTGGCGTAGAGAACTGCATGGGTCTGTTAAGCAAGCCTCTTGTATCCAACTGGTGAAATCCATTACCCTTAAATAATGGTGCATATCAGAGTTAATTACTGCAGGGTGATATCTTGGGTTCCTCCTGCAGATAAGGTCAATTTTCTTATATTCATCTAAAATGCATTATGAATAATTCACTCAGAAGAGTTAGCTATACAACATGGTTAAAATAAATGGGGAGGGAAACATTGAGTTCAGTAGTAATACCTGTGTATGGGGTTGGGGGTAGAGGTCAGAAGGATGTCAGTTTTTATCCTTCATCACACTCCACCTTAGTTTCTGAGACAGTGTATTTTCACTGAACCTGAAACTCAATATTTCCTCTAGACTGTCCAGCAAACTCTGGTGATCCACCCATCTCCAGTCTCCAGCACTGAGATTACAGACTCAAGCTTTCACATGGGTGCTGGGGATCCAAACTCAGATCTTCCTACTTGCACAGCACACACTTTACTGACTAAGCCTTTCTTCCCATCCCTAGATCCTGTTTGAAGACACTAAGTAGATGAGTAAGTGAGGAATTTGGTTAATCAGCACAAGAACAATGGAACACCTGCTCTCAGATTTCACTGAGCCACAGATAGTAAGGAGAGAAAGGTGTCATAGGTGACATGAGTTAGATGTAAGAAAATGACCTTCTTCAATTGTCATGGGACTCCTCCTCACTACCTTCTCCTAAACTAAAACATACATGGGTTCCACCTAATTTACCACATGTCCAGGCTTGTACACAGTGTTATAACCTGTCCTTTGCCCCATGTCTGAATGTGGCTGTGACTCTGTTGCCCGGCACCATTAGAAAGGATCACACTGAAAGTTAGTAACTGAAGAGGATAATATCAAACTTGAAAATGCTAAGTATGTTTTCTACTGATAGAGCATTGGTTTCTCATGGTTATTATCTTGATCATGGTCCTCACTGCTGTGAAAATATACTAGACAAAGGACTCAAAAAAGGGTTGATTTTACTGATGTGGGAGTATAGTCTACCATACAGGAAAGACATAGAAGTCAGAGCATAAAGCAGCTGATCATAGTCCATCAACTATCAGGAGAGACAGGAGCTGATCCTCAGCTTGTTTTCCCCTTTTTATTTAGTCTAGGACCCCATGTCACAGATGGCATGGGTGGATTCCAGCACTGGAAGTCTTCATGTCTCAATGAACCTAATCTAGAAATCCCCTCCCTCACAGACACAGAACTGGACACCATGGTGATTCCAAATCCTGTTAACTTGACAATCAAGATTGATCTTTGGGAAAGGAGCCATCAAAAGCTAAGGATCACTTACAGGACTGTTGATGACAGCCAGTGCATGATGGTTGGTGCAGATAAAATTCAAGAGCAAATGTATTCTGGCTAATCTGGTCAGGATGAAAGCCACTTTGTGTACCATTTCCTTTGGTTTTCAAATGGAATCCAAAAACAAACTGCTTAAAAGCCCGGGCAGAGAACTTGTGATCTTTGGGAAATGTGCCAGGTGATGAAGGGATTCTTTCTGTGTTTAGCCTCTTTAATTCATTCTCAGAACTTCCTGGACACCCCTCAAAGGAGCATCCAACTGCTGTTTTGAACCAGATAGATTGTTTCCATTACACATGCATTTCATCTTGTGAATTTTGAAATTCTTTATAGAGGCATTTTATTTTATGGGAAGGAGGTGACCAAACATGGTGGCAAGGATGTGAATTTTCAGAACCACCAAAGTATAAATTTGAGTCCCATAGTCTGGAGATGGAAATAGAGCATTTATAACACCCTCCTATCTCTGTTTTGTTCCCTCTCCCCACATGTGTGTATGCATGTGTACGTGCATGTGTATGAAAATAGCTTCTTATAAATTTACTGATATAAAGAATATACTGTACAGGTGATAGTAAAGGCATGATATATATTTGTTTTACTGTAGACTGCATGAATCCATTTTATCTTCAGTTTGATGTTGTGGCCTATTGTGGTATTTGTGTTTAACATATGATTACAGTTGATGAATGACTATAATGTCACATGCACTCTCAGTTGATATTTTCATTCACGTTAATGAGAAAGAAGTAAAAATCTGTGAAGGCCGATGTGAAAAGGGCACTTGCTTGTCAATGACAACTTGGAATAATCAGATCAGAGTCTTTGAACATTAGGAGACTGTCTCTCTGATTCTCTTTGAATTATTGCTGTGTAGTGGGTAACAGGCCCTATGGACACCTGAGTTTTTTAGTATTTGTTACTGGCCTTCCTCTATCACTTTCTCAGGTCAAGAAGGCAATGGAACAGTGCACTGGGCCTCATGTACAGTGTTTGTCTTTTCTGTGTTGTGAGTACTCTCCCTATAACAGGAGTCACCTACCTACTCAGCTGTGCTTGTAAGCGGAGCTGGGCAGAGATACCAGTTGTACCCAGAAGTCTGCTACTTCTGCCATGCTGCACACTTAAAACAGACGGCAAACAATTTTAGGGTTCAGTTGCAGCTCAGTGTTAGAACATTTGCCCAGCATGCACCAATCTTTGGGATCCCTCCACAGAACCACAAAATAAAACAAGTTTAAGAATAGATAATTGTATAATTTAGGTAACATTACTAAAAATTTGATATTTTAATATTTAGAAAAAATAATTATTTAATATCTACTGTGAATGCATGCTTGTCAGAACATGTGAGAACAACTTTTGAGAGAAAGTTCTTGATTTTAACCTAGTTAAAAACACTTTCTTTTTTTCTACATATTTTGTCTCCAGCATCCATCTCCCTGCAGGGATGCCAGAATTACAGATGGTGAAACCACATCTGGCTTTTTGCAAGGGCTCCACATTGTCAGGTTTGCATAGCAAGACCAGAACCATCTTCCTAACTTCTTATGAGTTTTGTATATGTTCTTTTTATTTTTTTAAATTATTTATCACTGCTATTATTGTATGTTTATATATGATGTATGTTTGTGGGTGTGTGGAAGTAAGAGGACAACTTTGTGGTGTCTGTTCTCTCTTTTCACCTTTCTTTGTGTTTGAGAGATCAAACTCAGGTCATCAGGCTTACACAGCATGTGGCTTTAGCCATTGCATCATCTGATCATACATTTCTTTGTTTCTAAGATGATACTTCGGTTATAAGTATACACAATTTGCTTTAATTGTAACTGTAGTTCACAACCAACACTCCAAATTTCTTAATATTTAACAATAAGTTTTCATAGGCTAGTATAGCTGACCTATCAAAACATAGCACAGATATATCTGAAGAATTGATTCATAACGAAAAGACAGTTTCTCCTTCTAGGTTTTTTGCATTTTAACTGTTAGACATTTTCAAACCATGTAAAAGGAAGCAAGGATATTAAGCAAGGATATTGAAATTTGAATAGGATAAAAAGAATATTTAGTGTGTTTAAAGAATGAATGTATTGATGAAATTGATATGGTGGACTTAGGAACCAAACGTCCCCATTAGGTCCAGATAGAGGGCACTTCCACCAACAGATAGCTGGTCCTAATGTCTCATTTCCAAGGCTGACCCACTGGGCTGATGGATGGACAGAAAGAAGCATCACCTCTGTTCTTCCCCAGTGACCATTGTGGGTTGCAATACAGTCTGTTGTTGGTTCTTCAGGCATGGCTTTGGTTTCCAGTATATATGTGTGTGTGTGTGTGTGTGTGTGTGTGTGTGTGTGTGTGTGTGTGTGTGTGTATATGTGTATATATATACACATACACATACACATACACATACACATACACATACACATACACATACACATACACATACATATACTGGGAGTTGATTAGAATGACTTACAGGCTGCAGTCGTACTAATTCAACAATGGCTGGGCATGAACAGAAAGTTGAAGAATTCAGTAGTTGCTCAGTCCCCAAGGGTGGATGTCTCAGCTGATCCTCAGTATATTCTAGACTCCCAAAGAAGTGGGCTCTAATGCCAATGAAGGAATGGGTGTGCTAGAATGGCAAAGGCAAGCAGGCAAAGAGCAAAACCTTCCTTTTTCCTTATCCTTATACAGGCTTCAAGCAGAAAGCTTGGCCCACATTCAACCTAGATTAAAGATCTAAATTAAAGATGTGTATTTCCCCAGCTTAAAAGACCCGGATTAAAGGCAAGACTCCATATCCTCAAAGATCTGGATTAGAAGGAAGTGCATCTTCCTACTTTGAATTAAGCAAAAAATCTCTCACAGGTGTGCCCTCCATTTGGGGGTTTTAATTAATTGCAGATGTGGTCAAGTAGACATTCAAGAGTAGCTACCATACATTGCTAAAATAATTCTACATATTAGTAGTGCATGTCTTTTTGAGATATCAGCACTCTTCCAACAAGGTCTATCTTATCTAAGTGAGTAATATTCATGAGGAAATTGATGGACACATCTAAAAGTCTTTTTTGTTTTGTTAATTTTTTTGTTGTTGTTGTTAAGCAGCAATGTCTGGGAGGATGGCTGTGCCTGTAAGATGCTTGTGTTGTAGGGATGCAGATCTGAGTGAATTCATTCCAAGAACTTATATAAACATACTGGGTACAGTGGCCTATGCTTGTGATCTCATTTCTGGGGAAGTAGAGAGAAATAGATATGTAAGTTCACTATGCAGTTGGTCTGTCCAACTGTCCACTGTCTTAAAAGAGGTGGAAGCAGTCCTGAGGATGACACCATGGGTGGCCTCGAGCTGTCACATGTATGCACAGACATTTATAAGTGTATAAGTGCATATTCCTGGTTAACATATATTGGTGAAATTATTAAGGCCACTCCACATAGGTAAAAGGAGATTTATTTAATGGTGTAACTTACAAATTTTAAGGGATAGGTAGGTCACGGGGTCTGGGGAAGGTGTATCACAGTCCAGTGGTGTTCTCTGGAGCTCTGCTTGGTCCACCTCCACCATCCAGGGTCCAGGAACCGAGAGAGCGCTCCTCGATCCAGATCTCCGGTCCCCCGGCGGCTCCTCCCTTGGCCCCGCCTTGTAGGCGTGACAGTTGCCGAAGTCTCAATGGGGGTAGGAACTTCCAGATCAAAGCTGGAATGGCTACCTACTACAAACATATGGCTACATCTTTTGTTCATATGTATGTGTGTGTGAATAAATACATTCACTTGATGATACCTTAACTACTTTTCTATTATGACCAAGGCAGCTTACAGAAGAAAGTTTATTTTGGGTTTACAGTTTTAGGAGGCTAAAGTTCATGGTGGCAGAGTAGTGAAGGTGCCAGGCAGCTGGAGTAGCAGCTGAGAGCTTACATTTTGAACTATGTGCAGAAGGCAGAGAGTATACTATGAATAGCATGAGGTTTTGGGTTTTTTAAACAACAAATTCTTTCTCCAGTAAAAACACTTTTTCCAATAAGGCCACACTTTCTAATCCTTCTGAAATAGCCCTATCAACTGCAGATAAAGTATTCAAACATGTGATCCTAAGGAGGGGATTTTCATTCAAACCACCAGAGGTTATATGCATGGATATGCATTCTTATCATCATCATGGATTAATTGATTTATATTTTGCAGTAATCATTTTTAGTAAGTATTGGTGAGCAAAATATAACATATTTGCTAATTGGATTTGAATCTGAACTCATCTGGCAGAAAATGCCTTTTTTGAGACCGTTTGTGGATTCTTCCTGTGCCTGAGGAATCAGTCTTACCCAACTCCATAGTAGAGGAAGGGCTGATAAACTTCTAACAAATGTCATTACTAATATCTATATAGCTTGGTACATACTCCAATTGCTGAGTCCTGAGAGATGTGTAAGGATTTTGACCATGCTAGAAATATAGAGAGGTAGTGCCTGGCTCTCTGAGTACTCCTGAATATCCTTCCTGCTTATAATTTCTCTTCTGTAGTATATTATTAAGCCTGCAAAGGATATATTTTGTCTTTTTCCTATACAGGACCTGTATATGTCTGCATTTCTCCCTCTGCCCTTCTCAGTGACCTGTATTCAGTGTTGAAATGGATACTGATGGACATATTCTGTACTGGCCAGTATTGCAACCAATAGCCACATGTATCCATTGGTCACATGAACTACACATAGTATAGTATAGATTAGGGACTGGGTGTTCAATTTTGATTAATTACTCGTTTAGAAGGCTGTATGTGTTTCTTGTTTTTAATACTGTTTAGAGGGGAGAAGGGCAAAAAAAGGGGTGTCTTAAGCAGCTTGTGCCCCATTCCAGTAAGCTTGGGAGCATGGAGACATCTAATTATTTGTGATGGTTAATCTTAATTGTTCAAGTTGAAAGGACTTAAAATCAGAATCATCATAGAAACAAACCTCTGGATATGTCTACAAGACAGTTTCTTAAACAATCTGGTTGACTGAAGTGGGAAGACCACCCTAAATGTGGTTGACATTCCAGGTATTATATTCCTGGACAGCAGAAAAAAAAGGACAAAGCAAGCTGAGTACTAGAATTTATGCCTCTCTGCTTTCTAACTGTGAACACAATGCAACCAGTCATGTCATGCTCCTGTCACAGGAACTTACCTGCCATGATGGACTCTACCTTTGAATTGTGAGCCAAAACAAATGCTTCTTTTCTTATGTAGCATTTGCTATGTATTTTTATTTGCATTATTAATGGAAAAAGCAATGTATGAACTTAGAAAAGCAGAGAAAAAATACAGACCATTATTCTCCTCCATTCTCTTCCATTCTTTATTTTTGATGCCGTATGTGTTAAATGTGGTTTGGAGGGTTCACAAAAGTAACTAAAATGACAATTGGAAGTTCACTTCATGCCATGTGTTTCCTTTTATATTTTCTTCACTTTCTATTCCTCATAGTCTGGCCAAAGTTTCAAGAACTTTGTAATTGGGGTTGGTCAGTTTTCCTGCTATGGCACTCAGGAGCAAATAGGCTGTGAGATGGGATCCTATGGATCCCCAGCCTGTGTTGGATGGCACAACTGCCCAGAATCACCAAATCTTTTTGAAGAGACTTCTAAAACATGTGCTTGTCAAGGCATATTCATCACATAATTCCTGTCATGCTATGGTTAGTGGATTGATACTGTTAAGGGCTACGGCTTCTGGTTGTTTCTGTAGATCAATACTGGGCTTATTAAACAGAAGTTTTTCAGTTGTGGAAATCTACAACTTCTCCACTGCTTCTTTCCATCCCTCCCTAAAGAGCCAATTCATATACCATAAAATGAATTACTTTAGAGTGCACATTCCGTTTGTTCTTTTTCCATTCACAGGTTGTACAATTATCATGACTATTTAATACCAGCCATTTTCATGAACCCAAAATGAAGCTTCTCATTGACTAAGCAGATGATCCTCTCTCCCTTCTTTCAGTCCTTGGGCAACAATCCATCTCTTTCTCACCTATTTTAATTACTTTCTGGAGTTGCTGTGATAAGAGACCCTAACAAATGCAACTTAATGGAGAAAGGATTTATTTTGGCTTACCGTTCCTGAGGGATGCAGTCCATCAGAGTAACAGGTAGGGAAGCCATGGCAACAGGAGCAGGGGGCCAGCTGTCCATATTGCATCTGCATGCAGGAAGCAAAGATTGAATAGAAAGTGAGCTAGGCTATAAAACTACATGCTCCACCTTCAGCGACTCATTTCCTCTAAGTGTTCAAAGATGTGGTTCGGTGAGGGACATTTCACATTAAAAGCACAAGTATTGCTGAATCAAACCATGCAGGATATCTCATAAATTGAACTATGTAATATTTTGGACTTTTCTTGTGAATTGTTTGCTTAATGTAATGTTTCCATGATTCACTCATGTTATAGTGTCTCCAAATATATTCTTCTGTTTGACTGAATCATTTTCTATTGTTCATACCTATGATGTTTTGTGTACCCATTCCTCACTTAATTTTACATTTGAATCATGCCTTGATTGGGCTTTTACAATAATGCTGATAGAAGCATCATGTACAAGTTTTTATATGAAAATGTTTGTATCTGGGAATGGAAGAGCTGGATTCAGTGTTAAGGGACCACCAAGCTCCTTTCCACAAAGACCATACCACTCTTCATTTTATCAGCAGAGATTCAGGAAACTAATTTTTCCTCATCACTGTCAATACTAATTTTCTCTTTCATTTGCTTACATTTTGAGACTGAGTCTAGCTTCATTGTTCAGGATGACAAGATGATTAACAGTCCTCCTGCCACAGCCTCCTGAGTAGCTGGAACTGTAGAGAGTGACACCATGCCCTCCTTGTGGTTTTTCCTATTGCCATCATAGTGGTTGCAAAGTGATAGCTCATTGTAGTTGGTTTGTATTTTCCTAATGACCCATGGGATTGAACATTTTTTTTCTATTAAAATATTTATCATTTCTTAAAACTGAGCTACTATGTTATTTTGTTAGCATGTGTCTTTGTGTAGTGTACGTGTATGTATATGTTTGTTCCTCTGTGTGTGGGTATAAATATTTGATATGTGGGTGAGTGTATGTGCTGAGGCCTGAGGTTTTTGCTAGGAGTTTCTCTTAAGTGTTCTCTACCTTATTCACTAAGGTAGAGTCTCTCAAGTGAACCTGTAATGAAATAATTCAGATAGTCTGGCTAGCCAGTTTGCCCCAGGGTTCCCTTGTCTTTACTTTTAAGCATTGGGGGTATGGACAGGCCACCATACCTGACTGGCATTTATGTATGTTCTGGGATCCAAACTCCAGTTTTCACACATGTGGAACAAATATTATATTCAGTGAACCATATCCTCCGACCCCTGAGTACTTTAGTTTGTATGAATTCTTAGTCTTCCTTATATATTCTGGCTACTAGATCCTTATTTAATATATTATTTATAATATCTCTTCCAGTTCTCCAGGTTTCATTTTTATTTTAATTTAAATTAGTTTATTGCATGCTCATTTAAAATAAATTGTGTATATATAATAAAAATCTATTACATATAAATTTTTTTGATGTATGTTGGATCTCTACTTATAGTCTGAATGTGAATAGTTCCCCCAGAGGCTCCTGAGTTGAGATCCTTGTCAGCAGCTAATGGGGCTATGTGGAAAAGAGAAGAACTAGCTGGAAAAAGTAAGTGACTAGGGTCTGATTCCTGAAGATTTCTTGGCCACTCCCCCCACCCCTGCTTCCTGTGTGATTTGAGGTTAAGAATCTCTTTTGCCTCGTGTTCCAACTGCCTTGATGATCGGCCAAAGCCCTGAGGCCAAGACCTGAGAACGCTGAAGCTAGGAGTCACAATACGGTTCTATGCCCTTAGGTTGTTCTGTTGAACTTTTATTAAGCTTTTAGCTATGTGAAAGCTAATGAATTCATGGCCTACAGTTCACTATCCTACATTCCTTCTGTGTCATTTGTATTTTATAGTGACCTGTTTCTCTTTGTTACATACTCCCCACATTTACTATCAATTTGTTTTCTATTTCTTCATGTGTAAAATCATGTGATGTTTTTCTTTTAGCATCTTGCATATTTGGATTAGCAATTTATCCTCCAGATTCAACTAAGTTATAGAAAATGGAAAGATCTCTGTTTTAGAATTGAATAGCACAGCATTCTTTTTTTTTTTTTTTTTAACTGATGAACACGTGTACTCAGTTCACATTTTGGTTGTTGTAATGAACATGAATGTATGCATCTTCTTGAGGTTGCTATTATTAAGATAAAAAGGTTGCAAGTTCTACAGAGAGGACTAAACAAATTACCACCCTTTTCTCTGAAGAACAGCTTGATTAGGAGAGTCATTAGAGTCATTATAAGGCCCTAGAGAGCTGGAGAGAGAGAGAGAGAGAGAGAGAGAGAGAGAGAGAGAGAGAGAGAGAGAGAGAATGTGTGTGGTTCAGTTCCTGAGCAGAGTTTCTGGTTTATATAGGTTAGGTGGTGGAGTGGGGAGGTCCATGCACCTTGTTATAGAGCAAGTAGGCCCTAGATAAGATGGTAAAGGTATAATTCAATGTAGCCTTGGGGTTGGACATGTGGCTAGATTGTGCTTACAGCTACATAGGTTAAAAGAGGCTACAAGGCCACAGCAACTCTCTGTAGTTGTCTCAAGACCAAGAGAGAACTGCAGGTTGGTATTGTATATTTTTGGAAGAGAGACAACGGAAGCTACATATGGGGATTTATTTATTAGATTGTGTTACACTATAGGGTCTAGGTGGCCCAACAATGGCCACCTCACACTGGAGTGACCAAGAATCCAGCACTTGTTCAGTCCACAAAGCAGGAGGTCTCAGCAGCCCCAGTTTGGCATCCAAGGCCTGGAGGACTCCTGGAGAGCTGATCTTCAGTCTACTATAGAGTCCTGACGAAGTGGGTTCTCATCAGGGAAGGAATGCTGCAGCAACGTGATAGATGAGCTTGCCAGTGAGAGTGAGGACAAGCAGACTGGACAACTTCCTTCTTCTGTGTCCTCTTATCTGGGCTGCTGCTCACATTCTGGGTGCGTTTTCCTGCTTTGAATAATCTGATTAAGAAAGTCTTTCACTGGCGTGTCTGCTGACTTTCATTTTAATTGATTTCAGATCCAGTCAAGTTGACAACCAGGATTAGCCACCACAGGTTATATAGCCAGAAGTTGAATTATTGGGTCATAAATTAGTTCTCTATTTGATTTATTTAGAGTATCTATTTTGTTTTCTGTATGTCAGTATCAATCTATATCTCCACACAATGTACAAGGGGTTCTCTTTTGTCACATCCTTGTCAGGGTTCATTGTGTTATGACTCTCTCTCTCTCTCTCTTTCTCTCTCTCTCTCTCTCTCTCTCTCTCTCTCTCTCTCTCTCTCTCACTGTGTGTGTGTGTGAGTGTGTGTGTGTGTGTGTGTGTGTGTGTGTGTGTGTGTGTATCCATATGTGCATGTGGAGGGGAGAAGAGAATATCTGATGTCCTGATCTATCACTTCCCACCCTTTTCTCTTGAGACAGTCATTCATTAAACCAGGAGCTGGGCTGGTGGCCAATAAGACCCAGGGATCCCCCTTTCTCACCCTCCGTGGGACTGGGGTTATTTGTATATGGTTGTTCCTGTCTTATTAACTGGGCACTGTGTATGGTTTACAAGCACATGTGTCACCACACCCACCATTTACCTCTGTTCTGGAGGTTTGAATTCAAGGTCTCACTCTTGTGCTGCAGTGGCTCTTACCCACTGAGCCATCTCCCAAGCCTCTGCGGATATTAATTTCATCTTAACTTCCATCTGAAGGGCCATTCCTAGCACCATGCTTCACTTTCCAAAACTTTGATATATTTCTTTTTCTCCACACACATTAAAGCTTTGATTCTTCAAAAATGATAGGAACCTCACAACCAAATTGTTCTTCAAACTAGTCTCCATTTGCATTAGATAGCTGCATTTGAGAGGGTCTAATTATTTGCCATAAGAATGATGTTCAATTGAAGCTCTTTTATTTAGCAAGTCATATGGATATCCAAGTTCCAATGTCCTAATTATCAAAGATCTTATTAGCAGCTTCTTTTTGGGGATTAAACCCTGGACCTTGTGCATCCTATGTAAGGCTTCTACTGTAGAGCTACAGACATCACCTGGACCTTGTGCATCCTATGTAAAGCTTCTACTGTAGAGCTATAGACATCACCTGGACCTTGTGCATCCTATGTAAGGCTTCTACTGTAGAGCTATAGACATCACCTGGATCTTGTGCATCCTATGTAAGGCTTCTACTGTAGAGCTACAGACATCACCTGGACCTTGTGCATCCTATGTAAGGCTTCTACTGTAGAGCTATAGACATCACCTGGACCTTGTGCAGCCTATGTAAGGCTTCTACTGTAGAGCTATAGGCATTACCTGGACCTTTTGAAATCTATGAAAGGCTTCCACTGTAGAGCTACATGCATAAACTCACCATCTCCTTTTGCTAGTGAGAGAATTCCCAGGTAACAACAGGCTTAAATATTGCCTGTATTGGGTACTCTCTCACTGCTGTGACAAAATGCATGATAAGGAGAAAATTTAAGTGGTAAAAAAAAGATTTATTTTGGCTCACATTGTGAAGGTACAGTCCATCATGTCAGGAAGGTCATGAAATTAGCTGATCATATGTTCACATAGTCCAGAAGCAAAGGGAGATGAATGCCTATACTCAGCTCCCTTTGTCATTTACAACATCCAGGACCCAAGGCCGGGGAACGGTTCCATCATACTTTAAAGTAGATTCCCACTTTTGATTAAGCTAATGAAGACAACCCCTCACAGGTGTGCCTGACAGGTTGCTAGGTGATTCCAGATCCTGCAAGTTAGTGAGCAATTATTAGTCCTCACACTCTGTGAGTATTCTAACAGCAGAATTAATTGCTTAGGAAGAGATGAAAATGATGACATCCTAGGTGTGTTCAGACTTTGTGACTGAGAAGTGCTGTCCTTTTGTGCCATATTGTATGTCCCTGAATCTAACGGTACCAATTCAATGGCTGCTGAGTTCACCTGCTTTATTTGCTCCAAAGAGAAACTTCAGCAGAATTTCAGAAGGACTAGAGAATTGCCTGTCAAGCAAAGTCTGCATCTACCCTGTATTAATTTTGCACAGCTCTGGGAAAAAGAGAATTCAAACAAAGTTTCCCGTTATGTAAAAGCAGCTCTTAGGAAGGTGCAGCTGAATTTAAGACGGTGGGCAAAGATGGGAAAGCATCAGGGACTCAGGGGCACAGGGACAGGGATGGGATTGATTTGCCTTTCTTCTGTTCTCCTGGATTTGGGCATTTATTTCACAGCTATGAGAACGAACTATTTTAAACCATCTTAGTTTTGGGAACACGAACATTTGATATGCTTATTTCAACACATGAACATGAACAGATGTTTACATTAGAATGTTAAATGCACCAGCTGCTCTCCTGTCAGGATAAGCATTTATGCATTTCCTTTAAAGGTGAAACGAAGCTCTTTCAACTCCTTTCCTCATCCATACCATGCGAAGGGCCTAGCCCCCACTCCCTCCATCTCTTCTCTCCTTCCTTCCTCCGCCTTCAGGTTTCTTTAGAAAGAATCATGTTTTCTTGGGATAATATTTCCTGTTTGTAGATGTGTGATAGCAGGTCCATGCACTACTGCATCAGCCAAGTCAAGCATTGACCCACTTTTATCCTTGTGCCTACAGAAGGGAGTTTAAAGAATTTATCTCAGATTTAGGTTGTTTTGAAGTTTCCTTCCACAGCTGGGAAAGACTAGTCACAACCAGAGAAGGAACGGCCACGCATTCTGAGAGCTGGCACCTTTGAACAGCTAAGTCTACGAAATGTTTTATTTTCCTGTTATAGTACAAAGCCTAGAAGGTCAGGGATTTCTCACATTGGATTACTTTACTTCTGCATCCCTTATTAAGATAACAATACACAGGATTTAATTCTTTACTGGGTCTACTCTTCTAAGGGTTGTGATGAAGGTAAGCTGATCTCCAGTTATAAACAAGGACCAGCCCTTCCTGTGTTACAAATACAGGGGTTTCTCAGCATCTGAAGTTCCTGTTCACCTGGGCCCAATCAATCAGTATCAAAAAGATGGTTAATGTTGAAGTGGTTTTACATTTCCCCCCCTTTATCATGCTTTCCACAAAAACATTAAGCAAATATAACACAAGTGTGTTTGAGCCTAAGTGTGAAACTAATTATACCATTATTCCAGAAATATAATATGAGCTATCTCTAATTTCTGAGCTATGTACTGTAGGAAATATAAGACTTTCATACTGTCCTTAACCATGGCATTATATGCAATGTATATATCAAAGGGAAGTGACTATAGAATATCATTAATGAAACAGTTAATGTTATATCGATGCACTTAAAATACTTTTCTGTAAATATTAAAACTATCATAATGGTTCCAGTAACCTGGGTAGTGTGACTGGGGCATTCTCTGCAGTGACCAACCAGTCCATTCACCAGCATGCCTTTTTCTTCTCTCCCACTCTAACTCCCATCCCACCCATTGGATTTCCAACTACATTGCCCTGCTTGCCCCCTGGCCAGCTTTCTGCTCAGCACCTTTGTACCAGCCGGTAAGGTATATCCAGTACACCCCCATTTCCATCCTACTGGAGTCAAGTGTAATTTTCTGGTCGGTGTCTCCTAGAGAACCTCATGCAGAGTGCTGTTCTGCCTTGTCTTCCCTACTTTGCTTCTTTTCTCTGTACAGAACCTCCATAGATGTGAATTCCACACTCTCAGAATCAACTAACATCAGATGAAAGATAGAAACAAACAAACAAGTAAAAACCAAGCTTCCTTCACTGAACATCTATAGACTGTCCTTGTCATAGTTTCTTAAGATATTATCATGTTTTGAGGAGCCCTAGCTAGCTGTGGTTTGAGACACATGTGAAGATGGATGGCACTTTTAGGCAAAAGGATGCAAGGACCTGAAGCAAAATCTTCAGTCTGCACAGTAGAACAAAGGTGTACTTTTAAGTTTTCTTGCAGAAGGCTCAGTCATACCATGGAAAAACAGGCCAAGTTAATAAGTGACCTGTGCCCCATGTGTGTACTGTACAACTCATGTTATGTGACAGAGGTCACATTGACTTTCTAGAAGGGTTCAGCTTCTTCAACTATGTGGTATGAAGTTTACAGAATTATGATAACCATGTTATATAGCATTTACTCTTCATTACTTAGGTTATGTGCAGATGATTTTTATGGAGGGGATGTTATGCTATCTTATGTGAAGGATTGCTCATACATAGTGTTTGGTACAAAAGGGGAACCTAAGTTTTTAAACCAAGTTAATATCAAAGAATGACTATATAGGGAGATATACCAAGATGCATTCTCTTCTCTCTCTCTCTCTCTCTCTCTCTCTCTCTCTCTCTCTCTCTCTCTCTCTCTCTCTCTCACACACACACACACACACACACACACACACACATTCACTGAGTTAAACTGGCTGTAGTATCACCAGACAATTTAATTGTATTTGCCACAACAATGCATGTGTTTTTGTGTTGTTATTTGGCATGTGACTGAGTAGTTATGAATTATTTTATAGACTGCAGAGTGAATCCGTTTGTGTATGTGTGTCCCTCCTATCAGGAATGCGTCCTGCCCCTCCTAATCTCCCCAGGACAAATATGCTTGCTCTGTTTAAATGTAGCTCTGTTGCTCTGAGGACATTGTTTCTAAATACTCTGTGAACTGATGTTGAAGGGATAGGAGTTGGGTGGTTGGTGATTCGTAATCAGAATAGAGAGTAAAATTCAATAAAATATAATCCTTTTGTTTGTTTTTTGAGACAAAGTCTTTCTGTGTGGCCTTGGCTGATCTAGAACTACACTGGGGTTTAGGCTGGCCTTGAATTCATAGAGATCCACCCACCTCTGCCTCAGAGTGAATGCTGGGATTAAAAAAATGTCAACCTTCACAAAAGATTAATTTAAAGTGGAGAAAGTAGGAGTGACATAAAAGTCAGAGGCAACAGCTAGCTATAACCTGGTATGTAACTCACGGAACGTCCCTAGTGAAGCTCATATTACCACCCTGCTGTCTCTGTGATGTTTAACATGAGCATCCCAAGTCCTAGTGTCTTAGTGCCTGCCCTCCAGGCCCCTTCTCTTCTCATGAGATGGGAAATCTAACAGATGACTTTGCCCAGGTTCCATCCCTCTTACCTGTACCCAAGGGTCCAAAGGATGATGGTGAGTTTCTAAGTTTGATCTTGCATGAGGAATCATGGAGTCCCAGACCACACTATCGACTCAGGTTTTGTCACTGGCAGTAAGGAAGTTATGCAAATGAAGAAGTGTTTCTTGCAAATCTTCCAAATGATTGGCTGGTGTGGCTTGAGGTTGATGAGCAGATGGATTAGAAAGTTTTGATGTTTCAGTTCATCTGAAGTTCTCTGCTGAGCAAAAGCTTAATGTAAATACCTAGTTTCAGAAGTCTTTGTTTTGTTAGAAATTACACTGGTGGGAAACTCTGCTCAAGTGCACATTTACTTTATTCTTTCATAATTTCATATGTATATATGATGAACTCTTATTACATACCCCCAGTTATCCTCTTTCCCTTCTCCCTGAACTTCCTCTTCTTTCCAACAAATGCCCCTCCTACTTTCATGTCATTTTGTTTGTTTGTGACGAATTTTATTTAATTGGTGTTTTCTGCAGAAGTATGAATAGAGAGGTTATTTACTTAAGCAAAGGCAACTTATCGTTTGCTATTCCCCTGAGCAATGTAACAAGCCCCACCTCTTCTTCCTCCAACAACTATTATTTACCTATATCTCCACAGAGTGAGTAGGGCCTTCAGAGTCCATCCCTCATCCACGATGAAATGTTGACAGGCTTCTCCTGTGTGCACGGCTGGCTAGTTGGTGGTTCATTTGTCGTGATCTCTGTTGTCCTCAACAGTACAGTGAGGCAGAACAAGAAACTTGCATTTGTTTGCTGTTTCAGAAGAAAGAGGCTAACTCTGTCTGTTCAGTGGTGTGCCAGTATTGACCTGGTTCATCAAAAGGGTGAAGCAATGGAGTCAATGGGTCCATCCAAGCAGGAAATGGGGGCAAGAGAAATGACTCAGTGAGTGAATAGCTTGTCATGTAAGTATGAGGACTTAGGTTTACATTCCAACACCCACATTAAAAGCCAGTCATAGTGCAGAAATGCAGTCCTAGCACTGGGCGACAGAGAAAGGAAGATTCCTGGGCCTTGTTGACTGGCTAGTCTTCCTCAGGTGGTGAGTTTCTGGTTCAGTTAGAGATCCTGTCTCCAAAATTAAGGGGGAGAGTAATAAAGGGAGATACCTGACATCAACCTCTGGCCTGTGCAAGTGTAAATACACCCAAGTGCTTCCTACATACACACATACACACATGTAAACAAACAAACATTTCACTGTACTCACCCCTCCACACCAAAACAGCCATGAAAATGAAGTTTTCATTTCAGGTATGGGAAAACTGAAATTCATCAAGTGAACAGAAATAGAAATATCTAAGAAAAGCACAGCATATCTCCTGCACTCCATCACATCATCTGATTATCTACGTACTTCCAAAACACAATCAACATAAGGAATGGTGAAGGAAAAACAACACAACCCCAACTCTCTTTGACTACTGTCACTGATGTCTCTTAGGAGCTTGATATTCCAAAGAAACAGTTGTTTTCACACTTTGGCCAGGATTTTCTGACAGTCAGAGGTGGGAATACTACATGTCTGGGCCTGGCCACAGCAGCTCAACCTATGGAACTGAGCTAACTCAGTACACATCTTCAACTCTCTATTTCTAAACAATGAGCACTCTCTATTTTGTGCTTTTGAAAGAACACTTCTATTGTTTGAGTGGTCAGTGTCCCTCACAGCTCCATGTGTCAGAGGATGTGTCCCCAAAGTGCCACTGTTAGGTAAGTGAACCTTTAAGAAGTAGGGTGTTGGTAGACTGTCAGGTAATAGGAGGCTTGTTCTTTAATGGGACTGTGGGGGCCCTGTCTCCTTGAATTCTTAATTCTGATGAGGTGTGGGGCTTTTATTCCAAAGCAACAGAGCCAACTCAAAATGGACTGCACTCCTAATACTATGAACCAAAGTAAACTGTCCTCCTTCCTAAATTGATCATTCCGGGCATTGGTTATAGTAACAAAAATACTGATAATACTTCTCATCAGGCTCATGCATTATGAATTACCTTTCTGTGTAAACAGGATTGCATAGAATTCTTAAAGATATATTAATGCATATGTAAGGATGAATAACTTCATGTACTAGAAATGTCTCCAAGATTAAACTGAGAATAAATATACTGTCAGTGATACCAATAGAAAGTGCTGTCATGGGCAGAAGAGAATTAATGTGTTAAGTAATTAATTATGTGATGTTCTAGGTTTTGTTTTCTACATCATCAGAATATTTACAACTGAGTTTATAACATCCTTTGTGTTTATAATTAGTGCAGAGGAAGATCAACCGCAGCTTCCCTTTTCAATTGTGATTAAATTCAGTTAAAATGAATCGACTTCAAGGAAGAATCTGGTACAAAGGTGTTTCCAGGAAAGGAAGTACCAACAGGTGAAATAAAAACTGTAGTAACAGCAGGAAGTCACCTCCACCACCACCAGAGGCAGAGGCAGAGCAGTGGAAGAGGGCTTCCCATGAAAGCTGTCCTAAGCTAGGAGGCCCAAGGAAGCCAGAAGAAATGCACTTTAGCTTTCTCCCTTTAAGTAGTGCTGTGAACTCCTCTGGATATCTTATGGGATCTCTGTGTCCCATGAGAGACAGACAGCCTCAAACGACACATAAGAGACCAGCCAAAGTGTAACACTCCTAGGTCTGAAAGACAAGGACAATGACCAGCCCAAAGGTAAGGTAATTACCAATACTGCTTACTGAGATGTTTGCATTTACATACCATTTACAGGAATGTTTCCAAGAATGCCATAGCACAAGAATGCTACAAAGTGTGTCCCTCTCTCTTATTCTTAAGCATGAGTGGGATACTTCATTTCTGGTAGCTATGGATTCCCACACCATCACTGAGTGATCACTAATTATTGACATTAATTGATGGGTTTTCAAAGCCCAAATTGTTCAATAGTTGACAACTGTGTTGTCATTTATTTAAGCAGAGTTTCTTTGTCACGGCATCTGGACTCAGAAAATGAGCTCTTTCTTCTTTCTGTTCTGAACAGAAAGAGCCAGATAATGTATGTCTGGTTTGTGCAGTAACCTGGTACAGGTTCATAGAATAGAGCTGTCAGAAAATTATACTCCAGATGAGAGTTATTAGGAGAGTATGGACTTATGATCATAGCCAACATGGTAAGGCCCTGACATGAGACACTATTGGAGGAGTTACAGGTTCCTGTCTATAGTCCTTCATGATAAGACCCTGATGTGGGAGAGCATAAGGAGACTTACTGGTTCCCAGCCATAATCAGACATGAGGGACCCCAAAGGAAAATGTAGATGCCTCTAGATTCCCCAGTTCTCTTCAGTTTCAATAGAATGGAGGCCAAGTGTACTATCATGTGATCGATCCTTGCCTAGCCTACATGCCTGGAGTCATGGAGGAAGGCACTAGATGGGACCATAAAATTATCCTGACATTGTAATTGGGGAAGAGGAGTTGCAAGACCACAGCACAGCTTCTTATCAACTTGCTGTCCCAGAGAGAGCTGCAGGAGAAGGATGGCCACATACTTGAGTGAGGTAGAGAGGCAGCTAGAGGAGCCATGTCTAACTTTCTACACAGTGGACCACAGCACCAGCTCATCATTCAACAGTAGGCAGTCTGGTATCTTCTGGGCACTGTTGTGAGGTGGGCGTATCTGACATCATTGGTACTTACATTTTTTTTCTGCCTTGGGCTTTTCTAGGAATATCAACATTCAGGGGTCAAATTTTATTGCAATTAGAACTCACATTCATGCCAAGTTCTAAGTAGCTTCAGGAAGCACTGTCTATTTCCTGGGAAGGGGGTGAGTTCATATCTGAGAGCATCACCACTGCAATTGTCTGCTCAAGCCACGCAAGCAGAACAAATAAAGACATTTCAACAAGACCTAGCTTGTTTAAATAACAAATATTTAGGCAAGATTCTGCCTGTCTCAAATTTATACTTTTCAGAAGGTTTATTGTGTTAACTGTTTCTTGGGAAGCCCTAAAAAATCAGGTATTCATCCCATGTAGGACATCAATGGCAAATTAAAGTAATGATTCCATCTGGTTTCCTGGGCTTACTTAC
The DNA here is from genome assembly GCF_949786415.1 of Peromyscus eremicus. Classification (NCBI taxonomy): domain Eukaryota; kingdom Metazoa; phylum Chordata; class Mammalia; order Rodentia; family Cricetidae; genus Peromyscus; species Peromyscus eremicus. The sequence goes on along the minus strand of NC_081431.1, from coordinate 74,994,945 downwards.
AAAATGTGAATGAAAGGATAGTTGTAGGATCATGAGTGTGGGTTGCTCCCAAACAGCTTAACCACTGTCAAGTCCCGTCCATTGTGGATTAAGATCTTATAGGAGTTGCATCATGGATTCCCACTTTGAAATAAGCTTCTACTACTTTCAAAGGTTACTGGGGAGTCACCCACCTTCTATGCACTGTCAACAGCTCCATCACTATTAGCATAGATCTGACTAGTACTGTATTATGTTTCTCCTTAGTGGCCAATTCTTGACTAAGGTATGACCTACTCTAAGATAGCAATAGAACAGATATGTGATGTCAAGAAGAAAAAGGTCATATTAAGAAAAATTTTAAAATACAGCTCTCATATACAAATATAGAATAAAACTAAAGTTTAAATTTATAATTCATTAATGAGGGAGGCAGCAGAGTAATAATATTGGTTCAGAGAGCACTTAAAGAACAAGACTCATGCACTCTCAACAATGTTCTGCATTGTTTACTTCCACTATCTCAAAAGAAAAAAAATGTTACTGCCTCAGACAATAAGCCACAAATTTGGAGAAAAAAATATTTTTTATGTTCACTGAATAGACTCTAATCAATGGTAAAGAGAATATCAAACAAACATGAAGCCATAATGAAATAATTAATCTCCCAGATAATTAGATAGTATTCAAGAGAATTAATTTCTGTATCAGGTAGGCTTGATAAACATTGCTTCAATGTGACACTGAAAGATCATGACCCTTTTGTCTTTCAACCATGATTCCAGTAACTTTTTTAATAAAAAAATATTTAATTTTTCCTAAAATTAGAATCTGACCATTACTAGTTTTTTCAAATTTAAATATGACATATTAATAAAATTAACTTTTCATTTTAATTCTTACACTGTTATAAAAAGTAAAAGAGTTCACAGGAGGGTCACTTGGTTTGGGAATGTAAATGACACAGAATCAAAAATGGGCAAATGGCCTGGAAGACACAGAAGCCAAGATGAAGCCTTGAGGTAGGAGAACACTAAAGTGAACATTTCATTATATCAGAGACAGCATGATGGGACCCTAAAGTGAAAGGTAGGTTTCTCTATAAACCCTGGGAAAGAACTTCATTAAAAGGGGTAGGTAGCTTACTGTAAGATGGAGAAGGCATTCCTGGACAACATATTAGGAGGAGACCAGAGGAGCCTTCAGAGAATTTTTTTTCTTTTTTTTTTTTCGGTTTTTTGAGACAGGGTTTCTCTGTGTAGCTTTGCGCCTTTCCTGGAACTCACTTGGTAGACCAGGCTGGCCTCGAACTCACAGATTCGCCTGGCTCTGCCTCCCGAGTGCTGGGATTAAAGGCGTGCGCCACCACCACCTGGCTCCTTCACAGAATTTTTATAAAGAAAGGAAAATATCTGACTTGTATATCTCTTAGGATATGGCAGGAAGTTCAACAACATGTATTCAGTTCAGTATAACCTATGTGACACAGACTATTGAGGAGACAGGTACTGAGTAGGACAATAAGAAAAAGGCTATAAAAACAGTACAGACAGCTTAGCTCTCCATCTCAAAGAAGGAAGAGGGATTATTTCAATTTATGATATCTGGCTTCTTAGAATAACCAGCTTCTTAAATGGGATGGCAGTGATCTAAAAATTACAAAATAAAAATTGGATCTAGATCCTATTTTTACTATTGAGGTTAAATGTATAGATGTCAGACAATGCCCAGAAATTTGATTCCCTAGGGATTTTAAATCCCACAAAGTTGACAGTGATCAATCATTACACTTGGTAAATACTATACTTGTTACATTATTATTATTACCACTATTACTGTTACAATAGCTATTACTACTACCATTATTATTTATTATTATTATGAATCTTAATTACTTCTCTGTTGCTGGGATAAAAAGGTAATGATCAAAAGGAAGAAAGGATTATTTAGCTTACAGCTCTGGAGGGGTGAGGTTTATAATCAGGGAAGGCGTGGCAGCAGGAACGGGAAGTCAAGAGATCGCATTTCATCTACACACAGGAAGCAGAGTGAGAGAAGAGGAGGAAGGAAGATGAATGCTGGCCCCCAGGAATGTAGTTCCTCCAGCAAGGCTCCACATTCTAAAGGGTCCACAGCCTGATTAGACAGCATCACTTTCTGGAACAAGTATTCAAATACATTATTAGCCTATGGGTACATTTCTCATTCTGAACACCACACCATGACTGCTCTTGGACTTTTGTAAGCTTAATGCATCTCTTGTTCTAATTTTTTGTCCCAGTCATCCTTCTCAGGTTGATGAGCTTCGTCCAAGGTTTCAAGATTTCCCACTGATTTAGACACATTTTAAATGTCTTTTAGACACCCCCTCTCCTCCATCAAGGCTGTGTAAACTCCTTTACACTAGTTATTTATCCTCACTCATATCTACGTAAGCAGGACATCACAGGAAAGCACTTAATATGGATATTCATCAAATGGATATATAGAAATAATTGAAGTTAGAGTAAGAAAAACATTTGAAATTAAGTATTCAAAGACTTTGAGAAACATTATATTATAAAATTGGTTCATAAACAGAACCCAGCTATATGGAAATTCTGCTTATCCTCTAAAAGGTGATGGCTATTTTTCTCAAAGAGTTGATAATCTTGAAGACTAAAATCTTAGACTTCTTCTAGGAGGTTGGAAAGGACAGAGAGCATTAGATCTTGATTTTCATAATTGCTCAAGGTTAACTACATTATCACTTATGAGGTATCTGATATATAGAAATTTAATATTAAAAACAAACATTCACCTTGGGAGATATATTAGGAAAATTTGTCTGTGCAGATGTGAGTACCTGAGTTAGGATCCCCGGAATCTACATAAACTGAGGGTGTGTAGTATGTGTCTGTAATCCTAGCATTCCTATGGAGAGGTGGCAGACATAGTCAGGAGACTCCCTGGATGTTCACAGGCCAGTGAGCCCCATGTGCACAGCAGTGAACAAACAAGAGGCCTTGCCTCAGACAGGTGGGTGGTATGGAGTGATTCTTGAGTTGTCCTCTGACCTACAGATGCTTTCCATGGCATGGATATAATTACACACACACACACACACACACACACATGTTAAAAAATCTCCACTAATTGTTGTCATTGGTCATCTTAGTTCATCTAGGGTGAACAAGAAAACAAAAAAATAAAAAACAATAACAGGATATGATGTGACCACAAGCTTTGCACAGTGCAGGAGTCAGACACGATTCTGTGGACCAAAAAAGGAGGGAGTGAAAGTTGTGTGATGCTGACCAGAGATGCCAAGCTCAATGAGGAATGGTGTTTTCAAGTTATCTGCTAGAAAGTACACTCTCGGGAGAGGATTTGGGTGTGTCTAAGCTAGTTCACCTAATTTACCACTTACATCTCCTGTGTTTCCGTAGGTGACCTCCAACTGGTGCTAATAAACAACTTTCCCCAGTTACTTTTGAATGACGGTCACTTTTGGAGGTTTACCTGCCCATTTGACACTGACAGCTGCTGCCTCCTCATTAAATAACTGACCCCATAGATTTTCTGCTGGGTTAGTTTTCAAGTATGGCCTTCAGTGCACCAGAGTCTTATTTTCAGAGGATATTTTCTAGTGTTTCAAGCTACCTTGATAGTGATCCTTGATCTTGGAAGAAATATATACCAGCTACATGATGTTTGGGGTCCAAGGCCTACAGGCAGTGCATGCTGAACACTAAAAACACAGTTTAGGTACATGAGTGACCAAAGGCATGGGCATGGACATGGGCAGAATGGTGAAAGGAAAGAAAACGCTTGGCCGAAGAAGAGTATGTTTGTGTAGTGACATTAAGTTCCTGGAGTGGCAAACGTTTTCTCAACTGAGCCGTCTTCTCTGCCTCAATTTCCCTAATAGGAGAGTGGGTTTTGCAGTGGCACAGACATTCATGCGACACCACTGGGAATGTTCACCTGTCTTCCTTTCATCTTCTGCCTCTGAAAGAGCTTGGCAAAAGATAACACGCAGTTTAAGTGGCCATGCGTCTCTGGCTCCTCTGTTTCCTGTTATCAGGCTCACACTGAAATGTTTCCTTGCAATGGTGTGCACTTCAGCATTTTCACATTAGAACCGCACTACTGACAGGATTTCAAGTTAGAAACGGAGCGTTCTTGGAGTTACAGGTTAAACAGAGCTTGATGGAATATAGGGATAGATCCCTGCACACAGAGTATTCTTATGGGTTTTGGGTGAAGTCTGTGTCAAATATGATCTGAATCAAAGACATGGATGGTTATCCAGGATTCATTATTGATACCTATAAAAAGCTCCTATCCCTTCAAAGTAAACCAAGAGATGGAGGCAGAGGCAGGAAGAGAACAAGTAGGAGATTTAACTCACTACATAGACCAGGCTGGCCTCAAACTCACAGATATACTCGTGCCTCTGCCTTTGCAGTGAGATTAAAGATGGGCATCACCATGCCCAGTCATTTTGTTTATTTTATTTTATGTGCATGAGGTTTTGCCTGCATGTACATATGTACCTTGTATGTGTACCTGTTGCCTATAGAGGTCAGAAGAGGGTACTCGATTCCCTGAAACTGGAGTTATTGACAGCTGTGTTGGGGCTGGAAACCATATCTATGTCCTCTGCAAGGGCAGCAAGTATACTAAGCAGTCTCTTCAGCTTTTAAACTCACTTTTAACAAACCCACATTTGCAATAAGGACCTTTTTCTTTGTGAATCATCTAATCATCTCTTAAGTTGTGTAACTCTCAAAACTGTTCCTTGGGGACTAATTTTTCAATGCAGGAGATTTAAATGACACAGTAGAATATATACTCTACGATGCAATATATAATCTATGAACTATATGGTAAGCCCATATTCTAGATTGGATAAAAATTAATCAATGAATGTATTCATAAAGGATATTTACTTATTATTTACTTATTTATAACTCACATTTCTAAACCTATGTATCTATAGATTTTAGCTTTTTAAAATAATCAAGAATGCAGAAACTCTAGACAATAAAAAAACCACAGGCCCATGGAAACAGATTTTCAAATACATGCTTTTGGATTATAGAAAATGCCTCATTGATTCTTTAAGCTAAACTCCAGCAATTTTGTTAATTAACTTGTAAGACAAATTAGCAAATACAATTTTAAGTAGGAGAGAGAGCTACTAGAGACCTGAAAACAGGACAATGGATCACTGTAATAAAAAGCAAAGTAATCTTTTTGTTCTTGAGCCTGGGACTGTCAGGGGTCAAACACATGGGATAGCTGAATTTAATTGGTACTTTCTTGAGTTAGATTCCAATGAGCATCTGACACTCTGATTTTAGTACTCAAGAACTACCATGGATGAGGCAGTGGGTTTATAATAGATAATATAAAAGTTAGCCAGTCATTAAACATCTCATGTATAATTGAGATACTATTATTTAGAAAATATACTTGAAGTCATGAACATAGCTCAGTTGGTAGAGCACTTGTTGTTCAAGATGCAGACCTGGGTATGGTCTTCCAACTCCCAAGTGCAGCCACACAAAGATGTAATCTCAGTGCTCCATAGGCAGAGACAGGTGGATTCCTGGTGATTTCTGCAAATTCAGCCCAGCCTACTTGGTGAGTTCAGGCCACATGGACACTCTATCTCAAAAAGCAAGGTAGAAAGTCATGAGAAACAACATCCAAGGTTGATCTCTGGATTCCACATGCATGTGCACCCATACACATATGCCCCCACAGATACAAACACAAAGGCACACAAGCATGCATGCTCACCCACATGCAGAAAAGAAAATAATAGGAAAATTGTAAAGTTGTTGGAAGAATCAGATAGACCAGTAGTAATAGCTGAAGCTGTCACTCAGGTAACATCTAAATATCTTTAAGACTATATCATCATCTAAATAAAAGATATTTAAAGAAAACTACATCATCTTTTCATATATTTGCCTTTTGTGTTTATATGGTGGGCATGCCTGTGTGTATTGTGGGTGTGTAAGTAGATGTGCATGTACCATAATATGTGTGTGAAGGTCAGAGGGTAATCTCATGTGTTGATCCTACCCTTACTTGGTTGAGAGAGGGTCCTTTTTGTTTGCTGCTGTGTACTCCAGCTAGTTGACCATGAAGCTTCTAGATATTCTTCTATCTCCACCTCCATCTTGTCATAGAAGAACTCAGACTATAGTACTGTGCTACCATGCCCACTTTGCTTGTGTTCTACAGATGCAAACTCGGGTCCTCATACTTACATGGTCAGCCCTTTACTCACTAAGCTACTATCCCAGCCCAATATAGTTTTCTTTTAATTACTTAAGACAACAAAGGGTTGTGAAAAGGGTTTTTACTTCTCCAGATCTTACTCTTGTTTAAAAAATTATCAAATACATGCTGCATGTAAATATTCACTATAGCTATCAAGAATACCTTAAGTGAATTGAAAACAAAAACACAGACACATTGTCTTACTAAAAGGCAGGTATGAGAGGAAGAGAAAACAGATACTGATTAGCTGACAGTGCAGTACATACTCAGAATACAAGGAAATGAAAGAAGGCTCTTGGTTTCTGCTTTTATGTCTGGCAACCTGTGACTACACACCTGCTTCCTGGAGACTCATCTTAGGGCCATTCTGGCAAGGATTCTGTGGTCTTCCACCACAGTTCTCTGTTGACCCGACTCCATCCATGACTCATGATCACTGTGTCCTAGTACCCTAGGTGCTCATTTCCTAGAAAAGTGGTTCTCATCCTTCCTAATGCCCTTTAATACAGCTCCTCATGTTGTGGTGACTCCAAACCATAAAATTATTTTTGTTACTACTTCATAAATATAATTTTGCTAATGTTATGAATCATAATATTGAATATGAACATAATGTAAATATCTATTTTTCTGATTGTCTTAGGAGACCCCTATGAAAAGGTCCGGTTGACCCCCAAGGGGTCAAAACCCACAGGTTGAGAACATCTGTTCTAGACTATAGTTCTGAATCCCTGGTGCTCTTGCTTCACACCATTTTCATCTGGCCTGGCTCCTACTCTGTAATTATCCTAACCAGGAGCACCGTCTCTTTTAACTGTGATAACAAATGATTCTGCTTTCAGATAAGGATAGAAAATTAAAATGGTGAAAATCCAATCTGCTTTGCTTTGTGATGGCCTTTCTAAGGGAATGGAGCCAAGGGATGTGCACTCTAGGGTGTATGGTAATGAAGACCAGAGGCTGCCAGACAGTGCAATCTCTGCCTTTTAGGGGGGCCCCTTTTATGGTGAAGTTGTGGGTTGGTACCAGTTTAACATCCAGGGAATTCTTGGAAGTGCTGAACGATGCACTTCAGCATGTGGAACAGTAGGACCTGCCTGGAGCACTCGGTAAACATTGCTTTAATTATGTTGAAACACAGACACACATAAGGGCATTGATTTGACACGGTGCCCCTGCAAGCCCTGGTATGTGTAAGAATTATCTGAGGAGCTTTCTCTAAAGTCAGTAATTATCCTGGGGAATTCCAATTTAGTGCATGTGACATGAGGGTCTGCAATCTGCCACTGAAGAGAATCAGCAATGGCCCAGCAGGAGCCTGGTGCGGCTGTTACAGGCCTGTCAGTTTGGGAAGGATACTGAGTACGTCTGAAAAGAGCATATAGCTGTGCTGCTCTAAAGGGACAGTGAAACATGGAGAAGCAGGAATGGGATTCTCTCTCTCTCTCTCTCTCTCTCTCTCTCTCTCTCTCTCTCTCTCTCTCTCTCTCTCTCTCTCTCTCCCATGTGGTTTGTGTGAGTCAAACTGATGTCTTCAGGCTTGGTAGCGTCTTTATTCAGTGAACCATTGCACTGATGCTCTCATGTGCACACATGTGTCATCATGCATGATGAATGGTTGCTGGCCACAGTCTTGTGAAGTTAGTCACTGGTACTGAGTTTACAAGTACAGGAGCTGTGTTGTTGGTTGGTCTTTGGTTTTTTGATGGGGCACCAACCAGCTCCCAAGTAGATCACACATGGAGGCTTTTTAATATTTATGAATGCCTGGCCTTAGCTTGGCTTAGTTTCTAGCCAGCTTTCCTTAATTTATCCCATCTACCTTTTGCTTCTGGGCTTTTTCCGTTTTCTTACTTCTGTAAATCTTACTCTTACTCTGTGGCTTGCTGTGTAGCTGGGTGGCTGGCCCCTCGAGTCCTCCTCCTTCTCTGGCTGCTAGATCTTAGATCTCTTCTCTCAGTTTTCTCCTTCTATATGTACTCTTTGCCTGCCAGCCCCACCTATCCTTTCTCCTGCCTTGCTATTGGCCAGTTCTTTATTAAACCATCACGTGTTTTAGACAGGCACAGTAACACAGCTTCACAGAGTTAAACAAATACAACATAACCAAAAATTTCACACCTTAAAATAGTCTATGACACAGAGGTAAGTACAGAAGACAGTGTTACACAGCATTCCTTCCTGTCCTCTAGATACCACTTGCCTCTCCCCTGCAACTTCTTCAGTGTTCTTAGCCTTGGAGGGTGTAAACATTTACACTTTACCCATTGATTAGGACTCCTTTGAGTCTTGGTCAAAAGAGTTTCTGTTTTCAGTAGGTGGTAGTTGATGCTAAGACCAGCAACTTGTCTAAATGTGAAGACTATGTGATGTTGAGTGTCCAGTCTTAAATGGAACATCAATATCACCCCCTCCAAAGTTCAAGTTCATGTTTATTACCTAGTAGCTTAAATACATGAGCACAGAGACTTAAAAGAGTCCACACAGATGAATGGATGCATAAGGAAACTTAGGTCATCTTTATTGGGAGAGTTTCAGTAACCTCAGAGCCTACCCATTTTAGTTGATTCACATCTTTAAATAAACTGGAAGATGAAGAGGAAAGTTTGTTGAACCTGTGTGCTCACACTCCTTCCCACACTGGGCATGGTTTTTTTTTTTTTTTTTTTTTTTTTGGTTTTTCAAGACAGGGTTTCTCCATGTAGTTTTGATGCCTGTCCTGGAACTCACTCTATAGACCAGGCTGGCCTGGCTCTGCCTCCCAAGTGCTGGGATTAAAGGCATGCACCACCCCGCCTGGCTGTTTCTTGTTTTGTTTTTCTTTTTGGTTTTTGGTTTGGGCCTGTTCTTATAAGAAAAAAAATGGAACATTAAAGCCTTAACCTATAGACACAAAATACCCAAAAGTGAAGCATTATTGCGCCTCCATCAGCATCCTTCTCTGAGGAAGCTGTGTCAAGTAGGTGAAGAAAGATGGCTTTTCAACTTTCCTTTATAAAGCCATCAAGAAGACAATGGCAAAATCATTCAAACTCTCCACAGGCAAGCTTTCAATGAATGAGTGAAACTGTATGGTCTTTGCTTGTCTTCCTTCTCTCTCATTCCTCTCTTTGTATTGTGTGATAGTGTCAGATCATGTCACAGTATAAGCTATCAAGGGGAAATAAAAAGATCCTGTTGCCTGAGTCCTAGAAAGCAAATGAGCAAAGTTCCCTCAGTTAATCTCCTTGTGACGAAATGCTTGATGAACGTGAGTTAAGGAAAGAAGGCACTTTAGTTACTCTTTCTGCTGCTGTGATAAAATGTGCCCAAAAAAAGCAACTGGGGAGAATGGGTTCATGTTGTCTCAAATTTCAAGGTTACAGTCTACCATGGGAGAAAAATCAAGGAAGCAGGAGCTTGAAGCAGCTGCTCATCACATCCATGGTCGGGGAGCAGAGAGGGCTGAATGGATGCTACTGCCCAGCTCCCTTTCTCCACTGATAAAAACAATCCAGAATCCTTGCCAGGGAGTAGTGTCATCTGCTGTAGGATGTTCTCTATGCTGTGAATGTGTTGCTCTGATTGGTTAATAAATAAAGTGCTGATTGGCCAGTAGCCAGGCAGGAAGTATAGGTGGGACAAAGAGAGAGGAGAATTCTGGGAAAAGGAAGGCTGAGTCAGGAGTCTCTGGCCAGACACAGAGGAAGCGAGATGTAAAAGCCATGTGGCAACTTAAAGATTAATAGAAATGGGTTAATTTAAGATATAAGAACAGATAGCAAGAAGCCTGCCACAGCCATACAGTTTATAAGTAATATAAGTCTCTGTGTGTTTACTTGGCTACGGGACTGGCAGGTGAAAGAGATTTTTCCTGACCATGGGCCAGGTAGGACAAGGAAAACTTCAGCCAAAGTCATCCATAGTAGTCAGGTCTTCAGACTTCAGTTAAAAAAATCAACCGAATGCCCCACAGACATTCCCAGAGGGAGGCCAATCTCCCAGGCAATTCTAGGTTCTGTCAAGACTGAATTTAATACTACCTACCACAATATGAGACTACAGTATTCCATGGAGGTGAAGGCATGACAGGGACAGTGTAAGACAGTTGGTCATATTCCATCCATGCCAGGAAGCAGAGTGGATTTTCCCACATCAATTATCCCAGTCCAGAAATAAGATTGAACATTTCAGTACTCGATATTTTATTAAATATGCTGCTGCTAAAATTATATTAGTGGTTATGCATGCTAAATGGTTCTTCTTGGCATGTGATGGGTTCAAATGCTGTTTCCTTTGGGCACACAAGATTTCCAGACGATGGTGACGTTAAGGTGACATGGAACCAGTGAGTAAAGGGAATGTCATGAACTCAGTTAAGCAGAGGATTTAACTGAGCAAAAGTCACTGAACTCCCTGCAACAGAAGAAGAGGCAATGTCCTCGGCAGGGAGACATGTACAGCTGCTGAGACAGCCTCAGGTTGTGTTTTTCCCTCATAGACTGAACTCCCTTAGTGGGGAGATCTGAAAGCTAGCTGTAATCTTCTAATCTGAAACAACATGGTATGACAACTATACCATTCTACACCTGATGTCATAATCTGTAGCCAAAATGCTGGTGGCACTGATACTATTACATAAATTAATTGAAGACTATGTATGTGAATTATATTTGGAACATAAATAAATACCATGTTTCTACTTAGTTACTATCACAAGTAACTAAATAAACATATAAACATGTAAACTAAGTAAACATGTCATAAATCAGAGAAAAAATTACCAAAAACATGTTGAGTTTAATTATAAGTGGACCATGTCATTTCTCTGTTGTTGATAATTTATTTTTGTTTACATGTATGTGTGTGTGTGTGTGTGTGTGTGTGTGTGTGTGTGTGTGTGTACGTGTGTGTATGGGTGCCCATGAAGGGCAGGAGATGATGCCAGAATTCCTAGTTCTGGATTTACAGGTTGTGGTGAGTCATGGATACTGGGGACCAAAGGAGTCCTCTTCAAGAGCAGTAATTGTTTGTAACCATAGTCTCTGGTAACACAACTTACCTTTTACTGTGTGGCATCAAGAGTCAGAGGATTGGCTTGTTAACAGATCGGAAAGGAATATCCCCCAGAGGCTGTATATTGTTACTCCTTCTGTTTCATCAGCCTAGGAGCATAGGATAAGAAACCAGAGACTGAAGTGCTGTGTAGGGGAGTTGCATTATTTCTCTTTGTTATGGCTATGGGCAAATGTCTTGGAGTTCATTCTCAAGCCTCTTCAGCTATTGTCTGAGAACTCTTGTTCACTGTGCTCCAGTTTCATTTCTTTTGCTGTGATAAAATACTCTATCCAAAAGCAACTTAGGGGAGAAAGTTTATTTGCTTATCATTCCAGGTTGGAATCCATCATATCAGAGAAGTTACTGTAACAGAAGCTCGAAGCAGCTGGTCCTACCACATTTCCACAGTCATGGAGAAGGAAATGTATGCAACCTTGCATTCCCTTCTCTTACATAGTCAAGGGCCTACGTAGTGAATGGTGCTGGCCACAGTTCATGAGTCTTCCCATAGCAATTTACAATCAAGACAATCTTCCATAAACATGCCCAGAGGCCAATCTGATCTAGAAAATTCCTCAATAGAAATCTCTCAGGTGACTTTAGGTTGTGTCAAACCAATAATTAAAGCTATAAAGTCACACACTGGATTGCTCAAGTTGAGGTCTCCCCAGAGGTCCCACTGGAGCTGAGCCATGATGGAAGTAAGATGTTATTTATTTCACCTGAGATGGGGATGTGGACCAAAAAAGCTTGAGTGTCAGGCTGCACCCCCAGCACTGCTCAGGAGGAAGTCAGTTAACATCAAAGTCCTCTTGTTCAAACAAAGTAGATATACAGAGACACTGTAACCATAACTGCAGCAGCTGTAGTAATATTAAAAAGAGAACATTAGAATTGTATGATTCACTTAGAAATTAAACATCAATGGAAATGATACAAAAGAAGAGGCAAAAGGCTGAAGATGACAAAGGAGGAGTCAACAGTAGAGGAGGAAATGTTAAAGAAAATGGGAGAAGGCGAAAAGTAAACAGAGAAAGGGAAACAAAATTCAGTTAAATAATGAACAAATAAAAATGTAAGTGTGTTTAAAGTAGGGAAAAGCAATGGGACATGAGGAAAACTGGTGAATCTGGCAGGGAAGCTGGTGTTCAAGGTTGACCCATGTTTACTTTTGGTTCTGGGCTGTCAGCCCTCTGCTTGGATATGGGTCCCTCGTCACCTCTGTTTGATTTCTCAGACTTAGCTCTCACTTTCCTCTGTTGGTTTGAAGCTTCTCACAAAGTTTGGCTTTCATTCCATTATCTTAGCTCTAGTCCTGAAAATCACAGGAAATCTGAATATTTCTGGTCACAGATTTCAGATAAAGGTCAGTTGACCTTTACATGAAGTTAGTCATTGATCCTCTTCGTGTGCATGTGTGCTTACTCCTCTGTTTGGGCACCTGTGTCTCTGTGTGTACACGCACAGGTGGAAGCTGGAGGTTGAAGTCAGATGTCTTCCTCAATTTTTCTTAGTTTCTTAGTTTCTGCTTCAGAGTCTCTCACTGGACCTGGAGATCACTGTCTTAGCTTGGGTGGCTGATCCCAAAGGCAAATGATGTTTAGGTGTCTGCCTTCCTGCCTGTGACTGCAGGCATGTGCCACCGAGCACAGCTCTGCCCAGGGCTGCTGTGCTTCAAGATCAGGTCCTCATGCTTCTGCAGCAAGCACGTTGCTCGTCCATGTGTTCCCCTCATCTCATCTCTCTTTCAGAGTTTAGTGTCTTATTTTTTCAACTACTACATTTGTAGAGAAAAGCTCTCTTTATAAGCTATTGAAAAGATGGAACAAGCAGTCCGATTAAATATTTAAAGCACCTCCTATGATTATTAACAATAATACTACTAATAAAACTTAATTCCCATGATTACCTGGGGTATGGATGCAAAAGTTCTTCTTTTAATTTTGTCTGATACAAAGAATTTTTTTGCATAATGAATAAAATCACAGTGATGATCACTGAGTGCATATGAACTAAAGGGATATCATATACACCAAGAATAGCTGAACTGATGAATATGCTCAGCATGGGACTAAAGATTAAGAAGCCATTTATTTTGATTTCTGGTATACAATAACAGAGTTTTAATGGCATTCTACTCCTTATTTTCATTATCAGTAGAAAATTGAAAATCTATGCATGGTGACTGTCTGTGCCTAAATAGTAATTTTTGTGACTCTGTGAGCATTTATTGTTTAATTGGTAAAGGCAAGTAAGGTGTATCCTTAGGTTTTCTATTTTTATTCTTATTAAAACTGTGATGATAGACATTTCATTTTAATTCTTTTATTTAATTTACTTTTATTTTAGAGTACCAGTGTGTGTGCATGTGTGATTGTGTGTGTGTGTGTGTGTGTGTGTGTGTGTGTGCATATGTGTGTAATGGACCTGCATGTGTATATGTCTAGAGGGACCAGAGGCCAAACCCATTGATTATTCCTCAGTCACAGTTTACTTTGACTGATGAGATGAAGCCTTGTTGGTTTAGAACTAGCCCAGTAGGCTATCTGACTGTCTCTACCTTCTTTGCCTTGTTACTCCTGGGATTACAAATGTACGCTAATTTGCTAGTCTTTTTTTTTTTTTTTTTTTTTTTTTTAATATGTGTTCTAGGGGACTGAACTTGAGCTAGTACTTACAGCCCTGGCCCTTTGCCTGGATTCATTCAGTTGATTTAATCTATTAGCAGTTTTCAGTGTTTCTATCTGGAGTATTTTAGCTGTTAAGTGTTGTCAGTAAAGTGTGAGGAACCAGGTGGTTTCCTCCTTTGAATGGTTCCTGAAAATATGAGCACTCCTTCTCCTGGAGCAGATGCAAGCAGCGTCTCCTGGCTTCCTCCCCTCCCATTCTGCTGCCGTGGTACTCAACAGTGCAATTGATCTGACCAGAAATAGCTCACACCTGATGGCATTTCCGAGAGAACTTTCTTTTCAAGATAAAATATTTAAAGGACTCAGAAAATTACTTTTTACAGTCAACTTTAAATTATTAGATGGCCCTATTGTGGTAGCTATATTAAGAGTGCTCAGACAGGGAAGGGAAAAAAATAATAGCCAGAAATGTTTATTTCCCAAGAAAAAGCCTTAGAGACCTGAACAATACCAAACACAATATTTAGAAATTAAACTGTCAACTTCGTGTCCATTTGTCACAGTAAATACATTCATTTTATTTTTCATAATTTAAAAATGACACACATGTCACTTGTAGACCTAAAACCGTGCTGCTACAACAATGCAATGCTCAAATTGTTTCGGAGTTAGCAGGAACTCTGTACTTTCTGATATCACACTGAGGATGTTGTTTCCAACATTTTCCTTTCTCTTCCTTTAGTGAACAGGGGAACCACGCTTTGTTTGCTATGCTTGGGACTAGAAGGGATTTCAACTTGAGGGCTTTTGTCACATTTTAGAGTATTTGTGTCCACACAGTAAGTGAGGAAAAAAGGCCTAAGTCCATTACAATCAATTTATGTTTATACCTTACACACAGAGCCTAAAATATTCTCATAATTTCTATACAGTACACAAAAGTTTATATTGTCATATTTTTAAGTTGTGGATTCAGGAGGGCACTCAAAATTCTTTTTAGTTTTGGGTCATTTTATGTTTTGAGTTTTCAGGTTAGGAATATTTTACTTATGATATATATATATATATACATATATATGTATTTATATATATATACATATATATGTATTTATACATATATTTTGAACTTCCTAGAACCTAAAGTTGTTGTTCCCTGATATGTAGATCATTTATCTGCCTCAGCTTTCACAATGAAGCTTAAATTAGCAAATGTTGTCAAACAGCAGATGAGGGAAGTGTTCCAGCACCCATTTCCCTTCATCTGCTGTTGAGATTTGCTGCTTTCTACTTCATTGTGGAAGCCATGGAAACAACTAGATATCTCAAGGTGCAGAATGAGAAGTGACACTGATTGTCCTCTGACCTCCACAACATGCCATGACACATGTCTGCTCCCTACACACACACTATCCAGTGCAGTATACTGGAAAGGTACAAATCAAACAAAGGCTAAAGGAGAAAAAATATATAAAATATCAAAGCCAATAGAATTCAAAATAAATTGGCAATCTTATTACTCTCTTCAGTGGCAGTATTGCTTCCAATGTTCTCTGTAGGCCTCATTTGTACACATAAATTATTTTAACCTGTTTGCATCATGGAAAGCTTTGTTTTTCTTCTGCTGTGGTGAATAATTTTGCTGAGAAATTGCAGTAGTCTAGGCTGGTGTACATGGTCTTTAAGAAACTGGTTCCAGTCTCTCCTGAATTTTAACATTTCCTTTGAGAAAATCAGGTCTTATTGTGATGATTATCTCTTTATATGTGACTAATGATTTTCCTCTTACAGTTTTTAATACCTTCTCTTTATTCTGTGTATTTAGTGTTTTAATTATAATATGCTGTGGGGATTTTGTTTTCTGGTCCCATCTAGTTGGTGGTCTGTGTGCTTCTAGTATTGTATAGGACTTGAAGATCTGGTTTATGCCACTGAACTTGGGTTATTCTCTTTAGTTTGTGTCTATAGTTTGAAGATTTAGTCTTTTCATAGTGTTTAGTAAGTCCTGAATGTTACTCTGTGTGTGTGTGTGTGTGTGTGTGTGTGTGTGTGTGTGTGTGTTTCATATTCTTTGCTTGAGTGGCCCAATGGCTCTATTTTACCTTCCATTCCTGATACTCTATCTTCCACTTGATCTATTTTATTTGTAAGACCTTCTGAGCTTTCTAGTAGCTAGTTGAGTTTTTCAGTTCTATCTTTATATTAGATTGAGGTCTCTCCAATAATTTCATCTCTTCACTGTTCAGTTTTCAAATCCTGATTTTGTTCCTCATTTTATTCAGCCATATATTTCTTTTTTCTAGGTAACCACTAACCACTAAGGAGTTATTGCTATCCCTTTTAAGTAAATTGAGCTGCTCATACCTTCTTTAAACTCCAGTTTACTATTCTTTTGAATTCTGTTTTCTGGGCTTCATCTTGGTAATTCTCATTGGAGACCATTTCTACGGGACGACTGTATTTAGGTGAGGGGCACACAGTCTCAGCCTTCCATATTGTTTATGGTTTGTCTACATGATCAGATCATATGAATTTCCTTCCTTGTTTGTATGTCTGATGTGGCACTCTATCCTGACATATGCTCAGCCAGGGCAGAAGCTAAGCATACAGATGTTGACTAACTCTCTTAATATCAAATTCCATTATATTTCAGCCTCTAGAACATTTTTTGACTTAGTACTTCATGCTCTAGGTTTATCAGATATCTATCCACATGGTCCAGTCCCACTAAGATGGCGATATCACTCCTGTGTACCTGGGTGGCAACCCTATTTATGTATCTTGGATAGTGGCAAGCTGAATTTCTTTATATTAATCATCTGAAGTTCTCTAGAGGAATTGATCTGACAGAATATATTATATCTATATATATAATATTCTTTCTATATAATTATATATATGTCTAATACATTTTCTCAATATATTTACAATATATCTATTCTATCTATAATATATTAATATCTATCTATCTATCCATCTATCTATCTATCTATCTATCTATCTATCTATCTATCTATCTATCTCTATATATTGATATGGGATTTATTAGAACACCTTACAGGCTGTGGTCCTACTAGTCCGACTATGATGGTCTCTCAATGGAAAGTCCAAGAATCCAGTAGTTGTTCTGACCACAAGGCTTGATGTCTCAGCTGGTCTTCTGTATATGCCAGAATCCTGAAGAAGTAGGCTATAAGGCCAGTGAAGGAATGGCCTTGTCAGCCAGAGTGAGGGTGTAGATAATCAAAATTGGGGTTTCTACAAGAGCAGTATTAACTCTTACCCACTGAACCATCTATCCAGTTCCTTAATTCTTATTTTTGGTTGACGAGAAATACCTATATTGTTTATATTCCAACTTCCATTGCCAACAATGACATCCAGGGGTTGTTTTCTAAGACATTTTAGTAACATCCCTCTTAATGGGACAGAGGTGACATCCCATTATGATTTTCATTTGGATTTTGCTGATGACTGAGGCTGTTCATCATAGTTTCAACTACTTAGGAGTGATCCACTTGTCTTAGGAAATATTTATTCAGGTCCTTCTCTCTTATTTAAATGGCTTTTTTTGATGTGAGCCATTGAGTTACTCGGGTTGTGCATATGTTTTTAAACTTAAGCCTTTGTAATCTGTTAATGTACTCATATTTGGTTATCTTTTTCTATGTTCCTTGTAGCAGCTTTTTAATTTGGTGTAGCACTGCCTGTCAGTTTTTGATTATGTTGTATGTGTGTTTGAGAGAGTGTTCACATCTTAAATTTTCATTGCCAAGATGACAATGAGATTTTTTCCAAATGTTTTCTCCTAGTATAACTAATCTTCTATTTAAATATTTGCTTTGGGTTAATTTTTTATATGGTATGAGATAAGATTCATATTAATATCCAGTTTTCCTAGCAAACTTTATTACAAAGACTGTATTTTCAACTTTTTATGTTTTAGCAACCTAGTTAATGATCATTTTATTGTATAGGCATGGATTTCTCCATTTTGTATCCTATCCTTTGATCTATGTCTGCTTATATGCTGATACATACCACTTTTATTGCTGCTTTGTAATATATTTTGTAATCAGTTACCATCATGCATCAATTATTTAAGTTTGCATTGGGTTTTAATATCTTTTGTAGTTTCATATAAATTATAGAACTACTTTTCTCTGTTAAAAATGACATTGGAAGCCAGGCAGCAGTGGCACATGCCTTTAATCCCAGCACTTAGGAGGCAGAGGCAGGTGGATTTCTATTAGTTCGAGGCTAGCCTGGTCTACAGAGTGAGATCCAGGACAGGCATCAAAACTACATGGAGAAACTCTGTCTCGAAAAACCTAAAAAAAAAAAAAATGACATTGGAATTTCATCAGCAACTGTGTTAGATCTGTACAAAAATTTGAGTGGTATGCATATTTTAAAAATGTGAAATATTCTTATTTATGAACAAAGGATATATTTTACTCTACTGTCATCTTTCATAATTTCATTAGTCAGTATTTTGTAGTTTTCCAAGTGCAAAATTTTCTCTTCTTGACTAATTTTATTTCTGGTTATTTCATTATTTTTGAATAAACTAGATTATTACACCTAGAGTTGATTTTTCTCTCTCTCTTTTTTTTTTTGGTTTTTTGAGACAGGGTTTCTCTGTGTAGCTTTCCTGGGACTCACTTGGTAGCCCAGGCTGGCCTCAAACTCACAGAGATCCTCCTGGCTCTGCCTCCCGAGTGCTGGGATTAAAGGTATGCGCCACCACTGCCCAGTGATTTTTCTCTTCTTTTATAGGTAGCTTATTACATCCATAGAAACCTTACTGATTTTTTTTTAATCATTATTTTTTTCTAACTGCTTTGATAAGGACTTCTAACACTGTGTTGGTTACAGATTTCCAGACTTGATATCCTTGTTTTGTTCTTTATTATGAAAAAGTTTAAACTGCTGCCATTGAATACATTAGACACAGCTTTATTATATACGATCGTCATGTGTTGAGGTGCATCTCCTTTATATTTTTGAATTTACAGCAAAAATGTTGTTCTTTACAAGGATCACATGATTTCTACACATTATTCTGTTCCCATGGCATATTACATATCGACTTGCATGTTGACCCATTTTTATATTCCAGGGTCAAATCATGTTTGATCATGCTACTGATTCTTTTATTTGTTATCATTTAGTTTGTGAGTTTGTTAATATTTTGTTGATGGTTTCTTAATGATTATTTTATTAAAATTTAATTATAAGTTTCTAATCCTCATCTAGTTTTGGTATTAGTATAATATTGGGAGATAATTGATCACTTGTTAAATACCCTTGTCATGAGTTTGTTCAGATTTGTGGGCCATATTCTTCTTTTTATCTTTCATTTTTCTTTATTAAGAAATTTTCTACTCACTCCACATACTATCTACAAATCCCCCTCCTCCCTCCTCCCACCCCTAGCCCTCTTTCCCAAGCCACCCCGCATCCCCACATCCCCCAAATCGAGGTATCCCATGGGGAGTCAGCAGAGCCCAGCATACTGAGCCTAGGCAGGTCCAAGCCCCTTCCCACTGCACCAAGGCTGTGCAAGGTGTCACACCACAGGCACCGGGTTCCAGAAGCCTGCCCATAGACCAGGGACAGATCCCGATCCCCCTGCCTGGGTACCCCCCAAAGAATTCGAGCCAAACAACCATCTTCCATATCCAGAGGGCCTAGTCCAGTCCCATGGGGTCTCCATAGCCACCAGTCCACAGTTCATGGACTTCCACTTGTGTGGCCGGTCATCTCTGCATGTCCTCCCATCATGATCTTGACATCCCTCATCTGCAGTGTCTCTCCTCTTTCTCATCAGTTGGATTCCTGGAGCTCAGCCTGGTGCCTGGCCATGGATCTCTGTATCTGCCTCCATCAGTTACTGGACAAAGGCTCTATGATGACAGCTAGGTTATTTGCTAGACTAGTCACCAGAGTAAACCAGCCCAGGCACCCTCTGGACCACTACCAATAGACCAAGGTGGGGTCAACCTTGTAGATTCCTGAGAGCCTCCCCAGCACCCTGCCTCTTCCTATTACTATGATGTCCTTATCTGTAATGGTATCTTCCTCCCTGCCCTCCCACTCTGTCCCTGTTCCATCTTGATCCTCCCATTTCCCTATGTTCTCATCCCCTACTCCTTGCCCTCTGCCACCCCCCCACACCCAGTCCACTCATGTAGATCTCATCCACTTCTCCTTCACAGGATCATCCATGTGTCCCTCCTAGGGTCTTTCCCTGTTAGCTAGCCTCTCTGGAGTTGTGGGTTACAGTCTGGCCATCCATTCCCTCATATTTAGTATCTACTTATGGATGAATACATACTATGTTTGTCCTTCTGAGTCTGGGTTACCTCACTCAAGCTGATATTTTCTAGTTCTATCCATTTGCCTGCAAATTTCATGATATCATTGTTTCATTGTGTATATGTGCCATATTTTCTTTATCCATTCTTCAGTTGAGGGGCATCTAGGTTGTTTCCAGGTTCTTGCTATTACAAATAATGCTGATATGAACATAGTTGAGCATGTGTCCTTGAGGTAAGATTGAATATTCCTTGGGTATGCCCAAGAGTGGTATAACTGGGTCTTGAGGAAGACTTATTCTCAATTTTCTGAGAAACCTCCATACTGATTTCCAGAGTGGTTGTACAAGTTTGCATTCCCACCAACAGTAGAGGAGTGTTCCCTTTGCTCCACATCCTCTCCAACATAAGCTGTCTTCAGTGTTTTTGATCTTAGCCATTCTGACAGGTGTAAGATGGTATCTCAGAGTTGTTTTGATTTGTATTTCCCTAATGATGAAGGATGTTGAGCAATTCCTTAAATGCCTTTCAGCCATTTGAGATCGTTCTGTTGAGAATTCTCTGTTAAGCTCTGTAGCCCATTTTTTTTTTAATTGGATTGTTCAGTATTTCGATGTCTAGTTTTTTGAGTTCTTTATATATTTTGGAGATCAGCCCTCTGTCAGATGTGGGGTTGGTGAAGATTTTTTCCCATTCTGGAGGCTGTCGTTTTGTCTTTTTGACCATGTCCTTTGCTCTACAAAAGCTTCTCAGTTTCAGGAGGTCCCATTTATTAATTGTCACTCTCAGTGTCTGTGCTACTGGTGTTATATTTAGGAAGTAGTCTCCTGTGTCAATTCATTCCAGACTACTTCCTACTTTCAAGTTCAGTGTAACTGGATTTATGTTGAGGTCTTTGATCCACTTGGACTTGAGTTTTGTGAATGGCAACAGAAATGGATCTATTTGCAATCTTTTGCATGCTGTCATCCAGTTATGCCAGCACCATTTGTTGAAGATGCTTTCTTTTTTCCATGGTACAGTTTTGGCTTCTTTGTTGAAAATCATATGTTCATAGGTATGTGGATTAATGTCAGGGTCTTCAGTTTGATTCCATTGGTCCACATGTCGTTTTTTATGCCAGTACCAAGCTGTTTTTATTACTATAGCTCTATAGTAGAGCTTGCCGTCAGGGATCATGATGCCTGCAGAGGTTGCTTTATTATACAGGATTCTTTTAGCTATCCTAGGTTTTTTGTTTTTCCATATAAATTCAAGTATTGTTCTTTTCACGTCTGTGAAGAATTATGTTGGGGTTTGGGTAGAGATTTCATTGAATCTGTATATTGCTTTTGGTAAGAGTGCCATTTTTACTACGTTGATTCTACTTATCCATTAGCATGGGAGATTTTTCCATTTTCTGTTATTTTCTTCAATTTCTTTCTTCAGAGACTTAAAGTTCTTATCATACAGGTCTTTCGCTTGCTTAGTAAGAGTTACCCCAAGGTATTTTATATTATTTGTAGCTATTGTAAAGGGTGATATTTCACTTATTTCTTTCTCAGCCCATTTTTCATTTGTATATAAGAGGGCTACTGATTTTTTTGTGTTAATCTTGTATCCTGCCACCTTACTGAAGGAGTTTATCAGTTGTAGGAGTTCCCTGGTATAATTTTTGGGGTCACTTATGTATACTATCATATCGTCTGCAAATAATGAAAGTTTACTTCTTCCTTTTCAATTTGTATCCCCTTGATCTCCTTATGTTAGCTTATTGCTCTAGCTAGAACTTTAAGTACTATATTGAATAAGTATGGGGAGAGTGGACAGCTTTGTCCTGTTCCTGATTTTAGTGGAAATACTTTGAGTTTCTCTCCATTTAATTTGATGTTGGCTGTTGACTTGCTGTAGATTGCCTTTATTATGTTTAGGTATGTTCCTTGTATTCTTGATCATGAAGGGTATTGGATTTTGTCAAAGGCTTTTTCAACATCCAATGAGATGATCATGTGGTTTTTTTCTTTCAGTTTGTTTATATGGTGTATTACATTGACAGATTTTCATATGTTGAACCTTCCTTGCATCCCTGGGATGAAGCCTACTTGGGCATGGTGGATAATTTTTTTGATGTGTTCCTTGGATTCGGTTAGCCAGTGCTTTATTGAGTATTTTTGCATCAATGTTTATGAGGGAGATTGGTCTGTAATTCTCTTTCTTTGTTTCATCTTTGTGTGGTTTGGGTATCAGGGTAACTGTAGCCTCATAAAAAGAATTTAATAATTTTCTTTCTGTTTCTATGGTGTGGAACAATTTGAAGAGTATTAGTATGAGCTCTTCTTTGAAAATTTGGTAGAATTCTGCACTTAAACCATCTGGTCCTGGGCTTTTTTTGGTTGGGAAACTTTTAATGACCATTTCTATTTCCTTAGAGGTTATTGGTCTATTTAAATAATTTATCTGGTCTTGATTTAACTTTGATATGGGGTACCTATCGAGAAAATTGTCCATTTCTTTCAGATTTTCCAATTTTGTGGAGTACAGGTTTTTGAAGTATAACCTGATGATTCTCTGGATTTCTTCATTGTCTGTTGTTATGTCTCCCTTTTCATTTCTGATTTTGTTAATTTGGATGCTCTCTCTTTGTTTTTTGGTTAATTTGGATAAGGGCTTATCTATCTTGTTGATTTTCTCAAAGAACCAACTCTTTGTTTCATTGATTATTTGTATTGTTCTCTTTTTTCTATTTTATTTGTTCATTTCTATTTTATTGTTTTATTTGTTTCTATTTTATTGATTTCAGACCTCAATTTGATTATTTCCTGGCATCTATTTCTCCTGGGTGAGTTTGCTTCTTCTTGTTTTAGAGCTTTCAGTTGTGCTGTTAAGTCACTAGTGTGAGATTTCTCCAACTTCTTTATGTGGGCATTTAGAGCTATGAATTTTCCTCTTAGCACTGCTTTCATGGTTTGGGTATGTTGTACATTTGTTTTCATTGAATTCTAGAAATTTTTTAATTTCCTTCTTTATTTCTTCCTTGACCTTGGTGATTCCATTGGGCATTATTCAGTTTCCAAGAGATTGTAGGCATTCTGTAATTTTTGTTGTTGTTGAAATCTAACTTTAAGCCATGGTGGTCTGATAAGACATAGGAGGTTATTGTAATTTTTTTGTATCTGTTGAGATTTGCTTTGTGACCAAGCATGTGGTTGATTTTGGAGAAGGTTCCATGGGGTGCTGAAAAGAAGGTATATTCTTTTGTGTTATTGTAGAATATTCTGTAGATATCTATTAAGTCTATTTGAGTCATAATGTCTGTTGGTTCCCTTATTTCTCTGTTAAGTTTCTGTCTGGCAGACCTGTCCTTTGGTGAGAGTGGGGTGTTGAAGTCTCCCACTACTAGTGTATGGAGTTTGATGTGAGATTTAAGCTTTAGTAATGTTTCTTTTACAAATGTTTGTGCCCTTGTATTTGGGGCATAAATATTCAGAATTGATACTTCATTTTGTCTGATTTTCCTTGTGATAAATATGTAGTGTTCTTCCCAATCTCAAACTAAAATTGATTTTAGTTTGAAGTCTGTTTTATTAGATATTAAGATAGCTAACCCATCTTGCTTCTTAAATCCATTTGACTGGAAAATCTTTTCCCAGTCTTTTATTCTGAAGTGGTGTCTGTCTTTGAAGTTGAGGTGTGTTTCTTGTATGCAGCAAATGGATGGACCTTCTTTTCATATTCATTCTGTTAGCCTGTGTCTTTTTATAGGTGAATTGAGACCATTGATATTGATGGATATTAATGACCATTTATTGTTAATTCTTGTTATTTTTTCATGGTAGTGTTGTATGTTTCCCTTCTTTGGTATTTGTTGGTATGGGACTATCTATTTTCTGTGTTTTCATGGGTGTATCTAACTTCCTTAGGTTGGATTTTTCCTTCAAGTGCTTTCTGCAGGGCTGGATTTGTGGAGAGATACTGTTTAAATCTGGTTTTATCATGGAATATTTTGTTTACTCCGTCTATGTTGATTGAGAGTTTTGCTGGGTATAATAGTCTGGGTTGGCATCCATGGTCTCTTAGTATCTGCATAACGTCTGTTCAGGACCTTCTGGCTTTTAGAGTCTCCATTGAGAAGTCAGGTGTTATTCTTATGGGTCTGCCTTTATATGTTACTTGGCCTTTTTTCTTTGCAGCTCTTAATATTTTTATTTATTCTGTATGTTTAGTGGTTTGATTATTGTGTGGTGAGGGGACTTTTTTTTTGATCCAGTCTATCTGGTGTTCTGTAACCCTCCTGTATTTTTATAGGCATTTCCTTCTTTAGGTTGGGAAAGTTTTCTTCTAGATTTTGTTGAATATATTTTCTGTGCCCTTTGAGTTGGTATTCTTCTCCTTCCTCTATCCCTATTATTTGTAGGTTTGGTCTTTTCATGATGTCCCAAATTTCCTGAACGTTTTGGGTCATGACTTTGTTGGCTTTAGTGTTTTCTTTGACTGATGAATCTATTTCTTCTACCATATCTTCAATGCCAGAGATCTGCTCTTCCATCTCTTGCATTCTGTTGGCTACACTTGCATCTGAAGTTCCCATTGGTTTACTCAGATTTTCCACTTCCAGCATTACCTCAAATTGTGTCTTTTTTATTGACTCCATTTCAGTTTTGAAATCTTGAACTGTTTCCCTCACTTGTTTAATTGTTTTCTCTTGGCTTTCAAGGGATTTATTAATTTCTTCCCATTTTTTTTGACTTTTCCTCGATTTCTTTAACGGAATTTTTTATTTCCTCTTTTAAGATCTCTAATATTTCCTTAAAGTCATTTTTATGGTAGATATCTTCTTCTTTTTTTTAAATAACTTATTGAACTTTATTTTATGTGCATTGGTGTGAGGGTGGCAGATGCCCTGGAACTGGAGTTACAGACAGTTGTGAGCTGCCATGTGGGTGCTGGGAATTGAACTCGGGTCCTCTGGAAGAGCAGTGAATGCTCTTAAACTCTGAGCCATTTCTCCAGCCCATGGTAGATATCTTCTGATTCTTCTGTGTTGGGATGTTCAGGTCTTGCTGATGTAGGTTCTGATGGAGCCATATTGGTTTTTATGTTGTTGACTATATTTTTGCACTGGTGTGTCTACCCATCTCTTTCTCTACTTGGTGCAAGTGGTGTCTGTGTCTGAGGGAGCTTCTCTTGGTCTGATTGATACTCTCAATCCAGTGGCAGTTCTTGGTCTAGTCAATGCTGATGAACTTTTTGTCTCAGGGATCAGCTCTTAGTCCAACTGGCGCTAGGCGGCTCTGTCTCAGGGAGTAGCTACAGTCTTAGCATGTGGTAGATGGTGACCTCTCTGCAGGAGGTCTGCCTGCCAACTGGTCTCTTAGTCCAGTTGGGTGCTGGCAGGCTCTGTCTCAGGGAACAGTTGCAGTCTCAGAGGATGAGTGGGATTTGGGGGAGGTGGGGCTTCGGTTACAGGGTCTGATGGGGGAATGGGGTTAGTCTGACCTGTGTGCAGGAGGTCTGCCTGCCAACTGGCCTGAAACTGGAACTGCAGTGGGTGGTGGTGTAGGGGTGCAGGGTTGTGCCCCTGGACCCAAAGCTGGGGTGTTTGGGTATGAGGATAAAGACTCAACTCTTAGTTCATTTGGGTGCTGGCAGGCTCTGTCTCAGGGAACAGTTGCAGTCTTGGAGGGTGGGTGGAATTTTGTGGGCCATATTCTTATTAAAATCCACCTCAAGTCAAGGATACTGATAGGAATAAGTAATTTTTGTTCCTTCTTTCAAGGAACTTAAAAATTTCTTATATTATAAAAGTACATGTTAACTTTGTTCATAGAACTCTTGAGTGTAAACTGGATGACTCAGTTCATTAAAGAAAGCTTTGAGAGAAATGTTGTGTTGTAATAACATCTGAAGCATGGGAATAAGAATTACAAGCTTTAATATGACTCTAATTCCCTTCCTTTTTTCTTAACAGTCCTGTTCTGAAATAGGCTAACTCTACAAGAGTAGAGTCATTCTTCATAATTTAATGTATAAATTAACCTAATGATAAATTATAATCCAAAGCATAGTTTAAGCCACTTATGTTATTTGATGCCAAATCAAAGTATCCTTAAATACCCTTAGTGTTATAGAAAGGCATGCTCAATATTTTGTTACCTAGCACACATGTGAAGAGACCATGTCTGTGTCCTACAATGTCCTACAAAGTTCTCTCCTACAAGTCCGATTCTGTAAGCAGCACCAGAACCTGCTGGGCCTTATAGAACACTACCTAAAAAATCAGGTATTGCCATCTTGCTCCTCATATTTGGTTGTAGTCATCATGAAAGAAAGGACACAGACTTTGTTTCCCAATTAGAAGACTGTGATGGAATTTAGAGTCTTCTCTGAAATCCGAACAGGTACATGCCTTGCTTATCAGAGACCTCTAATCTAAAAATATCTTTATGAAATACTCAAGTTAAACCAAGAAGTGAACATTGTTAATTGGAAAATTTTTATAGAATCTGGGTAGATTTACTGTTACTGTTTTCTTTTGTTGGCATCAATCTGCATTCTTGCTATCTCTACAAAAAAACTAAACAAATATTGGACTACACAGTTTTGCAGAACTTTAATACCAGCACTTGGAAGGCAGAGGCTGGCAGACCTCTGTGAGTTTTAGGTCAATCTGATCTTTATAGCCAGTACCTGACCAGCCAGGCTGCAAGGTGAGACCTTGTCTCAAAACAAGCAAACTAATAACAAAACTACACACACACACACACACACCCCACAAGTACCGAGTGGATTTTAGAACTAGGATATAAAAGATATTTGTTGGAAGAACTTAGCCATGTAGTTGAAGGCAAATTTCATTTTTTATTTTTAATACTTGATACTTGGACCTAGCTGGAATTGCTGGTGTACCTTTGCTGAGTGGCCTGCAGTTTTCCCACTTTGTAGTGCACAGAGTTAAAGATTCAGCAGTGGCATGCTTTTTTGCCATATTTTCTGGAATATGATTGTCATTATCACAGTTCTGGAGTAACTAGAGTTGTAGTATTCACACTTTTGATTTGGGCTATTTTCCATGTAACCAGAATTCAGGTCCCAGGTCCAACTTCAATTCTTCTCTTCAAACATGTTAGCATCCAGGTGCTGTTTTATTTGTTTGGCTTTTCTCTTTTCATCTAATTTGGTGGCAGCCTTCTAAGAGTAGCCATCAATACATCAGGTCCTCTGTTAACTGAAAGGCCCTGGATCCTTCACTCAACCCACTGCTATTCCCTGAGGTTTGGAAGGCTGCTTCTGTCATTGCTGCCTCCTGTAACAGAGGAAGAGGATTGCTAGATTCAGAGCCAAGTGATTTTGCTGTGTATCAGGCTCTGTTCCAATCACTTAGCTTTTCCTCATGACAGCAACAGAGTCACTACTGAAGAATGAAGTTCAGATCATGCAATTCAAAAACCTGTACCTGACTCTAAACACTGGTGCTGCAAATGTCTGAATAATCCTGCCTTATCTGGTAAATCATTCATTCTTGGAGGAAACTATATTGACCTTATCATTTACAGTGAGTGTTATGTCCCTAGATCATTTAATAAAGAACAGCTACAGTGCATGTGTGTATGGGTATATACATATATCCACATACATAACATACTCAGTTACTAAAGCATTGGTAATATTCGCTGAGGGTATAATTATAATGAACACTAAGCATCTCTACCATTATGTAGATTACTGTCAATATTTCATAACTCCACTTTAAAGTTTCATTATAACATAGCACATGTGCGGAGGTCAGAGGACAACTAGTTAGAGTTGATTCTCTCCTTTCACCATGAGAATTCCAGGGATTGAACTCAGCTTATAAGGCTTATGGCAGGTACCTTTACCCAGTGAGCCATCTCAGTAGCTCATAACTCATTTCTTGCTCTCTTCCTTTTATTATATGAAAACACAATAGTAAGTACATTCTGAGTCCCCAGAAAAAGCTAATTACTGTTTTCAATGTTGTATTTAGAAAACTGCTTTTTAACAACATATAAGACTAATCACACCATGTGGTCATTCACTCTAATTTCTCAGCATGTAAAGTCATCTTTAATTGGTGTATCACAACTCAGGCATCTAAATCATAGCTTTAATGTATTTTCTGACTGTGAAATATCTGCCAGAACAGTTAAATGACCTCTATGTGCAAACATGGAACAGAAAATCCTTGAGGGCAAGAAACCCATAGCCTTGCTTTATTTTTATTTTTATTTTTTGTTGTGTGTTCTACACATAATCATAAACAGGAGAGTGGTTAATAAATATTATTCAGATTCAGGCATGGGAAATAGGAGACATGGGCATGAAATCCTGTTTATTGCTATCATTATGCTGATGATTCTCTGGCCACTTCTCTCTGGTTGGTGTAATTGCACAGTCTTCATATTTTATTCATTAGAAGAGCTTCTCTGTGCCCATTCCTCTTATGCTGCTGCTGTGGCAGTATCCAGCATTTCCTAATGGGTGTGATCTGTGGCTCCCTCCACTTTCTGTCTGGGATTTGATCAAGCCTCTAATGAGCATTAGACTTGCAGCCACCAATTCAAGTACAGAAACAAATGAATAAAGTTTTTGTTTTCATTAGTATTGTGAAAAGCCAACTCACTTTATCTCCTTCATGATATCTTTGATAAATTTGCTCAACTCTTAAAGCTAATTTGAAAGGACGTTTGATTTATGTAGGTATTCACATTGTCTTTGTGCTGTATTTTTTCTTTTTCTTTCATTACTTACCATAATCAGAAAATGCCTGTTAACTCTCTACAACAACCTGCTGTAGTTTCCAGTTTCAATCAACTGTGTTGTGTTTGTGATTGTGGGTATGTGTTTTAAAGGAAGAAATGAGCAGATATTACTGACAGCAGAACAAAGACCTGTACATAATAAGAGAGGGATGAAAAATTAAGGGAAAATATAGGTTACTCACTACAAAGAAGAGATAGAGGAAGCTGATATAGAAAAATACAAAAGGCAAGAGGGAAGGAGACAGAGACAGAAAATGAGAAACCGAGAGATGAGAAAGAAAGAAATAATAGAAAGTGTATATAGGTAAATTCCAGTAAGCAAGACCATTTAAGTGTGTGAACACGTGTTTGTATGTGTGAACATGTGCATGTCTGCACACATGCTTTTAAGGGTAATTTTAATTGAGTAAAATAAGTTGAGATTCTACCATATATTTATAGTCTATCTTCCCTTCATTTCAGTAACTTTACTAAACATCTGAGTGAAATTTTATTCTTTTACTGTCAACACTTTCAATTTCCCATTTTGTTACATTTTATTATAAATAATAAACCAACAAAATGTATTAGAAAATGACTACCTACTGGAATTGAAAGGTTTGTGCTGCTCTTAACCTGGGTCAGAGGAAGTTCTTATTGTAAAGGACAGTGGTTAATGAAGAGACTTGTGACTGTTCAAGAGAATAAGTCGTCATGAGTACTCAACTAAAAAAGAAACATTTATGTCAGTTCTCATGCCTAAGATTTAGTGAACATCACAGAGAGGGAGGCTGGAAGAATGTAAAAGCTATGACATGGAGAGGAGTGGTATGAAATGCTGACGTCTTGACATGATATGGCTACAGCAGTTGTGGTGACCTGCACAGTGACATCCCCAAGATCAAAGCAGTTCAAAGTCCTCTAAGGGGCTCCCAATACCCATCACTAGATGAGGAGCCACTGGCAATCGATGGCTGCTGGGTGGAGGAAAGTCGCTTTTCCTTCAGGTGCAAGGAAAGGCTGGCCCATGCTGCAGTGGATGACCCAATGTCCATCTGTATGTGGATAGGACTAAGTAGAGTCTGTAGATTATTAAAAAACAAACAAACAAACACTAATAACAACCTCCTGGCTAAGATTCATATTATAATTTTTGTGGGCTACTTTGTGAGAAATAATTTCCTCCCGTTAAATTATGGGTTAGTGTAAGATAAAATATCAAATGAGGAATTGACCAATTTGATCAAAGAGTTAACATGTATCTGGGAAAAGCAAATCTGAAAACCCTTGGAGGCCAAGTTTTACACTTATCCTGGATCTTGCTCTGTTGTCCAGGCTGGCCTCAAACTCACAGAGATCTGCTTGGCTTTGCCTCCTGAGTGCTGGGATTAAAGGCATGTACCACTACTGTCTGGCTGTGGAGGCCAAGTTTTTAAAGCATTTAGGTGCAAGGAAGAGATGAATTATCTACAAAGAATGATAACGAAATGAGTGCCAGACAGATCCAGTTCGATGGTGTGAGATTGGAGGAGTCCTGTGAATGCAGCCTAACACATGTAACAGTAGATGGACTAGTGATGGATAAACAGACAGAGGAACAGAACAGATAAAATGCAGTGTCCTCACCCTCCTTTCAAATGATTGCCTAATGCATGTGGGAAGCCATCTGAGAAAGGATTTGAAACTCAGCTGAGGACAGGATTAGAGTAACAAGAAATTGTACAAATTTGAACTCTGCCCTTCTAACTTCTGTAAAATTGTAAACACAGTTTCCTGCTGAAAATATCCCAAAGAATAGAAATAGGCCCTGGAGAAGAATGAACAACTCTGAGAGATACTTCTCTGGGTATCTGCATGGGGATTTATGAAAAGGTTGGTAGCATCAGTGGACAATGGCTAGATGTATGTTAAAAGAAGCTACACAGCCATAAATAATTAGTTAACATCATTTGGTGACTTTCTTCTCAGTTACATATTCACACTCATTACTACTCTTTATTTTATCTGTTTCCACCTATAATTATACTTTGCCTAACTTAATATAAATGATATGATAATTGGATTAAACCTACAACCAAGTAGCTGGTTAACACTTAGCGGTCTGTAGCTGAACAAGAGTCCTGAAGGACTGGGTGGGTAAGGATGAGGGCTTCCTACCTTTAGAGTGGTGAGGAATCCAAGGGAAAGTTTCAGAAATTCCTCAGAATTAACGTGTGGTGCTTCAGCCAGCAACTGCAGAATGCATTTCTTTGTGCTTGTTAACGGTCTGAAACTGAAGCTGAGCTTTTTATTTTGGAGGAGGCAAGTTTGAGTTTATTTTCTTTGATACCACATGCCTTGGTTGCTCTCCTGTCACTGCGCTGAAGATGGCTTGTGACCCTTTCATTGTGGCCATCATGGCCCAACGTAATATCCCACAGAGGGGTTTGCAGGCTGATGTTGGAGTTTGTTTGTTCAAGTTAGTTCTTTTTGCTCATTCATACTTGTGATGGCTGTGATAGCTTCAATGACAGTAGAGGAGTGAGTAATTGTTCTGATACACAGTTCTGTTTCTTCTCCGATGCCTCTGTTGCAGAATAGCTACAATTGTGTGTTTTCATTGAGCTGGTGCATTGAACATGTCGTTGTCTCTAGCACTGGACCAACCACTTCTGCTGGCTACTGGGCACATGATAATAATTTCTTCATTTTCCTTTGGAAATCAGCTATATAGGCTACACACACACACACACACATACACACACACACACACACACACACACACACACACACACACACACAGGAAATGTAGAAGTGGTTGATCAATGATGTCATTGCATTTGTCATGTAAGAAAATAAATCTATAGAAATACTATAAATAAATTTGGGCTGTTGAGACAGCTCAGGCAGTAAAGTGCCTGCCTCACAAGTACACAAGGCCCCAAGTTTCTGCTCCCCAGCTGGACACAGTAGTGTAATCCTAGCACTATAATTCTATACTCTAAGCATTTCGAGGAGGGACAAGAGGCAAGAGGGGAGATCGCCAGAGCATGCTGGCCAGCCAGTTTAGCCAACATTCAAGCTGTGGGCTCAGTGACAGATCCTGCCTCAAATCATAAGACGAATATGATCAAGGAAGACACTCATTGTCGACCTCTGTATAAAGCCACTCACCTGCAACACAAACTCTTGTTTACATATGCATTCCACATAGTTGTGTACTCATACAAATGAAAAGCATCATTTACCATGTAAAATGTTGGTGAAATTTCAGTGTCCCTTGGTGAGTTTGATTAAACACAGAAAATTAAGAGGTCTACATTCCTAGAATCTGAGACAGCTCAATGATCTGTGGTCTTACAAGCATTCTAGAACATTTTAAGTCAACATACCATAGGCTACATTTCGAGAAGCACTAAGCTTGGATTTCTAGTGAAAGGATTCAGTTGGTTCCTGGTTACATAACAAGACTTTTGTAACTGTCCTGGGAAAATAATTCATGTTTTTGATGTATTATTTTTAAATATTTTGAAATTTTCACATGTATTTCACAAATACAGATATATAATTCTGATCAGAGGTAGGTCACTCTCCTCTGAGGGTGTGACTCATGGTAGCTTCCCATTTGCAGCATGCATGGATTTTGTGGGTTGTTAATTTTAGTAATGAGGACAAGAAGTTGGGAGATACTTTGTGGTCCCAGAGGAAGCCAGAGGGAGGGGGTTTGGGCAGAAATGATTAAAAATACATCATTTGTTATTTGGATAACCTAAATGAAGACTCTACTATATATTTATAGCCTATCGTCCCTTCACCTAAATTACTTTGTTCAACATCAGAGTGAAATTTTATAGAACAATATTATACAAGTTTAGGGAAATTGGATTTCTTAACAACAAGGATGCTTATTAGGATATTTATCTGTGCAGGTGTCACTGGTTTCATTGTCAGGTTCTCAATGCAGATGAGTAAACAGCCCAGGATAACTGGAGAGACCATGTGTACTTGAGAGAATCCCTAACAAAGTCGAGGCTTCACACTCAATAAGCATCTGCCGCTTTGCCAAAGTAATGATCACAATCTTGGTTCAAGAACAAGTGCTCTGAGGAACTATGATGTCTTTTCATTCCCACCTGTAATAGGAGAGATTTGACATAATTTAAAAAAAATGTATTACTGAGGTTCGGATCCATAAAATCTGAATTCACATCTTCCTTCTTATGTGAGACTGAAGAATGTACTAATCCTTTGCTCACCTCCATTTCTTTCTCTGCAAAATGAGAGAAGAAATGTTCATAGCATTGTTGGAATGGCTGAATGAGATAAGTTATGTGGGCCTTGTTTTGAATGCTAATGGTATGGAAATCCAATTTGGATTCCTTGGTTGGAAACCTGAAAGAAATGGCCAGAACTGATATGAGTTTCCCAAGAATTGTACTATCCCCTCAATATTAGCATTTTCTCTCATTGACTTCCATATATTGTTCAAATTCTACTTCAGATTTATTTCACTCTGATTTACATTAAAGCAAATCAGAGTGAATCAATTTTTATTTTCCTCATGTAGCGTATTTTGAAGTCTTGATGATAGGACTCTTACAATTTGCATTTTATTTTCCAATCAATTGGCTTGATCATGGTAGAAGTTTTAGGGACATTATGAGGTTTTGTTATTGTGTAACCATTATAGGGTACACAAAGGAAGATTGTTATGGAGCTACTTGGTGACCTAATTTTCTGGAACCACTGTTTTTGATGGCCCATTGTTTACCAAGATGGCATGATGAAATATGTGACTGGATCTCTGTGAAAATAAGAGAAGTAGTGGAGCTGGAAAAATGACTCATTTGGTAAAAATGAGTAACAAAAAATTGCAACAAAGAAGAGGACATGAGTTCTATCTCCACGACCTTGTGAAAACAGAACTATGCAGCAGTGCACACATGTAATCCCAGTGCCGAGGGAAGGAGGACAGGAAGACCCTTTTGGTTTCCAGGACAGAAAACACAGGCTCGTGAGAGACTGTCTCAAACACTAAGATAGATAGAAGTTGAAGAATATACCCAATGTTAGCTGCTGGCATACACACGCCCGCGCATGCACACACTCTCTCTCTCTCTCTCACACACACACACACACACACACATTCACACACACACATGCACACACACACATGCACACACACGCAGGCATGCCTGCACAAAGTGGAGATATTTTAACCATATGTATTTTTGTATGTTATGTGTTTGGATAGGAACTATACCTCCAAAGACTAAGGTGTTGAAGTCTTGATCCTCAGATGGTGGGTCTCTGGCTTCATAGATGGATAAATTCATTGGTGTGGTGAGCCTATTGTGAGGTGGGAGAAAGTAGGACATAGCAATTATCTCACTGGATGTGTGTCCTCAGAGAGCGTGAAATAAGCCATGCATCTCCAGCACAGCCTTGTGTTGGGATGCTGATTCACTTCAGGCCCATAAACAACAGACTGCAGACTCAGACACCCTGAGTTAAAATCAACGTTTCCCCTTTCAAGTTATTTTACATAGAGATTTTGTGACAACAATGTAAAGTGATAAAAAATAGTTCTAAAAATGATTTTGTTGTTACCTGATTCATTTGAGCTGGTGTAAAGTAAAATAATGTAAAAATACAAGCTATGAGAACCAAATGTCCTTAATGCAGTGGTTCTCAACTTTCATAATGCTGTGACCCTTTAATACAATTCTTCATGTTATGGTAACCTCCAACCATGAAATTATTTTTATTGCTACTTCATAATTATTTTGTTACTTTTATGGATCATAATGTAAATATCTGATATGTGACCCAAGGTTGAAAAACCTCTGCTATAAGGTCTCATGGGTCTGTGGATTTTATTACTGTCTTTAGAGGAAATACAGGAAGATTGTATGAAGAAAGGTGAATCATCTGTTACACACCATCTACCCCATCTACACACCCTACATCCAAATGAAAAAAATTATATGTTTAAATGCATTTGAATCAAATATGAATGGGCTTTAAAATGTGCTCATTCCCCAACTATTATATGATGGATATTGACTTTACATTTATATTTGCATTGAATATTATAAATGATCTGGGCATGATTTGAAGTTTAGAGGACAATATTGTGAGGTCTGTAATAATTCTATGCCATTTTATGTAAGGGATGTGAGATTCTCCATGTTTCAGCAGCCTCAGGACTCAGGAACCAGTTTCTCATAAAATGGTCTTTGAGGACTGGCGAGATAGCTCAGTGGGAAGAGGGGCTTGCCACTAAGCCTGCTGACTTTAGTGAGATCTCTGGGACCCACATAGTAGAAGAAAAGAACAGACTCTTACAAGTCGTCATCTGACTTACACACATGGGTACACACACACACACACACACACACACACACACACACACACATACACACACGCGCGCGCACACATGCACACACGTGCTCATTTTATGAACAACAAATATAACTGGAAGACTTAAAGTTTTCTTGATCCCAGAGAACAGCATTCACTGACTGGAGAAATGGTAGAGTCTGACATTTTGCTGTTTTGTATATTATAATACCTGAGAAACCCCACAAAGGTGGCCATGAGGATCTGAACTAGTTTATTCCTTTGATCTTGATTTTCCTCAAGCTGCTGATTTTACCTAGGCCTGCATCTTTGTTACTCATGCAAAATGGGGATTAAAGTATTTGCCTTTAAAGGGTTTTGAATTTTGAAGTAAGGCCCAACTCTGCAGGAAAGTGCCTGGAGCATTGTAAGTACTCAGAATGGGTAAGAGTTTGCCATAAATGCACTCCTGGGCTTTGGCTCTTTTATTTTAAGCAAGCCACAGTCTCTGGTGGTACACAGGCGTCAGCTGTTTCGGTTGTCCAGCTCTTCTGTCATTTGTTACATCTTATGGTATCACTCAGCACAGGTTGACTTAAGTTGTCATCACTATACCTCACGGCTGACTGCGGCTTGGCTCAGGGAAGGTTTCTCCCTTCGCACATCACACTTTGACACAGATTTTGGAGCCCCACTGAATTTTGTATTTGTAAACTAGAACTTCAAAGTGTGTCATATCAGATATCTTGGGGTAAAGGCTGGGGAGATGCGGGATGGCTCAGTGGGTAAAGAGTTTGCCACACAAGTAAAAAGCTGAGATGTGAGCCTTGAAACCCATGTGAAGACACTCACAGTAGCACATGTGCATAAGTCAACTGCTCTTGTAGCAGGACAGGAAGCAGCAACTGGAGAATTTCTAGACAAGGAGTCCTGTCGCCTGCAAGATATAAGGCACGGATGGATATTGAAGGTTGTCTTCTGACCTCCACATGTACATAATGGCAGGCACACACCCTCACTACCACACACACACACACTCACACACACTCACACACACACACACATACTCATACACACACAAAGCCACATGCTTATCCACAAAGATTAAACAATAAATACATACATACTACATACATACATACAGATAACTTGTATGGTAAATGAAAGATTTTATTTCCATGCTAAATTCTCCTATATTATCAGTTTCCAGAAACTTATCAAAATGTCCCCAGTGGGCAATTATCATATGTGAATTTCACAGTTTTCAATGTTTTTGGCTCATTGAAAAGTTTGTGAGTCTATGAGAAGATGGGTGGGGGTCAGGACAGGACCACACCTTCGAGAGGCTTGATGGCCAGGACCTGGAGCCCAGTTCCTGCCGTATTTACCATGTGACTTTGAACACATCATTTCATCGTTTGAGTTCTTCAGCACCATTATTCAGAAAAAGGAAAATTCTCAAAAAGTTAGTATTTTTTTCTCATAAAATTTTAATGCAAATAGAGTAATTTTAGTTTAGTCCCTGCCTGCCCCTTTCCATCCATGTGCTGTGCTCTAGAGAGCTGGAGCTGGTCCCACTTTAAATGACCCCATCACAGAGCTGGTTATCATTTGTTTGGAGCGGTGTTTCATTAATCTTTTCTGTTTCCCCCTCTCCCTTTTGGGCTCACTTCAGCTGAATAAGCAGGAAAGAGAACAATGAAAAACATTATGGAAATGTTAATTCCTGCTGTGGCTGAGTAGCTCTTAATCACACTATTAAGTGTATTCTCTGATTTAATCATCCTGGCCTACATGCAGGAAGACCAGGATGGACATTGATGAATGTCTGTCATTATCTTCTGATATGGATGAGGCTGTTTTCTCTCTAACTAAATGTTAGTTGTTTTTTTTCTCTCAGAAATTATAGGCTGTATATAAAGAAAGGATGTATAAAATGTGTGTGTGTGTGTGTGTGTGTGTGTGTGTGTGTGTGTGTGTGTACAGTGTGTGTGTGTGTATGTGTGTGTATGTGTAGGGAGCATGTGGTCACAGAGGCTAATGTTGACTATTTTCCTCAGCCACTCTCCTCTTCACTAATTTTTTGGTGACAGGATCTGTCAGAGCTAACTGATTCAGGTAGTCTTGCCGGCAGGTGGGCACTGGAGACTGGCTCTGACTGTCCCGTGCAAAGACCACAGACATATCATCTGCCCTGGCTTTTGATAGGCTGGTCCTCAACAAAATATTTTGCTGATTGAGCCAGATCTCCAGCCCTACTGCATGTCTATCTCTTCTGCTATACCATTGCTCAGCTGAATTGCATTTTGTTCACACAGTAAGAGTAATTATTTGTACTTAGGACTGCACTGGCCTCAGCTCTCGCTCATATTTTCTGTACTCACATACTCCAGCTGCAGTCAGTGACAGACAATGTTTACTGCATGTAGAGTATTGTTTTCCTAAAGACACTGCAGTACTTCAGATCCCTTTGCTGTGGGGTCCTTACCTGTACAAGTGCTTCCCTCCCCAGGACGGTGTTGGTGGAAGTCCTCAACATGTAACCTCTAGGTGAGTGCCACTGTTTCCATGAGACTCTTTAGAATTCTTAGGCAAAAGTCAGTGTCTTGCTCTGAATTGTATTTGGATGCTTATCTCACTCAGATTTATATTACTCATAGCTGAAAACAAGCTCTTCTTCCTCTAGAAGTTAAGAGCATTATCAGGGCAGCCAGAGTCTTAAAATTTCTATCACTGATACATCACACCAAGCCTCTGTACAACATAGAATTGAGAAATCATTAACATAATGATTATATATAAATTTTATATTATTTTGTGAATAATTCACATTTAATTATTCATATATACTTTATATGTCTGGCACCCATACACACACACACACACACACACACACACACACACACACACACACGGAGGGGCGGTTTCATTTGTGGATTTGTGGTTTGGGTATGAAATGTCCCCCATGGCTTTTTGTGTTTCAGCACTTTCTTCCCAGTTGGGGGTGCTTTTTGGGATGTTGTGAGACCTTTATGAGGTGAAATCTCATAGGAGGAAGTAAGTCACAGAAGTGGTCTTGAGTGTTTGTAGCTCACCCTCAGTTTCCTAGTGTGGATTGAGTGTGGATGAAATGTGAGCATCCAGCCTTCTGCTCCTATCACTGTCTTCTCTGTTGTGATGGACTTGAAACTATGATCTTCAATAACCCTTTGTCCCTTAAGTTGACTTTGTCAGAGATTTTTTTTTTTTAAATCACAGCAACAAGAACGTATCTAAAACATACATTTAATCTTGCTTCATCCCTTGAGTTGATGTCATGGGAAGGAGTGCAGTGCTTAACCAGGTTCAAAGTGATTAGTCAGGAGAGTAGTTTCCCCAGCATTCTCAGAACAGCTTCTAAGTGAGCACATGAATGGGAGGCATTAAGATGCAGAGATGAAGAGCTGTGGGTGGAGCTCACTTGACAGAGGGTTTATCTAGCATGCACAGAGCCCTGGGTTCTATTCCCAGCACTTCCTATACTGGGCAGAGCATTGAGACAGAAGGTTCAGGAATTCCAGGTCACCCTTGGTTACAGAGTAAGATTGAGGTCAGCCTGTGACAGATAAGACCCTATCTTAGGAAAAGAAGCAACCCTGGCCACATTCCACCCTGCTCAAGATGGTGTGTTGGGGGAGTTTACATTAAAGCAATTTTCTAACCTGCGCCTTCCCTGAGCCCTTCATTCTACGCTGTAGAGGTACGGCCAGGCTGGGCCTGGACTCAATAAATGCCTGTGTCTTGCAGAAAAAAAGAAGACTTAGAGATGAGGAAAGACTGACCATATAAATTGACGAAATTGACAAACACCATGTTTGAAAGGGCTGATAGGTGTAGATGTAAAGGTTGCAGGGCAGAAAACAGGACTGGGTTGAAAATCAGATAGACTTTACTCCTCCTTTTGACTTATTGAGTTTACCAGGGTGTAAAGCTGTGACCAGGTACCGCATCAAAACAACTAAGCCTCAGGGGACATCATGGAAGAGGGAATGGAAAGTTTGTGAGACCCAGAAGGTCAGGGATATGGCTGTGAAACTGTTTCTCCTAGAAATGACAGGAAAGCTACACCATGATACATCAACAATGGGGCTGCTCAAACAAGGCCTGAATAATGATAATACCAAAATACATGCTAATGTGGAAGGGGGAAAGCTGTTGGGGACCCACTGCTGGACAAGGAACTACAGGCCACTAATGACTGCTGAGAGAGGGAGTTAGTTTTTCCTAGGGATGAGTCCCCTAATTGGCTCTCCAATATCAAGTGGTCAGCCTAGAAATCATAAGCAAACAAGCAACAATAAATGGACTCAGCAGGTTGTACTTATATATTTATGCACATATATTTAATAAAATTAATTAGACTAGCAATGTAAAAGGGAAGAATTAGAGGAATGGGACATGGGGGGAGGCTGAGAAAGGAAAGGGAAGTGAGGAAATGATGTAATTATATCTTAATTAAAATGAAAAATACAAGAAAGAGAAAACCAATTATCTGAAGAATATGAGAAAAAACAAAATAAAATGAATTAAAGCCATAATAATGGTGGCAGCAACTCAGCACAGCAAGTCTCTGAACTCCAGAGCTCCTTAGCTCCTTGTTCCTGTGAGCTACCCACACTGCTCCTGGAAGCTGACACAGCTAACCTGTCCCGGCTCCTGTGCAGACATCACTGAGAGGCTGTGTGTTTACAGCCTTTTAAACGTGAACAATTCAAAATTCAAGAGAATCTTCAATTTAAATTCTGTTCATTAAACCTTAATTGTGTGAAGAGGCTGGTCCATGACTTCATGTGGATTTCTTGCATCAGGAAAACCATGATTGATCCAAGACTTCACAAAATAAGCCCATACCTAATTATTCTATTCAATGGATTGTTTTCAGGAGGGGGAGGTGGCACCATGGGTTAAGTGTTTGTTTCACAATTATGAGGATTTAAGTTACAATACTCAAAACTCACATTAATAACGAAGAAAAATAAAAAGCCAGATCTGGTGGTGTAAATGCTGGGTATGCCCATGGATATCTGCAGTCCCAGTGCTGGAGAAATAGAGACAAGAGGATCCTTGGAGCTTCCTGGTCAACTAGTCTCACTTAGTTGATGTATTTCAGATTCAAGGGGAGATCCTATCTCAAAAAATAAAGTTAAGCACAGTTGAGGAAGACTATGGACACATCTCTGGCCTCCACCTGCCCACACATGAATGTACATACAAGCACACACATATGTTTTCTTCTCTCCTTAAGCCATTCCTCTGTAAATAGCATATTAACACTCATCAAGGGAGCCTTAGGAGCAGCATGGTGCATCTTACTGACTGCTAAAACTTCTGAACTCAATCTTCTGCTA
This sequence comes from Peromyscus eremicus, assembly GCF_949786415.1. NCBI lineage: Eukaryota > Metazoa > Chordata > Mammalia > Rodentia > Cricetidae > Peromyscus > Peromyscus eremicus. The sequence goes on along the minus strand of NC_081431.1, from coordinate 74,954,257 downwards.
TGTTTGGAGTGCAGACACAATATTGTTCTTTAGCAGTTCATGAAGAAGTGGCTATGGGCTAATATTCCTCTTCCTTCTTTCATCTTCCTATCCTCCTTCCCTTCTTTTTCTTCTGCCTCCTCTTCCTTTCTTCCTTTGCCCTCTTTTCCTGTCTTCCTCCTCCTACTTCTTCTTCTTCTTCTTCTTCTTCTTCTTCTTCTTCTTCTTCTTCTTCTTCTTCTTCTTCTCTCTCTCTCTCTCTCTCTCTCTCTCACACACACACACACACACACACACACACACATGGATCTCAAGGACCCTATTTCTTTTGTGTGCATGTGTTGTGTACATGCACATACACTTGCATGTGAGGGTCAGAGAACAACTCTGGATGTTATTCCTAGGTACCTGCCACCATGCTTTCTCTCTCACTGAACTGGAGCTCTAAGTAGTCTAGGTTATTTGGCCATGGAGCCCGGATATCCATCTGTCTCCACCTCCCCAACACTAGGGTCACAAGGGAGCACCACTGTGTCTGGACTTTTACTCTTTTTTGTCATGTAGATTCTGGGGGTACAGCTCAGGTCCTTAGCTCACAAGGCCAGCACTTGTCCCTCTAAGGTGTCTCCCCAGCCTTAATTTGTACTTTTATATATATTTCCTGTTAGCAATGTAAACTCAGAGGCATGCTTTGTTTGTTTCTTTGCTTTGGTTTTGTTCTGTGATTTATCTCTGATGATATAGTGCTTAAAATAGTGTCCAAAATAGATCAAAACTTCAGTAAAATTTTAAAAATAGTGTCCAACATATTTTTAAAATAGTGTCCAATAACTCAATATTTTGAATATAAGTAAGTAACAATATTTCATTTCTGTAAATTTTGCATTGTTATCTTGAAAATAAGTATAGTTTTAAATGTTTTTAAGCTGATATAACCAACTCAGTTGTAATATTGTCTGGTTTGTTATCGATTTGAGTTTATTTCCCTGACTCTTAATGCTGCCATTCATCTGGTTTAACTATGTTCTTTTAATAAAAATACCTTTATACATTCATAACTGTGTGCATAAGTATATATATTAAAACACACAGAGAAATGAGAGAGATAAAGGAGAGAAGAAAAAAATGGAAGCCATAAAGTAAAAATCAGGGGGTAGGGGAGACCATACATGTACACACACACACACACACACACACACACACACACACACACGCACACCACATACACATACCCCACCGTGAGCTCCTCTGTACTCTTTCATCTCGTAATCCTGACTTACGAAACATCTTGTCTTTCAGATGGAGCCCCATTCACCTGGTGGATTGGGAGATCCAATGAAAGGCACCCTTACTGGGGAGGTTCTGTTCCTGGAATCCAGCAGTGTGGGTGTGGCCTAGAGGAGAGCTGCCTGGACGTTCGCCACTTTTGCAATTGTGATGCAGACACAGATGAATGGTAAGGAAAGTTTCAGGTTTCCCACAGCAGTGGACGATGCCTGATACACAGAATTGCCGCTAAGAGAGAAGGATGCGGATAACAAAAGCAATGGGAATTAGGACTGCATTAAAGAAAAAAAAAGGCCTGGGGCCTTAGAGATGGCTCAGCAATTAAGAGCAATTGCTGCTCCTCCAAAGGACCTGGATTTGTGTCCCAGCACCCATATGTTGGCTGACAACTATATTTAATTCTAAATGATTTGATGCTCGCTTCTGGCCTCTGTGAGCTCTGCACACACATGGCACACATGCATAAGAACAAGACACTCATATACAAAAAATAAAAATGTAAAAGCCTGCCTTTGTATTCAGGACTAACACTAAGGTTTGTGCCAACATTTTGTATTCAGAACTTTCCACTCTAAGCAAGGAATGCAATGTAATTTGTAATTTGCTATTTAGTTTTTCTTTTTCTCTTTACCCTCCATGTGTGCATGTGTGTGTTTGTGTGTGTGTGTATGTGTGTGTGTAGATGCTCTTGTATGTGTGTCTATGCATGTGTTTCTGCCTGTGTGTGGAAGCCAGAAAACAACTTCCACTGTTAGCACCCACCTCGAGTCTTTGAAAGTATCTCTCACTGGCCCAGAACTAGCCAAGTAGTCTTGGTTGGCTGGAAATGCCTCTGCCTCTGCCTCTGCCTCTGCCTCTGCCTCTGCCTCTGCCTCTGCCTCTGCCTCTGCCTCTGCCTCCTAGTTCTGGGATTACAAGCCCTTATCACCATACCAGGCCTTTAAATGTGGGTTCTGGGGATCAATTCAGGTCCTCCCACTTTAAGGCCAGCACTTTACCACCAAACCATCTCCCCAGATCTTGAGTTAGCTTTTGAAATACACACATGTTAGGAAAAGACCTGGAGAGAAGGATGTTTAATTATACCGATGGTTTCTCTTTCTTTCGATGATGTTTTAGTGAATTTTCCACCATTGTTAAAGTGACCTTCAACATCAAATTAAAGTTTTTATTTTACTTATAGATTTTGATTTAGTGATCATATAATTCTCACAATAATCATGATATTCCATAAGAATGTGTGCCTTGAGGTTGACAACTGTCAGGTACGGAAGAGTTAAATGACTGTCTAATGTTATGCACCTCTGTCAAATTCAAACCCACGTCCATTAAACACCGCATGTCTAGTGCTCTCCTACACCAGCTCAGTCATGCGAGGTGATGTCTAAGTTCTCAAGTTTATTAGGTCTCCATCATCTCCAACCTCCAGCAAGCTGTTCGGTTTTCACTTTACAGTTATGAAAATGTGCATACAGCATGTCCACTTTTGAGTCCAGGCTGAATTATAGGCAGTCCTTGATTTTTAATGTTTGCAGTATTTCTCTCTCCTCTCATCAAATGCTTCTCAGTTATCACTGAGGATTCCTGTGATGGTTCTCTCAGACCCGTTACAATTCCCTTTGCATAATGTATTATCTTTCACTGTTGAAATTGTTACTGGTAAGGACCAGTCCAGTAAAATTTGAGATCTAATCAAAACCTTGATTTAGACCAGCAAGGACGGTTGGGGAGCTGGCTTACTCAGTAAAGTGTCTGCCACACAAGCATGGAGTCCTGAATTAAATTCCCAGCCCCCTCATAACTAAGTTATTTAAACATCTGGGCGTGGTGGCATGGTCTTAAATTCACAGCACTGGCAAGGTGGGGGCAGGTGTGTCCTTGGAGCGTGTTGGGATGATTCCAGGTAAGAGACCATCCTAAAAGAAACAAATGAATAACTAACTAAATGAAATAGATAGGCAGTACCTGGGGAATGGCAGCCAAATTTGTCCTCTGGGCTCCATATATACATGTGCAAATGTACATGTACTCCTGTACACACACACACACACACACACACACACATACACACACACACACACACACACACACACACACACACTCAGGTACACAAATAATCTCAGAAAGAGAATAAACATTGTCTGCATCTGCTTCTGTAATATATAGACCATGAGTTCAGAATATCATAGAGCTGCTTGGGTACAGTGGTGAATTCCTTTAGATTCCTCCACCACTGCAAATTCTTCATGTGGAAAATGTCAGATAAAATTGGCTGAAGGTCAGATGTCAACCTCTTTCTCCTTTGGTCCACCTCTTTACTTTGCAGTGAATTTTATTACAGCATTATAGAGACCTACACACTCCGTGTCCTGGATGGAGAACATATCTCTATGAACCACCAGCCTTCAATCTATCTGGTCCTGATGCAGTAGACATTTGATGAACGTTTCAGGGAAACAAATTCAGAACATCTTTGGAGAGGGATATATTAATTGCTTTTCTTTATACATAAAAAAGAAATTTCAGGAAGAAGGTTCTATTTTGGCTCATAGCCTAAGGATGTAATCAATCAGGACAGGGAAGTCATTGTGGCCTGAGCTTGAGGCAGCTGGTGACATTGTGTTCACAGTCAGGAAGCAGAGAATGATGAATACTGAGGCTCCGCTCACTTTCTCCCTTTTAAAAAAGTCTGGGACTTTGGTCTAGAAAATGGTGCTGCCCACATTTAGAATAGGCCTTCCCACTTCAAGTAACCCAGTCCAGACACTCCCTCACAAACATGCCCAGAAGTTTGTTTCATGTGACTCTAGATCCTATTAACAATCAAGAGGAGCAATCAGATTAAGCATCATCTTCAGGTTTAGGAGAGTTGTGTGAAGTTTTTCTTTTCTTTTTCTTTTGGTAGTTGTGTTACAAAACAAACAAAAATAAAAAGAAGCCAACTAAAATCCTCTAATCCCAGGCGCTCAGTCAGATTCACTCATGAGTTTGAGTCATAAGTCCCTTCACTGTGTCTGGTATTATACAATATTTGCAGATTTATAGGCTCAGAATAAAATGCCTCCACTTTATACTGTACAATTAGAGAAGCTGACACAGGGAGAAAATGCAAGGTGGAAACTGCCATTGGAAATGGAGTGTTTCTTCTTTGGTGTGTTTTTCCCGGAGGCACACTGCCACTGTGTGTCCTTTCTCACAGTACAATTGTCAGCACTTAGTTGACTGCACCTCAACCAATGCTGCACATCAGCATTGCACTGGGGATACCAGCTGCACCTCACTCACTGAAGGTGAAGCACTCCTGCACTTTCTCTAGAACATTCCACAGATCATGCCATCCACTCCCATCCCAGCCTCCCTCTCTGCTGACCTGATTATTAGTTCACTGACCTCTGAATCATTTATGAGCTGATTTACCTTCATCACCTGTGCTGCCCTACAGGGACTTACCAAAAGGCCTTTTCCCCACTGCTCTTGTGCCAGCACACTTGTATGTGTGCAGATGCACATGCACATGTATGCATGAGTATGTTTAGGACTGAAGTCAACATTCAGTGCTGTTCTTCAAGTGCTATCCACCTTAGTTTGACCTAAAGCTCCTCTATCTAGCTAGGCCAGCTGGCCAGTGATCCTGAGGGATCTCCTTGTCTCTGCTTCTACAGAGGAGAAGGATTATAATCATATACTGCCACCCTAAGTTTAATTTTACCTGTGTTCTGGATATCAAACCCAGGTTTTCATGCTTGTGCAGCACTCAGTTGACTAATTGAGTCATTTTCTCAGCACTTGTGAGACCTTTTAGCACCATATAGATTAATACATATATCATAACTCCTTTTATTTCTTTATGGAATAAGCAACTTCTCTTAGGGTTATCAGAGTTTTTAGATACAGGTCTTGCTCAAAAACTGTCTTACTTTGCTCTCTAATGTTGTGATGAAATACCCAAGGTAGGTTAGAGAATGAGGAGTTTATTCAGACTTAGAGTTCTAGAGGGATATGTGTGCATCATCCTCATGGTAGAAAAGCATGGCGGCAGGTGGGCTTGGTGACAGAAGCACAGAGCTGAAAGCTCACAACTTAAACTGCAAGCAGGGAGCTGGATGGGCAAAGTAGAAATGATGTGAAACTTCAAAACCTAAAATCTTGCCGCCAGTGACATACTGCCTCCAACAAGTCTACATCTCCTAAACCTCCTCAAAGAGCACAAGCAACTGGGAACCAAGTACTAAAATATCTGAGCCTATGGGGATGTTTTCATTCAAACCCCCATAACCAACCTACTAGGAGTCAAAGGAAAAGTACTGAAATTTCCTGGTAGGATGCTTTCTTTACCATGAGAATCCATGCTGAACAACCAATTACAAAGTCTAAGGGAGAAGAGGTCTAGAAGTTCCCATCCTTTCGATGAAGAAGAGGTTAAAATCTGGAGTACACTCTTTCAAGTTTCACTGATGACTTGAAAACAATTTATACTTTTTGGTGAACATTTAGGAGGACATGTCATTACAAGATTTCATTGAGTTAACTTTCCTAGGGTGATGTCATAAATATCTTGTTATTTGAGCTAGGGTTCTAGTGACAGAGCCAAGAGCCAATTCCATCCAAGTTTTACTAAGTGAATCAATGAGTTTACTGACCTTCCTTATACAGCACTGTGAGGGATTACTTATTGAAATATGACTGGCATCCAAACATCTGTGTCACCTCAAAGACCCACACAACCATGAATGATAACCTCATGGAAACTGCATCCTGGAGGCTCCCCTTCAGAAGGCTTTCCACATCCTATATATTCCAGTATCTTCCAGGATAACTTTCAGATGGGGTAAGACAGGAAGGAGTAATATCTGGAATCCCAGGTGAGAGTACTTGACCCACCCACCTCTCCTTCTACTGGAGAGTGTCTACAACTCCATAATAGACTTCCCAACTCTGTATTGTTCTGCTCAAGTAGTTGCCACGGCTATGGAGCTCAGAAAATATTCACTCCAAGGACCATCTTATTATCCTCCCAATATCACAATGTATGTTTTACTGCATGTGGTGTTGTTCATGTTAAGTGAATTGACTGAATACCACTCTGTGCCAAGAAAAAAGCAGAGAAAAGCCAGGTCATATATTCTCTGTCTCTGAAGCATCCATCGGACAGTGTGGAAAGTGCTCCTTAGACATGAATGTATCAATATGATACATTTGATAGCAGGGTTAAGAAGTTTGGGTGTAGAAACAGGGTCAAGAATTCTGGGGAGCTGAATTTCAAAGAAAAGAAGTAACTAAGGTGGAATAACTACACTAGTGTCATATGAAAAGGAGAGAACCTTTGAGCATGCAGACTGAGAAATACGAAAGCGTATCAAAAGCACTGCACAAACATGTTGGTGGTTTTGTTATAGGAAGTGAAGAAATAGATCAAGGAAGTGTCAGATGATGGAATGTGTCTGGTGTGTGTGTGTGTGTGTGTAAAGACCAGATGATGGAATGTGTCTGGTGTGTGTGTGTGTGTGTGTGTGTGTGTGTGTGTGTGTGTGTGTGTGTGTAAAGACTAGAGGTAATTTCAAGTGCCATTCTTTAGTAGCTGTCTATCTTTATCTTGAGACTTTGTCTCTTACTAGAACCAGGAGGGTGTCAAGTAAACTAGGCTAGTCAACCTGAAAGTGCAAAGGATCTTCCTGTCTCCATCTCCCCAACTCTAGAGCTGTGATCTTATGCCCCTACACCTGGTATTTATTGCCTGCCTCAGTTTCGCTCTACTTGTGCTCTGAGCAGTTTCCACATCAGCTATGGAATAAGCCCCAGATCACTGAACTTCTTATAGAAATACCAGTGAGCTAGTTTTACCAGCACAAAATATTGTATCGGTGTTAGCCGTAAGATTTGGTAGAATTTGAAAATGCATCTGCCACTTCTCTACATAATTCCACTGTCTACTGAATAAAGGAAAGTACGAAGACAAAAAGAATCCAAAAGACCTTCCCTACATGCATGGCTAACAGATCTGAGTTGACTTTCCACATATTCAAATAGTTTTGTTTCAGGTCCTTATATTTCCACTAGTATCCCCAGTGCTCTGTGTGAATGTTAGAATCTTCAAGAACTTTAGTTCTTCAAGAACTAAAATTCTCCCAATTTCTGCTATTGGATAAAGTTAATCATAAAGCAAAATTGGGTTGGTGAAACAGTTTAATCCATTATACATGCTAGACAGAGCTGTCAGTTAAAAGTTCTGAGATGTACTTCATGAACCATATATAATATTCACATCCCAGAAAACCTATCCTTGAGGTTCTGATGGTGATGGCATAGTGAATTTCATGTGACTCAGTGGCAGAACTGCTATTCCAGCTGAGTTAAAGGATTCTCTTAACTTCACCAAATCCTCAGCAGTGAGGATTCCAGAGAGGTTTCAGAGAATCTCTGAAATCACATTGAGAGCATCCATCTTCTTTCTTGCTAAGTGAGGCTTCTCGGGGAGCCTTAGGCAAACCCTTCCACTGCTTGTGACTGATTCTTCTTTTCTCTATTACAATAGACCTTGGTGATTGAGCTCTTAGTGTCATATGTTCCAATGAGATCAAGTAAACTAGGAAATTGAGTGGGTATCGTATGTTTGATGAAAGGGAGAAAGAATTGAAAAGAAGATGGAGATACATGGGAAGAAAAATGTCACTCAATTAGCATTTCTGGAAGAACCATTTTACTTAAAATTAAAGGGAGCCTTAACTAGATAAATCAGTCAGGGATACACTCAGCCCACATATCTGTTGGTGTTTTGTTCCTGGTCTACTACTCATACCAAAATGCACAGATATTCTGATCTTTCATATAAAGTGGCATAACATTTACATAGAATATTTATAGCCCTCCTGTCAGTCATCATCAGATTATTGTATTGCCTCATATAAAGCTGATAGACTTCAAATAGTTTTACCGTGTTATTTGGAAGATATTGACAAGCTTAAAAAATTGCCCTTGCCTAGTACAAACACAATTTTATTTTAAATATTTTTTCTCTCTAGTGGTTTGAGTCTATGAATAAAGAACCTATGGAGAGAAGGGATATAGTGTCCTATAAAACTGATTACTCAAGGGTTTCTGTTACAGTCAAAATCTAAGTAGTAAAGTGAGGGCGGATAAAGAAATAAGTAAATCAGTCTTGATGTCCAACAACAGAGAAATGAATGAGGAAAATATGGTATACAAGCGTAAAGGTTTTCAGTAGTAAAGAACTGAAGTTTTTTTGTTTTTTGTTTTTTTGGTAGGAAATTAAGTGAAATAACCATATTAATTGGAATAATCATATTAATCATATTAAGGAAATCATAGAATAAAAAACACACTTTTTCTCTCATTTGTGGATCCTTGCTTCTTATATATACATAAGATTGTGAGAGTGTGTGTGTGTGTGTGTGTGTGTGTGTGTGTGCGTATAGAGTTTCACACATAATTATGAGTATGGGTGGGTGTTTTCATGTGTGTTTGTGTGAAGAACAAAGGATGAAGTTGGGTGTCTTCTGTTGTTCTTTGTCTCTTTCATTTCTTGACCCAGGGTCTTTTACTAAACTGGAAACTGGCTGACCAATGACTCCATGGATCTTCCCGTCCTCTGGACTGCTAGGGTTACAGACTAATACAGGCATGTCGTTTTTGAGGGATCTAAGCTCAAACCCTCATGTGTTGGTGATTAGCATTTTCACCTACAGAATCATCTAGCTCCCCAGACCACAAGGCAGAGTTTTCTGAAGCACTTTGCTAGACCCCCGAGGGTGTGCAAGAAAACCCAGGGAACAGCATGGTCCTGAACATGGTGTAGGGGAGTGTTAGGCTTTTCAGTGACCATCAGAGAGGGAGGGAAGCATGGTTATGTCACATGTTGAAGGTGGGGAGACACTGCAACCGGGCCTCCTGGTGACAGCCCTTAACCTGAATTGTAAGTTTTCTTATCCAAATACCAGGACCAATAAAAGTGAAGCTCACCGGGCGGTGGTGGTGCACGCCTTTAATCCCAGCACTCGGGAGGCAGAGCCAGGCGGATCTCTGTGAGTTCGAGGCCAGCCTGGGCTACCAAGTGAGTTCCAGGAAAGGCGCAAAGCTACACAGAGAAACCCTGTCTCGAAAAACCAAAAAAAAAAAAAAAAAGAAAAAGAAAAAGAAAAAAAGAAAAAAAAGTGAAGCTCCCCTCACAGAGAGCTTCCCCCCACTTTCTTCCTCACCGAGAGTGCAGAGGAATTGGAGGTTTCTATTTCTAGTCCCTGCATTTGCCCTTGGTGCACCTTTTGTAAAGCAGTTTTAAAGCAGTTTTCCTGTCAGGGTACCACCTGGAAAGGGGAGTCCGCCGTTCTCATTTTTAAAGAACAGTATACTTTTAGGGAATTTTTCTGTTTTCTTTTCTTTTCTTTTCTTTTTTCATCATATGGAACCCTGGAGCCTTAAGGTACTATGTAGAGCTTAATTATGGAATGATACTGCAGTCATGAGTGATGACTAATCACTTCTGTTGGACAGATGCTTACCTCTGTTCTTTGGTAGGTGGATTAAATCCAGTTCAGATTTAACTGGTGTTGACTACGTTGTTCCTCCCTGATATTATCAGAAGAACTATCTACCAAGTTTTCTATATGCATTTGTGTTGTGAATTAATTTTCTAATCCCTTTCAAAAGTAGTTCTTAGTACAGGAGAGGTAACTCAGATGGTAGTATTCACCACACAAGCATGAAACCTCAGCTTGATCCCCAGTATCCAAGGAAAAAGCCAGGTACAAAACCTAAAAAAAAAAAAAAAAAATTCCAGGCATATTGTACGCAATTGTAGCTCCAGTTCTGGACAGGTGGAGAGAGGCAGGACGTAGGGCTCTGCCAGCCTGCCTCATCAGAACATTTTATTTGCTAATGTTTATCTGTTTCTTAATCCACTTTTTGCTTTGTTTTGGATCTTTCTTCCAGTGGGAAAAAATTCTAAGTGGTTAAGTAGTTTGGGGAGCTGTTAGTCACTGGATTCTCATGTATATCTGGCCTCAGCATCAAGTCGGCCCTTTTTGTTGGAGAGAAGTGTGTCTTCCCTCTTTGAGGACACTGTGCTCTCAGTGTTCAAAGAGTGAGTGAGTGAAGAGGACACCTTGCTGAGGTGAGGCTCAGGTCAGATCGGATGTGGCAGTCTCCTCCTCATCTCCTTCCCAATGCCATTTCTCTTGTTCTGCTTCCACGGCCCATGAAAAAGCACACAGCTATACTTCAGACAATCCCAATGACTGTGTGAAGAAAAGTACAGAATTTTCATGATGCACAGAGAGAGAGCTAATTCTCCTCCTTTGCACATCTACAGCACTGATATTGTGAGCTGATCATGTACTCAGCACATACAGTTTTTGTTAACTTTTTTGACTGACAGCACTGTCGTAGTCTGGATGCTAACTCTAATGAATTCCTAACTAAATTTTTATTATGGAACAGGATAATTAAATCCCACATTTGTCATCTGTTAATTAGAGACTCTAAATCGTTCAGCTTCTTGGAGCTTCAGGTTCTGATTTTATTTTTAAAAATAGAGAAAGGTGGGGTTGTTATTTCTGGAGATTGCTAGCTGAGTTAGCAAATAATCTTCATATCTATCATACGAGGTATGTAGTCAGTTTTGAGAAAAGCATGTGGTTATTAATATTATTATTTTCTGTAATATTACAAAGTCTTTAATTAGAAGAGGCAACGTTGGTTTATATATTAAATTTATGTTTATGAGAAATATATATATATGAAAGAAAAGGGCTAACACCAAGAAAGAAATACCATGCCAGTGTAATGAAATTCCCTTCAACTGTCAAATTCTGGGTGGAATAATGAGATAACTCTGAAGTCTGAAATACCCCAAAATAGGGCTTCTGGTAAATTCACCATGCAGCGGCTGGACCTGCTGTGTATGAATACAGCACAAGAGCTGTGAGTCTATAACTGAAGAGGCTGTGGTCTCCCACAGCATCGCCCAAGGTGACCCAGGTGTAATCTCAGGGAGTCAGTCTCGAAAATGATTGCAAATTGGTAAACTGAAACCCAATCAATTGAATTGTGTAGTGTGTGGAGAAAGCCAGTGTGTACAGAATGGGGATGGTCAACCAGAGACCAGCCTAGGACAGCTCAAGGACTTAGAGCTGTTACTTTGTGTGCAGCAATGTCCAGGGAAGACAGTGACCAAGTGGTGATACACCAGCTTCCAGCCAAGAGGAACTGCTCTCTGCCAGTGGGACATCAGAGAGTGTGTTCACACACAAATGTGTTAATATTTGGGAAGCCATTCTTGGTTTCACAAGCTGGTCATTTCATTTCACATCCTGGACCCCGAGAAAAAGAATTTCAGAATTGTGCCATTTGCTGAACAAAGATGGGACGTGAAAACAGAAATGACCAGCAGTGATAGAAGTTCTATGGACGCCATCAGTGTTAGTCAGAGCATAAGCAGAGTAAATGACTAAACTACGAGGTTGTGTGGCACACAATTGTGAATCAACATTTCTCAGATGCAGATGACTCTAGGTACATCTTTCTCTGTCGCTGGTATAAACCAGTTGCATTTACCAATGTGGCTATTTGTTTTAGACATCAACTTTCTACAACCTAGAATTTCAGGAAAGACAGTTTCATTGAGAATTTACATCAGGTTGGACTGGGGGTATTGTCATGATTGACGTAAGGAGAACAAGTTCGCTATGGAAAACACCATTCCCAGGGAAGGAATCCTGAATTCTTTTTATTGTTTAACGTTTCCAGATAAAGATCATTCCTGATAATGTGAATTACACTACTGAACCAAGTATAGATTTTTCCTGTGGTATCTGGAAGAGCCTTTTTATACTTAGCATGCTTTTTATATATGCCAATATGCTGACATAAGAGCAACAATTAGATGTGGACAAGATGTCATGGAGTCTAAGGGGGGCACAAGCCAGCATAATGGACAGACTTCAGAACCCAGCATGTGTAGCCGGAAAATGAAAATGGGATAGAGTAGCTTGACACAGCATGTCATGGTTTCTTCAGGGGAGAGTCTGGATTTTGTCTTTACTTCACTGAGGGTGTTTGAGTTCCATTTTACAATCTCTACTGTGAATACTTTTGAACAAAATGGTAAATCTATTCTTTCTGTGTGTGTAACATGCATAGGTGTGATTTTTAGCTGAAGCAAAGCTTTAACATTTGAATGAATTCTAAACAAAAGCACTCAAATTACAGATACTGTATTATGTATTTCTTTGTATTTTTAATGAGGCTGTACGGGAAGGGTTCAGGTGAATATTTGGTTTATTTATAATCTAGATAAATTATTAAGTGTTTTTCTCCAAATCTCATGAGTTCGATTCTAAATCTTAAAATTTAATTTTCCACATGTGCTATGTAGCAAGAAATCTTCAATCCAGGATCATAGCTGGATGCCTATGAAATAAGTTGTATTGCCTGAGGCCACAGAGTAGTTCAGGGACAAAGAAGAAAACTAAAGTAAGTGTCAGTGAGACCAATTCTGAGCATTTAATACAGACAAGACACTGTGCCCAGCAGCTGCGAATCTTATTTAATCCTCTGCAAGCTGCTATTCAGATGTGCACTCAACACACCAAGTGTTTCCTAAAGGACATCACTCACCCACACTACTAATATATGTCCTTAAACACAAGACAGATACCAGGGAGGCAGAACCATGACTTGGTTCCTGACCTTTCTATCCTGTGATCCTGGGCAACAACTCAGTGCCTCCGAGCCACTTTCAACATTTGTAAATGGACATAGTGATGTACACTTCAGAGAAGAATTGTGTGGGCAAAGATTACACCTATCCTTAACGAATTTCATCCTGGAAGTATTTGCACAGTCAATGGCAATTTATTTATTTGAGTTGAATTTGTACTATTATTTTTCAAATTGTTTTTATTCAATTTTGAAAATGTCATATATGGCATCCATCCTCTGTAGTACCTTTTCTAGCTCTCCCGGTATGTGTATGGGTATGTATACATATGTATACATGTTTTTATTTGTGTCTAGGCTGGTGCATGTGGATGTGTATGAGTGCACATGTGGTGGCCAGAAACCAGCTTTTGTTGTTATTCCTTGGGTACTGTAGAGTACATCTTATTTTTTGAGGCAAGGTCTCTTATTGACCTAGACCTCACCAATTCAGCTAGGTTGGCTGGCAAGCAGGCCCCAGAGATCTGCCTGTCTCCACTTACCCAGCCTTATGGTTATAATCAAGTGCAACAAGGGCAGGTTTTCTTGTGTAGGTTCATAAGATCCGGATTCGGGTCTCTATGCTCATATACCAAGCAGATCAGACTGTCTAAGATATCTGCACAGCTCCACAATGCCAGGTTCTTACCTCCAATTTTATGCTCTGTCTAGTGGTACCACCATCACCTTGATTCTGAAAGACAGCTTAAAAAGAGGAGGAAACATTGGCTTTCTCTATTCTTTTTAAACTTTCCTATTAAAAGAAAACTAGGTACTTCCTTTTTTGCATAATTAACAAGAACAAAGCCAGAGCCATTAACCAGCAAGGTCTTTCTAAAGAACAAAGCAAAAAGCAGCCAATAACTATAAAGATTCATTTTAACACAACTTAAAAGGTGATAAGGAACATTCAAGCCTGATTCAAAGCTGTCGGCAGGTGGTTCAGCCAAGTCCTGTGAGTGATTTTTGAGAGGGAATTGTGGTATCTATTTTCAAGTTAGGTCCTTAGACAGCAGATCTTCCTTTATGGGAAAGAGACATGATGTTTAATGTCACATTAACACTGCAGTGAGCCCTTGGGTCCTCTTGGCCACAATCAGCACAGCGAACTTGGTAAACTACCTGTGCTCCTGCAAGCACATTTAGGGAAGACATAAAATCCAGTGGTGTTTGGAAGCAGGCCATGGGTTCTGTAATTGGTATTCCAACTATTCACACAGGCCCGAAGATGAAAGGCCTTCTGTTATGCTCCTCCTAACCCTAGCCAGGCTGCATCCAATCCAATTCACTTTGCAAAACAAGTGTCTTCACACAGATTCCCTAGATAATCTATGTTTTATCCTTCCTTTGTCCCCCTTAAATTTATGTTTTTCAGGACAAAGGATACTGGTTTTCTTTCCTTCAAAGATCACTTGCCTGTAACTCAGATAATTATCACTGATACCAACAGATCAAACTCAGAAGCCGCTTGGAGAATTGGCCCTTTACGTTGCTATGGTGACCGTGAGTACAACACCCCCCTTTCTCTGAATTACATGAACAAGTCGTTTTGGTTCCCTTATCCCTTTTCCCTTCAGTGTCCTCCTAGTGTTGAAAATTCCCCCCAAGCCCATTGCTTTTCTACACCCAGTGGAAACACACACCCGTCCTGAAGGACTCTCTGCTTCGCAGGACACTACTGGAATGCCGTTGCCTTTTCTACTGAAGCTTCTTACCTCCACTTTCCTACCTTCCATGCGGAATTCAGCGCTGACATTTCCTTCTTTTTTAAAACCACCGCTTTATCTGGAGTTTTCCTAGAGAACCTTGGCATGAAAGATTTCATCCGACTTGAAATGAGCTGTAAGTGCCTTCCTTTATGAGTTCAATGTCAGTGGTCCACAGAGGTTTGACTTTATCCTTGCCAACAGCCACCAGTACATATTGTTAATGTTGAGCCAATGTAACCATTATCAGTAAAACTAGCACTGAATCTGTCAAATCTCTGCAAATGTGTTATGATTTATTATGTTCTCTCAGCATTTGTCGGGTGGTTCTTCAGGATATGTGCATTCCAAAAGTATCTGTGTGTTACCATTGCCAACTCCATTCTCTATTAAGGCATGGCTTTCTCTTACCTGTTCCTTTAAGCTTCCACACCTCAGGATTGCACTCTATGGGGAACAAGGGTTCTCTTGATATTTGGGATCCATTTAACAACTGTATCCGTGCTTCAGAAGTCATTTTTTATGTGCTGGGAAGACCAGCTCAATCAGTAAAGCACCTGTGTGCAAGCATGAGGAGCTGAGTTCAGTTCCCCAGAACCCAAGTAACATAGCCAGGCATTCCTACTCCAGAGGAGGCACAGACAGGTGGAGCCCTGCAGCTCCTCCAGCGGAATTGCTGAGCTCTGGGTTCAGTGAGGGACTCTGTTCCACAAATGAGGTGGAGAATAATTGAGGAGGAACTTGGACATCCACCTCTGGCATGCCTGAGCACATCTTGAACAAGTAACACACACACACACACACACACACACACACACACACCACACACACACACACACACACACACACACACACACACACACACAATTTCTTATCTTTCACCAATAGGAGAGTATAACCAGTCAGTGATAATTCATGCCGAATTTCCACTTCTTTCTTGCCAGTAGCACTGTGTGTGTGGGGTTAGATGCATGATTTATATACCTTTGTAATAGCTATAAATAAATAAATGCCCTATCTGTGGGACCTGTGCCATTAGTGATCATTAAGCCAAATGGACACTAGAGAAATATGGATGGAAAGACATTCTACTGAAGGACAATGCATATCAGCATGCTAATAAGAATACATGAAAGCACAAAAAGGAGAGAAATACAATGATTAATTAATTTTTATGAAAATGGAAAAACAACAATGTTTTAGTCTATTTCAGTAATAATAACTTTAAAAGTCTGTCCATAAGTTTGATTTTCTGCAAAGTTGTCAATGAGTTCACTAAAGTTAATTTCCTGTACTTGTTTTTGTTCAAATGAAACTATAAATTGTATTGGCCTATTTATCTTCTATTATATTTAAAAGAGAATATTTTTTCATTTTCAATGAGATTGTTTTTCATATAAACTCAGATATTCAGAAGGTTTGGGAAGATTTTCAACAAAGTGACAAGTTTGGTAAAGTAAATTATTTTTTTAAACTCCAATAATTATAACACTCTCCATATCTTTTTCTTTTAACCAGAATCAATTCTAGTGACCTCAAAATATCCAAATAATCAAAAATCTGTGCAGCAAATATTTGAATGCAGACTTCATCGTAGATTTTGCTCCTGTTAAGGAGAGACTGAACCAAACTATCAAGGGTTTGCAGTAACTTGAGTTCTTCTGCTTCTTGTGCTGCCACTTGTGTTATTAAGTGTACATTCATGTTACATTAGAGAGGGAAGTGAAACACAGTGAAACTCTGTCTCAGAAAACAAGGCTTGGAGGGAATCCTGAGGAATGACACCAATACTATCCCCTAGCCTCTCCATGAAGGTGCATACACGTGAATGAGCACACCTGCTCACATATGTACCAGCATATATGTGAGTAGGCATACACAGACATAGAGATAAATAAATAAATAAAAATAAACATTAAGCATATTTTAGCTGCTCTTAACTGTTGCTTCTGGGATCTTTAGACTAAGTGGTCTCCACTACCTGTACGGTGCCTTGCTCTTACTCTGCTCATGACCACAGCTTGCTTGAGCTTGTCCTTGAACATCCCTCTACCCTTGTCTAAGTGGACATTTTCTGATAGTTTGAGTGAGGTGATTGACCATGTTACAGTGATTTAACTGCATGAGATACCCTTGAAAGCTAAGCAAACATCCTATCCTCAGATATTGGAAATTTGAGAGTTCCCCACAAGAAGACAAGTACATTTGCACAAAGGCAGGGTGGAGGTTTTGTGTGGGTCTCCAGCACATGGGTGAGCTGCTAAGTGTTTCTTTTGCAGTTGCAGACTACACATGGGAAAAGGGAGTGTCTCCGTGTTACTTTTCACTTATTGTCCAAGGACACACGCTACTAATGGGAGAAGCTTTGTGATTTTGGTGTAAAATAAAAATCCTTCATACCTAACTTACTCAGACTCTGCAAAGCAGGTAGAATACCAACCATTCCATAGTGTGGACGTAATAACCTCAATGTAAAATTTAATAAAAAAATCAGACCCGAAGACTTTTCATTCATTAATCCCGCAGTCAATGTTATGGTATATTATCACAAGATAATCACCAGTGATGGAGTGTTAATTACAGATCAGTGTCCAATTTGTTTGTACTTTGTAGCAGTGCACTGTGCCCTTTGGGCAGTATAATCTCTTTAATTCAATTTAGTATTAAATTTATAAAAACACACAAATAAAACTCGTAATGTAATTATTTGATGTTTACTGTAATTATACTGTCAAATGTTGCTTTCTAAAACACAAGCATTTTGTATTAAATATTTTTAAGTGTTAGACCTGAGAATGTGAATGTAGTTCAGTAACAAAGAGGACTAGCTAGCACACACAAGACCCCGAGTTCAGTCCCTACCAATAGAAACTAAATACATACATAAACATAAAGTCAGCAAAATACAAGGCCTCATATTTCCTAAAGTTATTAATATTATTGTTGTTGCTACTGCTATGAAGGGGAAAACTGTAACAAAATATCAAAAACCTTACTCTTCATAGCTACAAATCCAATAACATTACTCATTTAAGCAGATGGACTTTCCATGCTAAAGAGTTCACAGCAAGAAACCATGCAGACCAGCTCCTTGGAAAGGAAAGGTCCTTTAACAGATGCACTGACTCAGAAGAGACACAGTCCCATCCCTGGAGAGTTCTCCTCTTTGCTATCCAAACAGCAAGGTTGATATGTCCATTGAGAGTAAGTTGTCTAGCACAGAGCAGTATTGTCCTTATCTCTGATCTGGGCTAGGAGTTGAGGACACATGAATGCCTCTTAAGCTTTGAGCTGAGTAATGGGAAAAGCAGTGGAGAGTAGACACCAAAGTATTCCCTGTAGGGTACAGTGACACATTCTTGCTGTAGAGGTAGGGGAGAACATTCAGCGGCCTTTTCTAGGCTTCTTTGATCCTTGGAACCCTTGTGAGGCATTCCTCCTCTATAGGCTGTTCCTTTGACAATCTTCCCTCAACAGAGTGGTGAGTTCATGTTATTTCATTCATCTCTTAACTCCCCAGGAACTTGATCCGGCTTGATGAATATCATCCAAAGGCCCCTTAGATTTGTCTTGAACAATAAAGGAGCAAACAATGAGAAAATATCTATCATTTAAGAGAAACATTTAAGTGAGACATTTAAGTGGAAAGTTTATGATAGTATGAGAGTGTTACTGCATCCCAATTTCCTATCCAGGGCCATGAGAATATGTGATTGCCTCTGTGCCCTGCCACAAAGTCTGGAGTCAAGCCCATGTTGGCTTATGGTACCATCTGCTCATTCATACTTTTTATATTCAGCTGCATCTAGTTATCTCTATTATGTATTCTAGCCATGATGGCCATGGGAGACTACATAGACTACAGGGTATTTGAGGTTGGAGGCAAGAGTTAAACATACAATCTCTACCCATGGTAACACCAAAGGCCACACAGATAGCCAGGGTCAAGGCCACAAACTCTGGCCATGTGCATGTCTGAGATCCATGCTGCCACCAGGAATACCAATCTGAGTACTCTGCACGGCCACATGGGGCCGTGGTGTCATCCAGGCCTGGGCAGCTGCCAAGGGCCATGTGTAAATCCGTATTCCTACTGAAGTTGGGGTCTGTGATCATGTCCATGGCCCACGTTGCCACAGGCGTTCATAGGAATTATGTATGTTGAAATACAAGGGTGATGTTGAGCTGGCCTTGCCCCTCATTTGCCCTAGGATAGCTGACCCTGCCCCTTTCTAGACACTACAACAGGAGAGCTGGTCTCACATACTTGGGAGAGATGTCCCATCCACTTGGGAGAGATGGCCCCATTTCTCACCATGGGCATAGGAGAGCTGGCCCCAAAAACATGGGCCTAGGAGAGTGGGCTCTGCATTGTGCCTGACGGGGGGGTGGTCCCAGTGACCCAGATCAACCAATTCAGCTACCACTTAGACCCACATCCTGGGCCTCAGATTGGCCCACCCTAAGATATACTCGATCTGTGACCTGATGAAGTATAGTGAAGGGACTGGTCCTGTGGAGCTATATTCATAAGATCTCCATGACTTGGGGCAACAGCAGGATATCCGAGAGGTTTTGGTGAGGATCCAGTGATGCTGGTGTGCCAGAGGCCTTGAACCAGACCAATGACTCATTGCAATGAACATTTTGTAGGTGGAGTCGAACAGACAAAAGGGTAGACTGTGAGACACTCCACAGCATCCAGTGCCACTAGGATGAATGAAGAGGTATTGGAAAGATGGAGGATCAAGTTATTTTTCTGTGGTTGTTTGTTTGTTTTGTTTTGTTTTGTTTTTAATTGGTATTTTGGGAGGATTTCTTTCGGAGGGAGGCTACAGGAGTGAAGGAAGAACATGGAAGGACAGGGAGATAAGTGGGATTGGGGAGCATGATGTGAAATTCCCAAAGATTTAATGAAGAATTATGTTATAAAAAAAATAAAATGAAAGCTCTAGAAGTATATTACCAGGATTTAAATCTTAGTTTTAGCCACCGTGACAACTTGTGCTCAGTTCCCTCACTGATGAATATACTCTTGTCTAACAGGTTTGTATTGAGGCCTTACTGAATTCAGTGACAGAAAATGTTATGCAATATGTCTGGCTTGTGTGATGCCCTTAACAAATATTAATGTTACTGCTAGTACTATTTTATTGATTCTTTAATGTCCAGGAGGAATGGTTTAAATATTATTGGTCTTTGATAGTTACTTGAATAAATATCAGCAGTAACAAAACATTTAAAAGAGTTTTTTACAAAGATCCTGGAACCCAAGTATAAAAACAAAAAGCAGCTAAGGAGAACTGCAGCATTTATTCATTTTTAGGAGTCCAGCCTTGGTTTTGCCAGAGATATATACATAAAAGCACAGGATGGAGGGCTGGGCCTGTAGTAAGTGAGCTTGCTCTACCCAAGCATTATGTTAGTGCCTGGGTCTGTGACAAGTAAAAATTTCTCTACAACAGTGTTTCTCAACGTTTCTAATGTTTTGGCCCTTTAATGCAGTTCCCCATGTTGTGGTGACCCCCAACCACAAAATTATTTTCCTTGCTACTCCATAACTGTAATTTTACTACTGTTATGAATCATAATGTAAGTATTTGATATGCTGGATATCTGATGTGTGACCCTTGTGAAAGGGTCATTCAACCCCCAAAGGGGTCATGACCTACAAGTTGAGAACCACTGCTCTACAGCTTGCAGACTAGTTGGGGAGACAAACAGATCGTATGGTACAGGTGATTCATCGTATAACTAAGCTCGGTACAGACACGAAGCCCAACTTGGTGAGAGAATTGGGCAAGGACAGCAGAGCATCTAGCCTCCTACAAAGGTATGCTGACTGATGGTAACCCAATACCTTTAAACTAACCATGCAGGGAGAATTTTACCAAAATATTTAATATTTCTCCCCCATATTCCCACAAATCTTTGTCCTGAATACATAGAGACAGATATATGTGAAAGCCAGTCATCTCTCAATAAATGTTTGATTTTGAGATGAGCAGATTTTCAAGATGGAACTAGTGATCTATATGAGAAACAGATATGGGCAGTGGTGGTATATGCCTCTAATTCTAGTGCTGGGGAAACAAAGCAGGTGGATCTTTGTGAGTTTGAGGCCAGCCTGGTCTACAAAACAAGGTCCAGGACAGCCAGGGCTACACAAACACTGTCTGGACAAACAACCAAAAAGAAAGAAAGGAAGAAAGAAAGAAAGGCAGGGGGAGGAAGGGACAGAGAGAGAGAGAGAGAGAGAGAGAGAGAGAGAGAGAGAGAGAGAGAGAGAGAGAGAGAGAAAAGAAAAAGAAACTGAGGCTAAAGAGAGGGCTCAATGGCTAATCGCACTTGCTCTTCTTACAGAAGACCCATGTTCAGTCAACAGCACCTATGTGGTCATTCCAGCCATGTGTAATGCCAGTTTCAGGGGATCCATCACCCTTTCTGGCTTCTTTCCCTATCAGACATGCATGTGGTGTACAGACATACAATTAGGTAAAATATATTTATAAAATAAATAAATAAATATCTAAAGCAATTAAAACAGACACAGAAAAGAGAAACCAGGTCTTGGAGAATGAATGGCTTAGCTGTCAAGTGTTGTTTAATAAGCATGAGGACCTGAGTTTGACCCTCAGAGCACACATTAAAAAATCAAGTGTGGTGGCACATGCTTCTAATCCCGCTATTGAGAGAAAGGTCCAGATTCCCTGGATTTGGCTTGTCAGTCAACCTAGCCTCATCAGTCAGCATCACCACAATCACTGCTGTCTGAGGTATTATCACCATGCTCTCCAGCATCCCTCTTCTAGGTTCCATCCCTACTGTCACCAGTACATCACCACAGTCACCATGGTTATTACCACCACCATCACCAGGATCAGCACCATTACTATCTTCATTATGACCATCATTTTAATATCATTGGTATTATTGTTAATGAATGGCTGCCAATTGATTTCCATAATATATTGCTAAAGGAGAGGGAGAGAGTCCTGGACAGTAACCAACATGGGGCGGGGGGGGGGTTCAGAGTAATTTAAGGCTGTGTCATTTTCAATGTTATTGCCCTGGACAAGCAACTGACATTATCAAAGTAATCTTAATATTTTTAAGATATATTTTTATTTATGTGTATATATCTATGTGGGTATTTACACATGTATCCAGGTACCTCTGGAGGCCAGAGAACAATCATATCCCCGGAGCTGGAGTTTTAGGCGGTTATGGGCTACCCCATCTGAACATTAGGAAACTGGGTTCTGATTCTCTGGAAGAACAGCAAGTGCTCTTACCTGTTGAGCCTTCTCTCCAGCCTGATTTTGGAATTTTTGGATATGGAAATATGAGTGCTTATACCACACGCATTGACTAAATATCCTGGCAAATGATACTGTTGTTCTAAGGACATGGGTCTCCTCTCTATAGCTTGGAGATGCCTGGCTTACCACTTGTGTACAGTAGAATATAGGTAAAACCAGGGTAGACTAAGGAAACCCAGAGCTTCAGCAGAGATTAGGATAGGCACAAGTGCCCCAGGTCCCTGCTTCTTGTATTGAACAACTAGGAACAACTGATGTGGGCAGGGCATAGAAGACACACATTCTTAGTCTTTAGCAGTTGATACTGCTGATGGTGATCCCAGTGTTCCAGGGAATTCCAAGATGTTCTCTCCACACTGACAGAGACTTATAATTCCTTTCCCTAAACATCCTGAACATGCCTGTGCCTGCAACACACTGACAATGCCCTTCATCCTTCTTTCTTGTTTGGCTGCAGCTGCTTCTGAGGTCACATTCGCCATTGATGTTGGGAACGGCCCTGTTGAACTCCTTGTCCAGTCTCCTTCTCCTCTGAATGACAACCAATGGCATTTTATCCGGGCTGAGAGGAACCTCAAGGAGACCTCCCTGCAGGTGGATAACCTTCTACGGAGTACAAGGGAGACCTCAGAGGAAGGCCATTTCCGACTTCAGCTGAATAGTCAGTTGTTTGTAGGTAGGATACATCATACTGCATACTTTGTGCTAAACACCTACAAGATAGCTTTGTGCCCTAGCTCAAGGAAAATCCCTAATATTTTTACAACTAAGAAATAAAATATATTACTTTTTACTATTAAATTTCATACATTGTTTTATTCTAGTTTCATAGATCATCACAATAAAGTTTATGCTACTCCTTCACAAACTTAGGGGCTGTCTCAGACTGTTTTGGTACCATTTCTCCATGTATATGTTATTTTTCAGACGTCTATGGAATTTTATGTTTTGGGTCATTGTAATAAAAATTTACAGCATAGGCATAAAGATTCCAGTCCATCACTCTTCTTGGCAATCCCCAACTCCTGATAACTATTGTTAAAAGTGTGATCAAATAGTCTAACTAAACTAAAGAACTTCAGTTTCAGGAGTAAAATTATGGAGTGCTGGCTGGTTTAATGTCAACATGACAGTAGCTAGAGACACTTGAAAGAGGGACTCTCAATTGAGAAAATGTCTCCATATATTTTGCCTATAAGGAAGTCTGTAGAGCCTTTACTTAATTAGTGGTTTATGTGAGGGGTACCAGCTGTTTATTGTTCATGGTTCCATCCATGGGCTGGTGGTCCTGGATTCTATAAGACATCAAGCAGAATAGGCCATGTAAGGCACAGCAATAAGCAGCCCCTCCATGGCTTCTAAATCAGCTCATGCCTCCAGGTTCTTGACCTGCTTGATGTTGTCCCCTGACTTCCTTTGATAATTGACTGTGATATTCAAGTACAAAATAAACAAAATAAACCTTATCCTCTCCAAGTTGCTTTTGGTCACAGCAATAGAAACACTAGCTAATATAAGATGGTACTCACTCCCTCAGTGAGACTCAGCACTAGCACCAATATTATCTCTGAATTGGTTGTCACTGACAGTGGTGAGAGTGGATAGATTCAGAAGTCATGGACTGAATTTGTTCCTTCTTTTATTTCACTATCTCTTCCTCCCTTCTCCCTCCCTCATTTCCCCCATCAATAGTCACAGAGATGCTAACTCTATTCAAGCAACATTGTATGATAGTGGGGATAGAACATGAACTAAGAAAAGTCACTGCTTTTCAAGGTGCTTGTGTGTGTTGGGGGTGTGTGTGACTGTGGGTGTGAATTGTGTGTGCATGTATGTATGCATGTAGGTATGTGTATGAGTTTGTGTGCATGCAGTATGTATGTGGAGAGAGGGGGGGATATTTTAGATATGCTAGCCTAGTACTGATTTTGTTTTTGCACTGTTTTCTATCAACACTCACATTGTATAGCTCACCACCAGCTATGAACTCTATCTCTATTCCATGTATATTTCTTATTTTCTTCCTTTATATGTGGGCTAAAGTAATTTTTAAATCTGAAAATATTATCACTGAAAACATTCTTGCTTAAGGAAAAGAGATACTAGAATTTGAGATAATCAGATTTTCATTTCATTATCCACCATACATGTATCTTCATTAACTGTGTTTTATACATCCAGCAGAATCTAATATCAAGTGATTTAAAACCTTCTTATGATTATAAGTCTTTTCCTTAATTAATAACTCCTGTAAGTAATATGATTTACTACAGAAAGAATTTAAATTTATTTTGCTGTTTTAGTTCTATTTAAACATCACATTTTATTTCTTGGAGGAGTTTGCTACTCATCAAGATTTAATATCTTCTTTTTGGTGGAATCAGTTCAAGTATTTTACAATTTTCATAAATTATACTCCATGTGAAAGTCTAATTTATCTTCAGGCAGTATTTATGAATCTTTCTAGTTGAAGCAGGATCTAAAGATGGAGGATTGGCTTTTTACACAATCAAAGCTCCCCAACTATCACAAGAACAGAGACGAGGTGAACTTTGTGTAACTTAAAATGGAAGAGAGGCAGCAGTGTTTTGTGACAAATTTTATCACCACTCATTTAAATTGCTCACAAATTCAGTGAGTTGTGCAAGCATGTGGATGGCACTGGATGAAACATCTTGATAGAGTTGTAACCCAGATCAGTCTGAGGAGCAAGCTCACTTCAATTATGCCTCTCTCCAGTGAGTCCCATTTCAGAAATTACTGTGCTTTATTGAGTTTAACCTGAAGAAATTGAAAAAGGGGAAACATTCTGTCATAGGTTATCTTTGTCTGTTGATTTATGCCTTACTCTTTAGCATTCAATGGCAGGTAGGTTGGCAAATGTCATCTGGCCAAAGGCAGTTGAAGACCCAACATTTCCATTTTTTTGTGTAATTCATCTGTTCAGTGAATGAATGAATGAATGAATGATAGTTTTGCTTAGTCATTGCCCTAGTTTCCTGTCTAGTTGCTGTGATAAAATTTTCCAACAGAAGTAACAGGAAAGAAAGGGCTTATTCAGTATACAGTTCCAGATTAGAATCCATCACTAAGATAGAAGAGGCGGGAACTTGAAGTAACTCTTTACATCCATAGTCAAGTATAGAGAGAATGAATACATGCATGTTTACTCTCAGTTTACCTCCTCCTTTTTTACATAGTCTAGGACCTAAAACCAAAGGATAGTGCCACCTACTTTCATGTTAGGTCTTAACACAGGAATTAACTTAATCAAGATTATCCCTCAAAGACATGCCCACAAGCCACTCTAATCAAGACAGTCCCTCACTGAGAATCATTTAACAGGTGATTCTGTATTGTATCAAATTGGCAAAACTGAACATCATAGTTATATTAGCCCAAATAAAGAACTGTGTCCTCCATTACTCAGAAATGTGGAGACATTTGATGCTTATCTGTGGCAGGTACCAAAGGATGCCATTATTGGAGTGTGTGTCTTGATTGGGATAGATTGAGTATGGCATCATTTAAGTATCAATATGGATGTGCCTGTCTAGATACCTTTAGCCATGGGAGGAATTTTAAATCAAACTAGAGTCTCCAGCAGCATTTTGATCACCGGATCTCTTCTGTGACCATGAGTACTTTCTGTGTACCAGACACAGGCTGCATCTTATAAAATAGGACATACCTTCTGGCACTGCCCTGGTTATTTCAATGTGACAGCATGAAAAGTGTTGATCAATGACTCATTGCTTGATAGATTTCCAGAATCAATATTGTACCAACACTGTTTGTCACAATGATAGTTAGGGATATTTGCAACAAAGCTATGTTGACCAGTGCATTGATTGAGCAGAATATAATAAATTTTATAGGATGTAGCTTTAAATATATAATATATAGCTGAGGTATAGTCTCACCATTTGGGCTGTTGACAATTTCATTATTTCTGCTTTGTGAGTTTTATGTATGTATACATGTGTGTGGTTTGAATGCATGTTTGCATGTGCATGAGCATATTTGTTTATTGTCACATGTATAAATGTAGAGGCAAGAGGTTGATATCAAAATATTCCTTGATAGCTTTCCACTTCATTTCTGAGTCATGGTCTTTTGCTGAACCCCTGATTTGGCTGATGTGGAAAAGCCAGCTTTCCCCTTGAGCATGCTGTCTTTGTCTCCCAAGTGATAGGATTACAGGTGGCTGTTGTGTGAGTGCTGGAAGTCTGAACTTCTGTACTCATCCTCATGCTGTTAGTATTCTGGATGAGACCTTGGTAGAGAAATAGCTGGTATAAATTTGTGATTGTCTTTTGCCATAGAATGGAAATGAAGTTCAGGAATGACAGATCTACTCCCTACATGTCTCATGCCTGTGTGCATAGCACAGCAAAGGAAGGGTCTCACTTTTCCCAGTTGGGTGTGGCATCTTCCCAGATATGCTGCAGATATACAGCAGACATTTGTGTAGATGAGCCCGAGAGCCTCGCTTTCTGTTGTTACCTCCTTTGCCTCTTTCTTTCATTCATACACATGCTTGATGCAGCTGGTCATATTGCAATACTAGTCAGGAAGCAAAGACAATACATGCTGGTGCTTAGGTCTCTCTCTCTCTCTCTCTCTCTCTCTCTCTCTCTCTCTCTCTCTCTCTCTCTCTCCCTCCCTTTTTTTATTCAGTTCAGGAAAGCAGCCAATGGAAAGGTGCCACCCACATTTAGGGTGGGTCTTCCCACCTCAATTTATATGATATAGAAACTCCCTCACACACATGCCTGAGACTTGTTTCTTATGGAATTCTAGATCCGTCAAATTTCACCTTGGAGATGTGAACAACTATGTATTCACTCTAGAAGAGCAAAAATTACAAAACAAAGAAGCAATTCCCTTAAAGTCTAACTTACTGAGACAGTGATTAAGCTTTCCATGACAGATGTTAAGCTTCTGTAGGCTATTGACTGGCTTTAGGCACAGTAGTTCACATAGGGATTAAATAGCTGAATACTCAAGCGTAGGAGAAAAGAGGGGAGGGAAGAAAGGAGTAGGGTAAAGTGAGAAGGGAAAAGGAGAGGGAGAAAGAGATAAAATGAGATGAAGCAAAAACCAGGAAAACATTAACGTAATAATTTTTGTTAAATCAGAGCCACGTTTGGCCCACTCAATGCTGGCACTAAAGGAGATAAAGAGGAGAACTTGGGAAAATGGAGACTCCTGTGTTTGTGCAGGGTTGGAGAGGGCACGTATATAAAGGCACTTCTTTGGAGACAGTGAAAACTTATCAAGTGATTTTCTAAGGCAGGTTTAGCATTCTAAGTTACATTTTAAGAACTGATTCATACTTAATCCAAGGAACCACCATCCTAATGAACTCATCTGATACCAGGGCCAACAGAGATATGCTATACCAAATTGCTTCTCAATACACCATCTAATCAATGCTCTTTATTGTCCAAAAGATTGATGTCATGCACCAAAATGATAAATGGGTGTGTGTGCTTCTTGGAACAGGAAACCATGTGAGAGAGAAGCAGAAGAAAGTAGATTCCCTTTCTTGTGGCATTGACCTCAATTTTTCAGCACAATAGCTTAGCTCACAGATTCAGGGCTGGGAGTCCTCTGTACTGCTGCCTGTCAGCAGATCCTATTCCACCCCAGCTCTGCCATGCAAAATTTTTCTTACTCTTGACCCTAAACAAGGTAATCCTTTTTAAGTTGATGTCTTCACTGTTCAGAATGAAGGGCAGCAACACCACTTCCTTTCTCACTGAGAATTAGATGAACTTAGTGGAATGTGTAATATAACTCTAGCATGCTTGACATGGGTAACAAAATTAGTTTGATTACCAAAGAACTTGCAGATTAAGACTGAGCCTGTAAAGAGAGGCTGAAAACCACTCTAAGAATAAAGCCATCTTCTCTCTCTTCTAACTGTATAGTAAACTATTGTGTGAATTTCCCCTTGGAGATGTGAACAACTATGTATTCACTCTAAAAAGAGCAAAAATTACAAAACAAAGAAGCAATTCCCCTAAAGTCTAACTTACTGAGAAAGTGAATTTATTGGTTTCTTTTATAATTATAAATGAGGCTTGCTCACAAGAACATGGATGGCTCAGATAGCTGCCTCATTGACAGCTCCCTGTGGCCTGGAAGATGACTCATAAAAGCTACATCCTTCAAGGTTCCTGAACCACTTACAGGAATCGTGGTGGTGGGGGGGGGGGGGCTCTTAAAGCATATCCTGTTCCAACAACTGATATTACTTATATAACTGTGGTGGAATATTACTTTAAGATGTGTTACATTCACTTTTGCTGGCAATATTTGTTTAATGATGCAAAGATGTGTTACATTCTCTTATGTTGCATTTGTTTAACTCTGTAAAGCTGTGTTACTTTGACTGCCTAAAACACCTGATTGGTCTAATAAAGAGCTGAACAGCCAAAGTGAGGCAGGAGAGAGAGAGAGGCAGTGCTAACAGGCAGAGAGAATAAGTAAGAGGAGAAATCTAGGCTCAAGAAAAGAAGGGGAGGAATGAGCAAGGAGAAGAGGATGCCAGGGACCAGCCACCCAGCCCCACATTCAGTCCCAGAGTAAGAAGGAAAGAAAGATATATAGAATAAAGAAAGGTAAAAAGCTCAGAGGCAAAATGTAGTTAAAAAGAAACAGGATAATTTAAGTTAGAAAAACTGGCTAGAAACAAGCCAAGGTAAGGCTGGGCATTCATAAGTAAGAATAAGTATCCATGTATTTATTTGGGAGTTGTGTGTGGGCCCCCAAAAAGTAAAAAACAAAGCTACATATAACCTTTGGGAGGGGCTTGTGAATGGTACAAATTTTGTTTACATTACAATTCTTAAAGAGCCTCTCTAGGAAGGAATGTTATAATTTGAAAAAATAGCTGCCCAACAACTGTACATAAGCCAAGATGCAAAAATGCAAAGTGGAAAATGTATCAGAATGATAGCTGGAATATGTGTGTGCAAAGACAGCCAGGTAACTTAACCTGCTAAATCTGGGTGGGGTCCTGGAAAGAAGCCAGCAAGAAAGCAAGTGCATCTCCATCTGATTTCTCAATGGAAGACATTCTTGAATTTTGCTAGGATTTCTTTCTTTTTAAAAATTGACAAATTTGGAATGAAAAAAAAAAAATAGCTCAGCAGATACAGACTCTCGCCAAGTCTGACACCCTGAGTTTAATCTTTAGGACCCATGCGGTAGAAGGAGAGAGTGGACTCTTACAACATGTCCTCTAACAGTGTGTGTACATGTCCCTGTGTGCATGTACATGTATGTGTGCACATGTATTTGTGTTTTCTCTGTGTGCACATTTGTGTTGTCTCTTGTGCATGTACATGCATGTGTGCATGTGTACTTGTGTTGTCTCTGTGTATACATGCACATGTATGTGTAGATGTATGTTTGTGTATGGTCTATGTGTGTGTTTATGTGTATGTGTTTCTATATGTGCATATGTCCATGGATGTGCATGTGTGTGTGTGTGTGTATGTGTGTGTGTGTGTGTGTATTTTGTGTTGGTACGTATCTTTTTAAAATTATCCAACATGTGGTCTAGTCTGTACATTTCTTACAATAAAAAGAATCTGTTCTTTAGATTTTTCTCTTTTATAAAAACAAAGCACAGCCTATAAAAGCACAACTTCAGTTCACTGTGCAAGGTACTTGCACAATGCCTCGTGTCATGGTGCTCTCTCAGCGTCTAGAAGGGCATGAGCTTCTAGTCTGGGGGAAATAGTACTTAGTTATATGTCTCTACATTGAGAAGTGCATTTTTACTAGAGAAATTACCCCAGCCACCCTTTCTTCATTTATAAACTTGTTGTCTAAGCCACACAGGCAAGAAAATGTGCAATAGATCTTGCAATCGCCACCTCTGCTAGGAGAAAAATGACACCAAGAAGATATATGAAGAGTTATTCAAATCCACAAAGGGGGGGTGACTACAGGAGAAACAGAACCCAGTGTGAGGCTCCATAAATCCTCCCCTCTTTATTGCATATAACCCCCAGAAAAAAATAATGAGCCTTCCTTTGTGATCGGCTTGTGTGTGCCATTGATTTATCTTGTGGTTAAAGGAGACTTACTCACCGAAATTGAAACAGACAAGACAGTGCAATTGAGGCTTGGCCTCTTGGCCTGCATTCTTATCAGAATTGGAAGCAAACTCAATGTTTTTTCAATATTTCAGAGTAAGAGACTAGCCTTGTATCTCAGGAAAGTTCTTTTTTATTCTTTGGACTCAAGCAGTGATTCATGTGTGTTTATTGGTCTGGTAACCTGGTGTTTTAGGTACTTTCCTATTGCTATGATAAGACACCATGACCAATAAAATGCTTAGATTGCACTCATGGTTACAGAGGGTAGACTCTGTGACAATCATGATGGCAACAGCCAGGCAGTCATGGCTCTGGGGCAATAGCCAAGAGCTTGCATCTTGATATATAAGTATGAGGCAGAGAGAGATATGTGGGGATAACATAGGCTTTTGAAACCTCAAAGTCAGTCCCAAATGACACACCTTCTCCAACAAGATCACACCTCCAAATCATTCTCAAACAGTTCCACCAGCTGGGGAGCAAGTATGCAAACATGATGCTGAGGAAGCTGTTCTCGTTCAAAGCACCATACCTGGGATGGATTAAGGAAGGTATATTCCTAAGCATCTACACTGTGGTTTTCCAGAGATCTGCCTGTCTCCACCTCATATCTTACATCCCTGTGATTATAGGCACACATCACATCATTTAGTCTTTTTATAGGTTCTTTTTTCTTTATTAAGAAAATTTTTATTCATTTTATGTGCCAACTGCTGATCATCCTCTCGTCCCTCCAGCCTTCACCCCCAACCCCACCTCCCATCCCCTCTTCTGAAAAGATAAGGCCTCCCACAGAGAGTCAGCAAAGCCTGGTACATTCAGGTGAGGTAGGTTCCAGCCCCTCCCCACTGCATCAAGGCTGTGCAAGGTATCCCACCATAAGTAATGAGCTCCAGAAAGCCAGCTCATGCACCAGGGATAGATCCTGATTCACTGCCAGGGCCCTTCAAACAGACCGAGCTGCACAACTGTCTCACACATGCAGATGACCTAGTCCAGTCCCATGAAGTCTTCCTAGGTTCTGAGGATCAGATACAGGTCTCCATGTCTGCGAGGTAAGCACTTTACTCGCTGATCCATCCCCCACCTCGATTTACAATTTTATTTTCTTTGTTTACACTTATATTTCCTATCTAAAATGGCAAACTTCCAATGCCTAGCCTATCTTCTTTGATAAGTATGCACACAGATCTAGTTACTTTCTAAACCAAATTTAACAGAGTTGTAGCATAAAGTGTTCAAGAGGAATGAGTCTCAATTAAGACAGTATAAATACAGAAAATAATTGATGTGTAGTTTCTACCATCAGTATTTTCTCCTGCTCCTCTTTCTTTCTTCTTTTTCTCTTCCATCATCCTCACATTCTTTCTATGTTTCATTAATACATTAGGCATACCTCAAGGACTTTTATGCACTCTCCACTCATCTATGATATAATCTTGAACTTTAAGATCAGACACAAAATGCCTATTTTCTAAAGCCAGAATGGGCCTCTGCCTCGTTTAGGATCTCCTAGAATTCTCAGCAGAGCACACATACAGGCTAATGGGATTTAACTGTGCTTTCCAGCTTCTTGTCTCTTAGCACACATTTCTCTTATATCTGGGAAGAGCGGGGTTTTCTCTGTGAACAAAACAATGAGAAACTTTAAATCTGCTCAATGCTTGATGGAGAGTATTGAACCCTGTCTTGACAGACTCCAGATGTATCTCTGCTGAGAGTCGGATTACAGCCCAAGTCTCAATTTGAGTAGAGAAATCTTATCTGCTAAACAGCATTTTATAGATAACTCTAAGATAAAAAAGCAGATAATATATAATGTACCTACTGAGTCTAGGCGAAGTGAAGTCTAGGTGAGTCTAGGTGAAGACTCAAGAGAAGGATCCACAGGACTGCAGTACCGGAACACATGCTATACTCTGTGATCCTCAGTAAGCTTTACTATAAAAACATGGAATGACTCACGGAATAGCTGAAAATCCAACAATTCAGTGCTCAATATAGCTAGCCAGTGAGTGACATGGAGGTGAACCTCAACACCGATCTTTCCCTCTCCCAGGGCACAGTCTTACACTGCATAAGCATAAAGGAATATATTGCAGTTTCGTCTCTTTGGTGCATCTGACCGTTCTCTTTGAAATTTGCCAGGAAGGACAATCTAACTCTATCCCTTTTATTTCAGATGAACACACTAAAGGCTGCATAAAAATATCCATATTTTATTTACACGCAGGCACCATGGTCATGTAAACTTTCATTCCTGTGCATCTAAGAAGAGCTATGTCTCTCTTAGTCTTGCTCTCCCTCTCTGGGCATGTTTTTCTTTGAAACAGGGTCTCATATTTCCTAAGCTGGCCTCAAACATGCTATGTAGTCAAAGATGATCTTGAACTTCTGATCCTCCAGCCTTCACATCCTGCGTGCTGAGATTTTTGATATGCACAGCCATGATTACTTAATTCAGTGGTACTGGCAATTGAACTCAGGGCTTCATGCATGCCAGGCAAGCACTCTAGCAACTGAATTAAATCCTCAGCCCTGACTTCATGTTCCTTTAAATTCCTTTCTCTTACTGGGATCTTAAAGAAAAGTTCAGCAGGGCTGACAATACCACCTCAGTTAAGTGTTAGCAGGAAGATGTTACTCTTATGTAATACAATGTTATAGATCGACAGAAAGAAGCTGAGGTGAAATTACCCTGCAGACAGCTTCCTTCAGAGAGCAATAGCATGAAGACCACAAAATCCCAAAATGAGAGTGAGGAGCTCTTAGATCCAAAGATAAAAAAGAAGGCATTTTGATCCTACAGATTTTCAAGAAGATGGGGATAAGTCTCACACCACATGCCCCAGTCTCCATGCTGGACATCATCATTAGCATCCAGCCCTCAAGGCCCTCTGGCGTCATGGCAGTAGGGAAGAGGCAGGCCTTGTCTGCAGCTACAACGGGAAGAAGAGCTGCATGGTCAGAGCAGGCTCTCCCATCTTGTCCAGGGAGAGACTCCGCAGCAGGAAGTGGCCTGATTTCTGAGGGAAGGGACAGTCAGAGGTTCTGTGATCTATCGGTTATATCTATGAAATATAGCAATGACACTGTTCATGTTTTCCCTCTTGTTTTTCACCCTTAGGAGGGACATCGTCAAGACAGAAAGGGTTTCTTGGATGTATCCGCTCTTTACACTTGAATGGGCAGAAAGTGGACCTGGAAGAGAGGGCAAAGGTCACGTCTGGAGTCAGACCTGGCTGCCCAGGTCACTGCAGCAGCTATGGAAGCAACTGCCACAATGGGGGCAAGTGTGTGGAAAAGCACAGTGGCTACTCCTGTGACTGCACCAACTCACCATATGAAGGGCCTTTCTGCCAGAAAGGTAAGCTGGGCGTGCATGCCACTGCTGTGTCCAGTTCAGCAGCTTCCACAGGCCACATCCAGCAATCCCACGCCTGAGGCAATACACACCATTGTTCCTGCATGTGATGCTCTAATGTCCACATGGCATGATTAAACCAATGACACCAATGCCTTTAGGCACACTACACCATTGCTTCTATGTGTGACAATGGTCAAACCAACGTTCTCCATGCCCTCAAGCAGTGCCCCAGATTTGTACTCTCAAGTGTTCCCTGTTTAGACTCTGCTTAGCTCATCAACATTGTCATAGCTTCTGTCCTGGCATTGGGCTTGCATGCTTGCTGGCAGTGCAGTTGTGCGTGGTCATAGCTGAAAATGGGCACATCCTCCAGGTTGAAGAAAAAGCTGAAGACCAGAAGTGGATCACTTACTAACAATTCT
This sequence comes from Peromyscus eremicus, assembly GCF_949786415.1. NCBI lineage: Eukaryota > Metazoa > Chordata > Mammalia > Rodentia > Cricetidae > Peromyscus > Peromyscus eremicus. The sequence continues at coordinate 74,920,348 of NC_081431.1, read as the reverse complement.
AGTTCTAATACCTCAATTAAAAAAATGTATCAAAGGACCACAGTGTTGAGTGCAAAAGAAGATATAGAAACACTTAAGCCATCTTTAATTTTTTTCTGAAAGAAAACATATCAATGAATAAAAAAAGTTCAGTCTAAACTTCATATTTTTTAACTTTTACTTACAAAATAGTAGTTTGCTGTGCACCCAGTGTAAACAATGTTCAAAGTATTTAATATTAAAATAAAATATTTTAACTACTGCAAGAGACAGTAATTCTATGTTTCTTACTTATTCATGAAGACATTCACATTTTTGGGGTGTGTGTGTGTGTGTGTGTGTGTGCATATTCCTGTGTATGAGGGCTGTGCATGTATGTGCAGACCACTGGAAACAATAGGTATATGTTGCTTAGGTGACATCTACCCTGTATTTTGAGGCAGAGTCTCTCACTGGTCTAGACTCTCCAATGGACTAGGCTGACTGGCCAGAAATCTATAGGAATCTATCAGACTCTGCCTCCTCAGCATTGAGAACGCAACCACCACTACGCTAGTTATTTTTTTAACCTAGGTTTTGAGGATCAAACTGTAAGCACTTGAACAACAAAGCCATATCTTCAGCTTTTAAACACATTTCTCAAGATCTTCTATCAAGCAGTAGTTTATTTAGTCTAACTTGATCTGAAAGTTAAAGAAAAAAAGAACCCAGTGTTTTCCTTGAAGGACTCTGTAATTTAATTTCTCCTCTCCTTCATTCTGACCTTCGCTCCAACTAATTGGGGTTATTTACTTGTTATTGCCAGGAAATATAATAAACTTCTTGGGAAAACAAAACATTGGAACAAACTTTAGAACCAACAGGGTGTTAAACCATGTATCAGAGCTTAGAATAAATAAAACAGGCCCCAACCGATAGCTCCTAACTAAAGACAAAATTTTAAGTTTTTCTATTACAACTACTTATTTTGTTGAGGGAACACATGTGCTATGGCACACACGTGGAGGTTAGAGAAATCCCTGTGGCCCTTGACCTCTCCTTCTACCATGTGGGTCCATGGATCAATCTTAGGTCCTCAGATAAGGTGAAAAGCCATCTTGCTAGCCTTGAAACTTGTGTAGATAAGAGCTCACAAACTCATAGTGGTTGTAGTTGCTTACACACAACCTGCAAAAGATCAATCTAGTCAATATTCCAACATGGAATTTGGAGAGACTCAATAGGCCCCGCCCCTAGCTGACAACCTATTGACAGTTGATTAGTTGAAGAAGAGTTGGTTTTCTTGACTGTTATTGTGCCCATGTTCCCTCGGATGGTCTTATATGCAAGCCAAAAATGCCATCATTAACTGGACTCAATGGATGATAAATAAATAGCATGCAGTTAGAAAGGAACATGGGGGGTTGGAAGGAGTTGGAGGGATGTGATAAAAATGCATTAGATATGTGTCTTAGTTTGCTTTCTATTGTTGTGAAAGATGACATGACCAAAAATGCCTAGGGGAGGGAAGGGTTTATTTGACGTACAGGTCACAGAGCATCATCAAGGGAAGGCAATGCAGCAACTCGAGGCAGAACTTGGAGGCAAGAAATGAAGTGAAATCTATGAAGGAATGCTAGCTTACCCCCCATGGTTTGCTCAGCCTGTTTCTTTGCACAACCCAGGTCCACTTGCCTAGGGGTTCACAGTGGGCTGTGCCATCCCATTCCACATTAATCATTAATCAAGAAAATACCCCTAGAGACTTGTCTATAGGCCAATCTGATGGAGGCAATTTCTTAAGTAAAGTTCCGTCTTCCCAGATTACCCTGGCCTGTGTCAAGCTGACAAAAATTAACCAGAACAATTATCCCCTTGTCAACTTGACACACCAATACATTACTATTAAATCATAAACTTTCCTTTCTTGTTTGTCTCTAAGATCTCATATTAATATCAATGTCATAATAAAAAACATTCCAACTTTTAAAAATTTAAAATTAAAAATTTTAAAAATTCCACAGTTTTTAAAAATTTAAACACTTTTAAAAGTTTACTCTCTTTAAATATCTGAATTCTCTAAAAGTCTCTGAAGTGTTTTTTCTCTCTAATATAAAGTGTAAGTAACATCCTTTCATATTTGAAGAGGGGGAACCAGAGCACAGTCACAACCAAACCAAAGCAAAACTAAATGTGGACAGTGTAAAATGTTCAATGCTTGGCACCTGGTACCCACTCATGGTCTGACCTCCTGAGGGCCTAGCCAGCACCATTTCCCTGGCTCTGTGATCTCCAGAACACATAGGTCCTCTCCTACACTCAGGCCAGCTCCATCCCATATTTGTTGCTTACCTTGGCTGTTGTCCCACAGTCCAGGCATTGCTAATATGATGGGATCTCTACTTTCACCAATGGCTTCTTGGCCTCTCTTTTGTAACTCTGACACTTCACATGGTACAAAACTTCTCCTTCTCCCCATGACCCTTCCAATCCTGGGGTTTCTACAGTAACCAAGGTTATATCTTCACCAATGACTTCTCATGGTGCCATGTTTCAACTTTTATGACACCTTCAGTATGGCAGTTTCACACCACCAAAACCAGTACCATTTGGAAGATTCTTAGATATTACCAAGTTTGGTGCCAGCTTGTGATGTAGCTTTGGCTCCTCTGGCCTACAACTTTGGGTGTTAACCTTGAGTAAACACTTTCCAGAAGATTCTGCCTCTGTGATTCTGGTCTCTTACTAATCACAGCTGATTCCTCAGCTCCAGCTGACCAGCATCTGTTTTCTCAGTGCAGCATAAGTTTCACCTTCAGGGGTTGTACATACAAAACAACACACCAACAATCCTGATGTCTACTCTTCCCTCTGAAATGTAACAAGCTCGGCCTCCATCATCTGCTTTGCTCTCAACATTGTTTCAGATTCATACAAAATAGCCCGGTAGACTCTGAGCCCACAATGTTTTTTCCAGGCCAAAGCGCCAAACACATTTCACAATCCACACCCCACCCCCAAACAGCATGTTCATGTCCATCCTAGCAGCATCCATGAACCTGCTCCCAACATCTGTTTCAATTTACTCCCTTTTGCTATGATAAGTGCTATGACCAAAATAGCTTGGGAAGGAGAGAGCATATCTGGCTTACAGGGCAGTAACCCAAGGCAGGGACCTGGAGAAAGGAACTGAAGCAGAGACCAAGAGAAATATTGTGTACTGGCTTGCTCCCGGTGGCTTGCTCAGCCAGCTTCCTTGGATAATCCAGGACCACTTGCCCAGAGGCAGTACTGCTCAGAGTAGGCTGGGACCTCCTACACCAATCATTAATCACGAAAATGCCCTTTCAGACTTGCCTTCGGGCCAGTCTGATGGAGGAATTTTCCCAATTGAAGTTCCCTCTTGCTGATTTACCCTGACCTGTGTCCAGGTAACAAAAAATAACCAAGCAGCGTACATAACACTCTTAAAGAATAAGCAAATGCATTTTAAATTAATTTGAAGACAAAGGTGTTCTCAGTTTTCACATGGGGAAAACTCTGCTAACAACTCTGTAAAGTTCGAGTGCATTTTTGAGTGGTCCCATTATTATAAGAAGCATATGTAGATGCAGGGACCAGACATGATGCCAAAGTATACCAAAAGTGTCCTGTAGTATCTATGTCAAAGTCTTCTGATGGGGAAAGGAAACCTTGATCGGAGGCTCTACCTGCATCTCTCATTCAAACATCCCCGGGAACGTCCTCCTCTTTAGCCTCATTGGTATAGCTTCCCTTTCTGCAACATTTGTGTTTACTCTCCTGTGTTGATACAGCCACAACTGTTGTCCACACTTGCTAAAATACCTGTTTCTCATTTTGATGCACCAGTGAAATAAACAACTGTGTCCTTCTTAACCTTTTCAGGGTCCTACCTACTCTACTGTTTCTAATTTCTACCTCCTTATTGAAATTAAATGATCCCCTGCATAAGCAATGAATGTAAGATGTCCTTCTTAACCAAATATTTGTCTTTACAATTGCCTCTGGGAAATGTGACTTGGAACTGAAAAGGAGAGCCATGAGCCAAGAGAGAACCCCGAACAAAGAGTGCTCCCTGCTGGGGGGCTGCTCCCTGCTCTTTATTGCAATGTCATGTATGCCAGAGCTGAGGTTTTTAAACACGTGGGGTATCAAGGATGGAGTTAAGGACATGTGCTCATTCACCTGTCCTGGGCCCAATCCCCATTTCCTGTTCCTTACGGTGCTATAACAAGGAAGAAACGTTCATTTGCGTTTATAATTTCAGGCATTTCATCCCATAGCTCCTTGGCTCTATTGCTTTTGTATCCATGTTGACATGGGACATCATAGGTGAATGTAGCAGAAAAACTCTATTTCTTACAGCTTCTGTGAAGCAGTAACGAGAGGGGAGATGTGGAGATCCCAGGATAAACTTTCAAAGTCATGCAGCCAATGGTCCAGCTGTTGTCCACCAGCTCTACCTTCATGGGTTGTTTGTATTTTTATTTTTATTTTTTATTTTTTTTTTGTGGATGATTGTGTACATTTATGCCATGTGTGTGGGAGCTCAAAGATGCCAGAAGACAGTATCAGACTCTGTGGAACTGATCCCAGTGGTTGTTAGCTGCCTGACATGGGTGCTAAGGACCAAACTCAGGTCCTGTGGACAAGGAAGAGGACTTAGCCTCTGAGCCATCTCTCCAGCCCAGGTGATATGAAAGTCAATCACTCTCAGAGCTGGGGACCTTTGATTTATTTGGTCTGCTGCTTTGCTTTAGAGCTTTTTCTCATTTGTGATTCTGATTTTATTCTGAATAAAAATGTGACGTAAATGTCCCTCCAGGAATATGGCTCTTTGCTTTTTGTGCTTTTTTTTAAAGATTTATTTGTTGTTAGTCTTTTAGTTAGATACAATTCAAACCCAAATAAATCCCCCCTGGTAAGGTGTATCTGTCCTGCTTCCTGTTCTTCCCCACATACCCTTCCCTACCTAGGTTCAGATTCTTTTCTTGTCAGCGACCTCAAACTCTCATGGCCTCGAGCAGTCTGCTGCCTCCCAAGACACCACTCCTCTCTCTGTCTCTGTGGATTTGCCCAGGAGGAACTCTCTTATAAAGGAACCCTAATACATATTGCTTCTTTGTTTCACCTTTCTCTGATTAGATAATGTTGTCCCTTCACCCATGTCAAGGCAATTTCTTTCTTTTTACTGCCAAAGTGTTTTATGGCTACTTCTCTCTCTGCTTGCCTGTTGGTCAGACAGTGGGCACTGGACTGTCTCCACTTTCTGATGCTTCCGAACAACACTACCCCTGAAACTCGTGTCCGTGTTTAGGAATGTCACATAGATTGCTATCATTTTACTACATGTATTTATCTGAGCAAGGGAAGCTGACGGAGCACACATGTGCCATGTGGTCCTGTAGAAGACAAACAGCAGCTTTCAGAACTCGGTTTCTCTTCTTCCACTTGCAGGTGATGGCACAGGGAAGGAACCATAGAAATGGCTGCTCCACGGGGAGTATACTTTTGTTGACTGTAAATATGAGAGAACAGACAGAGGCATCCGGAAGAGTCCAGAACTGAAAGAAAAAAGAGCAAATAGGACTGGCCAGGGCCAGGGCTATCTCCCCTGCAGAGCTTGAGGGGTGGCAGAGAGAAGTGGGAGAAAATGGCAGAGAGGCTAGCAAGAGAAGCAGAGAAGCAGGGCTGGGGTGGGAGTGTGGGGCCTGCCAGTTTTGTAACCTGGAATAGCCTGGGAAGGAGCCAATGGAGGAGGTAAGACAGGCCAGTGGGCCAGGATTCTAGTGTAGGATTCGAAATGCACAACAGGTACAAGTGTTAGGTACCATGAAAGACTGAAAGTTAGCTTTGATAGGTAACCATAGGTATATGCCAAGGGAACTGGCCCTTTTCAGTGGGCAGAAACCAATTTCACAGGTTCCCAAGGAATGCCACCTGCGAGCTTTGATCTTTTCACTAGAAATCCTCCCAGAGTCCAGCTTGAGCTGAGCCTAGACTTTCACTCTGGGCCAAGTCAGTGGGACTGCCCTTTCTGGGGACACTTGGGGGGTCCCCCTTGGACCTAATATCACGGTGTAGCACTGGGTATAAAACTCAGGTCACTAAGATTGGTGAGTGACAAGTTCACTTACCTGCTGAGCCAGCTTGCTGGCCCCGTGTTTCATCTCTCGAGGAACTGTTAAATTGTTTTTCAAGGTGGGTTGCAGTTTTTCCATCTTACCAGAAGTGTACAAAGCTCTAGTTTTTCTGCACTCTCACAACCTGTTACTGTGTGCCTATCTTATAGCAGACACCCTACTGTATGGGAAACGGTGCGATACTGTGGCTCTGACTTGCTCATACCTAATGACTAGTCATGCTAAACAGTCTTTGAAATCATTACCATTCATTTCATGTCTGGATTGAATAACTGCATATTCAAATCTTTTACAGATTTTTATTCTCATTGCCATTCATTCACAACTTTTTCCTCTTTTCTGAATATATGTCTCTTATAAAAATATAATTACAAATTTATCCTCCCATTCTATGGGTTTTCTTTTCAGAGTTTTCATTTTATCTTTTGAAACAGAAAGCTGCTACATTCAGATGGAACCTAATTCATCTTTTCTTTCTTTTATTGCTTCTACTTTTACTGTCATACATGAGAAATAATTGGTGGGTTCAAGGACGTAAAAGTTTGTACCTATGATTTCTTCTGAGTATTCTATAATTTTAGCTCTTCTATTGAGGATCTTGTTACATTTTGAGTTAATTTTTATATTTGTTGTAAGATTGGGCCTTATATGATTCCATTATTTATTTTACCAAATTTAAGTTTTTATTTATTTATTTATTTATTTATTTATTTATTTATTATCTATCTATTAATCTCTCTCTCGTGTGTGTGCATCTCTCTTTTTCTGTGTGCGCGTGTCTTTGTCCACATGCCAGGGCACGTGTGTAGTTAGAGCACAACTTACAGAAGTAGCTTCTTTCATTCTACAGTATGTTCACAGGGACTGAACTCAGATCATCAGGCTTGGCTGCAAGCATCTTTATCCTCTGAGCCACCTTGGCAGTCTTGACATAATTCTTTTGCCTGCTAATATCCATACACCTAGGTATCATTTATCAATGTGTACTTTTTGCTTTCATCTTTCTTCTATTATTGACTGAATAGCCAATTCTATTACTTAAATATTTTTGTTGCTAAAAATGCTAGATAATAAATTTGGAAATTGATGTACAAATCTAGAAAGTTGAACCTAACTGAACCACTTAGACAATCATTTCAAAACAAACAAACAAAAATGTTACTTGCATTTAATATAGTGGAGATGTGGAGATCATGATGTGTATTTTATTTATGCCACAGGCTTCCTTAATTCATCCAATAACCATTCCTATATATGTCATAAATATTTGTAAGCCTAAGTTTCAACTGTTGCAATAGTTCCATTATAAATACTGTCTTCTCTTGCTTAATTCACCTGTCACTGGAGCTCTGCAGAAATAGTCTTGGTTCATGTTTTCACTCATTTACCATTGACCATGGGAGACAGTAGTTATATATTTATTCTCAAACTTCCTTGACTTTCACTTTCTAATGAGTGGGAAATGCAGACTTTTTTTTAGGAGCGATCATGTTTACCAATCAATGAATACTTCAAACAGCCTGCAAATTCTCCCCACATGCTGGTTCTTACTGTATTTTCTAATGTTATTCTATCTCAAGTTAAAATAACAATAAAAGTTAAAATTCACTGAATATGTTTAGATTTTCTTCATCAGTAATCTATGAGAAAACTAAACCCATTCCAGCTCCTTTATCTCCTGCCACAAAACAGAAGGAAAAGAATGAGCAGCAGAACCTACAAATACCGTGGAACTAGGCTTTATACTGAAACAAATAATGCCTAAACATTAGAAATAATGAAAACTAGGTCCAGAAGAAAAACAAGGACATCAGTTTGTGTGACATGTCTAATCATAAAAAGTTTTTTTTCCATTTTTGATTTAATGTCCTAAAGAGAAGAAAAAATCATAATGTGTATGCCCATATTTGTTTTTCATACACTGTGAATCATATACACATTTGACTATATATACAAACATCAAACAAGGACTTTTATTTTGTTAACTAGAAAATAGTATCTCAAAATACAGGTCGTAAGTCCCTGTGGAAAACACTCGAATCAAGCAGATCACAAGCCAACATCTTCATGGCCATAAGTGTATGCTTCCTATTTTTAACAAAAGAAACATTGATATAACTTGCTTGATGAAAGACAAACATTCTTTTGGAACCTTTCATAAAATTGCACTAGTAGTGTCAGTCTGCCAGAGAACATGTATAAACATGTAGCATTAATTAGGTGGTACTATTACAGACTCTTAATAGAGTTTTCACAAGGCAGAAAAATGGCAAGAGCATTAGGAAGCAAAGCTAAGTTTGGTTATGTGGTGGTATTGTGTTCCCCGAAATTTGTGCTCTCTAATAAACTTATCTGGAGTCAGAGAACGGAACAGCCACTAGATACAGAGGCTAGAAAATGGTAGCACTCACACCTTTAATCCTAGCATTCCAGAGGCAGAGATCCATCTGGATCTCTGTGAGTTCAAGGCCACATTGGAAACAGCCAGACATGGTGACACACGCCTTTAATCCCAGGGAGTAATGGCAGAAAGCAGAAAGATATATAAGGCGTGAAAATCAGAAACTAGCAGCATTTGGCTGGTTAAGCTTTTGGCTGGTTAAGCTTCTAGGCTTCTAGCAGCACAGTTCAGCTGAGAGGCATCAGTCTAATGAAACAGGATCAGCTGAGGAATTGGCATGGTGAGGTAGCTGTGGCTTGTTCTGTTTCTCTAATCTTCCAGCATTCACCCCAATACCTGGCTCCAGGTTTGATTTTATTAATAAGACCATTTAAGATTCCTGCTACATGGTTATGTTCTCAGTGCCCAACACTTTGCCAGGGAATATTGAGGGAGGATTAGGAACACTGTACCCTTCATTTGGGAAGAAGAGAACCCTATCATAGCCACATGAACTCAAGTTTTCCACACAGTTTGACAGTCAGATGTACACTCACAGATCTAAGAAGTCCATCTCCCCAGCTCCAGGTGAGATTTTCTTGCAACACAGAGGTTCCATAAGTCTAAACCCTGCTGGGCAATGTTCCTCAGTGATTTACAGACCATCTCATTGAATAACATGGTGATACGGAGCAAAGGTTAGTGTTGTGATTAAGATCCCCAGCCACATTTCTAATTGCAAACAATGGGTACAAAGAGCTGCAGCAGAAACGGCTCTGTCAGCAAAGTGCTCGCTGCACAAGCATGAGAGTCTGAGTGTGGACCCCTAGCACTCACAAAGAACACAGATGGCCCTAGAGGAGGTAGATAAGAGGAGTTCTGAGCTCACTGGCCATCCAGTCTAGCTAGTACAGGAGCTCTAGGTTCAGTGTTCTAAAAAATGAAGAGGACAGGATAGAGGAGGGCATATACCACCCTTAGTCTCCAACATGAATCCTCATGCACATATGTGAACATACACACAAGAGTAGATTTGAGCCCCTTCAAAATTGTTAAGCACATTGTCTAATTTTTTTAACAGCCCTCACACAGTGCTGGGTGCAAGGAAACAATGGGCAGGCATTATAATTACTTCAAGTAGTTGACTGAGTGTTTGAAAATATGCTCTCTTGTTTTCTTTTTTTACAGAGATTTCAGCTCTTTTTGATTCTGGCAGCTCAGTTACATACATGTTTCAAGAACCATACCCGGTAACCAAGAACACAAGCTTCTCGTCTTCAGCTATCTACACAGATACAGCTCCATCCAAGGAAACCATCACACTGAGCTTTGTGACAGCACTGGCCCCCAGCCTCTTGCTCTTCCTCAATTCCTCTTCTCAGGATTTTCTGGCTATCCTGCTTGGCAAGAACGGTGAGTGTTGGTGGCATGAAGCTACAAGGCCAGCCTTGCCTGAAGGGACAGCTCATGCTCAGCAGTACCTTGCAGAGCTTAGCAGCTAGGCAGCTTCAGCCAAATCCTGCATTCCAGTTTACCTTTATGAGTCATAATCACTATCCTGGCACAGTGTCAATTTACCACCAAAATCTCAAACTCATCCACTTTAATTTGTCTTGATTCTGTTGTGATGATTCTTTACTATTTGTTTTACGCTGGAATCAAGTAAGTATAAAAGATCATAGGAGGTCTGAAATTCAGAAGGGCAGTTTCCATATGTATCCTGCCATCTTTGCTGCCCTGTCCTTCACTGGGGCCTGGTAGAACATAAATACTGGCTGTGTTTATAGGTGGGCATTGTCTAGGTCTTCCAGGCAATACGGTGTGGGAGCCATACCCTGTGGCACAGAACCTCACTTCTGAGAATCTGATTTTCTCTTAGAGATACCGACTCTTTGTACGTAATGATTGACTATTGATCTGTGATATTTTCCATTCTAAAATGGCAAGACCTGGAGTATTTTACTTAGCCAAAAAGTACTACTGAAAGATAAATGGAATTTTGTTATTTCTTTCCTCTCTTGCAATTATTAAAATTAGTTATAAAACTCATGCCTTATTATAGGACATTGTATCCTGACTTCACATACATAGATGAACTCAAGTGTCTTTGAAGGCTGCAGCTCTGTGTTATCTCTGCTTCTTTGCTGTTGACATCTCCAATAAAATAGAATTTGCAAAGGAGACTTTGTTTCTCAGTTTTCAAGGTATCTATCTATAGTACCTACCTGTCATGCTGTTGCTCATAAACATACAATGAAGATGTGAATCAAGCTTTTGAAGGAAGATTGACCTAGTGGATATGAGGTTAGAGAAAAGACAGAAATTGTATCACACAAGAAATATTGATGGTAACCATATGTGGTAGCAGCTTTATGATCACAATTTTTTTAATCACACTATGCAAGGACAAAACCTCCTAATAAAGCAATGACCAAGTACACTATGAAATCAAAATCCTACCGCTTGTAACAATTGTTTGAACAAAGAACCACTGAAACACACACATATATCTCTATCACATGATCTCACACAATACTGTCCTGTGGTGAGGAATATGGTTCAAATTCTCTTGCAATCTTCTGGTACCACTACAGGATTTCAGACTTTTGGTCAGTTCATCCCAACCACAAAACTAAGCTCCAGGGTGGACTGTTGTGTGCCACAGCAGAAGTGACACCCGTCGAAGGCAGCTTGTATATGACTTTGTCTACACCTCAGGTGCAAAGTATATATTTGTGTTGGTGTCCTATTTTCTATCCTTTGTGTTATGTTTCTTTCTCACAGTGTACTATGTATGACTTGAATATAAAGAACTTCTCACTTATTCTGAAAGGTATAATGAATATTCAGGGGTGTGTAAGATGAACCAGCCTAGTCAACAACAATAATAATAAATAGTTCATAAGATGCTACAGATGCCATTTATTCTGAGACCAACATGAAAGACAAACTATGGATAGGCAGGAAGGAAGAGAGATAAAGAGAAAAGAAGAATGAGGAAGAGGAGGGAAAGGAAAAGGAAACAGAGGAGGAAGAGGATAAAGATGAAGAAGGGTGGGGGAGGAAGACAAAGAAAAGGAGGAAGAAGAGGAGATTTGATTATTTTTCAAGCATTGGGTGATTTAATCACCAACTTCTCACTAGACTTTTAAAAGTTTAAACACAAAAATATCCCAATAACTCAGACCTTCAGCTTTGCTATGGCAAGCCTTTCAAGTGTGTGAGGCTGTCTTTGGACCCAAGGTATGGATGATTCCAGCAGGTACATGTAGTTCAGACAGCTAATCCATGGAACAGCCAGGAGTGTCTCCTGACCATTGGCCCAGTACTCTCCCTTCTAAACTGCATCACTTTCTCCTGGTGTGTTTGGACCATAGTAAGATGGCTAAAGAGACAGGATTGTTCCTGAAGTACCTTTAGGGTAGGCTTTCACATAATTATACTAGTCACAGTATACATCTGAAAATATGACTGCCATGAATGCATGAAAGAGAAAACAGGAATCACTGCACCTAATTATTATAATGAGCCCATAGTGTGCTTAACTCTCCTAGTACCTCTGGTTACCCATTGATATTAATATTCCTACTATGCCAGGTTTCCGAAGTTTTAGAAACTGAGACACAAGGACAGCAAATAAATAATTCATAATATCACAGTGTTAATTCTGAGATTTTAGAGAGAAAAACCAGTTCCATATTTTTGAGCCAAATTTGAAGCAAGTTTTAATTAAGTACTGACCATAAAAATGGACTCATCAGATCCACCCCAATTCCCAGCGAGAATCACACTTTTCAGGGACTTAAAAAAGCAAAACCCATAATGTATCAGGTCTAATCAGGGGCAAACATACATCCTGATATATTTCCTGCCTATGTACCTTCCACCTACACATGATCAAGCACATCCAGAGTAATAGTCTCACAAAAACTTGTTTAGGGAGGTGAAAACATGTGGCTTATTATTTCCCAAGAACTGCAATTCCCTACATTTCAGGAAGTTACCTTGCCCTTGGGCAGGTGGGGCTTGAAGATAAATTTTGGCTCTTAACAACAGCAAGCAGGAGTCAGCAAGGGGATCTAACCTCCCTTTCTCAGCCCAGTGGCACAGTCAGGTGTTCAGTTGTGTTGTGTCTTCATGTAGGAGCATCCTGGAGGAACTCTCAGGCTGGCTGGCCCGGCCTTTGAGTGCTGGGATCATGGATGTACACCACCATACCTGAGTCTGCTTTCTTAATCATGAAGACTAAATAAAAAGTGCTAATCTTTTAACCTGTGAAACACATGATTCTTTCAAATACTTAATATTTTTTAGTAGGGAATCATTCTTGAATTCCTCCCTGGCATATTCTCATGTCTTCCTTTAAAGACATTCTTAAAGTCTCTCTTTATTAGAAGTGCCACCTGACTGTATAGATATTTACATTTTAGAAACCTCAACTAAATTCTGGAAACAGAGCTGCATAGGCCCTAAGTGTTGGTTGTGTAGGCCTCAGGAAGTGTGAAAGCTCAGGTGTGCAGCATGGCTTCTTAGGCTAACTAACAGGAGAGGCTCTTGACATAGACAGCCATTCCGTTAAAGATGTGTGTCCCATCCTAGAAGATAGTCCCTGGGATTTCAGGGTTGTTGTATGCTGGAACAAAGAATTGGGCGGGAGACACAGGCGTAGTGGTGCAAATAGACAGCTTATTAAGAAGGAAAAAGGCAGTCCTGAACAGGGCAGCCGGCTGGTAGGCTGGGACTGGCCTCAAGGTCATGTTCCTTTATAAGTCATTTGCATAACTACCTTCGTATTCCCAGGGGCTTATCTAGCACATTCTCTGATAGGCTCTGTGTGTCCTTCAGGGGAGAGGGTTTCTGTGCTAACCGGTTGTTTTATATGCTAATCTTGACTCCCTCTCTCTTACTCTTGCCCTCCCACAACACTTCTACCCCATATTATTCTTGGATCCTCCATGCAGTGGGTAGTCAAATAGTCCAGGAGATGGTTTATTGAGAATCTGTGGAACTTTCAGCCATTTCCATACCCTCAAAGAAACAACTGAGCCATTATCCACATTGTTTCCTTAATTTTTCTAGTGGTGTTATTAGTATGACTAATATGAGAGACTGTGGACAAGCAACCCAATGCTGTCTCCATTCTATATGAAAAGAGACAGAGTCCGAAGCTGCCCAAAATGTGCAAAAACCAACCTAGACAGAGTTAGAGTGATCAGATTTCTGTAGCAATCTAGCTGGAAAGAAGACGTTGACCAACTTTAATAATAAAATTCAGAGTTTAGTGATTATACCATTGGAGCAAATATCTTCAGTCGTATTAAGTTCCTTATCATTAGTGCTCTTCAGATAACAATTAAGGGATTATTTGCTGGGGAAAGAATAATAATTTGAGAAGTAGATGAGAGACAAAATAACAACCAGCAAGAATTGAATTTCTTCCTGTCTTAGATTTTGTGATTCTTTATTCCCTCCTTGTATCATCTTTCATAAATATATCTGTCTGTGAAGGATTCATTTGCAGGCTTTGAAAGCTCCTTTAGGAATTAAGAAGAATTCATTTTTTCAGCATGTTCCTAATGTATTCACAGCATTAAGCCATGACCTGATTACAGTGGATCTGGAACTAGGAACATTTTGATAGAATTTGAGTACATTACAGTGAGAATTGTACTTCTGAGCTCAAAGCAGTGGCTCACACCTGGAAGTGGAGGCAAGAAGACTAACATTCAAGGATAACTTCAGATTTGTAGCATGTTCAAGACCAGCCTGGGCTACATGAGACCCTGTCTCAAAAAGAAAAGAGAATCAGTTCCTCTTTTGGATGTTAGGGGTCCTTACAAGTTGAAGTAAGATCAGGAGAGTGAAAGTTCCATTGGTGAAGAAGTTTTCCTTGAAATCCTCTGCAATCAGGATCTTCTCACAGCAATCCTGGACAGAATCAACAGTCTTGTGTTCCACTCACAGCAATCCTGGGCAGAATCAACAGTCTTGTGTTCCACTCACAGCTACCCTGGGCAGAATCAACAGTCTTGTGTTCCACTCACAGCTATCCTGGGCAGAATCAACAGTCTTGTGTTCTACTCACAGCTATCCTGGGCAGAATCAACAGTCTTGTGTTCCACTCACAGCTATCCTGGGCAGAATCAACAGTCCTGTGTTAGAAAGCCTCTTACCTTGTTCTGGTTTTAAGATACCTTTGGAATCTGGTGGTGATGATGAGAAGGCCAGATTAAAAGGAGTCCCATTTGTTCTCTCAGAAGGCCGCAAACTCTAACTCCAGTACTGTGGGCTGGGAAACCAGGGTGCAGAGTTAGAAGGGTAAATCTTGTAAATAGTCAACAAAGTTCTCAGCTGGCAAATGGATTTTACATAGTCAGGCCAGAGGTGAGAAGACGCCTGTGAGTCGAAGGCATGCTTGTGAGCCCTGCCCTGGCAGCAGTTTCTTTCGGCAGGACTGCGGTTCTTCATTGCCCTTCCTGTTAGTATTGACGTCTCCAGTTCTGGACTTACTCAGCCTAGGCTGCTGCTGTCACTTCCAGTGAAAACAGAGCCTGGTGTTTAAATAAAGGAAAGGATAGTCACTTCTGGGATGTAAACTCTCTCTCTCTCTCTCAAACACACACACACACACACACACACACACACACACACACACACACACACTGGAGGATAGAGGTAGATTTTGAGGTGGGAGAGTTCTCAGGCCTGGGATTTTAAGTCACAGAAAACTACTTAGAAACCTGGAAATTGAAGAAAACGCTTTAAATGGAAACAGTATGTCCAGAGAGGGGAGCGATCTGAGAATATCTTTGATCTCTACATTTCATCTTATTTCTGTATGCCTGTGGGGTGTGTGTGTGTGTGTGTGTGTGTGTGTGTGTGTGTGTGTGTGTGTGTTATGCATGCATGCACACACATGGAGGCCACAAGACAACTTTGCATGTCATCTTCAGCAAAGCCTTCCACTTCTTTTCGAGATTGTCTCTCATTGGCTATGAGTTCACCAATTAGGATAGTCTGGCTGGCCTGTGAGCTCCAAGATTCTGTCTGGTTCTAATTACCAGATGCTGAGGTTATGGTACATGTCAGTACAAATGGTATCAAATCAGGTCCTTGTGCTTGCAAGGAAAGTGCTCTGTGAACTAAAACATCAGCCCAGCCATACAACATTTTATTGAATAACAATTCTTCCTACCCCATAATACAAACAATTTTTTCTTCAAAGTTGTCATGTGACAAATATTCTTAGAGACCATGCCCTGCCTTTAAGAATCTGCTTTTCAGCCAGAAACATATCAGCTTCTCATAGGCATAAGGATTGTACAGCCTTAGTACAGTTAGACTATCTGCCAGGAAGACTGCGGATACTAGGTACAGGGAGAGAACAAGTTGACCCATTCATTCTGGCAGAGAAAGTCACAGAACATTGCATGAAGCCAGTGACTTTTCAATCAGGAGTGATAAGTCAGTATTCTCTTGACAAACAAAATTTTAACAAAACCTTTTAATTGTTCTTTCCTCATTTTATCATGTTATTTTCACTGTATATTGGAAAATGTGTGTGTGTGTGTGTGTGTGTGTGTGTGTGTGTGTGTTCACCTATGGGAATTAGTTGCTTCTGTCCTCGCTCTGAAAAATTGTACTAACAGAACAATTTAAGAAGAAAGAGTCATAATTTGAGGATAGCATTCATCATGGAAGGGAAGGAATGGTAGCAAGGAGCTGAAGGCAGCAGGAAGCAGAGGGAGACGAATTGGTGCTCAGCTCTCTTCCTCCTTTGTCTCCAGTCCAGGACTCCAGGCCTTGTAATGGTGTTGCCTACATGTAGGGTAAGTTTTCTAACTTCAGTTAACCTAATCTGGATAAGCCCTCAGAGGCACAGCCTGAGGCTTGTCTGTTTTGTGATTTTAGATACTGTCAAGTTGACAATCAGCATAAATCATCACACTGTCTACGTATGTACCCATGATACAAATATTTAAATTGGTCTTTTTGGTTCCCTGATATTTGAAATAAACAAGTGAAGTTAGAAGATGCACAAACAAAGCTATCAATCTATGCTGAAATTCTCTCAGTACAAAATCCAAATGATGCTCACAGGTCACCTTCCTTTCGTGGTTGCTCAGCTGCCTCTGAAATTGAGTGATTTGTGTGTCTTCGCTTTAGTATTTCTCTTCTATCAATTCTGCTGGAGCATATAAATTTATAAGGATCACAGTCTGAATTTCTGATTGCCCACACCTCAAAAGGAATAATTGTGACCTGAGATACCTTGTATTTCGTATGTACTACTAAAGGGAAATAGAAAGAAGAAAGGATCATGACATAAAGTGTCTTCAAAGTACAAAACTTAACAGCTGCTAGACAGAGTCAATTTGACAATAGGATGTCGTTCCTACCTCCACTTCCTCTCAAGGAAGCTCTTCAGAGGTTACTGCTTCCTCTTGCCACTCACCGCTCTGATACCAGTATGCTTGAGTTCTTCTGGGCATAAGGAATTCTGAAGCACAAAGCTGGAGAAGCATGACCCAGAATATTATTTTCTTGGCCTCACTTGGCCCTGACCACTTCAGTCTCTGGGATTGCTCTATCTATTGATATTTCCCATGTTAGTCTTGATTGCATTGTTGCTTACATGTGTGAACTTTAAATAATTTCTTACTTCCCTTCCAAAATCCATTTCCTAATAGTGTGGCTGTGACCCATTATGACCTTTCAGCAAAGACCATTTGTGCTCCTCAAGGGCAGGATATGTTCAGTACCTTCCGAACCTACAGTGCTTAGTGGTGGTCTGATCCAAGGAATAGAGGCATGTGGGTAGGATACAATATGAACATTATTTCTTGTTTCTCTTCTTTTTATTGTAGTGAATCCTTTAAATTTTTTGTTTGCTCCTAAGTATCTGAATATTATTTAGATATAATAACCTCTAATATGAATAGATGTTTGCCCCTACTTCCTACTCTAGATTTTGAAGTACTGATTTCTCCTTCTTCTGTTATGATTAGATTTGGAGTAAGAGAGTAATTATATCAAATGAGGTCATGGAGGTTGAAGCCCTGATCCTAAAGAAGACACTGGAGGAATTTATCTTTTCTCTTTCTATGGCATCTAAGGACAGAGTTGGGAAAGTCAGAGTCAATAAGCAAAGATGAGAGACCTCTCTCTAAGTGAAAAGACTAAACAACTTCATCTTCAATCTCCAACACTAGAAGCATAAGAAAAAAAGTCAGGGGTTGGGGATTTAGCTCAGCTGTTGAGCTCTTGCTTAGGAAGTGCAAGGCCCTGGGTTCGGTCCTCAGCTCCAGAAAAAAAAAAAAAAAAGAAAAAAAAATATATAGTAGGCCAAGGGTTTCTCAGTATGTGGAATTTTATTTTAACCAGTTGAATACATACCAAATAAAATAATGTATGTGTGTGTGTATATATATATGTGTGTGTGTGTGTGTGTGTGTGTGTGTGTGTGTGTGTATATATGTATGTGTGTATATATATATATAATATATATACTCAACAGACAGAAATTTACAAAGCATTTCATCACCTTATTGATAGTAGTAATAATTAATATCTGTTATCAGAACATGAATACAAAGACTGATATTTAAGACATGTGATACTAAAGGATAATAAAAAGAGGAAATGGAAAGTGCCCAGAAGGTGAGCACTTCATGGGCAGAAAATTGCTAGAGGAAGGTGAAAATAAGGGTATGGGTAGTCTCACATCAGGTGGCTGTCATTGCACAGGGAGAGCAGATTTATCTATGCACAGGCATGAAAGCAAGAACATTTAAAAATGGCTTTTTTCTATGACCTTGTGAAACATACCTTTTAAAGAGAGGTAGAAAGATCAGCAGAGGGGATAAAAATCAAGGGAGAGAGAGTGCATGTGAAGGATAATAGTCTTGTGTACTGACAGATCATACACTTTAAGCCCCAGTCAGTAGATGCAGTTAAACATGGTTTAAAGCCTCTGTGTCATGGTGAGTGTAGAGCTACTTGCCTGCACAAATCATTATCAAAGAAAACCAAAATATGGAGAGTAGAAACTTCTTAATCAGTCCTCTAAGTTCTTGGGCAAGGAACACTAATCAAAGGCTTATATAGACGTGAAGCTAATGAAATATCAGATATAATAACTCTACAGGCACCTATTGAGGGTATTCTTAGTCTATGAGGGCTGCAGGCAGAATGCTGTTGACTGGGTGACGTGAAGGGGGAAGTCATTTCCTTAAAGGGTATGAAGACTAGGAGTGCAAAGTCAAGTGCTGGCTGACAGATCTGTGGTCTGTTGAGGGGTCTTCAGTTGGGTTGTCCACCTTTTCTACTTGTGCTCATGTGTTTACATCAAAGGGAGATGAAGGAGCAGGAGAAATCATGAAGGAGCAGGGGAGGAGGAAGTGTGTGTGTGTGTGTGTGTGTGTGTGCGTGTGCGTGTGCGTGTGTGTGTGTGTGTGTAGACCAAGAAAAATGGAAGTTTCTGAATCATCTTGTTCCTTTTCTTTGAAGGATGCTAATCCTGTAAGATCAGGGAATGTCCTTTGTGACATCATTTTGTGACTGGAGAAACTGGCATCCCCTCTTTATTTCTTCATCTATTTAAGGGAGGTAGTCAAGAATGGGCTCAGAAAGAAGGTCAAGGATAAAGTTATTAGAGTCTAAAACAAAACGGAAGCAGGCAAACTGTAACTATCTGCAACTGCCCAGAGGACAGAGACACAGAAGAAGAAGAGAGAACCGTGCTGTTTGAGCTAGGCATGGAGATTGGCCACATAGTAAAAAGAGAAAAAAAAGTAAGGAAGCCCAGAAGGTCAAGCAAAGCACAAGTGGGCTCTGGAGAAGCATCTGAAAGAAAGGACAGAAGATAAGAGAAAGGGATGGTTACAGTGCTCAGAAAGAAAGGCGGACCCAGCAGAAACTCATGACGATCATGAAGCTTCACTCAGGGATTCTGGGAAAGACAGGTACATTATCAGATTAAAGAAATAATTCCTTTTCATCTCTTTAGCTTGGCTTAGTGTGAGCCAGCCTTCCTGAGGGGTGGTCCTTTGAACAGTTGATTGGCCAGCCCATTTAGATCAACTCTTAGGCAGAATGAAATGATATGTCTCCACATAGAGGTCAATTCTATTCTTAGTGTAACAAATGATCTTAATTATCATCTCCAAATGTAGCCACATTGAATGTCAAGCATATATGTATATATATATATATATATATATATATATATATATATATATATATATATATATATATATATATATAATTTATATATTATTTATAACACTTAAAATGTACTAGATACTGATCTATGCACACGTAATAGAAAAATTAACAGAGTATTATTGACTTCCAGAAGATTCATGAGATGAAGAGCCATGTTTGATTCATCTTAATAATATCATCAATGAGCAAAGCAGCTTAGATTACAGAGTGTTCTATCATTGAAATATGTATTCTGCCTCTAGTAAGATAAAGAGTCACACAATTATCAAGTGCAGTAAGTCCCCAGAGAGTCCATGATAAGATTTTTGTAACCAAAGACAATGGTTTAACCTCTTGAGGCCTATAGAGCCAGAAAAAAGAAGAGATAAAAAGAGTTAAGTGTTGATATAAAAATACAACTCTCATGTGAAAAGGGATAAGAGATATTTCATTCTAGAGTCAGCTATGAGTGACCATGGCCACAGAACACAGAGTACTCAGAGAACACAGACTTGGGGTACCTCAAACTTTACGTCCCAATGTGGTAACAGTTTGATAGAGTTTTTATAGTACTAGAACAGAGAAAAAGCATGAATTAAGGCACTTATCCAATACATTTGGGAAATATTAGGTAGGAAGGTTTACAGAAGATACTAGCTGAGGACACTCAGCCTCTTGGTCGGTGAGAGCTCATTACCTCTTAAGTTAATATATCCCAAAGGTGTTTCATTTGTCAGTAATAAAGCTGTTAGATCAGACAAAGATGGGCAAGTGATGGCTAAGGAGGGTGTCAAAGACGGCCCATGAAAAGAAGGTACCCTTCTTTAAAAGAACTTTTCTCACAGAAGGAAGGTTTAATATTACTGCAAGTTATTCTCTAGTCAGTGCTCTCCCCAAAGAAAGCAAATGGTTTGAGGGATAGACATGCATACTCATGGAGGAAACTCTCTATATATAGAGTAGCTACAGTTTCCAAGTTACTGACAGACATGAACACTTTCAGACAGAGCATTTAATGTTAGAATGAGCAAAACATAGTTGCATAGGGTCCTCTAAAGAGAGTCAGAGTGACTTGGCAATCAGGAAGGACTACTTACAAGTTTCTTAAGAGCATCTTAGCTAAAAGAAGGACAATCTGAGGGTGCATGTACACTCCTTTAAAGGGGCAACAACTTTCCCAAACCTCCAGCTGCCTAGAGGATAACAATGTCACAAGATACAGTGGAGTCACACTGTGGAGAGAGTATGCCTTATCCCTGGTGAGTGAATGAGCAAAGGCTTCTGAGTGAACTTGGGCAGGAGCAGAGGCTGAATTGAGTGTTATGGTTCATCAGTTTTCTCTCTGAAGTTCCATTTGGCCAACTCTGGCACATGTGCAGAGGTGGAATTTGGAGCTCTTTCGGTTGATCAGCTATTCTGTGGCTATATTTCCTAAAAGCCTCTGGATCTTCTCACTTTGTACTTTCCCAGTTGAAACAACGATCAAGACATGTTCTTAGAACCGAGCAACTGCTTTTTTTTTTTTTTTTTTGAAGCAAAGCTGCTTTCTTACCACTATAATGTCAGCCTCTAATTATTCTCTTCCCTTGTGATGTTCAGTTTAAAAGTGGGGGGGGGGGGCAAGGAGTGCTCAAGGTAAACTTTGTTTTCATCTGTAGATTTGGGATAATTGTGTTGGTCAAGGGTCTCGCAGCAGGTTGTGGGGATTAATGAGATCCTGTTTGTAAAGGGTTGCAGGACTCAGATGAAAGATGTGGGATAAATACAAAATAGGGTTATTGCAGAAGGCACCAAAGAGCTGGCTGCACACTGAACCACCTGGATCGTTTTTTAAATGCTGGCGTGGAGAGATTGGGGGATTGCATGTTTAACTTTTGGACTAGGCCTCTAATTAGAGGTTTAAGGATTAAGGAAATATTTACCATCTGTGTAAGGAAAGCCTTTCTCAGGTGAAAGGCGTGTTGTTATTCTTCTCGCTGGACTTGACCTGTAAATACTTGCACCTTGGGATAGAAAAAGGATTTTGCAGAAGGTGTTCCCTCAGGTCTTCTTCTGTACAGTTCTTTTTTGTGTGTGCAGCGAGGATGCCTTGAATGGTCATTAATTCTTCTACTTCAAAGTTCCTAAAGATGCACTTCACTTTACTGTGCAGCTTGGCTCCTTGGTGCTAAAGCATGTCCTTGTGTTCTGTCCTCTTCCCTGTGTCTATTCCTGCTTCTCTTCAGTGACAGACCATTTCCTCCCACGGTTTGTTCGAGGTTTCGTGGAGTTTGTGTGTTTTGTGGTGAACATTGTATTCGCTGCCTATACCAACCCCATCCCTGGTGACACGGTTCTTGATGATCTAGGTTCAGGCTGAGTGTTTAGAGACCTCTTACTCTAGAATGTAATAAAAACACAAAGAGATTGCCAAGTATTGAAGGAAACTAGCCCCAACAAAGCAGTGGTGCAGATTAGAGAGAAAGGAACTGTCATATTTGACAGAAGGCCATATAAGTGAGGATACTCAAGCACTGCAGCTAACTCTCTGGGATCTTTCTGGTGGGGTTTAAGGAGAGAAGGGGTGGTTTCTAACAGTCATAGTTTGAGGGTGCTATTTTGATTGGTATATTAAATTATATAATCATTTTTCTACTCCGAATGTCTCTTTCCATATTGCATTTGATATTAATCATATGCTTGCTTGGTTATACATAAACATAATATGGTAAATAGAGGGTTCTCCCTAGAACTTTACTTGACAACACAGTTTTGCCTTATTACAGATAAGCTTAAAACCACTTCAGACCAGATCAGAGTATGACTGAATAGAATCTGTCTAAGTTTGAATCTTCCTTGAGGTGAGATGAAGCTTAATCCATTGGTCAGAGGTGTGTGTGTGTGTGTGTGTGTGTGTGTGTGTGTGTGTGTGTGCAGCTGAATGCAGGTGGGTCTGATGCTGCTGACTGACTGTTATGTGAATTGCTCAGAGTTAGAGGAAGGTATACACAGTACCTGCAGGTAAGTGTCTCAGGCTGCCATGTGTATTATTATTAGAAGGGTGGTATATGTAGGCTGAGCCAAACCAGGTCTCTGGCTGCTAAATTATTCCCTGTGTTTGCTTACCTCAATGCCTTACTTAAGAGACATTTGTTTAAAAGAGGACTCAGGTTGAACTTATCAGCAAGGATATAAGAGGGTAAAACCCCCAGTAAAACATTTTAGAAATGTGTTGTTAGCATAAAATAAGAAAAGTCTGCCACATCACTCCTGTGCTTTGTAATTCTACTGTGGCACACAAAGATGCACACAGGAATCTGGAGAGAAGAAAATGTCTCCATGATGTCAATTTTTGTCACACATGCTGTAGGACACAGCTACAGCCCCTGTATGTGAGAGCAGCCAGCAAAGTTTGATAGTCCTGGTCAAACTGAGATGTTGGAGTGGAATAAAACATGGGAGAACCTTCTACAAACAAGTGGTTTCAATATTAGTAATAAGGCTCAGCAGCATTGTTCTTGTTCAGACAAACTGCATATAAAAAATATAGGGCCCTGTTTAAACATGGATAGATGTACAAATTTATCAAGTCTCCCTTTTCACACCTCCAAAACTACATAAAGAATTTCAGAAAGAATTGAAAATGCTAGAACCCCAAAAGAAAAAGAGAACAGAGGGCAGATAAAGGCAGGACAGAAATGTCAACAAACTGAATTGGAAGACTAAAAACCAGATAGAGCAGGGGGTGGCCTCCCTACCGGGCTATGCTGGAGTGAACTCATGGGAATATGTCCCACTGTTACTGCTGCTGTCTGCTGGGACCTGGTGTTTAGACATTCTTGGCATCTTATTCAAAGCGTTGAAGTCATGCACACAAATATCAAAGTAGCAAGGAATTTAATTTAAGAACGAAGTGAAAGTACAAGCCAGATACTGTGTAAGAGAACAGCGACCTTGAATAGAACTTATTCAAGAGCCCCGCTCACTGTTTGGGGCTCCTTTTTTTTTAGGGTTGGGGAAAGGAGAAGAAGTTGGTTGCCTGGGATAGCCTGTGAGTTGTTTCCTATTTCTGTTGACAGGCTTGGGTTATGTAAGCCTCTGCTCATTGCACATATCCTTCCCCATGATGCATCTGATTTTAGTCATATGCATACCTATCATGCTTAGGCATAAAATAGTAAATAAGAGATTTTCCCTAAAATTACCTTGCCTTGATGTGCATGCATCCAAATCCTGCATAGTCTGCATTACTGAAATGGCCTTAGCTCCGGGATATACTTCAGAATGTGTTTGGCCATACAAGGGTACTGAAGACTTTCAGGGAACTCCATTACTTCATAAGGGGTGTGCTTTCAGCTCTACACAAGAGGAAGCCAACTTGTTAAGTGCATTGTTGGGAGAGGGCTGTGTGTTGCTTCATCCAAGCAGGTTCTAGCATTGTCTGCCTCACTATAGCTGCTAATCACGGGACTGTTCTCTTTACCCTAAGCCTGGGCTTGAACATCAAATAGGGAGTGATCAGATGGGGTTTATGAAGGGAGATGGCTACTCTCAGTTAAATTTTCCTCACTCAGGAAGATAAACAACAGGTTTCTTTTCACCTTCAACTTTGACTTACCTTTGGCATGTAGAAACTGAAACAATAATTAGCCAGAGATGAAGTCTCACTGTAGATGCAGCAGCAAACAGACATGCAATGCACTCTGCACACTGAGTTCTGGGATCCAAGCCTGACTTTACTGACTTTCCTTCTTCAATGTAGGCAACGAGAGCATTCTTCCACAGAATGAACAGTTTTATGAAAAATATACATGATGTCTAAGTCTTTAGGAATACCCCCCATTGAACATCAGTCTCCCATGTGATCTCCAGCCAATGATCCCTACTCAGTAATAATCTCAGCCTATATTTTGAAATTTCCATCTGATTTTCAGTGTCTCAATTTGGATGAATAAGAAACAAAAATCTCTGTGTCCATAAACCTTTCAAGATGAGAAATAAAATAACCAAATGAACAAGCCAAGGTATTCATAAAGGTATGAATAAAGTGCATTGCAGAAAACCAACATGTCAGAAGGACTATGGAGATGACTCACCTGCTCAAGCAGGAGGACCAGAGCTTATCCCAATACCTAAGTAAAACCCTGCCCCATGGTATCATGGGACTGTAACCACAGTGCTGCGAGGCAGAGAGGTGGATTTCCAGAGATTGTCAATAATGTACTTTTGCCATTTGATGACTACCACGTTCAGAGAGAGACCTTGTCTAAAACAATAAGGTGGATGGAAATGGAATAAGATATCCACTTCAGCATTTCCTGTACATGAAATATGTATGTATACATGCCTAGAAACATGTATAACACTTACATTAACATGTGCGTATAACACACATAACATCTTCAGAGAGATAGAAGAATGTATAAATCCTTGAGGTAAAACCATGTTTCTTTAAAATGAATATCAGAGATAATGAGAAAGAAGTCTTAGCTGTTTGACAGAAGAGATTTTTAAGTCTATGAATTTGGAAGATAGAACCTGAAAAATCACCCAGGGAACTGAATAGGAATGAAAGGGATGGGAGTTGTGGAGAATTGCCAATACAGGAATAAGAAGGAATTATAAGTTTAAAACAGGATGTCCAATATCTTAAGGGATTTTCAAGAAGAAAGATCAGATGTGGAAGAAGATATTAGCAAACATTATTGAAAATACTTCATGAAATAAAAAGGAGAAATAAAGTTTGTTTTCTTATGCAGTTTGGTGAATTGAACTAAAGCACACCCAGAGTCTAAATCTAAAGACAGATGATTAGAAGTCTAACCAGGATAGAAGTTCTCAAGGAAAATCTGCTGCTTTAGAGATGGTAGAAAAACTACCCCTACAATTCTAAGTCAAAGTCATTTCCAAGCTGCAATCATAGGTTTTGTTAACTTACCAGTCATGTGTGAGTCTTCCTAAGGACATTCCCAGAGAGACTCTCTTACTGCTGTAATATTGACCCAAAGTTAGCATCTTAAAATACCAAACAATTATCAGGGCACACCATTCTGGAACTGCCTAGGATTGGCTTAGTTGGTAAATACTAGTTGTCGTCTCCAAAGAGGGCAGACCCTTGTCCTGAAACTTCGGAATCTGAAAGGCCCCAGAGTCTGCTGCTAAGCTTCTTCCTGTGCCTGCTCACAACAGCTTTCAGCTCCCTGTTTTTTAATAATGTTCATCAGAAATGACAGCTCTGTCTCATAGGGAGAAGCAGAACAAAGGACACTTGGCAGAAATGGAGGACACTGAGTAAACAATAGGAGGTAATGACATGAGGCTTGAACTCCCGGGTGCAGGAATTATGAAAGTGCTATAGAAGCAGCCTGCTGCCATGTACTTCACTAAAGAGGCACAGACAGAGTTGGGAGAATGGCTCAGTGGGTAAAGTACTTGTCACCAAAACACACATTGAAAAAAGCTGGGCAAATACTCGCACGAGGGTAGTGGAGACAGACAGATCCTCATTGCTCTCACTGACTAAATAGGCTATTTGACAAATTCCCAGCCAATGGGAATATGTATATATGTATGCCCCTCACTTTCTCTCTCTTCCTCCCTCTCCCTTCCTCCCCACCCCTGTGTGTGTGTGTGTGTGTGTGTGTGTGTGTGTGTGTGTGTGTGTGTGTGTGTGTGTGTGTAAGCCAGGAGACAATCTCAGGTGCTTTTCCTCAGGAGCTGTCCACCTTGATTTTGGCTGGACTCTTCTTTTGTTCTTCTGGAATTTGCTGGCTTGGCTAACTGGTTGACCTGTCAGCCTGAGAGATCTGCCTGTATGTACCATCTCAGTGCTGGGATTAGCAGGATGTATCACTACACTCAGTGCTTTTATACAGGTTCTGAGGGTTGCAATTATTCTTCAAGCTAGTTGAAAATACCTTACTTACTGAGTCATATCCCCAGTTCTCAACCAACTTCTACTTCAGTCATTTTTTGTTTTGTTCTGGATATCCTAATCTTGGAATCAAATTATCACTACAGTGTTTAGTGCGTTTTTCAATCTATAAATGTATACATTATAAATTCACTTTCTATTCTGACCACAGCAGTCTTTTGAAAATTCAAATATGTTGAGGCCACTCCTTTCTCATAGCTCTCCCTTGTCCCTGGTTCCATCTCAAAGACTCTGCCTTCCGAGATTCTTGCTTTCCAGTGACCTCTGTGTTCTTAGTATTCAAATATCCAGTTGGACCTTGTACCTGCATTTAATCATTCTACATTTGTGACATTGAAGGCATCTTATTCTGTTTTCTTTGGGTCTTTGCACATGTCACTGCTTTTGTTTGAAGTTTCCTTTCCCTCCCTGACTCTCTTCTTTCCAATAGCCTGCTTATGAAAAATCATTTGAATGAGAACTATCTTTCCTCCTCCCACAAAGGTTGCTTTGGGTGCCCTCCTGAAGCACTTGTTTA
This sequence comes from Peromyscus eremicus, assembly GCF_949786415.1. Taxonomy (NCBI): domain Eukaryota; kingdom Metazoa; phylum Chordata; class Mammalia; order Rodentia; family Cricetidae; genus Peromyscus; species Peromyscus eremicus. The sequence goes on along the minus strand of NC_081431.1, from coordinate 74,893,211 downwards.
ATAGTCCATTATACAAGTAGTCAGAAGCTGCTGGCTTCATCCACTGTAAAGACATTTATTCCAGAACTCACAACAACTGACTGAGCTCCCTGGAGACCCCAGAGTCCATGTGGGAGAAACAGGCCACTGTTAAAGCAACTTTCTTTATGACATTTTTAGTAGCCTCAATGAACATCAGAATATGAATATTTTCAAGCAGAGGCCCCTTCTTAAAGCACGTTCTAGTATTACATCTGTGTCAGTACTCACTACCATCTCATAGTGCAGTAAAGCACACCTAAGACTCAAGAAAAATCAATTCAGCTAGTCAACAACCTTATTTCATGCTGTGAAGCAAAATAAATTAGAGAAAAAAACTTCTAAAGTTTACAGACAATAATGAAAATGGATTGCAGTCATCCTATTCCTGATAATTTTGATGAATGTTTGTCCTCTCAATGTACATTAAAGATTCATGAGGGGAATATTGTAAAGGATGCAGGGCTGGGGAGATGGAGAAGTTGGGGAAAATGTGCTTGCAGTGCAAACATGAGATCCTGAGTTCTGATTCCCCAGAATCCACCAAAAACCACTTACACCCTCATGATCATGAGTCCTTAATCCCAGTGCTACTATGGTGAGATAAAAGTTGAACACAGAAGACTCCCCAGAAGTTTACAGACCTATTGTCCTGCTAAATGCATCACAGAACAAGAGACCTGCCTCAAACAGTATGGAAGGTGAGGACCAATACCTGAGGATACCCTCTGACCTCTGTATGTGTATTGTGGTATGTATGCACCTGTACACACACAGACAACCACATACACGTGTACAAAGACACACAAATATTTTAAAGAGTGAGACAATTTAAAGTGCATGAAATACATATCATAGGGAAAAGAGAAAGGAAAGAATGTGTTTCCTTATGGTAATACAATGGATTTTTGTGTGTGTTTGCATTGCCCTTTTCTGAAGGGATCTCTAAAACAACGAAGAAGATCAAATTGGATGTTCAAATAGTTCATTCAAATGAAAGGAGAGCACTAAAACTCAAGGAAACAGCACACATAATTCCCCTCTGAAGGTCCTGACTCCCCGCTGTCCTAGCAATAACAAAGTAAGCCTGGATGTCTTGAAACATAGGCCACTGACATTTGTCAGGCTTTTCAATAAATTGGCAATAAAAATGTAAATCCTTGCAAGGTGAGAGATAAATTAGCACACCACCAAAGGTACTGGAAAAATGCAGTGTTCGTTCCGTAGTTGAAATATTTTTTTTGATAAAGTAATAATCCTCCCATAATCTCTCCCTAGCTTTAAATAACAGCCCATCTCTGTGCTCAAAGTTTAATTTTGTTGGCTGCCCTTGTCTTACAAATATACTTAGTGGAGTCTGGAATATCATTTCATGCTGAAAGCTGAAGCTTTTGTCCTGGCAGAGTGGAACAAAGGCAATAAATCAAGGACAGAGTGAAAAGGAATAGAAAGGGGCTATCGGAAACTTATTTCCCCAGAGTGGGCCAGCTTTCGCCTCACGCCTGCAGGTGTACTGCATCAGCCGTGTTTTCCTGCTAAGTGCCTATGTTGTAAGGATATTGACTTACAGCCACACTGCACCCTGGCTGGCAATGCTCCAAGTGCTTTAGATGCATGTGTAAGAACTCCATGCTGAAAAATAGCATCTCTAAATATCTGAAGGCCCACTCTGCTTTCCTTTCTCTTCCTGTTCTCTCCTCTATGAGTAGAGTCCTGAGCTGCCCAACCTCATTTTCTTCCACTGCTTTTTGATTTTTCTGTATGGATAATGAACAAAGGATTTCCAAGGGTATAGGGTCACTAGACCATGATCTGTGATTGGCATAGTCTATGTTTGGCAAGTTGCTTACTCTGAAGAATGCATTATGTAGAAAAGCTGTTAACCTGTCTGTCAGGTATCTGTTTGGTTTTCACACAGTTGGTATCTTTATGGTGTTGCATTAACTTTTCCTGGGAAGATACAAAGACATTGTAACTCCAGGTGGACACTAACAAACCAAAGTACATTCACACCAAAGTTGAACTTGATAGACAAATGACTTCATAAGGCTTGCTTACAGAGCACAGGGAAAAGATTGCTTGCAGAAGCATGAGTAATCCCTAAACAGCTATATCACCACAAAGTACCCATCCCCCACCAAATAGTTACATCACCACAAAGTCACAATCCACCATAGATAGGGACTTTAAGGAAACAACATCATGGAGTCTTGCTTTTAGTTCATCTTCCTATTCCCATATACTCCAGCACCTAACAAAATCACTCACAGCTGGCAGAAGGCAGAGGACCAATAGCTGGGCTCTAAAGTGAGGGTCTCCTAACTCTCTAGTCCTGTGTCTGCTAGGAAGTGTCAGTAGATACATTATCATCATCACAAACCTAGTCGCCACCAGTTTATCCTGCACTAGTAGCCATGGATACTGGGGTGATTCTAAGATGGTGTCCTATTACGACCAGAGTAAAAAGTGCCACATAACAAGTGCTTGATCTTGATTGGCAACTTGATGGAAACACATCTTTGGGCATCTATATGAGAAATTGTTTAGATTGGCTTAATGATTGGAAAGACTCATCTTGAATGTGGCTAAATGTGAGTGGTATCACTCTATGTGCTTTCTATACACAGAAGAATGTGAACTGAGCTCAAGCATCTCTCTCTGCTTTTGACTGAGGACACAAAGCGTCTGGCACTTCATTCTCCGGGTGTCATGAATCCACGAGTATGATAGACTTACTTACACCTGTGAGCCAAAATAAATGTTTGCTTTCTTTAGTTGTTTTGATCAGATATTGTATCTCTGTAATGAATTAACTAATGCAGCATCTAAGCAGAATTTGTCTAGTTTTGTGGTTGCGTGAGTTAAAATCCAAGCAGCATCTGTACTGTGGACTCAAGGAATCTTCTGCTGAGAATGTTGTCTCCAAATTCCCTGAGGTTGCTGTCAGAAATCTGTTTCTTGGTCTTATAGCCAGTTTCTGAGGTAGGTAGAAAGACTGTAAAAGCCAGAGGTGGTGATTGACTCCAGGGAAGCAGTTTTTTTTGAGACACAACAAGACTGATGCACATAGGGACACCTGCTTACGTCATAGAAAACAGAGAAGTCCATCTGGAGCCCAGCTAGACTATCATCCCTACTGACCAGCATACTCTGCATATTCCCGAAGGACAATGGTATTATTAATTCCTTTCTCAAATAGACTGTGACAGCATGCATAATGGCTGCATATGTTCAAAACAGACAAAATCCCATCACTAGGAAGTGGAAGTGGGCATCAAGTCCCACTCTTAACCAAGAAGCTATTTGCAATTGATGCAACCTGTAAAAGGGAAAGTAAGTTTTCTTCAGTGGGTTGTCACTGAATATATCAACCACATTCCAGGGCAGATTCCACACTCATTATAGTTCACCAGCACAAAATTAACTCTCTCTCTCTCTCTGTCTCCGTCTCTCTGTCTGTCTCTGTCTCTCTGTCTCTGTCTCTCTCTCTCTCTCTCTCTCTCTCTGTGTGTGTGTGTGTGTGTGTGTGTGTGTTGTATTTTTTAATTCATTTTGTTTTGTTTTTTTATTGGCTTTCTTCTTTTTTTAGTTTATCTGATTTCATTTTTATTTTTGTTCATTACTTATTTTTTGAGCAAGAAAGAGAGAGAGGACATAAAGTTGGATAAATAGGGATGTTGGGAGGATCTGGGAGAAGCCAAGGAAGGGGAAAGAATACAATAAAACCATATTATATGAACAATTTTAAGTAGAAATATTTTTAAAGAAACAGGCTAAAAGTGTCACTTCTCTCAGAGACTTTTGTTCTCTACAAGGTGTGGACACGAAGGCTACCCTCAACTTTCTTCCACTTTTCTTCTTTCTTATTAAAGCTACGTGCTCTTATGTAGTTCATTTAAGCAGCTAAAATATCTGTTTTATGTTTGCAAAAAGTAAAATCAACCAATCTCACAATGTTAAAAGAAATCACCCATAAAAGAGACACATTTTCCAAGATCCAATTTGCTATAAATTTTAAAATCTTGTTATGTCAGTCTATGCTATTTTTAGGCAAAAGAATAGTTAACCTAGAATGTTAGCAATGATAAGGAAATGAGCAAGAATGTGGGGTTCTGCATTGTTCTGTCTCCTGATCTGGATTCATCCATCTGTGAAAGTGTGTGGGCTATCATATTAATATAACATTATGCCTCAGTGAAAATCTAAACAGCACAGAACAAAGCAAAAGAAATTTTTGTACCACCTAGGTCTGGTGTTGACCCTCTTCAAAGCCAGAGCATCAGAGTATACCTACAGGTATAAAACCTGGAAAGGCTATAAAGACCATTAGATGTGAGTTTCTTGCCTCAAGTTTGTCTAACACAGATTTTACTGGGACAAGCATCTTTCATTCTATGTTGGGTTATAAATGGGAATGGGGAGATTTAAGAGAATACTGAGATAGATTACTAGGGTAGTAAGGAGTTTATTAGAAAAGTTATTAATACCATGGCCAGACAGACAAGAAGTCAACAACATGGCAGAGGCTCTGGCAGAGGCTCTGAAAGGAGTTAGAGGCCATGTGGGTTGGAGTCTGCTCATATAGCTTTCTGTGGATGGAAGGAAGTACACAGCACAAAGCCTGCAGCATCTAGCTCTCTGATTTGTAGGTCTGAGGCAGAGAAGGGTTGGGGAATAAAATGCATGACTTTGATGTAAACTCACTTCCCAGGTGAGCTAAACTCATCTCCCAGATGTGTTAGCCTGACATTGACATTGTCTGTTAGTGAGGAACACACAGACCATGTCTCAGCAGGGTGTCTGTTGATATCTACGAAAGGAGAAAAGCTGCTATTGTACTCTGGTATTAAATCCTTACAGTTTACATATTCTACTTCCCACAAAGTATGTTCCTTGGATCTTCATGACCATTAGAGGTTCCCATTTCCTACTAGTAAAATTTTCTCAACCAGTAAAATGACAGTGATACTTCTTCCTAAGGTTGGTTTGGAATTTTAACCAACCATCAGCAAAATTTAGTGATAATTTTCCTTGTATATACATTTTTTGAGAATTTCCTACTTGTATAACACATCAATGCTTGATTCCCCGTCCAGCTTCTTTCAGACCTCTGTCTGCCATGCCCTCCTGTCTTTATGTCTTTTTTTTTTTTAATCATGGCTCACTGTGGGGCCATGCACTGGATCATGGACAACCTTACACTGACTACTTCCCTGGAAAAAAAAGGCTTTGCCTACCCCAAGAACCTTCAATTGCCAAAGCACTTCAGCCCCTCTCCCTTCTGTACCTGACTTTTTACTCAATCACGTGTAGGTCTTACGCAAGCAGCCACAACTGCTGTGAGTTGATGAGAACATGTGGATCTTATCATCTTTCCTCCCTCTTTTATAATGGCAAGATTTTTATGGGGTAACTAACTGACTTTTTATTGTATTAAGCTATACACAACATAGTGAAACTTATTTCTGATACTGTTACTTATCCAGTGATACTTGACTTGGGAGACCATAGGCCCTAGAAGAGAACACACTAATATTATCTTGGTAAATGGACATTGTATCTATCATCCTTCTCAACTCTTCATCTCAATAGCCAGAGATTGGTGCCTCACATAAGAAAAGTATTGTTTTCCAGGGGATAGTAACTAATATGATACCCACTGTTGCTCAGAGTTCAAAAAAATGAGTAACTGTAGTGCTCACCCCTAAATGAGACTATAGATGTCTTTTCTATCTGTCTGCCAGCTCCCAAATAACATGGAGATTTATTATTAATTATAAAAGCTCAGCAGATAGCTTAGGCTTCTTACTAACTAACTCTTACAGCTTAAATTAACCCATTTTTATCCATCTAGTTTTGGCTCCTGGCTTTACTACCTTTAATTTGTAATGCCCATGCTACTTCCTATGCATCTGACTGGCAACTTTCTGCTTCTCTGCCCTTCTTTCCAGAGTCCTCTCTGATGGGAATGTTGTTCTGTATGCTGTGAATGTGTATTGATCTGATTCGGTTGATAAATAAAGTGCTGATTGGCCAGTAGCCAGGCAGAAAGTATAGTATAGGTGGGATAAGAGAGAGGAGAATTTTGGGAACAGGAAGGCTGAGTCAGGAGTCATCAGCCAGACACAGAGGAAGCAAGATCTAAAGGCAAAACTGAGAAAAGGTACCAAGCCACTTGGCTAAACAAAAATAAGAATTATGGGTTAATTTAAGTATAAGAACTAGTCAATAGTTAGTCTGAGCTAATGGCCAAGAAGCTTTAATTAATATAAACCTCTGTGTGTTTACTTGGGTCCAAGCGGCTGCAGGGCCACAGGAGCCGGGCAAGATCAGTAGAACTTCAGCTACACCTCTCTGCCTTGAAAATCCTGCCTAGCTATTGGCCATTCAGTTTTTTATTAAACCAACCAGAGTGACAAAATCTCCACAGTATACAAAAAGATTATTCCATATGAGACATTTTTATTTTACCCTTCACATGGCTCAAAGAACAGTATGTGAAATTTTTTAAGATTTATTTTAGTTTTAATTATGTGTATGTATATATGTTTTTGTATGGGTATGTGCATGAGATTACAGGTATCCAGCGAGGCCAGAGGCATCAGATCCCCTGGGACTGTAGTTGTAGGCAGTTGTGAGATGTTAGTCATGGTGGTGGGAACTAAATTTGGTTCTCTGAAAAAATAGCTTGTGCTTTTAACCACTGAGCAATCTCTGCAACCATGCAGAGTTTTCTTAAAAAAAAAAAAACCAACAACACTAAAATAATAAGCTGTGACTGCTGTTGATGGATGATGGATGAAAGCAATATTCAATCCTCTTGGGGAACATACTCTCTTCAGGTTAAGAGTTGGACAGTGGGTCCTATTAAGCTAAGCTATCTTTAAATGATTTCATCCTCTCACTTCAAGACTAAATCTATCAAAGAGATTAGATATTTCAAAATATAGGAAGATGAGAGCAAAATAAGACAGTGTGACGATGTGATGACACATTACAATTTCATCATCCTTGACAGTACCTAGCACCTGTCACTATTCAGCTTTTGAGCCCAGCTGCTGCATTGACTTCCTTTCAGTGGGGACTTTCCCCATGCCTGATCCTTGGCTCTGTGTTCTTTAGCCCAAATATTCATGACTACCCTTAAGGTCTGTCTGAGGAAATATATCCTGGGTTTAGGTTTCCAAACCTCTTCTATGGAGATGGATGTCCAGAACTTGAATGGTTTGAAAATACAATGTCACCAGAAGCTCATGTGTTTGAATGTTTTATGCCCAGCTGGCAGCAGCTTTGGGATACTGTAGACTTTTTAGAAGGCAGAAGGTAGTGAAGACATATGTAGTTGTGGAGCAGGCTTCAAGGATGGATCCAGCCTCATTCTAGTCCCAGGTGCCATTCTTCTTGGCCTACATAGATGTGAGTGACTGCAACGTCCGCCTGCTGCCATAATGCTTTCAAACTCTGTGGCTTACCCACCACAATGGATTGTATCCTCTCAAATGTGAGCCAAAACAGTTCCTACCCTTTAGATGCTTATCACCCAGTCTCAACAACAAGAAAGGAATCAACATAGCCTCTGTATTATAATCGCTTCATCCATGACTTCACAACTCTGGAGCTGACTCAGAGGATAATGTACTCAGTGCATAAATACATTTGGATCACCACATAATTGACCTTCCTGTAATATCAGCACTTGGTATGCTAAGACAGGGTGCCCAGAGCAAGCTGTTCAGTCAGAACAGCTTCAGCAAGAGGCCTTGTCTCCTTGATAAAGTGGAGAGTTATTAGAGGAAGAGGTAGATGTCAACCTCTGGCCTCCACATGCACATTCATCCATTCAGTCTCAAATGTTAAACCACATGTGGGCATGAATGCACACAACACGTGCATACCATGCATATATACATATACAAAAAAGGATTGTCCTCATTAGAACCTAAGAACCTTACCCTGTTTGATTCTTTCCCTCATTTTTTTCAGTGCATTAAGTAATCATAATCAGACTATTGTATGTGCATTTGTTTTTTATAGTGTATAAGTAATCCAGTGATGAATCACACTGTATGCATTGGAAGTCATGATGTGAGTAGGAGCCTCCTTCCAACTCAGAGCATGGCCATTTTGAAAAAGCCTTTCTGTACCCAGAAGTTATTTTTTTTTCTCCTTAAATGAAGGGAGAAAAGGAAAGAAAGGAAAAAGATTTTCAGAAAATGAGAAAAATAGATCAACATTGCAATGATGTCTAGGCAAACTCTGAGTCATTTTGCCCCACATCGTGATGGTTATGGAGCAAACACAGATGTTCTGTTTACTGTCTGCAGAGCAGTGGCTGAGAGACTTGAATTGAGTTGAGGAGCTTTTGTGGGCTCTGCTTATGCATGTTTTGGTAACATGGAGAGAAATTTTAAGTAAAAAAATTAGATCTATCACAGAAATATTTCAAATGAAAAACCAGCCAGGTAGTGGTGGCACACACTTTTAATCCCAGCACTTGGGAGACAGAGGCAGGCGGATCTTTGTGAGTTCGAGGCCAGCCTGGTCTACAGAACGAGATCCAGGAAAAGGCACAAAGCTACACAGAGAAACTCTGTCTCAAAAAACCAAAAAAAAAAAAAAAAAAAAAAACAGCAAGATTACATCTAAGAATAAGATTGTGCTTCAACTGAACTCATGTGTCCATCTAGAATGAAACAGGAGTAAAGAATTGTTGGAAGCATAGTTCCTGCCCCCGACAAAGCTCCTGTGGAAATATTTTTATGGCTCAGTGAATAAAGTGCATCCCACCGAAGCATGAAGACTATGGCTCGGGTCACTAGAGCCCAGGTAACTGCTGGATGTGCATGGTGGCCTGTCTGTGAAGGCAGATATAGAGATCCCAGCAGTGAACTGGGCAGTGAGACTATCCCATTCTGCATGTTTTTCATTCAGTTGACATACCCTACCTCAACATGCAAGGTGGAGAACAGTCAAGGAAGACTCCTTACCTCAGTCAGGGGCCTCCATAACACACATGAACATATATGTGCTGCATTTGTGCACACATACACACACACACACACACACACACACACACACACACACACACACTCTATAAAACCTCCGAGCTCAATTAAATAACACCTAGAAATGCTGGAGAGATGACTCAGTAGTTAAGAACACCTGCTGTCTTCACAGAGGACATGTATTCAATCTCTGGCTCTACTCCAGTCCCAGGAGATCCAACCTCCTTGTCTGTCCTTCCCTAACACCAGCACACATATGGTACACATACACTCAGACATACCCATCTGTACATAAAATAATTATAAAAAATACACCTAGAAAGAAAGCATACTTTTGACACAAATGATTTATTTAAGGAAACCAGAAATTTATTAGGAGAGATTCTGAGAGTTCAGCAGTGGTGATTAAATGTTCAAGAAAACAGCAAATCTAACCTTGGAGTCCCCCTAGTACACAGATTATATGTATGGCATGATTAATAAGCACAGTACACACAGGCCTGGAGCAGGTTGAGGACTAGCTTTTCCTTTGAGGTTTATTCTAGGAAAGCCACCTCAGACAACAGAACTACTACTGGAGGAACTAATAAGCTGTCTTGTCCCATTGATGTTCTTGTGTTGGGTGTGGGGATGCTCCTCCAAAGCTGACTCATGGCCAACACTTTGTCTCCATCAATCGCAACAGACATGCTCTACTTTTATATAGGCCTTCACAACACCAATTCATGCTTATCATTAAATGAAAATGAGAACTGAGGGTCTGGAATATCTAATGTTGCTATACTGGTGTGTGTGTGTGTGTGTGTGTGCAAGTGCAGCACATATATGTTCATGTGGAGGATGGTAGACAACCTTGACTGTTGTTTTTCAAGAGCCACTAATCTTGACTTACTATATGAGGTCTCTCATTGCTCTAGAACTTGCCAACTCAGCTACAATAACTGTCCAATAAGCCCAGGGATCCATCATCCTCTGCTTTCCAAGTTCTGGGACTGAACTTCTAACACCACATGTGGTTCCTCATTCTGCCATGGCCAGCACTCTACCTGACTCTGTAACATCAGCCTTAGAAACATCCAATACCATCCTGACTTTACTGAAAACTGTTCAAACAACTATATGCAAACCAGTGAATTTCTATAAACTAGGAAAGAAACCATCAGTGTTGATGCTCACATTGTACTTACATACCACCAGACTAACAAATGGTGTAGGTAGACCTAGGGATGATGGTTCTGACCTAAGCTGTATGACCTTGGACAAACTGTAAACCACAAGGTTCCAATCATGTTTGTGTGCACCTGTGAAGGTCTAGTTTCTCGTTTACTTATTTACTTATTTTTTGTGTGTATGTGATACATCTTTGTGTACGTGTGTCTGTGTGTTTACAGGTGCACATGCTCATGCCTCTTATGCAAATGTCAGAGGAGAATGGCTGGTGTCCTCCTCTATCACTCTCTGCCTTATCCCCCTGAGAGAGGTTGTCACTGAACTTGGGACCCCATGTTTTGTGGCTATAGCAGTAGCCAGCAAGGGACAGTGACCCTCTTGTCTCTCCTCTTCTCCCCCAACACTGGGGTTACAGGTACACAACCACACCTGGCTATTTATAGAGGCGAGGGGGAACCAACTCTGGTCCTTATTCCTGCATAGCAAGAGCTCTCACAGTTTGAGACACCCCCCTAGCTTGAAGATCCCCATTTAAAGATTTTTGTAAAAAATATTTCTTTATGTGAAAAAGATGTGTGTGTGTGTACTTGTGGAGACCAGAAGAAGGTGCTAGATTCTCTTGAGCTGGATTTACAGTGGCTGTGTGAAATTCCCTGGTGATGCTGGAAATGAACTTGTGTCCTTTGGAAGAGCAGAAAGACTCTTGACTACTGAACTATGCCACTAGCCTGAAGAGCCCTATTTTTAACTGTACTATGACCAAAGGGTTAAATATAAGGACTGAGTTCACTCTATGTGAATACTCAGTGTGTTCACACCATTTCCTTCATTCTTATGACTTCTGTCACTTGTGATTGTATCCTCAACCATCAGTGATTGGCAGCTCTTACACTGTTTTAGACAAATGGCCATGCTGATTACCAGAGCCATCGTGGCTTTTGCCGTTATTTGTGTATCTGTGTGTGTTTGCTATTTTCCACTTTCTTATAAAATACCAGAAACAGTTGTTGCTCCTTCTGCTGCACCATCTCTAAACAGGAAGTAGCATGCTTGCTGTTAGGCGCTAGCTGCTTTGACTGAAAAAACAAACAAACAAAAAAGAAAGAAAAAGAAAAAGAAAACCACCAGAAATCTGTGATGACACAGCATGCTGGAATGCCTTATCCACCCTGAGCAGGGGAGGGTTTGTTAGTTAGAAACTCACTCCTAAGGCACTTTATCCAGGGAGGGATCACAGCAATGGCATTTGCTGAATGTTGTATGATGTCTTGCTGTTATTTTAAAAACTATGAGCTAGGCTTGGGAACATGTATAGCAACTTCCACTGATTAGTGAAGATACCCTGAGAGCAATTCTGGAGTTGCACTGGCCCTGGAAGAAGAGCAAGTGCAGCATGCCTGCATGGAATACTAGCATCCAGCTAGCCCTAGATCAGAGCTGAGAAAATGTCTGATAGCGCTGAGAAAGACTGTTCACTCAGTAAAGAGCTTGCTTTGTAAGTCATCTACTGGGCACTTGGTAGATACCTTAGTTGGTAAAGTGCTTGCCATGCAAACACTTAGACCTGAGTTCCATTCTGGAAAAAAAAAATGTGTAAGAAGCCTGATACAGTTGCACACCCTTGTAATCCCAGTGCTGAGGAAGTGGACACCAGTGGATAACTAGGGACTCATTGATGAGCCTAGCCTAATTAGCAAAAGGAATGAGGTCCTCCACAGGGTGATATTTGCTGGAGCCTTTAACCATCAACTTGGCATAACTTAGCTTCATGTGGGAAGAGAATATAAATGTCAAGAGCAGGTTGGCTGTGGGTGTGTCTGTGGAGATTTGTCCATTGTGGGCACCACCATTCCAGTCCTAAGCTATGTAAGAGTGGAGAAGGCTAGCAAATCATTGGCAAGCAAGAATTCATGAGTTCATTCTCTCTGCTCTTGGTTTGTGGGTTTAACATTTGACGTTCCTGCCTTGACATTCCCACAGTGATGGACGATTACTGTAATTGTAAACTGAAATAAATCCCCTTCTCCCCGACTTTATTTTTCAGAGTATTTTATCACAGCAACAGAAATGTAAGTAGAAGAATACGTAACCCTGCTATATTGTTATTTTAACATTGAAAACCTTTTGATATAAAAGAAATATTGTCTCTGGTATTGGCAACCTTCACAGCAAATATTGATTGTGATGGAATTCTAGCTCCTCTTGGCAGCTGAGAGGCTTATCTTTAGCTGTGGTGAGGGTCTCTTCTTCCTGAGATAATAACTTCCTGTTTTTTCTTCCTTCCTCAAACCCAAGAGGAGTTTGAGACTCAACCTCCCTTCTTCCTGCATCACCTATGTGAACCAAGACCTTCTGCAGCTGTGTTCATCCTGACACACACCCTCAATGGACAGCAGTAGCTCTCCTATACCAAGCCTCATGAAAGAAGAAAAGTGTCTAGGGAGAGAGAATGAGAAAGTCAGAGATTGATTTGTAAATAAAATATTATAGTTTCAGCATTCATGTTCCCCTTTCCCCATCATTACAATTACCAACTAATCACAATGCGTCTGGCAATGAGACGTCAATTCCTATTTCAGGCCGTGACGGAGCCATTCCTAAGGCAGCTGAGTTTTCTATTCAGTGCAGCATAAGTTTTCCCTCCTTTTCTCGCTATCAGTAATTTCCGATCAAGGTTCTTTGAAAGCAAAAGCCCTTTAACTTGTTGTCTATAGTTGCCGCTAGTCTCTTTGTCTCTAATTGTCTATGGTTCGTGAGAAATGTTTAAACAAAGAGCATCCAAGTCACTGCAAATTTCTGTTCCCAGCAATGGCTGGGATGTAATTCCAGCATTTCGTACCCATCACCACCACTGCTATAACCTTGCAAGAGTGATTTACTCTCTCAGAGAATCTGGCCATAAAGTTTGATAGCAATGTCTATGTCACAGTTTGAACGTGAACGTGCCCCCCAGGCTCACAGTTGCAGTGATTGGTCCCAGCTTGTGGCACTATTCTAAGGCTTGTATCCTTTAGGAATTGAGGACTGACTGATGGAGAAGCTACTCTTTGTACTCTGTGAAGGATCCAGCCTTCTATACCTACTTTCTGCAATGAAGGGGCCTCTGCCCTCGTCAGTGCAGGCATGTATTGGGTGGGCTGCCTGGCTTTCCTGCTACAGTGCACTACCATGTCTATGAATTCAGGAGCCTTTTCTCCCTTCAGTTTCTTTTGTCAGGTATTTTGGTAGCATGAGACAAAGGTAACTAATAAAGGGCTGGGAAATTGCTCAGTCAGTAAAATCCTTACCACAGAAACATGAAAACCTGAGGTTGATCTCTGGCATCTATATAAGACAGCTGGGTGTAATATTGTTTGTCTCTAAACCCAGTGCTAAGACCTAGAGGCAGGCAGATTCTTAGAGCTTGCTAGCCCACCATTCTGACTGAATTCATGAACTTCAAGTGCAGTGAGAGATCCTGTGCAAAAGATAAGGTCAAGAGCAATCAAGGAAGATAGCCTTTGCCCACCTTTGTTCTCCATGTGCACATATACATGCTCCACACTGACACTCTGCATGCATAAGGAAATGTATACACATACACATTATATATATATATATATATATATATATATATATATATATATATATATCTCCACAAGAATAACCAATACAGTTTTTGTAGATTATCAAAATCCATCACAGTAAGCAAAATTAACCAACCAAAAACCACAAGATCTTGCTTATGTGTGAAATCTAAAAAGCTAGTCTCATGAAAGTTACAAATAGAATATTGTTTATTGGATAGTGGGAGAGCAAGGGGCATAGAACAGTGGGAAAGACTTCTAAACAATGAAGGCTAAAGTGACCAGTGGGTACTAAGTTAAGAATAAAATGTTCAGGTGTGTGTCATTCATTACAGTGACTACAAATCACAAAGCAATCTGCCTTTCAAAAAGCTACAAGAAAATATATCAAAAGAAGTTTTTATCTTAGAAGAATGATGAATGAGGTGTATGCTTTGCTTAAGCTGATTTAATAGTTGCACAGTATGTGTGAGTAAATGAAATAATACATGGCACAGTGTGTACAGATACTGCAATATCACATGACATAATTCATATGGATACTGAAATATCACATGACCCCCTATTTAGTGTGCCTGTGACAACCAGAGAACAAATGGAGGGACAGGGATGTAGCTCTGTTGGTGGAGGCTGTGCTGGGTTGACCCCCATAGAACCACCCCTGGGGGCACATTCATATAGGCCTGACACTTGTAGGGGAAGGAGAGGCTCAGAAGTTTGAAGTTTGTGGTGACCCTCAGCTGCATGGTGAATTTGAAGCCAGTTTGATCTGTAGGAGACAATTTCTCAAAAAAAAAAAATTGAAATTGAAAATAAAAAATCCAAAACAAAAATACTCTAAGTCCTCTCTGAGCTGTGTACATATAGTTGAATGTGCCTGAGAAGTGGCTTTCTATTATTACAATATGAGTATTTGCTTAGCAGTTGTCTAAGAAGGACAGGACTTGCCATGAGCCTTGCACATTGACAAAGACTTACCAGGTAACAAGGTCACCTAGCACTTGCCATGTGTTTAGGTTAGTAATTTTATGTGGCAGATGCTATCAGGATCATCCCAAACCACCATGAAGGAGATTGAGGCAAAGTGAGTTTAAATAAACTCTCTCTAAATGAAGAAGCAGATCAAACTGGGGCCGGGTCTCAGTTGGTAAAGACCTTGTTTTGCCTACATAAAGTCCTGGGTTTCATCCCCAGTACCATATACACCAAGCAGGGTAGTGGATGTCTTTAATCCCAGCAGTTGGCATGTGGAGGCAAAAGGATCAGAAGTTCAAGGTCACTCTTGGCTGTATATTGGGTGTGAGACCATGATGGACTACATGAGAGTCTGTGGAGATGGGGTACACATCATAGCATTGTAGCTGACACTCTGCTTTAAAATCTATCTGTATGGCCACCGCAAAACATAATTCAGGGCTGATTGGCTCAGAGGAGAACCTGGCCTCTAATACCTGTGATATTAACGAGCCCCTCCAACAGGCATGTGTATGCACAAACATTCACAAGTTTCCCCTAAAGATGAAATTGTAGACAATTAGCTCTGTTGTTTCATCTCACCAGCTGTACTTTCTCCGAAGAGTGAATTTACTGAGCACAAATCCCCAGGGAGAAGATGCTAATTAAGGCACAGGCTTCCTAGCCAGCTGCTTCATACACAGAGAGGTAGTTCGTGTTTAAATATCCAGGCTATAAAGGAGAGGTGCTGTAGCAGAAGCCTGTGCAAGCTGTCAGAAGATATTTCTTGTTGAATGGCAATAGGAGCAGGGGCTGGCGACAGCATGATCTGTAAGTAACAGACAGCAGCTGTGTGATATCCTGCTGAGGGAGCCCAGGGAGAAACCATGATTACGGGGGGGGGGGGGGGGGGGGGGGGGGGGCACTTCCAAGTCTTACCCAACACCTTCCTCTACTGCAGGTGCGGAGGTCAGAGGACAGCCTCAGGTGTGGGCTCTCACTTTCCCTTTGTTTGAAACAGTGTCTCTAGTTCTGGACTTCATGAACTGAGCAGGCTGGCCTGAAACCTCTGAGAGTCACGTGTTGCTGCTTCCCCTCTGTCTATATAGCTGGGCGGTGGTGGCGCACGCCTTTTATCCCAGCACTCGGGAGGCAGAGCCAGGAGGATCTCTGTGAGTTCGGGGCCAGCCTGGACTACCAAGTGGGTCACAGGAAAGGCGCAAAGCTACACAGAGAAACCCTGTCTCGAAAAAAAAAAAAAAGAAAGGAGTTCTGGGGTTACAGATGTGTGGTCTGGCTTTACATGGATTCTGGGGATCTGAGCTCTGGTCCTCATGCTTCCAAGACAAACGCTCTACACACTGAGTCATCACCCCAGCTCTATTAGTAGCTTTAGGATAGTTCACAATTAGCAAATACTAAATGAAGAAAAATTAAAAATAAGTGAATATGCACATAAAGAAAAATAATCAAATACTCTCAATCATATCAGGATCACTACAAACGAGGAAGTGTATTAAACGGTCGTAGCATTAGGAAAATTGGGTATCACTGGCATAGGTCTAATGCCTTCAATTTTATGTACTTAATTGTAGAGGAAATCATTGGAAATGCTACTTTGGTTTTCCGTTCTGCTTCATGATCAGGAGAGGATTTCTGGTACAGTTTTGTCATCATGATACCCAAACCCTTCCTGCATATCCTTGAATATCACAGAGTTCCTTTTCACCTCAATATGCAAGAGTGCCACTGTGATAAATTGTGAAAGTTTGTGGTGGTCTCTCAGGTTGAGAGTACCTTGTAATGTGTTATTCCTGTGATTAGCTTGTACTGTGTTCTTGAGCAGTCTCTAAATGTATTCAGCCTACAGTCAGGCAAGACTATGCCCTGGGTTGTTTTGAAATCATTTAAGTATCTTGTGTGTGGATATATAAATACACTCTTCCCAGAAGAGGCTGTAATCCCCACTGAAGTATTAGTAATTATGCACACACCTTGTGTTTCTATTCCAGCTTTCCCCAGGGACTTCAAAGCACTTTACAAATATTAATTGCAAACAATAAATAATACCTTGGATTTCTAAGACACCCATCACTGACAACTTAAGTGTTTGCCTCTCTAAGCATTATAACAGTAATAGCACCACAACTGCCCAAGGGCAAGAGTAAGCACACCTAGTCTCCCTGGGGAAGAACACTGCCAACTCTCATCAGGCAAACTTCACCAACGTGAAGCATGGGTACATGAGGGAATGATCCTGTAAACTGAGAACTTAAGATCATGGAGGTGACAGGAAGTGGCTTTTAGTATGAAAACCGTGACTGATCCTATAATAACTTTTAGCTATTACATATTGTGTTAATCAGCTATAATGATGAATGGGGAGGGACAGTTTATGGCATAGGCAAGGATTCTACAATTGGGAGCTAATGAATTGCTTTTGAAGTACCTCACTGTCTTGATTCCCAACTGTGGCTGAAAGACCTGTCTCTATTCTAGCACAGGGAATTTTCTAGATGAAATGAATGCAAATAAAATGTCCTTTGTATCACAGCTTGCTATATGTTTTGTCCCTCCCTTATCCAGAGGAAAGAGATATGTGGGTCATTCTTTGTTTACCATAAAATTCAAATGTAATTGAATTAGAATTCACCAAATGTGTTTTTTAGTCATTTTTTTCTTTAAAACATAAATAAATATGAAGCTTTGATTTATTTCTATATAAAACACTCCAGTATTTCATCTGTTTTTAAAGTTTCCTCTCACAGCACAGAAATCTGAACTTGAGAAAAAGATTAGGTCTTTGAGAATTCTGCTAGGCTTCTGCCTACCCAGCAAACTGTGCACACTCCAGTTCATAGCGGTTGCTAATGAGACGAACTCTGCAGGCAGTCCTCTCTGTGTTCAGCATTGCACTTGTTTCCTTTCCAAATCCCTGTGGTGTGAACGAAGCCCTTAAATGTGATGTAGCATTAACAGAGCTCCATTCAGAATCATTTTAACAGTGAAAAAAAAAAAAAAACAACAACAACAACAATGACATGGAGGAACAAGTCCAAGACATCTATTTGATGATGATAAAGATAAAGATAATGGTGAATGTAATGATAATGGTGATGAAGGTGATGCAGTGTTTATCCTGGTCCCTTATTGAATTGCTGAAGATATAGCACTAGAGAGTCAAAATGATAATTATCATCAAAATGATAATTGCAATGCAACTTAACATTTCTTAGTGTTATATTCCAGATTCTCAAAGTATTTCAGATAACTTCATTTTGTACAGTTTTATGAACTATATCTTCATTTTGTACCCAGAGGGTAATATGCTTGGATGCTTGTGTGACTGACTATGACCATCTAGACAGTATCTTGAGGTCCTGGAATCTGACCCAAACTGACTGACTGAAGCCATTACTCTTCTTTCTTGACTCTTAGAAAAAGCATGTTGATGAGTATGTGTACAGGCTGAGGATTTGAACATGGCCAACATACCATAGAGCTCTACAGTCATTCTGTTACTAAAGAAGTGTGGGATGTCTAATGGAAGACCCTGGTTTGTGATCGCATATAGCATAGCCAGACTTTAGTTTGATGACCTGGGGGGAACTAATCTGAAGCTGACCTTGAAACATGACTTTAGTGCAATGTTATATTATGTGTGGCTGCCTACGCATCACACAAGTCAGTCATCTGTCTATAGCAGTTTCCTGTGCATGGTTCTTAGAATGGCATTTTTGGTCTCCACCTCTCTCCAAAATCGCAGTCTCACATTCTTTGCCCGTTACTTAACTAATCATAATATTCTATGCAAAATGAGGTTGCTTTACTCCTTGTGGTAAAACCTTTTTGTTTCCTCTTTTACATTATATTAATGATCTCTGTTGGACTTTATTAAGTACTAAGCAATACAGAAGAAACAAAGATGAATGAAGGAGTAATAATCTTGGTTCTCCTAGAGCTCACGCTGTATTGGAAGGATCACATTTTAATAAAATGTATACCCTAGTAGAAGCACAATTTAATTTTGTGACAAGCCTCAAATGAGAGAATATACAACACTTTATTACTTTTTTTTTTTTTTTTTTTTTTTTTTTGGTTTTTCGAGACAGGGTTTCTCCGTGTAGCTTTGCGCCTTTCCTGGGACTCACTTGGTAGCCCAGGCTGGCCTCGAACTCACAGAGATCCACCTGGCTCTGCCTCCCGAGTGCTGGGATTAAAGGCGTGCGCCACCACCGCCCGGCAGTTTTATTACCTTTTTAATACTATGTGAGCCTATTTCAAGATGGAGGAGGGCAAGGATGCGGACAAAGAAGATTTTCTACAAGAGAAATGTTTCAGCTGAGATCTGAGGGTAGATTTGTTTGCTGATTTGGGAACAATTGATTCTGGCAAAGGGAATGACTTGTGAAAACGTCTCCTACAAGTAGGAGTTGGAAGAAGCTGAGAGAAGGTCCAGTTACCATGGACAAGGAGACTGAGTGCTGCAAGAGAGGTCTACAGACCAGGTTAAGTCCATGATACCCCTGGACATACCATCTAGAGTTAAGGCTGTTTCCTTTGTCTTCATGAATACCATCTACCAGCACATCCTGTCTAAATGAAGTTTTTTCTTTCATCCTGTCTTTCCTGATTTCTACCTATATTTCTTTATTTTATCATTTACTATCCCCATCTATCCTAGAGTATTTTTTCATTGAAACTGAAGAACTGATTTTAAAATTTTCTAAAATGAATCTTAAAATATCACCTGCTGTGCAATATCTAATATAGGTTTATGTGTGAGAATGCATAATCTTCTCATAGTGCTATTTGGGATGTCATGGAACCTTCGGGAGCTAGAGCCTAGGCTTCCGGGGGAGTTTTTTGAATGTTACATCCTAACCTTAATGCAGGTCCTGTTTCTTCCTCCTGATGTATTGCAGTGTGAAGAGTTGCTGTTTTATGTTCCAGCCACTATAGATGGAGCTTCTCCTGCCTCTTGCTTCCCTACTGTGAGGGACTGTACAATTGTGCAGCGTCCCAGTCATTATGCTTTCCCTACCTTGACAAACAACAGAATTATGGAATTCCCCAGTCATGTTTCTCCTACCTGAGGTGCTGTAGAGTTCTGCTTTTGCCCTATTCAGGGATTCAGGCTAATTTTTCCCATTTTCCCTTACTAGCCTCTCATTTTTCCCATTTTTAATGTGAATATTTATCCCCGATACTGTATTTTAGAAGTATGTAACTTGATTTTTATTTTATTTTATTATTCAATGGTGGCTTTAATTTAAGAGATTACCTTTAGTCTTAATAGAAATTTTGGACTACTTAACAGTATTTGAACTGTTAAGATTCTATTGAGACTTTTAAAATTGGACTATGTGATTTTATATTGTGAGGTAATCATTAACTTCTGGGTTGGGGGGGAAATGTTATAGCTTGAATCTGAAATGTCACCAATAGGCACATGTGTTTGAACACTTAGTGCCAGGCTCATGCTTTGGGAGAGTATAAAACTGTTAGGATGGTGAGCCCAGCTGGGGAATGTGGGCAGAAAGGGAAAGACCTGTATCTTACACCGTGATAGTGCTTCTTCTACTCCCGTCTCTGCTCCTGACCTGCTAAGGTGTGAAGAGCTTAAAGAACTCCCTGACCTGCTGAGGTGTAAATGATTAATCTGTGAAGATGGAGCTTTCAGGTAGATTGAATACAGGACTCCAGAAGAGCCTTCCTGAAAATAGAGCTAAAAGGCAAATCCATACATAATTCTTAATTCTAGCAGCTACCTCCCACTCTTGGCACTAATGGTAGAACCAACCTAGTTGCCAGGCCTTTCCATACATAATGAAATACATTCCTTAAAATCCTGTTTTCTGGGCCAAAACAACCCTCCAAAGTTGCTTGTTCCTTCAGGTGATTGATTCCAGAGAAATAATTAATTTCGCTCACAATTAGAATCATCACTAAATCCTCAAACTCCTACTCTAGTAAATCCACAGTTCTAGGAATGTTCAAAGTTCTTCATCACAGAAATGAATTACCTCATTTGGTAGGTACATTCCTTACTTTTCTCAGTACTATGATAAAATGCCCAACTAATGTAATTTAAGGAAGTAAAGGTTTATTTTGCTTCATAAATTTAGGGTACAGTCTATCATGTTTGGAAAGTCAGGTTAGCATGAGGGCAGATGGTCACATTGGATCCACAGATGGAAGAAGGAATGCTGGTGCTCAGTCCTCTTTCTACATTTACTTAAATTGAGACCGCAGGCTGTGGAATGGTGCTGACAGTGTTTAAGGTGTATCTCCCAGTCTTAATTCTAGTAACTCCCTCATAGACAGGCCCAGAGGCTTGTCTTCTAGGTGATTTTAGATTCTCTCAAGTTGTTAATTAATCATGTAGGTATTTAAGCAGTACCTACTATGTGAAAGGCATAGTCAGAGATAAATAATTTGTCTGTGATTTCTGATAGATATAATACAGGAATCCAGAAGGGCCTTTCTAAAAATAGAGCCAAGAGACAAATTCATACATAACATGAAAATATAGGGCACAGACTGGACATTACTATGTAATTGGTTGGAAGGCTTCTTCACAGTACAGTGATAGTACCACAGGCCTGATGTGTTAGGGTTAAAGATGGACAGGATATAAAGAGAGAGGCACTGAGTTTAATCATTTATCAGAGAAGAGATTTATTAACCCAGCTGCAAGCAGTAGGGTCAGACTATGAAGTAAGTATTAAGCCTTCCACACAAATCAAGGTATGCACTCAACAAGGACTGACAATGGGGAGGTCTTACACCATCAGGAAGTTGCCTGAGATAAGAAAGAGGGCTATATGCGACTTAGGCTACAGAATAGGAGTCACACATTATCTGGGTAGGAGAGTGAAGATTAGTTAATGTGTGACCCATACAATCTGGCAGTAGTCAGCCTGTCATTGACTTCCATATGGCAGGCATAAATTCCTACCATGATCTTGGCACTCTGCTTAGAGCCTAGTTATTTTGAGAGCCTGTGTTAGCTAACATGATGCAGGAGAGTAAATTTGCTTAGCTACAGGAGAAATTGCCAGAGAAAGGATGTTTCATATGAAGACCGTACACTCACTTGGGCATTTCAGGATTTTTACTAACCCCTCTGCATCCTCTGTATCTTCCTAAGAACTTCCTATGGATCAGGACACTCCCTTACTGGCTGGATTGATATTTACAGTCTCCCTCCCTCCCTCCCTTCCTCCCCTCCCTCCCTCCTTCTCTTCCTCCCTCCCTTCCTTCCTCTCATCCATCTTTCCTGGTATATATATTCTCTATGAATGCAGAGCAGAGCACCTGGCTCTGGAAATGCAGCATAAACCAAAGGAAGGCACACTGTCTATTCAATAGGCATATTTGGCTCTTGATACAGACTGTATGTCATGTCACAACTCAATAACATGGCACGACTCACAGACTATGAACCTACCTTTTTTGGCCTAATTTCTAATTTTACAACGTGAAGGATAGGTATAATCAGTTACATTAATTATATCATCTCTGTTTTTCTCTTCAAGGGAAATTATTGATTTTTTTCTTGTTTTTAATTCTGTAAGCATGTCTCATAGTATTTACCATGCCTTTTGAGAATAGGGATCCTTGGCACATCTCTCAATGCATATTGGGCATGTTCCTCTTTCTTTGGAGGTTAAGCCATATAAATCTAAGCAAGAGCATGCTGCATAAATACATACTAGCAAAAGCCTGTGCTTTACTTTCTTTTACATACCACACACTCAAAAAGGTCTGAGGAGATAAGTAGAAATTATCCTAGACTTTGTTTCTTATTTCTTTCCTAGCTCAGATCAGAGGGGATGCCCTCCTGTCTTCTCATATACCCACATCCATGATGGTTTTATAAACTTAGGGTTAATGGGATTAAGCTGAGGTCATCTGCTTGACTGGCAAGCACTGAGCCACTAAACATTTCACTAGCTTTAGCTTTAAAATAATAATAATAATAGTGATTGTAAATTATTATGCCACCACAGTTCTAATTCTGGGAAAAAGCTATTATTCTTAAGGACAGGGACAGGAAACTAAGATTATGTCTTTTGATGGACAAGAAACAGCTTGTATGAGCCTGCATACTGGGTAATCTCAAGAGCTCTACCACATCAGCCAAAGACACATAAAAAGCAAGCATGGCACACAGCAGGCACTCTGTAGACCCCAATCCCCCCTTCTCTGGATGGATGCATACCTGTGCTCCCATTTCCAAGGAATGATAAGTTAGATAGAATAATGGATCAAAGAAGAACAACATCCTGGATGGTGTCCTCGCTTCTGCATAGGTAAGATTTCAGAGTCGGAACTTGCTGCAATTCTCCCTTCCTCTTACTCCAAGAAGCTCAGTAATGGATTGACTCCATGACAACAATCAAAACAGTGTGGCTATGTGATGTGCTGCATGTGGGAAATGCCTGAAGCTATTTAAGAGCTAGTTATTCTGTGTGTTAATGATTTCAGAAAGTGGTTTAGGAAATCATCTATAATTGACCATCATTTATATTTTCATTTATGGAAGTGCCTGAAGCCAGCTCAAATTACTTTGTCTTCTCCATACTTGGCAGAACACTATTGTAGTGCTAACAGACACTGAGACGATACAAGGCCCACATATGTAGATTTTATTCCGACCAAGCTACACCTTTCATACCACTGAACAAGTGAAATCATGTAAAACCCAGGAGATGTGTGTGTGTGTGTGTGTGTGTGTGTAAAAGCCAGAAGTCATCTCAGCAAGCACTTCTACCCATGAGCCATCTCCCTAGTTCCCCAGAAAACATATTTTTAATGCTTCTATGTTGGATAATTTTATGTCAACTTGTCAAAAACTAAAATCACCTCATAGGAGGGAACTTCAATTAAGAATATGCCTCCATAAGATCAGGCTATAAACAAGCCTGTAAGTCATTTTTCTTAATCAGTGATTAATGCCAGGGGACCCAACCATTGTGGGTGGTTCCATCCCTGGGCTGGTGGTCCTGGGTTCTAGAAGAAAGTAGACTGAGCAAGCCATGAATAGTAAGACAGTAGGAAGTACACCTCCATGACTTCTGGTTTAGCTCCTGCTTTCAGGATCCTACCCTATTTGCGTTCCTGTCCTGGTTTCCTTCAATGATGAACTAAGATGTAAAAGTATAAGTCAAATAAACCTTTTCCTCTTCAATTTTCTTTTGGTCATGGCATTTTATCATGGCAATAGTAACCCTAACTAAGACAAGTTGGTACCAGGAGTGGGAAATTGCTGTGACAGACCCGACCATGTTTTGGGGAGGATTGTGAAGGACCTCAGCACTTTGGGCTAGAAAAGCCATTGGGTGTTGAGAGCTTAGTGAGCTGTTCTGTAGGAGCTTGGGAGATAAGAATGTTGAGAGCAGTGCAGATGATGGAGACCTGGCTTCTGAAGTTTCAAAGGGAAGCAAGGCTCTTCCAGGCCATTTGAGTTAAGAAGCTTTGGTTCATGTTAGCTGAAGGTTAGCTGTGGTTCAGGACCTAAAGAATTGGCTGATTAACAAAATACAAAACCACTAAAGTGAAACATTTGGTTTGTTGGGATAATGATGCTGGTCAGCTGGGTATGAAGAATCTGTCATGATTAAGAAGATACTAGCATCATTGAGGTGAAATCTTCTGGGAAGTATTTTCTCAGGGTCAGTATACAGAAGCTATGTTCCAGAAATGCCAATGTTGTTCCTCCTTTTGTCAGCCAAACTTAGTAGTATAAGAATCATCCAGGTGGTGCTGGTTTTGTAGCATAAAAGGGTCACAACGAGCATCAGAGGCTTGACACTATGTCAGCTGTGGAGTCCCTAAAGAGAGTCTTGAAGCCCTTATTAGTGAAAGTACAGCCCAGCTACAGAAGAAAACACCAGCATTTTGGCCCAAGTAACATGGGATGGCCACCAAGGAAAGCAGCAGGCATGGAGTAGAGCCAGTCAACCTAGAAGACAACCTGTGTGCTGAAGAAGGCGGAGTCAAAGAAGTGACCCAAGCCCTTTGGAGGAAGATCATGACTAGAAGATCATGACTAGAAGATCATGACAAGACCCCAGACATTAGGCAATGAATGAGTTATTTACACTGTAGTGAGTTTGGTTTTACTTTGTTCAGATTGTGACTATGCCCAGGTTCTTGCTTCTTGAAGTAAGAAAGTATTTAACCTAACTTTGATTTTTACAAGAGTACACAATAAAAATATTTTTGAATTAAAAAACATTTGGAGTTTTAAAGACACTGAATATTTTAAAGGGATTGAAATTTTAATGAGTTTGAATTTGTAAAGACTATGGGACTTTTAAAGTTATTTATGTTTTTAATGTGAGATCATGGGGATGAATGAGAAAGGAAAGGTTGTGGCTTGATGGTGATATGCTGGAGGCCAGCACCAACAGTTAATAGTTCCCAAGAAGATGTATGGAATTGGTAAAGAAAGGATGACCCAGGCATGATAGTAAGGAGAATCTTGCAGCCTGACTGACTCGCAACTAGAGTGCTTCTTTATTTATACAGAATTCATTAAGTAGGGATAGATTCATGTTGTTCCAAAACATAGATCATATAATTTTTGTTTTTGGACGTGTGTCTCACTTACTCTTGCATATCTTTTAGTCATCATTGATAAACCATGACAAAACAGTTATCATTCATAATCAATTTCCCCTCAAGTTTAATCATCATTGATAAACAGTTCTCTTTTATAACCGTTTTTACTCATTAACCACATAACCCAATTTTTAAGAATCTAGAGGCATATGACAGCCTGTACTCAGGCTAGCAGCTTTTGTGGCTTCAAGGATGCTAGAAAAAAAACCAAAATTTCCAAACCAGCCAGGACAGATTTCCATGTCCCAAGCAGTTTATTATTAACTCTTAACGGTCAGAGTGCCCAAGGAAAATCC
Organism: Peromyscus eremicus; assembly: GCF_949786415.1. NCBI lineage: Eukaryota > Metazoa > Chordata > Mammalia > Rodentia > Cricetidae > Peromyscus > Peromyscus eremicus. The sequence continues at coordinate 74,867,570 of NC_081431.1, read as the reverse complement.
TCAGGCCAAAGCTACTGCAGTTATTACTCAAATTCTGGCATAATACAATGTTTACATTTTATATCTTTATAGAATTCATTTATATGTCTAATCCTGGCATTCTGTTGCTCTTTGATCATATGACATCACAGTGCCTCTACGTGTGCTATGCATTTTCTAAGAAAGGAGGATCATGACATCTCATTCTTTATCATCTTCTATAGCATTCTTTGCTTATCAATATAAGTCTCTGTGTAGGGCAAATGTAACTTCAGCCAATCTAACTTTATTGCCATATAGTCATGTAATTGCCTGAGTGTATGGTAGGAAGAGGCTCGTAATCTGATCTGTGGCTCACTCCTCTAGCCCACCAAACCCTATTGACCTTTTTAAGTTTACTTTGTTTTGAGTATCTTCTTCCTGAGTAAGTACAAGGACAGATGATTCAAGAATATTTTATAGGCTCATAAAGAGACCTCTGGCGCCTTCATGTGTGTTACAACCTCCAAGGTGTAAGGAAGACCTTCAAGTAGATTAGGATATCTCCCTATAAGTGGGAGGGGTAATATGTTCAGGACTTTCCTGGAGAAGCTTAAAAGCAGTACTTCTGGGAGAAGGCATAAATGATTCATAAGAAATTTCAATTGATCCAATATCCCCAAACTATACAAATATTAAATGTCCCCCAAGTATGCAACAGGCAGAGATCAAAACCAAAAGTGGCATGGCAGCCGTTATGCAGCTCAGTCAGCTTTGCTGGATCTTTGTCAAGCAGTTGTGTTGGCTTTATGACTTTTGCAGCTCCCATCAGATATGGCTGTTACAGTGATGTATTTGTGTGTTCAGTTGGCAAGTGGTCAATTTTTCATTATAATTTGTGTCAACTTGACACAAACTAATATCATCTGAGAGGAGGGAACCTCAGTTAAATGTAAAAAATATAAGCCAAATAAGTCATTTCTTCCCCAATTTTCCTTTGGTCTTGGTGTTTCATCACAGCAATAGTAACCCTAAATAAGACAGCTTCCCAAGATGCCACTACATATTGGATGCTGAGCTGCTTTAGAGAAGGGTATTGAATCCGAATAGGGTTCAGCTCCTTGTCATGTGGACTGATTTGCAGAGGGTTGGTTACCACCCACCACCTCCCTGAACACAGTGGTGGTGATGTTTCAGAGCTACCACTCACAGTGGACTCTCATGAGTACTAGTTAGAAGACATTAAATGATGGCCATTTACAAAGCTCATAGTTTGAGTTAATAGCTTCCCTCAGGTCAGTTTTATTTCAGATCCCAAATTTGTGCTAGGCATTGTCTTCCAGTTAGTCCTCACATTCACCCCTACCCACCATCCAAACACACAAATATCCCTGCCTTCTTTCCATAGCTCTAGCTTCGTCCTCCTTCCCTCCCTTCCTGCCTCCATCCTTCCCTCCCTCCCTCCTCCCTCCCTTCCTTCCTTCCTTCTTTCCTTCCTTTATCACTCTTGTTTTGTTTAATTTTCAATCAAGCTTTTAGGGAAAGATAAAAGAGAAGTTCCTCATCCCTCTGTATAAAACTACAGGCTTCTGGTTAGAAAAGGCAGTTGTGTGTAAATCATTCTTCTATGACACTGCACAGCTGCAGCTCCAACTTTCCTGCATCCAAACTCTTTAGAGATTCAAACTCAGTGTGATGAGTACGACAATGGTGGCCAAGACGGAGATGAGATCTTGACATCCCTTCCATCTAAGTCAAACATGATCTCTTTTCCAGCACCAATGAAAGAGTTATTTGCAAATGGGGTATCGTGTGTGTGTGTGTGTGGGGGGGTTGTTTGTTTGTGTGTGTGTGTGTGTGTGTGTGTGTGTGTGTGTTTACACTCTCTCGTACTCACACATGCAGAAGATAGACATTTGATGTTTTCCTCTTCCACTTTCTACCTTAAACCCTTGATAGAGGGTCTCTCTCTTCTACTTTCTACTTTAATCCCCTGATACAGGGTCTCTCTCTTCCACTTTCTACCTTAATCCCTTGATACAGGGTATCTCTCTTCCACTTTCTACCTTAATCCCTTGATACAGAGTTTCTCTCTTCCACTTTCTACCTTAATCCCTTGATATAGGGTCTCTCGCTGAACTCAAATCTGACTGAAGAGACCTCCCAAGATCTGTCTTTCTGTGCTTTGATTATATGCAGTTATTGCCATACTCAGATTTTATGTGAGTGCTGGGGTTTCAAACTCAGGTCCCAATGCTTGCACAGGTGCTCTTCCCCACTTACCTGTCGCTAAGTATCCCTATTTCTATAATTTTTATATATTCTTTCCTCTAGTAAAACATTCTAGTTCTATTTCTTGTGTGTGCTTGGTTTGTGTATGTGTGTTGGTGTGTGCTATACATGTGTACATGCTTGTGTTTATATGCACATGTGTGTATGGATTTGAGGTCAGTAGTGGAAGTCTGTGTCTTCCTTTATGTCTCTCCACATGCTTATTTTCTTAGACAGGGTCTACCATAAATTGAAACTCTTTGAGTGGGTAGGCTGGTTGTCCAGCTAACTAGGGATCCACATGTTTCCACTTCATCTAGCACTGAGGTTGCAGGTATGTGCCTTGTGCCCAGATTTTACATTGATGCTGTAAATAAAAGAAAAAAAAGTTCTCATGTTTTTTCTAGCAAGCAAATTACAGACTAAGCCTTTCTTTTTCAAGTTGCTAAATTTTACATAGTCTTTCAGACACCAACTCAGAATTTTTTACTCTGAAACATCTCTTGTGATTTCTTTGTCCAGACCTGGTTCAGCTTCCTTATAATATTTCTTTTGACCACCTTGTAATGACTGCTATAGCTCTCCATGGCTCCCTGGTGCCTTGCTTATGAGCTGGTTCTTGTATACTGTGCATGCAGAGGGATGTCCACCTTGAATGGAATGTGTCAATAGATGACCTGCACATGCTGGACCCTCTACGAGATAAAAGAAAGATAAGAACATAGGAGGGAGTTCCTTGTGAGAGAGAAGTAGGACATCTGAGGAGCATTTCAGCAAGGAGGCAACAAGCCTCAGATGGTCACCCAGTATTTCTTCCTTCGATCACTGTCTGTGGCCATTGAAAGAGAGTACTCAAAGACACACATGAGGACATTACTGCCAAATATTTTAAAGTTTCAAGTGTTGTTATGAAGAGTGTCTATAGTCAGAAGAAAGGAGATCATAAAGTGTAATGTGAAATTCACAAAGCTGCCTCATTTGGACTACTTCAAAGACTAATTACTGCATTGAGTCCTAATGACTGCTGCCTTCAAATCACATAAAAAATCATAAACAAATAGGAGAAATGTTTTCTTCTTAATGGAAGTGAATTCTAATTTGGTCTCCAAAGAAAGAAACATGTATCTTCAGTAGCTTAGTGTGATCTCTAAGCACATAAAGGATCACTAAGTCTCTCCCATGGAACCAGAGTCTCATATACATGTGGTGAAGACTGAGCTGAGAGCATAGATGTGAAGCAGAGAGCTGGACTGGATTTGTTCACACCTGTTCTAGCTCCATTTCTGTTTCTGTGATAAAAGATCTGGACGAAAAGCAACTTATGGCAGAAACGGGTTTATGCAGCACACAGTTCTACATTACAGCCAATCACTGTCGAGACAGGTGAGGGAAGCTATTCCCACTGTATCCACAGTCAAGAACAGAGAGAAATAAATGTCTGCAGTCCTGCATGCTTCCTTACTTGCTTGCTTTTTCCTCTCCTATGCATACAGTTCAGGATCCCCTGCCTCAGAAAGTGTCACTCAAAGTGGGCTGGGTCCTCCCACATTAATTAAAAGTGAAGACAGCCCACTCCCCAAGACCTACCTTCAGGCTAAGCTGATCTAGAGAATTCTTCCATTAAGTCTCTCTTTCTAGATGATTTCAGATTGTGTCAAATCAATGGTTAAAACCTAATATTTATCAAGGGAGAAATTAAAATTAAAGAAGCTTGTAATTTCATCATTCAGCATATTTTCCTGCCATTCAAGAAAGGCTCCTATTCTGTGAACCAGGACATAAGGAAATAGCTAGGAATGGAGTGCCACAGGAAAGTGGCAACTGGTCTGCATTTAGTTGCAGTAATGGGACTTGATTCTATGCAAACACAATTTGAGCTAAAGGTAGGACAGGTTGTGGGATATTTTGTGCTAGCATAAACAGAAGCAGTGAAATAGAAGAAGATAATTGTTTCTTATTAAAGTGCTTAGAGTACGGCTGAATGAAGTAAACCGGAGCCCATCCACTGAATTCGCTGGAGGCCTTGGCTCTGCTTATGACTTCCTCTAAGGATTTTCAAGGTTGTTTTGAATAAGGAATAAATTGAGCCCAAGAAAGCCATAAGAGCAGAGTGGATGAAGGAAGCTTATAGCATTGAGGTTACTAATTCAGGAGAAATTCTCAAAGAGCTCCTGGGTGACTAATTTTCTTCCAACTAACCTGCTCTTCTCTGATGCAAGATAGAAATTGTGTGAAATAACCTTTGCTCCAAAGGTGACTATAATTTCCACAAACTACAGCTTTGCCAATAAGCTTCCAAATATTAGGTTTCTTAAAAGCAGAGTAATCTCATTGTATTTTTAAAGATTTCTTTATATTTAAATAGTGTGTGTGTGCATGTATGTGTGTGTATGTGTGTGTATGTATGCTTGTGTGTGTGTGTGTGTGTGTATGCATGTGTGTGTGTGTGCGCACACACATATGTGCAGGGGCCTTAAGAGGCCAGAAAAGGCCATTAGGTTCCTGGAACTAGAGTTCCAGGGAGCTGTGAGCTGCCTCACATGGGTGTTGGGAACTGAGCTCAGGTCCTCTGTGAAAGCAGCACATGCTTGTAAGTGCTAAGGCATCATTCTAGTTCCCCATCTTACTTCTTTAAGTCAACAAATATTCAGTTTGTGCAGAGGAAATAAATTATGATTCTGTAATAAGTGATGCAGTTAAATGAACAGTTCTATAACCTGGGTTCATAGGAGCTCACAGACACTGGACTGACTGCTAAGGAGCCCACGTGGGATGACCTAGTCCCTCTATATATGTGTGACAGTTGTGTAGCTTGGTCTACTTGTGGGACTCCTGACAGTGGGAGCAGGGCCTGTCCCTGATGCTTTGGCAGGTTTTGGGAACCTATTCCTCATACTGAGTTGCCTTACCAAGCCTTAATATGAGGGGAGGAGCTTAGTCTTACCTGGACTTGATATACCATGCTTTATTGACACCCATGGGAGGTCTGCCCCTTTCTGAACAGGAACAGAGGAGGAGTGGTCTCATGATGGAGGTGAGGAGAGGAAGGGGAGGTGGGGGGAGGAAATGCAAGGAGAAGAGTGGGGGAAAACTGCAGTTAGGATATAAAAAAAAGAATGAATTTAGTTAATTAAAAAAGAGGGGGAAAAAGAGTTGTTATCCTTCCTATAACTTTGTATGAGAGACACAGTATCCTTGTCCACAGGCAGTGTGACTAGGCCATGGTAAGATATGGACATTTCTTGGTTCCTGGTCCCAAACTAGTACAATCCTTTGATAATGCTACAGTTTACCTCAGCATATTGTCCCTGTTCCCATGGACACCATGTCTGTAGATACCAATCCAGTGCTTAGTTAGGCTTCCTAATGACTGTCACCCTTCCCTCTTGGAACTCTTATCCACAATAGAAACCACACACAAATGGAGAGAGGGGTTTGTGCCTTTGTATTCATTTTTATTCTAGTGGGTGAGTGGTGGTATCTAGAGCTGAAATTCTAATTGTCATTAAGGGGGATTTATAGGACTTTCATCATATTATCAGGTTATGAGTTTATACAAAAAAAAAACTTCACTGGGAAATTTGACTGTTTACTCAGGTCCTTATTCTAAACTAGAGGCTTTTCTATTATTGTAGTTATTTATTTTTGATGATTAAATATATGTATAGAAAAAATTAACAGTTCCATTTCCAGCTATAAATGTATTATCTCCTCAAAACTTGTCCTTCTTCCTATAGCTGGAGGGATGTACTCTTTGATCTTCACCTCTGTCTCAGCCTGGACTAACCGCCTCTCTCTTCAGTGAGTCTATGAGATCGACATTTTCAGAGTCCAATATTAGTGAGAACCTGTGCAGTCTTTCTGTCTCTGTACTGTTCCACTTATCAGAATGCACCCAGGCACATCCATGTTACAAACGGAAAGTTGTCCTTCTTTTTCTACAAGATACTGTATACATAAGCCACATTTCCTTCAGTTATGCCTCAGCAGACTTCAAAGGCTTAGATTAATATTTGGAGTATGTCTCTCATGCAGAAAGGCATGTGGGAGGCAGGGGTCTCTTTGAAATCTTTATTTTATTCCCATTATATATATAATATATGAATATATAATATATATTAGATAGCTGAATCACATGGTAGTTCCATTCAAAAAAATTTCAATACATTTATTTTGTGTGTGTGTATTTTGATGCCTCTGTGTGTGCATGTGTGTGTGTGTGTGTGTGTGTGTGTGTGTGTTTGCACAGGCTATGACAGTCAGAGAACAACTTGGATGAATCAGTTTCTCTATCTACCACCTGTTTCCTGGGGATCAAACTCAGTTCTTCTACCTTAGCAGCAAGCACCTTTATTGACTGAGTCAGCTCATCACACCCGTATTTTAAACACTAAGACACAGGCACCCACCTTATTTTCCAAAAAGCTGTATGATGTATATTTCATGCATAGTCTGTAGGAGTTCCTCTTTCTTCATTGTCTTGCAAACTTTCGTGATCTCTTGTCATTTCAGTAATGCCCGTGCCAGTGAGTGTAAGATCATATCTCAGTATGGTTTAGATTCTCACTTCTTGATGAAGGTTGAGCATTTTTGGGTTTTCTGGGTTTTTTTTTTTTTTTGTTGTTGTTGTTGTTGTTTCAGACAGGGTTTCTGTGTGTAACAGCACTGGCTGTTGTGGATCTCACTCTGTAGACCAGGCTGGCATCAAACTCACAGTGATCCACCTGCCTCTACCTCACATGTGCTGGGATTAAAGGCGTGCGCCACTACTGCCAACTGGTTGAGTACTGTTTGTTCCCTTTAGACAGTGTGTGTTTCTTTGAAAATATCCATTCAGGATGTGTCCATTTCATCCAGATTGTGTGTTCTGTATGGCCACTGAGTAGTAAAATCTTTGTGTATTTGGATGTTTGTAGACTCTTTGCTATATAATCTCTTTTGAAGTGTTTTTTTTTTTTTTATTCTGTTGGTCACCATTTTCTTATATTGGTTGTTCTGCACGCTGTACAGGAGCTTTAAAAATGATATTCAATTCATGAATTATTTGTATGTGTGTGGGTCCATGAAGTATGTATTAAGTGTAAGTGCCTGTGCCAAGGTGAACTTGAGCAATGAGAGGACAGCATTCAGGGGTCTGTTCTCTCCTTCCCGCATGGGTTCTGGAGCTTGAACTCATCAGGCTTGCTCAGCAGTGACTGTCATAGCTGACCATCTGGCTGGCCCTGGCCCTAGGAAGCCAAGAAGCATCTCCATTTGATGCAGTCCACCTTATCTTCTGGCTATTATAACCTTTAATTTTGAATTCATAGTTTTAAGAAATGTTTTTCATTTTTTTCTCTAGGAGTTTTTTAGTTTTAGATCATAAAATTTAGCTTTTAGCGTGTTCTAGGTCAGCTTCTGAATATGTTCTAAAAGATATCTCATTTTGATTTTTTGTGGGAGCTTCATTAGTTCTTTCATCATTATTTACTAAAGAGGCTGGCCATGTCCCTTTACGTGTTCTTTGAGATTTGTCAAGACTTAGTCTGGGAAGAGTTATAAGAGTCAGTGTGGGGTGGACATGATCAGAATACATCTATGAAATGCTCAAGAAAAAAAAACAAAAATATTTTAATCATCGGGTATTTTCTTCATGTGTGTATATTTATCTATGAGCTCTTTATTCTGTTACATAGATCTAGATGTCTAATTCTACACCAGCACCATTCTGTTGTGAATGCTATTGATTTTTTTCATATTATTTTACATCCATGATGGTTTTGTTTTTGTTTCTCAAAATTCTGTTTACTTCTTAGGGTCTTTTGTGTTGTTTTTGTTTCTCAAAATTCTTTTTATCCTTTAGGGTCTTTTCAGTTCCATATGAATTTAGGAGTCTATTTTATTAAATATTGTGACTAGAATTTTGATACATATTTTAGTCAATCTGTAATTTGCCTTGAGCAGTATGAACATTTTATGGTAGTAGTTCTTCCAAACTATGAAGTTTTTTTTTTAAAGAATTTATGGGTCTTCTAGATTTTTGTAACTATATCACTGCATTCAACCATTACTTGTACTAGCCAGTGTGTGAATACAAGCCCTGGAAAATGGGTTTAGCTTGAGAATGGGCTTATGCAGTTTCTCAAGGTAGGTGTATTGTTTCTGGTCTGTTTTGTGAAACCAGAGTGGCATTATTGTACACATTGATCTCAAGGCTTCTAAACCACTCTTTGTGTTTTTATGGTGGGATCTAAGGAGAGGCAAGCATGATGAAACTTAAATTGTAATGTAAGTCATAATTAAATGTAAGAGAAGAGCTCTATAAAATGACTAATGTTCACATGTTAAAATTTGTTTCACAGATTTTAATTCCCTTCTATTTGAATTTGATATAAAATAATAATACACATGTGATTTTGCTTTTTCTGTTGTGGTTGCTGTTTTTGCCATGCCAGGGATCACATGGCTTTGTGAGTGTTAACCACAGTACTCCATCACTGAGCTATAACCTTAGTCTCAATAACTTCAATGACTGAATAAAAAAGGATGAAAACAATAGTTACAACAGATCCTGAGGCAAATTTCAGTAACCAAAAATATTTAATTATATTGATAGTAAATCTAATTTTTAATTTTTAAACTCTCCAAGCCAGTTTAACATCTTTACAGAATTCAGAATGACATTCGGAAATAGAATATGAATACTTAGTTAAGATGAAATCCTACTGGATTAGACTGGGAATTAAACACAATGGCTAGCATCTTTTTAAGACAAAAAGTAGGTGGAGATAAACCAAGGAAGACTCTTACTCTAGACCTTAAGCCTGTACAGGTGCACAGATGGATATGCACAGTGGTTTATATGCACACTATATGTACATACAAATAAACATCACACACACACATACACACATACACACACACACATACACACACACATACACACACACACACACATACCCCAAAACTATGTTCTGACCTGTACAGAATATGCAGATTAAGATCAATATACCACAGTGTATGCTAGGGTAAAGATAGACAGGTCTATGAGCTAAAGAATCTAGGTAGTTTCCCAATGGAAACATTATGATGAATTCTGAATGTCGAGGAGGAAGGAGCCTAATGTGAAAGCTTCTCCTCATTGAAGGACTATTGCATTCTAAACAAAAACCTTGAGTATTGAAACAACTAAGACGTAGATTCTACACCTGACTCTAAAAATTATTAAGTAAATATTTTAAGGAGTTCTTCAATTTCCAAAATTTTTCATTTGTTTTTTTTTTTTTTATATCTATAAAATTAAGGGGAAAAAGGAAAGAACTTCCTAGATGAACATGGAAGGCAGGAACTCAATCATGATGAATTTGCTTAGTAAGGCAAGCAATGTAATTCTGTCCAGTTTGATGAGGTTATATTTTAGAATGTAAATGTGATTCTTTTGAAGAAGGATCCTCATCACCATGTTTAGTTCTAGGGTTTTGTTTGTTTATTTGTTTTTAGTATAAGTTTTGCACTATTATTTTCAATTAAATACTTTTTATCATATTAATATATATACATTGTGTGTTTCTGTATGAGTGTTCATTGTGCCATGCCATGTATGTAGAAGTCATGCCATGTATGTAGAAGTCAGAAAACAACTTTTGAGAGTCAATTCTCTCCTTATGTGTGGGACTCAGGAATGGAAATCAGGTAGTCAAACACCGTTACCTGCTGAGACATCTCACCAGACACCACTATTACTTTTCTAAGTAGTATTGATGATAACTTTGTGGGGTTCTCACACACAGAGGGGAATAAAGGTATAGATTTGGCTCAAAGGTATAAAAATGGAAGAAAAAAAAAGAAGATAGATATAATTTGAGTGTATCAGCATTAAAAGAACCCACTAAAATTTTATGTGGTACTTGCTGGTGACCAGAGTGCATTCTATTACAAATGCTTATTTCAGGAACATATTTGGAGAGGAGGAGATAACTGCATCTCAAAAATCACTTTTATTTTTAATTTCCATATTGCAAACAGAAAATCTCTGCCCATATTCATGCAGAGGAAGTATCCCATTTATGCACAGAACTGCTAGTGTAAGTTAGAGAAAAAAATGAGACCAAGTGGAAGATAAATGCAGTATGATGCATTGTTCCCAATGCACTTCTGACCTGGCACTTAGCCAGTTCCTTAGTTTGTTATATTGACAGTGCATTCCCTGTGACAGTTTGCTACCTCTGGGACTGTAAACCTAAAGTGTTTACCATTGTGTAGGCCTGAGGGAGGACTGTGGTGATAGGGAACCCTAGGGAAGAGTGAGAGACAATGAATATTAACAATCACAGAAAGAAGCAGAAAAAGGAAAAGAGGATTCAAACACTGGCATGATGACTAAGAATATCCATCTTAACACAAGCCCTGTTGTTTTCCTATGATTGTCAGCAATGGGAAAATGTTTTGTTTGAGGAAGGTCAAAGAAATGGGAAGATGTGAAGGGATGGACCAGAATCATGGCCCAAATTTGAGTAAATGTACTTTTCTCCTTAATGCCCCTCAGAGTATGATACTGTATTCTGTTCTCAGCATTGTGTGTTTTCTTGTGTACTCAAGGAGAGAGCTTCTGGTGTCTGAGGAAGAGTCCAACTGTTCAGTACACATGAACCCTCAGAGTGGACAGAGCAACCTGGGCCACTCACTAGCCGTGTTGGAGAGGTGATATGGGAAGTCATGCCTGGGATAAAGAAGCCACTAAATGCTTGCCTTCCACGGCACTTTTTCATGTAGAGTAGCTATCAAATTGACAAAGGATATTCACCCTAAAGTAGCCATTCTGCTTATATTGCAATGCTTTGTCTTCCTCAGCCCCTCAATCCTCTTCACTCCTTCATATGTGTTTCCAGACTCTCTTAAATCCCCTTTAGTTTCCATCCATTTTGTAGTCTCGGAGGTTGAGATTCAGCAGATTGATTTCATGAGCTCATGGGTGGTGAACAGTTGCTTGAAAAACACTCCTCTGGTAAATTTGAATTTCCCAAGGGGCCATGAAGGATTAGGTTGGTCAACACACCTTAGTCCGACCACACTTAAACTGAAACATTGTATTACACATCAGTGGGTGGGAAAGGGAAGGATTCCTCCTTCTCAAGCTCAGAAGGAGGAAGGTGATTTCAAGAGAATCATGCCATGAGAATAATCAAGTCATGCTCATGATCTCATATTCATTCCAATTACAAAACAGGTCTGTGGGTGTGCTTGCCAAAGTGGACCTCTTACTTCCTTTCTTCCACTTCCCCCTTCCCTCTCTCTTTTCCTGTCTTTTCTCCCCTCTCTCCCTATTCTCTTTCTTCTAGTTACCTTCTTGAGGCAGGGTCTCACTCAGTAGTCCAGCTGGCCTATAACCCTGATCCTCCTGTCTTAGCCTTCAAAGTGCTGAAATTACAAGTCTACACCACCATGCTGATCTCAAACTAGAATTTTAATTTAAAATGGCACATACAGAAAACAAGAAGAAGAAGAATACAGAGACACACTCACTTTATTTAGTAGCTATATTCAGAAGTTTGTATTTCAACTCTGATGAACATATGGATTTTACAAAAATTTAATGCTGAGTCATTGAGACCCAGAAAGCAGAAACTAAATGACCAATTCATGAACAATTTAATCACATCTTTCTATGTTGTGTTTGCTATTCTTAGTTCTAATCCTTCCCCCACTTCTTTGCTTTCAAGGAAGTTTACAAGTTCGCTATCGGCTAAACAAGGAAGAAAGTCATGTGTTCACCATCAGCACAGAGAACTTGGCCAACAGAAGGGTGCATCAGGTGAAGATTAGCCGAGAGGGGCCAGAGCTTTCCATTCAGGTATTTCACTTCTCATCTTTCCACTCAGCCTACATGCCAAGGCTTCTCCATCAAACACGTCTGAGCTCCCAACCTCAGGCACATACTGTAGTGTAGACTTGCCATGGATGCCAGTTCAGCCCTGAGCCATGCTCCTTCTCACTGGCACTGTCATCACCCAGGAAACAGCTGGAAATGCAAATTCGTGAATCCCCAACTAGAGCTAATCCATCACAAACTACTGGAGAAAAAGAGAAAGCACTGCCAATTCTAGTTGTGCTCAAGTTTAATCAGGTCTTAACCAGATTGAGTTATGAAGGGATTCGTGCAAAGAGGAAAGTACAGAAGACAGTAGTGGGCATAGAGTACAGAGGAGGGAACAGGTGATGTGGAGGCCCTCAGGAAGGCACAGGTCTCCTCTATACATCACTACTTCCTTCCTAGTGCAAACTGGGTCTTGATGACAAGGAAGATCTGACTGAGTAGAGAAGGTTCTTAGACAGTTCATATGAGCACAGGCATACCTTTCAGAGAAAACAGAGTGTGATAGGCTTCTCTGAAAGACTACTGACTCTGTATAGAGCCAACAGCTTGGTAGGGCAGATCCCAATTAAGTCTAGCCAAACCCTGATGACCCCTCTTTGATCAAAACCTAAAGAGAGAATGTTCATTAGCTTAGCAATCACCAGTTTGCATAGGTGAGTTTAATCCATTCATATGTGTTCTCCCCATTTATCACTTAAAATGCTCTTTTCTTTCCTGGCCATCAACGGTTGCAATGACATCTGCCCGCTCAGTAGATGACTTTGCTCTCTTCCTCTGTGAACAATGTATTCTTTAGAAGAGACATCACACATTCTCATTAGCCTATCCTCTCCTACCCTAGCTCCTCCTACCTGGACCTGGGGACTTGTGTGCTCTCTCCCTCCCATGCCTGGCCTCAATATCTCAGCACTCTAAGACCTGTCCTACTACCTGTGAGTCAGATGTCATGACCCTCTCACAAGCACACCTCCAATATCCTCCTGTCTTCTATCCTTTTTACCACTTTTCCAGGTCCACCAAATGACACCCTGAAGCACAAACCACGTAACACATTAAAAACAAACAAGCAAACAAATCAACCAAGATCCTTCTGGCTCAAGGAAAAACAAAAAACAAAAAAAACTCTTTCCTCACCAGTTTTACAGATTGCTAGACTTTATCATGTTTTTTCAAATTTCTTGGAAAATTTGATATATACCAATTTCTAAAGTGTAACTTCTATGTTAGTTAGTTTATTCATTGCTGGGGCAAAATACCTAAGAAACAGTTTAAATGATTCTGGCTTGCAGTTTGAGAGTACAGTCTATTATTCTAACAGTAGCATGAGGCAGCTGGTCACATTCCATCCTTAGTTAGTAATCAGAGAGAGTTAAATGAAGGTATTCAGCTCACTTTCTACTTTTTACTTATTCAAGAATCCCAGTTTTTGGAATGGTGCCACACACATTTAAGGTGGGTCTTTCCAACTCAATTAATCTAATCTAGAAACTCATGCACAGATATGCCTCGAAGTTTATCTCCATTATAATTCTAAATTCCATGTAGTTGACAATCAAAATTAACTATTGTACTTTCCTTCCCCATAGTCCCAGCATGTTACACAAAAACTGTACTGCTCAAGATATAAATGGGGTTATTATATTTGCAGAACCCAGTGGTGTAGTGTTGTGTGGAATATTTTGGGGAGGCATGAACAAATGTCTACTCACTCTATATAGAGAACAAACAGCAAACCAATATAAGGATACCACTAAACCCAAATTAGTGAACCAGTGAGATTACTAACAGGAGAATTTTTAGATTTATTGAGATTACTAATGGGAGAATAGTTGAGGGGTTACAGAGCAAACATAATTTAAAGACAGATACATCACTACAATCTACTCCACCATGGGTTGCAACCTGAGGAAACCTGGCATGCAGATCAATAGGTAGGAAAGTTCTTGTTTTAAGCAAGTAAGTTTGGGGAGCTAAGGGCCTAGCTCTAGTGTATCTGGTCAGTTTCAGGGACTTCCTGAAGACTTTGAGTCATTTATTTACCAAGCTTAATGAGCTTCCTGGTAGGATGTACTGTCCTATTTCCCCAGGTGTAAGTGCCACATTTCCTTACTGAGCCAAGGTCACCTGATATGGCTTGTCAAGGCATAAAACCAGACTTGGGTTGGAGGGGCCACAGCAAGAATGAGGCAGGGACAATTTTATTGAGAGAAATTACACTTTTTATGCCATTATCAGAAAGAGAATATAGTAGCAATTGCCAGTATCAATACAATTGTAGTTGCCAGGATACAATGACATTCTCAGGCTATACAAGGTACCCAAGATTAATGTCTAATACCAATTGTTCTCTTAAGCTTTCATGCTTTCTTGACTTCTAAGGGAAAATACACACACACACACAAAATGGCCTGAAGGCTTTACTGCCTGAGGGAATGCATTAGTTTCTCAGGAACTGAAAGGCACACAGTACCCCAGGAGTCACTGACGCTAACCCAAAAAGCCTATAATGCATGCCTCTCAAAGCAGCTAGACCAGGCCAACTCTATGGTCCCTGCACCCAAGCTTTCTTCCAATGGAGGAAGGTGCTACACAACATGTTAGCATGCCAGCCTTTTCCTTACCTGTCATATTCCTGACATCTGATACAGAGATTGTTCTCACCCTTTGGGACTTGATTTGTATATGTTTGGAACAGTGCCAGTGCAACTCTTCTCTGATGTTTCTTCTATCCCATTAGTTGATCACTGCTATTTCTTTGTGGGTCCTCTGTTATCTCTCCTATCCATTGGTACACACAGGACTCTGTTAGACTCCTGCAGCTTTGTAGCTATAGTTATATGATGGCTTATCTCATTTAATCTTGTACTTTTGAATACTATGAATTTCCCAATAAATCAATGTTTAGCTTTATCTAGACCTCTCCTTATGACTTCCAACCTGTTCCCTTGATTTTCCTATGCACTGTTCATTAGCCTTGACATATTTTATTGCTTTCTCTTTGGAATCCATACTATTTGATATGGAATAAATATAGTTTATTTATTTATTTAACCCTCCTCTAGAATGTGAGTTTGATGAAAACATGAACTTGGTTCACATTCATTACTGCAGAGCTAACTCCTTACCAAGCAGTCCCTAGCTGCAGGTCTTTGGTGAACATTTGTGAACTAAGTGGATGGCTTCCACATGGCTGCAGGGGCTGTGTGATTGAGATTGATGTGACCTTGTGGAGAAGGGGGGATGTTCTAGTTTCATGGCTGTTGCTGTTAAATATCCTGACAAGAATCAACTTGGGTCAGAAGGGGTTTATTTTTTACTCGTAATTCCAGGTTACAGTCCACCATAAGAGTGATGTCAAGGTGGCAGGAAGTTAAAACAACTAGTTCCCTTCAACATCCAAGAGCAGAGAGAAATGAATGTATATATGATCACTTGTTTGCTTGTGTCCAGCTTGGTTTCTCTACTCTCATAAAGAATGGTGCTGGGTCTTCTCACATCAATTAACTTAAGATAATTCCTTATATACATGTCCACAGGTCAATCCAATGTAGGAAATCTCTCATTAAGACTTTTTCAGGTGACTCTGGGCTGTGTCAAGTTCATTCTTAAACCAAGAGAGGTGGGGTGAATTTAGGGTTTAAGCTTAGGAGCATACTGTTTGGAGTTTCCCTTTTAGAACTCCTTATCATCCTGTATGGAAAGATATGTTTAGCAGAGATAATGTAAAAATCAGTCAGGAAGATTCTATGTCCCTTGAAACATGCCACAGGGGGAGCCATGGAGAGAATTTAAGGGGGTATTAGAATGCAGCATTGGAGATCATTTTAATGTGGCCTGTGGGAGAAAGTAAGAATGACTATTAGTTAGTCTAATTAGATGGAAGTTCAGGAATAATTGTTGGATATATGATACAAATAATTCCCAAACCGTTAGAAATTATCTTCATACCTGTTACACTATTCCTGAAATGAGGAGGAGGTCACACCTTTGAGCACGTTTGGGTTGGGTGGGGAATGCAACTGCTGAACTGGTGAATGGTAGGAATTGTAATGATAGCTTCCTGTTCGTATAGTCTGTGGGAGTTCCATGTATAGGCCAGAGGACAACCTCAAGTCTCATTCCTGAGGAGGGGCAGTTCTCTTCAGTTTTTTGATACAAGGACTCTCATTGGTATAGAAATCACAGAGGAGGTTAGGTTGGCTCTCCAGTGAGCTCAACAGATCTCCCTGACTCTTCTTCCCAAGTTATGGGATTACAAACACATGCCATCCCACCTGACATTTTACAGGGGTTTTACAGACCAAACTCAGGTCCTTGGACTCTTGTGGCAAACACTTCACTGATTGAGCTATGCCCCCAAGCTGTGTTTGTTTACACTTTTAATGAAGTCCTGATGGAAAACTGGGGCGTTTTCGGTAGAGCGTTTTACATATGAACATTTTTAGTACCTTTATATTTTCTGTGCTCTTCATAAATGAAAAAAGGAAGTGGAACACAGAGAGAGCAATAAGATGTATGTGTTTTCCTTCTCTGTCTATGTAATTTTCACCAATCAATTTACAGTCAATACTAAGCAGCCACTTGCTATTTGCAAAGTGCTGAAGGGAGCAGAAAAAAAAAAAAAAAAAAAAAAAAAAAAACTAGAGCAGAAACTTTACATTTTGATCCTTAAGTCTGTTTGTTGGCTCAGAAAGATAGCCTGTTTGTCTTTTGAACCATCCTTACACTCTCAATCCAATCTATATTTCTTTTTCTTCATTTGTAAAAAGCTGTTTAGTGTAAACAAACAAGCACAACAACAGCAAAAAGCAGGCCCCTGGTAGATCCTTATTTCCTGGTTGGCCAGTAAGGAACATTTCAGGAATGCTGCCTACCTGTCAGAGAGAAAGGACACTCAGCCACCAAGACCACAAGACTCCTGGCTTTCCCTGTAATCTTAATTTAGCTGTTCAAATTGCCTTTTCAAGGACAGATAGATAAACCTGGCTATTTGAAGACAAGAATAGAGATCCCAAGTCCAGAAACAATATGGCCATGGACAACGGTTAATATACTAATATATGGCTTGACTAACATATTCATCTTTGTGACTTCTCTGTCACTAGGTTAAACTATGTCATAGCATTGTAAGTAGAAAGACATTTGGAAGCATGCATCTGTGTCACATTTCATATATTCTTTACTAAAAAAGAAATTATGGTTTAATTCACAAAACAGTGATATAGAGTTAAATCACACACCATGGGTCATAGTTTGTACTAAAGTCTTGGATAAATGACAAGGTCAGGAGGTTCCTGAAGAGAGTAACTCTTAACTGATGTGTATAGAAAGAGAGTTGTGAAAGGAGGAACTGAATGGAAGGATTAGATATTAGTCCTGATCCATTTGATTTTCCCCAAGCAGAGCAAACTCACTCACCTCACTGTATTACTGTTTGTCATCATTTCCAGCATATGTCCTAGAAAAAGATGAGGATAGAATCATTTGTATGTTCAGAGTGGAGATTGGAGGGCAGGGGTCAGAGTGCAGTTGATAAAGCGTTTGCCTTGTCAGCCTGAGGATCTGAGTTCAGATCCCAGAAGCATTATAACGATCGAGGAGAGATGACAAACACATGCTTGTAATCCCTGTGATGTTGAGAGAGGAGAGAGAGACAAGGTGATCCCTGAGAGCTGGCTAGACAGGTAGCCTAGCCTATTTGATGAAGTTCTGGGCCAAAGAGAGAGCCTGTCTCAGCCAAAAAGTGGAAGGCACCTGAAGAATGGTACCTGGGGTTGTCCCCTAGCTTTTATGGCCATATATATATGTGTGTGTGTGTGTGTGTGTGTGTATATATATATATATATATATATATATATATATATATATATACACACACACGTATATATACATATATATATGTATATATACTCTTCCCCAAATAAAAAGATTGGAGGAATCTGTTGGCTCTGACTAGATTGAGAAAAATGGAGATAGATTGGTGGTGCAGCCCAGGAAGGAGAAAGAGGAGGGGAGCAAACCAGAACCAGTGGTGTAGCAGTTTATGAAGCCAAAGGTGATGGCTAAGGGAGGATCCTGGAAATCAAGGCCTGGAGCACCCAGCGATGACTTCTGCTGAGCCTGCCAGTGGGATGTGATCAGCCAGCTCTGTCAGTGGCAGCAATATGTGTAGCTTTCCTCAAGTGCTTACCCAACCATGTTCCATGATGAGGAAGCTCTACAGTCCACACCGGAAAACAGGTCAGGGGTAGGGAGGAAGAGAAAATGGTGGTGGCTGCCAGAATAAGAGGGGAGGAAGAAGGAAAAATGGGCAGTACTGCTGGGTCCCATCTAATGTGCCACAGCAGGTGCCAGATGGGCTTCTCTGTTTACTTGTTTTCAGTGAAGAATTTGGTGAAAAATTCTCAGTGGGGAGAAAAGTACTTGACAATAGGTCTGTAGGATCTCTGAGGGAATGTAAGCATGTCAAAGACCTAATTTTACAAGGAAGAAAGAAAGGGTACTTTATGTGCACTGTGGGATAGCTCGTGAGACATTTTGAATCTCTCTTGGGAGAAAACCCCTGAGAAGAATCTACCCCTTGTAAGAATGTAAGCTGTTGCCAGGCGGTGGTGGCGCACGCCTTTAATCCCAGCACTCGGGAGGCAGAGCCAGGCGGATCTCTGTGAGTTCGAGGCCAGCCTGGGCTACCAAGCAAGTTCCAGGAAAAGGCGCAAAGTTACACAGAGAAACCCTGTCTCGAAAAACAAAAACAACAACAACAAAAAAAAGAATGTAAGCTGTTTACAAAAGAGATTGCTTTATGCCTTCTGAAAACCTGGACTGATGGCATTATTTTGTTTTCCTACAGGTGGACCAACAACTCTTCAGCTATAACTTCTCCCCGGAAGCTGAGTTCAGGACAGCAAGGTCACTTATTCTAGGCAAAGTCACAGGTCTGTTTCTCTGTCTTATAATTTCAATGGATGTTGTTAAAATTAATAAATTAGTAGTCTTTGTTGGTGTGGTCAGCAATTCACAGCTGCAGACATGACCCCCATCTGTAGTCTCCATACAGGTTTTGAAAGAGCATATACTGACACACACATATGGCAGTGGTGCAGAATGTCATTCATATCTGCTTTATTATTTGGTTAGTTCGTTGTTAATGGTTAGTTATTTGTGGTAATTATTTTGTTGGTTAGTTGTCAGTAATCAGGCAGAAAGGTAAACAAAAAGTAAAATAATATTTTAATTTAAATTTTACATTTATTAATTTTTTTTTTAGAAAGTCAACATTTTACTTGAATTTCCTTAGTTTTAACCTAAAGGGATGAAGTAGGAAGCTGAACAGCAGGATGAGGATTGAAATCTCCATTAGAAGAGTGGGTTCCTCTCTTGTTCTCATACAGGTTTTGTGAATTTTCACTTTCTGTTGGAGAATGTTTATTGCCTTACAGCACTGAACTTTCCATACTTTCCTGAAGAATAGGATATTTTAAACAATATCTAATCTTTAACAATGACGTTTAGACCTTGAATATATTTTGTTTACAACAATGTAGATAACAGGCCATTGCATTGCTCACAATTTGATCAACCTTTCCTTTTAATTTATTTTTTCCTTTTTTAGCCTCATGTATTACCTTGTGTAGAACACACAACTAAGTTTAATTTTAAGTATTTCACATGTATACATGTACAATGTGTGGTGTGTGCACATTCACATGTGTGACTGTGGGCAAGCATGTGGCTTGGGATGCTTTTGGAGATCAACAACCTTGTTTGAGACAGTATCTTTTGTTCTGTGTTTGTGTACAAATGGAGAGCATCCTGGTTTATGAGCTTCCAGTGATTCTGTCTCTTCCTCCTATCATTCCAAAAGAGCACTGGAATTTCATATACCTGTACTCCTAAGTTTGGCTTTACTTGGGTTCTTCGGATTGAAACTCAGACTTTCAAGAAGCTGTCATCTCCCTAGCTCCAGTTTTTGTTTTTTTAACCATCTATATAATCTGGTGATCTGTGCTTTACAAATTAGTAAATGCAAGTCTTTTTCAGATTTTGAAATCACTTGTACATTTGGACTTCTACCTGTCACCTTATTTCCTACTGATTCAGCTATTACTGTGACTCTCTCAGGTTCTCTGTGGTTGTCTTGGTCACAGTACAGTTTAGAAAACATTTACAACTTGGGGTATCTTAAGCAGGAATGGACAACATAAGAAATCACTTTCTTATGAAAGTTTTGCAGCCCTCAACTCTGAGTCTTGACAGCACCTTTTGGAATGACTTCTCACAAACTCTGAGGGTCTTTGTGGGAAGTGTAGGGTGCTCTCATTTACCTACTAATCCCCAACTAGAAGCTGTAATAACTCATACAGAATGTAGATTTACAAGGCAAAAAAGACATTCTCTGAAAAATGGCTGCAGAAAATGTGTTTCTCTAACAGTGGAGCAGATTAGATAGGACAATGATCCCGTTTCTCCCGACTTCTAGATTCATTAAAGAATATGACATTTCCAGAACATAATGCGAATACACAATAAGTTTAGAAAATGTCAATTTTGGTTTCCCAAAGTAACAGACAGATGAATTAATCAATATGAATGACTTCTGAATGGGTTTTTTCCTACCCCACCCCCCACAAGCCCAATAATAATACTGTAATAATAAAAATGCTGCTTCTGAAGCTGTTTATTCTGGTTCACTAATGTGGCCCTGGTGAGTTTTAACTTCCTGTTCTCTGTATCTTAGACATTTCTGCTTTGTAAAAAATGTCATTTTCTCCTTTCTGAGCCAAATCTTTTTGATATATATTTTTCTATCTTAAAGTCCCTGAATTATAAACTTTTATCTGAAGCAAGGTATTTATCTCACCTTGAGTCTTGGAAGATCATTTTGCTAGACAGCTGGAGGGTGTTATATTTCAGATGGAAGGTGAGGGAGAGGGAGAGAGAGCTCATGTGCACTCTGTGTATAGAGGCAGAAGCACTGGTTCATGACTGCTACCAGTGCACAGCTCTCCCAGCTCTGCATCCATGATATTATGATGGGAACTTACAACTGTCTACATGAGGAGAGACCCCATTGTAGAAATCACAAATGCACATGCCAATCACTGTTATCCTTCCTATGAGCTGATTTGAAAATGCAAAATTTATCAGTAAGTACACACTCCTAAATTGTGTCCTGACTTCAGAGGATACTCTTGAAATCTCTTGTTAGTTTGTTCTACTTTTGAAAGTTCTTACTTCTTCCACACCAGCACACAGAGCTGCTTTGATTGTATGTTCTTAAGCATAAGAAACTTGGTGTGGGGGTTGATGTTGTGCAGTTGTATGTGTCTGGTTGTACATTTCTTATTAAAGTTTCTTATTTAATATTTTTATACTTCCTGAGTCTATTAATTAGTTCCTATGTATCTTTGTATCTAGTCACATACAGAATTCATCTTTATTCACTAATTCTCAGATTCTAGACATATCAACTGTTGATTCTTTCACATTCTATGTATTCAACTCTTTGAGATCTGAATTCGGTCAACTTTGGACTTTCTAATTTCACCTGCACGTATTTTAAAAACGTTGACTGCTGTCAAAACAGTATAAATTCTAAGCATATAAAACCCTTTTGTTTTTGCCCATGGCTTTGTCTGTGTGTGTGTTTGTGTGTGAGGGGGGAGGGAGGTGAATTTGGGTGCATGCCATTGAGTGCTTGGTTCAGCAAACCAAACTAAATTCAGGTTTATCAGGCTTGCATGGCAAGGACTTCGGCCACAGAGCCACTTTGGAGGCAGTTTTTACTTACTTTTAATCTTCTGATTTTTTAATTCCTTCAGGTGTGCTTAACTACAATTAACGTAATATGTGAACCATTTTTTTTTGATAATGTTTTCTTTTCATTTTTAAAACTAAAGTTCTATGGTTTGGCCAATGAAACTGTTAATTAAGAAAACCTGTTGTCCATGCTTATTTCTTCTTGGTTTCCATCTGTTTGTAAAGCGTGTTGATAACTGTTATCAAACACTCTCTGCTGGTCCCACTTCCTGACTCTCTGGGGACCCAATTCTGTAACTAGTTGTCTTCTAAATACTTCCTCTGGCAGCTTCTTATTCTGTGTATATTGTGTGTGAGTGTTCAGGAATGTGTGCACTTCCATGTGTTGACACACACATGCACAAACACATACTTGCATATTTAGTTGGAACTGTTATCTGAGAACCTGAAGCATGGAAAATGGAGCATTTTCCTCCTGGTAAGATTCAGACTTTTTCTACCAGGAGATACTGATTAGGATAATTTGAGTCTCTCATTTTATTCATTCCTGGGTAGAACAGGAGTATAAATTTGAATTCTGAAGCTCAATGACATTAAAGCTTTTGGTAGAGTTTCTCAGAATTAATGCTGTTAATGTTAGTACTATGCTATATAGCAGTCCATTTTATTAATCCTTTCATGATTTCATAATTGGCTCATATTCACCCTCATTACTCTCTCCTACACTTCTTCTTGCTTAATTTTTTCTTCTTTCCAAGTCCCCAGTGAGCACATTGCTTATTCCTAAACTACAATTTGTTTACATTCTTCTGGTTTCTCTTGTCCTATGTTTTCAAAGTATTTTGTGTCGCCGAATCCTCATTTCAACTGACAGTATAAATCTAAGGTGAAAGCTCACTAAAGCTTTCACATCATCAATCTTAGACTCATGTGTGTGTGTGTGTGTGTGTATGTGTGTGTGTGTGTGGAGACCAAAGGTTAAGTAGTGATCATCAGGATTAGTCCATGTTAATTTTTGAGTCAGGTTTACAGAGTGTACCAGGCTGGGGGACCAGCAAGTCCTAGGAATCTGCCTCTCTGTCTCCCCAACGTTAACTCATGGACACATGCCTCTAGGTCTAGCTTTTTCTTCTGTTCAGTGATCAAAGGAAGGTCCCCATGCTTGCACAGCAATGACTTCAGTGACTAAGCCATCTGCCCAGCCGAAGCTGGATGAAACCATCCATGTGCGATAGAAGCTACAAGGACATTCTCTTCTAAAGTCCCTTCAGGAACTTTGCTGTTGGACCTGGTGTTCATAGGCCCCTTCACTTATGGAAATCAACACAATGGTGGCACGTATACAATGAAGACTAAAGAAAGATGCCTAAGTGTTTGAGTGCCAGATTGTTCTCTGCTTATGACACTTTCATATCAGATATCATGTAGGAGTAGTCTGGGTTATAATTGAGTAGAGAAATCAATAAACTTCCCCCTCTTCTAAATAGAAAACATTTTCCCAAAGCCAGATGGCCTTCTTCCACACCCAAGATGCTGTTAGGATAATGATTTGGGATCACCATCAAGCTCAAATCTGCGGCCTGTGAATGATCACTACCTGAAAATGAAGGGAGCCCTATGAGTATCTGGCCCATGATCAGAGAGACACAGTTAGCCTGAGAGAGACAGAGGAGGGTGGGGCAGGTGTTTCACGGAGTAAGCTCTGTATTCACTAACCTAATGACTGGGTTTAATCCCCAAAGCCCACACGATAGAAGAGAATCGACTCCTAAACGTTTTCCCCTGGTTTCTACACATATGCCATGGCACATGTGCCCCCTCCTCCCAAATAAACAAATGCAATTTTTAAATTAAAAGCAGAAGGAAAGACAGCAAAAGAACAGCGGCCAGGCTTCAGAGCAGCACGGAAATGTCGGAAACAAGAATGGGTTGGACAAAGTGAGCACGTGAGTGGCATGGCACAGACGAAGCAAGGGGAGGGCAGAAGTGAGTGCTCAGACCTGATGACAAATGCCACCCACTCCACGATTTTAGAAAAGATTACTCCGAGGGTCACTTTCAACTGTAAAATAAGGATCTGCAAGCATTTTTCATAGTAGATTCAAGGGGAAAATGCGTATACAATTTGTCTCAGTTTTCTTCAAGAGCATTCCATTTCAAAGCCAAACCAAATTTGTTCATTTTCTTTCTGTGAGAGGAAGGAGCAATTCACTGGCCTGAAGTCTGGTGATTTAGTGCACACTCTGTACCAGCCCTGGTGCTCTAGGCACCATGATAAATAGAATAGATCAGTTTCTGAGGGCTTCTGAGATGGAGACACGAGCCCATGAGGAGAGCCAATGCCATTGTCCACATTAAAACTGAGGTGGGGCTGGTGAGATGGCTCAGTGGGCAAAGGTCCCTGTCACCAAGCCTGACGATCTGAGTTGGAGCTCCAGGACCTCCATGGTAGGAGGAGAGAACTAATTTCCCACGTTGTCCTCTAAACTATATGTATGTGCTGTAACATGCAGATACACACATCACAAAATAAATAAATGATAAAGTCGAGGTGTGTTGGCTCTTCATGAATGAAAATGCTGTTCTATGGCAAGTCCTAAGATGTTGCTAAGTTTGATTTTTAATTGCTCACTGTCATTTTGCTTAACTCTCCAAATATTTTACCTGGTTATAGCAAGTATGATGTTAATGACACCAAGAGAAAGCCACATTAGGGACCAATGAAGTAACTCAGCACATTAAGTGATTGCTGTGAATGGGAGCCCCAGAACCTGTATAGAAAAAGCCATACATAGTGGCATGAACTTTTAATCCCAGTTCTGTGGAAGCAGAGTGGATACCTCCAGGTACCTGGCCAGCCAGCCTAGCCTGACTGGTGAGCTCCAGGGCAATGATGAATCTGTGAAATAAAGAAAACAAAAATGAACAGAGAGAAGCGTAGACAGTGCCCGGGAAATGACAGCTAGGGTTGTTCTCTGGTGCACGTACGCACATGCTGTGGTGGTTTGCAAGACATTGGTCCCCAAAGGAAGTGGCACTATTAGGAGGTATGGCCTTGCTGGAGTAGGTATGGCCTTGTTGGAGGAAGTGTGTCACTGTGGAGGTGAGCTTTGAGGTTTCATATGTGCTCAAACCGCACTGCATGAGACAGACCACTTCCTGTAGCCTGTAAGATGTATCACTCTCAGCTACTTCTCCATCACCATGTCTGCCTGCACCCTGCCATGTCCCACCATGATGATAATGGACTGAACCTCTGAATTATAAGAGAATAACCCCAGGAAAATGTTTTCCTTTGTAAGAGTTGCCCTTGTAACTCAAATTCTGATATGGTCTTGTAATAAAAATCCCGGGAGCCTGATATTGGGGTAAATGTTGAAAGATCAGAGATATAAAGGAACAAGCTATTTTCACGTCTCACCTCACCAACTCCACAAATCCTCTGACTGAAATCCTCTGAGTCCTCATCTGAAAGGCTCCAGCCAAACAAGCCTCCAGCTGAAAGGGATGCTTCTGCCAGAAAGCCTTTAGTTCCTGTCTCCTCACGCCTTTTATACCTTTCTTCACCTAGCCATCACTTCCTGGGATGAAAGGCATGTGTGCTTCCCAGTACTGGGATTAAAGATGTGTGCCACCACTGCCTGGCTCTGTTCTCTCCTAGAATGAGTCAATCTCATGTAGTTCAGGGTGGCTTTGAACTCACAGAGATCCAGACGTATCTCCGCCTCCTAAGTGCTAGGATTAAAGGGGTGTGTCACCACTGCCTGGCCTCTGTGTTTAATCTAGTAGCTTGTTTTGTTCTCTGATCTTCAGGCAAATTTTACTAGGGTTCACAATATATCACCACATGCCCTGATCATGGTGTCTCTTCACAGAAATAGAAACTCTAACTAAGACACACACACTAATGCACACATGTGTATATTCATACATACAATCACAAACCCATACATATACACCAAAAAGAAATAGATAAAGTAACATTTTACAAAGAAGGAGACAGAAACATATTTAAGCAAGTCAATCATTTGAACAAAGCCATCTCTTTCTGGAGAATTCCCTAATGCCTCAGACAGTACCATTGGGCATTCATCAGAATCAACTCATCTGTGTGTTTTAATACCTTTGTTTAATTTACTCCTTTCATAAGAACCAATAGATATTAGAATTCAAAAAATTTTGAAGTTCTTAAAGAAAAACAAAACAGCAACCTATAGCAACTGCAACAGCATTAGAATTGGTGGAGACTTTTCTGGGTGGGGATTGAACCCAGGGCATACACTTGATAGGCAAGTGCTGTATTTCTTAGCCTACCTCCAGACCAACACTGTCCTAATATATTTTCCCTGGGAGTCACATTTAAAGGGTTGTTACCACTGTTTTCCTAAGAAGTGACTTCTGCATGATCTACAGATTTAGGGAAAAAGTACCCTTTAAAATAGAGAAACATGTAAATGTCAGATAGAAAATAGCCACAATGATACAATTCTAAATTGGCATTAAGATGGCATTCACAGCATGCTGACAGGGCTTTGTTTCTACAGGTAGCAATGACAACCCTCCCCTGCTTGGTGAATTTGTAGCTCAAAGCTTAAACTGAGGAGAGACATTATTTTTAAGGGCTAAATGGGCTAAATATTTGCTCATGTGGCTTTCTGCATCCACTTGACCCTAAAAAAGCCACATAGAAATGAGATGAATTCCATCTTACCCTTCACAGAACCCCATTAATCAGGAAATCATAAAGCAATGAGAGACAAACTTCAAACACTTTTGATCTGGTAAGCTGAATCAATTTTAACGGTGCCTATTAACAAACAGGGTTGTTCAGTTCTTAGAGTTCTTTCATTTGTATTTCAAATCCACAGCATCTTCCTCGGAAGCATAGTATAGCTGAGTGAAAATCCTGAATGTTCTATACAGCTTATAGAAGATGACAAAGAGGAGATTTACACTATCAATGAAAGGTGTGTTCCTTGAAGTACTCATTTTGAAAGACAATAATTCCATTTTGATTGCGTGCACAGTTGGGCTTTCTTATGATTCAGGTCTGGTGCAGTCAATATAAGACCAAGAAACAAAATTACAAACTGGATGATGATTTGCATGTATGATGTTATATGTTTCTACATGGCTGTGTGTGTTGGTTATTTGTGTGAATACTGCTGCAAATGTATCTTTCATAGATGTGTGTGGAGGTCAGAGGGCAGTCTTGTATGTTGGCCCCTGACTTCCACCTTAGGGGAAGGGTCTCTTGTTTACCACTGAATATAGCAGGTCAGTGGGCTAGAAAGCTTTAAAGGATCCTCCTGAATCTTCCCTTTCTCAAAGGAAAAGCCTCATGCTTCCACCCACATATTACTGTTTGTGGGTTTTGAGGAGTATGCTTACACAAGTAACTGCTTCACCTACTGAGCCATCTACTAAGCTGGGTTTCTGAGTTTTAAAGATTACATAAATACTAAAGGGAACTGACTTTATAATGTATCTACCAAGGCTACTGTAAAGGGGACTTCCAAAGAGGCATGGTTAGATTCTGAATGAATGTGTCTCTCCAGCACATTGGGAAGTGAGTGTTGCTCCCAACCTGTTAATGTCTTAAGGATGTATCACATCCAGGTCAGCACAATGCCGAGAGAAAATCTGAGTGTGAAGTCAGGTTAACTTACAGAATTCTGGTGAATTCAGAAACACAGATGCCATAATAATTCAGTCTTTCTGGACTTGTCTGGTTGTTTCTGACTCCACATGACTCCACTACCTTCTTTGTGTGGATTCAGTCTTAGACAGAATGTTAGTGACAAAAATGATGAAATCAAACACCCATTGTATTCCCTTGAAGGAAAATCTCTCCTTTGAAAAAAAGAAATCCAAGGTAAGTCCTGGACTGAATATCCAGATATCAGTTTGTCAGCTGACAACCCCGAATTGTTACAATGCCTAGGTAGTGGGCAGACACTAACTACCATGTCCTGATCATTCACCATCTATAAGTATGAAGGAGAAAGGCTCACTTTGGTGTTAACTATTGTGGTGGTCTGAATGAGAATGCGCCCTATAGGCTCATATATTTGAATACTTGGTCAACAATTAGTGACCTGTTTGGGCCTTGTAGCCTTGTTTGAGGATTTGTGCCAGTTGGGGTGAGCTTTGAGGTTTCAAAAGTACACATCATTCACAGTTAGCTCTCTCTCTGCTTTGTAGGTTTTGTCTCAACATTTAAGCTCTTAGTTAGTGCTCCAACACATGCCTACCTACTTGCTGCCTTTCTCCCACAATGATGGTCATGGATTCACCCCCTGAAGCTATAAGCAAATACCCAAATTAAATTATTTATTATATATAGGTTGCATTGGTCATAGTGTCTCTTCACAGCAATACAAAAGGAACTCTATCAACTATGTAAGTTTGAAACAGGAAAGACAATGTCTGAACACGAAATGGAGGTGCTCTTTTCATGAAGCTATGGATTGTAAGAAGGAACAACCAACCTTGATTCAAAAATAAAACAGAAGAAATTGGTTGCAGCTTCAGGAAGAACTGGGAATTGTGGGTAATCTTAGCCCTGGGATGTGCTTGTCATTAACAATAGTCCAACTGAAAAAATTATATTTGAGAGAATTTTAAACTTCTGTCTTTCTTTTTTATGTGGTCTGCATACATGTATGTGTGTTTGAGTTGTATACATATGTGTCAGTACACGTTTGTGTGTGTGTGTGTATGTGTGTGTGTGTGATTGTGTATGTGTGCAGGTATACTTGTGGAAGCTGGAATGTGACATCAGAAGTCTTCCTTGATTGCTCTCTATCTTATTTACTGAGGCAAAGCTTCTCAGTCGAACACATGGTTCACCTCTATAGCTAGTCTAGCTAGCCAGTCTGCTGGATGAAACTCGTCTCCACCTTTTGAGGCTGGAATTAAAGGCGAGGCTGCCACATGTCCACCCAGCATTTATCTGAGTTCCTGAGATCCATAACTCCTATCCTCATGTTTGCATGACAAGAGCTTTTAACAAGAGCCACTTTTCCAGCACCAGAGAGACTTGTTTTCTTTTAAATAGGCGTATGTTACTTGCTTTGGAACAAGTTTATAGCTTTCTAAGTGTCCTAGTTACTTTTCTATTGCTGTGAAGAAACACCATGACCAAAGGCAGCATGGGGGAGGAAAAGGTTTGTTTGGCTTAGATATCATGAGTAAGAGTCCATTGAGGGAAGCCAAAGACAGGAACTCAAACATGTCAGGAACCCGTAGTCAGAGGCTGATGCAAAGGCCTTGCTACTCATGGCTTGCTCAGCCTGCTTTATTATAAAATCCAAGACCACCAGTGCAGGATTGACACTACTAATAATGGGCTGGAACCTCCCACATCAATCACTAATTAAAAAAATGCCCTACAGCCTGATCTTATGGAAGATTTTCCCAATTAAGGTTCCCTCCTCTCAGATGACTATAAATTATGTCAATTTGAAATAAATACTAGCCACCACAATTGGTTCGAGTTCAACTTGACATACAAACACACCACTGATAAATCATATCCTTTCCCTTTTTGGTCATTCTTAAGATCACAAGTTAATATCAACACCACAATATACAATATTTTGCAAATTTAAATGTCCCATAGTCTTACAAATTCCAACACTTAAAAGTCCAAAGTTTCTTTAAAATATTTAAAAATCTTTCTAAAATTCTAAAATGTCTCTAAAATTTCAGTCTCTCACCTGTGGGTTCCTGTAAAATCAAAACTAAGTTAAATACTTTCTTATTCCAAGAGGGAAGAACTAGGATACAGTCCTCAAAGCAGAATCAATCCAACACTAAATAACTCAGCGTCCAAGGTCTGGGATCAACTTACGATCTTCTGAGCGACTAAGACCTGAATCTCTTCTCCGGCTCTACCCTCTGCAGCCCATACAACTTGTTTCCTAGGCTCAGGACTGTGCCACCCCATGGCTGCCACTGCTTCATTTTACAGCATGGGCGTTGTCAAAGTCCTGAGGTCTTCTGCTGCAACTGGACTGCACATTCACCAATAGCCTCTTTTGGGCTCTTTTCAAGGACTCTATCAATGCTGTGCAATGCCAAGCCTCAGCTGTTCTCTATGACCCCGTAATGCCTTCAAAACCATTACTACCTAGGTTACTCTTATACTACCAAGTTTGGCTCCCAGCCTGAGGTACAAACTTGGTCACCTCTGGAACACAGCTTCTTTGTGCTGACCCTGAGGAAACACTTCCCAGAAGACTTGACCTCAACAATACTGGTCTCTTCTTAATCTTCACTAATTTCTCAGCTCCAGCTGACTATCACTGATTGCCCTGAAAAGCAAAGGTTTCTCAATAATGCTTCCTATATCTTGTTAATCACAGCCAATTCTTCAACCCCACTTGTCTAGATCTATAGAATCTTAATTGAAAATATGCAGTGACTCAGATAGGATCCTTAAATGCCTCAAATTTCCCTCTGAAATTTTACAAGTCAGTCTTCTATCATCTGCACTTCTCCCAATACTCTATCTTTATCTTCTATGGTCTCACAGAGAAAGTTTTGACCACTCAATGGTTTTTCCCATGACAAATTCCCAAGCTCTTCCATAATCCTCTTCCAAATCACAGCCAGGTCTGTCTCAGCAGTACCCCACAATCCTAGTACCAATTTCTGTCTTAGTCTGGGTTACTACTGTTGTGATTAAACATCACAACCAAAAGCAACTTGGGGTGGTGCTGTTTTATTCACATTTCATAAAATGGTTCTCCAAAAAAAAAAAAAAATCATGAGGCCTAGAACTCAAGCTAGAAATCTGGATGCAGGAATGATGCAGAGGTCATGGAGGATTGCTGCTTATAACCTTCCTTGATCCTGATGGCTTTCTCTGCTTGCTTTCTTATAGAACCCAGGACCACCAGCCCAGGAATGGCATCACCAATTATGGGCTGGATCCTCTCTGATCAATAACTAAATAAGAAAAATGCCCTACAGGCTTGCCTACAGCATGATCTTTTTTTTTGTTGTTTGTTTTTTTTTTTTTTTTTTTTTTTTGGTTTTTCGAGACAGGGTTTCTCTGTGTAGCTTTGCACCTCTCCTGGAACTCACTTGGTAGCCCAGGCTGGCCTTGAACTCACAGAGATCCGCCTGGCTCTGCCTCCCGAGTGCTGGGATTAAAGGCGTGCACCACCAGCGCCCAGCTACAGCATAATCTTAAGAAGGCATTTTCTCAACTGAGATTCCCTCCTCATATTTATATTTATATATATTTATATCATCTTGAACTCTAGCTTGTGTCAGGTTGATATAAAACTAGCTATTACACCAAGTGACTCTAATACAATATTTCAGTCTAGATGCATAAACTTTTTAAAAAATAATTTCAATTGTGTTTGTGCCTGGCACTTCAAGATTAAACTACCCTTGGTTTGGATTTAGCTCATTGATCAGTTCCTGTCTGATATGCATGACAGCTGGGTTGATTTGCAGCATTGCATGAACTAACTGTGGTGGCACGTCTGAACATTTGAGCTGTGGAAGCAGGACAATTAGGAATTGAAGGTCGTCTTTGGTTACTTGGGGAGCTTAAAGGCGGCTTGGCTGCATGAGAACTTGTCTCAAGGAATGCAATAATAGAAATAAAACAATTCTTAAACCACAGAGCCCTCCTGATTTGGATTACAATACTGTTTCCATGCTGCATCTGGATCATACTTAATTATGTTGTTTTTCTGAGTCATGAAATATCTTAGACTCATTAATCCAATTTGAACCTCTGCATCATTAAATGAAAACACAAACCTGAAATACGATATTTCAGTAACCTTCATCTTTTCAGGTACATACTTCTTACTTTTTGATCAAGGAAGACTAACAAGTGGATAATAGGGGATTGTTGTTGTTACTCTTTTAAAAGAAGTTATCTACATTTCTCCCCATGAGAAACTCAAGAGATAACTTAGTTTTGTGTAATGCAGCAGAATTGTGAATTATCTTCTGGAGCAAAGATGTCAATGGCATGTTGTTTCCAAATCAAATTGTCATTTGATGGGTGTAACAGTTACTACTCTACTCCACAGAGGGGCAGCCTTTCCAGGGTGGAGTTAGGTTTACATATTTGTGCCTGGCTGTGGTAGTAAAGGGTGTTTTGTGTGACTGACCAGAAAGTAGGTGGCATGACTACTATTTATAAAAATTTCAAGTTAGTTATATTCAAAGAAAAATTATGAATCATTACTATGAACCACATAATGTGGTACGACATATAGGCCAAGCACTAATAAACGATTTCTTTTATTACAGTGCTTTAAAAAAAAGATTTGTTTCCAATAATGTGTATGGGTGTGAGTGTAATATGACTGTATAGGCATCATCCCTGAATCAGGAGTTGTTAGTCACCTCACATAGATGCTAGGAGCCAAACTCAAGTCTTCTGCAAGAGCAATATGTGTTCATAATGACAGAAACACTCCTTTGGTTCCATATGTTCTGTTTAATTTAAAATTACTTCTTTCTAAGTAATGTCATCAGGTTGAGGTGAAGTTGAGAATGTTAATGTTTTTCAAATTTTGTAGTGTTTTCTTAAGTTTTTTTCTCCCTAGATTTTCCCTTATTAAACCCAAATAATAATTCTAATATAAATGGAACATTGTTAGATTTCTAAGATTAGAATAAAGTGTGCATTTTTCATCATTATCTGATAATATACTGCTATGAGGTAGGTGCAAGCTCATTTCTTGGGTTGATTCATGTTTTTTCTCACTACAACCCAAGGGAATAAACACTGTCTTTATTTGGACTTTGAACATGGAGTTGGAAGTGGAGAGATGACTCCACGGTTAAAGTACTTGCAATATAAACATGAGGATTGAATTCAGATACCCAGAACCCAAGAAAAAAGCAGGATGTCAGGGCAGACTTCTCTAAACCCTGTATTCTTTTAGAGTCCGGGACAGATGGATCCTGAGGTCTTGCTGCTCTATAGAGACAAATCAGTGAGCTCCAGGTCCACTGAAAGCTTGCCTAAGAAAATGTGGTAAATTGCTTAGCAGTTAAAAGTACTTGCTGGTCTTCCAGGAAACCTGAGTTAGGTTCTCAACACCTGCTGGCATTTTACAGTTTTGTTTAATACAGCTCCATGGAATCTGATGCCTCTTCTGTTCTCGATAGACAACTGCTTCTAGACACACAGACATAGAGAAACAATTAGAATAAAATAATTCTTTAAAAAAGTATGGTGGAGAGTGGTTAAAGAAGACCCTTGCCGTGGATCTGTGTACTCATCACACTCATTCACAGGCAACACATCTGTACACACATACACCTGCACGCACATGCAGACATCACAATCAGACATAAACACACACACAAACAAACAGAGAAGTGGGTAGGAAGAGAGAGATGGGGAGAGAGAAAAGAAGAGGGAGAAAGAGAGGGAAAGAGGAACTGAGTCATCTAGGTTAGGAATTTGCCCAATGTCACAATGCAGTAGGTGGTAGAAGTAAGATTTAAAGGCAAGGATTTCAGTTTCCTAATCAATCCAGCTTTATTTCAATTGTCAGGGAATAGCATCCCTAACAAAAATAGGCACAAAGTGATGGTACACACACACTTTTTGTCTGAGAGCTCTTTCATCAATGGTTTACTCTTTAGAACTGGTGAGGTGAATGCCCCAGGTAGTGTAGGATTTAATCATGAAACAAATTTCCTGGAAGTCATGTTTTGGAGTCAGCCCTGGGTTTCTCTCATCAATCCCTGCTGGCTAATGTGACACAGACAAATGGTCTGTTCTGTGAACTTAGGTGATCATGTACATGGTTTGCTTGACTTATACTAGAAGCTCAGCAAAATATCACAGCACTAATGGTGACCACGACCTTGATGATGTGAGAAGGCTCTCCATCCACCTTGTCCCAAGAAAGAGTGATACTGGACTCTTAGTTATGATTCAGAGCTAGGTGTTTTATAAGGGAAACAATGTGACTTCTGCCTTTCATATAATTAAACCCAAACTTCACTTTCTCTGCTTGGGGTCAGAGTGAACAGAACAAAGCCTTGCCTCTAATTGATGATTGGTAACTAGTGGAATAGGGTATAGACAATAGTAATTTTCTGATCATTAAGCCATCTTTAAAAAATTAAACCTGAGAACTGGGGATATAGCTTAATCGTCACATGATATATACCTCTGGGCTTCTCACTCACATGCATATACAATACACATGCAAAACCACACACACACACACACACACACACACACACACACACACACACTTAGAAAAGAAATGGAGAGTGTTTATCTAGCATCCAGGAAACCCTGGCTTTGATCTTCAGCATTACATAAATGGTACATGCTGGCACAAACCTGTAATCACACACTCAAGAAAAGGGGGCAAGTATATCATAATTTCAAGGTTATCTTTAGCTACACAAAGACATCATGGCCTGCCTGGGCTATGTTTGACTTTATCTTAAAAACAAAAAAAAGGTGAACCAGGCTAATCACATCTAGTGTTATTTGGGCTTCTATTTTCTATAGCAAAGCTGTTGTAATAGATTCTAACAGTGGGTATTTGGTGGGCTAGAATTAAAATCATAGAATATACTCTGATGTTTGAAGGTTTTAGATATTATTTCTGTCTTTCTCAGCATGGTGTAATTATGAGGTTCCAAATAGAGAACCTGAGACTTATTTATGGATTTACCCTCTTACTAAATAAAGTTACACTATTGGCATCATGTACTGCTCTTTGTAATTGTCAAAAAACATGTATGCATGCATGTATACACATGTGTGAGCATATGTGTATGCATATGTGTCCATTGCATGTATGGATGTATGCATGGACATGTAGAAGTGTATGTGTGTGTGTGTGTTAGCAAATGTGTATGTGTGTGTGTGTGTGTGTGTGTGTGTGTGTGTGTGTGTTATTAGCAAATATGTATATGCATATGTGTGCAGTAAGAACTTGAAAGCCATCATACTCTATCATAACTCATTCTGGTGCAGTGTCATGCTCTGTAGCCTGGACCTTGGATCTCCAGTATTCCCTATGCATATCTTTATTCTTGCAGTGATACATGGCAGTCAGGTGAAAAGCAAATGGATTTGGAATTAAATAGCTCTGGGTTAAAATTTTAAGTCCACTTGGCTAGACTAGTCACCACTGAAGTGACCTGTGTAATGAGTAATATCGATTACACACGTGACAGAATCTAAAATTGCTTAAGGAGCAAAGTGAAGTGGGAAGACTCGCCCTCATTGTGGGCAGCATCTTTTCATGGCTAGGGGCCTGGGCTGGATAAAAAGGATAAGGAGAGCTGAGCACTGGAGCTCATCTCTCTCTGCTTCCTGACTGTGGATGTGATGAGCCCAGCTGCTTTATCCTACATCCATGACTTCCCTGCCATGATTGCCTGGACCTTCAAGCTGTAAGCCTAAATTAATCCTTTCTTCCTTAAACTGCTTTATCACATCAACAAAACAATGTAACTAGTACAACCTCTATGTGCCTCAGTTTCCTGATGTGTGCTGCAGGGGTAAGGATACTTCCTTACTGGATTTGTGTGAAGGTAAGTTATCAGATATGAAAAGTGTGGAGTGATGCAGCATTTTACAACAGAAGTTATTCCTAAGCTTGCACAACAGTGCTGTCTTTTAATCTTTCTTGCTGGCCAGTGGCACTGCTATTGACTTGTTCGCCCTTTGCCTGGGGAGTCTGACCTAGAACTGTAAATGTCAACGCTGACCAGGTAATGAACTGAAGAGAACTCTTGAAATAGTGATAAACTCTCTGAGCAACTTTGGAGGGTCTCATTAACTGCTGAGCTAGGGCACACATCACAACACATTATAAAACCGCTGTGTTGCCTTTCCCCTTGAAGATCTCCAGTCCTGTTCTTCTGATCTACATGGGAGCAAACTGATCACAGGAAGAAATAAACAGATCCACTTACCATGGAGTGAGCCCTAGTTGGAACCTGCAGAGTAGTTGTGTGAATTACTTATCTCATTCCTGCGATCAAATACTTGCCCTGAGACTTATGGCAGGGCAGTCAGGGTAGAACTGGGAAGCAGATGGTCACATTGTACTTGCAGTCAGGCAGAAAGGAATGGATGTTGGCGCTCAGCTCCTTTTCTCCATTTTTATTCAACCCAAGACCCTGGCCCATGGAATAGTGCTGTTCACAGTAGGGGTTGGTCTTCCACTTCAATTAACCCAATCTAGAAACTCCCTCGCAGATGTACACAGGGGCTTGTCTCCTGGTGACTCTCCATCCTGTCAGGTTGATTTTCAGTAAATACCATCACAGTACTAATCTTCCCATTCTTCTACAACTGCTGAGAACTAACCCCCACTAACCAATCCCCACACCAACCCTTGAACTTTCTCCATATTCCTGTCTTACATTTCTTACCTGCTTCTCCTGGGAAAGCTATGGTCTTTGTGTTATCCTTCTTATCCACCCTCTTCTTGTTGCACAGGGCTTTATGTTCTGTCCATGACTTACTCTATAATTCTCTTCTTGAGTGCATTGCAGATAGAGTGCAGAAGGGGGGGGGCTGCATTCATTCCATTGATTTTTAAAATTCATACATTTCCTTTCAGTTTCCATGATTAAAATACCATAACAAGAAGCAGAGTACCAAAGAGGTCCCCAGAAATCCACAAAGATGCCTCCACTATAGACTACTAACAAAGGTTGAGAGAGTGCCTGAGCTGACCTACTCTGGTGATCGGATGGCTGAACACCCTAACTGTCATGACAGAACTCTCATCCAGTGACTGACTGATGGTAGCAGATGCAGATATCCACGGCCGAGCTCCAGGTGGAGCTCCAGGAGTCCATTTGGCGAGAAAGAGGAGGGATTCTATGAGCAAGAGATATTGAGATCATGATTGGAAAAAGCACAGGGAAAAATAGCCTGTGGAAACACATGAACTGTGAACCAATAGCTGAGGAGCCCCCATGGAACTGGATCAGGCCCACTGGATAAGTGAGACAGTTGATTAGCTTGAACTGTTTAGGAGGCCCCCAGGCAGTGGAGCCAGGACCTGTCCTTGGTGCATGGGCTGGCTTTTTGGAACCTAGGGCCTATGCTGGGACACTTTGCTCAGCCTTGGTGTAGGGAGGAGAGGACTGGACCTGCCTTAACTAAATGTACCAGGCTGGGCTGACTCCCCAGGGGAGACCTTGTCCTGGAGGAGGTGGGAATGAGGGGTGGATTGGGAGGGAAGGCTGGGAGGTGGGAGGAGGGAGGACAGGGGAATCCTGGGCTGACGTGTAAAATTAAATTATTTATAAAATAAAAACATTTTTTAAAAAATACCATAACAAAATGTAACTTGTGAAAGACCTGGCTTACTTTGGGCTCCAGTTTGATACCTGCAGTTTGAGTCTATCATGGCAGTAGGCAGGGAAGGCATGACATCGGGAGCAGGAAGCTGGTCAATCCCATTGACTCTGAACTTAGGAAGCACAATGAAAGCAGCAAGTGGTGCCCTGCTATGACATTCAAACCCCGCTTCTAGTGGAGTACTTCTGCCTAAGACTCTCCACCTTGTAAAGCTCCATTCCCTTCCCAAAGTACATCTGGGGATGGAATGACCATATACAGGAGCCTATGGGGGACTCTTCATATTCAAACCACCACAGACACCATTATGGTCTTCTCTGAGCTGGGGCATTTTTCAGGATGAAAGATCATGGGTTTCAAGATGGAAGTGGATTTAGGCAAGGTAACACAACAAGTCACCCCAAACCTTGCTCATGTTAGCAGCTTTCATAGTTGGATGGAACTGGACTCAGTAGCAATGTCAGCTGAGCCATTGTTTTCTCGGGGGTTTTTGTTTATTTGTTTTGTTTTACAATGACAGCTGAATCTTGCTGCCACTGTCCAGGAAGGTGTGTTCAGAGGTAAGTTAGGAGGGGCTGGGGAAGGAGTGAAAACCAATCAGTGAATACATCATGACTGGCAGTTACTGAGTCTCAGTCAGGTATACTGAACCAACAGTCTAGGCTTGAGTTCACTTCTGGTCTTAAAAGTCCAGTTCTAATACAGAAATAAGATTATGTGCAAGAAGCTAATTCCAGAGCAAGTGATCTTTAAAGCATAAGATTATTGTCTCTAGAGAAAGGAGGAATCAAAAGAGAAAGCATTGTCACCAGGCTGACTGCTCCTAACCTTGGGTAGAGGGCCACGCCCTCCCTGACGATAGTGACCCAACCATACTAGACAACGTGGAGCAGATGCATCTTAACACAGTGGAGGGCCAAGTGCATAGTGTGCAATTACATTCCATCAGGGCCTAGCAGGAGCTCACATTGTCTTGTGACCCACGGCAGCTACTTTGGTGAAATGTGAAATATTGGGGCTGAGGCCATGTGTTTGTAGAGCAATTTCCTCGGGATCCATATAAGGTTTTTTTTATAGAGGACCACAGAGGGAAACTCATGCAGGGGAAGGTGCTGTTTCAAGTTTGAGTTATCTTTTCCAAAGAAATGACTCATTCAATGGCATATGTGCATTCATGGGTGTATTTGTGTGTATTTATGTGTGTATGCATGTTTGTGTGTGAGTATTTTTGCATATGTTTATGTATACATATATGGTATTTGTCTCTGTATGTCCATATACATGAATGTATTAGTCAGAATTTTATTGACTTAATGGAATCTGAGAGATAAACTATTTTTTAAAGAAAAAAAATAGATGTATTTAGCTAACACTTTTAGAACCTGGAAGTCCAAACAGAATTGTGCTCTCTCCAGTGGCTCTGCAGGTACAAATTTTATGTGGTGAGCACAGTTTGAAAGAGAAGAAGAGAAGCCAGAAGGAGATTCACAGGGTCACACACAAGATTTGTACAATCTCTTGAGAAACACCTTAATCTCCTCTGAGAGCACTGTGACACAGGACATCACCACCCTGGGGACAAAGCCTTCAACTTATGAACATTCCAGGGAACATAAAACCTCCAAACAATAGCAGTATGTGTGTGCATATCTGAAAATACACTGCTGTGTAGATGCACAGATTTGTGTATATGTATATGTATTGGTGAATTTGTGTGCACAGACACGAGCATCTGTGGTTACATATAGCTGTAGGTTCCTGTCTGTTCACGTGCGCACACGCACACACACACAAGTATATACACACAATACCTCTACATGAACATGTTTCAGTATCTATGTGTATATATTTGTATGTGTTTGTATGTGGATCCTCAGATGTTTATCTGTTTTCTAGCTTTTAAATTTTATTTCTGTGTGTGTGTGTGTGTGTGTGTGTGTGTGTGTGTGTGTGTGTGTGCTCATTTGTGTCTGTGCAGGCACATGTGTCTCTAGGTTCACATGTATGTGTGTGTGGCTGCGAGCCTTGGAAGTTATTCTTTCAATTCTATTCAACCTTCTTTTCTTTCATTTTCTTTCTCTTTCTTTCTTTTTTTCTTTTTAATACAGAGTTTCTCACTGGCTTGGAACTTGCAAAGTAGGCTAGGCTGGCTGAACAGTGAGTCTCAGGGATCCCTCTGTCTCCAGCTCCCTAGTGCTGGGTTTTCAAGCATTTGCCACCATTTTTGGCTTTATATATTGGTTCTGGGGATCAAATCCAG
Source organism: Peromyscus eremicus (assembly GCF_949786415.1). NCBI lineage: Eukaryota > Metazoa > Chordata > Mammalia > Rodentia > Cricetidae > Peromyscus > Peromyscus eremicus. The sequence continues at coordinate 74,828,126 of NC_081431.1, read as the reverse complement.
GTCCTCATGCTTTCCAGGAAAGCACTGTACCAACTAAGGCCCCATGCTTTTTCTTATGCCTTTAGTTGCTTTTTTTTCTGGTCAAAGTCTTTTCCATCTCATGCACGACTTCCTCGTATTTCTGCTGACCTTGTGCTGTTTGCTCATGTTTCACAACAGATGGTCAGAGTTCATTGGCAGAGAACTACCATGAAGAAAAGGCCTGGACCTCTAAGTAGGAAAAAGCCCAGCACTTATCGTTACTCCAGTTTTCTTGGAACAAGCAGATTTCTTAGAAATATCCACTCTTACCTGCAGAGGAAAAAGGGCTGAACATTATGTCAGGGAAGAGAGACATCCTAGTGCACTTGCTGGGAAAAGTCAATTAATGCAACGCTTTTCCATGGGCATCAGTGGTCACAGTTGTTTGCTTCCTTTACCTGCCTGTCACACACACTTTTCCCACCAAGAATTATAGGTGGAAATTTCAAGGCTAGCAGGGATAGCTCAATGGATAAAACATTTCCCACACAACCATTAAGACTAGAATTTGGATTCCTAGAACTCAGGTGAAGCCAGACATGATAGTATACATGTGTAGTCCTTATATTCCTATGACAAGGTGGGAGGTAGAGTCAGGAGATACCCAGAAGCTAGCAGAACAACTACCTTGGCATAAATACTGGGGGACAAGAGACCCTGTTTCAAATAAGGTAGAAGGTGAGGACCAATACCTGAAGTTTTTCTTTAATCTCAATATGTGTACCATGGCATATAATGGCATATACGTGTCCTCATTTATACACATAAGCACGTGGAGAAACACACACATGAGAGAGAGAGAGAGAGAGAGAGAGAGAGAGACCCTTACATGAGGTCTGAACAGTGTTGCCTGTGCAAGAATGAATGACTTTAGATAACAAATCTCCTACATCATCAACCAGGGAACAAAGAGCAAACATAATCAGTCCTGATAATATGCTGAAATTAGTTCAGAACTGGAGCGTATATTTCTAGTGGCTGGCTAAGATATTTGAAATCCAAAGCCTGGACCAATGCAAATTATAAACTAAGCTCATCATAGTCATGGACAGGGGTTTCTGACTAAAGAGTGGATGTCTTCCTCCTATGGAAAGCAAAGAGCCACCCCGTTTTTAAGGTTTAGCCTTTGCTGGCTCTAAGCACACTCCTATTAACTGGGATGAGATTATCCTTACCAAAAGTCCACTGATTAGGGACTTCATTTACATAGCACCTGTGACTAATGTTCAGCTGAATAACTGGGGATGGTACTTCGCTAATATGATGTACTGACAGCCCACTATGCCAAAGTCTCTTCATTTGTACTTTTCCCACTAAAATTAAATCCATATAACTTTGAATTATTTATTTTAAAGTCAACTACACTGATCTGGCAATTAAATATTCCATGCATGTATCAAATTACTACATGGTGTTCCATTGCAATGGTGAGTTTTAATTATCAGCTTGATGAAACCTTTAATCACCTGGGAAGACAGGTTCAGTCAGCATGTCTGTTGGAGACTATGTTAACTAAGTTAATTGATGCAGGAAGTCCAAGCCCACTGTGGGAGGTACCATCCCCTAGACAGGAGTTCCTGAAATCTGTAGGAGTGGAGAAATCAAGCTGAGGACAAGTAGGCGAGCATGTATGTGCTCATTTCTCTTTGCTCTCACCTGTGGATGGGATATGACTAGCTGAAGCTCCTACTTTGATTTCTTTATAATAATGGACTTGAACCTGAAATTGTAAGCTAAAGTAAGCTTCTTTCCCCCAAGTTGCTTTTAGTTAGGGTATTTTATCACAGCAACAGAAATGAAGATAGAATATTCATATTTTGTATAACTGAAATAATAATTACTTGCAAACTAACAATTTTAATAAAGCTGAAATAAATTCAAAATATTTAAAAGCATATATGTCATCAGTAGTTAGTCCACCAACAATGATTTCTTTTAGCTCCAAAATGTTTTCATAACCTAGAAAAAGATTTCTGGTAACTACTGTCCACTCTTCTGTCTGCTCAGCCGCCCATCAACAGCGTGTTTTCAACCTGTCTTTATTGTGTTACCTATACAGATATTTCACATAGGTTGAATCACCTAATACACAAACCTCTGGCATGTCTGTCTGTGGGAAACTGTCTAAGCAGGGTTAACTCGGGTGCAAAACTCTAGGTGTGTTGCCCATCTTTCCACGATCTGGGTTCCTAGACTACAAATAAAACAGAAAGCCTGCTGAGCCCCATAATTCGTCTCTCTCTGCTTCCTGGCTGAGGATGCAATGTGACCAGAAATCTCATGCTTCTTCCTCTATGACTTATGTGTCAAGATCAACTGTGCTCTCAACTTGAGCGAAAATAAGCCCTTCCCTTCTTAAGTTCTTTAGTTGAGTATTTTACTGCAATAACAAGAAAAGTGAGAAATGAACTGCAAAGATCAATCAGAACTATTACTGGTAATAGCATGAGCCTGTCCAGTATGAGACCCACAAATGTACTGGCCACAGTGTGGGGTTAAGGAGTAGGGCAGCAGGCGGGATGCCTCTGTACTCACTACTGTGCTGCCTGACATCAACAACTTGCTGGAACCTCTTGCCTGGGAACTCATCCTCTTTCAAACTTCAAAGATGGCCCAGTGATCTTCTATGAAATTATGATATGTAAAAATTTTATGAATGTAGCTCTGGCATGTCCAGTGCCAAAGCAGGTCCTGAGTCATACTTAAAACTATTTTATTAGAAAGGTATAAAAAGGGAAATTGATAGTCCTGGTCTCTCAACAGGGGAATAGTTACTCATGGACTATCATATGGAACACATCTGAGATGCAAGGCCTAGAATGTCCTAGTTCTGGAAGCAGGGAGTGAAATGGCGAGTGCCTGAGCTCTGTCTTGGGAAGTCTGTATGGGAAGATTTCCGCAAAATGTGGACTGAGTCCTTAAGAGAGTTCCTCAATTTTAATACCAAAACTCATGATGACAAACTTTGAGGATTGCTTTTGTTTTTTTTGTTTTTTTTTTTTTGGTGGTGGTGGAGGTGGTGGTGGTGTGTGTGTGTGTTTGTGTATACGTGTGTGTATGTGTGTGTGTGTATTTGTCACATATGTGCACACACACACAGTGTCCATGGTGAAGTCAGAGCACATACTCTGGTGTTGGGCCCAAGGCTCCCTCTAGAGTTTGTTTGAATCAGGGTCTCTCATTTTCTTGGAACTTTACCATGTCAGCATGTAAGGCAGGCTAGCTGACTGACGAGCTTCCAAGAAGTCAGTGTTTCCTCCTCCCCAGTACTGAGATTACAATTTCACACCACTACACCCAGATTTTTGTTTGGTTTCTAGGAACAAATTTCAGGTCCCCAAATGAGCAAAGCAGGTGCTATCTCTCCAGCACAGGATCGGTTTGATAATTAAACAGTACAATCAAGTATATGTTGTGTGTTTTTGTGGACATTGCCCAATATGAAAGAGCTGCATGATATAATATCTAAATGTTTAAATGTGATGTTTAAATATGAGAGAGCTGAAAATTAAAACAAAATAATTTATTAGGTCATGAAGTTGGAAAGAAAACTTGACACACAAGCAACTTCCATACTTCCTAGATTTCTGTCAGGGGACTTCCCAGATAGTTCCAGGTTTGTAGTGGTAGTTGGGTAAGCAAAAGTCCAGCATTCCCAGATCTCAGCCAGCCAGGAGATTGCTTCATTTTACCTCAAGGCAGGATGACAGAAAGGAGGAAAAAATCTTGCAGGTATGAGAAGAGAGGATCCCTTCATCCTGGAATCAAGTGACGCCTCCTCTTATCAGCAGATTCCTAGCCCAGTAAATTACCATGTAAGAACTTCTGTCTTCTTGGGGTAAATAAGCAATTCTCTAGGAATAGCAATGGAAAGTCCATTTACAAGAGAAGGGCATGTCACCCCCCTGTGTATTCTGAGTGTTTTCTGACTTCACTTATCCTACTATAATTACAACCAAGTCACTTCCAGAGCCATCTGTGTCAATTATCAGAGGAGATGGAAACAATGGGGAATAAAAAGCTCCTTAGCAACCTTTTGAGATGTAACTTGAGAGCCACCAAAATGGCATACTGACATCCTGACAAGAAACATGGTCATGGATGTCATTTAACAGAAAGGTGAAGAATTCTTATGTACAGTGTTTTTCTTTCTTTTCCCAGAGGGCACTTCTCTGAGCTGTAGTTTTGTTTATGACTGTAGTCTGCACTACTTTCGTGGGTTTTCCTAACATGTTATTTTCAGGTGGCTGTTGTTTATAATGTTAAATCGAAATACACTTCCCATCTGTTGCAGATAATGCTGGTAATCTCTGCAATAAACGTGTAGCAAGTGCTTTTGGCTTAAATTACCACTATTTTATGTAAAGTTTTTCCACTTACTTGTATTATATTGTAATATTTGAGTGTTTTAAACCAAAGCAGTATTATTATAGATCCATTATATCTCTGCCATTTCTCAGTTAACAGGAGTAATTTGTGTATATGTGGGGGGGGGTGTTGTGTGTGTAAGAGAGAGCATGTATTCACACATACATGCATATATGTCCATTTATGTGCTCATTGGAAGCCAGAGGAGAATGTCTAGTGCTCCACTCTATTACTTTCTATCTTCTTCCCTTAAGACAAGGTTTCTCATTGAACCTGTAGCTTGGCCAGCCCTATCAACCTACAGAAATCTCCCAGTTTCCAGCCTCACCATATTGGAGTCACAGGCACACATATATAGCTATCCTCAGCCTTATATTTATTTATTTTTACAAAGTCAAGGAAATACTGTTACTTTTTTATTTATTTTTGAGATTATAATTTAAGGGCAACTTTTCTCCCTTCCCATTCCTGCCCCCAAATCTTCCCATATATCCCTCCCAACTCTCTTTCAAACTCATAGCCTCTTTTTTTTTACTAATTGGTTTTGCATATATATAAATATGTATATACATATATATTCCTAAATATAGCTTGCTCAATTCATATAATGCTATCTGCTTGTATGTTTTCAGGGCTGGTCATTTAGTATTGGCTAACCAGTTCAATGTGCTCTTCCATGGGAAAGGCCATCTCTCTCATTCCCAGCATTCCTCAGTTGCCTGTAGTTCTTTGTGTAGGGTTGAAGCCTCACAGGCTTTTCCTTATTCAATTTGACATGTTAAACATACCTGAATTTTAATGTGCATGCTGGGTATCAGAACTCAGGTCCTCGTTATTATTTATCAAGTTCTCTTACATGCTGTGCTATCTCCTGGAAGTAAATACATTAGACATTGTTTTCCACTGTTTGTTTTAGTTGAGTATCTGTTGTTGCATTAACTGGCTTTCTTAACTTTATTCTCTGGTGCATGAGGACTTGGGGATGATCATGCACAATCTACAGGGAGGTCGGCATAGTTGCTCTGCATGAGGACATTCTGGGTTTCATCCTGCACGCATTATGATTCTTTCACACCTTCAATCACTCCACTACTTTGATTTTTTTTCCTTTCAAATAAACTACTTGTACTCTAATATAGTCCAAGGGGAACTCAAACTATAATGTTAGAACTGTGGATCAGAATTCATAGGGCACCTACTGGGATTTCCAGGTCTGTGTGTCTTGGAACAAAGAATTGGAACAGGGGCACAGGAATAGTGATGCAGAGAAATTTATTAAGAGAACACTGATGAGGGTGCCAGCGCAACAGTTTTCCAAGAAGGGCTAGAAACTTGTGGTGCTGGCACATGAGCCCAAGTCTCTGACCCTCGAAGGGTCATTTGTATAGTCCTCACCTCTAGATCTTGGGCTTGTTTCTCAAATGCTCTCTCCCATACATATATCCCTGTTGGGAGGGATTTTCAAGTTTTCCACCGAGTAGATTCAAATATTAACCATTTTTTCATGTGTATATGTATGCATGCGTATATATTTGTTAACATACCTGTAGGCACAGGTCTGTGTTCAGTTGAATATGTATGTATGTTTGTGCTGGGGCCCAAAGTTGCCATTGGATGTTTTCTGCAATTGCTCTCAACTTTCATTTACTGAGTCAGGTCTCTTGATTTAACCTAGAGCTCACTAATTAGCTCATCTAATTAAGCAGCTTGCCCCCAGGATCTCCTGTCTTGGTCTTTCAAAGACTGGGATTACAGACCACTCTTATGACTGCATTGTTTTCTTGTAGGTTCTAGAATTGGAATCTTTCAGGTTCTCAAGCTTTTAGGACAAGTAGTTCATCCACTGAACCATCTTATCAGCCCTAACACATTAACCTTATACCTTTCTGTCCCTGTTCTCCTCTTCAGCCATTGTAACAACCATTAGTCCACTCACTAGTTGATTGAGTTGGTAAGCTAATCCAGATGCCTTCACTTCAAAGGTCATCTGTACTCCACTATACCATTTAGTCTTCAATGAAAAACACATGAGGCATAAGCTTAATTCTACAGTGTGGAGAATTATAGACAGACATTAAGTGACTACACAAATAGAGAGGCAGTCATGGAAAAGCTGAGTGAAAGTGAAATATGAACTGATGCAGTTTGTGTCACTGGGAGATTGTTCCGTTGGATGGAGTCTCCTTCCATAATTATTCTATTCAATAGGAGAATATGATGTTTAAACATTGAGTGTTTTTCATGTGCCTGGCAGTGAGCTATAAGGCTTTCACCTTCAGACAATCAGATAACACAGATATCCAAGAATCTGTTACCAAGTATTAAAGTACCACATCATCTAACAGCATAACTAGCATGTTTTGCAACAGCCCATGAGTTTAAGGGTTAGGAATGTAAGCTGCTCCTGCTGGACTAGCCTGGGTTTCCTAGGGATATTGAAGGAGGGGCAGGTCACTCTTCAAAGTATAAAGGATTCACTCTCCTGTGTGTTGCCTCAATCAGACATGTGGAAGGCTGTTAAATTTTAGGGTATTCCCACATGGTCTCTGTGTCAGGGAGAAAGTCAGACCTGGAGCTGGCAGCATCACTTCCAGTGAGTTCCAATGGGAAATCCACTACATGTTAGTGCAGATACAAAGGAACAGAGAAAGCACGGTAGTGGTGGCACACACCTTTAATCCCAGCACTCTGGAGGCAGAGACAGGTGGATCTCTGTGAATTTAAGGGATGCCTGGGCTAAAAGGTGAGTTCCAAGACAGGCTACAAGGCTATAAAGAAACCCTATCTTAGAAAAAAAGGTGGGGGGAGAGAAACAGACCCTGTCCATGAGAACACATGAAAAGCCATTGTTCTTATTTATTTGACTTCCTGTGTGTTTGTGTGTGTGTGTGTGTGCAAGTGTATGTGTAGATGCCGGTGCACATGTATGCATTGAAGAAGCCAACAGTCAACTTTGAGTGTCTTTTCTCAGGAACTGCACACTTTGTTTTTGAAAGGGTCTCTCACTGGGACTCACAAGCTGGTATAGAGGGCTGACAGGTAAGCACCCATACTCTCTGTCCTTTCCACCCCAGCGATGGTTTTACAACTGAACACCACCGTCTCCCCACCATTTTATGCAGGTTCTGGGTTCTGAACTCAGGTCCTCATGCTTGCATTCCAGTGTTTTAGCCACTGGGTCATCTGCCCACTCTCTTTCCTGTTGTCTTTAGTTAGTGGTATGTAAGGGACATCTTCCATCTTTATTTTTTAGATTTTTTAAAAAAAGTGTCCAAAAGATAATTTGTAAGATGTCAAAGGGAACAATGTTAATAAATAGGAAAACTACATGTTCAACCCAAGGATCCTGATTTATTAATGATAAAACCCTGTTCCTGGAGGAAGTGTTATATAAATGTTTAATTGAAAGAAAAGATGAAAAATAACATTTCAGGGAGTGTTTATTAAACTACCAAGTATTAATTTTCCTTCCTTAATAGAACACTGTGACATTTCTCAGTTTGAAGTTTTCATATTATTTTTAAGGGAGCAATGTTCCTAGATTTTAAAACCTGGCACACTTCCTAGATTGCCCTGAATTGAGAATGGCCATGTGCCCTTGTTCTGAACGATAGGCTGACTACAAGCAGAAGTCGCTAGTGTTTTCTAGAAGATTGATTTAGCAAGTATGCACATATTTGCTCTTCTTTTTTATATTTGCTCTTATTCTTTTTATAGAGAGGGGGTAGCTGGAGCCTCTGAAGTCATTTTATACAGAAGGAGATAAATGGTACACTGTGTGGGGAGTGGAGAAAAAATCTAAAAAAGAAAGGAGATCTGAATGTCTGGTAATATCTACAGCCAAAATGTTAGCCTAGTGTTAGAGTTCTTGTTAACTTGGACTAAAGGAAACTTTGTATTTAGACCCTTTAACTGCTTTTCTTGATGCATATATTATATCAAATATAATAAGAAAAGAATAATTTGTGAGTTTTGTGACCTATGGAATCACATGAAAAAAAGGAAAAATGCTTTTTCCCATTTTAGACAAATTTCCATGCTCTAAATAAACATGCTCTAAATGTATGTGATAAAAATGACAGAGGTGGGAATGGGGGGTGGGCTGGGGAGAAAGTGAGGGGGGCCAGGGGGGGAGAACTAGGGAATCCGTGGCTGATATGTAGAACTGAATTGAATTGCAAAATAAAAATAAAAATTTTAAAAAAATGACAAACAATGGTAACTTGAGGCCAGGGACCACCTCTCAGGGCTCTCCATGCTCTAAACTAAGTTAATGTATCTGATTAAAAAGGACTGAGCAATGGTGACTTTGAGGCCAGCAGCCATCCCTCAGAAGTCACTGGTCCCATTGAGAAGTCAGTGGACAGACACACGGGGACGTGGAAATGTGGAGGTCCCTCACTGTGACTAAACTGTAGGCAAAACAGGAAGCATCCAGTGCAAGGAGAAGCTGGAGCGCCAGGAGAGTCTGGAGCTGCAGATGATGGCTGCTCTCCAGACAGGAGAGAGGGAGGCCTCGGGGCTGCCTCATGTGTGCTGCACTGTGCCTGTTCTAACTGCTCAGCCAGTCTCTGTTCAGACAGCACGGCTGCGGCTCTGTGCTTTTGTCGTCCTCAACTAGAAATTTCTAATCATACTAGTTCCAAATACCTTATACTAAAGTCTCAAATATATACCTCATCTTATCAGGACATGTTCAAAGACTAGTTTCAATATATGTGTAAAGTCTGGGGAGATGGCTTAGTCGGTAAAGTTACTGCCATGGAAGAATGAGGACCCGAGGGTAGATGCCCAGCATCTATGTAAAAACCAAATGTGTGTCTGTGACCCCAGTACTGGGGGAGGGTGAACATGCAGGAGGATCCCTGTAACTTTGACTGAAATTGGGGTAATGGCCAGACAGCTGGACACTTTAAAGCTGTCTTATAAAGAAGAAGAAAATGACTGCAGCGTGTACCCAAGGAAGTAAAAGTGTAGAAGAATCCTGCATCTGATTATATATATAAATAGAACCAAATTAATGAGCTCCAATTTCAGTGAGAGAGTCTGTCTTAAAAAAAAAAAATTGAGTGGAAAGTGGTCAAGGAAGACATCTGATATTGACACCTGGCCTCCACCCACCCATGTATGTATACACACACACACACACACACACACACACACACACACACACACACACATCTCATCTTGAAGAAGAGCATAGTCAGCAATCATCAAACATAATCAGCTCATTAATTTCCTGGTCAGTTAAACTTTGCTTTCCTCAGGAGGAAATGAGATTGGCTCTATGGGGCCACACTTTGTGGGAAGTTAATGAGGTCATGGAGAAAATGTTTACTAAATTTTGAGAAAAATACTTAGAATAGAATTTCATTTCAGTCAAAGAACACATTCGTTCACAAAAGACTTTGAGTCACTTTGCTTGCCACACCAAGATCATTTCCCTGGGCTCAGCCTCCACCATATATATTGGGAGGTTGGACATTTCCTCTGAGCATCACATTCTTTCACTTTTGGTACTGTGATGTTTTATGCTGTTGTCAACTTGAAAGACTCTAGGATCACCTTAAAGACACAGCTCTAGGCCTGTCGGTTGGGTTAACTGAAGAATGCAGCCCTACTTTAAATGTTGCATTCCTGGACTGAACGAAAGGGGAAATTCATCTGAGTAGCAGCATTCACTTCCCTCTGCTTCCTGACTATGGATACAATGTGATCAGTCTAAGGCTGCAGCCCATGGGATGGCACTGCTTACCTCAACATAGAAAGCTATAAATTCCCTCACAGACATTATGGAGGTTTGTTTTCTAGGTGGCTAGACATGGTGCCTAGGTGATCAACAATAGTAACCAACACAGGTCCTGCCCTTTCTAGCTAAATCCCACTCTGTGAAAGAACTAGTTCTCCTTTGAAGTTGAGTGTTCTAGGGACATGTATACCATGGGCAGATGTTGAGGGTTGCTTCTACTTGGTTTCAGCTGTAATTCTCACTCATTGGTCCAAGGACAACCAGAGAAGGAGCACTTTGATGTGGAAAACAACATGGTCCTAAGTTACCTCCATCTACACAATGTTCTACTTTGCCATGCACGATCCTAGACATACAGGTGTAGTTTTTCCAGCAGTTGTGTTCTTTTCCCTCTAGCATTATGAGACTAGCTCATGGGGCATATGCATGCTTTAAATGTTCTCAACTTTATTATACAAAGCAAACACTACTACATTTGAAAATACATGTAGATATCTGAACATTACATGGCATTAAAACATTGATAAAAGATCCTGTGGTCAGAATGTTTAAAACCCCCTGAATTATGGAAATGTTCCGTTTTCAATGTCACAGCTGGACTAGGAATAAAAGGTGGTACAGTCTCCACAGTGAGAGGAAGTCTGCATAGTCCCTGAACATACGTTTTGATCACCTGGTTTTGAATAGACCTGTGGGATGAGGCAGACTCTTTTACTTGTGTGCATTTTGCATGTACATGTAAACATGTATGTGTATGTCCCTGCATGTTGAGGCAAGAGGTCTATGTTAATATCTTCGTTAATCCCTCCATGTTATTTTTTGAGGCAGGGTCTCTCACTGGACCAGGAGCTCAAGTATTGGCTAGACAGTCTGGTGGGCGAACCCCAGTGACCCTCCTGTCTCCACCTCTCAAGTGTTGACAGATGCCCCTTGCTGTAGTCAGTTTTCACATGGTGCTGAGAACACAGACTTTACTTCTCACACTTGTGGGACAAGCGAGCCCTTTACTGAGGAAACCATTTCCCCAGACCCTCTTTTCTTTCTCTGTTCTCTTCTTGTGACACATGGGATGACATGATCTCTTCAGTCCAGCCTGAGAAGGAGTTGGCCTCAGAGGGGCCACCCTGAATTTCTGTGTTCAGAGCTGCCCATGGCTGTAGGCAGATGGCTATTTGAGAGAATTAATCACTATTGTTTAGATCCTGTACACTGAGCTTTGTTATCTGTTGTATAAAATATTTTAATGGATAAAATCTACATGACTCCAACTCTAAGAAATGGAAGGGCATCAAATCCCTGGAGGTGCCTAGCATGACTTTCCCCCTTAGTGGCTTCTTACTCTCTGATGTGAAGCCCTCTTCAGGGCAGTTAGTAAATTTCTGTAGCTCACTTGAGCCTGTTCAAAGAATTGCTATTGGGACAGGAAATGCCCTAGTTTTTCTCATTTACTTTTAAAAAGTCTAAAACAGGAATAAACCAGTTCATGGCCCTCACTCAGCTCTGACTCCATGTTAAATCAATAAAGAATGCCTTGGGAGGAGGAAATCCTTTTATATATTTAATCCAAAGGAATGAATTCTACAGCCACTTGTAAATATTAGCATAAAACCTCAAAACTAATTTCTCTATAGAAAATATATTTAATGCAGAATATGTCCTAAGAGTGTGATACCTAGAATTTTAAAATTTCCTCATGTTGCTAGTGTCTCTGCAATTCAGCATTCACTGTCTTATATCCACTGAGGTGCCATTGCATGATGCCTGTTGCCAGGCAACCAATTAATATGTGTTCAATTGTTCAGCCAGAGGATTGTTAAGTTGAAGTAATGGGTTCTCAAAGACAGACTTTTAAATATTTTCTTTTATTTTTTGTGATTATAATTACATTATTTCTCCCTTTCCTGTCTCCAAACCCTCCAATACACCCCTCCTTGCTGTCTTTCAAATTCATGGCTTTGATTTTTTATTAATTGTTGTTTTATATATATATATATATATATATATATATATATATATACACATATATTCCTAGATACATAAATACACCTTACTTAGTCTGTACAATGTTACTTATATGTGTTTTCAGAGCTGGGCATTTGGTTTTGGATGATAAATTCATGTACTATTACTTGCAAAAAAGTACCTTCTCCTGGTCTCAGCATTCCTTAGTTCCCTGTAGTTCATTGTTTGGAGTTGAGGCATTACGGACTTTCCCCCATCCACTTTAGTGTGTCTATTTCTGTCCTTGTTAAACTCATGTTTAGGCAGTCAGGTTCTGAGACTTTATGGTAGACATTTGGTACTTTAATTATCTTGCTTGTTTTGTTCCTGTCTGCCATCTTACATTATATCTCATCTATTTACCCATCTACCATTTATCTAATCTATTCTGTATTTGTCCACTTACTTATCACTTATTTTATTAATACATTTATCTATACATCTAATTATAATAATCATTTTTACTAATGAAGATATATAAGACCTAATATGTACTAGGCCCTATGCAATACTGACTCATTTGAACACCCAAAAATATTTATTTAGCAATTTCTATGACCAAGGGTTTGCATTTTCAAAGAAATAAACTCCTCACTACTTATATACAACTTTACCATAATTTCTTCATAAAAATAATCAACTGTAATAGTGCACTAAGAAATAAACTCCTCATTACCTATATACATATTTGCCATAATTTCTTCAAAAAAATAATCAACTATAATAGTGCACTAAAGGTGAACTGATAAACATACACATAAACATATAGGTAGGTATGGGGCGGGAGAGAAGGAAAGGGGGTTAGAGTTATAAAAAATCATGAGTTGAGTGCATAAAATTGAGAGTTCACCTACTGGGAAGGAGCCCAGAGAATTCCTGAAGAAAGGACATTCAATCTGCCACATGGAAGAAGGCATCTGCCATGCCACCTGTGAAGGAAACCTCCTTGGAAGCACCCAAAGACTCAGTGTATCTGTCCGTACTTGTAAAGTATGTTACGTCATTATAAACATAGCATTTGGTGGCCTGTATCAACCAGACTTAGATGGTCACCAAAATTCTGAATACAGTAACAGAAGGCTCAGGATATCAAAGAGAAATGTTCTATGCTCAGTCTTGGCAGAGCTCAGAGGAAACCAACAAAGGTGTAGTAAGAACACATTTGTTTGAATCTTAGATGAATCTTTTAATAAAAAACCCGATACCAGATATTGGGGTGAAAGCTGAAAGTTCAAAGAAGCAGAGCAAGCCACAGCTAACCTCACCTGGCCAACTATTTAGCTGATCCTGTTTCCATGAATCCTCAGATTGAAAGCCTCTGAGTCCTCACTCAAAAGGATGTCAGCTGAACTGCCTTAGTTTCTGTTTCCTCATGTCTTGTATACCTTTCTCCGCCCTGCCATCACTTCCTGGGATTAAATGCATGTATGATTCCCAATACTGGGATTAAAGGTGTGTGCTACCACTGTCTGGCTCTGTTTCCAATGTGGCCTTGAACTCACAGAGATCCAGATGGATCTCTGCCTTCTGAGTGATAGGATTAAGGGTGTGTGTCACCACTGTCTGGCCTCTATGTCTAATCTAGTGGGTGGCTCTATCCTCTGATCCTCAGACAAGTTTATTAGGGTACACAATGTATCACCACAGAACACAACTTGTCTCACTAAAGAAAGGTCCAGGTGACATGCTGTGGGATGGTCTGTATGTCAAATGTGTTGCTGATTGGTCAATAAATAAATCACTGATTGGCCAGTGGCCAGGCAGGAAGTTTAGGCGGGACTAACAGAGAGGAGAATTGAGATAACAGGAAGCTGGGTGAGGGAGACACTGCCAGCCGCCATCAAAACAAGGAAGATGTAAAGTACCGGTAAGCCACAAGCCATGTGGCAAGGTATAGATTTATAAAAATGGATTAATTTAAGCTGTAAGAACAGTTAGCAAGAAGCCTGCCACGGCCATACAGTTTGTAACCAATATAAGTCTCTGTGTTTATTTGGTTGGGCCTGAGTGGCTGTGGGACTGGCGGGTGTCAGAGATTTGTCCTGACTGTGGGTCAGGCAGTAAAACTCTAGCTACAGTGACATATCATTAGTATGAATGTAAAAGTAAAACTCTATGTTTTAATTGGCCAGGCTGAAAGCACTTAAGATTTACTGATACCTTTATCACTCATGAGGATGCATTACAGTTGATAATAGGAAGTGGTTTTTGTTTGTTTTTGTTTCCATTATTTCCTTTTACTAGAGTAAAGGAAACAATTTTCATATGAAGAATTGGGTTCTATTTGACAGAGGTAGAAAACTGAGGACAGGCTTCCAACAAGGAGGATGAAGCCAGGCACTATGGTTAAGCAAAAGTAGTGTAATGAATGAGTGGAAAAAAAGTGCCTTGGAAGACAGAGGATCTCATCTCCATGTGGCTTCTACCTAACTCTCCCAAACCATCCTTTGCCTTTCTGATTCTTCCTGGTATGAAACTTCTGTCTTGCACAGGCTTTGCTTCATGCCTTGAAAATTCTAACATTTATTCTGTGTTACAACCACTGCCCTAGCTAGCTTCAGTAATACACTGGACATGGTCCAGAGTCATCTGAGAAAGTCTCACTCAGAAGATTACTCAGGTCAGATTGCCTGTGGCCATGATGAGGAGACATTTTCTTGACTGATGATTGATGTGGAGGGCCCAGCCCACTCTGGGTGACACCATCCATGGATACGTATGTCTGGGCTCTATAAGAAAGTTGGCTGGATATGAGCCAGAAAACACAAGAAAAAGTGAACCAGTTAAGCACTCTGCCTTCATGGCTCCCACTTTGAGGTCCTACCACGATTTCCCTCAGTGATTGATTGTGAATTTGAAGTGCAAGCCAATTCAACTCTTTTTTTTTCCTGAAGTTGCTTTTAATCACCATGTTTATCAAAGAAAGGAAAAACAAAAGAACAAATACATTAGCTCAACTACATTCATTCCAAGAAAACTTTCTTAAGCCAGTTGTGTGAGTTCCTGTGACAGGCAAACAAACTTCTATTCACCCCAAACGGGGAACCCGTGGCAGATAGCAGTAGCAATCCCACCAAAGTCCAACTTAACAAGCATCTGAATTTCTTGGGGTTACTTACGAGAGTAGGACTGAAGGGTTAATTACAGGAGCATGTATACTGAAAAGCAGCTGCATCACTGAAAATCCCACCCCCTCCAGAATGATAATTCATGAAAGCTGCATCCCTGAAGATCTCTGTACAACTTTCAGTCTGATTGACTGGTCGGAGAGTCTTCTTGCCCTGGCAATTGTTATCTTGTGATTATTTTAAGTTTTGAGAACTTCTTAGAAACTTGAGGTATTTTGCTTCCTGAGCCTTAAAGTTTTTTTTTTTTTTTTTTTTTTTTTTTTTTTTTTTTTTTTTTAATGTCCTGAGACTCAAGGAGTCTCCTACAGGAAAGAAGTGTTCCAAAAGTGAAACATCTACACCACACTAGTGCTTCTGAAACTGTGGGCCATGGGCCATCTATTCTATAACTGTCTAATCATGTATTTTAAAATCTAAATGTTTTTTCTTATTTTTAGTTTTCACGAATGCTTTAGTTTTATGCAGCATAATCTTTACTATTCAGGCATTTTATTATAACCAAGGGAGTATTTAGTTTTTGTATTATTACACTTTTTCTCTATCCCAGAGATTTTACACATGTATATAATGAAATATAATGATATTCCCACATTTACCTTCTTCAGTTCACCTCATATCCCCACAACATGTCCCCTCCCAACTTCATATATGGAAGGAAAAAACATCCTCTTTTGGATGTTCACGGGTAGATTCTGTTGTTCCAGTGGATGGCCTAAACACCCAAACCTCTCCACATTGGACCACCGCTTGCACCAAGATGAAAACAAAATGACTCATTTTTTTTCTGGGGGGCGTTTTGTCAGCATTCCCCTTTGTCCTCTCACAGTCACGTATCTCTCTCTTCCATAAGATATATCATCTGAAACCATTCCTTGTTAGGAAAATAGGGAAGCATGCAGAGACTAGCACTTGTCTGACCACACTTCTCTATCATGTTCTATAACTTATTCCCTTGAGACAGGGTTTCTCTAAGAACCTAGAACAAGCTGTCAGCAAGCAAGTCCTAGGAATTTTCTTATCTCCATGTGTGAACCCCAATCCCAGTGATGGAGTTCCAGGTGCCAATGTCCATGTCTAGCTTTTATGTAGATACTGCAGATTTGAACTCAGATAGGGCTGGGCTATCTCCCCAGCCCTAATGCTGGACATTTCATCTAGTTAAGTTTGTTCCAGCTACAGTGAACTCTAGGGGCAAAACCACTTTGCTTGTATTCTCTGCTCATATCTCCATTTACAACAGTTCCCTTTATTTATATTTTATCCTGGTACAACATTTTACTTTTATAAGCCAGGGTCATGCGGCCCTGCCTGGCTTGTTTTATGACTCTTAGAGATTCAAATATCATAAATGACTTTTGACATACAGCAAATGTCATGTTACATTCCAGAGCTTAGCTTGTTTTGAGCAAACTGATGAACTCTTCTTGTGCTTTTTTTAAATAATAAAAACTCCACTAAACCTGCATGAATAGTTCTCCTGGATTAGCCCTGTTCTTTTCTCTGTGTCAAAACTTGCTAACAATTGTGCACTCAGGCTAAGACTGGTTTTGTTTCTCTTTCTTTGGCTTTGCCAATCCTCTGATGTGTTTGCAAATTAATGTGGCAAGTCAGGTTTCAAAATGCCTGAAGAAGGGGCTGGAGAGAGGGTTCAGTGGTTAGGAGAACTTTCTGTTTTTTCAGAGAACACCCAGTTCAATTCCCAGCACCTGTGTTTGGTGGCTCACAACCAAACCTAAGGGACCTGATGCCCTCTTCTGATCTCTGAGAGAACCTTTCAATATGGTGGTATACATTCAACACACACAGACAAACACACACACATAAAAAATAATCACAATAAAATCTTAAGAATAACTGAAGAAGTTAGTCTTTAGTAAATTATCAGCCGAGTCATTCAAAATTTGAGTAACATTTATTCAAATTTCTACATAAGTATAGTAACACTTGCATTTTAATTCTTGGGCATTACATTCCTTGGTCTATTGAAGGGATAGTAAACTTAGACAAAGGAATTGGAAACTGACAAACAATAGAAGCAATAAAGATAATAGCACGCCTAACACTAAACCATTAAGAACATGCATTTAGCATGGGGAGATGTTAATTAAAACTCAAAGTTTCAGTGATGAGATGCAAGTTCAAGAATTCTATCATCTGTTGTAGTGACTACAGTAAATGAAAATATTTTGTGAGCCAGGTAAGTTAGCAAAGACTTGTTATCCCAAATCCTGGGAGAGTGTGGCATAGAATTCTGTTTCAAGATAATCTGAGCTGTCTACTGAGACCCAGTCTCAAACAAACTAATGAATAAACAGACCCACACCGAGAATTTGCCATTCATTAAAGAGACCTAAAAGAATATATTTTAAATGTTCTTACCCCCAGATAAAAATGTAAGTGTGAGCTATGAATATAAATACACACACACTATATATATGTATAGTGTGAAATATATGGTATATATGTATATATATGTATATGTATAGTGTGCGTATGATAGTGTGTTATATATATATGTGTGTGTGTGTATTGTGTGTGTGTGTGTATGTGTGTGTGTGTGTGTATACATTTGAGCAGGCAGATGGAGGCTAGAGAAGGATATCAAGTACTGTCTATTATATCTCCCCAGCTCATCCCCTTGAGACAGTCTCTCACTGAACTGAAAGCTTGTCATTTACACTATACTGACTGGCCAGGGAGCTCCCAGGGTCTGCCTATGTAAACCCCCAAATTCTGGCATTACAGGCAAAGGCTGTGAAATCTAGCTTCCTTTATGTAAGCTATGGGAATTCAAACACAAGTTCTCAAGCATGTGGATAGACACTCATATTTACAGAGCCACCATCCCAACAAAAATGAAGATGTTAAATAGCTACTCCATGACTTGTGACTCTATCATGTTGGGCAACATCAATGTATATTACAACACGTAAGCAAAAATAAGAGTCACCAAAATGCATTTATGGACACTCAGCTAAGATTCATGGGTATGTTTTATTTTCCCACTCTTTTTGTGGCAGGCACAGTGACCTTTGGTTAACAGTGGGCAAAATCAAAGCTTAGAAATAAGGAAGAAGGTCCTTTGTATTGTAGCAAGATTCATCAGCTCAAGTCTGCCCACTGTCCCACCTGCACTACGTCAGGGTTCCATGCAGTTTCCCTGTTAGCGCTTCAGGACAGCGGGAGGAGTCTGAAGGGGACGAGACACTGTTATTTGTTAGTACTTTAAAGTGTGTTCAGTGAGATAAACTCAATCTGTTCCCAATAAGACAGTTAGAAATCCAGTTTTTTCTTTGTATATTCCCATGTTTTTACAAAGTGGTAGCATGTTTTAAGGAAAGAAACTTCACGGTTCTCCTTGCTTCAGTAGAAGTCCTGTACATTAGGAAATCTTGGGAACAGAGCATGGCACTGGTGTAATTTGGTGGTGAGTTTTAGAAATATGTGCTGCGTGCTTGTCAGCAGCCACTTTGTGGGTTAAACTTATCTCTGATTTTGTTTCTCTAGCTCAGGACATCAAATAGTTTCTCCACCTAGCTTCTTTTTTACCTAGTTCAATGATAACCTAACCCCTGAAATCATTAATCTACAAAATATATCATATCTTTAGTACAAAACTCAGTGAACTGTGAAAGATTTGACTAAATCACTGAGTTTTTTTTAGTTTTGTGATTTTTTTATGTGTTTTATGTAATTTTATTTCACTATAGCTCTTTGAGATCTGATGCCCTCTTCTGGCTACTGTAGACACTGCATCCATGAGCACGTACAAACACAGGTAGCTACAGTAATAAAAATGAAAATAAAATCTTTTAAAAATAAATAAACATTATATGCGGTGTATAATAACTGCCCAGTGAGTGATAAGTATTGAAGATTTTCATCTGTTCACTTATTTGGAGAAAGTAATTATTATTTGCTACTTATAAGTTTATAATATGATGAGAGGTAAAAATCTTTTAAATTGTCCTTTATAGGTTTTTTTGTTTTGTTTTACTGTTCTATTTTTTTAAATATCAGATAAACAATCACCTGTTACCTCAAACAGAGTATTTTTTATTATTATTCTATAAAATTTTAATTTCCTGTTATTGGTGTGTGTGCATGCACATGTGCAGCACACGTTTGGTTCTCTTTTTCCACTGTGGGGTTTTCAGATGGAATTTGGGTCTTTATACTCCCAGGGTAAGTATTTTTAACCAACTGAGACCTATAACAAGCCCCAGAGTTTACACAGCAATTGTTTTTATTCTTTTTCTGAAACCTCTCATTATCTGAAATCTTAATGTGTCTAGAATAAGCACTTCCTAGAGATAAGACTTCATTCCATACAACCTTCCTTTAAAGAAAGTATGTCACTTTCTAGCATTTCTAGCATTTCACACAATTTCTCTCTGCCTATTTCTGTACAAAGAGCTTTGATTTGTCACAACCTTTTTAGTGATATCCTCCTTCGATCAGTGAAGGCTGCCTTCCAATGAGATCATGAAATGGGAAGTAGCACTCTTGACTTAGACTCTGAAGGCATAGTTCAATGAAATATCACTTTCCACTATTTTAAATCCTTCAGTACCAAAATAACATTGCAGTTTGTACTTCCCTTCTCTAGTTTTTTGCTTCTCTATCATTTCTGAGATATAATCTTGCCTTTCATACACTACCAACCAACGGCCAGCTCCACTCTTCACTAACTACCAATCAATGACCACTGTGTGTTCAACGTACCTGACATGACAATCACTTTAATGGCTAAGCCATCTCCTCAATCCAGACACTTTTAGATTATTTGGATGAAATCACTATAGCTACAAGGGTCTAATAAAGAGGTAAAGAAGAGAATCATAGGTTGAAGTGAGTATGAAAAAAAGGCACAGAGAAATGCAACATGGTTTATCATGAAGAGTGGCAAAGGAGGCATGAGTGAAGGCTATAGGAGCTGGACATGGGAGAAAAACATCATTTCCCCCAAAGGATCCAGAAGAAACCTGGCCAAACTGACACTTTGATTTTAATCCCAGTTGGCACTTCCAGGCTACCAACTATAAGATATGGAAATATAGAATATATATATGATAAGATAAAAGGATGGATTGTCTATTTTTAAAGAGCAACTTGTTTAAAATGTTTTACATTGGTATAGATTTTAGTTTATTGATACAAATTTAAAGTTAATTTTGTTATACTGTATGTATACTTCTACTTTCATTTAAGGTATTATGTTTATATAACTCATTTAAATTGTAATGGATAATTAAGAAATATAGATTAATAATTAGTCTTCTATAATAGTCAAACTTACAGTCATGTTAAGTTTTCTAGGTATACATAGATATAATTCAATTAGGTAGGTAATCTTCAAACATTTCAAAGACCTACAGAATATGGCATTCAAAATGTTTTAAAACCTTAGACTTTCTGGACAATGAAACAAGTCTGCTCCTGGCAGCACTGATTTACTTCAGAGAGGAGGATGGGCATCGAAGATACTCCATATGGAATTTATCTTCTTCTT
Source organism: Peromyscus eremicus (assembly GCF_949786415.1). NCBI lineage: Eukaryota > Metazoa > Chordata > Mammalia > Rodentia > Cricetidae > Peromyscus > Peromyscus eremicus. The sequence goes on along the minus strand of NC_081431.1, from coordinate 74,807,347 downwards.
GGCAAAAATAGCCATTTGGGCAAGAAATTGCTCTTGTCTAGACTGCTTGAGAAAATGTTATATCAACTGGACATGCAGGACCCATAAAAAAGTGACCACTGAACTTTGCAAGACAAGATGGTCCTTCAGGTTCTTGCTTCACAGAAGAAACTGCTAGACATTCTACAGGTCACGGAGAGAAGCAACTGAGAGACTCTAGACCTGTAGGCTGAAGAATGGATATTCCAACATTGCAGAAGAACTTTGGGTGACTGTCCAGACAGCCAGCTGTCTTTATGATTCTAGATTTTTAGAGTTGCTCACAACGCATTTCCTGTTTACTTAGGTAATATTATATCCTTTTGGAGTCTTTGATATAGTTGAAGACTAGATAGCTATAATTTTCCTTAGTTATGATAAAAGATAAGTTAGATATGAAACCTTAGACTCACAAATATAGGATAGATAGCATATTTTCTTTAATTTTGCCAAATATAAATAGACTAGATATTGTAACTGTAATTCTTGCTTGATAACTATTTTGTTATATATAATTTTACTATGTTGAAGTTAAAACCTTCCATTTAAATAGAAAGGGGAAATGATGGGAATGTCGTTCTGTATGCTGTGAATGTGTTGCTCTGATTGTTTGATAAATAAAATGCTGATTGGCCAGTAGCCAGGCAGGAGGTATAAGCAGAATAAGCAGATAAGGAGAATTCTGCGAACAGGAAGAAGGCTGAGTGAGGAGACATCAGCCTGCCATCCAGAGAGCAACATGGAATGGCACACAGGTAAAGCCATGGAACACGTGGCAACATATAGATTAACAGAAATGGGCTGAGTTTAAGTGTAAGAGCTAGTCAGTAGTTCGCCTTAGCTAATGATTGAGCAGTTTTAATTGATATAAGCTTCTGAGAGATTATTTTATAAGCAGCTGTGGGGTCCGTGGGGCTGGGCAGGACTAGAGAAAATTTCCAGCTACAATCAACCTACAGAGATGAAAGATAATGAATTTATGTTTTAAGCAATTTAAGTTATTTAAACTTGCAGTAGTGTGTTATTCTGACCACATGAAGTAATGTGTCCTTATTGGTTTTGCATGTAAGAAAAGACAAGTGGTAAGCTCCTTTTTATGTGGATATTGAAGGAAAATAGTAAGATGAGGACAAAAATCAATGGGGCTGGAGAGATGGCGCCCATGGTTAAGAGCACTTGCTGCTGCTATTCCAGAGGACATTAGTGTGGTTCCCAGCACCCACAAAGCTAATTCTTGCTTCAGGGAATCTGACACCCTCTTTTGTCCTCTACAAGCACTCACACACAAAGGATGTGTGCAAATGCACAAGTGCGCACGCATGCTCACACACACACACACACAACCCCCCCCCCCACATACACACACGGGGGGATCAGAATAAAATCTTTCTTTTTAAAGAAAATAATTAGAGGAGAAATTAGGAGGACAAGAATTACTAAGAACTATTAACATCTCATTTTCTACAATATTGTCCTCACATCTTTTTCTTAATGCTGTCAGCATAATGCATTCTTAGAATTCAAGGAAGACACTACTTGACCATTTATGAATCAAAATAAAATTATAATGTATGCTGGTAGATAAGAAAATACCTGCCCCTTTTCAGGAAACTAAAAGGCTTATCATAATAAAATAACCAGTTGAGCCATCTAGTTATGTTGAAACTATTATACCTTAAGAAAAATACTGTTCATTATGCATTGCAGGTTTATGTAATTGCACCATAGCAATTTGTTCAAATGACCCCTTTTAAGAAAAAGAATAAGATATCTTGAGGAAAATGAGACATTTGATCTTGCTGTGAATCCCAAATGATTGCATTCTCATCATTTATAAAGTCTAAAAAAATACCCTGAGAATTTGAATATGTTCATAGGCAAAAAGCCATCCTCCCAATTAGTGCCCAATCAGTACGATGAAGAGAAGTGATGTAGGTAGAGATGTTTACTCTCTCAGTCTATTCAGCTGCCTTGAGACAGCAAGCATGATACATCTCTTGGAGACACACTTTCATTTCTAATCCCTTTGTTTCTTTCTTATTATTTTTCCCTTGTTACAATTGTGAATCAAATGTCGTAATAAGCATTGTGATTTGCTTGCATTAATTACCTTAATCCATAGATATATAATGATGAGGACAGAGATACAAATTCTTTCTTTTATTCAAATTGGAAAAATTCAAATCTTTCCAATATCTAGCATTTGATTAGACTATAATACAGCTACATTACCCTTTCTACAGTTCAAAAAATACATGAAATGAAAAATTTGAAGCTTGAAACAATTTTGTATCAAAGCAGAGAAAGTCACGGCTCTTTTCTATGAGAAATAGTTGAATCATGTGGTGATTCCTGCAGTAAATGTGCAATTGAGATGAGAAAGAGTGATATGTATAGTTTCTTATTCAAAGAATAACAAGGAAGTTTCAGTCGTTTTAGTTAATGCATGCAGTAAATGTGAGTTGAAACAAGGAAGAGAGATAGGTATAGTTTCCTTATTTGGAGAATAACAAGGAAGTTTTGGTCATTTTAGGTAATGGTCAAGCAAAACACATACAGTATTTGAAAAAAACTAAGACCTGTGGTTCTTCTCATTTATTGCAGAGACTCTTGGGTTGGATCCAGAAGTTGCTAAAGCAAATACCTTGGGTTTTGTTGGATGCCTTTCTTCAGTCCAATACAACCACATAGCCCCATTGAAGGCAGCCCTCCGCCATGCTAGCATTGCACCTGTGATTGTCCAAGGGACCTTGACAGAATCCAACTGTGGCTCCATGGTGGACTCTGATATGAATGCAGTGACCACTGTGCATTCTTCTTCAGGTACTTCCCAGAGGATGCTCTCTTTAGTTTTCATCACTTCTTCTGTCTTACAGACCTAAATGTTTGACCAACAGCACTCAGCTTGTTACCTTGCATAGGTGGTTACAAACTGTAACTGGCTTCTCATGGGTCATATCTTCATTCAGAATACACTCTGACAGAAGCAAGTTAAAGGAGAAAAAGTTTATTCTGCTTCACAGTTCAAGAATCCAATTCATCATAATAGGGAATCAAGACGACAGGAGCTTGAAGCAGCTGGTCATGTCACATACACAGTTAGGAATCAGAGCATGATGGACTCATGCCAGTACTCAGATCATTCCTTATTTATACAGTCCAGGATCCCATCCAGAGAGCTGTGCCAACCACAGTGGGTAGCTCTTCTCACCTCAGTTAAGAAATCAAGATAATCCTGCAAGCATACCCAGGAGCCTGTATCTCAGGTGATTCTAGATTCTGTCAAAAATTTTGACTATTGCCAGATGGTGGTGGTGCATGCCTTTAATCCCAGCACTCGGGAGGATCTCTGTGAGTTTGAGGCCAGCCTGGTCTCCAAAGCGGGTTCCAGGAAAGGCGCGAAGCTACACAGAGAAACCCTGTCTCGAAAAACCAAAAAAAAAAAAAAAAATTGACTATTAATACTAACCATCACACGTACAGTGGTGAACTGAAATAAACAAAAAAAGGATAAGAACACTAGAATACTAATTACTTTAATTAATAGTAAATTTTAAATATGAAATTTAACAATATATATTAATTAATGTGTAGTTCCATGTAGTACATATCATGCACATATACATAATATGTATGTGAATTAGTATACCAGTATTATTTAAGTAGAAAATTATGTGAGGATTAAAGTATTTAGGGGGCATGAAAACATCAGAATGGGGACTTAGATAATATTAAATTCAGTATTAGGCTCTAGCATTTTGAAGGAAGAAGTAATAAAATTATAGACATATAAAGTATAAAATGTGATAATTTATATGTATTATATGATGATTGTTTTTATTAAATTAGTAATAAGGGCTTAGAAACAAGGCTTAATGGCTAAAATGCTTGTTGTACAATCATGCGGACCCAAGTTCAATCGCCAGCAACCAGACAAAAGCTGGATATAGCAGTGAGTGTTTGTAACATAGTGCATGGGCAAAGATGAGAGATATCTGGGGCTTCCCAAACAGACAACCTCTCTGAATTAGTGACCTCCAGATTCAGTCAAAGATGTAGCCTCAAAAATTGCCAATAAAAATGATTTTAAAAAGTCAGGAATAAATCTCTTGCCTCCACACTGGCCCTCATGGAATAACATACCAGCATATACACATGCATCATTCACATACATAAATACATACATACATATATACATACATATATACATACATACATATATACATACATACATATATATACATACATAAATGCATATTCTGCACATATTCATTTTACCTAGTTATACTGTATGTGCTTATGTGTTTGATGAGGACATTTGACCATAAAAATATATTTGTTCATTTTATGATTTTGTTTATTTGTGACAAAATTTGTATTTTTTAACCAACAAAGCCCAAGCTACTGTCAAGTATCATTATGTTCTGCTATCAGTTTTGTCTCTTTCTTTTTTAGATTCTGAATATTGGTGAAAACATACATTCCTTTTCTTTATTATGGCCGACTTATCCCACTTGATGGGATGTTTTCATTCACATTCTTTTTAAATGAAGATACCAACTTTTTGTGATTGAGAAATATTCCAGTGTGTGTTTGTATGAATATATGTGTGTATGTATATGTGTGTTTGTATAAGTATGAATGTATATTCATGTGGGTAGAAGCACAATTTCTTTTCACACTCATCCATTGATACTTAAGTTGCTTCCACATCTTTGCTATTGTGAATAATACTAAAATGATCATGGATATCAACATAGGAACCACAGTCGCTGACTTCACATTATATTGGAAAAGCATAATAACCAAAATCATAAAATACTGCCATAGAAACAGATACAAAGACAAAGGCAATAGATTAGAGAGCACAGAAGTAAACATAGGCGTGTGTGATCAGCCCATGTTTGGCAAGCATTGGGGGAAAGGGCAGTCTCTTTATAAGGGACTTGGGGTTGGCTAGCTACAAGAAAATCATGCAATTGGAAAATGTTCTTACTCTATAAAAATACTTGACATAGAAATCATTAATTGGTTTATAAGTCTTGAAATTAAAATTTGTAGAAAGATAACTACAGAAAAAGTATCCTTGACATTAGTCTTGAAAATGCTATGTATTGATATGACTAAATGCATACAGTGAAAGCGAAAGTAAGTGAGTGAGTAAAACGAAGTTTAGAACTGGCTCTGCACAGCAAATGAAATGATCAGCAAAATGAAAAAAAATCTGTGGGCTGTGAGGAAAGATTTGTCGACTCTATCTCTTCATAGTCAATTTTCAAGAATTTATTAACTGATTTAACTCAGCAGCCAGAAAACAAATAACCTAATTAAAATTAGACAAAGCATTCAAATATACATTTTTCCAAAGTGACATAAAAATGGCCAATAGAAAAGTACCACATGAAAAGTGTGGCCATATGAAAAGTGCCAACACCATCAATCATTAGGGACGGCAAAGTCTGTGGCAATGAAATGCTTCCTTCCTTATCACTCTCAGGGTATCTGTTCTCAAAAGGCGAGGGGTGGAAGTTAGAAAGAAGATTCATTACCAATAGTTCTCAAGAAAAGAGAAATATTTGTGTATATGTGTGTGCACTTACTATTGCACATGTATCATCCATTTATCACATATCCATTTATCATCTATCTATCTATCTATCTATCTATCTATCTATCTATCTATCTAATCTGCATAAAGAAGCATAGGGGCTAGCCAGCACAATGAAAGGAATTGGGGGAAATAGGGCTTGAGGACTTGATTGTGTCCTCTGTTAGAAGGAATTGAGGCAAGGCAGGCAAGCTTGAGCCCTTTAGAGCTGGATCTGTTGAGTAACTTTGGGCAAACCTGTTCTATGGAGATTACTTATAGCTGTACCAGAATGGTCTCTGGTGTTTGATGAAGAGGCACATTGAGTTGGGGAGTGTGAGTCAAATAGCAGGGTGGTTGGGGATGAAGGCTGTGAACTGATTAGTTTGTGTGTGTGAAAGGCATACTGTGTGTAAAGCACTTACTATCCCTGGAATTAATTAGCCTAGCACTGTGTGACACTATTCCTGAGGAGATGTGAAAAAAAAAATCTGTTAACTTCAGACAGAGAACTGGTGGCAGACCAAAACTAGGAGACCCCAAAATTCCAATATGATGAACAAGTAAGTTTTGTTGGGGCCATTTACAGGACTATGGGTGATGGGTCACTCACAGGAATAGAAATGACTCAAAGACAGCTTCATGTCCAAAGCCTATCCCAGCGTGGGTAATAACTCATATAGGCTGAAACTCTGGAGCACACTGTAGAACTTGTAGGCAGCTCAATAGGTCAGAGAGAACCTCTTGCAGGCAGCCTTAATCTCTGTTCCTTCCAGGCAGCTCTGATGGTCTGAGAACCTTCCAGGCAGCTTGACTGATAAGAGAGTGTCTCTAATCAGTCATTACTGCCTATATAAGCTTGACTACCACATCTAGTCAGCTTCAGGGACTTATGGGAGTTCCTGGGTTGTTTACTTGCTGAGTCTTAAGGAACCTCCCTTTAGAACATCCAGTTTTAACTCCCCTGCAGGGAGATTGTATCACCTCCAAGAAAGTTGTTTCACACCTGGGAAAGGTGTTCATACCCTGGCCAGCAAGGTCTCCAAATGAGTGATAAAATTCAGGAAAAAAAGTTTTAAAGTATTAGTTTACAACATTAACTCTGATGTATCAGTATTCAGCTACAGACTGATATCATACATAGAGTCTTGATTCTAACTGATCTTTGACACCCTCAGTTGGCAGAAGGCCTTTCTCAAAGGAAATGTGTAAGTACTATTACATATTTTTGGTGAGATCTAGCATTTAGTATTGGGTGAAAACTCACCTTTGCTTAGTCATCAAGCAATGTCTAGTATTATATTTAAAAATGGGAGTCCTTATGATGTAGATACGAAAATGTATATATACATATATAGTATTAAATTATTGACAAAGATATGGTACTAGATAAGTAGATAGACAGATAAATGGTCTGTAGATGGATGGTAGACAGCAGGTGGAGGATGGATACACATACCTGGATGTGTTTATGCATCTAGGCTATGGCATTTATTTTTGAAGGTGGGAGAATTAAAGCTAAGATTGATTTTAAAATATAGTATTCAATGTTGATCAGTTCTAAAAAGGATACAATCTTGAAACATGTCATCACTGTGATAAGAGTTACTTTGTAGAACCTGACCACCAACCGTACTATTGAAAATGTTACCTTAGCAGATCTGAAATGTTTTCTCTGTAGGATTAGTAAACACTAGAGAATTAGAGTTAATAAAGTAAATTAATATGTATTAACCTATCAACATCAAAACATATTAGAAATGGAGAAATCTGGGTTAACATCAGAACTATGTTATTTACAATGTTAAAAGTGGTGCACAAAATAAATAAATTTGGAACCAGTATGATCTGTGGAGAAAAAGGGACAATATTAGCTGTAGACAGTTAAGATTCGAGTATTCATGGAGAAGCAGGAGGAATTCCAGGAAGGAAGCTTGACACAGGAGTATGCCAGAGTAAGGAGGCTGTAAGGACACGGGAGGTAGAATACCTAAAGGTTTGCCATGCCCACCATTACTGCTCTCCGTTCCTGACTCCTTCCTACCTTCCTGCTTCTCTCTCTGCCTTACTACCTCCCTTCCTGCCTTCCTGTCAGTCTCCCTACCAGTCTCTCTCTCTCTCTCTCTCTCTCTCTCTCTCCCTCCCTCCCTCCCTCCCTCCCTCCCTCCCTCCCTTCCTCCGTTCTTCCTTCCCTCCCTAATTCTTCCCTCCCATTTGCCCTCTGTCTCATTCTGAATCCCTGTGGCCCAGATTCCCCTCTTAAGATTTCCTGCCGCCTTCTCTTTAGACCTCTCTATCTCCTTCCCTAGTGAAGTGAGGCCTGCAAGGCTGGAGGGACTCTCCTCTCTCCCAGACCCTGGATTAGGCACAAAAGACATCCAAACACCTGTTTTCACTGAATAACCCTTTATTAAGTGGTAAAATGTTGCGGACTTTCCCCTATCCTCACATTTCCCCAGAGTACTCTTGAGTAGAAGCAGCAGGAAATATTAGTTAGAAGGATAGAGGAAAGAGAAAAAGAAAATACAGGATAGCCTCCAGAGGGCCTGGATCCTAACCCATTGGGCTCTGACTGTCTCTGCCAAAGGGTTTTTAAAGGAATGTCAAGGGGTGGAGCAAAAGACCTCCTCCCAGCACAGCAAAGTGCATACCATCTCAGACACCTTCACTCAGACCCATGGTCCAATCATCCTCTTTATGCAGACCTGCTGGGCAAAGCTACTGGGAAACCTAAACGGGCTCCAACAATGAAGAAAAAACGTGGCTGCTTTCTGACCCAGGCAGCAAAACAACAACCACCAATGGCCTTGCAGTTATAATTTTTAAGAAGAGAAAAGGGGGAGGTCTCTGTTAAAATGGGCTAGGATGTGGTGGTGTATTTCGATTGACCATGCTAAGGAGGTGAACCGAAGGGAGCTTTCGATTCCCAGACTTCGATAGTCATCCTCAAGAATGAGTCTGGCATAAGAAAATGTCCAAATAAGGTAATAGACCTTGGTGGCTAGCTTTTGGGATGTAATCTATGGTTTACAAGGGAGAGTAGAGGAAGAAGGGTAAAACCTGGCAGAGCCATGTTACCAGGCCCAGGCCTTCTTCTTCATTCTTTTCTTCTGTCCCTAGCTATATCTTTCTCCGTCCTTTCCCTCCTTTCACCCTTTCCTTTTTCCCTCCCTGTCTCCCTCACTTCAAGGCTTCCTATCTCTCTTTCGCTCTCATTTTTTTTTCTTCCCCTGCCTCCCATCCTCTATGACATGGCAAGTTCACGGTCACCTTCCACTACATAGCAAGTTAAAGCCCAGCCTGCGATATATGAGACCCTGTCTCAAAAGAAAAATAAATTGGGCTACAGTAATTGCTCAGAGGTTAAGAGTAGACCCTGGGCAGCTGCTCTTCTGGTGAGGGATGCTCTGAGGTGTAAATTCTTCCAGTGCTTTGGCCGTCCTTGTTAGTAGACTCGGGTCCTCCTCATGCAGCTGAAGAGGACACTGAGGCACAGGGGAAAGTGTGCTTCAAGTAAAAAGCAGTTCTCATTCCTAGGAATTCTCCAGCAAGGCAGAGAAGGATGAGGGGGTGACTGAAGGAAGATGCATGGGCCAGGCACCACCCTCACCAGCTCAAGACTTCTCATAACTTCTTTAGAAGCTAATGAATTATGGGTTGTAAGCAGGACGTTTTATTCATCTTTAAATATTTATGAAGTGTGTGCATGCACATGTCATGAAGTGTGTAGAGGTGAGAGGACACGGTTTTGAGAGGCGGGTCTCTTTTTCACCTTGTTTTAGAGGCACAGGCTCCCCTGCATCCTACACCTGATCTGCATATGTGACCAGCTACTCCCTCACTGGGATTAGAGATTGGAGCCCCAGAATTCAGCTTTTAATGTGGGCTCTGGAGTTCAATTCAGCTCATCATTTTAAATGCCATTTATTTAGGTTCCTTTCAAAATGCCAGTTCATATCTCACTGCAGGACTCTTGTTACACTGCACTGTTGTACACTGAGTATGTTCTCCCTGTGGTCGAGTGAAGAATGAAATTTACATTTTGGTCTTTTCTTCTGTCTAGATCCCTTTGGAAAAACAGACGAGCGTGAACCACTCACAAATGCAGTCCGGAGTGACTCTGCAGTCATTGGAGGTAACCTGTCTTCATTACTGAAAGCAGGAAAGATATCTATGATCCTGTGCTCTGCAGAAAAGTACCTGAAGCCTTCCTTACCCATGATCGTCTAGCACCCAGAACCAGGCATTGTCTGTCAAGCTCTTAGCCTCTTTATGCACGCTGAAAGATTAATACCAGGCTCTCCTCAGTGCCAGCAGCTCTGGGGCTTCATTCTGCCTCCAATTCAGCAGGCAGCTGAACTCAGCCAACAGCTGGAGCATTGACTCACTGACAGGCAACCTGCACCTTGCTCATTGCATCCAGTTGTCACTTCTAAAGCACAAACAAAACAGACCAATAAAATTGCATATGGGAAGAAGTCACAGTGGGGCAGACAGATGGATGGAGCTGCAGCCGTTTTCAGTTTTCCTTTATGGAGTGATTTGGGTTAGATCTAATGAGCGGGGTGACGCCTACACGACTGAAGTTCCAAATCCAGCAGCCCATCTGGTTATGGGTGGAGAGTTCGCCTGCTCTGCTTATAGCTCATCTCCCACCACCTTCCCTTGCTTTACAGTTCTTGAGCTATGTGTTGGTCTCACCCTGCTTCACTCTTTATTCTGTCTTAGCTTGTCTAATGCCTGCAGGAATTTGATGTTCCCATCTGGGTCTTGCAGCATGGAATGACTCCCAAGTTTTGTTTAATGTAAGATGCTTGGGATATGAAAATCCATTTCCATTGGTGACTTATAACCATAGCAGGTGCCTCATCCCTGCCTTTTGGCAGCTGGGATGAATGAATCCACACCAGATGGAGTTCTTTAAAAGTCGGCAGGAGTCGTTCATTTTACTTCTATTTAATTAGCTCCAGTTCTGGGTCAGACCTCTACTAAACATAGAGATACAGGATGAGAGATATAGTTACTGCTTTCCTAGAATGAGCAGACTGGGTAAGAAGGAGATAGGCAAGCAGGCAGCAGTAACAGCACAGAAGCTGGTTCCAAAGAAGAATGGGAACAGAAGGACTCTACCACAGTAGCATCCCAGAGCAGGAAAACCATGATCTTTCCTTAGGGAAATACTTAAAACATCCATGTGAGCTGAATACCTGATTTTTCTGTGAAATCAGTACATGTCACAGAGAATTTTATAACTCTCTCTCTTCTTGTAAGTTTTCATTTGATGAGGAAAGACTGTGGGTTCTGGCCTTCCTCACTCATTGCTCATTGGCAAGCTCCATTGAGTCTTTCTAAGAATGGGAAGGTTATCACAGCCCCACAGCAGATCCTGGGAAGCTTGCCCAGCTTCCAGTCTGCAATAGCTCCTTCAACCCAGCAGTAGAAAACAGGCAACCTCTGCTACATTGTAAAGCTCTAGTTCATGCTTCAGATTCATTCATTGCCACTCATTTGCCTTGTTCTAAAATAGTTGGGAAACATGTTACACAATGATCTTAGAATAGATGACAAAAGTAAGTGGTCTTAGTTATGGTCACAACTTTTAAAATTTTGTGGAAGATAGGTCCATATATTTAACTTTATGATATCTATTCACATAAATAATAATTAACAATAACCAACAACTTAGAAAATATGAAATATGCAAATATGTAAACTTTACCATAAACAAAATTATTTTTAGTGACCAAAACTTAAATGTTTTATCACTATTAATTATTAATTTTGTGTGCATACTGTTTGTTGCTTAGTGGCTTGATTTTTTTTGTTTATTTATTTTAAAATAAGGTCTCACAATATATCCCATAATGGAGAAATGGCAGAGAACTCAAGAGAAATCTTGCATCAAAACAAGTGGAAGGCAAGAACAGACTCCTAAGTTGTTCTTTGACATCTACACAGGTGGTATGGCAGCCAAGCACCTACACATACACACACACACACACACACACACACACACAGGGGTGGTGGTGGTGGCATTTAGATCAAGGGATTCTTGGCAAGGCTTAGTGTGTTTTAAATCTCGGAAGTCTGGATTTGATCCCTAGCAACGAAAGCAAAACAACTCAGAAACCACACAGACCCTTTGTTGTTCTAACTCATAACTCATAACTTTCTAGGAGAAACAGCCTTTCTCCCTCACTACTCTGCTTGCAGGGGATTTTGTTGAAACTGCAGGTCAAGGGCTTCTCAGCAGGTCTTTATTTCTGCATACAGAGATCTGTGTTTGTGTGCTTGCTTTTTTCCTCCAAAGTATGTGCCTGTGTAGATTGAATTTTCTCAGTGACAGCTTTCTTCTCTGTCCCCCTCTTTTCCCTACAGGTGTCATAGCAGTGGTGACGTTTATCACCTTTTGTATCATCGGCATCATGACGCGCTTCCTCTATCAGCATAAGCAGTCACACCGTACCAATCAGATGAAGGAGAAGGAATACCCAGAGAACTTGGACAGTTCCTTTAGAAATGACATTGACTTGCAAAACACAACCAGCGAGTGCAAACGGGAATACTTCATCTGAGATGCCACAGGGTCACCTGGTCCTCTTTTTTTTGTGGGTTCCCCCCCCATTTTCTCTTCTCTTTCCTGTCTTTTAATTTAGGTATTCTCTTTCTCTCTTTCGCCATTAATTTTCTGGAACACACCTGCATCCACCGAGAGCATTGATCTCCTTCACCCAGCTCAGGAGATCAGGTAGCTGTAGCTACTGTAGTCCACTGATACATGCATCATAGTGAAAGTGAGCACTGGAGACACAGATTTCACTGTTGTCAACAAGGAAGAGCATGTGTGTACACGTGCATATTCGACGTTTGTGGTTGAGTTCTTAAACTTCACTCTGCAGTTTCTCAGGCACTTTGTCTTGCCAGCTCCCTTTAGACTGGAGCTCTGCAGCATTGCCTTTAACAATTGTCTCCAACATGCTGCCCCATACCATACTGGTAGGTCCTATGGCCTGAGAGGAGAAAAGTGGTAGGTGTGTGTGTGTGACAGAGACAGAGTCAGATTAGCCTTTAAGCAAAGAGTCTGTTAGGGAGCCCAATAGAGCAGGAGGGAATGAAGTAAATCCACCCAGAGAAAGCAATGTTTGTTCTTTTTAGGTCCCTTGTGATAGAGTAGGGAGGTTGGGAGACATTATGGCACAAAGAAATTCTTCTGAAGCAGACATCATCTAACCAGTCTTAGAGACATTTATTAATATATTTTTTTAATTTTGCTTCTTTTTCTGGGTTTTTTGTTTGTTTGTTTGTTTTGTGTGTGTGTGTGTGGCTGAAGCAGGTATTTGTAAAGTAGCCAGGACATTCTTTCCTAAGACATCAATTAAAGAGCAATGAGCTGAGTGAGTGTGAGACACCTGGCAAGGCCACAGTCGTATGTCCTGCCTTTAGCCTTCTCCATTTAGGACTTAAATATCTGGAAACATCTGACTCCATGTGTGCACAGGGTAACTTGGCTCCCTTGAGAGCTGTGGAGAGAGAGGGTATACATCTGTCTGATGTTGGAGCCCTTCATAACACCTGTGAAAACAAAGGGACTGTACGTAGAGAGCCTAGCTTATAAGAACATCCAGCTGGGGGACCCAGAGCAGGAGACTCTTCTGGCCTGTTTGTTTTGGTAGCATTTTACAAGCAAGCAGAGACATCTGTGTTAGTTTAATGTTGACACCATAAGTATCCCCTGACTCCATTAATCATCCTTTCCATAGAGTTTCAGTACTTTCCAATATGGAATAACTGAGCATTTACTGAGTTATCTATAGAATAGCGAGCAGTTACTTTGTGCCTCTCTTGCTGTTCTGGTTTGAGGCATGGATTCAGTACCCTGAAACTGGGAGGCTTTAAGAAAGCTGTGAGGAAGTAGCTGCTCCCAGAGCTTTACAACTGCCTTCTCTACTTTACTAGAACATGTTAGCTGGGTTATTCCTTAGATTGCTATATTGAAGAAAACAATATACATGTGTCTGTATTGTGGCAGAACAAACAGAATTCAAATAAAAGTCTAAATTGGTTCGATGACAAATGTTTAGGCCCTCTTAGCTCATCGTGGAGGAGAACTGAAAAAAAAATAAAACATAAGGAAAAGAGGGGCAAGAAAAATGAGAAATATCCAGCTGATTTATCCCCATTCATCCACTCCAGAAAGATCCAGTAAAGACAGAATGTGCAGGGAAGCAGAAGTCACATTCTAGAACACATGTTACTAGTTCACTGACAACTGAGCTCTTTTCCAAGAGGCAAGAGCCTGGCTATTGTGTGTGGCAGTGTGGCCACCTCTAGCTCAGGGGATTTGAGGGAAGCCCTTAGTTTGTGAATCACATCACATTTCTGAGTCTGCACCCACGTACACAAAGGTGCCTGTGCACTCATCTTCCTTGCCTAAATAAGGTAGTAATGCATCAGGCTTGGCATTCTTTTGATAGAAAAGCATATAGTTAATTAAAAAAGGCATCTCAAATTTGTCCATGGTGGGTAATCCTGATCATTTTTTAACTCTGCCATTGGATCACTTTGGAATAAAGACAAGGGAAAAACAACCATCCAAACATTTTCGGACTTAGGAAATGCTAGAACAAGATCCTTGAAGGATAAGGTACTTGTCAGTTCTCTTTGGAGATCAGACCTGATTTGCAAAGCAGGTGCCCTGACAGCCAGTAGGTCATCCATCTTAGAGAGTGTCCTACCTCTGATTGTTCAGCATTTCCCTGGACAAGAGGTTCACAGTGAAGCCCTCACTGGCTTCATCCAGGTTCCCATCGGTACTTTTTATTCCCTTACAGAGCTACAGAGATAAGGATTGAGTGAGGCATCACAATCCACAACTCTTGAGATATTGTCCTAAATATAAGTTCTTTTTTAAAAAATTTCTATGAATTCTTACACACCCTTTTCCTCTTTTAAGATATTGCTATCCTTTTGCTAGTGAATTTATTTTAAAGCAATTCTAACAAAGATGTCCTTTTCAGTTTTTCTATCTTTAATATGACAAATAATCATCTAATAAAATGAGAGATACTGAAAGTCTATTTCCCTATTCCCTTCATTCCCTGTTCTCCAGTTTCTACTTTTGGATTTTCTGGCTCTATAAAAGGTTGTATAAATCACCCTTTTGCTTGGCTGCATATTTCCCTGCCTCCAGAAATGAAAGTCATGCTGAAATTTAGCCCTAAGCAACTCTAGTAATGAAACAACAGGTAAGGGAGAGTAACCATGCCAGAACACTTTCTAACTGGAATCCTCAGAAGCAAGCGCCATATTTTTCTGGCATGATGTGATTGGATAAACATGGAAGTACAAGACAAATCAGTGTGTATGGTTCCCTCATCCACAAATATGTACTTAGAGATAATCATGTAGGGAAATGTGTGATGCCGGTCTCTGCCCTCTGCATAGCACACATTCTACTGGCTTCATCCCTGGATGTGCAGGCCATGCATACCAGGACACTGGGCATGTAGACCAAATGGTGGATGCATGCCGAGATGGTGTATTATCATAAGTAGTCTCAGGGCGAAATCAGAATTTCTTCATAACCCCACAACACACACCAGGTGAAAAATCTAGCACTCTGCATTCTACTATGCTAAATGCACATCACAACTAGAAGCAGGAGTACGTTTCGGGGTTGGTGACAATATCTGTTTGGTTTATGCAGTTTTGCAGTTGTCTTTTCCACCTTCAAACAATTACAACTCAAAACAAGAGGAAGAGTGTTTAAATCCTCCTTTAGCTGCCACTTGCCTTGATGGGATACAGGTTTCGTGATGCCTCCCAGTGTATAATTATATAATACTCAGTCATTGATGCCTGCTGTTTACAAAAATAATTTGAGGAATATGGGCCTTTACAGTAAGACCAAAAATACCTGTGTAATATCCCATCCTAAGCTGATGTTCCATTGATATTATTCTACTGAACCAATCTATTAATGCAAGCAACTGTATGTTTTCTTACCTTAAAAGACTTTTAGCAACACCTGTGTCATTTGGTCCTTGCATAGGGTAGACTGCTGTGGTTTCTCCAAGAATTAGGCCAGGAAAATAGATATTTGTCATTATCTGGATGTCTATTTCATAAATAGATTAGCTCATGTTCAGCTGAAGAACTCTGGAGCTGATATTTTACAACTTTGTTCTCTTTAGAAATCAGAAGTGGCACTATCTCAGTTCTCACCTTTTGTCAGAATCCTGACTACCATATCATAGGAAAAGCAGGACAACAACTAAATGAGTATGCAGTTCTCTTTCCCATATTCAGTCATAAGACATATGTGAAACGTCTGACTCCCAAGTGTTCCATTAGGTATACAAATACTTACTGTCCCTGTGGACTTAAAGTGCAATCTTACAGCAACAAAAGTGCACACACAGCACAAGGGAGCAGAGAGCAAGAACTAGCACAGATTATTTGCAAACCACTTTCCAGAGAGTTCTAAAAGCCACCACATTTTTGGGCAATTCTTATAATGTTGTGTCTCATTTATTAATTCTAACAGAAATGATTGCTTTGTTTGTCTTCCTCAAACAAAGTAACTAACTGGTCATGCAGATGAATTTCTGTAGAGGGTGGTAAATGGACTCTTTGGACAGAGAAAGAATAAAGGTCCCTGTGTCTGATACACTTTCTTTAAAGAGGGTTTACTTGGTAGCCCTGGCAGGTCTGAGAGTCTCTATTGTAAACTCACAGAGAACCACCTAATTCTGTCAAAGTGTGGACCACCATCCTGCCTATGTCAGATATATTCAAAAGGGTGCTAAGTTCTCTATGTTCTCATGTCAGTTTCAGTTAAGGCTTTCCACATGTATGCCCTCTGTATACGGCAGACCTGTGTAAAGACTGGAGAGAAAAGAGTAGTCTCTAACTCTGCCCCCCCTTCTGATTTCACTTTTTTGGTGGATATTCACTTATGGCCATGGCTCTTTTAGAACTCCCTTAAGCTGGTTGGTATTCTGCCATTTTTAACACTCCCCATTCTGCCCTACAGAACCATTTGACTATATTTAGGTAAATCTCTGGGAACCAGAAATTATCTATTAAGTGAATAATTTATTGATGTGTTGTCCATCTAAATGAGGTCAAACTTCTGTGTTCTACATGAATGTTTCCAACCCTGAAGATCATGCAGGCTCTCTCTCTACACAATATCACCTCAATTAGAAGACTCATATTAAGAAGTTGTGTTCATAACATCCCCATGGTATCCATGGACTTAGGCACCAAGCCTGGGGAACTCATGCTTGGTTTGTTTGTCTACCAACTGCTTCACTTCTTTTGAATTCCCTAGAGCTACAATCCATCAACCTTGCTGCACCAGCAGTCTGGCAAGAGGCTCTTGAGGCACCTCTATAATTCTGCCACTCATTACTTCCTGAAGCAATTGTTTGGGTTTGCTTTGTCCTCAACTGACCCACAGTCCAAGTTTCAACTAAATAAATAAAGAAGCAATGTTGTACCTGTAAGTGGCAAAGGAGGTTAATGGAAGGATGGTATGGGCAAACTCAAACATGCTTGAGTTCTTGAAGCATGCCTGAGTACTGTTTCATGTCTCTCATGCAGATTGGAGATGTTTTCTTTAAAAGAAGCACGGTGTATCTGAATCACTTCTTTACCAGTTTGGGGGGGCTTTCTTCACCTCTCCTCTGGCTTTACCCAATCTTCCTGAAGTCATTTATTTTAAAAATGCTAGTTGTTGTTCTTTCTCAGCTTTGTGTTCACAAATTCTAAATAGTTGATTAACCTAAAAGGGGTGAAGATACAACACACACACACACACACACACACACACACACACACACACACACACGAGTAAAAATGAATAGGGCTGTTCCTCAAACATTATCCAGAAAACTATATAACTATATGCATACCTACTTTGTAAGAAGAGAAAGTATGACCACTTTGTGTTGGAAATTCTTTAAATGACTCATACAGGGTTCTAATGATTGTTTTGCTATTTTTTAGTAATTTCAACCCTCTTATTTTGCACTAAGGTACTGGGGGAGAGTGAGAAGCACGTGTAGTAGTGAAACAGTGTATTTTGTGAGCTAGTCCTCTGTCATTTGTGAAGTTTATTGTCTGCAAAATGGTGAAGTGGACACAAGCGGCTTAGGTAACAGTGGGCTTTTGTGTTAAAGCAGATTTGATGGGAGCTTGTCAAGGAGGAAGAGGGTATTCATGGAGCAAGCAATGGCTGCTGGAGGCTAAAAGGGCCAGAGCTTCCACCATGAAGTAAGGATGGTTCCTCTCCCCACTTTCCTGGCTCCTAACTCAGGAGTCTCTTTCATGAATTTGTCTTACACCTTAGGAAGAGGCAATATTACAGGCCCTGCATGAGAAATGTTTTACTCATCTTTACATGGCATTTTCACCCTACCCCTGTGGTTTTCAAGTTTTATGTTTCACTAATACAGTCCAGGGATGCTTTGGAATTATCACCACAGTGATTTTATCTGCCCAGGGAGAGCACCCAGATGACAGTTTAAAGTAAAATAAACTATGGACAAGATCCATTCCCCTTATTCAGATACGCTATGGATGGAAGTCCTAAAATATTGGAGTCAGTCTAGTGGTCTTTCTTTTCCCTCTCGTGGTCATGCCATCCATTGGCATGTCATAATGATGGAAAGGCATGACGCTTTCTATCACCCACAGTGTACACTTCAGAAAGCCACCACCTGACACTCTGAGAACATGCTTTCCTTGCTGCCACTCAGCACAGAAGTAAAGCTTGCATCAAATAGCAGGTTAAAATTAGGAGGCTAGTCCAAAGTTATGAAAAAGGTGATGTGTGCCAGTGATTAAATCCTGGTCATATTTTCATTAGCATTAGACTATGCCATGCTTCAGATCCCAGCAGTAAATCTGAGTACATGAAAAAGGCACTGGGTGTGCACAACAGGCCTTCTGTCACCCTGAATGAAGAACCTTGAATGGCCTCCCCAGATGGAGCCATTTTCATTACAACCTTACAGGATAATAGGAATGGACCTCTGACTAGGTATACTTTCACATTATAGTCAGCCATATCCCAAAGGACATATATGAAGTAGCTTAATCTCTTCTCTTTGAATGGCAGCAGCCACCAGTGTAACCTTTTACTGCCTTAAATACTCTTGCAAAAAAAGTAAATAACCATACCTTGCTTAAAACAGTGTAGTTATATTATGAGAAGAACTTCATATTTGATGGGGATCAATGTCAATAATTTTCTCCTTACCTTGTTAATAGACAAGCTTCCCAAAAGCCTATGTTGTCTTAAACAGATACTTCCCACTTATAGCTAGCCTATGGCAGGAAGATAAAACATAGGCAAATGAAGACACATGACACATTCTAATTACGTCCTATAAAACAGGCAACCATTCACATTTGGTTCATGGAATTCCTAAATCCCTAAGACAAAGAATTACCATGTCCATTTCAACCTAGAAATTAGAGCCTTTTTGGCACTTTCTTTGGAAAAATGAGAGGTCAGGGAGATTGCCTTTAGCAAATAATTAACAAAGTATAAAAGGACCTCTCCTAATTTTATATATATATATGAATATATGTATATTTATATATATCATTCTTATATACATATATGAATGATATATACAGGCTTTCTTTGATAAAAGCACAACAGAGGCAAAGCAGACTATATCCTCGGGGATTAGCTGGAGACTCCTTGTTTCTTTGGTTATTATAGTTTTTGTTCCTGTGTCAGAATCCCCAGTTCCATGTGATGTTGCCTCATCCCAAGTCTGTTTTGTACACCATGTAACATGTCTTAATAGATAGTATGGAGAAAGTTAAAGTTAGCCTTAGATTTCTTTGTTTTCTATGGTCTTTGCTGTACAGAAGAATGACTTACCTGTAAATATTGTATATTTAATAAAGAAAGAATTTTGTATCATTTTGTGTGGAACACAAATATGTCTTGCTGTGTTGTTCTTGGGTTAATGAGGAGTCAAGTAATTAATCCCTGAGTGCCCATTCTGATTTCTTAGATTATTAACTCCTACCAACATGACCCACGGAAACCAAAAAACTCCTACTCTCCAGGCTTATTGATTTCAGTGTAGCTCAAAGTAGTGTCTTGGGTTCTTTCATGCTTAACTGACTCATACCAAACTTCACAACAGGCACAAAAGTGCACATGAGCAACCTCACTGATTTGGTGAAAGGATCTTGGACCATCCTGACTTCAGCATCTCCCAAGAAACCGATAGCCCTGTTGATTCTTTCTCAGTGTCCACTCACAGCACCTGTATTTGTGTCTTACCTTGCCTACACTTCCATCTTCTAGAGGACGGTTAATTACATAATAGCTCTATGTTTGAAAGAGCAGATGTACATTCTGGTGGAGTAGATTTGTCTCTATATAGTGTTCATTTACAGTTGTGTTTATGAGTCATCTGGTGGACATAGACTTATCAATAAAAACTGAAGGTGATTTAATGGGCTGTGGATGTAGCTCAGTTGGTAAATGACTTCATAATATGTACAAACACCGTGGGTTTGATCCTCAGCCCCAAACAAACAAGGCATGGTTGTACATACCTATAATTACAATATTCCTCGAGAAGTGACGGCAACAGGATCAAAGGTCCAAGGTCATCTTTGGCTACATAGTGACCTTGAGGCCAGCCTGAGCTACACAAAACAGTCTCATTCAAACAAACTCCCTAAAAGGGAATTAAGTCTGTCAGACAGGACAAGTTACAATGTCCTTAAACTGCTCAGTCAAGAATGAATTAAAAAGAAAGAGGAAGGAGTGAAAACAAAGGAGGAGATAAGATTTCTGAAGAATGTAGCATTGTGACAACAGAAGTGAAGGAGATTCTAAGTGTATCTGAGCCTGGAAGGAATCAGTGAGATTTGCTGATGGAAAGGCAAGAGAATGTGAGAGAAAATGGAATCCAGAGACTGAATATTTAAATTTCACAACAAATGGAGACGGTAAGCGTTTTCACTGTGTTTATAGTAGAGAGAAAAATGGAAGCTGTTATTTGAGGGAAATGGGCTACATGAGGCTCCTTTAAAAATAAGCTTAGGCTCCTAATTAGAGACACTGAATAAAGGAAGTGGGGAAGAAGCAGCTTAGAAGTCAGCAGAAAGGGATGAGTGCTACAGAGATTCACAGACCGAGGATCAGAATTCCAGAATGTAAGAACTGCATGGGTACAGGAGCCAGACAGACCCATCCTTTATATGCAATCCTTCAATATCCCAACACCTAGTTTTGTGTGACTCAGAATTAAGCACTGAAATCCCCAGTTTTGCTAATAAAAATTGGAGAACAAAACCTAACCTTCACAGATCCTGAATACCAAATTAAATAATTTCTTTAGAACACTTAGCCAAATATATGTTCACTGAGGTCCTCCCAAAGGCTACTTGATAATTACTTTGTGCTTATGTTGTGTGTGTGTGTGTGTGTGTGTGTGTGTGTGAGGGAGGGAAGGAGAGAAAGAGAGAGAGAGAGAGAGAGAGAGAGAGAGAGAGAGAGAGAGAGAGAGAGAAACGTGTCCCACAGAGGCATGTGAAAGTCTGTATCTCTCAACAGCTCATCACACTATTTTCTTGAATCACATCATCTCACTGAATCCCAATTGTTCAGTGAGCCCCAGACATCTGCCTATCTCTGTCACTGTCTTTCCAGAATCGGTTACAGGCAGGCTCTGCTGTCTAGCTTTTCCACATGGGTGCTTGGGATAGAGCTCAGCTCCTTATAGTTGCATTGGAAGAGCTTCCCTACCCAGTCATTGCTGCAGCCTGTTGTTATTTTATAATTCTTAGAAAGCACATGATGTGTGCCACAGAGAAGTGGACTCCCGGATGCACATGGAAGACATCCCTGCTCAGTGCTGTTAGTGAGTGATGTTGGAAACAGCATCTGCACTCAATTTTGGCTGTCAGAGTTTAACCTAGTAATCTTGAATAAATATAATTTGTGTATCATCTATAGAAATTTATTGAGATATCCTGCTTGAAAGTGATGACATGATTCTAAGTAATGAGAAAAAAATACTGATCTTAAAAGAAATATTTGCAATAACTTTCAGTATTAATTAGTTGACCTCACAGGCTTTTAGCAAGGCAGTTGTGTCTTCAGATTTGAAGCCTTGTAGGTGGCTGAGAGACAGTAAACAAATGCATCTTTTCTTATCTCGAGGTTCATTTCTTCAGCACACAAATGTTGTTGGTTGTTTTTTTACTCTTTTGTGGGGGCCCACCACCCAGCTCCAAAATAAATCACACATGAAGGCTTATTCTTAATTATAAATATCCAGCCTTAGCTTGGCTTGTTTCTAGCCAGCCTTTCTTAACTTGTCCCATTTATCTTTTGCCTGTGGGACTTTATCTTTCACTATTCCTGTATACCTTTTCTATCCTTCTTACTCCATGTCTGGCTGTGTGGCTGGGTGACTGGCCCCTGTTGTCCTCCTCCTTCTCTCACTCTTTCTTCTACTCTTGTCCCAGATTTCTCCTTCTATTTCTCCTCTCTGCCTTTCAGCCCTGCCTATCCTTTCTACTGCCTCACTATTGGCTGCTCGGGTTTTTATTAAAACATCAGGTGTTTCAGACAGGCACAGTAACACAGCTTTACAGAGTTAAACAAATGCGACATAAACAAAAGTAACACACCTTAAAATAATATTCCCCATCATACAAAGGATTTTTAAAACTATTTTCATGCATTCAAAAAAATTTGGGTTTCCTTCCTATATTTTTGGAGGCTTAATCACGGTTGCTTAAAGAATGAAATAGGTTAGTGAAAGATTATGTGAGATCGAATCTACTTTTACATCTGTCTGCATTTGCTTTAAGATAATAGAATGAAAAAGAAAAAGAAACCTCTGTGTGTTTGTGTGTGTGTGTGTGTGTGTGTGTGTGTGTGTGTGTGTGTTTACAGGTATTCAGGTGTATGTGTGTACATGTGAGTGAAGAATAGGAAAAAAATGTCAGGTGATGATGTTCTTCAGGAACCATGTACCTTGATATCTTTGAGATAGGGTCTCTCACTTGCCTGGGGCTTACCTCACTGACTGGGAATGAGCCCACAACCTCTTGAGAGCTGCCTAAAAGAATTAACAGAAACAGACAGAATATCGGGAGGGAAACTTTCAACTACAAATCCCAAGGTGCTGTAATGAGTTCTCACAATCCCTCCAGCTGACTGGCTTATTTTCCCCCCTAACTGGTTTATGAACCACAAAGGTTCATTGTTGTTCATTTGTTGTTGTTTTCTGTCATAGTTCTGGATATTGGTAGTCTAAGAGGAAGGTGCCAGGATGACCAGGATCTTATCAAACTCCTAAGAAAGAGTGTTTGCCCAGCATGCACTACAGAAAGGCCTGGGTTAGATCTCCAGCACATTTTAAAAATGGATGTGGTGGTGTATACCTGAAATACCAGTCCTCAGGTGGTAGAGGCAGGAAGATCAGAAGTTGAAGGTCATCCTTGGCTACGTAGCAAATTCAAAGCCAGCCTTTGCTATGTAAGATCCTGTTTCAAAAATAAAATAAAGGAAAAATAAACTTGTGTTCATATTCCACCTTTACATGGTGAAAAGAGAAGGTTCCTCTTTTGTAAGTGTGGGGATTTCTTCACTCATGGAGGCCACACACTCACCATCTAATCACCTAAGATTCACATTCTGAATGGCATTTCTTCGTTAGCATTTCAGAGCAAGTTTTTGTGGAGAACACTAACATTTAGTCTCTTACCAACCGAGTATTAGTTATTTTTCATGGTGGCTCATGGAAGGAATTTCCCTGGGCCAAACCTTGATCAGGTACCTGCTCTCGCAATGTCTACTCAGAGCCAAAGATGAGGTTGCGGAGCTCCCAGATATGCAGTAGCTGTGGATGATCTCTCTGACACCTGAATGTCAGGCTGCAGAGAGGCAAATCTCTCTGAGTGCAGCATCCACCCCAGGGGAGGAAATATGAGCACTCATGACAGCGCTGACTAGTCAGAAAGGGAAATCTGTCTCAGCTATGGTCTCCCAGGAACTTTGACTGCTCAAAAGGCCCTTTGAGAATTCAAGCCTGTCTGAGGATCTATCTGTCTTTCACAAGAGTGAAGTGAAAATGGCATTGGCAGAAAGTGGACAAGCACCTCTTTTCATGAGTAAGCACAGCGCCTTTCTTTGCTCACCCTCTGGTTTAGAGAATCTAACACTTGTGCTTGCCTCCCAGGGCTCATGGTTGCAATTGAAACTCTTTTCTAAGGCTGACTGGTTCTACTTCTATGACATAGTTAGAATAGTCAAAGTCAGGGAGACCGAGAGTACAAGGACAATTGCTTGAGGCTGCATGGAAAGGAGAATGGAGAATTATTATCTATTTGATAGGCACAGATGTTCAGTTTAGAGAGAAGAAAAAAACATTGTGGAGGCAGGAGGTGGCTGAAGAACAATGCTATATATCTCTGAACTGAACACTTAAAATAATGAATTTTGTTTTATACATTTTATCATAACAAAAATGGGAGTAGAGTACTGAAATGAGTCAAATAATGTCTTGATGGGCTATAGTGGTTTATTAGAAGGCTGGGGAGATGACTAAGCTCACAGGGTACTTACTGTACAAACCTGAGTACAACCCCTGTTAAAGAAAAAAAGCCAGGCAGAGTGGCATGCTCTTATAATCCTAGCACCTGGGAACCAGGGACAGGGACATCCCTTTGCTTTGTTGGTCAGCCTGTTTAGAGAAATCTATGAGTTCTCTCTAGGTCAGTGAGAAACCCTGCATCAAAAGATACATATGGCTTCTGAGGAACGATAATAAAGGTTGACTCTTAGCACCTACGTGTAATTGCATACTCACATACACACACACACACACACACACACACACACACACACTCACATCTCACACACACACACACACACACACACACACACACCACAAACACACTCACACTTACATCACTTACACACTCATACCTGGAAGAACTGAGTCATCAATTGTTGACCTGTGTCATGCACCTGTATATGTCACTCATTATCGTGATAAAGCTACAGGAGAGATAAATATTTTTCTCAGTTTGCAGATAAAGATTTCTACCCTGAGCAAAACAATTTGCTAAATATAAGAGTCTTTCAATCACAAATGCTTGGATTCAACATTCATCTGGTTTATTGTTAATTATGTATATTGGAAGACTTTTCCCAATCCATGACTCAATTTATCATTTGGAAGAAATGAATGTGAATGCCTCTAAACAAACCACATGGTGAAGGAGTCATGACATCACTGTTTCAGCCTGTGCCATACTTGGCTATTCTAAGCTTGTGAGAGCTAATTTAAATAATGCATTTCTTCTCTGGTGCAAATGTTCTAAGACAGGCTACTCCCACTAGTGACATCCGAGTGATACCACCTTCTCAGAAGATAAACAGGTGATAAAGTGAATTGTGAGCAGCTGTTAATGTCCACATACGAGCTTCTCACATCAAGTATGTGAGGACAGAGTTGAAGCAGGGACAGTAGAGCTTTGGTCTGCTGGAATCACTGTGTCCCTAGACAGTATTCTGATCAACTTATGTAGCATTTTGGTAAATAGTCATGTTATTTTTGATTGTTGAAAGTACACTCTAGAAATGAGGAGACTATCCCTTGTCTTAAACTAAAGCATGTTTATTTCAAGTGTCTTCCAAAATTTTCTCCTGAGTAGGTTGCCCCCCTGCCTCTGTAGTAGGAGAAAAAAGAGAATAGCTAACACCGAAGGGTATTAAAAACACTACTCCACTGAGAACAGCTATTCGGTAAACTATTTCCAACAGAGGCCACTATTGTTTTTCTCATGGTATAAAAATGTCTGGCATGGCAATGAGAAGCTAGCAATATCTTCTTGGAGAGAATGTTGTGTTCTGTCCAGGAATCTCAATCAGGAACTCCAGCGTGGCTGTTTCAGCAGGGCTTCCCTGGGCTTTTCTGCTGGATGGTGTAAGGATCTAATCTGCTGGTGCTTTGCTGTGTTACTGCTGCTTCCATCTGTCTATTTGCTAACTGCCTTATTACTTTTGCTTTCCATATACTTAACAAAGTCGTGCACTCAAAACTGAAACCATGGCTGTCGTGTAGGTCATTTTTCATACCAGACGGCCTTCTCTCAGGCCCAATTTTGTTCACCAGGGAAGGTAACTGGACTTTGTGTGTGTGTGTGTGTGTGTGTGTGTGTGTGTGTGTGTGTACACATCTACAAAGCCAAAATAATACTTGTTTAAAGCTAAGGATAAAAGAAAACATCTTTTAGCACCTATACTGTTACTAAGTAGAAGTTCTCAACTTCTTTCCCTGATAGATGTATGAGTACTCATCATTAAAGGTAATCATTGTACAAAAATACTGATATTCTCATGAAACAGGACTCTCAGGGACATTGAATCTTCTCATGGGGATTCTAGGCAGGAGCTTGCAACTGCCCTGAGCAAACTTCAGAAAGGGACAAAAGGAACTGCAATGTACTGTATGGTCAACATCCTACTTTGTCTTCTCTTTTAAAATTCTGAGCAGCAGGTAGCCATGCCAATCACACTGCTAAAGACAAGTAGACAGAGGTCAGTTTCATATACTTGTGTGTACCAATTCTTTAACACTTAATCTTACATGAAAAGACATCTTTTTGTTTTGTCATTGTTTAGGATTTGTAACATGACTTTGTAATGTGAATACAGGTTAAATATTCCTGACTCAAAAATGTAAAAAAAAAATGCAAAACACTCTGAGATTCAATATTTTCATGTTTTTAAAATTTAATTGTGTTTCCACTTACCACATGTGAAATTCTATGAAACTGACTACACAACTCCATTTTCATGTATGTAATGTATATTTCCCACACCCCCTGACCTACTCTTTCTTATGATTAGCCCCCAGATAGTTTCTTTTCACCCTAGATAGTGTCTCTTCTATTCTTGTGCCATATGCACATGCTTAATTTTATGTAATCCAAACTTCACAAATGAGAGAAAACATTACAATATTTATCGTTCTGAGACTTATCTAATTAATTTAATATGATTATTTTCAGTTGCATCCTTTTCCCTGAGAATGTTAGAACTTCATTTTTTGTTTATGAGTAAAGATAATTTCATTGTTATATATTTTCTTTATCATTTCTTTGGTTTACACACAGTCATGTTTGTTTTGTAACTTGACTGTTGTAATGCTGTGGTGGCAAACACTGACATGAAAATATCTCTCCACTATGTTGACTTGGAGACCTTAGATGTAAACTTACAGGAGTGGTATAATTGAGCCATACTTCTCAGCCTTTTAAGAAACCTTTATACTATAAAATTCAAACCTTTTTGAACACCAATATGATATAACAAATAGGAAGTTTTCTCCATACTTGACAGACAGTATGCAAGTATACCAACACTCCTATATACAATCCACTCCAGAGTCTGTGTATCAGTTGTTGTGTTCATATTTTGTGCACAATAACTGAACTGTTTCATGCTATGCATGAAAATATTCTAAAATACAAAAATAGTACTGAATATTTTTGGTCCTTGGTATTCCCATTAGAGGGTGTTCCACATGCATTATATATGCCTGTAAATAACATTACCTGTGAGGAATATGCATTTTCTCTTATTCATTTACTCATTATCAGTGACCAGCCCTTTCACATAGCCTTTGAGAAGATAGGAGTGATCATTTAAGATATGGCTGTTTGTATGAGGAAACACAACTTTGTTGAAGATAAGTGGATGACAGGTGATATAGAGAATGCCCATGAGTTATACTTCCCATGTTCAAGAGGACACCTGGCTGGAGGTGTTATTTCACTTCTGTCTCTAAGGTATATGATGAAGAATAATTGAAAGCTCTATAGAAAAATTGCACTTTAGAGAGAGAAAATAGCCTCTGAAAGCAAGCATAAGGCAAGAGCTGATGTGATGATTCTCTGAATTGTATGTAACTGAATGCAGCTTAGAATGCAGTTGAAGAGCTGCTATTTAAAAATAACAGGTAGCATTGCTGATGTGTGGGAGTGACTGTGTACATTGGTTGCTGCATTGGGACAGAAAAACAAAGGTGACAGATAGAGAACATGTAAAAGAGTGGATATTTAGTTCAGGCTGTTGCTGGGAAACAATAGGGTTCCTTCTAGGTTCTTAGTCTTGTTAATAAAAAGAATTTGAAAGCACACTCAGTAGACCAATTTTTTAGAGACTAGGAGGAAAAACAATGGGCAGGCAGGTTCTTAATCTTGGCAAGAAGAGAGAAAGCAATGACTTGCTAAGTCAGCTTTCTAGAGAGGCAGCATACTCAGTATTCTAGCTTAGTCCAAGTTCAAAAGCATTGGAACCTGGGAAGTTGGTGTTGTAGCTCTCCAAAGTTGAAGGGCTAAGAACCTAGGAGCAGCTTATTTATGCTGTATTCCAAAGGCCTGGATGTCTGTTGTTCCACTGTGCAGTCTACATGCAGTAATTACAGAAGGGATTGGTTCTTGTTTGGTCTCTGTGTGTCCAAGCCAGTTGGAGACATCTGCAGATTGGTGTGCAGTCCTTACACACCTAGCTCAACCAGACTCACATGCTGATGTGATCCATATAAAAGCCTCACAGTCAGAACTCCTGGCATACCAACTCAACAGTTTCCACTGGTTCTTCGTTCCATTTAAGCCAACATACCTCTAGTCAACTACCACACAAGGTATTTGGTGTCAGGAAACTTTTATCTGACTCAGTTCTGTCCTGAGCTGAGAGCATCAAAACTTAAATACGAGCATGAAAGTGTCACTTGACTGAGCAGTTATGAGTAATTAATAAGATGAGAAATTTTGAGTCATTTTTATAAGGTATAAAGCAATACAAACAATAACTATCAAGATTGTGCCTACTCACTGGGCAGTGGTACACACAACTTTAATCCCAGCACTTGGGAGGCAGGGACAGGTAGATTTCTTTGAGTTCCAGGCCAGCCTGGTCTACACAGCAAGTTCAAGTTCAATGATAGGCTCCAAAGCTATAGAGAAATCCTGTCTCAAAAAACTAATAATAATAATAATAATAATAATAATAATAATAATAATATGAAAGAAAGAAAGAAAGAAAGAAAGAAAGAAAGAAAGAAAGAAAGAAAAAGAAAAGATTGCACCTACTAATGAGGAGAAAGTAAAAATATTCATCAACTACAGTATAGGCTGGAAAAAGATAGCTAGCTAATATTTTTAGTTTCAAGGTCCCCTTTCTGCTTAGATTACTCAGTTCTGTTACTGAGTTGGGAAAACAGTCATGGATGTTACAGAAATAAATTTGTGTTTGGTTTTTCCAGTAGTATTTAATGCATGAAAGTGAAAATGAAATTTCTTGTAAAATACACACAGAAGACTGGAAAGATGGCTCGGTGGATTATACACTTGCAACAAGTACTGAGGATGAAACTGGGATTTCCAGAACCTTCATGAGAGCCCAGTAGGTTTGGTAGCCACCTATAATCCCAGCATTGGAGGGCAGAGAATAAGGATCCCTGGGTAAAGCTTGCTACCTCTTCTAGGTGGAATTGATGAGCTCTGGATGCAGACAGAGACCCTGCCTTGGTAAATAAAGTGAACATCAACCAAGGAAGACATCAATTTTAGGTCTCCATATGTGTTTGTATGAGCAACACACACACACAGTTATGTACAGAGATGCAAACACTTATACACAAGTATGCACATAAACACACCTAAAACAAACAAAAAATTATGTGACATGAAATATTCTCCTTTAAAATTTTTCTGCCATTTGAAAATACAAAATAGACTGAGTATAGTAGCATATTCTTTAATCATATAACTTTAGGTACAAATGCAAGCAGATCTCCATGAGTTTGAAGACAGCCTGGGCTACGCAGTGAGACCCTGTAAGAAAGAAAGGAAAAAAAAGAAGGAAAGAAAGAAAGGAAGGAAGGAAAGAAGGAAGGAAGAAAAGAAGGGAATATGCAAAATGACCTT
Source organism: Peromyscus eremicus (assembly GCF_949786415.1). Lineage (NCBI taxonomy): Eukaryota > Metazoa > Chordata > Mammalia > Rodentia > Cricetidae > Peromyscus > Peromyscus eremicus. The sequence continues at coordinate 74,777,745 of NC_081431.1, read as the reverse complement.
AGCTTACTGACTATATAAAAACAAGCAATTGGCCGGGTTTCACTTGTGAGCAATTTTTTGTTTGTTTGTTTTGTTTCAATAGGACTAAAAAAAAATCGTTGAATTCGTCTAACCTTTGTAGGTATGAGAAGTGAAGACATAAAGTATATATGTGTTCTTTTACTTCAGAAAGTAAGAGCATGCAAACACACACATAGCTTAGAAATGTAGAGAAATGCTGAGAGCTAGCTTTCTGAGAGGTGTGGATTTATAAGATCAAGACTATTCCTGAGTTAGAGAAAATGATATAAAGGTGCAGGAGTTACTGGAGTAGCAGTTCACATAGGATAAATTAGATAACCTGGTTTCTTCCTTACCCCAGAGAGTTGCCATGGAAATAAAAATCAAAGGAGTTTGTGAATAAAAAAAAATCTTGTTAATATAATGCATACATAGTTGAGTTGCGGTGAAAAAAATAAAGTCTTGCTTTGGAGAACTAAATGATTTTTAAAACACTTTTACAAGCCTTGGGATTTGGAAAGATTATACATTTAATTATGCCATTGAGTTTGTTAGGATAAAATTGAGTCACTTTATAGAAGACAAAACTGTGGAGAAAGGCAGCTTTGTTCTTTCAGCATAGACTACTGTATTAGTTACTTTTCTTTTGCTGTGGTAATACACCATCACTGTATCAAGTTAGAGAAGAAGATGTTTGTTTTAGTTTATGGTTCTTGAAGAATAGGAGTCCATCATGGCCAGGAGGTAAAGCAGCAAGCAGCAGGCATGGAGGAAGGAACAGAAGGCTGAGAGTTCATATCTTGAACCACAAGCACAAAGCAAAGATGGAGGGGGTGGTGTTGTATCTGAAAGCCCACCCCAGTAATGCACTTTTTATAGCAAGGCTGTATCCCCTTAACCTTCACAAACAGTGCAGAACCTGTAAGTAGGGAACTGAAGTAGTAGGGGCATTTCACATTGAAAACCCCACAATAACATTCATGTGAACAAGAACAGAGAGCTTTTATTCATGAAGACTTTACAGGAATACAGGCCTGAAGTAAGATACTGATTGCCCCAAAAACTTTAGGGCGGAAGGACATGGATTAGGGTGACTGAACAGTTCAACCTGGTGTCCTGTCCTCCGTTTCAGAAGTGATAGTTTTATTAAAATGCAAATTTAGTGGGTGATGATAGAATTCCCTATGCCTGCCTCTGCATTTTAGAATCAGAATAAAGATTGCAAGCCGAACAGCTAAGCAGAGAGATAGAAAGCTTTTAAGGACAAAGTGAGGGTGAGGACAGCTGGCCAGACAATACTTAACAATGGAGGTAAGAAGATGAAATGCTGCAGACGTACATCAGGTCAGAAGTCAAAAACTGTGTGCTCTGCTAGAAAAGAAAAGCTTGAAGCAAAAGGAACGAAATCCCAGAGAATTTGTGTGACATTTTCACTTCTCACTTTCAAAGGGTGGGTATGAATTCTCAAGTTGAAAAACTTGACTTTTGTGTGAATGATGAAAGATGAGGAGGAGCCTGGACCAGAATCGTGTACAAAGCCCAGGAAGGAAGCTGCACCTTCCATGCTTCAGTAGGACTGGCCATGAACCCTGGCTTTAAACCAAGAAGCCCATCCTTCAGAAGAGAAAGACCACATTCTGAGAAAGTTATGGGCTGTTCATGAAAAGAAAGCCACAAAGGAACCAACATAAGACCGTTCTTCAGCAATCTCAGCCAGCAAAGAATGTTAAGTATTAGAGCACAAATCTTACAAGGGTTTTAGAACATGCTAGGTTCTTCTAGTTTATCTATCTAAATAAGTTGATGTGTACAGAGATGTTGGAACAAGACAGAAACTCTAACAGCCATCTCTCTTTTTGTATGTGTATGTCTGAATGTTTGTAGACGTGTGTTATACATGAGTGTGGTGTATGCATACTGTTTATTCACAGAAGCCAGAGGAGTATGTCAGGTGTACTGTTCATTCTCAACATTATCTTTTTGAGACAGGGTCTGTCACTGAACCTGGAGCTAGACTGGTAGCTAGGAATCCTCAGTGATCCCATTGTCCCTGCTTGCCATGGTGCTGGTGTTATGGACTCATGCTCGTATATGCCTGGCTTTTGGCATAGGTACAGGATATTTGAACTTAGATCACAAGCACTCTTACCCACTAGGCCATCTCTTCATTCCGTTACCTACCCATCTACTTTATACAGACATTTTGATCAATTCTGTCTCCAAAGACATTCTTCTAAATAAGTTCTGATGAGGCACAAATGAGTATAATATTGTTAGGGGAATAACTGACCATAAGAATGATTATCAATAACTCAGTCTTAACTAGAGCTATCATTATGTTTCCTAACACTCCATCTTAAACTATGCCCTACTTCACAACTCATAATTATAATTAAGAGATTTACTGTTTGCTGGCCATGTACCTAAATCAACCTTACTAGGCAAATCTATGAAGATTAAAGAGATAAATATATTTATTTCATATGATATACTGACTAGATTTATTACTAAGAAATCATAAAAGTAACCACATTTGATGAATCTAAGGAAAAATGAAAGATTTGCAGAGGTAACTGTTATATTACTTCAGGTGGCTGTAGAGAGCCAGAAGGCAGAAAGAAAGAAAGAAAGAAAGAAAGAAAGAAAGAAAGAAAGAAAGAAAGAAAGAAAGAAAGAGAGGCTAAGTCTGACCTTAGGGGGGACTATGTTTATTCACAAGGAACATTCTCTCAGTCATGTGTGTGAATGAGCAAAATGCCATTGGAAGAGGGTAGGGTGTAACCCCTTATAGGGGCAGAAATGGATATCATAAGCACATCACACTTCTAATCCTCCTTCCCTTCCAGAGCTGCTCTGTCTGGCAACAAGAGAAGCTGGGACTTGCAGTTTTTAGCAGGAAACTATCAATAGCAATAATTGAAGTTAAAGAAGAGCATACATTTAACTGTAGTAAAGACTGAATATCTCCTTCTGCATTTAGTAGTGTTCACACATTCCCAGGCCATTTCCCCTTAGCTATCTTCATACTATAAAATCCTGGAAGTTGACTTATTAATTTTCTATATTTATTTTCTGGGTTTCATTTTGGGAGTCAAAATTGAACTGGTGACCTCATATATGCTAAGCAAACATTCTAGCCCTGACCTATTCCCCTCATGACCACATATTTTAGCTCCTTGAGGCCAATGGCCAAGCCTCAGATACTTCTCTATACACATCTCAGCACATCTCATTTTGGTCTCTTCATGAGTATTGAAATGTCGGACTGAAGTATCATGATGGCTTTCATGAAAGAATCTGAGATAAGAGAGGACTGTATAAGTGTTTATAAATAAAGCATAGCACCTTAAAATATACCCACAAAATACGTGGAATCTGATACAGAAAAAAACACAGTGTAGCTCAAATCTGTGAACATGTGAATAATTTATGCACCTAGAAAACTTAGCTATTATCCCCAGTTTCAGGCCATTCAATATTTATTGAATTTTCTTGTTTTATGTCTCAAAAATGTATTTTGCATCCTTAACATTATGTTAAGACAACTATTTAAGAAACCTTAACTATGCTTTTATTGTGTTTTTCCCCCCTAAATCATAGAGCATTAACATAGAAACTCACCAGTGGATAATGTGTAGAGTGAGAGACTTTGGAGCACTCAGCCCTAAATGAAATGTCTTTATCAAACTTCTCAAGATACAGGGATCTATGTGGCAGAGGCAGCAGAAAGATTTTAAGAGCCAGAGGTTGTGGATGACTCTGTAGAAACCATTTCTTCCAGACAAAGAGGCCTGATGCAAAAGTGAACTCACAGGGACTGGGACAGCACATGCAAGATCTGTATAGGTTCAAATCAGGCAAAATCTCAACACTGATAAGGGGAAGAAGACACAAACTACTGTATCTAACTAAGAACCTATCTGTAATTGATACCTGATGGGGAAAGAAATCTTGGTTTTCTTCAGTGGAGTGTCATTAGGTACTCAACCACCCTCCATGCTTAGGGTATGCTCAGGATAGTTGACTGACACAAAACAGTCATTTGTTTTTCAAACCTTTTTGTTTGGCTTTAGGGTTTTTTTTTTTTTTGTCTAATTGAAGCTCTTCTTTTTCAGTCTGTTTGTCTCTTTTGATTGCTTTCATGAATTTGAGTAGGTGGGTTAAGGTATGACTAAGACTATGATAAAAATATACAGAAATTCTTATAAAAGAAAGTATTTAATTGGGACTTGCTTACAGTTTCAGCACTTTAGTCATCATGATGGGAAGCTTGGTGGCAAGCAGGCAGACATGATGTTAGGGAACTGGCTGAGAGTTCTATATCTGGACCCACAGCCATCACGAAGAAAAAGACTCTGGGCTTGGAAAGGTCTTTTTTTAAACCTCAAAACCCACCCCCAGAGAAGCCACACCTCCTAATCCTTTCAAATAGTGTAATTTCTGGTGACCAAGTATTAAAATCTATGAGCCTGCTGGGACCATTCATTTATAAATTGCCACAATATTGTATAAAAATTTAAAGGAAAAAAAAACAAAAGTAGTTTTTAAAAAATTTAAAGAACTATCAGTTCTGTGAAGGTTTAGCTATTGGGTTAATAGCTCACTGTCATGGTTTCACTGGTTATAAATATGAAATAGGAAGTACTGGAACAGTAGTATTAGGGAAAAACTATTTCCTCTGGTCAAGAGAAAGAAATCTGTGACCTGGGTAGAAACAGAGCATTGAAATTTCAAGGGACTACCAGGGGAGGCAGACTCATCCTTGGCCATGCTAAAGAAATAGGTAGAAAATCTATGCCTTTCCTGAGATATTGTATTTTTCCTAGGCAGAGTTTCTCCATTAGCCAAGTCCTTAACAAACTGTCATGAGCTTCCCCTGGGTCTGCCTGTGTTTCTAACTCTGAAAGACATAACTTTTGTTGAGTTGTTGTTGTTGTTTGCTTTTATTTTTTGTCTTTTCCCTCTGTGTGTTGGTTATAGCTAAAGCATGCTTTTTCTGGCACTTGGATCTTCCTTACCCCTTCTCTAAAGCTTTATTTTCCATGTGACAGCTGGCTACCATGTGGCTGACCTCCATGATGAGTCAACAAAACACTCTGGCACCTTTCTCTCTTCTCTTCTTCATTTCTCCTTCTCTGGACAGTTTCTAAGATTTTACAAGTATTTTACATTTAAAAGCTAATAAAATTACCCCATAACTTCTGTTTAAATCTATTCTTAAATTATTTTATTAATGAGAACAAGAACTCTGAGAAGGGACTTGGATTTCTCTTCTTTCATATGATATTCACTAAAGGAGCTGCCGGATTTCAGGTAGCACTGCTTTAACAGCCTTACACAGCATCTCTCTGTATTTCCTGTTGTGTGACTTCCCTGGGGAAATGTGAGATACGTCTAATCATCCACATAGGTGACAGACCAAAGAAGTGATTCCATCCAGATCTAGTTGATGGATTTGTTGAGATGACTCCTAGGAACTCAGGTAACTCAGAGACAGCTGCATCACTGAAACATCACTGAAAATCCCCAGCTTGGTGACAGCTTGTGACACTGAAGTTTTAGAGCTTCTTGCCTAACTTGCAGGTAGTTTCACTAGAGTCTCTTCCTCTCTGTCAGGTCGTACTGTGTGAAAGACCTTGGCATGAGTCTTGTAACTTACTGAGTTTAAGACTTGAATGTTTTTGGAGCCTCTTGTCCTCTTACGTTCCCTAAGCTTTACTTATGAGCTTCTCTCTTCTCTCCAGAAAGGAATGTTTCACTTTGAAGGAAATAGCTACACAGGATGGTTTAGTGGCCTCAGAAATATGGGAACCCCTGTGTCATGACTGGAAGTTCTGTATAGTTGGGGTTACATTCATAGTCATTAGCCGATCACCATGTAAAGTTGGTCTGGACAGTGACTTGTACATTGCTGATGAACCTGCCCTCTGTTCTGAGTTCTAACTTAAAAGGATGTTTTTTTCTTTTCCATCTTTTTACCTCATTTTGGGGATGCAAGCCCCAATCTGAAGCATGCTAGCCCTGCCCCTTGGGTAGTCTCATTCTTTCTCTGAAGACCGTCCATCTTTATGAAGCAGCTTGCTGATATTCATCACAGAACATGCCAGGCTTCTTAGACCCTTAACAGGAAATGAGAGTTGTTGTAGGTAAGTCTTGAGAATCAGGTCTTAACTTGTAGATTGTGACTCCTTTGGAGGGGATGTGAAACAACCCTTTCAAGGGGTCACCTAAGACCATTGGAAAACACAGATTTTACATTAAGAATCATACCAGTAGCAAAATTAAAGTTAGGAACTAGCAATAAAATAATTTTATGGCCGTAGCATTAGGAAGGTTCATACCCACTTGTCTAGAGCCTCTCTAGTCTGCAAGTCATGACAATACCAATGAAGGTCTTTGCAGGAAGATATCAGTTCATTGTAGTTGGAAGTTTTTCTGTGTCCTGCCTGGTCCCATGGCCACTCAGACCCAAATAAACACACAGAGGCTTATATTATTTTTAAACTATGGCCATGGCAGGCTTCTTGCTAGCTAGCTCTTTTATCTTAAATTAACTCATTTCTATAAATCTGTACCTTGACACGTGGCTTGTGGCTTACAGATACTTTACATCTTGCTTCTTTTGGTGGTGGCTAGCAAAGTCTGCCCCACTCTCCTTTCTCCTCCCTATCTCTCTTGGATTTTTCTGCCTGACTCCATCCTGCCTTGCCATAGGCCAATGTAACCTTACTTATCAACCAATCAGAGCAACACATATCACAGTGTATAGGAAAGCATCCCACAACAATTCATCAATAATGATTTTTTGCTATGAGTGTTGACCAAGCCAAAGGAAATGTGCCCTTAATGAAGGATGACAATGAAGAGTGATAAAATTAGTAATATATTTTCTAAAGCAAATAGCATAGTAAAAAGAGTAAAACAATTTCTAATTGTGACTTAGATTTGATTAATGTTACTTCAAGTACAGGATAATAATTTTTCAACAGAGACAATAAGAAAGTCTTTGTCTTAGAAGTTTGGTTCATGTCCCTGTCCTCACTCACACAACTGCCTATCAGTATTTATACTTCTACTATTGATCATCAGTCTTCCTTTCAATGGGCAATTTATTTGCTAAAATTTGTCTAAGAAGCTCCTTTTGTATGTAGGTCTGTAACCATCCTGCAGGAATGAGGTGTTTGTTTGTTTGTTTGAGACAGGGTTTCTCTGTGTAACAGCCCTGGCTGTCCTGGAACTCACTTTGTAGACCAGGCTGCTGACCTCAAACTTAAGAGATGTGCCTGCCTCTGTCTCTGTCTCTGGAGTGCTGGGATTAAAGGTGGGCACCACCACTGCCCAGCGAATGAGGATATTTTAAATAGACATACGTACACTTCCACTTAGCTATCAGGCTCTTGAAGCAATGGACCTCAATAAATAAAATTTCTCCAAGGTTCTCTGGCAGGAAGAAGGGAAAGGAAACATAGTGTTAGAGTGGGATTAAGATAATCTCCCCTAGATAAAGATTTCACACAGTTCAGAAACTTGTCAGACTGGAGCTGAGGCACCTGATAGTGACAGAGGGTGGGACCACCTCTTGACCAGGACTGCTTAGTTATGTATGCCTTTTGTCCTCTGTTTAAACCTAATCCTCAATTAAAAGAAAACCACGTGAGGTGTGGGGGTCATCATTGGAACTCCTTGTTCCTCTTCCCAGTGTGGCTACATTGAATAATTCTCTGTTTTTCTCTATTATTTCTCAGTTTACGTGGCTTATTAAGGACTGGTAGAAGAGTCTTGCTTGTTAGGGCTGTCAGGCCTTAGAACACCCAGGTTTACGTCTAATGGAAAAAAACTTTTTTATTGGTTTTAACAAAACTGTTATCCTGATTGTTTAAGACTACATGGATCTCTTCCATGTTTTCAGGTGCATATGAACTGTTTCATTGGTTTCATAACTACAACACATACAGCAGCATCTTCCTTACCGTATCCTGAGTGATTGAGTAAGGCCCTTGCTTAAGCATGATTGGGTCACATTTTACAGAACACAGGCAAAAGAGTCTCACCTGCATTTAAACACAGAGAAACTGAAGATAAGCCAGTAGATGTCCAATGTGTAAGGTCAGACTCTTAGTGGGTTGAATTAGAACCTAGGTGGGGTTGTAGGGTAAACAGAGAAACTCAAGGGGTACCTCTGGAGGTGGCTCTGGCTTCAATCTCATCTCTCAGACATCTTCAAGTTCTTCTCTCCTCTGTTCAAACCTCCAGGCAAGGACAGGTCTTAGTTAAGCACAGCAAGAAGAATCAGGCACTCACCAGTTGGCTTGTTTCCTGTAGAGTTTTTGGTCTGAATACTAAGGCCAGGCACTCACCGGTTGGCTTGTGTCCTGTAGAGTATTTGATCACTGCTTATACTAAGACATCTCATCGTTGACTTGGTCTACAGCCATTCCCATTTCCTGGGAAGCCAGGCACAACATATCCATTTAGGTAAACAATAAAATCTCATACATGGGACCCTCACTCTGGGGCTAAGAGCAAGAGATGACTGAGTATATGGTGATCCTAAAAGCCAGACCCAGGAGGTGAGACTAGCAGAACTGGCACCATTCAGACAAAAATGAAAACGAGTCTAATAAATACAGTGTTGTTTGCAATTTTGAGAAATTTGACTCTGAAATCAACCACCCCAGGAGCTAAGGTATCAGACTTTATTTTCTTTTAAAAAAAAAGAAAGAAAAAATTCATTTCTCTATCTCTGTATCTGTTTGTGTGTGTGTGGGGTGTGTGGGTGGGTGTGAAAGAGAGAGAAAGAAAGAGATCGAGAGGCGGGCAGGGGAGCATGTTTATAGAAATTAAAGTACATCAACAGACAACTTATGGGAGTTAATTCTCTTCTTCTATCATAAGGGTCCCAGAGATGAAATTCACATCATTAGGTTTAGCAGCCATCTTGCCAGTCATAGAATGGTACTTTCTGAAGAACTGTGTAGAAACTAGGACAGAACCCAAGATAAAACAGCTATTCTAGTTATAACAGATTGAAGCTGTGAACTAGAGAGGTTAGACTGTCTGTCTTTGCAGAAAACCTAGCACAGATGCTATGTGAGGTCTGGAGGAAAGAAGGTAAGAAGTGTTACCATTTAATTGTCACTGTTCATTCTGAACAGTTTTGAGTGACAAGGAAACTGTCAGGGAATCTGGATGCTAAACCTCAGAAAAGAACAAAGGCAATGTACCTGTGAGTTTCTTAAAGAGGCAGAATTCTCTCCCAAAGTCTGGATGTTCCCAACTGAGTCTACTGCCATTCTGGGCCTCAGTTTCCTACCTCTAAACTGAAAGGATCAAGTACACTCTGTCTTGGTGTTGTTTTCTATCCAAGCATGAGTTTATGATTCTATGATTATTTGAGGAAAATAAAGGCCTACATAGAATAAGAGACAGCTCATCAGTAAACAAGTGTGAGTGTCTACATTCAATGCCTTGAATGCATGTCCAAAAAATGGAAATAGCATGTGCACCTGGAACCCTGGTGGCAGAGTGGCAGTGACAGGAGGATCAGTGCTGTTCACTAGATAGCATGCAGATATTGATGAGCTCCTGGCCAATGAAATCCCATCTCAAAACAACAACAACAACAAAAAAAAAAAAACAAAAACAAGATAGACAGCACCCTTAAGAACAATACTGAAAACTGATCTCAGGCACACACACACACAGAGAGAGAGAGAGAGAGAGAGAGAGAGAGAGAGAGAGAGAGAGAGAGAGAGAGAGAGAGAGAGAGAGAGAGAACAGAGACAGAGAACTTACTCAGGATTTTTAAAAAAGATTTTCTTTTTAATTGTGTATACCTGCATGTGTAGGTGCATGTGAGTGCAAGTTCCCTGGAGGGCAGAAGTGGGCACTGGATCACCTGGAGCTGGAGTTACAGGCAGTTGTGAGATGACATGAGTGATGGGATGTGAACTGTGGTCCTCTTCAAGAGCAGCAAGCACCCTCCAGTGACCATCTCTACAACCTTTGGCAGGCATTTTGAAGCAGAGTCACAAAATACAAGTATAATTCCCTCTAATAACAACAATAACAACAATAGAAAGTTATTGTCATCATGATCAAATTCAGTGTCAATAGAAATGAGTTAGCTTTCCCTCTAGCCAGCACAGCAGCAGTCAGACTGTCTTTGGAGATAATAATGTATCCATTTCCACTTACTCTTTGTCTCTTAATATCAGAAGCCTGATGCAAAATAAGACCCAACATTCCCATTTTGTGGAAGAGGGGATTCAGTCTTCCTAAGGTTATATAATGTCTCCTATTACTGCTCTTAGTCAGAATTGGAAGAAGGAAAAATCAGATACATGGTTGTTTGACTCCAATGCCTTGTCCTTGATTGTAATCAACACTAGGAAAGAGAGGGTAATATATCCCTAATGTATGGCAGGGATTTTGATTGACACTTCTAAAGAGATGGAGTGACTACAAAGAAACTTAAATGCGTTTAATCAAAATTTTATGTGACAGAAGAGCCTTCAGAAACAGGGCAGGAAAGCGAGAGAAAGCTTTGTATTTTTATGCTGTACCTGGGAGCAGAAGTAGATAGTTATGAAAGCATGTGACAATCACCTAAAGATCAGAATGGGATTAGGAATCAAGAAAACCCTACTTATCTAAATATTTTCTATGTCTCTATAGGGGCATTTTCCTTTTGACATGAAGTGGACACTTGTCACTAGAGGACTTCCACAGGCAGAGAGGGTGCTGGCTTTCCTAAGCCCAGTGACCTAGGCAGGGAGAGACATGGTCATGGTGCTCTTGGTTCACATGGGGGAAACAGGGCAGGGAGGATAAGCAGGGGGCATGGTCAGGAAAACCTTGATTTTGAAGCTTCGCAGTATCCTTCATCTATGTTCTCATTCTTATAAAACATCAGTCTATGGCTTCTGTTATTTCATCCTCAGGAATTACAATATTTACGTCCTTTGGCACCTCAAAAAGAATGACACAAGACTAGAAATTGATTGATCAAAAGACATTCAGTTATTCAGTCTGAAGTCAGACCATCTAAGAGTGAGCCCCAAGCAGTGACAGAAGCCAGAGTACAAACCCACTTTGTCAGCAAGTACTTGAAGAAGATGGGTGGTAGATGGAGGGTGATGAGTAGATAACAGATAGGTAGATAATAGGCATAGGATAGATGAACTGAATAGATGATAGATAATACACATAGACTAGATGACACATAATACAGAGATAATAGATTAAATAGTGATAACAAATGATAGAGATAGATAGATTATATTTATATATTCTGGGAGATAAGACTATAGGCAGTGTGAGATACAATAGTTAGAAAAGCCATAGAAAAATACTAATAAATACAGATACATAGATGATGTATTAGAGTCAGGAATAGAGCAAATAAACACCAGACCCAAGTTCAGCATTGCTGAGTATGGAAACAATAAAATATCATGCACTGAGCTCAGCTCTCCACACTTACTGTTTGCTTCTGCAGTTGCTAAGTTTTCTTTTTCTTCCCTGGCTTCTCTTAGCTTCTCTTAGTTTCTCTTAGCTTCTCTTAGTTTCTCTTAGCTTCTCTTAGCTTTTGCTACAGCTTCTTTAGCTTCTGCTTTTGCCCTGGTGACCTCAGGCTTTTATTATCATAAGCAAGGGGGAACAGAAAGAAAAGGGGAAATCACCCATTACAAAATATTCTCATGATTCCAAAGATTATTCTTAGAAAATCACCAATATATTCTTCATCATCTTTTACTAAACACAGGAACTATCCCAGACTTAACACCAAAGCAAGCATAATCTATTTTTATTATTAATGATTATAAAATATTTGAGCACTTGACCCAAAGGCTAGCAACATGCAATTTCACAAAAAAAGGTAAAAATAAGAACAGTGGTCAATGTACCAGACAGTCATTTCCTTCTCACACAGTCTGCTCCACCTCAAGACCCCTGTAGCCACCTAAGTTCCTCCTCAGCCCTCTGCAAACACTAAGCCCCATGACTGGTGGGCCACAATGACCTCAGACAAGAAATCTGTCCTTGCAAGTCAGCAACTTCTGTCTTTCTATATCCAACAATATCAAGGAAGACTTAATCTAATTTATAGAGCTTCTATGAAAGGAAGCTCATCTTTCTTGGCAGCTCTTTTCAATCTAGGAACCCAATTAAAGCTTGTAGCAATCACTCCATCAATTGTTACATTATCTCCATATTCCTTCAGGAGGAATAAAAAGTATCTGAATTAAAGTTGCCATCTTCCTTTCTTGGTGGAGGCCACTATTTTCCTCCTATTCTAGGTTCCCACACTTTTAGTTTGTCATCCCATCTGTATGTTACTCCATCCATAGTCTTCAGCCAATACCCCTTAGGGTCTCAAGTTTTACACAATGTCCTTGGAATATCCTCAGAAACTGAATTATTCATTGTGGCCAATTTAAGTCCAGTGTGTTGATACACATCATACCATGTGCTGTAGTTGACCATACATTTGGTACAGTTTATTCAAGCCTAAAAAGCTTCTCCAGGTTGCAGGTTCTTTTCCATGAACTGCATAACTGCCTCAACCCCAGCCTGAGTGATCATCTCTGCATAATTTCCTGTGAAATTTGCTTCACTCCTTTCCTGTATCACAGAAATCACCATTGGTCTAGGAACACAGAACATGAAGATCGGATAGAAGAAAAAGACTAGTATTACAAGAAATATTTATATGGAGGAAGGCATGACATGTGCACGCCATAAAACATGACCTTGGGACACGTAGGCATTTCTGCCTTGACCCTCTAGAGGCATGCTAAGCAGAAGATCTGGAGGGGAACACACAGAGGGTTGATGGTCCACAATCTTGGGTCCCCTTTTCTCCAATCTCTGCTGGCAGCATGTCAGCCATCTTATATGCCGTCCCTGGCAAGACACAAACAGGCCTGATCTTGCATCCTAATGCTGTGATCTCAGCAGTGTGGTCTGCTTACTTCCTGCATCCCTTGGAAAAACAGTCTACAGTGGAGCATCCTGGGTGGAGACCTGGTTTTGTCAAGGTTGGCTCTCATGCTAGCTGAATGAATGCAGGATGCTCAAGCTCCTCAGAGCATGAAATGCGTACAAGCAAGGCTGAGAGTTCATGAAGCGATTAAATGTGCTGCTCTGGGTCAAGAACTCATTGAAACCATCTGACTCAATTAGAACATAAGTTAAGGATACTTGTAGCTATATAGCTGGGCTGTTTTCCAAAGCTTGCCTCCCCTGACCCAGAGGCTAAGGCCTAGCAATCTTTTAACGTGATGCAGACAGGGAGACCTCAGCACAAGAGCTCATTAGCTGGTACATTATTGGATTTCTGCACATTTGGCCTGACCACTACCCACTTTTTTCTTCCTTTTGTTGTCACTGTGACTTTTCAACATGAAAAGAAATGTGGACTATTGTTCATATTTTTGGAAAGCAAGACACAAACATACTGGTTTCACATCATTCCCCACACCATCCTCAGTCAAGCACCAGAGAAAACAACAGGCTAAAAATTATGTAATCAAAGGCTAAGCTATGAATGAGACTTAGATGTTCACTCTGCCAAATAAAGGTATTTATTTATTATCATTTGGGAGAAAGTATGAGGGTGTTGTACTAGAAACTGTCATCAAGTTCCAATTTATGTAATACCTTTCCAAAACCTACAGAAGTCTAAGCGCCTTTACGCAGCAACTCATGCTGCTTAGTCTGTGTAGTGCAGCCCGAATTAGCAGATTGCATTCTGTTTCAGCAAAAAAAAACCCTCTCAATTAACAAAATATTCAACTTTGGGCACAGAAATACAGTTCGGTGGCATAGCTCTTGAATAGTCATCACTAGGCCCTAGGTTCAATTCCCCACATTGCTCAAACTAAAGCAAGAACAAGAAGCCTGAGTGCAAGGAATGGTGTGTGTGTGTGTGTGTGTTAGCATCATGTTATATGTGAGTACATATGCATACATATGTGTGTGAATATGAGCATTTAAGGACCAGAGGTCAACATGAGGTATCTTCCTCTATGTCTTTCCATCTATTAATGGACACCAGTTTTCTCACTGAACCTGAACCCAGTCACCCAGTCACTTAGCTGCCAAGTCCCCGAGGTCTTCCTGTCTTCCCTCTCCTAGGTCTGGGAATGTAGGCCTTGGCTCTCACACTTTCCTTTCTCATGGACACTAGGTCCTCATGCTGGTGCAGTGAGCACATCACTGAACTGTTCCCCTAACTCATCATCCATTCCTGGGTCACAGTAGCAGCTCACAGTTACATGTTTATTGGAAAATTAACTTAGAAAATGTATTTAATTGGCATAAACACTTGCACCTACTTTTTTTTTTAAAGTTCAATTGATAAGACTTACAGGGAAAAGGACGCATATCAGACCCCCCTAAACCCCTCCATATCTTTAATTGCTTAAAGAAAAAATGTTGAGCTACTTAGTAGTTCCTTCTCACTCCTTCCTCTAGTTTTCTAAGTAACTCATTTGCTTCTGACTTTTGAATATGAATTTTAGGTAGATACAAGAAAGTAATGACAAGGCCTTTGTAGCCTACAGTCTCATCCAGAAGATGAATTCATGGGTACTTTCAACACCAGCAACCGGTGCTTACATCATTGTAAATACGGAAGTATTGGCTGACCCAGCCTATTATCATGCTATGATTGAATGTATTCTGCAGTGAAAATCTCTCTGGTATTTTCATGTGTTTGAAGGTCTCTGCATATTTACCATTCAGCTGCCTGCGGTGGGATCCACCCCTTGTATGCTGACACACATCAGCTATGCTGTTTCATTTCACCCTTGCCTCTGGAAGCTTTTGATCTTGCTACAACAGTCAAGGAGGTTGCTCTCAGGCCTGTGGCTGAGCGATTCTCCTGGGGCTGCCCTCAGTCATTCGAGTGTGCGTTTGCTTTCCACTGTACTCTTTATCTGGAGCAAGCACTCCCTGCCTTGCTTCCTGGTGTCATTTTTGGAGGAAGTGTCAAGGAATAATGAGGAGAGAGAGAGAGAGAGAGAGAGAGAGAGAGAGAGAGAGAGAGAGAGAGAGAGAGAGAGAGAGAGTTTATATATTGCCTTTCTGTCAAGGCATACAAATTTCACTATATAGAATTTTAAACTTGAAATATATTCTCTTAGATTTTTAACCCTTTTTATTAATATTTTCTTTAAAAATTTCATACTTGTATATATGTATCCCTATTCTCCATTCTTGTCCTCTCTTAGCTCCCCCATATCCCTCTCAGCCCCCTTCTTCCTTACAAATCTCCTTCCAAACCACATGTCTTTTTGTTTCTTTTTGTGTTCCAGAGAGTGTAGCCAGGACATAAGGCAGTTGGGATGCCAGGGGTGTGGAATTACCCTTTAGAGCCTGGTGGGCTTCCCAGTGGGTACAAAACTATACACAAATGCCTCCCTTTCTAGGATCTGACTTATCAAAAGTTCAGCAACGTTTTCTCAACAGTTTGTTATATTTACAGATTCACATTTACACAGGATTGCACTAAGCAGCCCTAGGTATTTTAGAACCCATTATGTAGACCAGACTGGCCTTAAACTCACAGAAATCTACCTGCTTCAACCTCCCAAGTACTGGGATAAAAGGTGTTCACACATTACCATGTTCGATCCCCATATTTAGACCTTCATACACTTCAGCAAATCTTACTGCAAGTTTTGTAGAGATACATTTTGATAGTTACTCTTCATTGTTTTTCACCCCCACACTGTTTGTGTATGTGTGCATATATGCATGTGTGTGTATATGTGCATGTGTATATCTATGTGTGTATATGCATGTTCTTTCATGTGTATGAATAATTGTGCATATGGAGGATAGAGGTGGATGTTAGGTTTCATCTATTTAACACCTTATTTTTGAGGCAGGATCTCAGTCAAACCCAGAGCTCTCTGATACGACTTGTGTAAACAGCCCACTTGCTCTAGGGATTCCCTTCTCCACCTTCTAAGGCTGGAATTACTGGTGGGCTCAAAACTCTCAGCCATCTCTCCCTCTATCATCTCTGCTTTGGTATTCAAATTAATTAGTGACAGGTCAGAAGCTATGTCACAGATATAATTGTGCTGTGTTCTCATCAGACGTTGAAGGCATCACTTCACTGCAAATATAGCTTCTAACAGAACTGTGAGGTGTCCTTCCATCTCATCACCAGTCTCCCAAGCACTCCTCATTCATTCCTTCTCCATCCTTCAACATCTTGCCTTTCCAGTTGCTCTGAAATGCCACGAAGACAACGTGTGATGAGAATGTTTTTTTCCCCTTACTGTTCTGTATCTTCTGTCCTTAGGATGCTGCCTGGGAAAATGCCAACATTTCTTTCATAAATTCTTCCTTTTGGATGTCTGTCTGTTTCTGAAGAAAATGACTTGGACACATGGATCTGTCTGTCTGTCTGTCTCCTACCATCTCACGCTTCCTTCTGAGTATACTCCCTAATGTTATTCCTCTTCTTTCGAGCTTTGGATTGATGCTATCAAAGTTTTCTTTTGCCTCATTAGCTTAATGTCTTCTTAAAACATTTCCTTCCCTCTTCATCATTTTCTATCTTCATTTTTCTCTGACAAAATTAACTACATGCCAAATATAATTCAATCTACATTAAGACTCTGTAAATCTAACAGTGTTGCTCAGTTATTTTAATAAACATTTCAGGAAATTTTACACGCACACACAAATCCCTTTATACAGGTTACCTTTTGAAAGTTTCTCATGAGAAGAAGTGGGGCAAAGGTCTAGTGATGTGGAAAGTAATTCAAATTCTCCTCTTCTTTTCAAAACCTTTTTCAATGCTTTGCTTTAACCCTTAAGAGCCCATTGGCATTACTCCTAATGGACTGTCCCTAGTTAATATACTGCTACAATAAATGCATCGTTGAGAGTTAGTATTTTCTCTACTGTGGTTATTTTGTGAAGTAAATTGTGCCCCTTACCCCAAATTCGTACACTGAACACATAGCTCTGAATGTCGCTTGATTTGGTGACAAGACCATGGTGAAGTGAGGTCATAGGGTGATCCACTAACCTGAGAGGACAAGGATCATTACGTGAAGATGATAGACATCCAGAGAGATCTCTAACTGTGACACACAGAAAAGAGGGCATGGGAGGAGCCAGCAGAAAGAACCAGTTTCAAGTCTGGAAGAAGAAGAAGAAGAAGAAGAAGAAGAAGAAGAAGAAGAAGAAGAAGAAGAAGAAGAAGAAGAAGAAGAAGAAGAAGAAGAAGTAATTACAGCACCTTGCTCTGACCTTGAATTGCTAGAGTCTATAACCGTGAAGTAAATTAAGCTAAGATCTGTGTTGTCATGCCTGTCCTGGCAGAAAAATTAATTACCAAATAATCAAATGAAACACCCAGAAACTGATTTATGTATATTTGAGGCTGCTTTCTGGGGATTTCAACCAGTAATGTGTAGGAATATCACTTCAGAAGACGGGGAAGGACACTCTGTGTTCTGGTGTTAACCTTGCCGGTGTCTTGGTTTTTGATGCCAGACATTTACAATAGTTCCAGATCCCAGTCAGAGCTCCACTTCAGCAATCAAGTGCATAAAGAACCGACTCTTCACCAAATAATTGCATGGTTAAACTTTACCCCTGTCCCTCCCAGGCAAGAGTGGTTGTAGACTGTAGTGCTATTTATGTTGAGGGGTTAGTGGAGAAGCTGTTTTATCAATACTTTCTCAGACAGTCTCCTCCCAAACATGCTCACTCTGTTTCCAACTGCACCTGAGTGAACAGAGGCTTTGTCTGCACACAATGGCCCAGAGTGGACTGCAGGTCCCTCCTAGTGCCCTTTGATGGACACTGGCTGCTGAGGTGGAGCTGTTCAAACTTGCTTTCCTAGCAACTCCTGTGGAAGCCAGTCTCCTGCTGAATCAAACAATGATTGGTAAGAAAGGGAGGAAACAGTACTGAGGTTTCTTCAGATCACTACTCATTTTTGAAAGTATGAGGCACAATAGACAAAGACAAATTTTCTCCTCAAAACAGTTAAATATTTTAGAAACAAAGAGAAAATAGATTTTGTGTGTCTTTTGGGTGATTATTGTCATTATTATTTAGCTGTATGTATGTTTCATTACAGTGTAACAGTAGATTTATATATAATGTTGAATTGCCAACTGAGTATACAGTGAATTTTTAGACATCATTATTAAGGTTTGATTCTGCTATTCTGTTGAAAATTGGAAATTTTAAAATTTATTAAAATGGCAAACAAAGTATTATTATATATACCATTATGGTATTTTAAACAAAATATATTTTAGTAGACTATTTTTCTCTGCTCATCTCTTCATCTCTTTCAGCCCCTGATGTTCCTGATACCCCCTAACTCCTTCAGATTCTCTTCCTCTTTCATTCCCCGTGTGTCTTTTACTTCCCCACCCTTCTTTGTTGTCTCTTGCTACCCTTTCTTGATTGCCTCTCTAATTTCTAGGATTTACCTACACACACACACTCATACACACACATACACACGCGCACACACACGCACACACGCGCGCACACACACACACACATACACACACACACACTCACACACACACGCATACACACACTAAAGGCTAGTATCTATATTTTATTAAACACTTTAGAAAGTAAGAGGGGGGCTGCAGATACAGCTCAGTGTTTAAGAACACTGGCTGCTCTTGAAGAGGAATGGAGTTTCATTCCAAGCACCCAGATGGCAGCTCAAAACCCTAGTTCTAGGGATCGATCCAATGGCGTTTTCTGGCCTCCATGACTTCCTGAACCTACATGGTGCACCTAAACTCATATAGAAAAACATGCATATATATATAAATAAAATAAGTAAATGAATGATTCTCAAATAAAATAAATTGTGAGATGGGCCAGGAAGAGTCTCAGTCCATATTGGCAATATCCATTATGCCTGACAACCTGAGCTTGATCCTAGAACCTACATTCTGGAAAGAGAGAACCACTCCTGCCCATAGTCCTCTAACTTTATTTTCCTTTTTGTGGTATGTGACTGACTTCACACACAGAACACTAAATAAATTCAAAATGAAAATTGTGAGAAACACACAAATTCCATAATGCAGCATGGTTGACACATGTGTACTCTCTTTAAGAGCAGCACCCCTGTGACTGTTTTTCTAATACTTTAATATTCAATTTATTTTTCTTTCTATTTATTATCTTACAGTTTCTAGGCATTATTATGCAGTCTATTAAAAAGAGCATTTCTTACCGCTTATATTTTCTTTCCTTGCCATTGGTTTATGGATTTTATTGAATTATTAAAACTGCAAATCATTTTGTCCTACAAAGGAAAGAACTGCTAAAAATGACTCACTGTGGTTATAAGTTGGCAGAGCCTTTGCATGGAGTGCAGGTAGGCTCCTGAGTGAAACACTAGCCACGGGATCTCCATACTAGCAGAGCTCAGCAAGGCTTCCTGGCCTCCCTTGCCAGCCTTCCCACCTGCAGCTTCTTCTAGTGATTGGTTTCCATACCTGCTCAATAATGGTCCTGGGCTTCTTCCCATGAAAATTTTCTCTTTTGTGGCACCTTGGCGAAGCTTGACAGGATATGAAGGGTTGTTTCATCTCCTTCATGACAACTCTTGTCACAGTCTGGGGGAAATGCTCAGTCTCCTCTCTGAACCCTATAGTTTGCCAAAAGTGCACCTCTGCAGACATTTATATAAGCCACTTTTAAATGTCAATTCTATAGATTGAACCTAAGACCTCATGCATACTGAGCAAGCAGTTAGCACTGAGCATGCCTCCAGCTCAGCCACTCCTCATTTTGAAGAAAGCTTGCAAATATATCTGGAAATTAGGGGACTGAGTCATTTTGTTACATATTTCAAATATTGATAAAATACAGAAAATAAAAATCATCACCACGTTCCCTTATGTTACCAGTTTTTAAATCTAGTTGGCAAGTACACGGGATATTTGAGCTGGAATAGGGACAGAGTGTGAGAGCAAGGAAAGAGATACCATGATAGATGAAGACATCACGGGAATAGGGAGAAACAGGGTGCTAAGGAAGTTCCCAGGAATCTGCAAGGATGACCCCACCTTAGACTACTAGCAATAGTGGAGAGGGTGCCTGAAATGACCTACTCTGGTAATCAGATTGGTGAATACCCTAACTGTCATCATAGAGCCTTCATCCAGTCACTGATGAAAGCAGATGCAGAGAGCTCATGGCGGAGCTCCAAGAGTCCAGCTGATGAGAGAGAGGAGGGATTCTATGAGCAAGGGACATAGAGATCATAATGGGGAAATGTACAAAGATGACCAGACCAAACTAATAGGAATTCATGAACTCTGGACGAATAACTGTGGAGCCCCCACGGGACTGGACTAGGCTTTCTGCATAGGTAAGACAATTGTTTAGCTGGAACTGTTTAGGAGGTCCTCTGGATTGGGATCCATCCCTGGTGTATAAGCAAGCTTTTTGGAGCCCAGTGCCTGTGGTGAGACACCTTGCACTGCCTTGGTGCAGGGGGTGGTGGTGCTTGGACCTGCCTCAGTTGAATGTACCAGGTTCTGCTGATTCTCCATGGGAGGCCTTGCCTTGGATGGGTTGGGGGGGCAACGCTGGGAGGCAGGAGAAGGGAGGATAGGGGAATCTGTGGTTGGTATATAAAATGAATAGAAAATTTCTTAATAATAAAAAAAGAATTGGTAACATTTTGTCACTTTTGATAAGGATCTTAATTGGTATGAATAGCGATGTTGCTGTATTATGATTCTCTGTAGGAATAGAACTCATGTAATAAACATGTATTACGGTGGATTTAGTAGGTTGGCTTACACAGGGAGGTCCCAGTAGTCCAACTATGGCTGTCTCAGAGCAGAGAGTCAGAATACTGTAGTTGCTCAGTCTATGAGGCTGGATGTCTCTGCACCCTGAAGGTCTGGAAGATTTTTGGAGAGCTGGTGGTCTTCAGGCCATGTTGGATGCCCAAAGATGCTAATTCTAATATCAGTGAAGGAATCAACAGCAGTGGCAGCAGCAGGTTAGATGAACTTGCCAGATAAAGTAAGAGGCAAATATCAGAGAAGCCAAATTTCCTTCTTCAGGTTCCTTTTATCTGGCATATTCAGGCTGGAAGACAAGGAAGACAATCCCCATAGGCACATTTATAGGTCAAACTGATGTAGACAATCCCTCACTGAAACACTCTTCACGTGTGTGACTCTATGTTATGTCACTAGCAATTAAAACTAACCTCACAGTTTCTGTGACTGAAAACATAGAAACTGATACATACATACATACATATATATATGTATGAGATATATATATATCTCCTTGGAGGCCGCTTCCTCAGCAATAGTATTTCTATCTACCTGTGGATACAATTTCCAGTGTTTCCATGTTTATTTATATTATTCTGAGCAATGCGTTATCTGACACTTTCTATGAATGTATAGGGTCCTCACAGTGTGTGTATTTGTTTGTGTGCTTTACATACATATCAGCTAAATACATAATATTTATGTATGTGGTTAAATGTCTTTTTAAAATCAATTTTAATAGAAATAAATGATATCACCCTGAACATGCTTTTTAATTATTTGTTTATTTCTATTCACATTGTGTATGATAGTAGTATTGACTTGACACAAGATAGATAAACATAACCGACAGCTTCTGGTGTGCCTGTGAGAGATAATATTGAATATGTTAATTGATGGGGGAGGACTCATGTTGACTGTTGACCAGACTAGTCCCTGGACACAGGACCCTGGACTGTATACATGGATAAAAAGAGCTGGCTACTGGCAAATGTTCAGTGTTTTCTGTTTCATGGCTGTTGATGCAATGTGACTAGTTGCTTCAAGCTCCTGCGTCTACAGCTTCCCAGCCACATTTTCCTGTGAGCTAGAATAAACCCCTTCTCTCCCACGCTGCCTTTGTCAGTGTATTTTTATTACAACAGAAGGAAAGAAAGGAAGATGGTATTGCAATTATTCTTTCTCATTTGGATAAGATTTGTGATGAGATTATTGTAAAACACACACGTGTTTAGATGCCACATCTTACCTACTACTGTAATGATGAAAACTAAATCCATGGTGCCAAGGTATTCAGACATCTTCTATTACTAAAGTACTCAATACTTTATATTGAGTACTTTGTAAACTTTTGGATTCATTAGACTTTTGAACACTGATAACACATTAAAGATGTTTTTAATTTTCAATTTTAAAATGTGTAGATTATATGATTTTGTTGGTATGAGTTTACACTGTCTTCAGTCTTTGACATAATTTAATGAACATACAAGAGAAAGATTCTTGCTCCCAATAAGTGATCACCTGCAGGGTCTAAAAACTCAGAAAATAAGCTCTTCAATAGTGCATGGGTAAGCAAGAAACTGTGTAAGTCTTAGTTCAAATAATGAAAAATATACTAGTAAAAATTAGGGGAAAATGTGAAAATTTACCACAATTATTTTGACCCTTTAGTTGAGAAATATTTTTCCTTCCCTAATCAATTGCTTTCACATCAGAGAAAATATATATAGATATAGATATAGATATAGATATAGATATAGATAGATAGATAGATAGATAGATAGATAGATAGATAGATAGATAGATAGATATCACATGACAGTGTAACTTTGGTATCCAGTAACCTCAGTTAATTATAAGAACATTGTTTTTCTAATGGCTGTAGAACCACTTTGTTACCTGTTCTTGTGTAACAGTAGATTCCAACACAGCATATTAAAGCATTAGCAATGATGTATTTGTTCACCAAGGTGTGGGTTAATCCAGCCCAGGCAGGTACTTCTGACAGGGCTAATGCCATACCTCCCAGTCAGTCAGTCAGGAAAGACTGGGGCAGGTGTTGTCTTGGGGATTTTTCTGTGTGCATTTGTCTCTTTGGGAGATTCAAACTGCTGAAGGCAGGAAGAATAGGGGATTCCAGGGTCTCTGTCTGAATTCATGAGGAGTTTGAAACATGTTTTAAATCTATAACAGCAAATCACAGTCTCATGTCAAAATAAATCACACTTTTATTTAAGGTTCTCATTGTGGAAATACCTAAAAAAGATCAAATTCAGAATTTTCACCAGATAATGTTTAATGAAGACAAATAGTTTTACTGAAAACCTTTTCAGAGAATGTTCGTAGCAAAGAGAACTTGTCCATCCTGAAGTAATGGCTCTGATGAGCTTTATTTCTCTCCTCAATCATTATCCTGCCAGAATTTTTCTCAATAACATAAAAAGGAAATGAAAGAGCTCATTGTCCTACACTGTGTGGGTAGACTTCTAGAGACAAGGGCTGTTGAAAATTGTATCAGGGACAAGATAATTTCAGAAAGGAAAAGAAATATATGAAAATATATACTGAAACATAATCTCTACAAGCACATAGACTTACTTTTGTTTTTGAAATATTCCATTGTACTAATTTCTTGTAGTAGAAAACATCAGCTCTAACTATGAGATGATGTGCATGGTGTGCCTTGATCATCAATCGTTTGCGGCAGCACTCAGCTCTCCTTAAAGAGTTTGTTGTCAGGATAATGACAATCATGTAATTATATCTACAATTTCTGGAATGTTTCTTATATGCCAGTGCTGTAGTATAGTTTTTACCAAACATATAACTGTTGCACTGCCATCGTAGTGCTGAAACTACCTTGGCCTCATAGTCACAGAAATGCAATAAGGAAGCAACGTGACAGGTACATCTGTAGTAACAGGCGTGTGGCCATTAACCCTGTTTAGGGAAAGGGCAGTGTCACCAAATTCCAACCCAGGACTCTTCTGCCATGACCTCCTGTCTTACAACTGCATGCAATCGTGAGAGATGATAACTTATGTAGGAGGCAGGTTACCAGGTAGATGGTTACCTGGAAGTAGGACTTAATGATGCAGCTCAACTTCTGTAATCTTGCTGGAGTGACAATCTCAGTGATACAGCTGCTTCTTAGTCACCAATGCTTCTGTGACTCCTCATCCACACTTCTACAAGAGCCTCTTAATGATGCTTCTATAAGGAACTTCACACACATGCTCTGTAAAGAACTACTCACCCATGCTTTGTAGGAAGCCTTCCCCCATCCTCTGTCAGAAACACCTTCCACATGCTCTGCATGAAACTTCTCACCCATGCTCTGTACAGAACCCCTCCCACATGTTCTTTAGGAATTCCTCCCCCATGCACTGCATTGAACTCCCTGCCCTTGCTCTGTGAGGAACCTCTTATGTCCTTGAATATAACCCATCATCCATATTCTCTGTGAGTAACCTCTCCCCATGCTCTGTAACTGACCCTCACCTATGTATGCTCTGAAAGACCTTGTATTGCACCTGTAAGGAACCTTCATTCTTTCTCTGTAAGTAGTCTCTTGACCATGCTCTGTGAGTGACTTCAAACCCATGTTCTCATCTATATCCTATAAAGAATCCATCACCTATGCTCTGTAAGTAACAAGTCACACACAGTCCAGTGAGTAAGCGCAATAAAATTCATTCCTTTATGAGGTTGGACCTGGACTGAATAATTTTTCCCTTGGTTTCTTATCTAGGGCAAGTAAACACTTGTTTATTTCACATCAGTAAAAGTAACATAACTGGCAAAATTTCCTGAATACATTGCTTATAATCACTTTTATTCTTTGTTTGACTTGTGATGTTCACATTTTTTCCTTAATTTGGAGAAAGAATAATTTAAAGGAGGTACATTATCACAAACTAAATTTGTATGAAATGCTTTTAGTCACTGCACCAACCTAAGGCCCAAATCCAGTGCCAAAATGTGTCCTGTGGTTATGTAGGATAGTTAGAAAAGATGCGGAACACTACCATGTTACTGTGTTACTGGAATCTCCCAATAGCTTTCCTTTGGTTTCCTAGACTTTGTGATCTCTCTGGAAAAAAAGTCAAATGAGAAACACAGACAGCAGTGTAGAAGACAGCTGGGGTTTATTACAGGGTAAAGTGGAGTAGTCTTGAGGCCAAGGGGAGGCAACGGCCAGAGAGAACATTGTTTCTACTTGCATGTTTGATAGTCTATGCTTTATTTATTTATTTTTGATTTGCAGGACAGAAACCTTCTTGAGCAACATTTGTATTCAGGTGATTGGCAGGCTATCAAGTATCTCTTAAGGTAGAATAGAATTCTATGTCTTTGTTGTAGCTAAGTAGCTGTGAGAGATGGTTTACACGGTCAACTTCTCATAATCTACAAGCGTTGTCTTAACAACACTAATGAGGAGGGAAGATCAAGCCCACAGTTAGCACCATTCCCTGACTTTAGGTCCTGGACTATGAAAGAATAGGGAAGATAAGCTGAGTGGTTGACATTCATTAATTCATTTCTTTCTTCTCTTGACTGTGGATATTATGTGGCCAGATGTTTTAAATTCCTGTTGCCTGGATTTACCTGCTATGATGGACTATGATCAGGAATTGTGAGCTAATACAAACCCCTTTTTAGTTAAGATGTTGCAGTTAGGGGTATTTTATATCAATTGAAATGAAATTAGAATCAACTAAAATGAAAGCCAAAGCCATCTCTTGTGAGGGAATTTCTTGATTAGATCGTTTCAAACTGGGAAATCTACTCTAATGTGGGTGACAGATAAATGATACAGAAGTAAGCATTTGCTTTTATTATTTGATTGCTTTAACTTTTTCTTTCTTTTTTTTTTTTGTTATTGAGTTCATTGTCTTAGGGTTACTATTGCTGTTATAATGCTGTTATAAAACACCATGTTGAAAGCAACTTGGAGAAAGGAAAGCATTTATTTGGCTAACTCTTCCACATCTTTGTCAATCATTGAAAGGAGTGAGGACAGGAACTCAAACAAGGTAGGAACCTGGAGGCAGAGGCTGATGCAGAGACCCTGTAGGAGTGCTTCACTGTCTGGCTTATCCTACTTTCTTATAGAAGCCAAGATCATCAGCTCAGAGATGGCACAACCCACAATAGCCTTGATCCTCCCTGATCAGTGACTAATTAAGAAACTGCCCTGCAGGCTTGCCTACAGCCCAAATTATGGAGGCATTTTTCTCCACTAAGATTACCTCCTCTTAGAAGACATTAGCTTGTGCAAACCTATCTAGCACATTCATCCACACTGTGGCTGCTGCACTGCTTCACAATATTAGAACCAGCCTTTTCAGACTTCCAATGTAGACTGAACACTAGCAACTCTCCAGAAATCCTCCAGGCTTCCAGTGCCATATTTGGACTACTGAGACACTCAGGCTCAAGGACTGAGTAACTTCAGAGTTCTCAACCTCTCTAATATAAGACAGCCATTGTTAGATTACCTAGACAATATCATGTAAATAATCTAACAAATCCCCTTTTAATATGTACATTTATTCTGTGGATTCTCTACTTTTAGAGAACCCTGACTTCTTTTCTTTTTTACTTTTTTTATATTATTTATTGATTGAGGGTTACATTTATTTATTCATTGGGTAGGTGAGCAAGGCACAGCATACACATGGAGGTCAGAGGACAAGTTGTGGAAGTCAGTTCTTCCTGGTGGACTCTGGAGGTTAAAATTACATCATCACATATGATGACAAGTACCTTTACCCACTAAGCCATCTAACTGGCTAACATTTTATAACCTTTTAGGTAATTTAGAATGTTGCATCTTCATCTAGTGCCAGAGATGTACTCAGTACAAATTATTTTGGTCAATATGCAATTATTGTAGTTTCCACTGATTATGAGGAAAGATACTATCCAGAATGACCTTCAAACCTACTACTAATAGCTGTCTAATACTTTTAATTCAGAAAAATTTGATGAAATAAACAATGTTTAGAGATATTGTTAGCATTCAGACCTGCCCCTTGGGGACCTAGACAATATGCAGGCACTTGGCCTGCTCAGGGTCCTAACAACATCATGCACGCATTGCTACGTGTCTCTCTGTGGATGTGTAAAGTCCCCTCATAAAAGGTGGGGCCTGACCCACCTTCTCTTGTCTCTTTTCTCCTCAGCCCCTGATCCACTCTTTTCTTCCTCTTTCTCTCTCTCCCTCTATCTCTCTTTTCCCCTCTCTCTTTTCCTGTCTTTATCTCCTCTGTCTCTGCCTCTCTCTCTCTCTCTCTCTCTCTCTCTCTCTCTCTCTCTCTCTCTCTCTCTCTCACTCTCTCTCTCTCTCTCTCTCTCCACACACACACACAAGGCAGCTCTGTGCTTCCTTTTCCTCTATCCTCTTTCTTCCCCCCTTTCACTCTCCTCTCTCCATTCCCCCTTCACCACTAATAAAACTCTCCACATGAGCATTGTCTGCATGGCATGTCTCAGTCTCTTACCCACTGTGGTATACCTTAGCTCCAACTTGCCAAGGTCTCTCTCCTGTCATTTTACAAATGATAAAAATTTGAGCTAAGCTTGAAAGATGGCCACCTAGAATCCCTATAAGCAATGAATTCATAGCCTCATGAATTCAAAGCCTTAAAAATGGCTTTGTTTAAATGGGCAAATTCTTCAGTTTTCATGACATGATAGGGAAAACCATTATACAGTTAATGATGTAACTAAATGATAATTTAGATAAAAACAAAAAGAACACTATATTATCATATACAGAAAAATATTTAGAAAAAATAGTATAGATAACATTCAAATCAGGTTCATAGATGCTTTATAAGTTTGATTTTGTTCATTGAGTAAGGAATGGAAATTGAGAGTTTATGTAAAGAAAATATTTGAGATTTGAGAGGAAGCAACATTAGAAGCGCATCAGGCAACAATCTTCTGAGACTGGTGTATACTCTAGGACAGAGACCTTATTTTACATTTTTTGAGTGTTGTGCATGTGTGTATATGCATATGTACATATATGCATGCACCTTTTAGGAGAGGGTGTATATTGTGTGTACATGCATTTGGAGGCCTGAGGCTGATATCTGGACCCATTTGCCAACACTCTTCTACCTTTTTAGAGCTTCAGCATCTCTCAGTCAAACATAGATCTCACTGATATGGCTAGTAGTATTGACCAGCTTGCTCTGAGGATTCTACTCTGCCTTCTAAAGCTGGAATTACAAGCTGGTTACCACAAGTCTTTGGCATTTGCATATGTTCTGGGGATTAGAACTTCAGACTCCATACTTACAGGGCAAGAGCCATTTCTGTAGCCCCATAACCAAATTTATATTTTCTGCACTTGACCAGAAACATAACCACATGTTCACCAGGGCCTCAGGAGAATGTCTGACAGGGACTAAGACAAAAGTGTAAAGAATAGGGGGCAGTAAAGATAGCTCAGTAGCTAAAAAGTACTCCTGTTCATGAAGAGGACCAGGGTTCAGTCCCCAGCACTCACATGGTGAGTCACAATCATCTGTAATTTCAGTTCTAGGAGATCTGATGCCCTCTTTGGTTTCTTCAGATACTGCATACCCATGGTACACAGACATGCAGGTAAAACCCTTACACATATAAAATACAAATAAATCTTTTAAAGAATGGTAGAGAATACTGTGATAGAAGAACACTTAGATGAAGAAAAATCGAGGTCCTGTGTAATCTCAGAATATCTTGGCTCTGAGATTGTAATTATACACATCTTTAACCAGTTTGTGTTTAATTTTGTGGTTATTTTCAGATAAAAGATCCCTAAGGGTCATACCGTCTTAAGATACAACATGTGATTTTCCTCTCACTAGGTAATAACCCAAGATTTACTCTTATTTTTATCATTCATTTATCAGCCAGTTAATTTGGAAACATCTCTCTCTCTCTGATACCTAAGTGAAATATATAACTAAAAATATTCAAGGCTCACTTCAGGGTTTCATAGTTTAGCAGAAATTTTCCAATGCAAATGGTTATAACCCAATGTAGTAACTGCTATAAAATAAACAAATAAATGTTTCCTTGGCCTTGAGTATTGAGATTTATTATGTAAATCAAGAAAGACTTTAGATTGTAAGTGATGTCTGTAATGAGAATTTTTGCTTAATAAATTATTTAATGTTAATAGTACACATATTTTTGTTATCCTTTGTCTTACTATCGTACTTAATATATTTTATATTAAGATATATGATGCATTTGAAATTTTGTTTTGAATTTACAAGTTTTCAAAAAATTAATTAAAATATAATTACATCTTTTGCCTCTTCTCTTTTCTTCCTCCAAAACTCTGCTGTGGCGATATTTTATTTGTGTTCTAACAAATAAAGATTGCCTGGGGATCAAAGGAAAAAGCCAGCCACTAAATCAACATAGAGGTCAGGCAGTGGTAGCACATGCCTTTAATCCTAGTATTCCAGAGGCAGAGATTCATTCAGATCTCTGTGAGTTCAGGCCACACTGGGAACAGAACCAGGTGTGGTAGAGCATGCCTTTAATCCCAACACTAGTTAACCATAGAGGTCTGGAGGTCTGTACAGACACATAGGAAGAGATAGAGCTGGGCGGAAAGGGGAAGTGATGTAGCTGGGTGAAGAGATGAAGTAAGATGGCAGGGCACAGAAAGGTATATAGGTGTGTTTATATAGGAATCAGTGCTCTCTTGGGCTAAGGATTTTCTAGCAGTAAGAACATGTGGCTGGCTTGTTCTATTCCTCTGATCCCTCAGCTTTCACCCCAATATCTGGCTCCGGGTCTGTTTGTTTTTTTATTAATAACACCATTTAGTAATTCAAGTTACACTCTCCTATGCACCCCCCCCCTCAAATTCATGGTCTCTTTTTCTTCAGACAGCACGCACACACACATGTGTGTGTGTGTACATATATATATGTATATATATATATGTATGTATATATAGGTGTGTGTGTGTGTGTGTGTGTGTGTGTGTGTATACATGTGCAACCTATTCAATCCATACAATGCTATTTGTATTTTTGAGTTCAGGACTGACTACTTGGTATTGGATAACCAATTTATGTGTGGCAGGGGTCCTCTTCTCTAGGTAAAACTATTTCTCCTGCTCCCAGCATTCCTTAAATGTGTATAATCTTTAGCCTAGAGCTGAGACTCCATAAGATTCCCCTTTCTGACTTGATATATCTATTGGTGCTGTTTGTGCTCTAGTCTTATTTACAGCCATATTGTTGAAATATCATGGGTGCAACTTCCCTAAGTTGCACCTCCTAAGAGATCTAGTCTCACAGTCAACCTCTGCTGGCTCTTAAAATTTTTCTATCTTTTCTTCTGAGGTCTTCCCTGAGCCTTAGGTGCAGGAATCGTGTTGTGGATACCTTAGGCTCCCATTTTAGTAATACGTATTCTTTAAGACTTCATACATGTGTACCGTGAACGCAATGAGATGAGGAGCACCCCATCATCCTTCTCCCTCTAGTTTGTATCACTGAGAATTTACTGAGATGGCTGTATTTTCCTTCACAAATCCTCTGCATAACAAGGTGGTTGACGCTATGTCCGTGAAACAGCGGGCACGGAAGTGCTTCGTGGTAATAACTCACAAAGCTCTAGGTATTGATTTAGCCACAGGGAGGATGATTGTGGCTGAACAATTTCACAAGGAAGGAATTGGGCTGGCTTCATTGGAAGACATTACATGTGCCCTGTGTCTGAAAAGGCAGCTCACATTTATAGCATTTAAATGGATCATTCTTGGAAAACATTTTTATGCTCCCCATGACAGGGGGAAATGGTATGTGCTGATTTGCTCATCAGATTGTGTAGGAACTAAGATGATATTTTGAGAGTAGGATGAGTGTATCCAGAGTTTTATCAGATTTTGTGATCAGGAAAGAGAACTCCAGAACCTAGTAGATCCTTCTTTCTCCTTCCTCCCTTCCTCCCTCCCTTCTTTTCTTCCTTCCTTCCTTCCCTCCTTATTTCCAATTTCCCCTCCTTTTCCTCCTCTTTCTTTTCTGCTTTTAGGCTGAACAGGATCTCATGCAGTTAGATAGTTCAGACTAGCTTCTGATGACCTTCAATTTTTAATCCTACTGACTCTCATCAAGGAATTCTGAGATGTAGATATGTACAATCTCAGCCAATTTATGCAGTCAGTGCTGGGGTTGAACCTAGTCCTTCCTAATGTCTAGGTATGACTGCTAGGTATGGGCACTATCAACTTAGCTATAATGACTCTCTTTACCCTAGCTCCCTGAAAATCCATAGATTACAAGTGCAACTAAAGCCCACATGTTAGGTCCTGAAAACATGTGGATTCTGAAGTTTTGTCTAACACTATGTTATAAAATTATACAGCACACAATAAAATTAGTGGAATTTTCACAATGAACATTTTTCAGACCCAACTACTGTCATTTTAGCCTGATTAATTCCTCTGATCGTGTGTGTGTGTGTGTGTGTGTGTGTGTGTGTGTGTGTGTGTGTGTGCTTGTATATAGTCCTGTGAATGTAGGTGTGTGTTTGCAAAAACATATGTGTGGTCCGAGGACAACCTTGGATATTGGTTCTCATCTTTCACCTTGTTTGAGAAAGGATCTCTTGCTCTTCCGTCTGGCATACACCAAGCCACCTGTCCTTCTAGTGTCCTGAGATTCTTCTGTTTTCCTTACATATCACAATCCTAGGAGTGCTAGGATTGCAGACATGCACTTATCATACCTGGCCTCCTGTGGATTCTAGAGATCTGAACTCAGGATCTTATGCTTGCACAGCAAATTCTTTATCCATTGAACAGTTTCTGTAGCAACTGGATATTTTTATATTTGTTTTATATTTATTTCATAGTTATTTAGATAAATGTTCATGACTAAAACACCAGTCCCCATATTATCAGGTAGATTTTAATATTTGTTAACAGCGTTTTCATCCCTTTGAAAAACCATTGAAAAAAGATGATTTACATTTGACTTTCTCAAGCTGAGTGTTTGTAGATGCATATTCTGAAGCAGCAATTCCAATTTACCTCCACCTCAGAGAATCTAACTGGATCATTCCCAGTCATATGCCACCACAGGTTAATAAATATCCTGATTTAGTTCTATAGTTTGGATTTTTGCATCTTTCAAATTCATATAATATAGTTATTGAAGTATGGGTATATTTGTGCAAACCTTTATATAGTATGTGTTAGAGATTCAACTGTATGTACTGTTGCTGAATACAAGTTTCTATCCATTTATACCATGGCTTATTAATTTATTTCCTAGTTGATAAACAAGCTGTTTCTATATTTTGTTGTCATGCATAGTTTTAAAATGCATTTTACTTCTTTTGTATAAATACTAAGTACGAAGCAGAGATAGTTCAATCAGTAACATACTTATATTGCAAGTTCTGTTCTCAGAATTCACCTTATACAGCCAGGCTTGTTGACTTCCACTTGTAATCTCAGGACTGGAGAGAGAGAAGAGAGAAGGATGCTCTCTGGGGTTCACTGACCAATTAGTCCAGTCTACTGTGTGAGTTTCAGGCCAATGAGAGATGCTATCTCAAAAAAAAAAGTGCAACATCTGAGAAATGGCCCCCAAGGTTGACCTCTGGCCTCCACTGTACATCCCCTACCACATATACTCACACCCCCACCCACACACCCCCACACACATATACACACACATACAGACACACTCACACTCACACAGAGACCAATATTATAGCTACAAAGAAGTTGAATGTTTTTCTGTTATTTTTCTCATTTGCCAGTAATGTCACAGGCTTACTGATATTTATAGCCATTAAAATATGATAATATCCATCTTTAATTTGACCATCCCACTGGAGAGCACGCCATCTCATCTACTGGTCAAAGATATGTCTCCATTGTCTTATAATAGTGAGTCTTTTAAAATTCATTAAATGTTTCAATTAATAGAAAATTACATAATTTCTTCCCTTCCAGTGGTGGGTTGAATAAGAACAGCCTTCACAGGCTCATATGTTTCAACATTTGGCCCCAGTTGGTAGAAAAATTTGTGCAATATTAGTATGTATAGCCTTTTTTTTATAATTTAATTTAATTTTACATATCAGCCACGGATTCCCTTGTTCTCCCCCCTCCTGCCCCCCCCCCCCCGCCTTACCCCCAGCCTACGCCCCATTCCCATCTCCTCCAGGGCAAAAACTCCCCTGAGGATTGAGTTCAACCTGATAGATTCAGTCCAGGCAGGTCCAGTCCCCTCCTCCCAGGCTGAGCCAAGTGTCCTTGTATAAGCCCCAGGTTTCAAACAGCCAACTCATGCAATGAGTACAGGACCTGGTCCCACTGCCTGGATGCCTCCCAAACAGATCAAGCCAATCAACTGTCTCACTTATCCAGAGGGCCTGATCCAGTTCCAGAACCTGGAAACAACCTAGATGCCCTTCAACTTAAGAATGGATAAATAAAATGTGGTACATATACACAACGGAATACTACTCAGCACAGAAAAACAATGACATCATGAGGTTTGCAGGCAAATGGATGGATCTAGAAAAAATCATCCTGAGTGAAGTAACCCAGACTCAGAAAGACAAACATGGTATGTACTCACTCATAGGAGGATACTAGATGTAAAACGAAGATGACTAGACTGCTACTCACAACTCCACGGAGGCTACCTAGAAAACAGGACTCCAAGAAAGACACAGGGATCACTCAATGACGAAGAAATGGAAGAGATCTACATGAACAGCCTGGACATGAGTGGGGGTAATGAAGGGCAAGGGTCGAGGGAAAGAGAGCTTAGGGGAGTGGGAGATCCCTGCTGGATCAAGAACAGAGAGAGAGAACAAGGAATAAAAGACCATGATAAATGAAGACCCCATGAGAATAGGAAGAAGGAAAGTGCTAAAGAGGTCCCCAGAAATTCACAAAGTTACCTCCACAATAAACTACTGGCAATGGTCAAGAGACAGCCCGAACTGACCTACTCTGGTGTTAGGATGGCCAAACACCCTAACTGTCATGCTAGAAATCTCATCCAATGACTGAGGGAACTGGATGCATAGATTCACGGCCAGGCCCCAGGTGGAGCTCCAGGAGTCCATTGACGAGAAAGAGGAGGGTTTGTATGAGCTAGAATTGTTGAGACCAAGGTTGGATAAAGCACAGGGACAAATAGCCAAATGAATGGAAACACATGAAATATGAACCAATAGTATAGCCTTTTTTGAGGAGGTGTGTCACAATGGGTGGGCTGTGAGGCTTCAAAAGCCCATACCATTCCCAGTTAGCTCTATCTCTTTCTCCTCCATTCTTGTGGATTAGATATAATTTCTCAGCTACTGGTCAGTGCAATTTCTGCCCATATCTTTTATGCACCCTGCCATGATATTCATGGACGCTAACCCTTTGGAACCTAATTAAATGCTTTCTTCTAAATGTTGCTTTGGTCATGGTGTTTTGTCTCAACAATAGAAAGGTAACTAAGATATTGACCTTTTTTCTCCAAAACTGCTCCTATAATCCCCTTCATTCCTTCTCAACTTCATGCCATTTTTCTTTATTATTGTTACATACATATTTATATCTGTGCATAAATACATAACCTGAAGATTCCATTTATTGTTGGCTATATGAATTTCATTTCAGGGCTGACCAATTGGTATTGGATAGCCATTTAGGATTCTCAATCCTTGGAAAGACTAATTTTCCCTCTCTCAGCAAGTCATTAGTTGCTTATTGATCTTCACCTAGAAGCAGGGTCCTGTAAGATTTCTTCCTCTACATTAGCATGTGTATTGGTGACATCATTGCTCAAGTCTTGTTAAGGCAATCATGTTTTTAAAGTATCTTGTGTGTAGCTCCATGTCATTTCTGTGAGACTGTGTCTCACAGAAGACTTCCTGGTCCTCTGGTTCTGACAACTTCCTCATCCTCTGATCTCTCTGGTTGATATTTGGAGTTTTTCCTTGCGATTAGGTGTACAGTAGTATTGTAGATATATCTCTTGGGGCTGGAATCATCATGAACAATTATTCTCTGAAGTTTTACCAATTGTGGTTTTATGTAATGGTTTCTGTCTGCTGCAAAGAAAAACGACTTTGATGAGGCATTAACCCTACACTTATAAATGGGATAAGTTTAAGTGTTCAGAATGCATGAAAACATCATACTGGCCTAACAAAGTGATAGCAGTAGATTTTCCTTAAAGGCCTATGACTTGACTGGCCCTCAGTAGTTGGCTTGGTTCTAGTACCAGACATGAGTTTTCCTCCTGGTGAATCGGCCTTAAGCCCAATTAGACAGCTGTTGGTTACAGACAGAATATAAGTGCCACTATTGCTATTGCACTTATCGTATATCACTGCCATGCTGGTCATTGCTGTGGATCATAAGCATCACTTCTGGGTTGGGCAATTTATTGCTTTTCTTCCCTGACATATTGCATAGCTCTTTCTGATACTATGAAGGCTGGTCCTCAGGAAGAGGACATTAAGGCCATGTTCAGCTTGGCTTGAATCTTCTGAGCTATGTAACTGACATGTGTGCTTGTCTTCAGCAATTGAGACTTACCTTTTAATTTTGAGAGACAACCAAGGAAAAAAGTGCTTATTTTAGAAGCCATTTAGACTCCTCTGATCTAGAATTTGATAAAGGAATTCTCATGCCTGCTATATGGCTCTTGTGAGGAGCACTGTGAGCCCAAGTATTTATATATATATAATTTATATATATATGTATATATATAATTTACAAATATATATATAACTTTTCACCTCTCTCTTTTTCTTGTTATATACATGCATAAATTATATATGTTAGATATAATTATATATATACATGTATATATGTTTTATATACAAATGTGTAATATATACACTATATACAAATATATGTGGTATATGATATATATATATACACACACAGACATGCACACTTGTATATTTTATATATAATTTTTGATGAAACACTAATATTATTTCCTATGGCTTTTTCAAACATCCTCAGTGTTACTTTTCCCTCCTGTCTCCCTTTTTCCCTTTTTCTTATTGACCTCTCTCCCCAATCAAAGCCCACCAACATTTTCCCCATCACACCTTTATATCACCTGTATTCTTCTATTCTTCACTTTGGCCCTCTTCCCAGGTCACTTTTTACTTTTCTTGTTTTATTGGTTACTCCGTGTTGTATACTTACATATGTAGGTTTGGAGCTAGATATTGCAAATGAGAGAGAACTTGTAGTGTTTGTCTTTCTGGGCTACTTCACTCAATAATAGCATTTTCATGTGCTTGCAATGTCTGTGAATTGTTTCTAATTGGCTTTCTTGTCCTTATTTTCTAATTTATTTTTATGTGTTGGTTGTCTTTTATTACTGAAATGAAAGGATCCATAGATAGATCAGTGGGTAAAGGTTCTTATCACGCAACTTGACAACCCGAGTTTAATAGCTAGGTCTCACATAACTGCCACAAGTTGTCCTCTGATCTCCACATGTGTTGTGGCACAAGTATCCACTAACATGCCAACAGGCACATAAATAAAATAAGTAAATATGATTAAATATCGGAGCTCTTTTATCTTTTTGGATTTTGAAAAAGGGTTTCTCTGTGTAGCTCTGGCTGTTCTAGAACTCACTCTGTAGGTCAGGTTGGCCTCGAACTCAGATATCTGCCTGCCTTTGCCTCCATAATACTGGGATTAAAGGCATGCACCCCTACCTCCTGGCTAAGATTTTCTTTTCTAAAATGTATGTTTCATTTTGTGATGTTTGTCTATTTAATTTTTAACGATACATAAACACATTGAAGATATAATTTTATTATAATCCTCTTGTTAATTTTTTCACTTCTGTTTCTTACTCTGGAATTGCAATATTGAATTTGGTTTTAGGTATGACTTTAATCCATTCTGAGAGATGCTTTGATGTCAGAATGAAGAGTAAATCTTGTTTGAGCACACATCTGACTTCTTGAGTACTGGTAATATGTTGATTCACTGATTTTAGCCCCAGCCATGTCAGATGACTTGTAGGAATGCAACCATGAACTCTGTCTTCCTAAAATGACAGGAGGGAGTTCTAGTTGCTTTTTTTTGCTGTGATAATAAACTGACTAAGCAAACTTTGAGAAGAAGGGGTTTATTTCATCTTGCAGATTACAGGCCATCTCCTAGGAAAGCCAAGGCAAGAGTTGTACCAGAAACTGCCAAAGGAAAGTGATTTCTACCTTCCTTCCTCTGGCTTGCTCAGCTGTTTTTTACATAGCCCAGGAGTACCTGCCTATGAAAGGCACTATCCACAGTGACTGGCTTTCCTCCATCAATTAGCAATTAGGAAAATGCTTCACAGACATGGCTGCAGGCCAATATGAACTAAGCAATTCATCATCCTTGTACACAGAGTTGTGTTCAGCCTTCATGTCTCATCACAGAATGCTCTTGGTGTAGCATGTATCAGAGATATTCACAATTGATCAAAATACAGAGACAAGGTGACAGTGGGTGCACAGAACCAAATGGGACATCAGCAACATGACTCCTACACGTCAGACTCAGGTACCATTGCTGAAGATGGAGGAGAAAGATTCTAAGAGCCTGAGGCATAGGACTATCTTCTGTACAGGACAGAGATGTTGTACTCAGGAACTCTTTTTTTTTTTTTTTTTTTTTTTTTTTGGTTTTTCGAGACAGGGTTTCTCTGTGTAGCTTTGCGCCTTTCCTGGGACTCACTTGGTAGCCCAGGTTGGCCTCGAACTCACAGAGATCCACCTGGCTCTGCCTCCCGAGTGCTGGGATTAAAGGCGTGCGCCACCACCGCCCGGCTATACTCAGGAACTCTTAATGTCATGATTGCTTGCTAAAAAGCTACAAGGACCACACCAGTTAACAAGTGAACATGGATGGATTTCACAAAGTGCCTCCTATAGGAGAAGAGAGGCAAGTAATAAGTTATCAGAGGCGAACTCTTACCCTTATATGGTTAGCCCGAAACACTGACAAATAAGTGTAACAATAGTTGGACTCAGTGAGGTGTGTGTGTGTGTGTGTGTGTGTGTGTGTGTGTGTGTGTGTGTGTAAAGTAATTTAGAAAAGGGAAGTCCTGATTTGGAGAAGAGATGGTTGAAGGGACACAGGAGGACTTCAAGGAGAGAGAGGAAGGGCAGGAGATGATGCAGATACAGGGTACAAGTGTATGAAATCATCAAATCAAAAATAAGATAAAATAGAATAAGGAGAGGGAAGAGAAAAAGGAACAGAAAGAGGATGAGAATAAAAACTAAAAGAAAAAAAGAATGTCAAATATGAAATAAATTGAATCCTGTGCTTTTTAGTACAAGAACTGAGCTCTTAAACATTTTATTTATAGGAGACTATTTTTTAAGCGCACATACATGTATTACTAAAATACCATTTTGTACATGTTGTGTGCATACATATGTGGGGGTTTGTGTATGTATGTGCATGCATGTGCATATATGTTAGAAAGAGATACACAGAACATTTTCAGATGTTCATATGAACACACGTTAATTCAGTTTCCCAAATGCTGTCAGTCAGCCTTGGCCTTTTCATCTGCAGATTGAAATTATTTCTAATGTATGCATGTCTATATGTGGATGTTTGAAGTCAGGAGTCATTCCTTAGGGCTCTGTGTACCTAAAATATTGAAATAGGGCCTCTTAATTGGCCTAGAACTTTTCAATTCTACAGGCTGGTTGGTGAGTGAAGTCCAGAGTTCCACCCCTCTCTCCTAAGTGATGAGAATACAAAAGTACACTATGAGATGTCCAACCTTTTACATGGGCTCTGGGAGCAAACTAGATCCTTGTGCTCATTCAGCCAACACTTTACCAACTATGCTTCTTCCTCATCTCTGAGAGTCCTTTCTTAGGGAATTCTGGCAACCCTAATCAACAGATCAATCTCATTCTTATCAGGCAAGTACAGGACAACAATCCTCAATTTACAAAGAGGCTTCAATTTCTCCACACATAATTATGACAGGACTGCCTGAGGACATTATTTGAGATGCCTGTATTATGAGAAATTGAGCACAGATTTAGCTAGCAAAGTAACAAATTAGAATAGCTTTGTCAAGAAGAAGAAAACTTCCAAGAAATATCAGTAAATGTTCTTAGAAAAGCACAAAAAGTATTTACATCTGAAGCAAATAGAAAACTTGGAAAGAAAATTAAGATTCATCGAATAAAAGAAAATTTTCATCAATGTGCATATAAAGAACTCAATAGAAGACAGAAAGAAGTGACTACAAAATTATTAGATTCAGAAAGCTTTTATAGATAATTTTGTTATCAGACAAAAACCTGAGATGAAATGGATAATAATAAAACCAGACTCAAAAGGAACAATTAGAAAGTTATGGATTGTTTCTAAGACCTGCTTGACAATGATTGAGAAAAAAATCAGAAACAGAATGGTTAGAGAAAACAGGATGAAAATCCTCACGTGAAGAGCCTGAGAGCCCAGGGTAAAATAACCGATGGCACATTTTAGTATTCAAAAGTATCTAAAATATGGGGGGGGGGGGGTAGCAAACATGTGAAACATGACAATGTAAAGGCACACATCTCCAGGGATTTACCTAAATGGACAGTGAGGGAATGAAGAAAAGACAGACACAAGGACACATGGGCACATGGATGCAGAGAAGCTGGGGTCAGATGTAGAAGCCCCAGAATCCTGGAAGCACAGCGTGTTTATTGTACACAATTGAACAGAGAGGTGGGGTTATTGCAACAGCAGGATAAAGAGGCAGAAAACTACAGACAGATAAACAGAAAGGCACAATTATTATATGCAACTTAGCATAGAAGCAGGTCTATTTCAATAGGAGCAATTTTTCTAGGAGAGCAGTCTTCAGGGTGTAAACATCTGGAGTGAAAATCTATGAGGGCAATTTTCTATACACACGGTCAACAGTTGCACTAAGATCTAAGAAAGGATTTGCATTCAGACATGAGGAGGCCCTTGCAATCCCACTGAGCCTCACCTGGGGAAAGTTTTGCTCTTCCTATGGGTCTCACGTCCTTGATGTGATTGTGTCCATGTCAAACAATAAACATGCACTGGTGACTTTATCTGCTCCCTAAATAAATATAATTTTCTAAAATTTATTTTCCATCATATGTACAGTTAAATACAATCGCAGCACTTACAATTCATGCTGGGTACCCCCAAACACATAATCCCCACCCATTCTAATTTCATATCTTCTTAAGAAAACAAAAATACATAAAGCCATAATCAACCCATATGTTAATAGATACGAGATTATCCCCTGGAGCATGGGCAACCTACCAATGGCCACACCCTAAAGAAGAATTACTCTCCCTCCCACAGCTCCTGTTAACTGCCAAGAGTTTGGGGGGCCTCATAAAATCCTTCCCTATTCTTTCTGGAACTTCAGGTGACTTGGTCCTGTACAGTCTTGATCAGGTAGTCACAGTTGCTGTGAGTTCATGGCCAATAGCATTGCACACCACTCCCCTCCTCCATATCTTTTATCTTTCCCTTCTTCATCTTATGATTCCATCGGCCTTGACAGAGGTGTTGATGACAATGTCTATTTGGAAGCTGAGCATTCACAATCACTTATTCTCAGTACTTGGACCAGTTTTGGGTTTCTGGGTTGACAAAATCCACACAACTGTGTATAAGTGACATATGCTGGTGATCCAGCACTCCAGAGAGTGGAGTGAAAGGATAGAGGGTTTGGGGTTAGCCTAGGCAACATAGACAGACCTTGTCTCAAAAGCCAACAAAGCAACCAACCATAAAAGCAAATAATTCAAAACTCTATCTTTCTTTCTTTGTTCCTTCCTTTGTTTCTTTCTTTCTTTATCTTTCTTTCATTCTTTCTCTTTCTTTCATTCTTTCTTTCTATAGACAGGGTCTCTGTATATAGTTTTTCTGACTTGGAACTCACAGAGATCCACCTGTCTCTGCTTCCTGAGTTTTAGGATTAAAGGCATGTGCACTCAAAACAAATTTAAAAGTGGTGTCATGATAACTTAAGAGTTTTTCATATAAAAAGGAAAGAAAAACATTTTACAATTTTAATTAAATAATATTATTAACTAGAAACTTGTTCAATCTGAATTACCAGTGAAATGACAGTGTATACTAAAGAGATTTTATAACTGAGTGTCTGAAAATGTACCTGTCTTTTTCTGTCTTTTATGATAGGGCTACAAGTAAATATGTGCCGTAGAAAAGAGAAAATAAATTAATGAGAAGGAAAATGCAGGTCCATGGATTGCAAAGACACATGGAAAGCTGCCTCCGATATGACAAAGGAAAAAGGTGAAGTGACAGGTTTGCTTCACAATTAGAGATTTATTACATTTGTAATATAGCCTTGGGCTTTAGAAATGAGTTACCCAGAAGACAACCCTGACATGGCTTATGATATGTCACCCTCAGAGTGAAATTATTAGCAAGTCTATTGGAAAACAGGATTAAAATCAAAAGAAACAACAAAAAATTATTTATTTGAAGAAAAGTTGTAATGGGAAGAAAAGAAATGATCAGGTCGCTATGAGTTTCACTTCAGATTAGCTATAATTTGTTACAGCAATGAACAACTGATGACTAATTAACCTGCATTGAAATTCTATGTTGAACATGTGAAATAAAATGCTATTGGATTGAAGAGAGGCAGGTAAATCTATTTTGGTTATAGTTGTGAAATGTCATTAGCTAATCCTTACAGGTGAAAGTCAAGAAGCATTTAGGCATGCCAGGTGGTGGTGGGACATGTGTTTAATCTGAAAACCCAGGAGGCACAGGCAGGTGGATCTCTGAGAGTTCAAGGCTAGCCTGGTCTATAGAGCTTGATCCACTTCAGCCAAGGCTACACAGGGAGCAATGTAAGCACATTAACTAGACATGCATAGTTAAAAAGAAGAGAAAAAAGATTTAAAGTAACACTTGACATGATCCAAAATTATTTCATTAATAAATAAAAAATATATTGTGAAGTATTTACTTGACAATGAAAATATGTAACCTACATTTAAAATGCTTATCTACAGTAAATTGATATGTGCACATATATATTAAACCTTGACTGTCTTCTACTTGCCAGGAAGGGAAGGAGGGCAGTAGAATCCCACACTGGGGTAATAAAGCATACAGGACAATTCTGACTTTTTGTGGTAACTAAAAATGTGATCTGAAACAAACAAAAGCAAATAAAGAATAATTAATCTGAGGCTAGTTTGCTTCTCTAAGCAACCATAGAAAATTCCTAGCCTTTATTCCTACAAAGATTTCTAAGAGTTCAGTTGCTGGAATGAGAAGTGCAACCAATTAGTTCTAGGGTATCACATCTAATAGAGGTTCTGGCTTATCGGCTAAGTAGTTTTGCTGTGCCCACATGCATTTTCTCCTTCTTTGTGTTTCCCTATCCTCCCAGAGTATGGTTGCATTTTACTCTTTGTACTCAAAATTATGGTTTATCCTATGATATATGCTTTTTATAGTGACTTGGCTCCTACAGCCCTTGTAGGAGATTGCTACTCATCTTAAACAAGGCCAGAGAAGTAAATGACCAGGGTCATATCAACTATATATGAGAACCTGGAATTATACCTGCTGTACTCAGCAGACATAAGTAGGGCACTATTGATTACTCTGATCTGGCATGAGGCTGTTGATGAATGGGTTAGATCTTGCTCTGTTTTCTCTAAATCGTAGAAGAAAAGGCAATATATTTTGTGTTGGACAGCCCCTTTCTCTTCCTATCCTCCTGGTCCTGTGACTGAAAACCAGGGTCCTTATCCTCTTGGTTAGCATGGTAACAGTATTCTAACAGCTTGTCTCCAATCTTCCCAGTATTAAATCTAGCTTTCACATTGCCATTGGAGACAGAATTCTGAATCAATGATGTGATTAAGACTCTCTTTCCTCCTCTAAATCTTCTGTTCAATAACTATGTGGAGTCCACTTAATAAAGCCCAGTGTGTTTCAACAGCATATACTTTATTTTCTGATTTACATTGCATCTCAGCCTGGTCATCACCCTCCCTCTGTTATCTCTGTGCTCTGACTATACTCTCTTCCAAGGATGCTCTGCTGCTGCTCATTCCTCTGTATTGTTGCCTACCTTCTACGTCTTTCAGAGTTGAAGGTCTGACTGCTTCATCCTGTTGGGAGCATTGAAGTTGTGGGATTGCATTTTTAAAAATCTATCTCTATTTCTAGTTTACCCTTACTGTTTCCTCCCTAATTTTTTACTGTTACCTTTCTATTTGTCTATCATCCCACCTCTTCTCTACTGGCCTAATCCTAATGCTAGACTTGCTGACTATACTACATTTTGACTGCTACTCATA
This sequence comes from Peromyscus eremicus, assembly GCF_949786415.1. Classification (NCBI taxonomy): domain Eukaryota; kingdom Metazoa; phylum Chordata; class Mammalia; order Rodentia; family Cricetidae; genus Peromyscus; species Peromyscus eremicus. Next base: position 74,734,558 of record NC_081431.1, on the reverse strand, counting down.
GTAACTGACATCTTAGTATATACACTACTATCAATGATGATTTCTTTTCCAAAATTATTGAAATTAGGTCATTATTTTGAGTTGGACATTACCATATTTTCATAGTGAGTCTACTTATCAGATGTGATTGTTTCTTCAGACACTGTTGCACTCTCAGAGTAGTGCTGAAGCTGCTCTGGTCACACATGTACAGTTTACCAACCATACTATAGTCACAGTCAAATGAGAATAAATACACCTCTCTCTGCTGTAACTTACTTTCCTGTTAACATTGCAAATATTTCCACTGAAACAATGCAGATAAATAAAAAAATCCCAACTGATGATTTAATCACTTGTACTTAATTCTCAATGTAGAATCACAAGAAACACTAAGTACAAAGATAACTTAACTCCTTCAAAAATTGCTAATTCCATAGAAATAGACTCGTGAAAATAAAAAAAAGGTGTGAAATTTAACAAAAGGAGGGCAAATGAATGAAAATAGAATGTTCTACAAAATAAAGGAACACAAATACACTTCAGAACAAATCCAAAGGTAAAACAAATTAGTGGGGACATAACATAAAGGAGTTGTTTTGGGTAGTTCTATGTCAACTTGACACACACTAGAGTGTAGTTTTTTTTTTTTTTTTCGAGACAGGGTTTCTCTGTGTAGCTTTGCGCTTTTCCTGGAACTCACTTGGTAGCCCAGGCTGGCCTCGAACTCACAGAGATCCACCTGGCTCTGCCTCCCGAGTGCTGGGATTAAAGGCGTGCACCACCACCGCCCGGCAGAGTGTAGATTTAAAGGAATATTTCCCATGGAGATTAAAATTGCTGATCAGAACTATAGTGCTGTGCCCAGCCCCACAGTCCTGCAGCTCATTATAAAATAATCATTAAGAGACTTATGTTAATTACCAGTTGTATGGCCTATGGCAGGCTTCTTACTAAATAGCTCTTATAACTTAACCCATTTCTATTAATCTATAAGTTGCCATGTGGCTGTAGCATTACTTGTCTGCTGGCATCTTGCTGCTTCTTTGGAGAGGCTGGTGTCTCGCTCTCCTCTCCTTTCTTTTCTCCATATATCTGTTTAGATTTCCTACCTGCCTCTAAACTGCCTTGCCATAGGCCAATACAGCTTTATTTATCAACCAATAAGAACAACACATACTCACAGTGTACAAAAAGACATTCCACAACACTTCCCCTTTTCTGTCAAATCAAAAAGGAAGGTTTTAACATTAATATAGTAATATTACATATAATAGGACAGTTATCCAGCAGGAATTACAATTATAATATCTAGTCTGTATTTGGCAAGATTAAAGAAAATATTCTATCATCTATCCTTTATTTGTGAGTCTAAAGTTTCATATCCAATTTATCTTTTATCATAACCAAGAAAAATTATAATTATAACTATCTGGTCTTCAACTAGATGAAAGACTACAGAATGATATAACATTACCTAAGTAAATAGAAAGTGAATTGTAAGCAACTTCCAAAAATCTAGAATGAAAGAGACAGTTGGCTGCCTAGACAATCACCCAAAGTTCCTCTGCTATATTGGGGCATCCATCTTCAGCCTATAGGCTTAGAGGTTTTTAGTTGCTTCTCCTTATGTCCTGTAGAATATCTGGCATTCTTTTTTTGTGAAGCAGGAACCTGAAGGACCATCTCACCTTGTTTTGACAAAATTTAGTGGTCATTTTTCCACAGGTCCTGCATGTCCAGTCTGAATAACATACTGTCAAGCTGTCCAGGCATGAGCAGTTTCTTGCCAAAATGACCAGTTTTGCCAATAAGATAAATTCCAAATGAAGTGTCTTTATACTTATCTTTCTCTTTGAAGTAAATCAGTGCTGCCAGGAGCAGATGTGTCTCATTGTACAGAAAAGTCTGTTTTTAAAACATTTAAAATGCCATATTTTGTAAGCCTTTGAAGTGTATGAAGATTACCTACCTAATTGAAATATACCTTTATATACCTAAGAAAATTAACTAACATGACTATAAGTTTGATTATCCCAGATGACTATTAATCTGTAATTTTTAATTATATATTATAATTTAAATGAGCTATATAAACATAATACCTTAAATGAGTAAAAATATACATACAATATAACAAAATTAACTTTAAATTTGTATCAATAAACTAAAATCTATAGCAGTGTAAAACATTTTAAACAAGTTATTGCTTTTTAAATGTAGATTAAATAATCTACTCTTTCATCCTAGCATAACTCTATATTTTTTTTCTTTTAGAAAGAAATTTACTATGACCAATAATAATTTGTAACCAACCCTTAAATAAAGACAAACATCCATAATCCATTGTTTGGAAATGTGTACATAGTTATCTAGGCTATTTCCTACTGATTGGAGGTGCTGGTAGTCTTATGGGGACAAAAGGAAAATTTTAGGATTATGGTCAAGTCCTGACTGGAGTAGTCTGTGAGACTGTATTCTTTGAGTCATCTGACTTGAAGTTGTTTGGATGTTGGATCATCTGGAGACCTCTCAGGGGGTCATCCTTGATGGAACCACATTAACCTGGAAGGAATCCACAGCTTCTCATCTTCTGTGGAAAGAAAAGCAGAACCTCTTTTCCAAAGCAATATATCCTTAGACACGAATTTTGAAATCAAGATACCTTTAACTCAGCAGCCTTTATGATCAAATGTCTCTCTCCAGTTAAAAAATTCTAAAGACAATATAATAATCTGAAGTATCCAGATTCTTTGTGTAATTTTCATCTTTACATGGCTTAACTTCTATATTATTTTTCTTGTCTCTAAAAACTTCATTTTTTTAAAACTAATTATTTCTTTATATCAATGTCTATATTTCTTTTTTTCCTCTTTCAAGACTATGTATATTTTATGTGTATTGTAAATCATTTAAAAGTTTATTCCATATGAATCATTCTTTTGTGTATCTACAATCCTTTTCTGATCATTGCAAACTACAGCATGGCTAAGATCAAAGAGGCAGCCCTGGCTGCTGACTCCGCCCACTTTAGCTTTTCAACATGGTGAAGGTATCCAGCAGAGTTACTCTTACCCCACCAATTCTGGCATCCATCAGGTAGAGTGCAGCTAGCCCATAAGCCCTTTTTAGCTGTATGAGTAAGGGCTAAATCCACCATGCAGTGTGCTGCACAGCTTGGAGACACCTCTGTGTACCAATGCAGGAATCTGTCATGCTGAACTCAAGCCCAAGCTCAAATGCTGTGGCCATGGCCCATATGAGTCATGAGGTAGGAAACTGTTTTTTGCTCTAATTAAGAATTTTTTATTAAGTTCTCCCAGGTTATAGGTGGAAACTCAAGCCAACATATTGGACAGCCAAATCTAGTCAAAGTTTTCTTCAGTCCTGCCTGGCCCCACAGTTGTACAGCTGCTTATAAAATAATCATTCAGAGGCTTATATTAATTGCCAGTTGTATGGCCTATGGAAGACTTCTTGCTAGTTAGCTCTTATAACTTAACCCATTTCTATTAATCTATAAGTTGCCATGTGGCATTACCGGTCTGCTAGCATCTTGCTTCTCCTTTGGTGCTAGCTGGTGTCTCTCCCTCCTCTCCTTTCTTTTCTCCATATATCTGCTTAAATTTATTGCCTACCTCTAAGCTGCATGCAGAAAGACATCCCACAGCAGAGGAGGGGGGGCAGGAAGGAAGGAAGGAAGGGAGGGAGGGAGGGAGGGAGGAAGGAAGGAAGGAAGGAAAAAAAGAAAGTAGAAAGAAAAAAGGAAATAAAATTTTCCTAGGGGAGTTTCCTTCCCATTGTAAAGAGGATGGATTCATTGAGCAGTAAGTAGTTGGAAAACAAATCTTATCAGATGTTGTGCTTCTAGAGATGCTAGGAGTTGATGTGGTCAGTCATATACTCCTCTTGGCAGCTGCATGAGTTCAGATACAACACATCTTCATAGAGAGAGGGCAGAGGCTAACAATCTAAATCCTTTCAAGAGTTCATTAAGAGAGATAAAAATATGAGTCTAGAACCAAGCTTTCATAATATATTGTTCAATTTTTTTTCTTACTGCAAAAAACACTGAACATTTAGGAGATAATTTGTCTGAAATGTTTTCTTAAAGAAAGGAAAGACATATGTATGGATTAAAAATCTATTCCAGAGGGGCATGGACACAGTTCACATATTCTAATAGATACGCATCAGCAGAAACAGGAGATAGTGAAGAGTATTTAGTACTGTCTTTAGTCACTCTGGAGCCCAGACTGTTTGTTGTGCTACTTACAGGAAAGCCACTAAATTTAATCATACGTCTAATAATATCAGAAAAGTCACTGCACTGAAAACCCTCCAAATCTGCAATTTATACATCAGTGGATTCAACCAAACTTGGAGCCAAAATATTTTAAATAAAAATTACTTCTTTTCAGAACATGGATAAGCTTTTTGACTACTCTTACCTAAAGAATATAGTGTACTCACTATTTGTATAGAACTTACAAAGTATTGAGTATTGCAAAGAACCTGAAAATGAATTAAATCACATGGGAAAGTGTGTGTAGAGAGTATAAGCATATACCATGTCATTTTATGCAAGGCATTCTTAGATTTTGTTATCCACAGTGGGCCTTGGGTATAGTCTACATGACAGGGTCAGGGAGACAAAAATTATTTTCCTGGGAATGCCTACACACTTACTTTAGGATTATACATTACACACTGATATATGTAAACTATACAAAACATATTTATAAAATTTTAGTGCTTCTTCCTAAAAAAAAAAACAATAAGAACAAGTGACTTCATTTAAATATCTGTGTTCTGGTCTTTCCTAAGCTATTTTTTGTGTTATTATTTTGCTGTATTTCATTCTCACAGGCTTGTTTTTATAGTCTACTTCTGTTATTACAACAAATTACTTGAATCTAACAGAGATTCTCTAAACTAAAGTTAGCCTCTAAGAATATCTGTGCCAGATTAGCTGATGGTAATTGAAGGGGGAAACCCCACCTAGTATGGGTGGCACGTTGTCCTGGCTGAGATCCTGAAAGGAATAATTGGAGAGAGAAAACAGAGAAGTATGCATTCATTGTTCTCCTGGTTATGCACACACAACTCTAAGCTCTTGCAGTCTTGGCTTCCTTGCCATAATGTACCATAACCATGGGCTATGAGCCCAAATAAACCTCTTCTTCTTTAAGTTGCTTTCATCAGAATCTTCTTTAGAGCAACATGAAAGGAACTAAAACAGCATGTGTGGTTTTGTTCCTGTGTATGTAAGTGACAAAAAAACCCTCATTGTGCTAGGAATCATAATTTGTAATAACTTACCATCAATGAAAAGTGAAAGGTTGGGAGACACAGGGGCATTCTCCTTTATGATGCTAAAAATTTTATGAAATACAATATATATGGCTCTAGTTTAACTCCATTCCTCATTAATGCGATCTTGCTGAGTTAAAATTCTAATTGCTCTGGAGCTCGAGAAAAATAGACTTTAATATGTTGACAATTTATACCCATCAACAAAGAGTTTTAAGATAGTCCCACATAACATCCTAAGTATAAAATATGACATTTGTCTTTTGTTCATGAAGATATAAGTAAATTATTGATTTTGTTTACATAAAATAGGTGCGTTTTGAAAGAAACATGTTTCCCATTAGCCTATTAACATATACATGGTTTCTCTTGGGAGCCAGAACTATTTCCATCTATTTTCCTCTGAAATATCCTCAGATGTAGTTATTTGCTTACATTTCTTATCTTCTTTTATAATAAAATAGAAACAGGTTGTATAGTTACTAACTCAATTAAGTATAAATCTTCTCATCCTTAAATTTTCTACTAATAAGTACCATTTAAACTATATGTTTTCGCCGGGCGGTGGTGCACGCCTTTAATCCCAGCACTCGGGAGGCAGAGCCAGGTGGATCTCTGTGAGTTCGAGGCCAGCCTGGACTACCAAGTGAGTTTCAGGAAAGGCGCAAAGCTACACAGAGAAACCCTGTCTCAAAAAAAAAAAACCGAAAAAAAATAAAAAATAAAAAAATAAACTATATGTTTTATTTTTAGTGAATCAGAGTAATATTTTGGTATCTCCAGTAATTCGTAATTAAAATTATTTCTCTGGCTATGTATATACATATGTGCATATATCTGTATAATCATTTATACACAGGAAAAGAGATAAAACATATCATGTAGGAAAACATAAATATATTTGTATCTCTTAGCAGGACTTATGACTGTAAACTATGAATCTCATGTGATTGTCAAGCCATTTCAAACTCACAGATTTTAGTGAGAATATGTGTGAGATGCTCAGATTTAACACAGGGCATTTCACATGCTAGAAAAATGTTCTACTCCAGAGCTATATCTCAATCCTTGTCTTCAGGTTTTTTGTTTTTGTTTTTGTTGTTGTTTGTATGTGTGTGTGTGTGTGTGTGTGTGTGTGTGTGTGTGTGTGTGTGTGTGACAGTGTCTCACTATGTAGACTAAGGTGATCTTGAACTTATAAGACTAATTTCTGCTTCCAGTGTTTGGAATTATTGGTTTTGTTACCACATCTAAAAAATGTTCATATTCTTTACAGACATAATGAATTCTGAAGGTATAAATTACATGTGATAGTACATTTTAAAAATATCTTTGTAGACCAGTTGTTCTTTGGGCTACCAGCTCACAAATAATGATATGGAGACTTATTAATTATGAAAGCTCAGACTTAGCTTAGGCTTGTCCCACTAACAATTATACCTCAAATTAACCCATTTATACTAATCTATGTTCTGTCATGTGGCATTAACTCTTATTCATCTTGCATCTATTATTTCTCTAAGTCTGGATGGTGACTCCATCTCTTCTTCCAAGAGTCCTCTCTGTCCCTGGAAGTCCTGTATAACCTCTTCTTCTCTATCTATTGGCCATTCAGCTCTTTATTATACCAAACAGAAGGCACCTTGGCAAAGAAATCTTTGCAGTGTAAACAAAAGCTCAACAACATTTCCCACTTTTGTATAAATAAAAAGGAAAGGGTTTAACTCAAACACAGTAAAACTATATATAATAAGAACAATTATCAGGTAATGATTATTTTCACAATGTCCAGTCCATTTGTTTTCAGCAAATTCAAATACTCCTTTTTCTAGCTTCTCTTGGTGAGTCCAAAGTTTTGTACCTAACTTACTTTTTATTATACCTAAGGAAAACTTTAGCTATAACTATGTAGTTATATGTAGTATTCAACTCCATCAAAGACCTGAGAAGGATATAATATTACTTGATATAACAGGAAGTGCAGAGCAAGCAACTTCAAAAACTAAGGAACAACAGAGACATTTGGCTGCCTAAACTGTCAAAATAGAGTTACTCTGTCAAAATAAAGTTACTTCCTGACTAAGCAGGAAGTGCAGGCAAGCAACTTCCAAAAGATGTGAGAAATGACAGAAACAGCTGGCTTCCTGGACTGTCACCTAAGGTTCCTCTGCAACGTTGGAGCATCCATCTTTGGCCTATACATCTAGCTATCTGAGAGACTTTTCTGTGAAACAGGATATTCTGAATGACCTTCCTAACCTGTCTTGGCAAGATTAGACAGTCATTTCTTTTGTGTCTTGATTATCTCTTTTGGATAGCATGCTATCAGCAGTCAAGGCAAGGGCATTTTCTTGCACAGAGGCTAACATTTGCCACAAAGAAAGTAAACTCAATGTGGAATTTCTTCTATTCTCATTGTCTTCTCTGAAGTAGATTGGTGCTGCCAGGGGCACACATGTCTCATTGTCATAAAAAAAGAACCTGGGGCTGGAGAGATGGCTCAGTGATTAAGAGCACTGGCTGCTCTTCCAGAGGTCCTGCGTTCAATTCCCAGCAACCACATGGTGGCTCTCAACCACCTGTAATGAGACCTGATGCCCTCTTCTGGACTGCAGGGACACATGTAGGCAGAACACTGTATACATAATAAACAAATAAATCTTTAAAAAAAACCCTATATTATTAAAATATCTTAAATGTCATATTCTATAGATCTGTGAAATATTAGAAGATGATCTGTCTATTTAAAATATGTTTGTTTGACCTTGAAAACATACCTAACCTGACAAGTTCCATTATAATAGGTGACTAACAAATAACTTGCATTTCTTTATATGCTAATTAGTTGCTAACAATAACTTTCAAGGACCAGCAATTTGCATTACATTGTTAAATGAACTGTAGAGGTAAAATACCTTAAACAAGATTAGAAGTGTTTTTACAGTATGTTCTAACAAAATAAATCTCAACTTTGTATCAATATACAAAGATCTATATTAATGTAAAATATTTAAAACAAGCAGTTGCTTTTTAAAAGTAGTTTCAATAATCTACCTTTCATTTTATAATATCTATGTCATCTGATCTTTCATTTTTTTTTCAAACAAGCATCCTGAATCTAATCCACTTTGTTTAGCTTTTTTTTTGTTTGTTTGTTTGTTTGTTTTTTGGTGCTGGGCCACGCGTTCCATTGTTTTCTTTTCTTTTTTTTCTTTTTATTTTGCAATACAATTCAGTTCTACATATCAGCCACGGATTTCCTTGTTCTCCCTCCTCCCCCCTCCCCTTCCCCCCAGCCCAACCCCCATTCAGCCTCCACTGCAGACTGAGATCAACCTGGTAGACTCAGTCCAGGCAGGCACAGTCCCCTCCTCCCAAGCCCAGCCAAGCAACCCTGCATAGGCCCCAGGTTTCAAACCGCCAACTCATGCAATGAGCACAGGACCCGGTCCCACTGCCTGGATGCCTCCCAAACAGATGAAGCCAATCAACTGTCTCACCCATTCAGAGGGCCTGATCCAGTTGGGGACCCCCTCAGCCATTGGTTCATAGTTCATGTGTTTCCATTCATTTGGCTATTTGTCCCTGTACTTTATCCAACCTTGGTCTCAACAATTCTCGCTCATATAAACCCTCCTCTTTCTCGCTAATTGGACTCCCAGAGCTCCACTCGGGGCCTAGCCATGGATCTCTGCATCCAGATCCCTCAGTCATTGGATGGAGTTTCTAGCATGACAATTAGGGTGTTTGGCCATCCCATCACAAGAGTAGGTCAGTTCAGGCTGTCTCTTCGACCATTGCCAGCAGTCTGTTATGGAGGTATCTTTGTGGATTTCTATGGGCCTCTCTAGCACTTTGCTTCTTCCTATTCTCATGTGGTCTTCATTTACCATGGTCTCCTATTCCTTGTTCTCCCTCTCTGTTCTTGATCCAGCTGGGATCTCCCTCTCCCCCAAGCTCTCTTTCCCTCGACCCTCGTCCTTCATTACCCCCACTCATGCCCAGGCTGTTTATGTAGATCTCTTCCATTTCTCCGTCTTTGGGCGATCCCCATGTCTTTCTTGGGGTCCTGTTTTCCAGGTAGCCTCCCTGGTGATGTGAGTAGCAGTCCAGTCATCCTTGTTCCACATCTAGTATCCTCCTATAAGTGAGTACATACCATGTTTGTCTTTCTGAGTCTGGGTTACCTCAATCAGGATGGTTTTTTCTAGATCCATCCATTTGCCTGCAAACCTCATGATGTCATTGTTTTTCTCTGCTGAGTAGTATTCCACTGTGTATATGTACAACATTTTATTTATCCATTCTTCAGTTGAAGGTCATCTGGGCTGTTTCCGTGTTTTGGCTATTACAAACAATGCTGATATGAACATAGCTGAAAAAGTGCTCTTGTGGTATGATTGAGCATTCCTTGGGTATATGCCCAAGAGTGGTATAGCTGGATCTTGGGGGAGATTGATTCCCAATTTTCTAAGAAAGCGCCTTATTGATTTCCAAAGTGGTTGTACAAGCTTGCATTCCCACCAGCAGTGGAGGAGAGTTCCCCTAGCTCCACATCCTCTCCAGCATAAGGTGTCTTAAGTGTTTTGGATCTTAGCCATTCTGACAGGCGTAAGGTGGTATCTCAGAGTTGTTTTGATTTGCATTTCCCTGATGATTAGGGATGTTGAGCAATTCCTTAAATGTGTTTCAGCCATTTGAGTTTCCTCTGTTGAGAATTCTCTGTTTAGTTCTATAGCCCATTTCTTAATTGGACTGTTGGGCATTTTGATGTCTAATTTCTTGAGTTCCTTATATATTCTGGATATCAGTCCTCTGTCAGATGTGGGGTTGGTGAAGACCTTTCTATGGGTGTTTAGCTTTTTTCCTGACCATTACCAATAACAATGTGTAATCAACCACCAAAACAATAACAAATGTCCATAACTCATTGAATGACCAAAAACCACCAACTTACCCTCTTGAGAATGTAGGGGTGGTATTCTTTTTTTAATTTCATTTAAGATTTTTAAATTCATTTTACATACCAACCACAGATTCCCCCTCATCTTTCCCATTCCCTTCACCCCTACCAAACCCATTCGCCCCTGCCCCCATCTCCTCCTTCAAAAGGATAATAAGTTCTTCCATGGGAGGACAGCAAAGCCTGGTACATTCACTTGAGGCAGGATCAAGCCCCTCCCTGGTGCATCAAAGGTAAGCAAGGTGTCTAACCATATGGAATGGGATCCAGAAAGCCAGCTCATGATCACACCTCCCCCCCCCCAAAAAAAAAATAGACCCGGATACACAATGATCTTTCTTATGCAGAAGGTCTAGTCTGGTCCCGTGTGGGTTTCACAGCTGTTGGTCTAAAGTTTGTGAGATCCTATAAGTTTAGTTCAGTTGTCTCTATAGACTTTTCCATCATGATCTTTTTTTTTTTTAAGATTTATTCATTATGTATACAGTGTTCTGTTTGCATGTATCCCTGCAGGCCAGAAGAGGGAGCCAGATCTCATTACAGATGGTTGTGAGCCACCATATGGGTGCTGGTAATTGAACTCAGGACCTCTGGAAGAACAGCCAGTATTCTTAACCTCTGAGCCATCTCTCCAGCCCTTCCATCATGATCTTGAACCCCCTTGCTCATATAATCCCTCTTCCCTCTCATTGACTGGACTCCTGGAGCTTGGCCTGGTGCTTGGTCCTGGGTCTCTACAGCTGCTTCCATCAGTTACTGTATGAAGGCTCTATGATGACAGTAATGGTATTCACTAATCTGATTACCAGGGTAGGCCAGTTCAGGCACTCTCACCACTGTTGCTAGTAGTCTAAAGTGGGGTCCTTCTTGTGTATTTCTGGGAATTTCTCTGGTACCAGGTTTCTTCCATATTCCATCTTGCTTCCCTCTAACAAGATATCTCTTTCATTACTCTCCCATTCCATTTCTCCACAAGGTTGACCATCCCATTCCCTCATGTTATCATCCCCCATCCCATCCTCTTTATTGCCCTCTATCATCCCTAGTTTGCTCATGGAGATCTCCTCTGTTTCCCCTTCCCAAGGTGATTTGTATATCCCTCTTAGGGTTCTCCTTGTTTCCTAGCTTCTCTGGAGCTGTGGGCTGTAGTCTGATTACCCTTTGCTTTATACATAGTATCCTCTTATGATTGAGTACATACCATGTTTGTCTTTCTGAGTCTGTGTTACCTTACTCAGGATGATATTTTCTAGTTCCATCCATTTGCCTGCAAATTTAATGATGCCATTGTTTTTTTACTGTAGAGTAATACTCCATTGTGTATATGTATGCCATTTTTTAACTATTCTTTTGTTCAGGGGCATCTAGGTTGTTTCCAGTTTCTGGCTATTTATCAATAATGCTCCTATGCATATAGTTGAGCAAGTGTCCTTGTGATTATGCATCCCTTGGGTATATGCCCCAAAGTGGTATCATTTGGTCTTGAGGTAGATTAATTCCCAATTTTCTGAGAAGTCACCATACTGATTTCCAGAGTCATTGTATACAAGTTTCCATTCCCACCAATAATGGAGGAGTGCTCCCCTTGTTCTGCAACCTCTCAAATATAAGCTGCCATCAGTGTTTTTGATCTTAGCCATTCTAATAGGTGTAATATGGTATCTCAGAGTCATTTTGATCAGCCTTTCTGTGATGACTAAAGATGTTGAGTAATTCCTTAAGTGTCTTTTATCCACTTGGGATTCTTCTGTTGAGAATTCCCTGTTTAAATCTGTAGCCCATTTTTAAATTAGATTGTTTGGTATTTTGCTGTCTAGTTTCTTGAGTTCTTTATGTAATTTGGAAATCAGCCCTTTGTCAAATTTGGTGTTGGTAAAGATTTTTTTCCCATTCTGTAGGCTGGTTTTTTTTTTTCTTATATATTGTGTCCTTAGCCTTACAGAAGCTTCTCATTTTCAGGAGGTCCCATTTATTAATTGTTGCTCTCAATGTCTGTGCTATTGGTGTTATATTTAGTAAGTGGTCTCCTGTGTCAATGCATTCTAGGCCATTTCCTATTTTCTCCTCTGTCAGGTTCAGTGCAGCTGGATTTATGTTGAGATCTTTGATTCACTTGGATTTAAATTTTGTGCAGAGTGATAGATATGGATCTATTTGTAATCCTCTACATGTTTACATTCAGTTATACCAGCACTGTTTGTTGAAGATGCTTTTCTTTTTTTCCATTGTACAGTTTTGGTTTCTTTGTCAAAAATCAAGCATTCATTGTTGTGTGCATTAATTTCAGGATCTTCAATTTGATTCCATTGGTCCACATGTTGGCTTTTATGCCAATATCAAGATGTTTTTATTACTATAGCTTATAGTAGAGCTTGAAGTCAGGGATGGTGATGCCTCCAGAATTTTGTTTGTTGAATCCAGAATTTTGTTTGTTGTAAAGGATTTTTTTTTTTTTTTTTTTTTTTTTTTTTTTTTTTTTAGATTCCTAGGTTTTCTGGTTTTCCATATGAAGTTGAGTATTGTTCTTTCAGGGTGTATGAATAATTGTGTTGACATTTTGATGGGAATTGCATTGAATCTGTAGATTGCTTTTGGTAAGATTGCCATTTTTATTACATTGGTTCTACCTATCCAACAGCATGGAAAAATTTTAAATTTTCTGATATCTTTTTAATTTCTTTCTTCAAAGACTTAAAGTTTTTGTCATACAGGTCTTCAATATGTTTGGTTAGAGTTACCCCAAGGTATTTTATATTATTTGCAGTTATTGTAAAGGGTGGTATTTCTCTGATTTCCTTCTCATTTGTGTATAGTAGGGCTACAGATTTTGGGGGGTTGAGCTTGTATCCTGCCACATTACTGAAGTTGTTTATCAGTTGTAGGAATTTCTTGGTAGAATTTTTTGGGTCACTTATGTAGACTACCATGTGATCTGCAAATGGCGAAAGTTTGACTTCTTCCTTCCCAATTTGTATATCATTAGTCTCCTCTTGTTGTCTTATTTTTCTAGCTAGAACTTTGAGTACTTTATTGAATATATATGGGGAGACTGGACAGCCTTGTCTTGGTCCTGATTTTAGTGGAATTTCTTCAATTTTCTCTCCATTTAATTTTATGTCAGCTCTTAGCTTGATGTAAATATTATATGTAGCTAGAGTTTTCCTGCCTAGCCCACAGTCAGGACAAATCTCTTTCACCTGTCAGTCCCACAGCTGCTCAGACCCAACCAAGTAAACACAGAGACTTATATTGGTTACAAACTGTATGGCCATGGCAGGCTTCTTGCTAACTGTTCTTATAGCTTAAATTAATCCATTTCCATTAATCTATACCTTGCCACGTGGCTCGTGGCTTACCGGCATCTTCACATGCTGTTTGTCATCATGGCGGCTGGCAGTATCTCTCTGACTCAGCCTTCCACTTCCCAGCTTTATTCTCCTCCTTGTCCCGCCTACACTTCCTGCCTAGCCAATGGCCAATCAGTGTTTTATTTATTGACTAATTAGCAACACATTTGCCATACAGAACATCCCACAGCAATTATACCTATATTATGTTTAGGTATATTCCTTGTATTCCTGTTCTCTCCAAGACCTTTATCATGCAAGGGTGTAAGATTTTGTCAATGACTTTTTAAGCATCTAATGAGATGATGATGTGTTTTTTTTTTTCTTTCAGTTTGTTTATATGATGGACTACGTTGATAGATTTTTGTATGTTTAATGATCCCTGCATCTCTGGAATGAAGTCTACTTGATCATGGAGGATGATTTTTTGTTTTTATGTGTTTTGGATTTGTTTTTCCAGTATTTTATTGAGCATTTTTCATCAATGTTCATGAAGGAGATTGGTCTGTAATTCTCTTTCTTTGTTGCATCATTGTATGGTTTCGGTATCAGGGTAACTGTGGCCTCACAGAAAGAGGTTAACAATGTTCCTTTTGTTTCTATTATGTGGAACAATTTGAGGAGTATTTGAATTAGCTCTTCTTTGAAATTCTGGTAGAATTCTGCTTTGAAACCATCTGATCCTGAGCGTTTTTGTTTCAGAGATTTTTAATGACTGCTTCTATTTCAGTAAGAGTTGTAGGTCTATTTAAATTATGTATCTGGTCTTGATTTATTTTGTGTATATGTTACTTATCCAGATAATTGTCCATTTCTTTTAGATTAATTTTAGTTTGAAGTCTATTTTGTTAGATATTAGGATAGCTACATCAGCTTGCTTCTTAAGTCCATTTGACTGGAATGACTTTTCCCAGCACTTTACTCTGAGGTAGTATCTGTTTTTGAAGTTTAAGTGTGTTTCTTATATGCAGAAGAAGGATGGATTCTGTTTTCATACCCATTCTCTTATCCTGTGTCTTTTTATAGATGAATTGAGTCCATTAATATTAAGGGATATTAATGACCAGTGATTGTTAATTTCTGGTATTTTTTTGATAGTAGTGTTGCGTGTTTCCCTTCTTTCAGATTTGTTGGTGTGGGGTTATCTATTGCTTGTGTTTTTATGGGTGCTTCTAACTTCCTTAGGTTGGATTGTTTTCTCTTAGTGCTTTCTGTTGGGCTGGGTTTATGAATAGATATTTTTTAAATCTGGACTTATCATCGAATATCTTGTTTACACTGTCTATGGTGACTGAGAGTTTTGCTGGGTGTAATAGTCTGGGCTGGCATCTGTGGTTTCTTAGTGTCTGTATTATATGTATCCTGGACCTTCTGGCTTTCAGAGTCTACATTGAGAAATCAGATGATATTCTGTTGAGTCTCCATTTATATGTTACTTGACCTTTTTCCTTTGCAGCTCTTAATATTTTTTTCTTCATTCTGTATATTTGGTGGTTTGATTATTATGTGTCAAGGGGATGTTTTTTGGGGTCCAGTCTATCTGGTTTTCTGTAAGCTTCCTGTATCTTCATAGCCATTTCCCTCTTTAGGTTGAGAAATTTTTCTTCTATGAGTCTGTTGAATATATTCTCTGTGCCTTTGAGCTGGTATTCTTCTCCTTCTATCCCTATTATTCTTAGGTTTGATCTTTTCATGGAGTCCCCAATTTCTTGTATTTTTTTGTTATGACTTCATTGTCTTTAATGTTTTCTTTGAATTTTGAATCTATTTCTCCTATCATTTCTTCAACACCAGAGATTCTCTCTTCCATCTCTTGCATTTTGTTGTTTATGCTTGCATCTGCAGTTCATATTCATTTACTCAGATTTTCCATTACCTGCATTATCTTGGTTTGTTTCTTTTTGTTGCCTCTATTTCAGTTTTCAATTCTTGAACTGTTTCCTTCACTTGTTTGACTGCTTTTTCTTTGTCTTCTTTAAGGGATTTATTGATTTCTTGTAATTTTTGTCTTTTCCTTGATTTCTTTAAGGGAAAATTCCATTTTCTCTTTGAAAGCCTCTATCATCTTCTTAAAATCATTTTTAAGGTCATTCCTTCTGCTATTTCTACATTGGAAAGTTCAGGTTGTGCTGATGTAGAACCACTAAGTTCTGATGGTGCCATATTGCTCTTTATGCTGTTAAATATATTCTTACACTGGCATCTCTCCATCTCTTTCTCCAATTGGTACAAACCATGTCTGTGTCTTAGGGATCTATTCTTGGTCCAGTTGGCACTCTTGTTTCTATCAGAGCTTTTGGTCCAGTCAGAGCTGGTAGAGTCTGTGTCTCAGTGAGCTGTTGTGGTCTTGGGTGATGGGTGGGTTTGGGCAGTGGACTGGGGCTTGTTGGTTACAGTGTCCAGTGGTAGGTAGTGGTAGTTAGGCCTGAACTGAGGTTCTCAGGTTCAACTGATGTTGGATTTTATTAAGGGCATTTTCCATAGCTAATGAGATGATTATGAGGCTTTCAACTTTTAATATGTCTAAACAGTCAATTACATTTACCAATTTATCTATATTGAACTATTCTTGAATTTTTGAGATGAAGCTTACTTGATCATGGCAAATGATCTTTTTGATGTGTTCTTAGATTCAGATTGCAAGTATTATATTGAGAAAATTTTCAAAAAGTTTTTTTTTTTTTTTTTTTTTCCGAGACAGGGTTTCTCTGTGTAGCTTTGCATCTTTCCTGGAACTCACTTGGTAGCCCAGGCTGGCCTCGAACTCACAGAGATCCACCTGCCTCTGCCTTCTGAGTGCTGGGATTAAAGGCGTGCACCACCACCGCCCGGCTCAAATAGGTTTATAACGAATGTTGGTCTAAAATTTTATTTTTTGTTGGGCTTTGTTTGGTTTAAGTATCATGATAATTGTGGATTCACATAAAGTATGAGAAAGTGTTCTTTCAGTTTATATTTTGTAGCACAATTTGAAGAGTATTGGCATTAATTAGATTTCTGTCCTGAGTCCATCTGGACCTGGTTGTTTTCTGTGGGGAAACATTTAATGCCTGCTTCCATTTCACTAGAGGTTATGGGGTAAATTTAATTTGCTTAAATGATATTGATTTAACTTTGGTCCATAGTATATAATTAGACAATTAACCATTTCTCTTAGGTTTTTTTTTTTTTTTTTTGGTTTTTCGAGACAGGGTTTCTCTGTGTAGCTTTGCGCCTTTTCCTGGAACTCACTTGGTAGCCCAGGCTGGCCTTGAACTCACAGAGATCTGCCTGGCTCTGCCTCCCGAGTGCTGGGATTAAAGGCGTGCGCCACCACCGCCCGGCAGTTTTTTTTTTTTAATCTGGTGGAGTACAGACTTTTGAATTATGTTCTTATGGTTCTCAGGATTTTCTCAGCATCTGCTGTGATGGTCCCCTTTTTTATTCTAGTGTTATCAATTTAGATTATCTCTTTATATTTCAGTTACTTCAGCTAAGAATTTATCAATATATTGATCTTTCTCAAAGAATCAACTCTTTGTTTTATTGATGCTTTATATTTGTTGTTGTTTCTATTTTATTGATCTAAGGTTTGAGTTTGATTATTTCTTGGTGTTTATTCCTTTTAAGTGTTATTTCTTCTTTTTGTTCTAGAGCTTTCAGGTATGCTGCTACATTAGTAATAGGAGAGCTTTTCAATTATTTTATGTAGATTCTTAGTGCTACAAACATGCTATAAATTATTAGCTCCACCTTCATTGTGTCCTATACATTTGAGTATATTGTGTTTTCATTTTCATTCAATTATAGAAAGTTTTGAAATTCTTTCCTTATTTTTTTCTTGACTCATTATTTTTATTCAGTTTGGAGATATCCAATTTCCATGAGCTTATAAGCATTCTGGTTGATAAACAATATCGTAGTTTTGGTTTCTATTGCTGTGAAGAGACATCATGACCACAGCAACTCTTACACAGGAAAACATTTAATGTGATGGCTCACTTACAGTTCAGAGGGTTATCCCATTATCATCATGAAGGGACATAGTGGCATGAGGGTAGACATGGTGCTGGAGCTGAAAGTCATTTATCTTGATCAGAAGGCAACAGAAAGTAGATTGAGACATTGGGGATGGCTTGATCATATATGAAGACCTCAAAAGCCTGCCTCCAAAGTGACTCACTTCCTTCAATATGACAACATCTACTCTAACAAGGCCATGCCTCCTAATATTGGTGTTCCCTTTGAAAGCCATTTTCTTTCAAATCACCACATTCTACTTCCTGGTTTTTAAAGGATTGTGGCAAGAATCATAATGCAAGAATGCATTCAAATTCCCAATAGTCTATAACACTTTAAAACTTATTTAAAAGTCTACAGTTCAAAGTTTCTTCTGAGAATCATGCTACTTTGATTCGCAGTTATTTTAAAGTGTTTATGAATTCGGTGACTCTCTTAGCAGCTCTAATGCTATGAAGAGACCATGGCATCTCTCAAGAAGAAAAACATTTAATTGGTACTGGCTCATAGTTTCAGAGGATTAGTCTATTAACATCATGGTGGGACATTGCTGGACATAGTGGCATGCAGGCAGACATTATCCTGGAGAAGAAGATGAGAGTCCTACATGTGTATCCACAGCAACAGAAGGAAAAACTATGTACTTGGGCATGTCTTAAGCATATATGAGACATAAAAGTCCACCCCCACAGTGACATACTTCCTCCAAAAAGGCCACACTTTCCAACAGTGCTACTTTCTATTGGCTAAGCATTCAAACACATGGGTATTTGGGGCCATACCTATGCAAACCACCACATTCTGCTCCATGGCTTTCTAGGTTTGTAGCCATAACATTCTCACAGTCTATCAGAGTCTCAACAGTATTTAAAATTCCAAAGTTCAGCCATCTGATCACCAGAGCAGGTCAGCTCAGGCATTCTCTCAACCATTGCCAGTAGTCTACAGTGGAGGTATCTTTGTGGATTTCTGGGAGACCTCTCTAGCACTCTGCTTCTTCCTATTCCCCTGGGGTCTTCATTCATCATGGTATCTCCCTCCCCATTCTCCCACTCAGCTCCTGATCCAGCTGGGATCTCCCACTTCCCTAAGCTCTCATTCCCCTGACCCTTGCCCTCCATTACCCCACTCCACCCTCAGTTTGCTCATGTAGATCTCATCCATTTATCTGTCCTTGGGTGATCCCTGTGTCTTTTTCAGGGTCTTCTTTACTAGGTAGCCTCCCTGGAGTTGTGAGTTGCAGTCTGGTTATCCTTTGCTTTACATCTAGTAACCACTTATGAGTGAGTACCTACCATGTTTGTCTTTCTGAGTCTGGGTTACCTCATTTAGAATGATTTTTTTTTGCCTCATCCAGTGACTGATGGAAGCAGATGTAGAGATCCATGGCTGAGCCCCAGGTGGAGCTCTGGGAGCCCAGCTGGAGAGAGAGAGAGGAGGGATTGTATGAGTGAGAGATATTGAGACCATGATTGGAAAAAGCACAGGGACAAATAGCTAAACTAGTGGAAATGCATGAACTGTGAACCAATGGCTGAGGAGCCCCCATGGAACTAGACCGGGCCCTCTGGATAAGTGAGACAGTTGATTAGCTTGAACTGTTTGGGAGTCCCCCAGGCAGTGGAGCTGGGACCTGTCCTTGGTGTATGGGCTGGCTTTTTGGAGCCTGGGACCTATGTTGGGACACTTTGCTCAGCCTTGGTATAGGGAGGAGGGGACTGGACCTGCCTGGGCTGAGTCTACCAGGCTGAGCTGACTCTCCAGGGGAGACCTTGCCTTAGAGGAGGTGGGAATGGAGGGAGGATTCGGGGGGGAGGCCTGGGGATTGGGAGGAGGAAGGATGGGAAATCCATGGCTGATATGTGAAATTAAGTTAATTATAAAATAAAAACATGTATTAAAAAAAAGATTACAGGTGTGTACCATGTCCAGCTGGAACTTTAATTGTTTCTCAAATAAATATTAACTTTCAAACTGAAAAAATGTTTAAAGTTCAAAGTCTCTTCTGAGATTCATGTAATCTATTAACTGCAGTACACTATAAAATCAAAATGAGAAAGCAGATCACATACTTCAATTATATAATAGCATAGGATATACATTACTAGGCCAAAATGGTGGAAAAGAAGAATAGTGATGAAATATTGGACCAAAGCAAGACCAAAAACAGCTGGGGAGATGCAAAACTTTGCATCTCCACGTCTGATGTCAAAAGACTCTTCAGATCTCCAGTCTTTTCAACTTTGTTGACTGCAACACACTTCTTTCCCTTATGCTGGTTCTACTTCCTGTTTCAGCTCTCCTCAGCAGATATTAAATGATTCTGTCAAATCCAACCTTGGGGCTACCAACACAATCCAGGCTTCAACTTCATAGCTTCATGCAATGGCTTCTCTAGGCCATTATTCAGGAATACTCTTGATGCCCCTTTCTATCCTTAACACTGGAGCCACATAGCTGAAGCTGTCAAGTTCTGCTACTTACTGGGATATAGAACCCTAGTTCTATGACATCATCTCCAAATTTCTGTTTTCAATAGTTACCTTCACTATCTAAGATAGGCTGTTCTGGAACTTGCTCTGTGATTAGGCTGGCCTCAAACTCAAAGGTCCACCAGACTCTACTTTCTGAGTTCTGAGTTTAAAGGCATGCACCACCACACACAGCTAAGCCTTTTTTTAATTCCTTTTCACAAGTTGGAAACTTAGCTCTGTGGAATCTTGAGATCACTACTCCCTTTATTCCTTTTCTTAATCTGTTTATCTCCTTGAACATGTGACTTAGCTCCATTCCACCTTTAATGCTCCTTTTCCTGTCAAATTTATATTTTGTAATTTACCCTAATCAGATTGCTCAATTTCATTATAAATTTTCATTGTAGTTACCACTAATAACTATATGATGCAGTCTATTTATTCTAGGTTGTTTGAGATTTCCTCTGCCAATGTAATTAATCCATATCTCTTCACTTTAGTCTCGGGCAGACATTTCAGACAAGGTCAAAAAGCAGCAATGTTCTTCACAAAAATATCACAGGACTGGTCTCTAGGCAAGATTCTAACATTCTTTTCAACTGAAAATTGTTGAGCCAGCACACACAGTTGAAATCACACTCAGAACCACTGTCCTCCATGTTCCTACTAGGATGGCCATTGAGAAACACTTTTCTGATCCACAGGCCCAAGGTCCATATTTCTTTAAACAAAAGTATGGTGAGGCCTATCACAGCAATACCTCATTTCCTCATACCAACTTCTGTCTTTGTTAGGGGTTTCTGTTGCTGTGAAAAGACACTATGACCCAGGCAACCCTTATAAAACAAAAACAAAACAACAAAATTTTTTAATGGAGTAGCTCACTTACAGTTCTGAGGCATAGCCCATTATCATCATGGTGGACTAAGAAACATGCAGGCAGACATGGTTCTCCAGATAGGAGTCCTACATCTTAATCAGCAGGTAATAGGAAGTGGTCTGATATACTAGACATGTTTGAACATTTATGAGACCTCAAAGTCTGCCTCCAAGGTGACACACTTCCTCCAAAAAGACCACAACTACTCCAACAAAGTCACGCCTCTTGAAAGTGCCACTCCCTTTGGGGGGCATTTTTTTTCATACCACCACATTGAAGCTGGCTTACAGTTTCAAAGGTTTAGTCCATTATCATCATGGTGAAACATGGCAGCATGCAGGCAGACATGGTGCTAGAGAAGAAGTTGAGAATTTTACATCTTGATCCACAGGAAAAGGAAACTATGAGCCACACTGAGCATAGTTTGAGCATATAAGATGTCAAAGCCCATCTCCACAGTGATACACTCCTCCAACAAGCCACACCTACTCCAACTGAAGGAAGCTTGAAAAGGCACATTTTCCTAAGTACTGCCATTTTTACTTCTAATTCCATTTTACCTATAGCATGAAATAATTTTCAAGTTCCCATGGATTTCCCTTTGGGGCTGTTAAGAAGCTAACCAACTTACTCTCTAAGCAACAATCCCTAAATCCTAATATCTGTTCCTAACAACAAAAAGAACAAATGAATTTAATTGGTTGGACATTTTGTGTTGGTTGACAAAGATGACAGATGACACATATATTAAAGCCCTTCATTCCTGAATTATAATTGGTGAAAAATATAACTGTAACTGGGAACAAGTGAATTTATGGTTTTGTGCTTATAAATCCCACTTCCAACCTGGCTCTGGCTGCCTGGAGAAATAAGGCTCTGGAGTTCTTGTCCTGCAGCCTTGATCTATTACTCACCCTGCTTATGTAGTGATTTGTTAAAGACTTTGGAACCCATAAGTGTTGTTTCTCTCATTCCTCATAGCCCACAACAGACATGGGTGTAACATTTGGAGGTCCCACCAAGATGTCTCATTGAGGAACAGGATTGAGATACCCAATAAGCAGAGTTGGGGATTCCTCTGGAGGCAGGTAAGGTTCAGCACCAAGGCTTAGGACTCAGAAGGAGGGTGGATGTGGCAGTACTCCTTGAGTCTGGGGTAAGGAAGGATGCCTCTCTTATATCAGGTGATTCCTGACTCAGAACCAGGTGTCCCAGGTCATGGAAGTGTGTCTTTTTATCAATTGATATCTTACTTGTCTTATTTGTCCATTTTATTTGACCACTGGTTGGACATCTAATTCTCTCCTTTACCCCCAATGCCTTAAAATTGTAGCTGGTCTGTCTGCCTTGAATGCATGAATATGACCACTGCATATTTGTTTTGGACTGGTCTGAAATATATAAGCTTATAGTGTTCCATGTTTCTTGGTTATAGCTCAGCTGTTAATGTTGCAGCCAGCTATCCAGGCACAGAAATTAAATCTGGGCTTTCTGTCCACTGAAACTAATTCAAATGTCAATTGGGTGTGAATAATATTAAAATTGTTTTATGCTGTTCTGCTTTATGAAAGAGTTGACTCTGCAATTTGGTTATAGCCCACCCTTTTCCAAATCCAGACATGCATTTAAAGTCTCTATGTTCACAGCCAAAATCTGCTAGACAGGAAGAACAAGAATGGAGCCATTAAGACATTATTGGCTTCTAATTACTGTGTATAGTTAAAATTTATAATATTTGTAACAAAAAGAGTTAACTTAAAACTTTGACATAGGGTTAATAATCAGAAGGTTACATAGGTAATCTTAAAACAAAAACCCAATCCATCAATATCTATAATTCTGAGCAGAACTCAAATGTGCTAACCCTGCCTTTAAACCCCTTTAGTTATGCTTCTGACTGTTTTTGTTAACTGAAATAAAAGCACAGTTTTTATGCTTATGGGCTCTCCTGAGAAAGACTCAAGATTGCACTGGAATCACAAATACCCAATATTGTCACTGGCCAACTAAATTTAGGGCCCCAACTATTAAGCAAAAGAAACTGGGATATTTCTATATTATTTTGCAGTAAGACGGTGACCTTTATCAGTCTAGCAAAGAACTTGGAGCAGTTTCTCAGTGAATAAGTTCTGTCCCTTTAGGGTCAAGAGACCTTTCTACAGGAGTAGCCTAGGGTCTCTTGCAGGTTGGACATTTGCATTACAATCCACAACAATGCACCACAAAAAGTTCAAAACCATTGGCTTAAACAATGTCTCTCCATACTTAAGGTTTATTCAAGCTTACAAAAACTGGCTTAAAGATGTGTGTCTAATTTCCTTGTTTTTGCTAGCATTGTAATAATGGAGTCATACAAGAAACTACTATATTCTATAGTGGTACATTATGTAAGGAAATCTCACAGTCTCTTTGAGGACTATATTTATAAGTTAAAAGTCTTATCTTGATACTGAAAGAGCTTCAATTCAGAAATTGCTACTTTTATTGTAAACTGTTAAAGATGATTCAGCCTTGAGGTATTCAGAACTATATTTATAGTCATGCTAAGCACATATAGTCAAGTACAGGAAAAAAAAATTTCTTTGTTTAGCTCAGACATACTTAATATATAATGGTACTCAAACTACCAGTGATTTTCTGAATACAGCATTTAAGATATTTAAACTTTTGTAAGAGACAGGGACTCCCAGATCCTAGTGGTGACTCTCAAAGTCTCAAAGAAGGCAATATGTTGTATGATATTTTGCTTGTGTTCTGACAAAGCTTTGCTGGAGATCAGAGGGTGGGGCTTGCCACTAGTTAACTATAGATTCCAGGCAGTGGTGGCACACACCTTTAATCCCAGCACTTGGAAGAAGGAAACAGGAAGATCAGGAGTTCAAGGCCACCCTGGGCTACACAAGATTGAACCAGTCTAAATGAGAAACAGATCCAGACTTTGGTGGTGCATGTCTTTAATCCAAGCACAAGTGGGGTAGAGATAGGAATATAAAATGAGTGGAGACAGAATCTAGGCTGCCCATTCAGTCTGAGGATTTGTAGAGACAGGATCCCACATTTTCAGTCTGAGGATCTGTAGAGTCAGAATCCCACCTATTCAGTCTAAGTATTTGTAAAGACAGGTGACCATTCTGTCTGAGACTTCATAGAGGTAAGAAGTTTCTGGTAGCTGGCTGTTCTGCTTCTCTCATCTATCAGTTTTCACTCTAACATCTGACTCAAGGTTTTTATTATTAAGACTAATTAGGATCATGCTTCAGTAATAGACAAAGTAGCTTATGACTCCACCTGTACTGTGGTAACAATAACCAGTAGGCAGGACTGTCCCAAGGCCTCACCTATTGATAGGGCTCAGCCCAAACCTTGGACCAGCAAGACACTAGAGACTTGATTGACCCACTTTGCCTAGACAAAGTGAGGTCCGTCCCCCCATGATTGTCCTCTACAGGTACACCTCTCATCTTCTTGGCCTGGCAGCCATGACTGCTGTCCTGTTGCCCCTGCACCCAAGACCCTGGAGACCACAGGAACCTTGGAGGTAAAGGAGTATGGACTAGTCTCTATCATTTTGATTAATCTTTCTCAAATCTCTTATCACTTTGACAGCTAGGCTAACTAGTTTTGTTAGCTAGGCTACAGTAGACAATTAGATCCTTCCCCTAGGCTACTCATTAGTTCATTAGCCAGTTCATTACTTATTTAAAGATACTTGGTCTCTTTTTAGGAAAAGGCAGACAGATTTGTTTTGCTCTCAGGCTCCACATTAAACAGCAAACAGGTTCCAGGAATAACCTTTCACAAAAACAAAAAACAAAACCAAACATACCTTACAATGTTTAATAACTACTCATGTCTCTAGTTAATGATTAAAGTCCATGCAAGGTCTGAGGATGTAAAAACTTAAATAAGCTTGAAGGGTCTCAAAAATTTTATATATATATATATATATGTGTGTGTGTGTGTATGTATATATATACATATATATATGTGTGTGTGTATGTTTATATGTATATATATGTATATATATATGTGTGTGTGTGTGTATATACACATGTTATAAAGATATACTGTTACATTGAGATTTCAAAGGTTCAAAGTTTTTTAGCATTGCTAAATGGAGTTTTGATGTACTGATTGAGCACTGACTACTACTCAATTGCAATTTCAAGATATTAAATTTCTTTTGATTGTCTTCTAAATATAAACTTATTTGTGTTTTCCAACAGACTAACTCACAACCATAGCTTTTACCACATTTCTAAGGCATAAATCAGTTCCAGTTGTTTTATAGACACCCTTTAACAGCTTTCTCTCTACAAATATGAATGTCAGTACAATGGAAATGCTAAAAATTCATATGAATTTCAGGGAATCAAAGAAGTCATAAGACTTGGATCCATCTGCTACAGGTTGAATGGACTCTAGATAAGTAAAAGTTCCAAACAAAAGGTTTTATTTTAAGCTTCTAAATTGTATCCTCTGTCCCTAGTCTATACGGTCTCAGCAGATTTAGCAGACACCATCCATGAGCACCTGGGCACTGCAAACTGGGGAGTTCTGGACTTGCCGTAAGGCCAGTCCATGTGGTTGCTCCCTGTCCCTTCATCTGGAAAAGCTAAGCAGAGGATGCTGTTAAATGCTCCACTTCCCAGCCTTTGACTATACTTTCAGCTTTCGTGAGCCCTGACAACCAACACCCCAGTTTCCACTGGAAGAAGTTATAGAAGAGACTATATGCTCTTTGTCCTCTTAAGAGGCTAAAATTGCTGAATCAAAGGCCAGTTCCTTAGGGCCATCTCCCAGGGGACAAATCCTATTTTCACCCCCATAGCAACATCACCCTACTCCTCAGTATACAGAAAATTTGATACCTTTATCCTCCCAAGCACCAGACGGACTCCCCTCAATAAACATACCCTCTTGGCTGCCCCCATATCAACTTGATTTTCTGGTACCTTTGGTATAATGTCCTGCTTTTCCCTAGGGCTCTTCATAGGAAATAGCAGAATTGAGCTTTGAGGGGGAAGTAGGGGGGATGAATATGGGAACTACTAGCTTACTGCATACCAGGGCTATACCTCTCATTCTCACCCCCCTCTTCACAGGAACAACCCTTAACCATGGGGAACTGCTACCTGTGAATCCTAAGTGAGCAAACCACCAGAAATACTTCCCACTTCTCTTCCCCCATCTCTTCCCTGGAAAATCAAGTTGACACACAAACTGAAGTGGTACTGCAAAACTTCCATAGCCTGGGCATATTTTTCTTTAAGAAAGGAGGTTTCTGTATGGCCTGGGGAGAAATATGTTGCTTTTATGTAAACCATTCAGGTATTATTAGAGAGACTCTATTACAATTTAAAGAATATCTCCTCACTAGGGAGGAGGAAAGAAAACAAAATTCCAACTAGTTTGAAACACTTTCACCTGTGGCCCTGGTTGGCAACCCTAGTTCCAAGTCTTAGTGGATCTCCTGACTCTTTTGTTCATTGTTCTAATGTCTGTCCACTGCATTATTAATGCCATTGCATGCTTTGATCAAGATCACACAGGTGCTGTCAAACTCATGATTTTAACATGTTCCAGCCCCTAGATGAAGCTTTGTCTCATTCATCTCAAAACAAGGGGGAAATGTAGGGAGCAGGCAAATGCACTTTTTCATAAGTACTGCCATTTTGACTTTAGACTCCATTTCACCTGTAGGGTGAAACAAATTTGAAGTTTCCATAAGGACTGTCCAAAAGCTAACCAACTTTTTATCTAAGCAAAAATCCCTCAAACACAATGCTTTTTCTGAACAATAAAAAAACAAATGAGTCTACTGGACATTTTGTGTCAGTTGTCAATGATGGAATAAATCAGGAAAGCCCCTAATCCCTGAATCCTGATTGGCAAATCATGTAACTGTAACTTGGCACAGGTGTGTTTATGATTTTGTGTTTATAAACCCCATTTCGGCACTGACTCTGGGCTGCCAGGAAAAACAAGGCTCCTGAGTTCTCGTCTGGCAGCCTCGATTGACCAGCAGCTGTAGTGGGTAGCCATTTCAGCTTTGATCTAGATATTCCAGCCCCCACTGAGGCTTCAGTAACTGTCATGCCTACAATGCAGGGCCAAGAAAGGACCCTGAAGACTCAAGATCCATATGTGCTGGCTCGCTTGGTTCCTGGACCCTGGACGCTGGAGGTAGACTGAGCAGAGTTCTCCAGAGAACACCACCGGACTGTGCCACACCTTTCCCAGACCCTGCAACCTACCTATCCCTTCACTTGTAAGTTACCCCACAAAATAAACTTCCCTTTTAACTACGTGGAGTGGCCTCAATAATTTCACCAATAAACAGCCTTGCTTATATGGTGATTTATTAAAGACCTTGGAACCCATATGTGTTGTCTCTCTCCTTTCTCAGGGCATACAATAGACACAGGTGTAACACAACAAGGCCACACCTCCTAGTAGTGCTACTCTCTATGGTCTAAGCAGTCAAACACTTGAGTCCATGGGAACCATTCCTCTTCAAACCACCACATACATCTTTAATCCATATTATTCAGATATGTATATTTTTTATTTTGACTTCCTAAAATTTTCATTTCTATTTTATTTCAGTTTGAGTTTTCTTCTGTGATTCTAATTTTACTTTCCTATTTTGAACTGTTTTCATTTTTTTATTTAAAAACTGGGTTTTTTATATAAAAAACTGGGTTCTTTTTTGTTTGTTTTGTTTTCTTTAGGGATTTATTCATATACCTTTTGAGGTCCTTGAACATACCTGTAATTGTCAATCTGAAGTTCTTGTTCTGTGCTTCAGCTATATTGCATATCTCAGGGCCTACTCTGTTAGGGTTACTGGATTCTGGTAAAGGCACATTTTTTTGGCTGTTCCTGCTGAGTAGGTACAAAGGAGAGACCTAAGCTGGATCCACATCAAGAGGCAGAGTCTCCAGTGAATCAATAATTGCTGAGCCATTTCTCAAGCCCTAAGCATGTGAAATCTCAGGACATTCTCATGAGGAAGATGGATTCAAAGTTCACTTCTCTGAAGCCATAATAAATAAAGAAGGGTATCAGCATGCCTTAGAGTTCTACAGGTGTCTATGGCACAGAGTCAAATCATTGTATGTTGAGGGGAACAGTATTGGATAAGTTGGGGCAGGTATCACATATGTACTTTTATTTTTAATTTCTAAATTCTTTTTATGGATTTATAATGCCATATATATATATATATATATATATATATATATATATATATATATATACACACACATATATGACATATATACATATATGACACAAAAGAAGAAGTACAACCATCAAGGGGAACAAAGGGAACTAATGGGAGTGGAGAAGGGGAAAAAACCAGAATAGTAAGGGAGAATGTGAATATGCTGAACATACAGTGTATGAAAACTTAGATTAGAAACAAGTTTGGGATGTGTATCAGTATGACAGCTTGGGTTGGAGCCCTCAATACCAGAAAAGAGAGGAGCAAGATTAGGGTGTTACAGAGAGGAGGAGGCAAAAGCAGGAAAGTGATTTTAGTCTCATATGAGAACATGTTTAGTGGGTTTCACAGTCACACCTGTGGTGATTAAGGAGGAGACAGATGTGCTGATGCTACCCCAAGCAGGCACTGCTACACAGTAGAGTCACCTACTCCAGCTGCCATCTCATAGATCAAATCAGAACATTTCTGGCATAGCAAAGGCATCCCTAGTGTTTTTTTTGGTAATTCCATAGTGTAGTTAGCCATACTCTAGCCCTGGGAAATTGGGCATCTAACCAGTTAGCAGGTACAACACAGGTATTGTGCAGCTTAATCTTGCCTTTGTTTGAGCTTTCTTGCTCTAATTGTCAATTATTTGCCTGGATTTTTCTCCCCACAATATTATCTATTTTAACTTAAAAATGTAATTAGCTTGAATATTTTTTGATTCATCTAACTAATGACTCCAGTCCTTTTATATAGATTCAGACTACCATCAGTAGTTCAAGAATAAGGCTGAACAAACATCCCACACTGTGAGCATGAATACATCTGAGCACTATAATTGAGGAACTCATGAGCATTTGATGTGTGACTACCTGAACCCCATGGCTATTCTCTGAAGTAGGAAGTGGCTTATTTTTTCTTTCTTTTTTCTTATGTTTTTGTCTTCTACATTTTTTTGTGTTTTGCATGTTTGCACATGTGTGGGTGTGAATGTAATATGGGGGCACAGATTGATGTAAGGAATACTGTTGGGAATCATCCTTGAATGCTCTTCTTATTCATTCTAAGGAAATCTCAGTGAAACCTGGAGCTAGCCTCCCCAGCCAGCACTTTCACTACTGATGGATTTCCCAATTCTCTCATTCTTATATTTGTAGATTACAGAAGCTTTAAAAATTAAAATAATACAGTAAAGATCATTAAAAATATTTGTTATACAGACTGAACATCAGCCCCAGTCTGTAAAGTTAAAACCATTTTCCTTAAACACAATTTGTCATGGGTAAATAAATGTGGGAGAGGACCTTTAGGGTCATGAGCTTCAGAGCCTAGTACTTTGAGTGTATGAGTTGCCCTCACTCGCTAGCCAACATTCTATCTTGAAGGTGCCTTTTTCTTTCTTAATTGTCTCTATTTTTATGACCAATCATGTGCTCCTGGTGCAATTCAGTGTCCTTGTAAAAGAATCTGGAAACTTCGGTAGGTATCCTGAGATTTGGATCCATGCCTGCGACACTTCAACTCAAAGCCGAAGCCAACAGGAACTTCTTTCAGCAACAGTAAGAGTACCACAAGGTCTTTCTGCATCTGTCAGTCAATTCTCTAGGAGCAATATCTTAGGCTAAAGACTGACTGCAGGCCAAGTACTAGTAAGTAAGGCAAGTAGGGTGGAAAGTCCAGTTTCTCCACTTTTACACCTGACCTTGAGAAAGCTACTTTATCTCCCTGCATTCTAATGAGGAAGAAAAGGGAACAAAAACATTGCTAATGTAGAACAAAGAAAGAAGCTCATAAAGTATCTATTAAAATGCAAATACGTAACAAATTCTCATAAATGTTAGAAGGTGGGATTCAATGCTTTGTAATTCCACATTCTCCCACTCTGAGCAGGACACCCTGGGATGGACCTAATTTCCAAGCATACACTACTGCCTCTGCCTTGGGGAAAACCTCTCCAGGACAGAAAGAAGTGGATTGTTTTCACAATCCTTGCCTCACTAAGTGGAAATGGGCTAGTGCCATCAATTTTCAGATTGGCCTTTGCTCACGCCTCTGAGTTTGCTTTTCTGCTTTGTTCCATGTAGTGATAGAGAAGAAACTCAAAGTGATAGAATTGGTACTACAAAGGATTTCATAATAGATTTTCTTAGGAGACATTAAGTCACACAAAGTAGAATTTAATTAAGGGTACTACCTCCAAATAGGACAAAGTTAAGCAGTCTGATATGCAGGCCTCTTAGAGATAATAGTATTTTGGAAATAAATGTTTACTTAGCAGAATTGACCATCTTTTAGGTTCCTATACCAAGAACAAAGGAGACATCTCTAACTTACAATTAGCCATTAATTTCTGTTTCCCATACTAAAGACATAACTCTAATGGGCAGCTGAAGGGGAACAGTGTAGGGTCACAGCCATCACTAAGCCCAGATCTGCCATTAAACCCACTATGCTCATATCAGGAAAAGTAATTCTGCTAGGTGGGTAAGATGACCCTGACTAAGAACTATTTGAAAAAGAATAGCACTAGTATATTTACATTACTTCTGGCAGTATGTAATATCTGTGTTGAATTAAACTCTTTTCTGTCTAAGTGATCAGACTTACCTTTCTTCTCCCTATTTAAGTTGTTTGAAGGCTGAGCTAGTACTGTCCTTGGAGAGTATCTGATTTTGGATCCCAGTAGCCCTATCATGTTAGTCATAATAACCTGTAACTCCAGTTTCAGATGATCTGACACCTTCTTGAATTCCATGCATGCATGTACACACATAAAAATAGTTAAAATTATAATCAAAGTATTAAATAAATAAATAAGCACATTAACAAGTATAAACGTTTTTTTTAAAATCATTACACTATCTTATTCTAAAATACACTGGGCTACATGAGGCTATTTTCATGCAAGAATATAAATTTACTTTAAACATGCCCCACTATAGTTGTGGCAAGACAAAACATTTCCTAGGCAGATGCAACATACATGTCTGTTCACCTCTTATCGGTGAACCCACAAAATAAAAAAATAAAGATACCATCAAAGTCCATCTTGTTGAACCAATGAGTTTTATTCAAGTTACTTATAAGAATATGGGTGAGGGGTTACTTATTGGAACAGAAATGACTCAAAATCACCAGCACAACCAATGACCAATCCAGCATATATGACAACTCATAATGTTGGGAATCTGAAACCCAACATACCCTGCAGGTAGACTAACAGGTTGGAAAGTTTTCTTTTGAAATGACTCTGGTCTAAGTCCCTTCTTGGAGACTTGTTGGTTTCTGCTTCTTCCAGGGAGCTGGTCTAGTCTTGAATCTTCTTCACAGCTTGGCTTGTCTGAGAGTGAAAGGCCTTGGGAATCTAGTCAGTTTCTGGAACTTCCTGAAGCAATTTGAGTTGTTCACATTCCTATTTAAGGAGCTTCTTGCTGGATGGAATGTTTCAATCTTGAAGGAAACTGTTAAACAACACTGTTTCCTTCAACAAATACATAATTTCCTTTGCTTCTTCATTTCCACATTGATTCCTGAGCTTTGGATGAGATGAATACAGATGTCCACCCACAGCAAGAAATAAGTCACAATGCCACAAGTAACTCTCACTTATTCTCTGGAGCTTCACCGGTGGTTTTGAGTTGAAGCTGAAAGCAACAGTGGTCTATGAGTGTAAGCATACTTTTAGAAGCCAGTTTGACAGACACATCATATCCATCTTAAAAAAAAACAAACAACATAATAGTTGTTTATAATGGGACCTATGACCTCTCAAAACATAAGTTTTTGTTCTGGCTTATAGTACCAGGGTTTAACTCCCTTTTGTGGAGCAGTCCTTAGATTGAATCCAAAGGCTGTTGGTTGTCCCAAGGATATCCAGTTCACTATTGCACAAGCAAGCACATTCATCCTGACATGTCAATATTTTAGTGAGCATGATCCATAGCTGAGCAGAAATGTCAGTAACAATTCTCTACCAGCAGTCTGCATGGCTCCATCTGGCACCATGAAATACAGCCAGCCGGATGTGAGTTCCAGTTCAGTCTCAGCTTAATTTCTCCATGTCCAGGAGACACAGTATGCACCTGATATATCCTTAGACTCAGATTCTTGTCATCTACTTCCAGCATACAACCAACCACAGTAGTAACAGCTTTTATGGTTTGTAGAGTCTCAGGGACTTCCCAGGCCGCAATTCACATGGAGGCAAGCCCAATCCTGGCCTTGGGGTTTTCATTAATGGCCTCTGACCATGTCTTTTTCTACTTATGTAGGATACATTTTGGAACTGAACTTTTTATCTGTTGTTTTTACAATCAATATTTTCTTCCAATTAACTCAGCCTTAATAGAGTTGTAAGGTAGGTATAAGTACTTTTCCACTTGGGTGTCTCTCCAATGGCTTTACAAATCTGGAAGACACTCAGAGGTTAGCACCATGTCATATATATGTAATAAAACATGATAAGCAGGACAAGGCAACATCCTGAACCACCACCATTCTACAACAAATACAAAAATATCCTCGGTGAAACACTCTGAAATTCTATTGACATCTGTGCTAAGCAAGTAATAGGTGACCCCAAGGGTCATAACTAAGAAGATACTAAAGTTGAACATAAGCAACGTCTAATACAACATAAAAAATGTCTACCCATTTTTATCAGTTGCTTCCTCCACAGATAGGAGGTGCTAACTTAATTAGATCCCTATAATCTTCATTCGTTGTCTCTAAGCCATTGCATATCCATATCCTGGAGCTCTTCCTTGGAGCATTCCTATATTTCTCCATGTCTGATGAATTCAATGGGCCCAACTTTATTTGCTCAGACCTACTTAGGGCCAAAGATGAGCATGGTCCTTGCTCTCTGCTGCTGCACCTGTTGGCTCCTGAGTCAGAGTGGTTCTGGGTTGGCATGGAGGTTGTATTCTCCATATTTACCATACCTGGCTGTTGGGGGAAGTCCTGGATGCACAAACAATCTCCACCCTTTTTCTGGAAGAAAGTGTACACTCCTTAGTCTAGGAGTATGATTTCCCACCCTGAGACAGGCTTAATCATCTTCACTTGTTTTGTTCTATCACAGATGTCTTCTGTGAACTGTTCCTTAGGGTTTACAGTCTTCCTTAGAACACAGTTTGGCTTTCCATCAATTGTTTTTTGTAGGTACTCTGATTGACACAAATCTTACCACATTTATCTTTGAGAAACACAGACAAACTTCTTCCTCTAATTTGCCTTTTTCTTATCTACGATAGATTGCTACTGACATTCTTTAAATGCTAATATAAGTCACTGAGATCTGTCAATGCCTTTCTTAATTTATAAAGATCCTACTTCACCAAAGGACTTGATAAATCCACAAAAGCTTCATACCAGCTTTGAGGTACTTGCTGTATCAACATTTTCTTTAACTCCTCTATGAGCATAGTTCTATCTGGCCTCGTGACCTAGAGTTCAAACACAGCTTCTCTTATTCCTAGTTCCCTCAATAGCTTCTGTTCCTCCTCTATTGTTTTCCATTTCCAGACATTTAGAGGGACTTCAGATGAAGATATCCAAATGTTCCTAATGGTTTTGGTAAACCAGAGACTGATTTCTTTCATGGTGTCTCAGGTTATGTACTCTTTGCCTTAAGAAGGGATGGAAGGTTATATTACTGAATTTATATGTCTCAGACTTATCCCATTTGCTCTGCTGTTACATAGCTTCACAAGTTCAGATGCAGAGAAGACTTTCAGACAAGCAAAACTGCGAAGAGTATGTGACCAGACCAGCTGCCTGGAAAAAGCAAAAACCAGCCAAGCTTTCTAGAAGAGGGATAGACTAACTGAGTCACCTGAAAAGGACACTTCCAAACTGTTGAGCTGCCTGTAGGAAGGACAGTGTGCTCCAGATTCCCAGCTGTATGAGCTGTCACCCATGTTGAGATGGGCTTTGGTGATGCAGCTTTTTGTAGTAATTTTTGTCCCTGTAAATAACCTCTTACTCATATTCCTGTACATAAACCCAATAAAACTAATGGTTCATCAAGTTAGATTTTGGTTGTATCTGTAATTTGGTTTGTATTGGGTTACATATGTGGGGTAAGTAGATATGATGCCAGTAGTCGGGAGCCATATGAGAGGAACAGCAAGTGGCAATTGGGGTTCTGGGTGTCAGCTCACAAGGAAGAAAGCTCTCTGATGAGTATCACCTCATTAAGCAAGGCTACAAGGCTACAGCCTCCAGAATATCTTTTGCTTCTGTTGCCCTCTTTGTGTTTGCTGCTACAATCTTTTCTCTGGTATCTGACATGATGTACATTGGATATGGGGAGTCTCCCACTGCCTCTATTGTAATTTGCTTATCTCATGAAAACAACCTGATCTACTGGACATTTAGAATGTGGATTGTCAGGAAGATGATTGCTCCTTAAGCTATACTGTCCAACTAATACAGAGTTTTGCTGAATAAAAATAAATACTAGGGTATGTTTCATAGCTAAGGCCTATGAGTTCCCCCTAAGGAGTTACTTCTGATCGAGCTCAAATTAATGATTAACTGGGAGCCAGATTGGCTCAAATTTCTTTAATTTTATTGCTGAGTACCACTAGCTGATATAAAGCTTCAAAATAGCTTTAGGTTAGGCCAGATTCTATGCTAATGTTAAGATAAACATTCCCAGAAAAAATCTATAGTTCACAAGGACATACCTGAGCTGTCCGGCTAGGTTGTAAATAGAAAACAGTGCAATTATTGCTAGATGGCAAATGATTAATTCCTTGTATCCATTCCTGACCTCCAATTGTGAAAATAAATTCTGAATAGTAAAGGCTGCAAAAAATAATTTGACTCTG
This sequence comes from Peromyscus eremicus, assembly GCF_949786415.1. Lineage (NCBI taxonomy): Eukaryota > Metazoa > Chordata > Mammalia > Rodentia > Cricetidae > Peromyscus > Peromyscus eremicus. The sequence continues at coordinate 74,699,551 of NC_081431.1, read as the reverse complement.
TAGTACCAAAATAAGGACTACAGATTTCTCTTGATAGTTAGGAGTTACACACAGGACAAGAAGTATCTTGGAAAGTGCAGACTTGAGCTGATGACAACAGATATACAGAATCTCAGGAATGTTGACGTGAGCCTGAACTACAGAATCTATGATATTCTAGCCATCTCTATGTTCCAAGGCTTGAGATAACAGTCTTCTAGCCTCTGAGATAGAGGAAGGCACCTGGATTTATGACTTCTGACTACAGGGTATTAGTTCAAAATGTTTACACAGTCATGAGTACTATAATAATTCACTTAAAAATGGAATGTAGCCTTTTTTGACTCCTGTATTGCCTGAAAGAGTTTGTTGGGGTACATAAGCTGTAAAAAGACACGGGGGAGCAGAGCAATGGAGAGAGAACAACACGAAAGATAACAGCATGAGGAGAACAACATGAGAGAATCAAGAAAGGAACCATCAAGAGAGAGTGTGAGTGTACTGATTCCCTAATACCCCTCAGATAGAAAAATCTTAGTTTATGCCAATGTCATGGATTCCTTCAGAGCTCTGTATATTGCCTTGAATGCTGGGCCTCTGAGGCAGTGATAATGTGCCTTGCATATTTACAGAAAAAAAGTTTTACCATGGAACGATATTCTCTTTAATCCACACTTTAGTGACTTTTGTTCCCCTGGACAACTTCACTTTTACATTCACATCATCTGTACAGATATAATTTTATATAGCTCTATGAAATATAAGCAATTTTACAACAGCCAAGCTAAGGAAACCAACTAGGTGTCCATCAACAGAGCAATTAATAAAGGAGATCATCTTCCTACACACAACAGAATTGTTTTACAGCCCTGAGGACAAATGAAGTTATATCATTTGCAGGAAAATGGATACAACTGGAAAGTATTGTATTAAGAGAAGTCAATCAGTCTCAGGAAGAGAAATGGTTGTTCTCTTTCAACTGAGGGCTGAAATTTGGCTTTTAATGAAACTTCACTCCTGAGTAAAGATGTCAATTATTATACTAGGCTCAAGAGTGAAGCTTTAGGGAAGCACTGGTATAGTTTGTATTTGATACCTTGAAAATCTTGTACTACAGAAATAGAGAAGACATCCATGGCCTTCTCAAATGTTCAACAAAGTTTGATGCATCTTTCTTAGACCTTAAAGGATAAACTTATTAGAAAATGTGGACTTCCTTCATATGCATAAAAATTGATTAGAAATGTACAGGGTTATTTATATTTAAAATAAATGACACACACAGACACCTATATACATGTAAATATGGTAACTATTTCTACTTATTTATTTTTCATTAGCATAGAAAGTATTAGGTTTCATTGTGTCATTTTCAGTAAAATTTGTCTGTTTTGATTCTTTTTCCACTCTATCCCTTGGCCTCCCTAAAGCTTTTACCCCAATAGTCTCCTTTCTGCTTCCATACCACGTGTAATCCACTGCTCTGTGCTCCTTCCTCATCAATATCTGAGATGTTAAACACATTTCATACAAGGAATACCCTGACTAAGGCAACAGCTCATCCTGCATTTACATACCTGGTATCAGAGTTATTTTCTTGTTATTATGAGATAAATATTTTGATGAAAGCAAATCAGGGGAGAAAGTTTTATTTGGTTCATAATTCCATGTTATAGCCCATCATTTCAGGGAAGTCAAAATACAGAATTTTGAAGCAACTCATCATATCAAATCCATAGTCAAATGTAGAGAGCAAGAAATTAATGCATCCATGCCTCTGCTTATGTTCTCTCCTTTTGTCATTTCAGGGCCAAGCCCATGAAACAATGCTGCCAAAATTCAGGACAAAGAACCAGGTTACAAAATCAACTTAGAAAAATTAGTAGCTCTTTTTTGTACACCACCAACAAATACTGTAAGAGATTATGAACATACTCCCATTCAAAATAGCCTCAAAGAAAATAAAATATCCAGAAATAAACCTAACCAAGAAAGTGAAGAACCTGTAAAATGAAAACTTTAAAACTCTGAAAAAAGAGACTGAGGAAGACACTAGGTGAAAAGACTGCAGTGTTCATAGATTTATCAAATTAATTTTGTGAAAATGAACACTCTACCAAGCTAATTTACCAATTCAATGCAATCCCAATCAAATTTCCCACATAATTCATCATACAGAGAAACTGACAGAAATTTCATATGAAACCACAAAAGTTTCTGATAACCAAATAAATACTGAGTAAATAAAAATGTTCCAATGATTGCCATCCAGATTTCAAGATACTTAGACATCGTGATAAAAACAGTATGGTACTAGGACTAAACCAGGCATGTAGATCAGTGAAACACAATCTAAGATTCACATACAAGTAGATGAAACTACAGTTATTTGATATTTGATAAAATTGTAAAAAGAATATACATGGAGAAAAGAAAACATCTTCAACAATATTTCTGGATAAAACTTGATGTTCTTTTGTAGAAGTATAAATTTAGTACTGTTATCTATCACGCTGTGTTGCTGGTTGTTTTTACCTTTTACTATTTTGGGGATTCTGCCACCCAGCTCCCAAATATGGAGGCTTATCCTTAATTATAAATGTCTGGCCTTAGCATGGCTTGTTTCTAGCTAGCTTCCCTTAACTTAACTTATCCCATCTACCTTTTGCCTCTGGGCTTTCCCATTTTCTTACTTCTGTAAATCTTACTTTTACTCCATGGCTTGCTGTGTGGCTGGGTCGCTGACTCCTGGAGTCATCCTCCTTCTTTGGCTATTTCTTCTTCCTCCCAGATTTCTCCTTCTATATGTTCTCTCTGACTGCAGCCCTGCCTATGCTTTCTCCTGCTTTGCATGGGCCATTCAGTTCTTTACTAGACTATCAGGTGTTTCAGATAGGCACAGTAATACAGTTTCACAGAGTTAAACAAGTGAAACATAAAAAATGTAACACACCTTAAAATAATATTCTACAACATCCCTGCACAAAAATAAATTCAAAATGGGTCAAAGACTTCAATGTGAAATGAGAAATACTGGACCTATTAAAAGAAAACAGACAATACAAGATAATGGTGTGGGAAACAACTTCTAATTTGGTCTCAGTTTACTCAGAAATTCCCCCCTACAATTTACATGGGGGATCTCATAAAATGAAAAGCTTCTGTAGAGCTAAGTGAAAATAAACCCTCACAGTGGATCTGACAGAAAATTAATATCCAGAATATATAAAGAACTAAAATTTAAATTGAGGTATGGATCCAAATGTTCTTAATAAAAGAAATAGAAATGTTTAAGAATATTTTTTAAGTGTTTAAAATTCTTAGTAATTAGGTCAATACAAATTAAAGGTTATTTGAGATTTCACCTTGTCCTGGTCTGATTGCCTAACATCAAAGAAATATCCAACAGATGTCTGATTGGACCCAAGGCACTCAACAGGATGGAAACCATGCCTGGTTCTGTAAACCAGGCCAACCATCTGCGTCTAGTAAGTATATAGGCCTGAGGAGAACCTAAAGTTCAGGGAACATCACAGAAGAGGGAACCAAGGAATCATAAGAGCCACATGACCTGGAAATCTGCTTCAAGATTTTGTCTTCTGGATATGATGGAGAAACTGTACCTATAAAGTTACAACAATATGGCTTCCTACAGAAGATTTGAACAATTCCAACACAAGTTGACAAGTCACCGTGGATAGGGGAAGTCTCACAGCACCCACTCACAGATTAATAGCCAAGTGCAAGAAATCAGTGACTGTAGAGAGAGGGAGAAGTCATCTTCCCCAAAGATGAGACTCCAAATTGGTTATCCAATGCTAGGTAGTCAGCCCCTCATTCATATGTATATGCAACAGACTTAGAAAGGAGTGTGTGTGTGTGTGTGTGTGTGTGTGTGTGTGTGTGTGAGTGTGTGTGTGTAGAACCATAATAATGAAAAAAGATACCATAAATTTGAAAAGAAGGACATGTGGGTGGAGTGGAAAGAAGGAAAGGGGTCAGGGGAATGATGAACTATTTTAATGAAAAATAAAAATAATAAAAAGAAAAATATAAAGAAAGTCTCTGATAGGTATGCCCACAAACAAGCTTGATCTAAACAATTCCATACCAAGGTGCCCTTACAGGTGAGTCTACATTGAGTGAAGTATACAAGAAAAGCTCTTAAACTAAGACACTAAATTTGAGAATATTTAGGTGGACAGATCAGAGAAACCCTGGAGCAGTGAGCCACATCAGATACCTAGGATGGCAGGGATTGAAATTGCCTGTTGTAATTCAGTGTTTTCAGCTTTATAGCCTCAGAGCTGCTCCTAGGAATCCCTGATCCTCTGCGCCTCATTTCTTTAATCTTATTTTTTCTCCCACAGTCTGCATTCCAATCCTCTTTTCTGAACTATCTGGAAATTATGGAAAGATGTATTAGTTACATTCCTGTTGCTATCATAAAATACCCAACAATCCAAGGATGACCTCAGCTTAGACTACTAGCAGTTCTGGAGAGGGTGCCTGAACTGACTTACCCTAATAATCAGACCAGTGCATACCTTAACTCATCATAGAGCCTTTCTCCAGTAGCTGATGGAAGCCGAAGCAAAGACCCACAGCCAAACACCAGGCCGAGCTCCCGGAATTGAGTCAAAGATAGAGAAGAGACAATCTATGAGCAAGGGCACCAAGATCATAGGGGAACCCTACAGAGACAACCAAACCAAGCTAGTGGGAACTCATGAAATAGATCAACAACTGTGGAGCCTGCATTGGACTAAACTAGGCCCTCTGCATAGCGAGACAGTTGTGTAGCTTGATCTGCTTAAGGGAGCCCGTGGAGTAGGATCAGAATCCATCCCAGGTGCATGAGCAGGATGTTTGGAGCCCACTACCCATGATGGGACACCTCGCACAGCCTTGAAGCAGGATGAGGGACTTACATCTGCCTGTACTAAATGTATCTCTTCATGGGAGGCCTTACTTTCTTGTAGGAGGGAATGGAAGGTGAGTTGGGGGGCCGCTCGAGGGGTGGGAGGAGGGAAGAGGGGGATATTTGATTAGTATATAAAATTAATCAAAAATTCTTAGTAAATAAAAAGAAATTGGAGGAAGTCATGCTTTGCTTTGGCTCACAGGTTGAGTACAGTCTCTCATGGCTGGAAAGGCAGGGCATCAAGAGCTTGAGGCAGCTACTCACAGGATATCTAGTCAGGAAACAGGGAGATCTAGATACTGGTGTTCAGTTTGATTCCTTCTTTTTCTTTAGGCTGAACCTGCAGCCCAAAGAATGTTGTTGCTTACATTTAAGATGAGTCCTCCCCGCTCAGCTAACCTCGTTTAGAAAACCCCTCATAGATTTGCCTAGGAATGTGCTTGCAGTGTGACTCTAAATCTAATGAAGTTGACACAGGCCATTTCAGGGCAGAAGAAGAGAGGCATGACAGAGTGTCCCCAGACACACAAATGGTTGCCTTTATCAGCATCTGCACTTTTTAAAATGGCTTTACCCCTAGTTACACCTAGAATATCCATCGCTAGTTATAAGGCTTTGGGCATTCTTCACCTTGTTCATATAACTTGCTCATCATCCTTCCCCAAGCTCCTAGTAGTACTACATTTACTGATAACTGAACTCCTATTGCACCCTGAAAAAAATCAATATCTAGAGATGCTAGGTTACTTAAACATGTTCAGTGCCATGTGGAGAGTGCATTTTATTAAACATTGAATAGGTAGTAGCTATCATTATCTTATTTGGTTAATTTTTAGTAAGGGATTTTTGTAAAGCAATTCTGTAATAATTTCAAAATTTTTTATTATGAATAATTGCTCTCAACACTTACTCATAGGACCCTGATTTTAAAAAGCCATTACCTGAGTCTTAGTTACTTTTCTATCACTGTGAAAAAAAAAAAAAACATGACTAAGGCAACTCATAAAAAACCATTTAATTAGGGGCTTGCTTACCTTTTCACTGGCTGAATCAATAACCAGCATCACTCAGAGCATGGCAGCAGACAAGTAGGCATGATACTGGAGCAATAGCTGAGAGCTTACCTCTGGTCCACAAACACAAGGCAGAGAGATAGAAAACCAACTAGGAATGGTGTGGGATTTTGAAATCTCATCTAACAAGTCTTTACCTCCTCCAAGAAGGCTACACCCCCAATCCTTCACAAACAGTTCTACTAATGGGAGACCAATCACTCAAACATATGAGCCTATTGGAGCCATTCTCACTGAAACCAACACACTATGACACTATTTATAATTTATTTTGAATTTTTTTAACTTTTGTTTGTTTCATTGTTTCGTCATATAGTTTTATATGTCAGGATGGCCTCAAACTCACTATGCAGCCCAAGAGGACATTGAAGTTTTGATACTTCTATTGTTACCTCTCAAGTGCTGAGATTACAACTGTGCACCACTCTGCCTGGTTTACACAGTGCAATAGATAGAACCCATGGTTACAAGCGTGGTAGGCAAGCACCCTGTCATCAGGGTTGCATCTCTATATCTTACTTTTCTTTTTTAGTATAGATACTTGACATTGTTGTTTGCACATCATAGTCACAGAAAAGATGTGGACCAGCTTCTTGTATGCTACAAATGAAGTTTGACTGGGGCATAAACAAGAAGAGGAGGGAAAACAACTGGGGACATGAGGAAGACAGGAAGAGGACTTCACACCATGATACATGCTTAAAGAAATAGAACAAGCCATTGAGTGTCTTCCTGAAATTCTGCCAGTAATAAATGCTCAGGAGAGGTTTCAGCACATCTTTTTTTCTGGCTAAGAATGTATATATTTTATGAATTTCATGTTTTAATTAATGATTTTATGTTCTATATATTACTTTAGGTTATAAATTCAAATGGGTTTTTCGAAGTCCTTCAGGTAAGAAATGTCTTCCATAAATGTAATAATCTTATTAATCTGGGTAATTAATATTTAATTTAAAATTGAATAATTAAACCTGTCCTAATTTCACATTTTATGGTGTTTCTGGAGCTCATACTTATTTTCATGTCCAGGCCATAGCACCTCATCTTTCTGGTCTTTCTTTTGCTTTGAAATATCAAGAGCTTCACTCTATTTGCACTTAGACTTTCTCTCTACAAGCACTTCTCAAAGTATGTCCCATATTCAGGTAAGGGTTGCTCTGAGCAAGAGAAGTTACTGGGAGATGTCACAAAGTGAAGGAATAACATCCTTTGTTCAGAGAAACCCTTCACGACATTGGCAGATGTCATGAAGTGAAGTATTGGCAACTGGAACTTAATTGTATGTTTTATGTATGTCAGGGTATGCATGTGGGGGCCAAAGGTCAACCTCAAGTGTTATTCACTGGGATCCATTTACCTTGTTGTTTGAGACAGAGTCTTACCTAGAATCTGAAAATCTCCAAGTTGGCTAGCTGGCTGGTCAGCTTGTCTTCAGAGATCCTTTTGTCTCTACCTCCCTATAATGGAATTAGAAGCATAAACCACCACTCCTACCTTTTCATATTAATGTATAAGGTCTAACTCAGACCTCATGCTTATGCATCAAACACTTTATTTGATGACTTCCCTAGCCTAAACAGCTGGACAGGAGGCAAGATCACTTATAATCCATACAACAACGTATGCTACACTGTTGTCTAAGCATGGGATACCATCACTTTCCTCATCAAATTTAGTCCACCATGGAATATACAAATCCAATTGCTCATGCTTCTATGGCCAACACTTACTGCCAATCTTCTCCCTAGCAGGCCAATAGTCACTTTTGAAAATATTTTTTAAAGTGACAAACAAGGGATATGTATATATTCTCCCCCTTAATCCTTGCTTTTCAAATGATTTGTCCTAAACTTAAAGTGTTTGGTGAAGTCAATAAAATTATTATAAACAAAAGCTTGCCTTTGCACTGATCATATACTGAACTCATTTGTCCCTGTCCTTAAATACTGTATTAGCCAGGGTTCTTTAGAGTCACATACCCTAGAATCTGCTGGATCATAGGGTCTAAGTGGTAGAGTAGTCTGCACAGCAGACTGGACCTGTTGAAGAGCCTTCTCCTGTTCCAGATCCCAAACAAAGCTAGCAGCTTTCTGAGTCACTTGGTATATGGACCAGAGTAACACACTCAGGTTGGAAATGAATTGTCTTCAGAATCCAAACAGTACCACTAAATGTAGCATTTTTTTTCTTGGTGCTGCGAAAGGCCAGGTGCAATAACTTATCTTTCACCTTAGAAGGAATATGGCATGCTCAACAACACTGGACCTCTAAGAATTTCACTAAGGTGCCACAGCCTTGAATTTTGGTTGGATTTGCTTCCCATCCCCTGACACACATATGTATTACCCATGAGTTCAATGTGGTTGCTACCACCTGCTCACATGGTCCAGTCAGTATAATGTGATAATTTATGGAAGGGACAGATGATCAAGATAAGTTAGGACACAGGACAGGAGAACTAATGTATCCTGAGGCAAAACCAAAATAGGATAAATGGGTAGATCACTGAATCTACTCTAAAGAGAAAAAGAGGAAGCTATAAAACAAATCTATTATATAAAGAAAAGAGAGAATATGGATATGATAAGATAAAGAGGTCAATTATTGAATCTACTTTTAAAATAATCTACCTTTTGTTAGCCTTGCCAACTGAAAGCAAATTGCTTCTGGTGGTCTTTACGGACAGGTACTAAGAAAAAGACATTTGCTAAATAAATAGCTGCATACCATGTACCAGGAGATGTGTTAATTTGTTAAAGAAAGGACACTGCATCTGGTACAGCAGCTGCAATTGGAGTCACTGCCTGATTGAGTTTTCGATAGCCAACTTCATTCTCCTCAATCCATCTGTGTTCTGCACTGTCCAAATAGTAGAGTTAAAGGGAGAGGTGGTGGGAAGCAACACTTCTGCATCTCTCAAGTCCTTGATGGTGGCACTAATTTCTGCTGGTCCTCCAGGGATGCAATACTGTTTTTGACTCACTATTTTCTTTGGCAGAGGCCACTCTAAAGCATTCCATTTAATCTTTCCAACATAATAGGCCTCACTCCACAAGTCAGGAATCCAATGTGAGAATTGGTTCCAGAATACTGCCAACTTCTAAGAATATCTATCACAATTATATATTCTGAAACAGGGAAATAAACATAATGTAGCTGATATATTGTGCACCCCAAAAATCTTATCTGAGGGTCAGAGAACAGAACAGCTATAATAGTAAACATAGAGGTTAGGCAGTGATAGCACACACCTGGAATCCTAGCATTCCAGAGGCAGAGATCTATCTGGATCTCTGTGAGTTCAAAGTCACACTGGAAACAGCCAGGCATGGTGACTCATGCCTTTAATCCCAGGAAGTGATGGTAGAAAGGTATATAAGGTATGAGGACCAGGAACTAGAGCTGGTTAAGCTTTTAGGCTTTTGAGCAGCAGTTCAGCTGAGATCCATTTGGACGAGGACCCAGAGGCTTCCAGTCTGAGAAAACAGGATCAGCTGAGAAATTGGCAAGGTGAGGTGGTTGTGGCTTGTTCTGCTTCTCTGATCTTTCAGCGCTCACCCCAATAACTGCCTCCAGGTTTGTTTTTATTAATAAAGCCTTTTAAGATTCTTGCTACATCACAGGATGAGTTCAGAGACCTACCGGACCTACTGTGAGTCAGACATTAGCAAAAATTCTATTAACAACCTGGCTTCCATAAAACCTTACTTTAGCTGGGGATGACAATGTTTCTCTGGATCTGCCACAATCATTGTCAATTCAGAACCAGCTTCCAACAGACCCTGGAAAAATGTGATTGTTTCCATTCCCCCATGTACAGTTACCATTGTAAAAGGTCATAGGTCCCTCTGGGGAAGAATTGGAGAAAGGCTAACTGCAACACTTTTAGGTATCGTATCAAAGTATTTCTTTAGGAAAACCTGACCAACCCTTCATTCAAGGTGTTCTGGGTCTGCAAACTGGCTCAAGTCTGGAAATTGATTTACTGGCTGAGATGGCCTTTTTTTCCATGATCCAATACAGCCTTTCTTTCATTTGTTTAAGAACTTTTCTGCTTATACAGATCAAACAGAAATGCATTATGTTTCATATCTATTTCATGTCTTGAAATGTGATGATTGATTAGCCAGGAGCAAAGGTCCATAAGAGTTGTGCCATTATAAAACTCACTTTGCGAGTTCAAGACCAACCTGGTCTACAGAATGAGATCCAGGACAGGCACCAAAACTACATGGAGATATCCTGTCTCGAAAACAAAACAAAACAAAACAAAAACAAAACAAAACACAAAAACTCACTTTGCCTGTGCTGACCATTATGGGTTAGGCCATTATAAACATGGTTTTGGCTGTGTTTGCCTTTATGATCACTTTGCCTCTGGGAGCTAGCTCAGTGCTGAAACCTGGCCCCTAATGCCTTGGGGCCCAATGCATTTAATTCATCCAGTTGAGCAGCAGCATCTCCAGTCCTGTTGTCTGGCACAAAGAAAAGAATGACAACACAACTTCTCAGATACGCTGGAGTCCCTCTCACCATTTTGCATCTTACAGGATTCCCATCTTCTGGGCCTCCCCATCGTGTGCCCTCTCTAGCACTGCAACTTCCCTGAGCCTTAAAATCCTGTCACCAGCACTAAACTAAGGCTACCAGCATCTCCAACTCTTTTCAGTAGACTGTATTTTGATAAGTGCTTCAGCCAGCCATTCAACAGTCTTCCCACACATCTTTTAACTGTGTAAGCTTCCATATTAAACCTAGAATCTTCACTCAGAGGGCTAATAACAACAAACTCAGCCTGATATACTTTTATGTTCCTTCCACCATTATCCCACTCCCTTAAAATCCATTCCCATACATATTCCCCAGACTTCTTCTCTGCTTCAATAGGATCCTCCCACACATCCCTATCCCGAGTTATAGGATCCCATTCTTTACCAATTAACATCCTTACTTCCACTATGGACACCTTCTGAGGCTGAGACTTGAATTTGTGCTAACTTTCAGCCAACCTAATAATGAGATCTTCAGGTTGATTTTCTGAGACTTGAGCTCTGTGGATGTTGGAGAGAAGATTCTCTTCCAGTACACAATTAGAAAACTTTAGACTGAGCCGGGCGGTGGTGGCGCACGCCTTTAATCCCAGCACTCGGGAGGCAGAGCCAGGCGGATCTCTGTGAGTTCGAGGCCAGCCTGGGCTACCAAGTGAGTCCCAGGAAAGGCGCAAAGCTACACAGAGAAACCCTGTCTCGAAAAACCAAAAAAAAAAAAAAAAAAAAAAAAAAAGAAAACTTTAGACTGTTTATTCACATCTGAAACAGGTCAACTTTATTACTTAATTCATTATTGTCCTTCACTGCATTCTAGTATTCTGAAGTTGGTTAATTTTTTCATAGAGCTTCTTCTTATCCTTGAGCAATTTATCCAGATATATTAAGAACAACCAACCAGCAGCGTCTTTTTCAATATTTTCCTCTATACTGTCAAAAGTTTCATATATAACATTATTAAATCCATTGCCACTCACTATTGATGAATTAAGACAATCAAAGACATTTACTTCTTTCAGTTTGAAATATAGTTCACACCACGGACTTCCAGTACTTTCCAAGCTCCCAGGAGAAAGAGTGACTGGAGAGGCTTCAGTAGCTGAAGGTGCTGGTGAATTAAAAGCCCATTGCAGGTACTTAAAAGATTCATGCTTATACTTTCTATCTCTAGAACCACTCTAATACCAAAATCTGTATTAGTCTGGCTTCTCTAAAGTGACAGAACTTATAAAATGAATAAATGAATCTCTCTCTCTCTCTCTCCCTCTCTCTCTCTATATATATATATATATAGATAGATAGATAGATAAAATTTTTATATATATATAAAAATTGATTGGAATGTCTTACAGGCTGCATTCCAACAATGGCTAGTTGTGAATAGAAAGTCCAAGAATATAGTAGCTGCTCACTCCCATGAAGCTGTGTGTCGCAGCTGATCTGTATATGTTGGAGTCCTGAAGAAGTAGGGAGCAAGCAAAAAAACAAACACTTCCTTCTTCCACTGTCCTTATATAGGCTTCCAGCAGAAGGTGTGGTCCAGATTAAATGTGTGCCTTCCAGTCTCAAGGTCCAAATTAAAGGCACAGGATCCAGATCAAAAGCCTGTGTCTTCTTGCTTCAAAATCCTGATCAAAAGCATGTTCTTTTCTTGTCTCATGATCTGGATCACAAATGTGACTTCCATTTCTGGATTAGAGTTAATTCCAGATGTAGTCAAGTTGACAACCAAGAATAGCCATCATAGGGCACTAGGCCTTAATTAGACAGACATGCTGCCATCTGACTAATAGTTACTACATCTAAGTCTTGGCCAAAGTCTTGCACTTGTAGAAATGGATATATGAGGATGTGTTAGTGGATACTAGAATTCAAAAATAATGAGTGTAGTGGGTTTTTGGGAGAAAGAAAGTGAATGGTTGTTTTCAGTGAGGAATGTCCCTGGCTGCTTCTGACCACTCTTCTTCTGTTTGCACAAGTAGTCTTACCATCCAAATGACTTCATACCAAACCAAATAGCAATGGCAGTACAATTATCCAGGACACATCAAAGCACTGTGAGTAATTATAACTAGGCTGGTGAGATGGCACAGAGGGAAAAGTTGTTTTTCACAGGCCTGATAGCCTGCACTCAGGATACTGAACTCAAATGTTCAAAGGAGAAAACTGACTCACAAAAAGTTGTCTTCTGATCTCTACATGTGTAGTGTGGTGAAAGTATGCCACCATAAATCCTGTTAAAACATCATCACTGCATGCTGGAGAGATACCCCAGTTGACAGAGCATTTACTGTGAAAGCATGAGTATCCAAGTGCCATCCCCAGAACCCAAGTAAGATAGCTGGGCATGGGGACATATGCTTGCATTTCTAGAGATAGAGAGGTAGAGACAAGAGAATCCCTGGGGCTCAGGGATCCTCACCAAGCTCAAGTTCAGTGACTGATTCTGTCTCCAAGAATTAGATGGAAAACAGCTGGAGAAGACAGCTAGCATACCTCTGTGTGCCACGTGCACATGTATACACCTGCAAACACATGAGCAGACACCCCATACAGCCCCAAATATAAAAATATAATAGTGATACCTGAAAACTCTCTTCACAGTAAGCCCCTGGTGTAGCCTAGGTTAGAACCCAGAAAGAAATTCAGTAGATGGATAATCTCTCCCATTGAAAGCAAATTACCCACAGAAAAGTCTGCATATCAACTTGTTTCTTCCGTAAACCATCTCTTTTGCATTCAGGGTGGCTGAGGCCACAGTTGGAATGTGAGCCACATCCTTCACTGAATCTAAATCTGCCTTCTCCTTCCAGACAACTCCCTTCCCTCTTGTCATGCAGCTTTGTAAACTACATCCAATTTCCTAATATACTCTTCCCTCTTCCCCCTACTCCCTTTGCTGGCAATTAGCATATTGTATGTCAGGATAGCTGCTTGTGTTGTCCTTGGTGTTGGGCAGTTTCCCTCTCTGTTGTGCTATTTAAACAACGCATCTGGCTTCTGTTGTTAATGCACCTTTGCATGCCCTTCCAAATTCCTTTTCCCCTCTGCTTATAACTCATTAAGGCAATTGACTTTTTAAAATTTTAACTATAACATAAATTTTGCTTCTTAAAAACTGTAACTGCCTGAGTGGTTTTAATGGATGTTAAGTGACATAGGCCCTTAGGAGGAGATGGCCTGAGGTGAATGGTGGGGAGTAGCTCTTTCCATTTAAGTGAATAGACCAAATGGGCTTATCCTAAGTGCACAACTTCAGGAACCTCTATCTAGTACCTCCTGAGGGTAAGAAGTTTTGGAAACAGAAGAAAAATCTAAAGCAGAAGGCCTAGAGTGTGCTTTCTGGGAACCTGGATGACTACAACAACAACAAAATTATCATACTGTGCAAATCAGTGCATAGGAATAGCTCCATGCTTCTGTCTACAGCCTGAAGAATTCCCTTTCCTCTCAGAGGACTTCACTCAAGCAGAACCAAGAATCCTAGTGTTGATGACGAAAAGAATTTCAGCCACTATGATAATCAGGAAAATCTATCACATTATGGCAATCAGGAAAATGTACTATAATAGCTTTAAAGGAGCTACCCTATGACCAAGATATGTTATTACTGGACATACATCTGTATCCTATTACAGAGATACCTGCACATACATGTTAATTACTGTTCTATTCATAAGAGCTAGCAAATGTAATCAGCCAAAATGTCCATTAAAAATATTCACAACATAGATCTTAAACATGAGTGTTAAGCTCAGAAAATACAAGATTCACTAAAGTTTCAGTACGGGTGTTTCAGATGAAACTCTCTTCAGTGTCCTTACAATGGGTATATGTAGGATTCTGGTGGCTCTCAAGTTATATCTCTAAACGTTACTGAGAAACACCTGCTTTCTTTTCAGCATTTCCCAAATAGTACATTTTATAATGTTGTTAAATGGTTATGAAGGATTTGTTGAAACGAATGAGAAAGTTTTGTGGCTTAGTGTGCATAGAACAGTTTGGGAATTTGAGAGGAGTATTAAAACTCAAGATTACATTCTAGTTTATTAGTAAGCACACACTCTAGAAGAATACATGATATCTCTATGGGTGGTTCATATTGATTTCCATCTTGAAAGAATCTAGAATTACATTGGAGGCAACTCTGTGAGCATGTGTGTGACAGATTTTCTTGAATGGATTAATTAAAGTAATAAGGCCTCCCACTGACTTTCAACTGCAGCATCATTTCATGGACAGTAATTCCATATTGCATGAAAAGGAGAAAGTGAGGTGACAATGGACATTAAACTCTCTCAGCTTCCTGACTTTAGATGCTATGAGACAGCTCAACCCTCCCCCCACAATGACTGCACTTCTGCAATTCTCTGTGTGCCTGGGAACTGAAAGCCAGAAGGAAGGCAAATTAAACACCTTCTCCGTTAAGTTGATTCTTGCCTGGGATTTTGTCACAGCAATGAGAAAAGTAACTGTCACAGAAGCATCTGAAATTCCTGTTTCTGTGACTGTAAGGATAGGGAGGATCCTAGGTGAAGGGCTCCTTTTTATTTTCCCAGCATCCCATTAATTTCTATCCTGCTTCCATAATCTTCTGAAGTAATCATATTGAGCCAGGTTGGGGACTAGCACTCAGAGATTAGAGTATAAAAAAGGCAGTGGGGTAAGGGTACATGAGAGAAGTCTTCAGATGATATTTCAAGTCGACTGAAGAACTCAGTGAGTTAAATAAAAATATAGTTTTACTAATGACTAAATAATCACTTTGTTATAGGTACAAGGAAAGTATCTAATGACTCATAAAGGAACAAGGAATCAAATTGAAAGGTCAGTGGAACAATTTAGGAGCCTGGATTCAGATATTAAGAACACTAGTAGCAGATATTTTCACAGTAGGGAAAAACAGAGAGCTCTAATATCACCAACTGACTAAAGTACAGGCTTATACAAAGGATAACTCTCTTGTGAAGCCAATAATAACATCAGAAAGCAATTATAATTTGGGGATGACTATAAAGAAATTCCTCAAGTTGAATGTATCTCAGGGTTTTGTGAATTATATCTGTAGAATAATCAACAAATGGCCATATGTACATCTATAATCCAAACGTGTACTATATGGTCATTGTCTTTTCACCATATTGATTCTAAGATGGCCCACAGTAAATGACAGCAGAAAGTTAAAATTGTAAGGATCTCGGCAAAGAGAGAATACTGTTTGATAGTATGAAATCTTGTGTGTGTGTGTGTGTGTGTGTGTGTGTGTGTGTGTGTGTTCCTGAGTCAAGTTACCATTGTACAGCAAGTGCATGTAAGCATATGTATGCAGAGGCCAAAGATCAACCTAAAGTGTCTTTTATTTATTTATTTTCTTTCTTTTTTCTTTTAATGAGGCAGACTCACTCACATACCTGAAGCTTACTAATTAGGCTCATCTAGCAAGGCAGAGAGACCTTGAGATTTGTCTTTGTCTCCGCAGCGCTGGGATTACAAGTGTATATCTCCAGGCCTGGCTTTTTATGTGGATTCTGGGAGTTGAACTCTGGTCCTGATGCTTGCACAGCAGAGCATTTGACTAAGCCATCTTTTCTGCTCTAGGGCTAGGAAGTATTGTTCCACATTTTGTTCCCATTGCCACTTAACACTTTCTGGATCTTGACTCTCATTAATCCGAACTCATCAATCTTCATACAGAGTGAATTTTAGTAGCTCATGAATTTTTTTTATTGTAATTGGAAACAATTTTCCCTTCTTATGGCAGAATCCAAGTCATCAAGTTTCATCATTTCCTGAGAAACAAGTTGAAAATTCTAGAGCTTCAACCTCAAAAAATCAGCTTTTAAAAGATCTTTGTGTTAACATTGTTTTGCAAGTTCCTTGGACCTGGATTCATCTAATATGCATGCCTTTGGGTAAATCTATGAGAGTATTTCCAGGAGTGATTAACTGAGAGGAGAAGGTACTTCAGCACAGTGATACACCTGAAGCTCCAATATGAAGAGATCTGAGAGAAAGGAAGTGCTGTTTGGCCTGCCTTCTGTCTTTGCTGGTGAAAACACCTATTCTGCTCTTGCTCCTACTGCTGCTGCCACCTTTTGCTGCCATCAGAACTTAGCTTTTTCAGACTTCCAACTCAGACTGAAGACTTCCAGCCTTTCCAAGTCAGGCTCATGCTTGTCTTAGGGTTACTTCTGATAAAACACCATGACCAGAAGCAAGTAGGAGAGGCAAGGGTTTATTTGGCTTACACTTCCACATCATAGGTCATTACTGAAGGTAGTCATGACAGGAGCACAAACAAGGCAGGAACCTGGAGGCAGGAACTGATACAGATGCTGTGAAGGGACACTCCTTGCTTGATGGCTTCCTCCCATTGGCTTGATTAGCCTGCTTTCCTATAGAATCCAGGGCCTCCAGCCAATGGGTGGTACCATCTACAATTGGCTGGGCACTCCTACATCAATCACTAATTAAGAAAACACCCAACAGGCATGCCTATAGGTAGATCTTATGGAAGCATTTTTTTTTTAACTGGGGTTCTTTCCTCTAAGATGACTCTAGTTTATGTTAAGTTGGAATAAAATCCAGCCATCACAGTTCTCCTGAGGCATCTAATCTAATAGACTGAGCAGCTACTGGATTCTTAGGATCCCTAGCATGCAGATAGCAATTGTTGAATTACCTAGACTACAATATATAAGCCAATCTACCAAATCCATTTTAATATACATTCATTGCTCTGGTTCTGTCACTTTGGAGAACCCTAATATTATATAATAAATTCTGAATATAGTAATTAAATTGTTTTTGTTATTTTATGTGTATGAGCATTTCACCATGAGGTATGTGTCTGCCCCATTTCAGTGCTTGGTTCTCACAGACCTTAGAAGAGGGTCTCAGATGTTCTAGAACTAGAGTTATAGCAGCTTGTTCTGAGATGCTATGTAGATGGTGGTAATTGGTCCACTCCCCTCCACATAAACAGCCAGTACTTTTAATTACTGACCCATCTCTCCAGCCAACTCTGAATGTATGCCTATCATAGGGTTGATTGTCTCTGTGCACTGAGCCAAAGAAGTCTCTTTAGTATATTGAAGAATAAGAGGTCCAATTCTTGATATGGAAGTTTGGTGATGCTAGGTCTTCAACATTTTCTATCTGAGAAAAATTACAGACAGGGCTTCCAAGACTAAGCCTTCTTACCTTCTGATGATTCCAAACTAGGTTGATATTATGATCAATCTCGAATCAGATTAAGAAACAGTGGAGGACTAATAAATAACACCTCTGTGTATAACTGTGAGGCTGTGTCTTGAGATAATTAGGTCCTGCCTCTAGATAGAGAGGAGACAGATGTGGCCCATAGAGAAATGGTGGTTTATAAGGGTTAACTGGGAAATCCCGTGTTAGGATGAGGTGTTTAATATAATTTGACATGGTAATTAGGTGAGCCTGAAGAGGGTTTTTATTGATGGATTTCAATACTTTGATAGATGGATTTGGTATTGTGCCTTAGGAGGAAAATGTGGCCAAATAACAGAATAGATCTTGGTGGCTAACTTTAGGAATGTCATTTAAAGGTTTTTGGTTTGCAGAGGGAACCGGAGAATGGCAACGCCTGCTATGTAGGAGCTGGCCAGAGTCCCTTTGTCTGTGCTTTGGTCTGCTGTAGTCTCCCTAAATGGGATGAGTAGACATGTGTGTTGCATCTTCCCAGGAAAAGTTTTGTCACACAACACTATGATGATGGGCTGAAACCTATGATGTAAAATAACTGTCATCAATTTCACAGTTTTATAACTTTTAGTCTTGTCTCAGAGATTCCACAGACAAATTGATGAAAAAATAATACTGGGCTATTTCCAGGACTAAGCCTGGCCATATGACTCTTAAGTATTTGAAGGAATTTGGAAAATTCTAGAGAAAAGTTGTAGAGAAAGACCTAGAATACTGTCAGCATAGCTTAGTGAGCAGTTCTGCTTGGAGCTTGGAATAGCAGAATGGCAGTAGAAAAGTGGACAGTAAGTCAGTAACTATGAGGCTTCACATGCAAATGACTCTACTGTGCACTAGAACGGAAATCATTGATGGTAAGTTCTGACAAAGAACTTGGTACCATTTTTCCTAAGTCCTGAAACTTTTCGTAGTTTTTAAAAAATATTTATTTAGTTTAGTTTATCTGGGGGAGGGACTGCTTGCTCCATAGCATGGATGTGGAGGTCAGAAGACAATTTAGGGGTGGGTTGCATCATTTCTCTCAATGAACCATATGAGTTTCATGGATTGAATTTAGGTCTTCAGATTTGAGGGCAAGTATCTTTACTTATATAGTTTTTTTTTTTTTTATTGTTAATCAGTTCAACCAAGAGTCACCTGGGAAGAGGGAGCCTCAGCTGAAAAATTACCTCAATAAGATACCCATGTGGGCATGTCTATGAATAATTGTCTTCATTGATGAATGATTTGGGAGGATGTACCCCACTGTGGGCTGCACCATCCCTAAGCAGGTGAGCCTGTACTGGGACAAAACACTTGGCTGAGCATGAGTCAGTGAAAAAGTCAGTAGGCAATGCTCCTCCATGGTTTATGCTTCATTTACTGCCTGCCCTGACTTTCCTCAGTGATGAACAGTAATCTGAAAGTATAACCTGAAATAAACTAATTTCTTTCACAAAGTTTCTTATGGTCAGTGTTTTGTCACAGCAACAAAAAGCAAACTAGAACACCCAGTGAGTCATCTGGTCTGCCCTCATACCCTGAGTCTCTAAGGGAAGCTAAATTTAAAGTTGATAGCATAGCAGGTCCAGTGCAGTGCCTTATGGTGATTGCTGGTTGGTTTTCACTAAGTTTTAATGATAATCAAAAGCAAATAGCTGAGTATAAAGACTTAAAATTCTTGCAGTTTGGCTAGAATATCCTGTGTAAAGTTGTGGCTAAAGAATGTATAATGAAACTTAAGGAAGTCAGGGCCACTAAAACAAAGTCAGATACTTTATTCTAGGACAAAAAAAAAAGAGTCCCAAGAGCACCTCAGACATTGGTATCCATCACAGACTCAGAAGTGCAAATTTTTTAACTCATTTGAAAACCACTTTGCTTTGAGAAGAGTAGAGCTTGCTGCCTATAAAGGATTGCCCCATGAGATAGACATGTCTTTCCTAGCACTGAGGTGGAATTTTAGCATTTAAGATGTTTTTGGGTTTTAGATTTAAAGGGATTGGACTTCTGCTGGTTGATCTTGATTGTGATCTGAATTAGAGAGAGAAAAACACCTGGGGTGTAAAACATGTATTTGGGTGTGTAGCGAAGGACAGTTAAATCATAAGGTCTTGGAACTAATGAATGATTTCATCTATGAGGGTATTAAGTGTTTGAATATACTAATTTGAAATAATGGGAACATGGATAATGGAGCTTGGTTGGAGGAAATAGTCACTGTGGTCAAGTCCTTGGAGTTAAACCTTGCCCTGGCTCCTTTACTCTTTCTTCATTATACTGCTACCAACAGAAACTGATCACCCATACCATACCCACCATGATGGATTGAAACCTCTGAAACTATGTGCTAAAGTAAGTTACCAATTTTGTTTGTGTGAGATAAATGGCCCCAGAAACACAACAGTACCTAACATCTTAAATTTTCTAAGAAGTAAATCTGTTCTGATAGTGGTAGAATGGAGAAGATATACCATCTGCTAGCTGAAGATCTACTTTGTTCTTTAACACATACATTCTTCTGAATCCTGTACCAAAATTTCTACTACTTCAAATTAGATTTTTATCCATATTTCTCCAGGGATACATTGCCACTGAGCTGTACCTCAGCCTTTCAAATATTCTTGATTGGATATGCCTAGGACACACCTGAAAAAGAATCATTAAAAGCAACTGTAAATTTCATGTAGACAGAAAATATGTGTTGTAGCATTTTAAAAAGTCCTTCCCTATTTTTTCATGGCATCTAAAAGGCACACATTTCTATCTTTAGATGAATAAATAAGATGTATAACATTCTGTGATTTGGTCTTAATAAATGTGAGCTCCCTTGTGCAAAAATGCTAGGCTCAGGCAAGGTTCTGAGCATGAAAAGATAACTTATTCCAGGTTTCCAGTAGAGAAAATAAACAAATAATAATTACAACCCCATGAGATAAGGTTTAATTATGGATGCCATGGGTAAGTATAGGAATATGCAGACTGTACTTGAATTATATAGAAGAATTAAAAAAATATATAATTTTTATAAACATGTAGTAGGCATTTATATCAGCAAACACAGATGAATAATTTTTTTATCCTCAGAGATTTGACTCCAAAGAGATGCTGATGTTTTCTATTGCCTTTCTTTGTCTCTCTTCCTGTGTATAAACACTAGACGCCCTACACCCCCATCAGCTCTTATGGAATCTATTTCTCTAACTTTGCTAAAATAACTTATGGATGAGATATTTCCAAGTGTTTAATTAGAAGTACTGTCCCTTTTGCCTTCATTACATAGAATATGGGGTCATTATTCAGAGCCAACTCAAGGAAAATATTTCTAAATCAAATTATTCTTAATGTAGCAAGTGGTTTTTAAAAGCATGAATAAATATCCTAACTGGGATGCATAAAACAATTAAGTCCCTATTTATCTCTGTTTTGCAACTAGGCAATGAGTTCTCAGCATGAGATTGACCACTTGATACATAGTACAGGGGGTGTTGCATGTGAGAAACGAAAGCAAAGGGTACCAGACCATTTTCTGGTGCTTAGCAGTAAAAGGTAGATCCACTGATTCATCAAGTGGCACTTTGGTATAATCATTACTTTGGCCTGCCTCGTGTTCCCTTTTTGAGGCAAGTAGACTCACATGTCCTGTCTCTCTAGGAAAAACAATCTCATTCACATTCAAAGAGCAACATTTTACCTACAAGAGATTGCCATCATAATGTGGTGTCTAGGAACATGTTTTATTTCATTCCTGTTAGTTATTTATTTTCACTGATCAAACAAGGCAGCCACAACATGGACATTTGAGCTGGGACTCAGTTTTCCACTTATTTAGTTTTTTTAATCAGCATATATAAACTATATGTAGTTGGTTTCATTCTTACCTGCATTTAATATCCTTTGACATATTGTGCTACTCCTTTTCCTGCTGAACCAACCTTGTCCCAGTTCAACTTTCAGCCTTCTCTCTCCTCTGAGACCCATGAGTTTTATTAGGGCTGCTTAGAGGAGCATGGGGAAAATGTTATTTACAGGCTCATGGACACCCAGCCTACCAGCGGTTACACTACTGAAGAAAATGTTGTTCTTTCTTCCAGCAACCATTAATTTCCAGTAAATTCGCTGAGTGACAAAAGACCTGTGAGCCCCTTACTTCTGTGACAGGATATTGATGAGCTTAATCTTACATAGGTCTTGTGAAGGGACTTCCAGAGTGTATCAGCCACATCATGCCCAAAAAGACATCTTTGCAGCATTTTCAAACAGTGACTGTGTACTAACCTCTACTATAACATAGGCCTTCATGCTTAGATCATATCCAAGAGCCAAAGTTATGCATGCTTCTCAGCAGGTCTCTACAGAACAGAGGATTAGGAAGTAGTCTTGGCAGTGACTTCACAACTCTCAATTTGTGGTACCTGGCTCATCCATGCTCCTTGTCACATACACATATGCTGTGGTGAATTCATTACATGATGTGAGAGTTCTCTTCACACAGAAAAGGTTACAAAAGTTTAGATTTCTCTTTTGTTCCTAGGACTGTCCCAAAACTCCTCTGGCAGACTGCTTGAGAGATTCCCTGAAGACTTGCTCCATGGACTTCCCCTGATCATTCCCATCATGGCAGCTATTCACTCTGTCTTCCTTTGTCTTCCCTTATCTCTCTCTCTCTCATTCTCTCTCTTAATAAAGCTCCTCTCCAGTCTTTAAAGCTAGCTTCCCCTTCCCTCTAGGACTCCATTATGTCTAGATCTCCATGTATTCTGTTGTTTCTGCCCAATGATTTCCCTTCCTACCTTGAGGCCCAAACTTGGCCAAACATTATAATAAACATCCTGGAAGGTATTTAGGTGTTGCCTTATTTCCGGGACTGACGACTGCTGTTAACTTGTTCTTATGATAGTACCACCTGCATGTTGTAGATGCCAGAAGCACTGAATGGCGTGGTCACTGCTGAGTGGGAGTTATGCTGCATTAAACAAGGTCTGTGATCTCTCCCCGTCAGTCAATAGTTGCAAAGAGAGAATAATGACAGCTGTACTCTAAAGAGTTTTGATGAGTTAATAGCAAGGAGTGCAAAGCATTTCCTAGAATATCATAGGTGCAAACAGTTTACAAATACATAGCACATGCTAGAGTGTAACATTTATTATATCTCTAATTTCCAGAGTGGACTAGACACTTAATAATATCTCATTTAATTCAGTTTTAAGAATGATACATTGTAAAGTGCTTCTGCATGTATAGATGTCAAAACAAACTCAGTGTAGTTTAGTCACTTAGAATAACTTAGGAAATCACCTGGACAGAGTTTTCTTAGATTGGACTGGCATTTAGTTGATGCTTTATTTTGAACACTGATTTAGAATAATTTTATAAAATTCTAGTTTTAGTTGTAAGAGAAAATGAAACTTCTATCCATTGCTGGACCAACATTCCCTTATGTTGAACAATTCTAAACAGGTATTTCTTTCAATTAAAGATGCAGTGAACAGAAACATATGCAAATAAGCCAAGCTCAAAACATGTCCTAATATTACCAACTAGTGAAGTGGGTATCCTACAACCAACTCCTTCCATAGAAGAGAATCATCCTATAGATGTTTTGTGTTTTTTTCATAAAACATCAATAATAATAATAATAATAATAATAATAATAATAAATAATAAATTTAAGAATGTTGAAACTTTACAGGGATTTTAGTGAATCAACATTGCTCTGTTTGAACACATAAGAAAATGTGGCTGAACGGTGGTCAAACACACATTTAATCCCAGTACTCAGGAAGCAGAGGCAGGCAGATCTCTGTTTGTTTGAGGCCAGGATGGTCTGCAGAGCAAGTTCCAATGCAGCTAGGTTTACATAAAAAAAAATTGTCTAAAAAAATAACAAAAAAAATGTGTTTGGATTTCCTGTTATAATAGAGAAATTTGAGGCTAAACTCTGAAGGCTGCATTTAGTGATTGTTGAATAATGAATGGAGAAGCAAAATGTTGTAAGGAATGTCTGTGAATTCACCGTTTGATTTAAAGAAAGTAGAGCAATTATCTTTCACTTTAAGCAAACTCATGTATATGTTGAGAGCATAATTATAAATAAATAAAAGCTACTGTGTATTGATCATCTAATATGAACAGGCTTTCTTGCATGTGCTTTCTTACATATTTTTCAATAACTCACACAAGACAGAACATTCTTTCATTTGACAGCTATTATAGTAAAAAAAAAAAAAATGTATAAGATTTACCAAGCAGTGCCACACAGGAGGTAACAGCAAAACACACTAATCAAGCTCTTAACACATGTCATAATCTTTTAGTTGTTTTTAAGGTATTGATAATCATTAATTAATTATTGTAATTGATAAATAATCAATAATTAATAATAAGTACTAATAAATAATGACTAATGATAAATAATAACAAATAAGTTCTATATACCTACTCTGTAACCAGCATCCTTTTTTTTTATTTCTTTCTTTTAATTAAGAAAATTTTCTATTCATTTTACATATCAACCACAGGTCCCCCTCTCTTCCCTCCTCTTATTCCCCAGCATTCCCCCAACAATCCACTCCCCATTTCCTCCTCAGACAAGGCAAGACCTCTCATGGCAAGTCAGCAGAGCATGATGTATTCAGTTGAGGCAGGTTCAAGGCCCTCCCCCTGCTGTATATATATATATATAAGTGCTATATATCTATTTTGTAACAAGCACCCTTCTAAGCTCTGTAAATACAAGCAGGGTGAAAGTAGGTACCATGTGAGAGAAAGTGTTCTTCCTGGGAGGAATTAAACACATGAATGCAGATTGCTGTGAGATAGTCAAATGCATAAATGCTATATATTGGACTATACATGAGGAAAACAGTAAGCAGAGACAGAAAGATCTGGAAATTAAACAGGGTTATCCCTGCAGAAGGAAGTGAAAGAATGAAATTCTGCATCCTAGAGGAATTACTGTCATATCACACCTATGTGAGAGTGTACAGCAGGATTTGGGATTAATAAGTAGAGTCAAGAATGAGAGCTATAGTTCATAAAGGGTGCCAAATTGTCCACCTTGCTTGAACAATCTCTGAATAAAACTGTTATAAAAAATTACAATTGCTACAACAAGTTAAAATAAGCAATGACTTATGCAGTAATCAATAGAGAGTTTGATTACTGGACAAGCTGGTTTGACATGCAGATGTGATAGTGATAGGACATTAGGACTTTGAGCTTCCTGAATTCCAAGTAGATAAATGAGACCTATGCCCTCACAAAAAAAGTCCTGGAGAAAACTTCAAGCACATCAGATTACACTGAGAAACTGTCATATGTAACCATGAAGGTCAGTTCTCATTACTCACAGACTCTACGTTAACCTTGGACTTGTCAGTCTTCAGTATAGTGAGAACTAAATTCCTGTTTTTATAAACCTTGTACCCTATGGTAATTTGGTATAACAGATGTGACAAAGACAATTCTTCACAAAAGGCTTCTGTGGGTTGGCTAATCTGATCTCATTTTTGCTCCTGTTTGCAGTCTCTTCTCCACACATACTACCTGCTTCCATTCATGTTTCTATCATTCTGTCAGAGTCTCACTTTCTCTATTGTATTTCTTTTCAGTTTTTATCTAGCTGAGTCCTGGTTACTCCAAATTTCCTGGGGCTTGTTCAGCAAGCTTTGTGTGATTAATATTCACATGTATCTTCTCAGTGAGATACTATAAGGGCTGAACAAGTATCTGAACAAGTATCCTTCAAGATAATACTGGTACTGCAGGATCTCCTTCTACCTTCTCTTCCAGGGATGTTTATCAGAGTGAGGTTTCAGCTTTGCAAATTGCAGAGACTGTCCAGTGTCTAGAAGGAAGTAACATGAAATAGAAAAAAGAAGTAACCATAATCCACATAATAAATTATGGTAGAATACAGGTAAAGATGGATAGGAATGAGCATCAAGAGGGTTAGAGCTCTTGAAGGAGATGTAGAACAATCTTAACATGAAAGAATTTAATGATATGGGAGCCATGACTAGAGTTTGGTCCTTGGATCTTAGAAAATACAGCTAGATGGAACTTCAAGAGTCTATAATGATAGTTACTCATAATAAGCCCAGGCATAATAATGACATAGATTAAATGCCATATAGTTGACAGGACTTCAGTTTGGGAATATTAAAATCAGGACTAAGAGAGCTAGATAAGGAACAATATTGAACTTTGCTTATCATGTGGAATAATGGAAACCATCATTGCCTACATTTTTCAGGAAAGCTGTCAAGGTAACTCCTTTAACCATCATAGACCTGAGGGAACATTAGTTCAGGCTCTGCTTCTTAGATAGAGCTGACTGTAAGATATGTTGTCATGAGACTGAGCTGCCTACCTTTCTAGTACAGATAAAGAAACAAGATCAATGATGGATTCTTGGAATGCAGAAGCCAGAAAGTGGCAAGAATTGTCAGAGACCTGATGTAACAACCACATTATACACAAAGGCAAAAATGGCAATGAGAATATCTTGATCCTGAGATATGTTGAAGGACTAATAGATCATGGTATTTACTGAGGCAAGTACATAGGACAGTACTTAATTGTGGTATTAGTTGATTTGTATAAGAAAAGAAGAGGAAACAAAAGAAAGAAGGTACAGATAAAAGAAGTAAGTAATAAAGAGCATGATCTAATACCTAGCAAACAGCAGACATTGCTGCATAGAAATCACACTTCCCAATTTAAGGCAGTACATCTGTCCAGAACCCATGGATAGGATGGGAAACTTAAAAGAAGGACTCTGTAATGCTACTGGAAGTACTCATGGCAAATATTCCCAAACCTTAAGAAAGGAGCCTACTGTAATATATCTGTAAAAACAGAATAAAGGAAAAACAAAATGCCTTATCTCTTTCAGAGTTCTTACCTCTGAGGTTTGAAATTGTCCTAGTCACTGTTCTACTGCAGTGAAGAGATACCTTGACCAAGGACATTCTTATAAAAGACAGCTTTGAATAGGGGTTTGTTTACAGTTTCAAAGGCTTGATCCATTATCATCATGACAGGGATCATGGTGCCAGGCATGGCAGGCATGGTGCTAGAGAAGTAGTTGAGAGCTGCATCCTAATCTATAGGCAAAGAGAGAGAGGGAGACTAGCCTTTCATGGGCCTTTGAAATCTCAAAGATCTTCCTCAGTGACACACTTCCTCCTACAAGGCCACATACCCTATCAAATAGTTCCCCTCCCTGTAACACCAATCTTAAAAGGTCTTATTAATAATAATAAAAAAATCCAGAGCCAGATATTGAGGTGAAAGCTGAAACACCAGAGAAACAGAGCAAGCCACAGCCAACCTCACTTCACCAACTCTTCAGCCTCCAGAGTGAGACTTCCTGTTTACTAATACCTTATATATCTTTGTGTGCCCTGCCATCTTCCTTCTTTCCTAGTGCTGGGATTAAATGTGTGTGTGCTTCCCAAATACTTGGTAGCAAATGTATGAGATCGAAAGTGCTGGGATTAAAGGTGTGTGCCACCATGCAGGACTCTGTTTCCAGTGTGACCTTGAACTCATAGAGATCCACATGGATCTCTACTTTCTGACTGACAGGATTAAAGATGTGTGCCATCACTGTCTTGATTATATGTCTAATCTAGTGACTGGCTTTGTCCTCTGATCATCAGATAAGTTTATTAGGGTGCACAATTTATTGGGGTACACAATATATTATCACCACATTACCATGAGACTGGGTTTGACACAGGAAAACTTCCAACTACAAATGGTGCCCATATGTGATGGCAAGAGTTTCCACATAAAATCTGAGAGAACTTAAAAAGAGATTCTAAAATAGAACTAATAACACCTTCCTAGTTCATGTCTTTTGTTACTGGCCTTGGTACAGAAATTCATTCCCTGGTCCCAGTGAGCTTTAGCAGCCGCATGGCATCTCTATGCCTCACAGTGCACTGCTTGGCAGATTTATCTTTTGGTAATACAAGCAAAAAGAAGGTTTCTGGGTTACATGCTGCTTGAAGGAGGCATAGACCTACTTCTTTCAGGATTTGGCAGTGACCATGGCTCCCAGAGCTGGTGATAAATGTACCTACACCACGTTGAAAAGACAACTGGGGTGGTGCCAGAAGCCAGGGCTGCCACTTTAGTCCTAGCCACACTGCAGTTTAAAACAATGATCAGAAAAGGATTATAGATATGCAATAAGAAATATTCACATGGAATAAATCCCTAAATCATTACTATGTGTGTAAAAATGTATGTGGGCTTGCAAGAGAGAGGAAAAGGAGTATAGACAGTTATATAAAGAAATAGTTTTAAAAAATAAAGTCTTTAATAAAACAGTAAAAGTAATATAAAGGATGAGCCACATAAAGATGGAAATCACACAGAGAGTCTGGATTATATTGTCTTTGGGATTTTTAACTGCAGAAAGACATTTGATTTTAAAGTCTGCTGAGTTAAACCAATCTATATCTATATCTATATCTATATCTATATCTATGTCACCTATATCTATATCTATCTGTCTCTCTCTCTATATATATATATATAGATAAAGGAATCGACTTCAAAACTTGTGTCTGAGGATATATTGCTTTTGGAAGAGAGGTTCTACTTTTGTTTCCACAGAAGATGAGAACCTATGGATTGCTTCCAGGCTAATATGGTTTGATCAACCAAGACCCCGTTAAAGGTCTCTGATGACAGCCATGGCCCAGATGATCCAACATCCAAAATCACCTTCAAAGCAACTGACTGAGACAATCCATCCTCACAGAATACTTCAGCCAAAATTTACCTATAATTCTTAATTTTCTCAGGATCCCCATAAGATTACCTATGCCCCCAACAGCAGGAAGTAGTGTGTATGAAATTCTATGCCCAAATTCCAAAAATATTGTTTATAAACTTTTTTATTTAAAGGGGGTTTATTATAATGCAATCTCTCTCTAAAAAAGAAAAGGGGATAGTATAGATTTGATAGGATAAAAGGGTAGATTATTGAATCTACTTATAAAGAGCAATAACTTGTTTAAAATGTTTTACATTGCTATGGATTTTAGTTTATTGATACAAATGTAAAGGTAATTTTGTTATACTGTATGTATGTTTCTACTCTTCTTTAAGTTAGTATGTTTGGACAGCTCATTTAAAATGGTAATGTATAATTATGAAATATAGATTAGCCAGATGACAGTGGTGCACACCTTTAATCCCAGCACTCGAGAGGCAGAGCCAGGCAGATCTCTTTGAGTTCATGGCTAGCTTGGTCTACAGAGCAAGATCCAGGACAGGCACCAAAACTACACAGAGAAACCCTGTCTCCAAACAACAACAACAAAAACCAAAAAAAAAAAAATACAGATTAATCATTAATCATCTATGACTATGATAATCAAACTTATAGTCATGTTAGTTAAGTTTTCTAGTTACACATAGATATATTTCAGTTAGGTAGGTAATCTTCAAATACTTCAAAGATCTACAGAATATGGCATTTAAAATGTTTTAAAAACAGACTTTCTGGACAATGAGACACATCTGCTCTTGGTAGCACCGATTTACTTCAAAGAGGAAGATGGACATCGACGACACTCCATGTGGAGTTTATCTTCTTCTTGGCACAAAATAGCCTGATGGGCAACAAACTGTTCTTGCCTGGACTGCTTGACAGTATGTTATATAAATTGTACATGCAGGACCCATAAAAAAAAGACTACTAAATTTTGTCAAAACAAGGCAAGATGGCCCTCCAGGCTCCTGATTCACAGAGGAGGCTACCAGATATTCTACAGGTCAAAGGGAAAAGACTCTGGGCCTATAGGCTGAGGATGGATGCCCCAACATTGAAGAGGAACTTTGTGTGATTGTCGAGGCAGCCCACTTACTCTGTCATTTATAGAATTATAGAAGTTGCTTGCAATGCATTTACTGTT
The DNA here is from genome assembly GCF_949786415.1 of Peromyscus eremicus. NCBI lineage: Eukaryota > Metazoa > Chordata > Mammalia > Rodentia > Cricetidae > Peromyscus > Peromyscus eremicus. The sequence continues at coordinate 74,669,871 of NC_081431.1, read as the reverse complement.
TACTTAAGTAATATTACATCCTTCTGTGGACTTTGATGTAGTTGAAGACTAGATAGTTATATTTTTCTTTGGTTATGATAAATTAGATATGAAACTTTAGACTCACAAATATAGGATAGATGATAGAATATTTTCTTTAAATTTGTCAAATACAAATAGACTAGATATTGTAATTTTAATTCTTGCTTGATAACTGTCCTATGATATGTAATTTTAATATGTTAAAGTTAAAACCTCCATTTTTGATTAGACAGAGAAAGGGAAGTACTTTAGGATGTCTTCTGAATGCTGTGAATATGTGTTGCTCTGATTGCTTGATAAATAAAGCTGCATTGGCCTATGACAGGACAGAACGAAGCCAGGTGAGAAAATCCAAAAGACACAGTGAAAGTAGAAAGGAGAGTAAGAGGAGAAACCAAATCACTGTCCAAGGAGCAACATGTAATGGGATGCAGATAAAGCCATGGAACACAGGTTGATACATATATTAATAGTTATGGGTTGAGTTAAGTTATAAGAGCTAGCTATCAAGAAGCCTGAGCCATAGGCCACACAGTTTGTAAATAATATAAGGCTCTGTGTGCTTACTGGAGACCAAGTGGCTTCAGAACTTGGGTGGGAGAGATTTGTCCCAACCATGGGGCTGGGCAGGACTAGAGAAACATGAGACCACAGGGCAAGGTGGGACCAGAGAAACTTCCAGCTACACCTTCCTAATTACTAAGCATTAAAATATATGAGTCTATAGATTATCATATTCAAACCACCATAGACATGAAACCAGAAAAAAAAAATGTTACTAGAACTTAGGGAGGACCCTAAAGAGACCAGTTATGGTTGAAGTTCCAGGCCTAAGTCATCTTCCCATGGAGTTGCTATTTCTACATATTTTCCATTATGTTTTCTCTAGTCTTCAAGTACATAATTGGCATATATAGATTTCATAGCAGGCAGGTCCTCCTTTGGTCCTTTGATCTATGAAAGAAGAGCCATATTTACAGTACAAGTCCCTGACATGGCCATGTACACAATTTCTCTGCTCAGTAAAGTTACTAAATCAGAAGCGATGATATACCACGTAAGCCTCAGGGAGATTGCACTGCTGTTGAAATTTACTACACTAAAGGATGAAGCAATGCTTCTCCCCATTATTCGCACATTCAGCCAGATTGTATGGACTCTGAGCACAAAATGGTTCTTGAAAAATGAGAGTGGCCTATTATAAATAAACAAGTGAGGCTTACAATTATAGTTACATGGTTGCTGTGGTTGATTTCTCCTAGAACAGGAATGTAACCCATGACCCTGTTATGGCAATTCATCAGATGAATACATGCCTCTAAAATTTTTCCAGTAAAAAAGTAGCAAAGGAAGTTGTAATTCATGTGGGAGAATATATTAATAGTCTCTGCATACTGTTAATTTGTCCACTTTTTGTCTTCGCATGATTTAAAGGATCTTGGTCATCACTTACACAGTATTTATGCACTGAACCCCTAAGTTCATATGTTGAAACTTAATCTCCAATGTGAAGACATAAGAAGTGAGGCCTTTGACCATGTTGTTAAAAATGTAATCAATGTACATATAAAAGTGATGCTACCTGGACACATCACTCCTTACTATACAAGGATACAATAAGAAGGCACCATCTGTGGAGCATAAAGGGGTATCTCAGTAGATACTGAATCTTCTAAGACCTTAGGATTGGATGTTCCAACCTGCAAAACTGAGAGTAAAAATTGTTGTTCTTTATAGCCACTAGGCACTAAGATGTTGTGTAATCTCACTGTAGTGACAGCATAGAGTTAATATGATATAATGAATAGGATAACACAATAAAGACTCTGAAACACCTATTATGACACAAAAACACCAGAAAGAGGAGGAAAACAACAAAAGGCACTTGAGAGTTTGTACCCTGTTGATTTTCAGGGGTCTGGTGGAGGGTGGCATGTTGAAACAGGAGTTCAACAGTGAAAGACAACTTTGTCCAGCTCATACCTGCCACAAGCAAGGAAGAGGCCCCACTTCTGGTAAGTCATAGTTAACATATTCTGTACTTGGTAATACCATTCTCTCTGTCTGGTGAATGGACAGGTCTGATGATAAGATTCAGATTTTGACAAAGACAGACTTTTAAAAAACAGTTTAAAGTAGTATTAAAGTTACTGGGCTACTCGATCTATGACAGAAGTTGGTAGCAGGGACTGGGGTATTGCTGTGATAGTCTGGACTATGTGTTTGTTTGGAGGAATTTGGACTTCTGTACTTTGGGCCAGGAAAGCAGTGGAATGCTTTAAGCATAAGCATGGAAGACAGAGGTGCTAAGAGTTATTTGAACTGTCGGGGCTCACTCAAGAGGTTTCAGAGAAGAATTTTTGTTTGTTGCCTAGAGATCATTCTTGTGATATTTTGTTGAAGAAAGTGGCTTCTTTTTGCCCTTGTCTGAAGAGTTTGCCTGAAGATAAAGTGAAGAGATTTGCATTAATTTTTTTAGCAAAAGAAATCTCAAAACAGCCTAGTATAGACTCTCATGTGGATATCAGTGGTAACTTTAATGAAGATTTGTAATGAAAAGGACCAAGCTGAACAGGATAAATTACAAAACGTTTATTTTGTGGAGAAAAGGAGCACCAGGATATGGAATGGAGCTAAATCCTATGTTCAAGAAGGTAAACATATTAAGAAATGAAATGAAAGGAACCTCTGGGGAAGATCCCATCCAGCTAAGTTTCCAACTTGTGGATAAAAACTAAAGAAAAGCTTAGAGTCAGGAGTGGTGGTACATGCCTTTAATCCCAGCACTGGAAAGACAGAGGCTGGTGGATCTCAGATGTTGAGGTGAGCCTGGTCTACAGTGGAAGTTTCAGGACAGGCAAGCTTAGGCTCTAAAGGTAACAATCAAAAACAGAAAGCTGAGGAAGACTTAATAGAACAAGGAGGCTATGTTCTAGTCTCAGTAAGCAGCACAACTTGGCAGCTTTGGCCATGTGGTTCTGGCTTTAGAGTTAAGGATAGAAGAAATGGGTAATAGAATTTACCTCCACACCTAAAGAAAGCTGCTGAGGCCAGGAATATGTCAGGGGTGTTGCTGAACAGAGGCCTAATAGAGAGGCTATTGCATGAAGCTGTGAATATGAAGCCTGAATCACCATGGAGGACCCAAGATATTAGAGATGTACAGAGTCAAACCAAAATGGAATTGGTGATCTGGAGAACACTTTGACAACAAAAAAGGAGATGTAGTGTTCTAGTTTGCTCAGCTGGATTATGGTCTTGCTTTAGTCCAGTATTTCCTCACTATACTCCCTTCCCTACATTTTGGAATGGTAATATATAATCTGTGTTATGATATGTTGGAAGTATGTGTTCTGCATATTTATTTTGATTTTTCCACAATGATTACAGTTAAGACATTGCCATGCATCTCAGAAGAGACTTTGGACTTTGAAACAAGTTTGAGACTGATATAGATGATGGTGACTTTTGAAGTTGGACTGAATGCATTTTTTTTTTTTGCATTATGATACTTTGTGCTTTTGGTGCTTTTGGGAGCCAGGGAGTGCAATGTGGCAGTTTGAAACAAAATGACCCTCAAATGGAATGGCATTATTAGGAATTATGGCCTTGTAGGAGGAAATGTGTCACTGTGGGGGAAGACTTTGAGATCTCTTTTCCTCAAGCTTCCCTCAGTGTGACAGGTGCTCAACTTCCTGCTGTCTTTTGGTCAAGATGTATGCAGCACCATGTCTCCCTGCATGCTGCCATACTCTCCATCATAATGATAATGGACTGAACCTCTGAAACTGTAAGACATCACCTCAATTAAATATTTTCTCCTTTTTAGATTGCCATGGTCATGATGTCTCTTCACAGCAATAAAAATACCAAAGACATTAGTCTTACTGATAAAAGAACTAAAAAATGGGACTCAGGAAGAACAAATGCTCTCCTGAGCAAATAGAACTCAAAAGATTGAAGGTGGAGATGGGCTTGTTCCTTGGGCCTAGTGTTATTTATTTGACAGCATTATTTACTGGGTGTGAGAAAATTTGAGGTACAATGGAACCCACTATAGAAGTTTTTATTTGGGAAGGGAAAAGGTGGAGGTGGGTAGGCCTACCAAAAAAAAGGTGTGGGGATAGAAAGAGAGAGAGAGAGAGAGAGAGAGAGAGAGAGAGAGAGAGAGAGAGAGAGAGAGAGAGAGAGGTGCCACACTACCTCTGGTGAGAGGGAGAGAGAGAAGGGAGCAGGTAAAGCCTGCTTTTATAGGTCACCTCTCTCATGTGTATATGATTTTACATAGCTATGCTACACATGTACATAGATTAAGTGATTGTGCTGTATGCAGATTACATGACCACACTGGCCATGGATTACGTAGGACATAAGGCCCTGGAATGACTAAGCATTTTGCCTGACTGCTGACAGTGCGTGTACAGTCATGTGACTCCAGAAGCAGCTAGAAATAGTAAACCTAGAACACAGATCATTGTAGGATTTCCTTCACAGAAAAAATATGTTTCAAGGTTTAAAAGAGAAAGGATTTCAGAACAATGTGTTTCCAATTCTGCAAGCAAAGTTCTATTTATACCAGGACAGAACAGTGACCTTGAGATCTGAAGTCAAGAGGCCATCTTGTAGGAAGACTTCTGCTGCCCATAGGTCATGGAGATGAATAAGAAGGGTACACTGGGTGAAGAAAATTGCACCCAACTCAAGGTATCAAACTATACACATTTCAGAATCCAGAACCATGAAGTTCAGGTGGAGAGACAATTTGCTTGTAGGTCACCAGATACCAGAGGTCACATTGATATAGAATACTTTTGTAATCTAAGCCTCTGTTTACTAGGGACTTCAAATGTAATTAATATTGCAGTGCAATAGCACAGAGTCTCTGTCATTGTTGACATGTGTTTCTCTAATTGTTTGTGTGTGTAGCCCATGGAAGAGAAGTGTGTTATTTGAGCTTGTTGGGATCCAGGAAGGTACGTGGTGTATGGGGACAGATAAGAGAGGAGTTCACTGTGCTGAGGACGATGGTTTCAGCTGAGGATGCTGATTATTTTATAAAGCTGTGTCAGGTGATCTCACTTATTCTATCTTTGCATGTGTGTGTATGCACAATGTACGTGTGTGTGTGTGTGTGTGTGTGTGTGTGTGTGCATTTAGGTGTTGAATGTGGATGCATAGAGATGTCTAATGACAACTTGGAAATGGGTCTTTGCCTTCCACCTTTCTGAATTTAAAGTCTCTTATTCACTACTGCAATCACCATGGTGGCTGGTTCATGACTTCTCCAGATTCTTCTGTTCCTGCCTCATATAGCCTGACAGGGTTACTGAGATTACAGTTGCCTGGTACCATGTCCAGCTTTACATAGGTCCTGGGATTATGAACTCTGGCCCTCATGGTTGCATGTCATGTGCTTTCTCTACAGAACATCTCCCCAGATTATCAGTGATCCACTCTCTAGCTTAAGGTTATTGATAGTGAAGACATTTGTGACCATTCATGTTACTGAAATGGGAAAAACTACAAATCTATATTTGTTTTCTCCCAACAGCCAACTTGAAAATAAAATAAAAATTATTTTATTCTGCTTTGGGGACAAAAAATCATTTTGGGAGCTGCAAAAGACAAGTAGAAACACTTCTGCTTCTAACACATGATGCTTTTCAGCTTGGGTGATTATAAAGCCTGTAAAGATCTGAGCTGAATATACTGGTTATGCTTTCCCTGTCACCTGACATCAAATGCTTTTTCTCTCTGGGGCATGGGATTAAATGATTCTCTAGAAGCTTGCAACACAACTGATCATGATATTAGCTCAAAAATGAACAGATATTGGAAAGTTTATTCATGACAACCCTGGCAGAATCTCTTAATAGAAACCCTGGTTGATGTCATGGAAGAGAAAAGATAACTAATTAGACTGATATACGCACACACATTTAAAGGACACCCAGTTATCTACATAGACTAAAAGAAAAATGTTGATGGTTTCTTATCCATTTAATATTTGTTTAAAATTCAACATTTTACCAGCATTTTATCTGAGTTTATCTTAACACCTTTGAAATCATCCTGATATTCTCACCCTTCATCTCTGCTCATCTACATGCCTCCTCAGAGATGCCTTGAATCGATCCAGAGCTATGTTGCAATTATGAAAATGAATCATCCCTTATTCTCAAATTCTCATTATCTCAATTTCCATCATTATTACATTCTTAATTTCTTTTTCTTAGTTCCTCATCTCAGCATTTGTATAAAGACTTTGCAGATAATGATAAGCAATTTATTCATTTATTTTTATTTAACTACTGATATTAAGCAATTTTCTTCCTAGATTTAAGTGGGTAAGAGAACTGGCCCAGGGCAAGGATGCAGAGGCGGTGAAGCTTAGCTTCATTCTGTTTTCTCTCTCTTGTAATTCTGCACGAAGACATAATGAAAACAACAGAGAACAACAAACAGTGTAGTGTCTTGGAGACTGTTAGTTCCTAACAGAATCTCTCCCAATTAACCTTTTCCTCTTGTCCCACCCACAGACTGACCAGATTCTTGACCGTGATACCCATTTAAACTGGCTTTTGTTTCTTAACTCCTCCAACTGTCTTGATCCTGTTTCCAAACCTTCACTGCCCTAATCTCAGCTTCCACTCACACAGTCAGGCCAATACACTCATACAGAAAGCATGGAAGAGAGATGGGGAGGCCTGCTCCCAAAATGCTCACTCGATAAGTGTGAGGGCCTGAATTTGATTCCCAGAATTCATATAAAAAGGACAGATACTTGAAACTTCACAGCTGCCAAATATAAAGAGGAGGATTCTTTGGAACTTGTTGCCAGATAGCCTACTTTTAAGTTTAAAGTCAGTGAAAGAACCTCTCTTAAACCCCAAGGTGATCTCTCCAGAGTCATAAAACTGGAGATTGTCACTTTGTCTCCATATTCATAAGCACATAAGGACACATGCACACATACATACATGTTTGTATAAACACATGGCCTCCACAAACATGTACACAAACACTTATACACACATACATGCAGTCCCGTACACACATGGCATCCACAAACATGCACACACACACATACACAAACACACACACACATACAAACACAAGTATATGATTTTTATATCAGTGTGTCAGAATAGACACTATTAGACAAGATCAAATGAAAAGAACCAAAAATAATAGTGCATAATCACAACCATTTTTCAGTCTAGTCTCATACAGTTAACAGAGAGGAAGTTGTCTCTTACCCCACCATATGTTGACCTTTTAAAGGGCAGACATTGGCACAGTTGTACATGGGGCATTCAGACATCTTCATTTTGGAGGGAGAAGTGGGATGGTAGTGTGATCCCACACAACCCTTGTCAAGTAAGAGCTCAGAGTGCAAGGCTGGGGCCTGATGCTCTCTTCTTGCTCATTTGCCAATGCAGGGTATGTGGGATGGACACATCCTGAGGGTAAGCTACCCTCTGCACTAAGGCTGCCCATGAAGTGACAGAAAGCAGGGTGCTGTCCCCGGATGACTGGTGCTTCTGAAGCTGGGACTGAGGGTACGGATAAGGCATCTCTGTGCTGATTGTGCTGTATATATTTCACATTTCCAAACACTGAGGTTTTTGTTTGTTTGTGTTTTTAATTGAAAATAGATTATTCTCTCATCCCAAACACAGTTACACATCCCTCCACTCCCCCTGGATACCCCCACCACTCCCTCTCCCCCAGATGCACTTCCTTTCTGTTTTCTCATCAGAAAAAAATAAGGCCTCTAAGAGATGATGGCCAAACAATATAAAAAAAAATACAAGACAAGGCTAAAGCCCTCATATCAAGGCTGGAAAAGGCAACCCAATAGGAGGAAATGAGTCTCAAGAGTATATAATAAAGTCAGTGATGTATCCACTCCCACTGTTAGGAGTCTCACAAAAACACCAAGCTTATAGTCATAACATATACACAGAGGACCTGTTGCAGGGCCATGCAGACCGTTTCAGTCACTGTGAGCCCTTAATTGATTCAGTGGGCCATGTTCTTGTGGTATACTCCATTCCCTCTAACTTCTATAGTCTTTTCTCCCCCTCTTCTGCTGGGTTCCCTCATCAATGATGGGAAAGGGGCTGATGGAGACTTCCAATTTAGACTTTCTCTGCATAATGTCTGGTTGTAGGTCTCTACAATCATTCCCATTTGCTGATGGAGAAAGCCTCTCTGATAACAGCTGAACAAGGAACCATTCTAGGAGTAGAGCAGAATATCATTAGGAGTCATTTTATTGATTTTTAACCCTAGTCATGTTCAATTCTATCCTAAATCTAAGGACTATCCAGTTCCTGGTCATCCAGGTAGTGTATGGCATGGGCTCCCTCTTGTGGCATGGGCTTTAAACTAAATGATGATTGCCCACTTTCACATGTTCTGCACCACTGTTGCTGCAGCACATCTTGCCAGCAGCATAGATTATAGGTGAAGAGTTTCGTGACTGCATTGGTGTCCAGGTTTCTCTTTCCACAGCTTGCAGAGTACCTGCTCTCACCAAAGAGACTAGAATGTCAGGATGAATGCTCCAAGCCCACATCAGCTGAACTTCTGTACATTCAGTGAACTATGTGGATGCTGTCCTCAGCTATAGGGTCCAGCTTTCAGATTTTAGTGAATGACCTTCTGTCCTAACAGCAGCCTTGGTTGTTTAGGGATCTCCATGGAGATCTCCTCAGCCAACAATTCTACCAAATATAAACCAGTCCCATTACTGGAGCCTTGCCTGGCTACAAAAGACAGCCACTTCAGACTCCATGTCCTTCATTAATAGGAGTTCTCTCTAGTGCCACACTCATAGATTTCAGAAAATTTCCATTGCACTAGGTTTCCACACCCCCAAATGTTCCCCAGTTTCATCTGTGTCTCCTTGTACTCACTACCTCCATCCTTCCTTGGCCAACTGGATCCCTCCCTCTCCTACACTCACTCACTCCCAATCCACCCAAAGAGTCTATTCTGTTTCCCTTCCCAGGGGGATACATCTCCCCCTACCCTATAGCCCTTTTTGTTATCCCCTTCAGGTCCACTCCCAATTCTCCTTTGTTGTTCAGCCTGCCCAACCTGCTCCCTCAAGTTCCCATTCTGACCCCACCCTCCACCTCTGCCCCCAGTTGACCCAGGAGATCTCTACTATTTCCACTTCCAATGGAAATCCATGCTCCCCTCTTTGGCCTCTCTTTGTTATTTAGCCTCTCTGGGGCTGTGGATTGTAGGTTGGTTATCCTATAATTTACTCCTAACATTGATTTATAAGTGAGTACATACCATGTTTGTCTTTCTGGGACTGGGTTACCTCACTAAGAATGAAATTTTCCTAGTTTCATCCATTTTACTGCACATTTAATGAAGTTATTGTTGTTGTTTTTTTGTTTGTTTGTTTGTTTTTGTTTTTGGGTTGTTTTGGTTGTTTTTTGTTGTTTGTTTTGGGTTTTTGTTTTGTTTTGTTTTTTTGCAGCTGAGTAATATTACATTGTGAAAATGTACCACATTTTCCTTATTCATTCTTCTGTTGAGGGGCATCTAGTTTGTTTCCAGTTTCTGTCTATTATGAATATTGCTGCTATCAAGATAGTTGAGCAAGTGTTCTTGTGGTATGATTGAGCAACCTTTGGGTATATGCCCAAGATTGGTACATCTGGATATTGAGGTAGATTGAGTCCCATTTTTCTGAGAAGTTGCCGTACTGATTTCCTAAGTGGCTGTACAAGTGTGTACTCCGATCAGCAGTGGAAGAGTGTTGTCTTTACTCCACATCATCTCCAACATAAGCTGTCATCAGTGTTTTTGATCTTATCCATTCTGACAGGTGTATGATTATGTTCTTATGGTATCATCTTGACATCTGGATTTGGATTAATTATATATCTAGGTACTGGTTTCTGAGTTTGCCTTAGTTGGGTGGGAGTTTTTTTCCTTGGTTTCTGTTTCCTCTCTGGCTTTTCATAGAGTATCATGGCTGAGTGCTACCTTTTGACTAGTCTGTGTACATATGGGATTGGGATTGCTTTTTGGTGTTAGAAGCTGGTCTCCTGGTAGGCATGGCCTGTGGTTGAACAGAGGACGTCCACCGGATTTTGGGGTTGGGACACAGCAACGTGACAGGAAGAGCAGGGTGAGGGCTTGTCTGTGGTATCCATAGGAGGCATGCACAGCAGGGAGGGGAAGCTGTACCTGGTCTTCTATTGCAGCTCTAGGAGTTCCCCTGAGATTTGGGTCTGGGGTAAGAGAGAGTGGGTGCTATCTGTGGGTAGCCTATCCAATCTTCTGGCCAGTGTTGCCTGTGGTCGAGCAGGGGGCGTCTGACTGAGTTGGGGGCTGAGAAACAGCAATGAGTTAGGAAGAGAAGAGCAGGAGATATGGTCTGTGGAATAACTGAAGGTGTGGGCAGGGGGAAGTAGAATCTGCAGCTTTTGCTTTTTTCAGTATGAAAGTGACTCTGAGAATTGGATCTAGTGTAACAGAGACCTCCTCACACTGTTTATTTTTATCTCATTATGAATATGTGTACACATGACCATACGCATGAGCACATGCATTTGATGGTCAAAGGTGGTGTTAAATATCTTCTTCAATTAACTTTTTTTTCTTGTTGTGTATGTGGTGGTGGTAGGTTATTTCAGCTTACATTTTAAAGTCCATTATCAAAGGAAGCTAAGACGGGAACTTTAGGCAGGAAATTGGAGACAGGAACTGAAGCAGACCATAGTGGTGTGCTGCTTAATGGCTTTCTTATGTAACCCAGGGCTACCTGTAAAGTGCTGGTAGGAGACTGGACTCTCCCACAACCTGCTGGAGGAAACTTCTCAGCTGAGGTTCCCTCTTCACGGGTAACTCTAGTGATGTCACATTGAAAAAGCTATCCAGCATAGGACCTGAGTTCTGGGACCTATGTTATTTTTAAATGCAGAGTATCACAGCACATACTGGTTTGGGTTGTAGTTGCTATTGTTTGTTTATGTTTCAATTTTGAAATTAAATTTTTGAAAATTTCATACATAAGAACTGTGTTTGCATCATTTTATCTCCTCTTTCTCCTCCCTCCAACTCCTTATTTTTAATAAGAATAGGAAAAGTATTAGGTTTCATTTTAGCATCTTCAAAGAGTTTATTTCACTGAACCTCTCTCTTCCTTCATTCCTCCACCCTTTGTATCCTTCCACTTCCAGCTACTTCCTTTCTGATTTCATGCCATATGTGTACCCTTGCCCTCCCCTCCTTCCTCTTGTTTGGTTCTTATGGTCTCATAAATAAATATAATATTAACAGACAGAATCAGCATCTGAGAGAGAACATGCAGTATTTTTCTTTCTAATGTGCTTCCACTGATATAACTGCACATGTATGCATGCATGTTATTGTTGCAATTCATGGTGGAAAAGAAAAGAAATGCTTTAGTGTCCATCAATTGGTGAGCAGATGAGAAACCAGGGTGCATATATGTAGTGGAATTGTGTTCAGCTGTAAAGAAAAGTCAAATTCACAGGAAAATTGATGGATCATGAAGTATCTTAAGCAAGATAACAGGGGCTTGCCTATGATCAGGTGGATGAGTTTGGTACTAGCCTAACTTCTTGGTACCTCTGCTCCACCCAGAGCTTCCTATTTCTAGCTTAGTGTGATCATGTGGTTCTCACAGTAGATGTGATATGAACCTCAGAATGGAATTTCAATACAATGCCTGTTCCTTAGCCACACAGAGCCAACAACTATCATGAAATAAAAAATGTAGGAACCTCTAAATGCCTTGGAGCAACTTGCTGATGATGTCTTTAAAATTGTTCAGATGCAGAGCTGGTAAGCAAAACTCCCTTGGTGACCAGGCCATTTACTTGGTGTGTATGTGTGTGTGTGTGTGTGTGTGTGTGTGTGTGTGTGTGTGTGTGTGATGAGTGTACAGGAGTGTGAGGTGTGAATACTCATGCACATATATGTGGAGGTAAGAACAGAATGTCTGGCACCTTTTCCTATTGTACCTCTGTTCTCTCCCTTACTGCCCTGACACAGTGTCCCTCACTGAACTGGAATCTGGTCTAAGCTGATGGACTAGGAAGCTCTGGGGATCCACTTGTCTCTGTCCCTAGTGCTGAAGTTACAAATACATGCAGACATACTGAGCTTTTTAAATGGATGGTGTGATTTTGAACCCAGGTTCCTATGCTTGTAGAGCAAACGTTCTTACTGAGGCACCATCCCAGGATCTCTTATAACCAGGATTGTTCTCAAATTTTCTATATACTTAAGGATTTTACCTTGAACTCTAGCTACTGCTGCCTTCATCTTCCAAGTGCTGAGATTGTAGGCATGTTCTATGACATATAGTTTTAATAATCTTTTCCTTCAGTAAATTATGAAACAATATATTTTCAGAACAGTGATAAATTTAAATATTTAAGATTCTATAAGTTCCTATTTTATATTTCTGTCTTAAGATATTTATTCTTTCTTGAATTTCTGGAACACACCACATACACACACACACACACACACACACACACACATACACACACACACACACACACACACACATATGCACCCTGCAAAACAAAATAGAGAAATCAAGGGGCACATAATACCAGTTTTGTGTGGGGAGTTGTTTTTTCCTTCTACTCTGAAGGGTGTGCTTTTCCTCGGCTCTTCTCTGACAACTATTTGTATATCAAAGTTGTCATCAGTCTTTGCATCTCTTTGGTGTTGAGGAGAGACCTACAATATAGGCCTTATACAGGTACCTCTAGAAATTAATGAGCACTATGAACAGACATATATGCATACATGCACCATATGTGCATCACAAACTCACCACTTCTCTAAAATGAAAGGAAGAAGGAAATTTTAAGCATTTTTGGGGAGCAAATCTTAGTAATTTTCTTTTATGTTTTTCAATTTTGTGCAGATGAATTTTGGAGCTCCCCCTGAGTCCCAGGCCTGCAAAAATTCCTCTGAAGAACAACAAGTGGTGGTAGTTTCAGAGGGTGCCATGTGGGAGTGATGGGCCAGCCATGGAACTCCAAGAAAAGTTGCAAAGTTCACCTGGGGTCCTAACTGCGGTCTTTGTTGTCCTAGTATATGAGCTGCTATCATACAGCAAGATGTGTGAAGCAGAATGCCAGATTCTCTTCTGACAAGACTTGTACCTCTTCTAACAAAATAAACTGAAGACTGTTGAGAGTACTGTACAGACATATATCTCCCCCCCCAAAAAAAAATGTTCTAAGATTAGTCTAAAGGAAAACTGGTATTAAACCTTGCATTAAGTAGAGCATATTTGTTGTTCAAACTGCTTTAGAATGTGCCTCTCTTTCAAACTCAGTAGCACCCTGAACATTAAATAAAAACATGGCGTATGGAATGTGTTTAAGTATAAGGATTTGGAAACATTAGTCTAGTGCTAACAAAAAGTCATTAGATGACTCTCCAGGTGTTCAGCACAGCTGGATAAATACTTTTGTGTTCAACTGGAAGAAGGCTTTGCCATGAGACACTGCTTTTCATATTTACTCCTTTGAGTATGTGCTGTATGTGTTCATATATATGCACATAATCATTCATACTCACAGAGACCAAAGGAAGTTGTCAGGTGTCCTGTTATTTGGCTTTTTGCTTTATTCTCTTGAGACATGGCTTTCAAAAAATCTAGAGCTTTATTGACAGCCAGTGAATTCCAGAAATCCTCTGTCTTTACCTTCAGCAGTTCTGGTATTCACATACAGTTACATGGGTAACAGGGGCCTGAGCTCAGGTCTTCATGCTTGTTGAGCAGATATTCCTATCCTCTGACCCACACCCTATACACACCCAGGCACACCTGCTAGGGATGATGCTGCCCACTGAAGGTTGGTCCTTCCCACATCAAGAATCATCCAAGATATTGTCTCAAACACAGCCACTGGACAGTCTGATCTGACCAAAGTCTCAATTAAGACTCCCTTAGATGACTGTGTTGTCAGCTGAAGCCAACTATAGTAGTTTGTAAGATGTACATTAAAGAAAATTTTTAGGCAAACACTCTATGAGCTGAATTGTATAGGTACAAAATGTACATGTGTGAAAATGGCCTTATGCAAACCAGTACCATGTTTACATAAGTGTATATAGTGGAAATTAGTAAAAAATAATATCAATGATAACAATAAAATTCTCTGCTTACAGAAAGTGAACACCTGATGAAAATGTGAATGTAGAGATAAATTATTCTAGGTACAAGAACATCCCAGTGCTGCCTTAGCCATATTCACATTGATTTGGCTTTCTTTTGAAAAAAAATACAAATATTTGTTAAGAGGTAGAAAAATAAGACAAAATACAATTTCTGCCCTGAAACATTTGTTCTTCACAGTGGAGTTATATGCCATGATTCTTCTTCCTTTTCCTTCATTACCTCCAAATTTTGTACTTTGGATTTCTTTATATCTCTCCCATGGAGGTACAAAGCCTCTGGTCAATTTAGATTTAGCCAAATTCTATGATAAGTCTAAAATTTATCCCATTTGAAAATTCAGCAAATTAGACACTGGCGATGTTTTTCTTTTTCTTCAATAAATTTTCTCTTGGCTTCTAAAACTTCTTCTCCTTTCATTGTCCTGATCTATGAGAATCTAGCTGGCTTTCTCTTGATGAATTGATCCTGACAACAAGCTTCTAGGTTTTGTCTACCCACTGAACTATGGTTTGTGTTATTCATCTTCCTCTCTGTACTGATAGCTCTGGACATCTTGACCATTTTTGTATTCCATTTCCATGCTAAAGAATCCTAAATCTTGGGAATTGCAAGGGGAAAATGTTTATATTAGAGGAAACTGGCAATATGCTGCACTTTCACATCCTTAAAATATATGCAGCTATGATGAAGTTTTCCCATAACCAGAAAAAGGTAACTGTATCAGGTCACCAAGGGAGCATCAGTGATTAAGAAAAATACCATTTGGGTATGGAGGTGTCTCTATGTCCATGTTTCATGACTTTTCCTGGAGAGATGTCACAAAATATGTGTTCTCTCCAGATTTGGCATCTAGACACACCAAAGAAACAGTGCTATCCCAGTCTAATTAAGAGGACTAAGGAGTTCCCTGGACTCGCTGACATGGTGAAAGGGGGCTACCAACAGGAGCACAGGGGACTCCAAGGCAACTGCATACAGGAGTGAGAAATCCTGCAGCTCCCTGTGGGACTTTCAGGGAGCCCGGTAAGGTGAAGAGTCTCTATGCTATTGCTATAGATTATATGTTCTTGAGGATGGGACTTGTGAATTTTACAAGTTTCAGGATCTCATATTTACTTCTGAATTATAATGAGTCTCCCTCCTAAAAGACTTTTCAATTTGAAGAAATTTCTAGACAACACAGTATAATATTTTGTGTGATAGCAAAATGATCATTGGAAACCAAAACAGGTGGTTTATTCCTTCGCTTTCCTCCACTTTTATTTGCATAATTAAGAGACAACTCAAACTTAGACTTCAAACAGAATTCTGAGCTCAGTGGTTTTCCAGGTTTTTCGCTAGTCATTTATTTAGGGAACCACTTATCTAGACTCTGAAGCAAAGGAAACAATAAGTAAAGAAATAAGAAGCTAAAATAGGGGACCAGGAGATGGCTCAATGTAAAAACACATGTACTGTACAAGTGTGTATTTGATTCCCATGAATGTTCTTAAATGTCAGGAGGATATGTAAGTCCACAAGATTAGCTATATTGGTGAGCTCTAGTTTTCATTGAGTGATCCTGATTCAGGGAATAAGATGGGAAGCAGATGAGGACAATTATCAATATCAACTTTTCAACTCCTGTGCCTGTGAACACATGCACATGTACATACCTGTGTGCCAAACACATGCAAAAATGTATTCATACACGTGTGCACTACATACATAGAAATGGAAAAAGGAAAATCACAAAATACTTATATTTTTGACTATTTATTTTACATCACAGACTGATGATTCAAAAGGTTTTGTCAGTTCTTCATTCAATATCTCTAGCCTATGCCCATTCACTCCATATCATTTCATTTTCCCTCTTCCAGGAGGATAATCTTTGGTTTTGTAGGCCTTGCAATGACTCTTGAATGCTACTGATTTTGTTTGTTTGTTTTTAGGGAGGTAGTTTTTATTACTTTTTTCATGGAATATATTTTGGTCATATTCTTTCTCCTTCCCCAATTCCTATCAGATTCTCTCCACCACTCTCCTCACCTAACTTCACATTCTCTCTATGTCTTTAAAATAAGTAAAATCAAGATAAAATCAAAACAAATGAAAACCCAATAAGGCAAAAATATGAAAATAAAACAAAAAGAACACAAGAATGCATGGAGTCCATTATATTGGTTAATTATTCCTGGGAATGTGGCCTGCCCTGAAGTATGGGTGATATATTCTGTGACACTCCATTGAAAAGAATTGATTTCCCCACTCCCAGAAGGTACCAATTTTAAATATTTTCTTGTTAAGGCTGGGACTTGGTTTCCAATTCCTTATCTCAGTGCTAGATTTCTGTTTGATTTGAAAGTGTGCATGCTGCCACAATCTTTGTGAGCTCCTATGTGTATTGGACTTGTATCTGGAGGAAACTGTATCCTTGGAGTCATCTACCACATCTGGTTCTTGCAATCTTTTTGCTTCCTCTTTTTCATAGATCCTTGAGGCTTGGAGTGGTGTTGGATAAAGAAATCCCATTTAGAGTTAAGTGATCCAAATGTTCTCACTGTCTACATATTGTCTGGTTGTGGGTTAATTATCCATTAATTATCATCTGCTGCAACATGAAGCTTCATTGATGAGATTTGACCAATGTACTGATTCTCTTTTCTAATGTTACTGCTTTTTAAATAAGAACACAGCCCTCTTAACCTAATATCTGCATGCCTACAATAGCCTTTGCAACTCCATATGTAAGGCTGTGCTGAGACCCATACCTCAGAGCCTGTTCTATGCCGACTGTTTCTCCTCAAGTAGCTTTATTGTTTCTAATAATCTTGCATGTTTGTAAGTTGTATCTCTCAATTGCACTGTAACCTTGGTCTGAACATATAATGTATGCACTGTGCATAGTGCATCCATCACTCCACACACCACAAAACAATGTTACCTGGAACGCCTTAGCTTTGATTTATAGTACTTAATGTTGCAAATGGCAGCATTTCAATGTATACACACAGATTTCTGCTTCCTTAGACAATTATCAATATTTCTCTAGCAACATCTACATGTCAGATCAGTATATCTTTGGATTGCATTCATGTTAAAATGTTAGATTAAAAAGTGGTGTTGGGGCCAATTGCTTCACTGTCATGTGGGGTTAGTCAGATTTTTATGCATGGTCACTCAGCAAAGATGCCTGAGGAAACTCAAAACCAAGACCAACCAATGGAGGAGGAAGAGTTTGAGACTTTTGTCTTACAGACAGAAATTACCCAGTTAATGTCCTTGATCATAAATACTTTCTATTAGAATAAAGAGGTCTTTCTGAGGGAGCCCATTTAAGATTTATCATATTCTCTGAACAAAAAGCAGATACAAGGGTTTCACAGATCCTGCACACAGTCTCATTCCCATCAAACAAGATCAAACCCTTACTGTTATAGATACTAGAATTGAAATGATCAAGGTTGACTTGATCATTTGTTTCCAAGTCTGGCACCAAAACCTTCATGGAGGCTTTTCAGACTGGTGCAGATATCTCTATCATTGGCAAGTTTGGTGTTGGTTTTTACTCTGCAAATTTGATTGCTGAGAAAGTTACTGTGATCACCAAGTATAATTATGATGAGCAGTGTGCCTGGGAATCCACTGCAGAGGAATCATTCACAGTGAAGATTGACATGACATGGGGGAACCAATGGGTCTTGGAAATAAGGTTATATTACATCTGAAAGAAAATCCAGTATTTGTGGGAAAAGTGAGTCTTGGAGATTGCAAAGAAACATTCTAACATTATTGGCTATCCTATTACTCTCTCATGGAGAAAGAATGTGATAAGGAGGTCAGTGATGATGATGCTGAAGAAAAAGAAGAGATGAAGAGGAAGAGAATGAAAAAAAATAAATGGATTCTGATTACAAGCCTGAAATAGATGTTGGTCCTAATGACAAAAAAGAAAAGAAGGATAGCAACAAGAAGGAGGAGGAGGAGAAAGAAGAGAAGAAGAAGAAGAAGAAGAAGAAGAAGAAGAAGGAGGAGGAGGAGGAGGAGGAGGAGGAGGAGGAGAAGAAGGAGAAGGAGAAGGAGAAGGAGAAGGAGAAAAAGAAATTTGATCAAGAAGAACTCAATAAAACAAACTCTATTTGGACCAGAAAACCAGTTCTACAAGCACTTAACCAGCATAAGATTGAGAAGAACATTTGGCAGGAAAGTATTTTTGTTATTTTTGAAGGATAATTGGAATTCCAGAGTCATATTCTTGTCCCAAGACATGCTTCTTCTCATCTGTTTAAAAGAGAAAGAAAAAAAACATCAACTTGTATGTTCTTTCATAATAGATAACTGTGGGGAGTTAATCCCTGATTTTCTGAATTTCTTTTCTTTATTAAAAAAAAAAACACTTTTTTTCCTTATGTTACACAATAACCTCAGTTTCCCCTCCCTCTTCTCATCTACCCTTCTCCCCTTCCACTCCTCCTCCATCTCCATTTAGAAAGGGGCAGGCCACACATTGGCTTGATCAAATCATGGCACATCAAATTGAGGCAGGACTGAACTCTTCCCCTTGTGTCAAGGCTCTGCAACATAATCCAGTACGGGTAACAAGTTCCCAAAAGCCATAGCGGAGTGGGTGATTCTAAGGATATCTCTTTAAATATTTCCTAGCAAAAGTTGCAGCAAAGCAAAGCAAAATTTTGAAAGTTATCAGAAATAATTTGGTTAAGAAATGCTTATAACTATTTACTGAACTGGCAAAAAATAGAAAGAACTACAAAAGAGTTTTGTGAGCATTTCTTAAAAAACATAAACCTTGGAAGTAACTCTCAAAATCAGAAGAAACTTTCAGTGCTGCTGCAATACTTCACATCTACTTGTGGGAATGAGACTGTTTTTCACAAGGACTAACATGGTGATTTTTTTTTTTTTTTTTGGTTTTTCGAGACAGGGTTTCTCTGTGTAGCTTTGCGCCTTTCCTGGGACTCACTTGGTAGCCCAGGCTGGCCTCGAACTCACAGAGATCCGCCTGGCTCTGCCTCCCGAGTGCCGATATTTTATTTGTGCTAAAATGTGATTTTATTTGTATGTTAATAAAGTTGCCTGGGGATCAGAGCTAAGAGCAAGCTATCAGAGCTAAGAGCAAGCCATTAAGCAGAAGTATGGCAGTGGTAGCACATGCCCTTAATCCAATCACAGGGCAGACAGAGTTTGTGTGTTCAAGGACACAGCCAGAATGGGTACACATGCCTTTAATATCAGTGCCAACCTGTATAGACAGGCAATGACGAAGAAGTCATGTGGTTGGTTTTAGAACCAATGAGAAAGCAGAACAGAAAGTCAATAAAAATATAGACACACAGGAAGTAGGTCTCTTTCTCAGGGGAAGGATGACAGCAACAGTGAGGGGTAAGAAGGTGGTCTTAGCTCTTGGTTGCTGCTCAATCTCTGGGCTCTTAACTCTGCATTTGGCTCTGTGTTTCTCATTTAATAAGACCATTTAGAATTACATCTGCAGACTAATGCACCAGAATGAAGAAAAACCAGAAGCATGTCTCTTTTATCATAGATGAAACCAGGGATTAACTCACTAACACAATCTTTTTGCAACATCTCGAAGAAGGAATGGCTTAGAAGTAATCTATATGAATGCTCCCATTGATGAGTATTGTGTGCAACAGCTGAAGGAATTTGAGGCCAAAACTTTGGTGTCAGTTACCAAAGAATGACTGAAAATTCCAGATGAAGAGGAGAAAAAGAAGCAGGAAAAGAAAAAAGACACAATTTGAAAACTTCTGAGAAATTATGAAAGATTATATTGGAGGAAAAGGTGGATAACAGGTTTGTGTCAAACCAATCTGTGACATCTTCATGCTGTATTGCCACAAGCACATAGGGGTGGACAGCAAACATTAAGAGAACCATGAAAGCTCAAGCTCTCAGAGACAACTCAACAGTGGATTACATGGAAGCCAAGAAGCACCTGAAGATAAACTATAATCTCTCTGTTACCGAAACCTTAAGGTAAAAGGCAGAGGCTGAAAAGACTGATAAGTCAGGAAAGGATGGTCATCTTGCTCTCTGAAACTGCACTCCTGTCTTCTGGAGTCAGTTTCGAAGATCCCCAGGCACATGCTAACAGGATCTATAGGATGATCAAGCTTGGTCAAGGTCTTGATAAGGATGATTCTACTGTGGATCATACTAGTGCTTCTGTAACTGAAGAAATGAAGCCCCTGGAAGAAGATGATGGCATATCATGGAGGAAATAGACTAAACTTCCCCAGAAGAATCACATATACAATGCTTACCTTCATTCATTCTAATAATATATTTTCCAAGATTTTTATTTGTTTTGCTAACATTTAAAATATCTGTGTGGCATGGATACTAAAGGGAAGATATAATTCCTTTCTACTTCTGGTACTGTGAAACTCTTGGTTTGATTCAACAGGCTAACAAAATGTTTCTTGTAAGACATAATGTATCATATTGTTAACTTTGTGCTCTGAAGTGTTTAGCTGTGGAACTGGATTCCTTAGTAGACAAAGTCATTTGTCATTGAAGTGTTCTTTGACATATCATTTAAAAAAAGATGGCTTAAGTTTCATCTTAAATTTTTATCCCATATGGTTCATTCTACATGTATGAGTGTTAGAAGTAAGAACACAAGCTGAAACAACTTGTCAGGGGAATTCCCCATATGGCTTTTTTCCCCAAAGTACTGACAAGAAAGCCCTTAACTTCCCTAGGACCTATAACTCAGCAGGATTATGAAAGAAAATACAGTGCCTAATCACATTCTGCTTTAAAAGGTAAATACAGATGAGATAAAAAGAAAAAAATGCTGTTGGAGTTACTGAGTTGAATTTTCATTTTAAAAAATTAAATGAATTTTGCCTTAGAATTAGAACAGAATTTCTAACAAGTTCTGAAATGGGCCAAAACATATTTTTACAATACTGAGGATTATAAAATCAAAACATCAGTCAACTATGAACTATTTTTAAGATGCTGTATACACTATATTATCAAAAATGCTGATAAGATTTAGTTATTTATGCAAAGTAAATAAGTATAACTTTCTCATTCACATGAAAATCTGCTTTTGCCTTGAATACGTGGTGAAATTACATTTATTCCAAAATAAATTAATTTTTTGCAAATAAGTATTTTGACAAGTAAATTAATTTATTGTCAATAAAATTTAATTTGTGCATACAAATATTGGTAAACATCATTAAATACCTCTATATGCTAATTCTATAAATGTCCATAGGCAGAAAGAAGACCACAGGTAGAAAGAATTTAAGAAGGCTGACTTCATACAACTAATGCTTTTCACATTTACTTGAATTTTGGCACCAAAAAAAAAATCTACTTAGAGGATCTTTATTGAGTGCTTCATCTGAAGTGATGGCCTCTTCCTCAGGCCATTCCTGAGTGTATGATTATTATTTTAATTATATATTGGGGATTGTATTACACACCTCTGACTTTACTTGTTCATTATGATGCAAGACACTAAATTGCTAGACATAAGTCAGAACTTTGTTTTGCTCACATTCCCCATGTAAAAAGGCAAAGACTACAGTACACTTTTTTAAAGCCAGAGACATGATTACATGGCTTGTTTGCCAGCCCACCTAGATGAATTGGTAAGTTCTATACTCAGTGAGATTCTTTCTCAAAATATGAGTTGTAGAGTGATTGAGGAAGACCCAGCCTAAACCTCTCTTCTCCACACACTTCCTCATTAAACAAATGCATACACACATGCACACACACACACATGCACACACACACATGCACACAAACACACATGCACACACACACAATTGTACATGCTAAATTCTATGCATAATGTAGACTAAAATAGATGTCACTTTTTCATATATCTGTGATTTCATTACTAATGAGGGGTTTATAACTCCCTTCTCTCTACTGTGACAGAGGTAGAACATGCTATCAAATGAAACAGTGGGAGAGTTTTGGACACTAACAAAATATGTGGCTTTCATTACTCCCCACAGGAAATGTCGAAGCACATTTGGAAAATGGTTTTCCAGTCCTTCAGCAATCTGTCCCTTCTCAGTCAGCAACACAACAGAAGAGCAAAATCACCGCATTTTTTTACACTCGCCAATCGATCATAAAAGGTATGTTCCAGGCAGCATAATGGCACAAATCATTTTTTCCAAACACCAGGAAAAAAATGGTCAAGTGCAAAATTTGTGGCAATGCCACGTTTTGTTCTTTTTTTTCCTCTCACAGTGTGTCCTTTAAAGAAACAAAGAGACAGTCTATAGTAGAATTACAGCATGTAGATTAAGATTAAGCAATGTGTGACAGCCAAATTATATATATACTTTGAATGGGCCAGACAGGACTCCCAACCTCAAGTTTCTTTAATAACATCTCACATTCTCTAAACCTCAGTATTTAAAATACATTTCCTCAGAAATCTGAAATATCTCCTGCATTTAATGTTGAAAATTAAATTAAAAGACACCTCTTCTTGGGTCCTCAGCCCTGAAATAAATAAAAAAATAAAAATAAAAATAAAAGACACCT
Organism: Peromyscus eremicus; assembly: GCF_949786415.1. Classification (NCBI taxonomy): domain Eukaryota; kingdom Metazoa; phylum Chordata; class Mammalia; order Rodentia; family Cricetidae; genus Peromyscus; species Peromyscus eremicus. Next base: position 74,647,097 of record NC_081431.1, on the reverse strand, counting down.
CTTCTCCTCTCTCCTTCATTCCTTACTAACTCTGCTAATCTCTTTCCTCAATAATGCACAGTTTATGTATTTACTCATCATAAATACATGGAATAAACATGATTGGTTTCGGGGTGGGAGAACTGAACATGGGAATTTCTTTTTTTTTGAGAATATAAGATTTTTTTTTAATTTAGCTGTGATATTGATTCACCTCAGACCATTTTTCTATTATTCTATTAGACTTAAACTTTTTTAATCCTTTTTTATGAATTTTTTTATTCATTTTACATACTAATCACAGATCCCACACTCCTTCCTCATCCCACCCCTCCAGGCTTCCCCCACAACTCACCCCCTATTCCCTCCTCCAACAAGGTAAGTCCTCGCATGGGAAGTCAGCAGAACCTGATACATTCAGTAGAGTCTGGTCCAAGCCCCTACCCCTGCATCAAGGCTGTGCAAGGTGTCCGACCATAGGTAGTGGGTTCCAAAAAGTCAGCTCATTCACCAGGGATGGATCCTGATACTACTGTCAGGGGGTCCCTTAAGCAGATCAAGCTACATAACTCTCTCAATTATGCAGAGGGCCTAGTCCTGTCCCATGAAGGCTCAACAGCTGTTGGTCTAAAGTCCATGAGTTAGCACTAGTTTGGTTTGGTTATTACTATAGGTTTCCCCATCATGATCTTCACACACACACACACACACACACACACACACACACACACACACACACTGCTTTCTCATAGAATCCCTCTTCCCTCTTTTTGACTGGACTCCTGGAGCTCGGTCTGGTGATTGGCTGTAGATCTCTGCAGCTGCTTCCAACAGTTACTGGATGAAGGCTCTATGATGACAGTTAAGGTACTTATCAATCTGATTACTGGAGTAGGTCAGTTCAGGCACCCTATCCACTATTGCTAGTAGTTTAAGCTGGGGTCATCCTTGTGTATTTGGGGGAGCTTCCTTAGTACCCAGTTTCTCCCTATCCCCATGATCTCTCCCTCTATCATGGTATCTCTTTCATTACACTCCCACTCTGTCCCTGTGCAAGCTCAATCATCCCATTCCCTATGTTCTCTTCCCCCATGTGCTACTCTCCATTGTCCCCAATCCCCAGGTTACTCGTGGAGAGCTCATTTATTTCCCCTTTCCAGGGCTATCCATGCTTCCCTCCTAGGGTCCTTCTTGTTAGCCAGCATCTCTGGAGCTGTGGGTTGCAGCGTGGTTGTCCTTTGCTTTATATTTAGTATCCACTTATGAGTGAGTACATACCGTGTTTGTCCTTCTGAGTCTGGGTTACCTCACTCAGGATGATATTTTCTAGTTCCATCCATTTGCCTGCAAATTTTATGATGTCATTGTTTTTTTACTTCTGAGTAGTACTCCACATTGTGTATATGTATCACATTTTCCTTATCCATTCTTCAGCTGAGGGGCATCTAGGTTGTTTCCAGGTTCTGACTATTATGAATAATGTTGCTATGTTGAGTATATGTCCTTATGGTATGATTGAGCTTTCCTTGGGTATATGCTCAAGAGTGGTATAGCTGGGTCTTGAGGAAGATTAATTCCCAATTTTCTGAGGAACTGCCATACTGATTTCCAAAGTGTCTGTACAAATTTGCACTTCTGCCAAAAGTGGAGGAGTGTTCTCTTTGCCCTAAATCCTCTCCAAAAGAAGCTGTTATCAGTGTTTTTGATTTTAGCCATTCTGACAGGTGTAAGATAGTATCTCAGAGTCGTTTTGATTTTCATTTCCCTGATGACTAAGGATGTTGAGCAATTTCTTAAATGTCCTTTGGCCATTTGAGGTTCTTCTGTTGAGAATTCTGTTTAGCTCTGTAGCCCATTTTTTAATTAAATTGTTCAGTATTTTGATATCTAGCTTTTTGAATTCTTTATATATTTTGAAAATCAGCCCTCTGTCCAATGCAAGGTTGGTGAAGAACATTTCTCATTCTGTAGGCTGTTGTTTTGTCTTATTTACTGTGTTCTTTGCCTTACAGAAGCTTCTCAGTTTCAGAAGGTCCCATTTATTAATTGTTGCTCTCAGTGTCTGTGCTACTGGTGTACATTTAGTAAGTGGTATCCAGTGTCAATGCTTTCAAGACTACTTTCTAGTTTCTCTTCTATCAGGTTCAGTGTAGCTGGATTTATGTTGAGGTCTTTGATCCACTTGCATTTGAGTTTTGTGCATGGTGACAGATATGGATCTATTTGCAATCTTCTACATGTTGACATCCATTTATGCCAGCATCATTTGTTGAAGATACTTCCTTTTTTCCATTGTACAGTTTTGGCTTCTTTGAAAAAAATCAGGTGTTCATAAGTGTATGGATTAATGTCAGGGACTTAATTTTGATTTCACTGTTCCATGTAACTGTTTTTATGCCAATACCAAGCTGTTTTTATTACCATAGCTCTATAGTAGAGCTTGAGGTCAAGAATGGTGATGCCTCGAGAGGTTGCTTTATTGTTCAGGACTGTTTTAGCTTTTCTGTTTTTTTGATGTTTTTCCTTATGAAGTTGAGTATTGTTCTTTCCATTTCTGAGAAGAATTGTGTTGGTATTTTGATGAGGATTACACTGAATCTGTAGATTGCTTTTGGTAAGATTGCCATTTTTACTATGTTAATCCTACCTATCCATTAGCATGGGAAATCTTTACATTTAATTTCTTTCTTCAGAGACTTAAAATTCTTGTCATACAGGTCTTTCACTTGCTTAGTTAAAGTTACCCAAGGTATTTTATATTATTTTTGGCTTCTGTAAAGGGTGATGTTTCTCTGATTTCTTTCTAAGCTCATTTATTATTTGTATGTAGAGAGCTACTGAGTTTTTAGACTTAATCTTGTATCCTGCTATATTACTGAAGGTGTTAATCAGTCATAGAAATTCTCTTTTAGAATTTTTGTGGTCACTTATGTATACTATCATATCTTCTGCAAATAGCAGAAGTTTAACTTCTTCCATGTATACTGACCATAGATATCTCTTTCCATAACAGCCAGTATGGAGCAGTTTGGGCTCTCTCCTTTCATATGTGTTTGCCTTGTTACAAGATAGCATCTTCCATTCTTCTATTTGCAGATTCTTGTCCATACAGCGTACTCATCTGGCTCTCCCAGTGCAGGGCATGAGATTTCTATTTTCTGGTGCCAATTAATCTACAAAAAAAATGTTTGCTTTCTCTGAAGCAACTGTGTCTATATTTTACATATCTTCATGTTACTTTCCATACCAAACAGCAATTTTACATATTTTTCTTCTTCACTAAGTGCTTTCTCATCAGTGACTATCGCAAGAAAAGTGAGCAGTAACCATGATACATCTTAAATACTATCTTGTTTTGGAGTTTTCTTTTCATCAACAACAATAATAACTTAGTCCGTTGCTTTTAAATACAGACTCACTCAAATTTTCAGGTATGAGCAAATGGAACTAGATTCTTTATAGTGATATGACAGCCTAGTTTCTTATACTGCCCTTGAACTCATCTGAAATCTCATGAGCCAGGTTTCTAATTTCTCTATTTGTCTTGGCATTTTGCTCTTCCATATTCTAACCAGAATGGCTCATTGACTTCTGCTGACAAGATTCAAGGTGTTCTCCATCACAGAACTCAAAATTCTTCCTTATTTCTCTTACAAATTACTTCAAATGTGTTAAAAGTGACATGAGCTGTTTGTCACAAAAATGCTGGTACCAATTTTCTGTTTTGGTTCTTTTTTATTGGTTTGACAAAATAACTGATGTAGAATTTTTCTTTACACTGTGTGAATATCTATCACTGTAAATAGTTTAATAAATAAATTCACAGGCCAATATCTGGACAGGTTGAGGTTAGGTGAGATTGTCAGATAAAAAGAGATGGCAAAGAAGAGGAGTTTTCAGATTTGCAAAAAAATGTAAAGAAAGCAGGAGATGAACTTGCCATACTGAGATAGAGTACTGAGACATGTGGCAGAGTGTAGATATGAAATATGGGTTAATTTAAAATACAAGAGTTAGCTAGTGACAAGCCTGAGCTATTGGCGGATCATTTATAGTAAATATTATATCTTTGCATGGTTATTTGGGAACTGGCTTGTGGAAAAGGAAAGTTGGCCTACAACCTGATAAAAATACATTAAGAAAAGAAGCATTTATATTGCCTCACAGTTTTTATATACAGTCTATCATGATAGGAAAGGAACAGCACATGTCACACTGTGGTGCAAGAAATATGAGGCAGCTGGTAACATCACATTTGGAATCATGGCAAAGAGAGGGATGGATCCTGGTGTGCAGTTTATTTTCTTACACTTAAAGTGAGAGCTTGGTTATGGAAATAGTGCATATGACATCCAGGGTGGCGTGTTCCTCTCTGATTAACTGTTTTTAGAAACATCCACACTAACAGGTGTAGCTGGAAGTTTTCTTGTGTCCTACCTGGTCCACAGACCACTTATAAAATAATCACTAAGAAGCTTATATTAATTATAATTGTTGTATGGCTATTAGCTCAGGCTTATTACTGACTAGCTCTTACACTTAAATTAACCCATAAATTTTATGTATGCTTAGCTACATGACTTGGTACCTTTTCTTAGTTCTGCATTGTCATCTTGCCTCCTTTGTGTCTGGCTGGTGACTCTTGACACACCCTTCTTCTTTCCAGACTTCTCCTTGTCTGGTTATCCCATCTATACTTCCTGCCAGTCTACTGGCCAATCAGCATTTTATTTATCAACCAAATCAATACAACACACATACACAGCATACAGAAAGACATTTCCAGCAAACAGGTGTATTCTCATGATAATTTTAATGATGTTCCTACAATAACATTAATTTCTCATTTTTTTTTAATTTATACTACACCTAAAACAATTAAAACCTTGTAGTACAAATATAAGGACTAACGCACAATATATACTTCAATTAAGAGTAAGACAATCATATAAATATAATCAAGTAATTTTCAGTAAGTTCACCAAAACAACTAGGTGACAGGGAAGAGTTTTCCATCAAATGAGTCTTTTCCTTTGTACATACAGTGTAATAAACCTAACTACAGATTCCTACTGTTTACAGAGATCAATCAAAAAGTGACAATAAGAAGAATTCTTATTCTTTTCAAGTGATACTATCAGAAAAGAAGGTAACCTATAGAGTGAGGAACCACATTTGAAAATCATGTGTCTGACAAGAAACTGGCATTTAAAATATAAAAAGAATTTTTCAGTGAAATAATAAAAGATAAATAACTCAATGTAAAATGATTTCATAAATCACCTCTGTGTCAAAGAAATAGAAATGGTAAATACATATATAAAAAGATGGGCAACATTACAGCCACTTTGAGATAGCAACCAGAGTCTGTGGATCCTTTTGTACCTGATGTGACTACAAGGTTAGATGTTAATGAAAATGTTTAAGAGGGTGTGGAAAAGTTGATAGGCCAGACTGCTAGAGGATGAGCAGTCCTGGTAATTTAGTAGAGACCTCAAAAGTCTACTTTCCAAACCAAAAAACAGGACATTATAGAAAAGTAAGTAGAAGCATTAAATAAAATATGCTAACAAAACTGAACATACTCAGGTGAAGGTATTTTCCTTGTTTTGAATCTAACTTGCCTCTGGCATCTCAAAGTTCAGGGTGCTTGGGCTAAGATGCCACCATAAATATAATCAAGTCAAATCATACTTTGGGATTCTTTTCACCAAATCAATCAGAAAGAGATGTCTGTATTTCTACAGTCATAACTCTGAGACAATCATGGCACATTACTTATGGATTTGCATGTACCCACATATGTCTTGGTTTGTACTATTGGTCACACTATTCACTATCAAACAGTAGTAAAATTGTCCAGGAAACTTTACCATTACTTGGAAATTTTGGGTCTGATTCTTCTGTTTTCTTCCTTTATGCTATTCTCTTTTCTTTTACTTTGACCCACATCTATATTTAGAAAACCTGTTTGATAGTCACCTGCATAAAATACGTTTGAGTCACTAACTCATTCATTTAGGGCCTGGAGTTTTCAGTTGCCTCTCAAACCAATGTAAGGGACCCAGCAAAGGGATAGGGAACACTCTGAAACAGTGGATTTTAACATAGGGGACAAATGATCCTAACACAGTGCTCACCTAAGACCATCCAACAACGTAGATATTTACATTATGACTCATTGCAGCACCAAAATTACAGTTATGAAGTAGAAATGAAAACAATTTTATGGTTGGGGGTCTCCATAACATGAGGAACTGTATTAAAGGGCCACAGTATTACAAAGGGTGAGAAAGACAGATATAGAGGTTCAATATATCCAGGCTCTATTACAAGGACAAAGAGCTTGTCTGCTCAATCATAATCACAGCTTTGCCCTCCTCACAGGCTGAGGCTACAGCCTTCACATAGCAGATACATTGGTGATCTCCCTACACATAGCTGATGAGCATAAGTTAAAAAAAAAGCACTCCATAAAGAACTGCTGACATGTCCCATATAAATGTGTCCTTATGCTTGATTTCCTGTAGGCATACAATGTAAAGACATCTAAATTGATAGTACAATGAATTCAGTGTTTTTAAGCTTCTTTCAAGCAGGCTTTGAAGATCTCTATTTGCTTTTCTATTTGGAGTGTGTATGTATGTTTTAAGAGTGGCTAGTGGGTAAATTAGCTCAACTTTCAGAATCTCAGTTCAATACTGGGCTAAACTGATCAGCAGCAAGGACTAGTTACAAAACCAATCAAAACAGTTATCACCACACAGCACTTCTAGCTGGGTTGTTCTCTTTGGGCCCTACAGCAAACCCTTCTAAGAATTTATCCTGGAGGCCAACTCAGGGAGAGTTGTATTTTTTGATGAAGTTAACTGTGGCCCTAAATCTTGAAAATGGATAAATTCCTTTACAGAAATATCTGCTTCCTATTTATCTCCACAGTCTGTTCTTGTACTGAGTTTACTGAGTGATTGTCAGGTCTCAGTCACTTCCCACTGACAGCATAATGCATAGACTTTCTCCAATGATAAAACAGCATCTCCAGTAAGCATTCAATCCATCCGTGTTCACTAGGTTTGCAAAACAGAAAACTCCTTTTGCTTGGCTCTTCCCTTCATTCAGACACCAATTGATTGCTTTAGAAAAGTCCTGTATCAGTTAGGCCTAAACATCTCAGAAGAAAGAAAACAAAACAAAATGCTAGCAGACTTACTGAAAAGGAAAGCTGACTTCTTAAAAGAATCTTAATCCACTTAAGAAACATAAACATGCAGTATTGATAGGGTATTCATTGCAGCAATGGATAAAGTTATTGAATGTGGTCATGGTTACAGAGAATATAATAATAGCTAACATTGATTATGCAACTACTGGGTTTAATTCTTTAGTGAAAGCTTCATTGAATATGAACCTTCAGTTTTATCACTACTATTTATCAATGTGTTTCTGTGTATGTGATTCTGACCGGGATGAATGTCTTCTACTCTGTGTGAGACCTCTATAGTTAACCAACAGCACAGTGTGAAGCTTTCATTTTTTTTCTGTCACTCTCTTGGTTACTCCCTCACCACTGAGATAACATACCTGCAAAGAAGTTAATGAAGTAAGAATGTTTACAGCTCAAGGGAGGTACAGTCCAGCTAGCCAGAAGACATAGCAGCAGGGAAAGCGTAGTGGCAGGAGCAGATGGCTGGGTCATCACACTGCATCAAAACTCAGAAAGCAAAGAGTGAAAAGGATGTGAGGTCAGGGTATAAAACTCTCAAGGACTGATCAAAGTATCTCACACCTGTATGGTTCCAAAACCTTTCCAAACAGCACCATCATCTGGGATCTGCGTATTCAAACACGTGAACTTGTGGAGACACTTCACATTCAAACTACAAATGTTTGAATCCATGGTATTCAATGCTATGATCCATACTTCATGTGATGATAAAGTTGTAGTCACTACACCAGACACTACTTAAAATAGTATCAACACATGTGGCACTGTGTTAAATTCATATACACACCTACGTAATGGCAATATCACTCAATTTTTTTTTTCCTCACATGGTGTCAACTTCATTTAAACTGTTACAATCAACCTGTGGACAATTTCAAGTACAGGAAACTATGGTTTAGAGATGTTAAGTGCTATTGTCTAAGGTCGTACAGGTAGAGAATTTCAGCCTCTTGAATTCTCTGTTGGTCAGTCTGATACAGAAGCCAAATAGATCATTTCAAGATGATTTGTTTATCTGTTTGTCTCCATAAGAGTGTGACTCTGGGCACATAAACACAGAGGAGTTCCTCTTTGTAGGTTGTTCTGCAGATTTGAAACAGAGGCTCTTGCAAAAAGCCTCATAAACTCACTCCTGACCTTTTAAGAATGAAATGAAATGGCACATAATTGAGAATCTAAGAGTGCATTTAAAAATGAAATCTCATTTATTCAAACTATGATTAAGGTTATAGATTTAATTTGAACTTTAAAGTAGTATTTTGTAAACCCTCCTTATTCAAGACAGAGGATATCCTTCTCAACTATTTTACTTATAAAAATGAAAAGCAGCCGGGCGGTGGTGGCGCACGCCTTTAATCCCAGCACTCAGGAGGGAGAGCCAGGCAGATCTCTGTGAGTTCGAGGCCAGCCTGGACTACCAAGTGAGTCCCAGGAAAGGCGCAAAGCTACACAGAGAAACCCTGTCTTGAAAAACCAAAAAAAATAAATAAATAAAAATAAAAATGAAAAGCAGAGTTCAGCAACCAAGAATAAATATTCTGAAATGGAAAACAAAGAAAACAGAATTTTTGTGAAGCATGTCAAGTAAACAGATTTAAAATATAAAAAGTAAAAAGACCACATACAATGTAGCCCTATGGTGCAGTAATTACTACCTCTGCTTTTGTTACTTATGATAGCATGTCTTGATAATTGCACTGTTGGTATTTAGTGCACTTATGCATATTTGAATAAAGAAATTCTATAGAGTATGAAAAGTATTGTTTTACTCTAAGGTTGTAAGAAAATGAATTACCACGCAGCTTTGGTCATGGGCAACATGGATATAGTCTCTCTGTAGATACAAATATACATTTATTTTATTAGGATATCTTAATTAAACAAATAATATTTTCATTATGATACTTTCATATATGTGCATAGTATAAGAGAATAGAAATACACAGTGAAACAAGGTTCATTCTTTGGTGTGTACATGTGTATTACATATATGTCTAGGATCTCTCATGCATATGTATGCAGAAGTGGTTATAGAACATCATCTCTTAATATTCTCCATCTAAGTTTTTGAGAGGGTCTCTCATGAACCTGGAGATAACTTATTGACTAGACTAGCTGCCTAGTCAGCCCCATGAGTCTCTCTGCATTATCTGCTCATCCTCCAGTGCCACCATGCTAGACTCTGTATATATGAGGGGATCCAATCTCAGGTCTTCATACATGCATGATAAACATTTTGTGATCCATGCCATCTACCTGAACATGGGTTTGTCTTTTGAAACAATAATACAAGATTGCCTACTTTTAACCAAACTAATCAAAGGAAAGAGAAAGAAGAGTAAAATAAATGAAATTAGAGTTAAGGGGGAAACTTAAGGAACACTTTGAAAACACATATGTCAATACTTTAGCAATTCTTAATACATTTCTAGACACATATAACTTATCACCAAAATTGAACAGAAGTTAATATAAACAACCTAACCAGATTTATAATGAACAGTGAGAATAAAGAAATATGAAAGAGTAATAAATAGTCTCTTAGGAAAGAAATTTTAGGGACAATTGTACTTCTGTGTACTAGTCAAGATTCTCTAGAGGAACAGGACTGATAGAGCATATGTATATATTATTATAAATAATTGCATATATACAATATTAAAATTATTTTAATAAGAGATTTATTGAATTACCTCACATGATTAGGATAGATAGTTTAACAATGTCTGTGTTCTGGAAAGGCTTGAAACCAGCTTTCCCATATAGGACTTACTGTCCAGCTCTAGGTGCTGGAAGTTTTGCCAGGGAGTTAGTTACTAGTATTGACTCTATGTTAAAGACCAAAGAAGAGGGAGTCTGATGCCAGTGGGCAGCACTGGCATCAAACATAGCCACCCCAAACAGATGGAAACCTGATTTGTTTTAATAATCTTTCTTCATTGTGGCAATTTGATCAAGTGATAGCCCAACTGTCCTTGGTCACTGTCTCATGTATTCATTCTCTATGTAAGGACCCTATAGACCCACAGGTGTTCTTAGCATTCCTAAATGTTTCTTAATTCAGTCATTTTGACAACTCAGACTGACCATAACACTGAAATGTTTTAAGGAATGTATATTTTGTTGCTTTGTAATGATTACCACTTTGAACCTTATCACCATCCACATGTCATTAGTAGTACATTTTTTTTCTCATTCAGAACCTTTAATCACATACTCATTTATTTATTTTATTAAGATTTTTTTTTTCTTGAAAGGTCTCTAGCATCTTCATGATGCTATTCTTAAGGTCACTTTCTTCTGCTCCTTCTACCTTTGTGATGTTCAGGTCTTGCTGTTGGAGGAGGGCTAGGTTCTGGTGATGCTGTATTGCTCTTTATGTTATTGTATGTACTTCTGCCTTGATGTTTGCCCATCTCCTCCTCTAATGGTATAAGAGGTGTCTGTATCGGAGCAGTTGCTGTTGGTCCACTCTGTGCTTGTTGTGTCTGTCTCTCAGGGAGCCCATCTGGGTCCTATCTTAGCTCTTGGTCTAATTGGAGCAGGCAGATTCTGTGTCTCAGAGAGCTTCTCTTGGGTCAACCCAAGCTAGTTGATTCTGTGACTCACTGATCCACTCTTGGTCTTATCTTATCAGGGCTCTTGGTCCAGTCAGAGCTGACATATTCTGTGTTTCAGGAAGCCTCTCTTGGTCCAATGAGAGGTGGCAGATTCTACTTCTCAGAAAGCCATTCTTGGTCTAGTGATGGCTGGCAGATTCCCTGTCTCCTGAGATTACTCTTGGTCCAGTGACAGCTCTTTGTCCAATGAGTTTGAAAATGTTGCTGGGTATATTAGACTGGCATCTGTGGTCTCTTAATGTCTGCATTACATCTGTCTAGGACCTTCTGGCTTCCAGAGTCTCTATTGAGAAATCCAGTGTTATTCTGATGGACCTGCCTTTATAAGGCACTTGGCCTTTTTCCTTTGCTGCTCTTAATTTTCTTTCTTTATTCTGTATGTTCAGTGATTTAACTTAATTACGTGCTGAAGGGACCTTTTGGGGGGGTCTAATCTATTTGGTGTTCTATAAGCTTCTTGTATCTTCATATGTATTTCCTTTTTTATGTTTAGAAAGTTTTCTTCCATAATTTTGTTGAGTATATTTTCTGTGCCTTTGAGTTGTTATACTTCTCCTTCTTCTATCCCTATTATTGTTAGGTTTGGTCTTTCCATGGTGTCCCAGATTTTCTGGAAATTTTGTGTTATGACTTTTTGGGCTTTAGTGTTTTCTTCGACTAAGGAATTTATTTCCTCTATCGCATCCTATATGCCAGGGATTCTCTCTTCCATCTCTTGCATTCTGTTGATTATGCTTGCATCTGTAGTTCCTGTTCATTTACTCAGATTTTCTATTTCCAACATTCCCTTGGTTTGTGTCTTCTTCATTGTTTCTACTTCAATTTTCAGGCCTTGAACTGTTTCCTTCACGTGTTTAATTGATTTTTCTTGATTTTCTTGGCTTTCTTTAAGGGATTTATTGATTTCTTCCAATTTTTTGTTTGTCTTTTTCTCAATTTCTTTATTGATTTATTCCAAATTTTTGTTTATCTTTTCCTCAATTTTTTAAGGGAGTTTTTCATTTCCTCTTTAAAGGACTTTATCATCTTCCTAAAAGTACTTTTCAGGTCACTTTCTTCTGCTTCTATGTTGTGATGTTCTCTTGGGAGAAGAGTCACTCTCTTGGGGAACTCTTATATACAGATTCTCAATAAATTTTTCCTAGTCTTACATATTTATCCAGTACAAGAACTTACCTAAAGACAGATTTTCCTATAAAAGGTGACTACTGAGATATCCCTCTGTAGGAGTGCTTATTTTCTATTCCTTAGTAAACAAAATGATAGGTTTCTATGACTGTTTCTTTTCATTTTCTAAAAAATATTTGTAGTGCTAATGAGACAACTCAGTGAACACAGGATGCCTGGGCCCACATGGTAGAAGGAGAGAATCAACTTCATGCAGTTGTCCTTTGATTTCTTCATCATACATATGTGCAATGTGCACACACATAGACAACATAAACATAATAATAATCATAACAATAATACATGCTTCTGGATTAATAAGTCATCCTCTAACCACACATTTATTGTAGCATGCTCCCCACAGAAAACTAAAATAACTTAAATTTTGAATAATGATTTAATTTCTAGATTTTTATTGACTTTTCTATTACAATTATCTTTTCAGTACAAGTTTTCCATGCATCAGTTAGAAAAAAATACTCCAATTTACTTGGGAGATCATAATGTTTACTCTCTGCCTCTTGTTACAGCTTCAAAAAGAATAAAAAACCCTGTATAACATGACAATAATACAAAATTATTAATGCTCTGGAAGTCTGTAGAAAACAAAGAAATCACTATTAAATTCAATATGATTCCTCCATAATTCAAGCTTTGAATTTGGTAATAAAGAGAAAATTTGAATCATGAAGTACTGAAATTATCAAGTGAGTTAAGAAATGAGGTATACAGCAATTGAGAAAATTGTATTAGTGTCATGTATTTAGTGAGGTCATGCTCTCTGTGCATGTTTAACAGTGCTCTGATTATGTCACCTAATTCTATCAATTTGTGAATGATTTGTTATTTTACTACAAGAACGTAATTCTGTACAACATACAATAGAATAGAAAATGTGTCTTATTTCCAAGGGAAGAAAATTAATGAATTCAATCTGAGAAACTCAATAAAATATCTGTGTTGTTTGGATTCCTACAGTGTGAGGCTACAGAGCACAGCTGACCTTTGGAAGATCAGATCACCCAAAGCAGCAAGATAAAGTGCACAAGTAATTTTCACACAACCCTGGACTCTACTAGTCCATAAAGATTATTGTAGAGCTACAGTATAGGCTCCACTATCCTTAAGAGTTATGAAGACTATCTAGATATGCTTATGCACATATGTGTGTGATGTGTTACTATAAGAACTCTGCCAGCAAAACAAAAAAAAAGTTAATGTACATTTCTTCTATGAAAGCATTACTGAAGGCCAGGTATGGTGGCACAGAGACTTCATCCTGATATTCATGAGTCAGAGGCAGGTGGATCTTTGTGAGTTTGAGGCCAGGTGGTCTACACAATTCACTCTAGGACACTCAAGGGTACATAGTGAGAAAATGCCTCAAAATAAAGAAACAAATAAATAATCAAATAAAAAGAAAGATATAAAGAAAAAACATTATTTTTGTTATGATCAAATGATCAAAAACCTCCGTTATCAATGAATAAATAAATCACCAGATCTCATTACCAAAACAAAATGACAGCAGGAGAAAAAGGCAGCTTAGATATGGCAAAATGGCTCAGCAGATAATAAACACATTTAAATGCTGTAGATTGTTCATTTATACCAAAGAACTATAGTGAAGAGAGATACAGTGAGGTCAGCCTGGGAAGATGTGAGTGTGAATGCTGCCTCTCAGGCAGCACAGAGACAGATGTTCTTAGATGTGCTGTTTCCAGATTTCAGGGGAGTGAAGACTGGGGCGGTGCCTAGCTCACTGAGAATCTGTGAAATGCACCATGAATACTACTAATATTCATATAGTATAGATTTCATCAACTATGTAAAGCACAAAATTCTAGGTGAACAGATAAGTGAACCAGAGATATTGGCTTAATAAAAATACCAAAACTACTTTCCTAAAATTGTGGTTCAAACACCACTATCAGGCCTGCATGGAGTGAGTCAGAAGAATTGCCTCAGCACATTCACACAAGAGCGAAGGGACGTAAAATAACACGAATGCAGATATAAATGATGAGAGAAAATGCTGTTAAATTTTTTATGTTTCTAGGACTGCCATATGCAGGAAGCAGGGGAGTGCCTCTTTCACTGGTCTTGGGGCTAAGAACTGTGTAGGCGTTCCCTGGTTATATGGAACTTTGCAGGTGAATTTAGGTACCTGATAGCCAGGGAGGAGGCTGAGGGTGGGAGCCACCCAGGCCTTTGGAATTTGCCCCATGTAAGCGCCAGATATTGGTGAAATTGTTAAGGCCACTCCACATAGTTAAAAGGAGATTTATTTAATGGTGTAACTTACAAATTAAGGGATAGGTAGGTCTCGGGGTCTGGGGAAGGTGTATCGCAGTCCAGCGGTGTTCTCTGGAGCTCTGCTTGGCCCACCTCCACCGTCCAGGGTCCCGAAACAGAGAGAGACAGCTGGCCCATCCAGATCTTGGGTCTCCAGGCGCCTCCCTTGGCCCCACCTTGTAGGCGTGACAGTAGCCGAAGTCTCAATGGGGGTTGGAACTTCCAGATCAAAGCTGGAATAGCTACCTACTACATCATGCTTTTTAATTTTTTTCATTCCATTTCATATTTCTTAAATCTGAGGCATCTACAATACAATTTTTATATATTTCAGAAGACAAGACCAAGACATTCATGGTTAAAATAATTTCAGCCTGTGATAGAGGTGCCTTTATAAATTTGGGATTCAAACCTAGACAAACATAAGCTGTAGTTTTTATCACATGATTCTGGGTTCAGTGCTGAAGATTGGGCAAGAAAACACTCTAGAGACACAACGGTGTCACATTCTGATTAAGGAAGGAAAGCACCTAAGATACACACTCTTCTGGGAGGTTCAGTGGGTGGCAAAGGAGATGGGAAGACAGTTCCTTCCACTGTGTAGCCACTTGTTAAGTTGCTCATGTCCCTGAAAACAACTCTAATTAAATTCAGTGGCATGAAAGCAGAAAGGGAACGAGTGTGTGTGGCGGCGGCAGTGGTGGTGGTGGTGGTGGTAGTGATTATGGTGGGGTCTGTGAGGTAATGGGAGTGAAAATATCAAACTACATTCTATAAATGTATGAAATGTCATAATACAATCTATTATTATGTTCAATTAACATGTGATAATGGAGATACAAAGGAATGTACAGGCTCCGCAGGGTCAGCACCTCCTCTGCTTTAATGCCTCAGGAAGCTTGCCTATGGCCTCATAAGTCTGTTCCTGACACAGATCCTCAAAGGCACTTAGTGTGGTCTTACCCTCTCCGTAGAGGTCTGTCAGGAGTGAGGGAGACTCTAGGGAGGGAGGCTCTTATCCATAGAGGATAGCAGAAGATGTAGAATAGGGATCGGACGGAATTCTAAATGATAATATTAAGATTCTAGGATGTTTCAGCACTTCATTGAGAAAGAATTTCCAGAAAACATGATTGTTTTCTGTCTTGGTTATCTTTAAATGTCACCCTGATACAATCTGGAGTCATCCAAAAGGGAACATCAATTGAGAAATTCCCTAGATCAGATTGGCCTGTGGAAATATTTTTGAGTTGATTGCCTTGGTTATTAGTGAAGGTAGGAAGTTCTAGATCACTGTGGGTGGTGTCATTCCCTGGTCAGCTTGTCTTAGACTGTGTAAGAAAATGGGCTAACCACAAGCCTGAGAGCAAGCCAGCAGGCAATACTGCTCCATGGTTCTTGCTTCTAGGTTTCTGCCTTGATCTCCCTCAATGGTGTGCTGCTACCTGGAAGAATAAGCCAAATAAACCCTTTCCTCTAATTGCTTTTGGTCAGACTGGTTTATCACAGAAACATAAAGGAAACTAGAACAGTTGTTAAGGAACATGTTCAAGGTCTGAGCAGTAAATTACCTCCAAACTTCATGAGATACACTGCTGATTCAGTTTATGACGCTCATGGGTTAGAAACGAAGATAAGGAAAGGGGAGAGAGCCCCTCCTCTTTCTTTCTCCTGGCTCTCCTCTATATTTTTTTGAGATAATGTCTCATGTATTCTGACTCATCTCACACTTGTGGTTGAGGATGACACTGAACTACTGATCCTCATGCTTCCTCCTCCTGAGCATTGGCATTGCATGCATGTGTTAACATGCCCAGTTTACTAACTACTGGAGAATGGGCCCAAGGACCCAACCATACTAGGCAAGCACTCTACTCAGCAGCCTATATCTGCTCAGTATTTCTTACACCAACCTTCCTACAGTTTTCCTACTACCACCCTCAAGGCAAGAGTAACAGTTGTTTTTGAGATTTGGGATGGTTTTCACTTCTTAAGCAGTTTATACTTTCTGTTTATGAATGTTTGTTCATTTATTTACTCTTTAGTTGATAATTTTCCTTCTGAGGATTGAACTTAGGACCTTCCTTGTGCAAATACTTGCTTTACCAACAAAATAAACATCATCATCATCATTATTACTTGTAGTGGGTAGCCATTCCAGCTTTGTTCTGGAAGTTCCAACCCCCATTGAGACTTCGGCAACTGTCACGCCTACAAGGCGGGGCCAAGGGAGGCGCCTGGGGACCCGAGATCCGGATCGGCCAACGCTCTCTTGGTTCCAGGACGCTGGATGGTGGAGGTAGACAGAGGAGAGCTCCAGAGAACACCGCTGGACTGTGATACACCTTCCCCAGACCCCGCGACCTACCTATCCCTTAATTTGTAAGTTACGCCATTAAATAAATCTCCTTTTAACTACGTGGAGTGGCCTAAATAATTTCACCAATAATTACTATTATACTTTTTGGCATTGAATATTGTGAGTGTGTGTGTATGTGTGTGTGTGTTTTGCACATGGCTGTGTATGCATGTATTCATGTTTGATTATTCTTTTAAATTATTAAATTATTGATGCAAGGTCTCTCAGTCACATCCAGAGTTCACTGATATGACTAGTTTTGTTAGCTAGCTTGCTCTGGGGATCCCCTGTCTACAGATCCTGATGCTGTAATTACAAATGGAAAGTTACACTCTACCTAGCATTTTCTTGCATTCTGAGGAATATTAACTCCTCTTCCATCACACTTACATCGACAAGTGCTGTAACCACTAAGACATTACCCCAGCCCTATTTTACTTTTAAAAAAAGATAGGATCTCATAATGTTCCACAAATAAGCTAGCCATTAACTGCTGCAAATAACCATCCTGCACCAGGTCCCTCAGTAGCTGAGACGGCAGGTGTGTGTCGAGGCATCTGGCTAAACTTGCTTGTTTCCTTGGCACCATCTTCTCACCCTCCTCAACCACCTGAGACTGATATCAGACTTCAACTACCAAACAATTAATTTGTGACAGCTGTAAGCTTGCCTCCTCTGTTTCCTTTTGCACCCTGTTTTGATAAGCAAAATGTTACTTATTTTTAAAGATACAAGTTTCAGCTTTTCCTTAAAATTAATTCCTTGAATGAATGCGTTAAAATCTTGTACATGGATCTCAATGTCTTTATTTTAGAAGTGGCTGTATATGGTGCAGTGTTTTGACTTTATTGTGCTTCTGGTGTAGATGCTGTCTGTTATGTATACATTTGTATGTGCTTACACACATATATCTAATTTATTCCTCTGACAATGGTTTGTAAGCTATGATGGTTAATAGACTCTTTTTTTTTTAAAGATTTATTTATTTATTATGTATACAGTATTCTGCCTACATGTGTCCCTGCAGGCCAGAAGAGGGCACCAGATCTCATTACAGATGGTTGAGAGCCACCATGTGGTTGCTGGGAATTGAACTCAGGACCTCTGGAAGAGCAGTCGGTGCTCTTAACCACTGAGCCATCTCTCCAGCCCCAATAGACTCTTAATATGACAAGATCTAGAATCTCTTAGGAGACAAACATCTGGGCTTGTCTTTAAGGGAGTTTTATGTTTGGGCTAATAGCAAAGATCATTAATAGTGGATGGTGGCTATACATAGGCTGAGATCCTGGACTGAATAAAAAGAAAAAAATGTGAGCTGAGCACCAGCATTCGTCTCTCTGCTTCCTGACTACAAATGCAATGAGACCAGCTATGTCTTGGTTCTGCCTCTATGACTTCTCTGACCTGACGGACTCTATCCTGAAACTGTGAGCAACAATAAATGCTTCATTCCCTAAGTTGCTTCTGTCAGGTGTTTTATCACAGAAGTGAGAAAATAACTAATATAATAGTTCTTGAGGAAACCATACTCATAATCATATTTTTGCTCACTCTCTTAAATGATATGACATGGTTTCTTTCTTTCTTAATTTATTTTTCATTGCCAAGTCATATCTATGTAAATATATGTCTTTATTTATATCTATGGAGCACATGTGTCATATTCTTTTGAAGTTCATGTGCATTATTGAATGGTTACTTAATATATTTATTATTTCCAATCTATTATGTTCCCTTGCTATGTTCTCTGAAGTCATGAAATTTATTGATTTCATCCCACTGGGCACAGTGGTTTGATCATTCATACCTAATCTATATATACTTTAAGCTGAGGGGTGTGTCTCACTCTTAAAGATTTATTTTTTATTTGTTTGTGTCTGCCTCTGTTTACATGTGCTACATGTATATAGGTACCCTTGGAGGAGATAAGATTTCATCATATTTCCTGGAACTGGAGCTACAGGTGTACATGAGCTGTCTGCCATGGGTGCTAGGAACTGTACCTGGGTCTTCTGCAAGAGCATCAAGAGCTCTTAACTGCTGAGCCATCTCTACAGGCCCATATCCCTCATTCTAGAGCACTGCAGAAGGTGGAAGAAAATGTTTGCTAAGTGAAAGGATGAATGAGTGAAAATGTTTTCTATCTTCCTAGATTTTTTCTTTCTCAAGTATGACAATCAGTCTCTTGAGTTTTATGTGGTACAACTTCCCTGGCTGCGAATGTGGGCTAAAGGCTGTCGGTAGTTTTCTCTTGAATCAGTCAGTTCTACCATTCATGTTTCTAAACAGAATTATTCAATTGTAAACTCAGTTGTCCCATTCTCTTTGTGATTACTATCTCTTCTTCTGTTAATCTCCATTCTTTTAATCGTCAAAGAAGACAGCATAATTTTCTAGTTTGACTTAAAAAGTTATCTTCCCATTTTCTCCATTTTTCTAACTTCTAAACACCATATTAGATTTCTGATTATTATTATTTTTGAATTGGTAAAATTTCAAATACAAAAGGTCTCTATTAATAATTGAGTCCTAGGTTTTTGCATTTTGACATGGGGAAAGGCAAAGGTTGGATCCAAGGAAGGGGGAAGTTAGCCATGGAAAGGTAGCGTTATTCTTTATCTATTGTGCTACAGGTTCACTCTTTATTTTGACTTTACATCATTTTTTTTGCCTCTTACTTCTCATTTCTCATAAACCCTCCCTTGAGGACAGAGCTGGCCTCAGAATCTAGAACTGAGTTACTGCCTAGTGGGTATAACCTTCCTGCTTTCTAGGAAACTCAAGGTCCTTGTGTAGATATTTAGTCTTCAACCTTTATTTGGAAGTTACACATCCAGCAGAAGTAATTTTCCCAACTTTCCTTTGCAGAGGCAGGAGCTGCATGGTCACTGATGAAGTAGACATTTCTGAGGTTCTGAGGATGAGGGCACATACTAATGAATTCAGGATCCTCCTGATAGTAATGGTTCCCTGACTGTAAGAATCATGTGATTTGCTTCTCATGATAAAACCCTTTTTTGTTCCTCAGATTTTTCTTAGTGTCTACTGATACATTTATTTTCTAATGTAGCCAGACATTACTTGAAACACCCAAGATCTTTATTCAGCCCAATTAGGTGTTTAATACTTATTGCAACACGAAATTTATTTTACATGCTAATTTCTCTGAATTGTGCTGGCCCTTATAAGGTCCATTAATGCACAGTAACTATTTCATCTCTCATACTGAAAATTGTAACCCCTCTTTTATGCAGTACCTGATTTATAGCAAGTGTCTGGTAATTATTAGTTAGTTAATAAGTAAATGTATTCTTGACTCTATAAAATATTCTCCATAAGGCTATCTTCACTTTCAGATATTTGTTTTTATTATGAGTATGTTAATATTTTTGTTGGTTTTTATTATGGTTCAGATTAAGACTGTAATGGTATTCAACAGGCCCAGTTCCATGGGTCAAAAACTTATAATCTGTCCAGGCGGTGGTGGCGCACGCTTTTAATCCCAGCACTCAGGAGGTAGAGCCAGGCAGATCTCTGTGAGTTCAAGGCCAGCCTGGTCTACAGAGTGAGATCCAGGAAAGGCGCAAGGCTACACAGAGAAACCTTGTCTCAAAAAACCAAAAAAAACAAAAACAAAAAAACATAATCTTTCTTAGGGAAAATATGGTCTAAGCATCCAACTAAAGTCTATTAAAAAGTCTCTGAATATGAACCTAACCTCTATTTATACATTTTTAAACATTAATTTTACTTCAAATATGTGTATGTGTGTACACCTGTGTGCACATGTGAGTGCACGTGCCTGTGGAGGCCAGAGAGGGCATTGGATCACCTGGAATTAGAATTACAGATGAATGTAAACAACCAGATGTGGGTTCTGGCTGCTGAATTTGGGCCCTCTGCAAGAGTGGCAAGTGCTTTCCTGTAGAAAGGTGAACCCAAAGACATTCATTACCATTTCAGCAAACATCAAATTCAACCCCAGGAAAATATTTTATCATGTATCATAAAGACCTGTTCTGAGCCATGAATTATATATTTAGAGAGGGTGGTAAACACACTTTGCTTGTGGTTTTATAACTTGGATGCACTTGTTTTCTAGGTGTTAGTATGAAGAGATGTAAATACCCAGGAACTAGTTTCTGAAACACAAGCTATAAAATTAATGATCTCTGCCAAAGATTTTCTCATTTCTTATCATGATACACAAATTGGACATAAAATAGCCTGGCTGGATGCACCTCTGAAGGTGGAGGAGTGGAGAGTAGAAGGATGGGGAAGTAGGCATTGATATAATCATTATTTGTCAAGGGGAAACAGAGAAGAAAATAAATAATGAAGACTTTTTGGCTACACTGATCTAATAGTGCAAGGTCTGTGTCAGGATGTTTGAAAGGTAGAAACAAAGAAAATCAAACTTAACTCCTTGTAAGGAGGATTAGTAAGGTTCAAACTGCAAAGATGGTTCCTTGGTGATCAAAAGGGAGCCAAGTGTTGAAGAGATGAGCTGGGGTGGGTATGCCCACTTGCAGCCAACAGCTGACTTATTCCACTATGTCTTATATGTTTAAATCAGCTCACCAATTTGTAAAAAATTTAGACTGTAAATGGCCATCTGTCTGACTGCTCAGTCCCAAATAACTTACTCAAAGGCTAAATATGAACTAAAAATTCTTGGTGGATAGCTCAAGCTTGTTGTTAGGTAACTCTTACACTTAAATTAACCTATATTTCTGTTTATACTTCGCCACATGGCTTGGTACCTTTTGTCAGTATGGCATGCTCATCTTGCTCTCTCTGCATCTGTTGGTGACTCCTTACTCCACACTTCTCCTTCCCAAAATACTGTTTGGTTGCTCCACCTATACTTCCTGCTACTGGCCAATCAGTATTTTATTAAACCAAATTGAGTGACAAATCTTTTCAGTGTACAAGAGGATTATTCCATAGCATTTCCCCCTTTTTGTCTAATTAAAAAGGAAGGTTTTAACTTTAACATAGTAGGATTAAATACAACAAAAACAGTTATTAAGTAAGAATTATACTAACAATATCTAATCCATTTGTATTTGGCAAAATTATAATAAATAATTTTCTATCTTTTCTTGGTGAATCTAAAGTTTTATATCTAATTTAATTTCTATTTAACTGAAGAAAACTATAATTATAACTATTTAGTCTTCAATTCCATCAAAGATCCCAGAAGGGTGAAATGTTACCTAATGACAGGGACATCAGACTGTCTTGACAGTCACTCAAAGTTCCTCTATAAAATTGGATGATCCAACTCTGACCTACAGGCCTGGCATATCTGACAAACTATCCTATGAAGCAGGGAATTTTAACGGCTGTCCTACCTTGTCTTGGCAAAGTTCAGCAGTTGCCCCCTTTTTTTTTTTTTTGCATCATGCTAGTCCAGTGTTGACAGTATCTGTAAGCAATTGAGTCAAGGGTAGTTTCTTTGCCCACATGGCTAGCTTTTGTCATACAGGAAAGAAACTCCATGTGGAATTTCTTCAATCTACACAATCATCTCTGAAGTGGATTAGTGCTGCAAGTAGCAGACATGTCTGACTATTATGAAAAGCCTTAGACTGTTAAACATTAAATGCCATATTATGAAGGTCTTTGAAGTGTTTGAAGGTTGCCTATCTATCTGAAATACATATTTGTATGGCCTTTAAAACATCCTTAACATGACTATAAATTTGCTATTATTGATGAATATTAATCTGTATTTCTAAATTATACATTACCTTTTAAATGAACTGCATAAGAACAATACCTTAAACAAGAGTAGAAATATAGACACAGTATAACAAAATTCACTTTAAATTTGTATCAATAAACCAAATTCCACATCAATGTAAAATATTTAAGATTAATAGTTTTTTTAATTAAAGTAGATTTAATAATCTACCTTTTTATTATATCATTTCTATATAACTTTTTTTCTTTTTAGAACAAGATTCCCAAGTATAATCTCCTTTGTTCAACTTTTTTCTCAACCATAACCAAAAAAAACTTGTAACCAACCCCCATTATATAATAAGTATCCATAATCTATCTTTGGGGAATGTGGGTGTAGTACTTTAGAACACTTCCTATTGACTGGGGGCACTGGTAATTTTGGGGGGACTCTGAGAAAATCTAGAATTATGGTCAAGTCCTGAGTGGAGAAATCTGTGAGGCTGGATTATCTTAGCCAGCAGCCTTGAAGCTGTTCTGGATGCAGAAATCAGAGAAAACTGCAACAGAGGAGTTCTGAAATGTTGGGTCATCTGAGTCATCTGTTCCTATCAGAGATTTTTCAGGGCATCTTCCTCAAACAAACCTGATTTTTCTTAACCCAGAATGAATCCACAGCCTCTCATTTCCTATGAAAATAAAGCAGAACCTCTTTCCAAAGTAACATATTTTCTGACTTAAATTTTGAAGTTAAGATTCTTTAAAATATATAGGTAGGTTTAATCTAGCAGCTTTCATAATCAAATGTTTCTGAACATTTATTGTTTGTTCATTATCAGTCAAAAACTTTAAAGACAACACAATAACATATAGTATCCAGACTCTCTGTGTATTTTCCATCTTTACATGGCTTACTATATTTATTACTCTATTCATTTTTTAAAGACTTTCTCTCCCCTTTTTCTTTTCTCTACCAATCCTACACATATTTTTTAAACATGCTGTGACCTGTTTGGAGGTTTTGTTTTTGTTTTTTGTCTGAATCTGTCACTAATGCAAATCTCTAAACTTTTCTGTCTTCATGTGCAAAAAAAAAAAAAAACCCTACTGTGTAACTTAGATCATGGTGCTGGTGCTGGCTCCTCCCCCTCAGTTACCTACAAGTCTAGTCTCATGGCACAGGCATGTTTACCACCAGCTCTGGAAGCCATGTTTACTGCCCCCAACTCTGAGAAGCTTCTATATCCATTGTACCACAAAGTAGCATGCCACTGGCTGCTCATAAACAGCATGTAAGTGTTTGATAGGAGGATCTCTTAAAAGAGTCACTCATTTTTTTTTTTTTGCCATTAGCATCAAGCCAGAAAGCCATCTCTTAAAGGAGCTGTGTCTCTGCTAGCTTCCAGCAAACAGAGCCCACCATAGAAAAGGCAGCTACCAAGAAGCCATTCTTGACTCTATTCTTTTGTGTCTAGAATTGTTTTTTAAGCCTTGTCAGGATTTATGTGGAAATTTGGACCACACATTGGAATGCTATATGCAATTGGACATTTCTTGTCCAGACCACCGAGTCCCAAATAACTAACTCAGAGGCTGAATATGAATTATAAATGCTCAGCCAATAGCTCAGTTTTGCTACAGCTAACTCTTGCCCTTAAATTAATGCATATTTCTACTTATGCTTTGCCACATGGCTTAGTACCTTTCTTCAGTATGGTATGTCCATGTTGCTCTCTCTGTGTCTGCTGCCAACCCCTTACTTCACCCTTCTCCTCAGAACTCTCAGTGGTTGCCCAACCTATACTTCCTGCCTGGCTACTGGCCAATAAGTATTTTATTAAATAAATTTGAGTAAAAAACAAATCTTTACAGTGTACAAGAGGAATATTCCACAGCATTAGACTTATTGTTTTGATATGGAATAAAATGACTATAATTGATTTGCATATATGGATTTGAAAATAATTTTAAGAAATACTACTATGTGATATTTACTTAGATATTACTACACTTTTTGTGTTTATGTGTGTTGGATGTGCATGTGTTTGGGGTTTTTGTGTTTTCATACATTTGCATATAAATATGGAAACCCAAATTTGATGTCCTGTATTCTTCTCAGTCACTTTCCACATTACTCATTGAGACAGGGTCTTTCACTGAAAAAGGAACTCAACGACCGGATTTTCCAGCCAGCCAGCATGCTTTATGAATCCCCCGCCTCTTCTTTCATAGTGCTGGAGTTACAGAAGGTGTTATGCCTGCTGGACATTTAGGTGTTGGAAGTTGAACTCCAATTCTCCTGCATATGCAGCTCATGCTTTGCTTGCTGAGCCATCTCTACAGCTTTATTTCAAATTTCTTTTACTAATCTCTTGTAATTTCTAGTGTACAAATCATGCATATCTTTACTACATTTTTTGGATGTGTTTTGTTCTTTGTAGAAACTATTGTGTTCTTTCTGTTTAATTTTATTTTCATATGGCTCTTAGATTGTATATGGAAATGTAATTTATTCTACTATTTAATATATTAATCATATATCTTGAAACCATAATAGCCTTTATTTATTTAGCATTTTCCTCCTTTGAGATGTATTTCTTAGTAATTTTTAGCACCAGCATTGAATCACCTGCAAATGATTTTCCTTTCTCAGTATCTATAACTGAAGTCTTTCCCCATCTCCATTCTTCCCTTTCTTCCTCCTTCTTTTCCTTTCCTTCCTTTCCTTCTTCCCTCGCTTCATTCTGCTCTTCCTCCCTTTCTTTTATATCTTTCTTTGTTATTACTCCTTTCCTCTTTGCCTCCTTCCTCCTTTTCCCCCTATAATTCTTCCTTCTTCCTTCTTACCCTCTCTCCTTCCCTCCTTTTCTTCTTCCTTCCTTCCCATTCCCTTTATTTATCCCCAATCTCTCTATTCCTCCTCCTTTTATCACTCCTTTTTCCATTTAGAGTGTTAAACCAAGAAGAGGAGCATGAGACAAGCGGCAGTGAATGCTTTGGGAAAAGGTTTACTTATTAGCTATTTTAAAGCATGTAGTGTCTTTTCCTGTGCTCTTCTATGTTGTTCCCCTTAACCCTGTCACAGAGCCAGGAGGCCAGTCTGAACCAGGACAGATATTTGGGAGGAAACTTTTTAACCAACAGGTTTGAACCTGGAGAGGGATGTCCATAATCTAACTCCAGAGCCACCCTTTTTTGTGGAGTAGAGTAGCACAAAAAGGTTTTAATATTGTCCATACCCAAAGGACATTTGGACCTCTATAAGATTTAGTCCAGTGATCAGATGGAGACACTAGAGCAGGAGTACCAGGAGAGGCCTTTCAATGTGAATGGATGTCCAGGAGATCACGGCAGCCTCCAGGATCCAGGATCACTGATAGACGCACTGAATCACAGTGAAGAAGCATAACAGGTAGAGGAAAGAAGCAGCTGACTAGGCAAACTAAAAAATTTGAAATCAAATAAGGTGGGTGGCAGAAGACAGCAGAAACATGATTCAGATCTCGTAAGAGTCAAATTGGTAGCTTTGTTCAGTTAGGAGAGCATGGACCCTTTGGAACAGGGTCCATGTATGCCCTACCCTGGTTTTGGCACCAGATATATAAACTGTCGGAATGACTGCACCATGGTGTGGTTAAGTGGAAGGTTTTTATTATATACATTTAATATATAATAGAATATAATTTTATTATATATGTACATATACATACATATATGAGAGAGAGAAAGAACAGCAATAAACACTTGGAAGAGTCCAAAGCAAAGAGAGAAAGAACTAGACTAAATATGGCAGCCAGGTGGCTAGACCTAACCATGAAAGAAGCAGGAGAGAGAAAGCAGTCATGGAGGAAAAGAACATGAGACAAAGAGAGAGAACATATATAAAATAACAGGTTTATATGGAAAATGGGTAGCTGGTGGGAGGGAGGTGAGATGGCTAGGAGGCTAGCATGGGCTTTGAAATTATCTAAGAGATACATGTGATACTGAGGGACCTTGGAACCCGGCATGCACTTTGGTAAGCTAAGAGGAACCACAGGTAGTTCCTTAAGCCAGTGATAAGGGAACTAATTTCTTTTGGTAGAGGGAAAACTCTTTCATAAGTTCCAGAGGAATACTAACTTCTATCTAACTACAAGATTTCTTCCTATAATCTATATAGAGCCCATTTCCAGATATTTAAAGTGCCTCTTAGAATTCGGAGAAATCAAATTTTCTTTGGAAGGTAGAGCCTTACTAGTTCCTTCATCTAACATTGGTACCACAATCCTGTGCAGATTTTGTGCTGATAAAGAGAAGAATACTGACACAATCTTGGAGTAGAAACCTCTCATCCGGGATTCCATACCTGTCTAGTATATTTTCTGAACACAGTGAGCATGATGTCTATAACATCATACTGTCCATGCAGATCTTCTTGACAATGTACCAGATTGGGTGTCCTCCACTAAGAGGAGAGGGAAGCAAAAGAGGAAGAGAGAAATAAAGTGCAGGGCTGCACATCAAGACAGAATAAGAGGAAATCCCAAACTTCTGGGGAAGAGATGTTCAATCCACAAGCAGGTTGGAGCCAAGCCAACAGAAAGTATATGAAATGTCAATCATGTAAATCAGTGTGTGGCCTAAGTCAGGTTTAGTAAACTTTCTCTACTAATGGAGAGGAAATATTTCCGACTTCATGTCACAGAAAGCAAGTACTGGAATTAAATGCAAATGCCAGTGGCTGGATCTAGACAGAAAACCAGTCAGCAGGCCAAGCTTGCCCATGTATTTGCTGACCATTTTTTCTCAATGTAAAATAGGCTTCAGATTTCACAAGCTACTAAACAAAATCGTGTATCTAATTAATAAATTTAACATTGTCTAAGATGATATGATTGTATTTTAGATTATTTGGTTAAATAAAATGAATACTTTGTGAGTGTGGCTACTGGAGTTTTCAGTTAACAGCTGGCTTTGCATTTAACCTCTCTTGGTTGAATGTATAAGACTATGGTCACACCACATGTGTAAAAGGTTTCAAGTGTAGGATCTGGGAAGACAGCTCAGTTAGTGAAGTGCTTGCTGCAACAATCTTAGGGTCTGGATATTGATGCCCAGAACCCATGAAATAGTGATTATAATGGTGTGTGCTTGTGATGTCAATGCTGCAGAGGTGGAGGCAGAGGGATCCCTGGGCTTACCTGCCACCAAGCTTAGCTTAATTTGCATGTTTCATACCACTAGAGAGCCTGTCTCAAAAAACATGGTAAATGCACCTGAGTGGTGACAGGAAAGGTTGTTATCTGGCTTCCAGATGCACACTCACATGTGCATACTCACACATTTGTGACTATGTATGCACATGCATGCACATACAGTCACAAATAAATGGTTTTAAAAGGTTTATAATTTATGTGAGCATAGATAAGAGGATCCTGGTCTGAGGAAGATGAGATAGTATGACACCAACGACAAGCAAATTCACTGAGGGGAGAATGACACCAGAGGATAATGATCAGGGCTGTAGGGAACTAGACAAATAAAAACCTAGAAATCAAGAACACACAGTTCTAGCAAAGCCAAATAAATTATCCAAGATAGGATCCCCAATACAGTATATTTAATTTTGTAATACTGAAAAGATGCAGTTCTGCAATCATAGAACATTAACACTTGATTTGCATTTAATTGTGACTTAGCTTGTATTGTGAGTTGAGTGTAAACTCTAGATGTACATGTTTGAAGCCCTAATTAAAAGCTGGTGGCAGTGTTTGCGAAGGTTGTGAAACCTTTAGAAAGTGAGGCCTTACAGGAAGAAGCAGGTCACTGGGAGTAAGCTTCAGAATTTTGTAGCCTTGACCCACTTAAGGCTCTCTCTGTTTCCTGAGTGGTTATCCTATGCCTGCTGCCTCCATGTCCTCCTAGTCTAATGCCATTCTTCCCTGTAGTGATGGAGGGTATCCATTCAGAATTGTAAGTCAACATTATCCCCTTGCCCCTTTTTTCCTTAAGTTCCTTTTGTCAAAGAATTTTGTCACAGTAAGAAAAGAAACTACTATAGCTCAGCTGGTAAAAGGCAGGATGAAAACCGGATGAGCAGAGGCAGAGCACTGAAAGTCTGAGACACAAATCCTCATAGCTCATGGGGGAAAAACTAGGGGGATATTTTAAATGAAAGTTAAGAGCAATAAACATCAGCATGATGCTTAGAAAAAAATCCCCAAAGAGTCAACTAAAACAATAGCAAGATTAATGTCTTGCTCAGGGAAAGAGGAATTTGGTTGAGAAAAATCAGTCAGGTGGATTTTATGGTAATCTATATAGAATTAATTCTTCAATTTATGTTTGTGTGCATAACTAATAAAAGTAAAGTAAATTATATAAATAAATGCATGAGAATAAAACTTTCCAATATGAAGAAAGTAAGGGGAGTTTTTGAAGGAAGTAGATTAGAAAATCTACCCGGTTGGGATGTTTACCAATGAGCCCAAAATTGAAGCTAAAAGAGACCAACTAGACATTATCACATGTTCACTACATGACACAAAAGTAATCATCTCATGATCAGTGACAGATCGGTGTAATACCAGCAGGCCAGCTTGTTACTCAGGCATCAGCAGGGGCAACAGGGCCTGTCTAGGTCCTGTCACTGTATTTTTTTATTTCCAAGGAAAGGAATCTGAAACAATGGGCCTGTGAAAATACATGACATCTATGTTCTCTCCAAATGGTCCTCCTACAACACAAAGCCAAAGTCTCTTCCTGTGTGATTGTGTTGATGGTATGGATTCAGGAAAGGGTGTAGGTCAGACAACATCCTGGATATTCTCCTTGCCCTTTAGACTCATCTCTTGTAAAACCTCAGCCCTTAGAGGCAGCTATGAATGTGGATCACTCTGGAATTCTTTGTCTCATTCTCCACCAGGATCTGAAGCCAGTATTATTATTATTATTGTTGTTGTTGTCATATCGTCACCATCATCACCACCACCACCACCACCACCATCATCATCATCATCATCCTCATCATTGTATTGTCATTATTGAAACATGAGCTCACTATGTAGTCCTGGCTAGCCTGGGATGTTCTATGTAGATAAGGCTGGACTTGAACTCACAGAGATATGACTGCCTATGTCTCTCTAGTGCAGGAATTAAAGTTAAGCACAATAATAAATCAAGTTTTAAAATTAACATAGAAGGTAATAGCTTTCACTATGGCATGTTTAAATTTATGTGTGTGTTAGTGTTTGTATGTGTGTGTCTCTGTGTGTACCTGTGTGTGTGATGTAGCTGTTTACTGCACATGTGTTAGTATGTGCATGTGTGTTGTATTTGTGTGAGTGCACACATGTGTGCATCACTGAAATGGCCAGAGACTGAAATCACATCTTCTTCAGCTGCTTCTCCACCTCACAGCTTCAGCTAGAATAGCAGCCCAGCAAGCCCCACAGAATCTCTTTGTCTCTGCTTCCCCAGGCTGAGGTTAAGAATGCTGCTGTCCCTGCCAGTTTATACACCAGGATCAGAGGATCCAAATTCAAATCCTCAGGATTGCTCCACAAGCACATTACTCCCTGAGGCACCTCAGTAGGTCTTCATATTGGGATTGAAATCCATATGTTATTATACTTTGTTCTTCTTTATTCTTTTGTCACATGCCCTCTATGATTGTCCTTTAACCCCTCTTTCTGACATCTTTCTCCCCACACTTAGCGCCCCTCTCTGCTTTAATTTTACATGTATTCAATTGCATTCTCTTTTTCCCCTTCTCTTTAATGGTCCCCTTTCTGACATCATGTGTCACACACTCACACCAATATACACTCACTCACATTAATAATTGTCACCAATGTGCACATGTTTGTTTATGTTCAAGTCTGCATATGTGTGTGAGAGTCAGAGGACCACCTGAGTCCTGCCTCAGGATCCCTGGCTGCTTTTACTTTATGTCAGAGTCTCTCGTTGCCTGGAGCACAGCAAGTGCACTGTTGGAACTTGTGGCAATGAAAGAGGTCAGAGAAAGGAGATGTGAGGCATAGTGAAGGACTGTGATGAGGGGACAAGAAGATAAAAGTACAATGACATCATTGTACATACTCTTCCCCTTCCTAAGACAGACATAATAAATATGTTTAATAATATGTTTTAAAAATATGACCATCTCTTCTGTCAGTCATGTGAAAGTAGGAAGCATAATTTTTTTAGATTTATTATTAGTGTGTATGTATATCTTTGGGTATGAAGTGAGTTGCTGAGTTCCGGCCCGGACATGACAAATCACAAAATAAAAGTACTTACAGTATGTCTCTATGTAATTCTGCTGTCTATAAGACTTATTCCTTTGAATTTTATTCCTGTAGCTCAGTGACACAAACTTACCTCTGTAATTCAGTGACACAAATCTTTTTGTAAGTGTATTTGTATATGTATGCATGTGTGTAAATGATTGTGTATGCAGTTGCACATTTGTGCAGAGACATTTTCTCATGCATGTGCATGCATCTGTAGGCCAGAGGAAAACCTTAGGTGTTGTTTCTCAGACACTGTTCACTCTAGTTTTTGAGAGTACTTCTTACTGGATTTCAGCACACTGAGGGGGCTCAGCTGACTGGATAGGGAGCTTGGGGGTTCACCTGTCTACACTTCCTCAGCGTTTGGCCTTTTCATATGGGTTCTGGAATTAACTCAAGTCCTCTAGTTTGCATGACAAATACTTTACTGACTGAGATTTCCCAAGTCGCAAAGTATATTTTAATTAAAAAAAAAATTTTTATTCATTTTACATACCATCTGTAGTTCCCCTTTCCATCCCTTCTTGTACTGCCCCCCTCCCTGACTCCTCCCCATGGACATAGCTTCCATCCACTCCTCCAAAAGGGTTAGGTCTCCCATGGGGAGTCAACAAAGTATGGTACATTCAGCTGAGGCAGGACCAAGTCTCCCTTCCCTGCATCAAGGCTGAGCAAGGTGTCCCACCATAAGCACTAGGCTCCAAAACCAGCTTACGCACCAGGAATAGATCCTGATCCCACTGCCAGGAGCCTCTCAAACAGACCAAGCTACACAACTGTCTTTCACATGCAGAGGGCCTAGTTGAGTCCCATGCAGGCTCTACAGCTGTCAGTCTAAAGTTTGTGAGTTCCCATGAGCTTGGATCAGTTGTCTCTGTAGATTTCCTCATCATCATAATCTTGACACACCTTGTTCATATAATCTCTCTTCTATTTCTTGCCTGGACTCCCCAAGCTCAACCTGTTGCTTGGCTGTGGATCTCTGCATCTGATTTCATCAGTTACTAGATGAAGGATCTATGATAACAGTTAGGGTACTCATCAATCTGATTATAGAAGAAGGCCAGTTTAGGCACCATCTCCACTATTGCTAGGAGACTTAGCTGGGGTCATCCTTGTGGATTCCTGGCAATTTCCCTAGAAATAGGTTACTCTCTAAGCCCACAATGGCTCTCTCTATCAAGATATCTCTTTCCTTGCTCTCCCACTCCATCTCTGCCCAGCTGGACCATTCCTTTCCCTCAGGTTCTCATCCTCCATTCCCATTCCCTCCACTCTACTACCCCTTTCCCCAAGTTTAACCAGGAGATCTTATCTATTTCCCCTTCCCAGGGCTATCCATGCATCCCTCTTTGGGTCCTCTTTGTTAGCTAGCTTCTCTGGAGCTGTAGGTTGTAATATGGTTATCTTTTGTTTTGCATGTAGTATCCACCTATGAGTGAGTACATACCATATTTGTCCTTCTGAGTCTGGGTTATCCCATTCAGGATGATATTTTCTAGTTCTACTCATTTGCCTGCAAATTTCATGATGTCACTGTTTTTCACTGCTGAGGAGTACTCCATTGTGTATATGTATCACATTTTCTTTATCTATTCTTTGGTTGAGGAACAGCTCGGTTGTTTCCAGGTTCTGGCTGTTCTGAATAATGCTGCTATGAACTTAGTTGAGCAAGTGTCCTTGTGGTATGATTGAGCATTCCTTGGGTATATGCCCAAGGGTGGTGTCATTGAGTCTTGAGGTAGATTGATTCCCAATTTTCTGAGAAGTTGTCATATTGATTTCCAAAGGGGCTATATGTAGCTGTACATTTCTTGGGTCCCACCCGGCCCCCTGTGGTCCAGACAAATCTCTCTTACCCAAGGTCCTGCAGCTGCTTGGACCCAAGTAAACACACAGAGACTTATATTATTACAAACTGTATGGACTATGACAGGCTTCTTGCTAGCTAGATCTTATATATTAAATTAACCCATTTTTGTTAATCTATGTTTTGCCAAATGTTCCATGGCTTACCGATCTGATGGCATGTTGTTCCCTGGGTGGCAGGCTGGCATCTCACTCTCCTCTCCTTTCTTCTCTCTGTATATCTGTTTGGATTTCCCACCTGCCTTTAAGCTTCCTTGCCATAGGCCAATGCAGCTTTATTTATCAACCAATCAGAGCAATGCATATTCAAAGCATACAGAAAAATATCCCACACCAGCTGTACATCTTTGCATTCCCACCAGCAGGGGAGGAGTGTTCCTCTTATTTCATATCCTCTCCGACACTAGCTGTCCTCAGTGTTTTTGATGTTAGCCATTCTGGTAGGTATGGTATTTCAGTCATTTTGATTTCTATTTCCATAATGGCTAATGATGTTAAGCAATTCTTTAAATGTCTTTTGGCCATTTAAGATTCTTTGGTTGAAAATTCTGTTTAGAACTTTACCCCTTTTTTGTTAGACTATTTGGTATTTTGATGTCTAGTTTCTTGAGTTTTTTATATGTTTTAGAGATCATCCCTATGGCAGATGTACGGTTGCTGAAATCTTTTCCCATTCTGTAGTCTGGTTTTTGGTGGGTTTTTTTTTTGTTTGTTTATTTGTTTGTCTTGTTTTTTGTTTGTTTGCTTTTTCTTATTTGCCATGTTCTGTGCCTTAGAGAAGCTTTTCAGTTTCAAGAGGTCACATTTTTGATTGCTGCTCTTATAAATATAACACCAGTGTCTGTAGTACTGGTGTTATATTTAGGTAGTGGTCTCCTGTACCAATGCATTCAAGGCTACTTCCCACTTTCTCTTCTGTCACATTCTGTGTAATTGGATTTATTTTGAGGTCTTTGTTCCACTTGGACTTGAGTTTTGTGCATGGTGATAGATGTGGATCTATTTGCAATCTTCTATATGTTGATACCCAGTTATGTCAGCACCATTTGTTGAAGATGCTTTCTGTTTTCTATTGTACAGTTTTGGCTTCTTTGTCAAACATCAGATCTTCATAGGTGTGTAGATTAATATCAGGATCTTCAATTCAATTTCATCAGTTCATGTGTTTGTTTTTATGACAATACTAAGCTATTTCTGTTACCATAGCTCTATAGTAGAGCTTGAAGTCAGTAATACCTCCAGAATAGTGATACCTCCAGAAGTTCTTTTATTATACAGGATTGTTTTAGTTATTCTGCATTTTTGTTTTTCCATTTGATGTTGAGTGTTGTTCTTTCAAGGTCTGTGAAGAATTGAGTTGGGATTTTGACAGGGATTGTATTGAATCTGTAGATTGCTTTTGGTAAGACTGTTATTTTTATTATGTTGATCCTACTTATCCATGAGCATAGGATGTCTTTCTACTTTCTGATAACTTATTCAACTTCTTTTTTCTAAGACTTAAAGTTCTTGTCATAGAGGTCTTTCACTGGTTTGGTTAGAGTTACCTTAAAGTATTTTATATTATTTATGGCTATTGTAAAGGGTGATGTTTCTCTGATTTCTGTCTTTACCTATTTATCATTTGTAGATAGGATGGCTACTGATATTTTTAGTTAACCTTGTATCTCACAGCATTACTGAAGTTTTATCAGCTATAAAAGTTCAATGGTAGAATTTTGGGGGTCATTTATGTATGCTATCATATTATCTGCAAACAGTGAGAGTTTAAATTCTTCCTTTCTAATTTGTATTTCTTTGTTCTCCTTTTGTTGTCTTATTGCGGTGGTTAGAACTTTGAGTACTATATTTAATAGATGTGGAGAGAGTCAACCTTATTTTCTTGTTCCTGATTTTAGTGGAATCCCTTTGTGTTTCTCTCTACTTAATTGGATGTTGGCTGTTGGCTTGCTGTAATTGCCTTTATTATGTTTAGGTATTTTCTTTGTATTCCTGATCTCTCCAAGACTCTTATCATGAAGGGGTGTTGGATTTTTGTCAAAGGCTTTTGAAGCATCTAGTGAGATGATAATGTGTTTTTTTTTTCCTCTCTCAGTTTATTTATATGGTGGATTACATTGACAGATTTTCTTATGTTGAACCATCCCTGCATTTCTGGGATGAAGCTTATTTGATCATGGTCAATGATCTTTTTGATGTGTTTTTAGATTTGGTTTGCTCCTATTTTATTGAGTATTTTTGCATCAATGTTCATGAAGGAAATTGATCTATACCTCGCTTTCTTTGTTGCATCTTTGTGTGTTTTGGTTATCTGGGTAACTGTAGCCTTGTAAAAGGAGTTTGGCAATATTCCTTCTATTTCTAGTGTGTGGAACAATTTGAGGAGTATTGGTATTAGCTCTCCTTTGAAATTCTGGTAAAATTCTGCCCTAAGACCATCTGGTCCTGGGCTTTTTTTGGTTGGGTTAATTTTAATGAATGTTTCTATTTCCTTAGGGATTACATGTCATTGTAAATTGTTTATATTGTCTTAATTTAGTTTTGGAATGTGGTACCTATTTAGAAAAGTGTCCATTTGTTTTAGGTTTTCCAATTTTGTGGAATACAGGTTTTTGAAGCTGGAATTGATAATTCTCTGGATTTCCTCAATGTCTGTTGTTATGTTCCACCTTTCAGTTTTTTATTTTGTTAATTTTGATATTCTCTATCTGCCTTTTGGTTAGTTTGAATAAGAGTTTGTTTATCTTGTTTATTTTCTCAAAGAACCAAATCTTTGTTTTATTGATTCATTGTATTGTTCTCTTTGTTTCAATTTTATTGATGTTAACCCTCAATTTGATTATTTCCTGGCATCTCTTCCTCTTGGGTGAGTTTGCTTCTTTTTGTTCTAGAGTTTTCAGGTTTGCTGTTAAGTCATTAGTGTGAGATTTCTCCAACTTCTTAATGTAGGCATTCAGTGCTATGAAATTTTCTCTTAGTACAGCTTTCATAGTGTCCCATATGTTTGGGTATGTTGTGCTGTGGTGATATTGTATTCTTCAATATGTTGTACACCCTAATAAACTTATTACATTTTTTTATTGGTATCTTTTGAGATTTGCTTTGTGTCAGAGTATATGGCCAACTTTAGAGAAGGTTCCAGGTGCTGAGAAGAAGGTATATTGATTTGTATTTGGATGGTGTGCTCTATAGATTTCTGTTAAGCCCATTTGAGTCATAGCATCTGTTAGTTGCCTTATTTCTCTATTAATTTTCTCTCTGGCAGACTTGAGTTGGGTCTTGAAGCCTCTCCCTACTAATGTGTGGGGTTTGGTGTGAAATTTAATCTTTAGTAATTTTTCTTTTATATATGTGATTGCCCTTGTATTTGGAGCATAAATATTCAGAACTGAGTATTCATTTTGCTGAATTTTTCCTGTAATGAATGTGTAATGTCCTTCCCCATCTCTTTTGATTAATTTCAGTTTGAAGTCTATTTTATTAGATATTAAATAGGTACACCAGCTTCCTTCTTAATTCCATTTGATTGGAAAGTCTTTTCCCAACCCTTTATTCTGAAGTAGTGTCTGTCTTTGAAGTTGAGATGTGTCTCTTGAATGCAGTAGAAGGATATATCCTGTTTTTGTATCCATTCTGTTAGCCTTTGTCTTTTTATAGGCAAATTGAGTTCATTGATATTAAGGGATATTAATGATCAGTGATTGTTAATTCCTGTTATTCTTTGGTGGTAGAGTGTGTGTGTTTCCCATTTTTGGGATTTACTGCTGTGTAATTATTTATTGCCTGTGTTTTCATGGGAATATCTGACTTATTTGCATTAGTATTTTTCTTTTATTGCTTTCTGTAGGAATGGACTTGTAGATAAATATTATTTAAATCTGGTTTTATTATGAAATAACTTTTTTACTCCTTCTACGGTAATTGAAAATTTTGCTGAATATAGTAGTCTGGGCTGGCATTTGTGGTCTCTAGTGTCTGTTTAGGACCTTCAGGCTTTCAAAGTTTCAACTGAGAAGTCAGGCATTATTCTAATGGTTCTGCCTTTATGTGTTACTTGGTTTTTTTTCCTTTGCAGCTCTTAATATTTTTTCTTTATGCTGTATGTTTACTGGTTTGATTATTATGTGGCAAGGGGATGCTTTTGGGAATCCAGTTTATTTGGTGTTTTGTAACCTTCTTGTGTTTTCACAGGCTTTTCATTCTTTAGATTGGGAAAGTTTTCTTCTATAATTTTGTTGAATATATTTTCTGTGCCTATAAGCTGATATTCTTCTCCTTTTTCTACTCCTATTATTCTTAGGTTTATTCTTTTCATAGTGTCTCAGTTTTTCTGTACATTTTGTGTTGTGACTTTATTGGCTTTATTGTTTTCTTTGACTGATGTAACTATTTCTTCTACCTTATCTTCACATCAGAGATTCTCTCTTCCATCTCTTGCATTCTGTTGGTTATGCTTACATCTGTAGTTTTTGCTCATTTATTCAGATTTTCTATATTCAGAATTCTTTTGGTTTGTGTTTTTTTATTGCTTCTATTTCAATTTTCATGGCTTGAACTGTTTCCTTCACCTCTTTGTTTGCTTTTTCTTGGTTTTCTTGGCTTTCATTGAAAGATTTATTGATTACTTCCATTTTTTTTGTCTCTTCCTCAATTTCTTTAAGGTAATTTTTCATTTCCTTTTTAAGGTCTCTATCATCTTCTTCTTTGGGATGCTCAGGTCTTGCTGTTGTAGAACTGCTTGGTTCTGGTGGTGCCATATTGTTCTTTTTATTATTGAATATATTATTTCATTGGTTTCTGCCCATCTCTTCATCCAATCAGGGCAGGCAATGCCTGTGCCTCCAGGAGCTAATCTTCATCTAATTGGTGTAGGCGGTGTTAATACCTTCAAGGGCCACTTTTTGTGTGATTGGTTAAGGTGCTGTCTGTATCTTAGGGAGCCACTGAGTTCATGGGTGAGGGGTAGTTTTGGCATGTGGAGTGGGACTTGTAGGTTACAGGGTCTGATGGGGATTGTAGTAGATTGGCTTGCCTCCAGGAGCCTTGCCTGGTGGCTGGCTTGTGGGGCTGCTATGGGTGGGGAACATGGGCTTTGTTTTGGGGCCTAGGGCCTAGAGACTGGACTCTCAGGCTGGGAGAACAGTGACTCACTTCTTGTTCCAATCAGTGCTGGTAATGTTTATGTCTCCTATTTTAAATTTATAATTGATACATCTTTTTAATCTCCTCTTAGAACCTACCAGATATGTCCAACCTGTGACTGGTGGTCCACACATATCCTAGAGTAGAAATGAATGTATGTGAATACAGGTCACAATTTCAGAAGGTTAATCATCCCTTATTCTTCCTTCATGATATTCAGCTATCTGGGTTTCTCAAGCATGTCTTTACTTTCCAGAAAATTTCCCCATTTTTTTTCCTTTACATAAGTCTTGTTTACTATACTGACATCATATTCTTTTTCTCTGTGCTGCTAAACAAGCCTGTGAAGTTGATATATTATTAAATCTTATAGTGGTAAAAATAATAGATGCTATCATCACAAAATCAGTAAATGACTGTGACAGAAATGAAGCCTAAGGCTATCTGAATCTAAAACTATGACCCTTCTGACACTCTAGACTGGTTTAGTGAACAGTGTTTTAATGGCTATGTAGTGTTTTCTTTCCCTCCCTAAATACACACATATGTGCACACACACACACATCCCACCCTACCCCACACACATTTATATAAAATAAAATTTTTATCTAGAATTCAGAAATAATTTCCTCCATGGCTGTGTCTGCCAGTTTCTATGTTGTTACAATGAGCACATGCATTTCATAAGAAATATGCATTTCCTATAACAAAGGCTCAATGGGCATGCATCATTTTGCAATTGACCCTGTGGAATGATTTTAGTGATACCTGCAAAACCAGGTAAAATTAACCCTAAGATGTAGAGGGAAGGACTTCAGAGAATATCCAGTCAAGAGGAGGTAGTTGACCTTCAAATTAAAAATAACAATTGAAGGGCTTTAAATTAGTTAACAGAGATACTAATGTTCACATATAATCTGTAAATTGACAAAAAAAGGCAAAAAAAGACCTAGTTAATTCTCTTTCTCTCTATATATATATAAAATATCATCTGTGCAATAAGTATATTGCAATATATATTTACATATAGGGATGGCCATTGGAGATAGCAAGCCAGGTTGTGAGATTCCCCTTGGCTTTAATAAATTTTCTTTAATTTGTTAAGGTCTTGTAATAGTCTATAAGCCTAATTTTCTTAGATAAAAAATATTGGGGTGATTTAAGGGCTTGTGGGGAGCTTTATATGTTAAATATTTAAGTTTTTCTCCACCAGACAGGTAGCAATTACAATTCTTTTGACATTTAAAGGTCACTGCTTAACACAGATAGGAGCACCACATGTAATAAATAATGGGGTGAGCAGTGGAAAGTGTCCCCTAGAATAAATTTTGATATCCTAGGTCATGTCTGTTATTTATAATTTTTGGAATAATGAGTCAGTTATGCCCTTGGATTTGTTTACCCAAGTTCTTGTAATCTTAAAACTCATCCATAACATTTGAGCTAATATTAGTCCATAGCAGAGATTAATGATACATACATTGTTATAGCATGTCTCTTTTTCATAGTGTGTTAGGTATGGAGGATGATGTATTGACAGAATATGTCATAATTTTTTCCATCTGACCATTTTAATATTCCTGAGCTTTTGGTTACAATATTAGCTTGACCTAGGCCTCTCAGAGATGAAGGAGTAATAATTGTCTAAGGTATTTGGCCAACCTTTGCCTGAAATATAAGAAATGTTCATGTTTATGTCTAGCACATTAAATATTTTCATTCCCTGTATTTTAAACATTTAGTTGGTCTGGAATATTTAATTTTTGAACCCAGAAAACTATATCAGGGAATTCAAACTGGTAGCTCCCTAGGCATTGCCCTGTATGGATCTGAATTGCTTTAGTTTGGGGCTATACAATAACTTTAATTTTTTTAGTAAAGTCAGAAGTCAAACCTTCCTGGGAAAATTTTTATATCTTATACAGTAGGGGAGCTATGGCCTATACTAGGTGGAGGTTTGTAGACTCTGTAATAAGGCATATATAAGTACTATTCCTAAAAACTATATATCTCAAACCTCAATAAAAACTTTATGCATACATCTAACTTAGACATATATTCTCAGTATCTCTAGGTTATATACTAAGATTTATGTATCATTCATAACATATCCAAATGTTTATATGTTACATTTATCTACCCCAATAACTGGCAGTTCATATATCATGTTATTTTTTAACCTTCCTAAATATTCTTTATATATAAACCTTTATATCCTTATAAAAATTTTACATCCAAAAGCATCCATATATTTAATTTGTCAGCAGACAAAGGTGATTGATTATTGAGAATAGCCAATGTAAAGTGAATTTCTTTTAATCAAAGGAACAGTAAAACATCATTTTGAAATCTGTTTGGTGAGCTACCTTTTATTTGAAATTGGATAGCAAGGTAAATTATCTTTAGACCTGGTAAATGGGGATAATATCTAAATGATATCAAAGTATAATTTAGACTAAACCCTGGCAGTAAGTGGCATAATATAGTTTAAAGTGGAAAGCTTAAACATTTTTAAAATGCCAGGGGGCTAAGTAATGAATTGATTGTATTTGGCATACTTAGCATGTTTATAAACATGATTTTTATACATTAGAGAACTTGATCATTATTAAGAAGATCAAGCTTAACTTGTATCTTAATAATTATCTTTAATAGTTTATAATTTAAGTTCAATTGATCCTTAATAGTTCACAGTTAAGTTGACCAATTTATCAATAAGTTGTATTTCTTAATTATATTTAATAGTTTATAATTAAAGTAAACTAATTCTTAACAGTTTAAAAGTCAGCTGTTCTTATAAACTTAGAACTTTAAGTTTTGTACCTGCAGGTTAGCCTTAATAACACTAAGTTTTTTCCGAAGTTACTTTAATACAGAAACAAGAGCTCTTATATAGAAATATAGACTGTAAGGAGAATAACAATTCAATAACTCCTTTATGGTATATCATGAATTAAGATAAGCAAAGTAAAAACCCAAAACAATTGTAGTTACAGACAGTTCCAGGGGAGCTGGCACTGGCAAGCAGTTGTGAGCTGCCATGTGGGTACTGAGAATTGAATCTGGATCTTCTTGAAGAGCAGCCAGTGTTCTTAACCTCTAAGCTATCTCTCCAGCACAGAGAGGATCTATTTGTAAAAGTTGCAGCCTGAATAGCATTCACCACCAGTCACTGGTAATGGCGAGATGGGGGAGGG
Organism: Peromyscus eremicus; assembly: GCF_949786415.1. Classification (NCBI taxonomy): domain Eukaryota; kingdom Metazoa; phylum Chordata; class Mammalia; order Rodentia; family Cricetidae; genus Peromyscus; species Peromyscus eremicus. The sequence goes on along the minus strand of NC_081431.1, from coordinate 74,606,277 downwards.
GTGGAGGTGCTGAGCTGAGGCACATGCGGCTGAGAGTTAGATTCAAGGGGAAAAAGGAAGGCAGATATTTATAAAGAAGTAAGCATTTATTTAGGTAGGATTTTTCAGTCTCCAGAAGTCTTTGAATGTCAGAGAAAACCCGTAAGTATTCAGGCAGTCAGAAGGTGTCCGTTCTTTTATATCTGATAATTAGCTAGTTCTTACACTTGGCCAAGTTTTTAACTAAGAACTTTGTAGAAAATAGTCCATTAGAAAGAAAAAGATAGAGAAAAAGACAGGATTCTTTTTTTTTTTTTAATACAGAGATAAGAGAGCTGGGAGTCACCGTAGTTTTAAGACTGCTCTGGCAGGGCTGTGAGGCTTGCATTGTTATTTAAATGAAGGCTGCTGGAGCTGAGCTCCTAGCTAGCTGTGGGGTGGTTTTAAAGTTTATAGCTCAAGTTAATCCTTAGATTTACAGCGAGTTTTAGCAGAACAAAATTATTTGAAACATGGATTGTCATCTCAGAGAAAATAGCAAACCTCACTGACTCTAGTACACGTTCTCAGGAGGTCTTGTGGTGTAATCTCTATGTAAAACCCCGAATGAAATAATGCGGATTTCTCCCTAGAAGGGAGGGGTTAGAATCTCCACTGTTTGTCACTGTCTGCAGGTAAAGCCATTCTAAAGCGTCAGTGGCTCTTCCTTATCCAAGCCTGTAAACTGACCGGAGCTGACAGAAATGCCTTTGTCTTAGCCTGTGTCCTGTAATTTTTATTAAAAACTGTTTTTGTTTGGACTTGTTTTAGAAAGATTCTTGATAGGGAAGGGGTACTCAGATTACTCACTCTCTAGAGGCCAGTGGTCCCTCTGGTCTGCATCACCTTTGGTGAGATCCATTTGGTAGCTGTGACTTCAGGGGTCACCTTTACAACTCCCAGGGGAAACTGCTTTATCTCTGGACAGCCTCCATCTAAGCTACACCTCTCATCCTAGATGTGCTTGGTTGATTACCCTTCTGGGCACCAGGTTTTGTACAATATTAAAGGTCCAGCCTTAATATTATACTATACAAGGAGGCCAGGAAGGGACACTACCAGCTGGCACAGGAATGAATACATATGCACTGAGTTCTTTACTCCATTCAGTTTATTCCTCTAAGCCAATTTTTTTCTATACAGCTTTCTCTAGTTCATTTACTTTATTTTTCTAAACCAATTCTATCTATGTAGTTTTAGTCACTGCTCATGAGGTATGAAGATACCTGGGTCTGTAACACCCTTGATGAGATCTGCAGTCCACCTAAAACTCCAATCCTATGAGCATAGTATTAAGGCACCAGATATTGAATACCTAAGGGTCCTAGGGATTTTGCTACATCTGACATGGGTTATCTGAGGAAAAAAAAATCTACATACACTATACTCTTATGTATGTTAACTTTATTCCTCTAAGACAGAATTTTATCAATACAGCTATAGCTCCATCAGGCTTTCAGGACAAGAATAAATATAGATACACCAAGCTCATTATCCATCTACTTTATTTCTCTGGGATGAAATCCTGTCTACACAGCTTCAGTGCCATCCAGTTCCCTACCTCATAGTCCTGCTAATGTCTAAACTACTATGTGACCCGTTCGGCGGGTCAGGTTATTGGGTGAGACCCGAGGAGGCACCTCCTGAAAGATCAATGGGGGCGAGAGAGAAAGGAGACCAGGCGCGTAAAGAAAGACAGAGTCAGTCTGAGTCGCGTCAGAGGTCTCATTTATTGACTGGGTGTTGAGGCTTATAAGCAGGGCTTCAGGCAGGGAGGGGGAGCAGGGGAAGCACAGAGAGAAGAATGGAAAATTCCTAAGGGAGGGTGAGGTTGCTTTGGTCCCAGGCCCCCTGCAGCTGGCCGACAGGCTCCAGAAAGTTTATCTAATTGTATATCCTGCAGTTAGGCCAGGAACCTCCTGTCAAGGCTTGACAAAGTTCAGGACACAGCTGTCCAGAGTCGGTCCCCAACAACTATGCTTCCAGCCTCATCTTTGTTCTCCATTTCCACTAATCTTTACTCCTGGCACTCAGAAAACTCTACCTGTGATCTTCTTACCCTCTATAGAACCTATGTCTTCCTCACGTTTCTCTTGGTATACCATTCTGTCCCTTTCTACAGAACATGCCTGTCCTCCCCTCCCTGGCTACAGAGTTCTCTGCCTCTTCAGAAATGTTCCTCCACCCTGCCTTGCACCTTGATATGTAAAACCCTCTTTTGTTCTCAGTCAAATGCTCTGGAGAGCCACTAGGCCTCAAGGTAAGGAGATGGTCTGAGCTTCATTTGCACAAGAAGCAAAGCTATGCATCTCCAGCCAGCTTGTCTCCTAGGCTCAGCAGGTAACCTAGAAGTTCAGCAGGTCTGGAAATATTTGGGCACACAAAAAATTTCATAGCAGAAGATAGCTGAAATATTAAAGGCTGGATAACATCAAATATTCATAATAATTGGTTTGCCTTTTGACAGACCCTTGGCCGGTCAAAGTATAGCTTTAATAAACAGCTAATCTCTATAATATAATCTTTTGGCCTGCAAGAGAAGAGCAATGAACAAAGGACAATTAGTCATGCTATCTTTACAGATTATAAAATCTATCTTAATTTTTAAATCATTTTTAAAAATTAGTTTTAGCTTGGTGGATAGTGGACATTGAAAAGAAGTATAAAGATGCATATAAGTTCTACATGTTAATATTTAACTACAATATTAGTGAGTAGAATATAATCCCCTTTGCTCTACTTAACAGCTTCAACTTTAATTCTATTCTATCTGATGTTACTACTGATAAATCAACCCATTTTAATTTATTTCTAATTTATATTTCCACATTATATTTTTATTGTATTGTGTTACATTTTGAGTTATCTATTTATATGTGGTTTTTATGTGATTTTAACTGTCTGAGTTCTTATACACATAATGTCCTGTTTAATTAATTTACATTTATTTTAATGTACATATTGCTGCAAATAAGATGCATCTCATCTACTAATCCATATGAGTGTTAAAAATGATCAGTGTCATTTTTGTAAGCAATAATAGCTATGTTTTTCCTTCTGGAAGTAGGCATAAATTATTTATTTCACTTCTTTCAAAATTTCACTCTGATAAGTATAACTATCCATCTTTTGAGGTTATTAAGATGCTTTCCTGTCAAACAATAACTTTTATAATCTGACAACCAGCCTTTCTTTGTCAAGCTGTATTATTTCTAGGTTCACACTGCTCATTACATCCTTATCTCTTCCATTTTTCTCTCATGCAATATACCTTTGACCTTTGTTGCAATGTTTTAGGAAAGATGTAAAGATGAATGCCTTTGATTCTTTTATTGATGCACCTGTATACAATGTAGGATCCATAAATGTGTGTTTGTTTTCCAATCTTGGATTATATTAGGCCAGTAGAAGGATGAAGAGATAACAGAATCTTATAGAAGAATGAAAGAGGCTCTGCACCTCTCACCCTGTACAAAATCCAAGTCAAAACACATCAAGGACCCTAGTATAAGATGTGAAGCTCTGAAACTCTTAGGGGAAATCATTTCAGATATAGGCACAGGCAAGGACTTTCTGTGAAAGTCTCCAATAGCTCAGGAAATAACATGAAAAATCCACAAAAAGTATATTTCATATTTTCATCAGCAGTTTCAGTTGCTCAGGCTTGCTCTAAGGAAAGCAATCCACCACTGTTGGCCTCTGCTCTCCTGCTGGTGACAGGCGTTGTCTCATTGATTTGCTGTTAGTGTTGTTGATGCTGGGAATTTGACTATACTCACTTGCAAACATGAATGATTGTATTTCTCCTTTTTTGTATAGTACTGATTTCATTTTCTTAAACTATTTCAATAATGTGGGCATCTGGCATGGGATTAAAGAGCAATGACAGAAGACACAGACATTCTCTGTTTCCATTCCTAGGAGTGATGCAAGAATATTCTATTTCCTTAATATTGTGTGTGGCCTAGCTGTTGGAAGACAGCTGGAGACATCATTTATTAAGTTCAAAGTTTTTATTCACTGCTGACAATACTTTTATTTCTTTTAGCAATTATTCATTTGATAATTTATTAGTTAAAGATAGGTATCAAATTCCAAACCCTGTTTTCAGATATTGTGAATTTCAAGGGACAGTTCTTTTATTTGTTCACAGTTTAATTGCACCAAAACTTGAAATTATACTTTGTATGACTCATAACTTTCAAACTGTGTTAGAATGAGGTTTATGGCCCAGGAAATGGAGTATCTTAGAGTGGGATGTGTAAGGTTAATACTCTCTTCATATTGGCTATGCTTTTCTTGCTGTTCTTGAATTGGTGATGCTATTGTCTTAATTGCTGGAAGAGTGGTCCAAAAAAAAAAAATACACTGGAAATCCAAGAAACTATCATTTTTGTTTGCGATTTTCCCAGAGGACACCATAACATTCCATGCACAGCACCTTGGCCTCTCCTATTCTGGTAACTACACAAGGTCCTTGGCCCTACTCCGTTCAGAGTCTGTGTTGAGATCCATGGCTACTGATACCATCAAAGGCCATGCTGATGCCAGGGGTTGAGTCGCCTGATGCCTGGTGTCTAAGGGCCATGATGCCACTGGGGCCATGCCAATCAGAGTTGCCTGCACTGCCACCTGGGGCCATGGTGTCATCTGGGCCTAGACTGTTGCTGAGGGCTGTATCTGGGTCCATGTCCCTACAGCAGCCAGGGGCTGAAGTGATATCTGTGGCTCTTGTTACACTCAAGACCATGTAGATTCCAGGGGTCTAGTCAGCCACCCGAGACCATGTTGATATCTGAGGGTTATGCTGCCACTGGGGCCATACTGATCTGGGTAGCCTGTGCTGCCACCAAGACCACAGTGATGTCTGGTCCTCAGCTGCTGCTGAGGGTCACATTTGGCTCCACCATCCAGCTGCAAGCAACTGGGATCTGTGTTGATGTCTATGATCTATGTTACCTCAGAGGACCATAGAAAACATGCATGTTGAAATCCAAGGGCAGTGCTTAGCTGGTCCCACCTCTCACTGGCACTGTGATAGCTAGCCCTACCCTTCACTGGACACTGAAGCAAGAGAGCTGGCCAGGGCACTCAGGTGAAATATCCTATCCCCACCACAGGCATGAGAGAGCTGGCCCTGATGGCACAGGCATAGAAGAGTTGGCTCTGCCCTTCATCTGAGATGGTCAGACCCAATGGTCCTGACTGACCAGCTCAGCTAACACCAAGGCCCATGATATGATATGAGTTAGCCTACCCTAACATTTCCCCCAACTATGACCTACTGGGGCAAATAAAGGGACTGGTCATTTGGAACCACAGCTGCAGAATCTCCATGACTCAGGGCAACAGGATATCTGAGAATGTCAGTGAAGGTTCACTGATGATGATGGGCCAGAGGCCAAAGGCCAGAGGCCCTGAACCACACCAATGACTCATTGCAATGATCACTTGTAGGTGGGGCTTGTTAGACAAAAGGATATACCATATGATACATGGCAGCTCCCAATTTGTCACTAGGACAAATGAAGAGGTGTTAGAGAGTCGGGAAAGATGGAAGAGTGAGGTGTTTTTGTTGTTATTGTTTTGTTTTGATTTTAGTTAATTTTGGGGATCTTCTTTCAGTGTGGGTTGTTGCAGGGGTGAGGGGCAGATAAAGAGGAACGAGGAGGTAGGCAGGATAGGGGTAAAGTATGTGAAATTGCCAAAGAACCTTTATGAATTACATTATAAAAAATAATAAAATAATCACAACACTGTTCATATTCTTCCTTTAAATAATTGTTTTTAAATCAACTAAATATAACAGAAAAGATACTTACTTTCATTATTTCTTCTTTACCACTATTTCTATGCAAATTTCAATTTCTGAAATATTTCATTGGATTCCTCTCTGAATACTTTTTATTTATATCATACTAAGGGTAGTTGATTAATTCTCTAAAAACTTCTAATCTGAGAGATGAAATTATAAGTTTTAGTTACATATACAATTGAACAGTTATACAATACATATATAATTCTTATATAGCATATATACATAATATATACATAAGGGAGACAAATGATGCTATGTGTGTGTCGGTTGCTTGCTATCTTCCCACTAACATTGTGCAAGGGCTTTGTGTTCTGTATTTTCAAATCATTGTTATCTTTTAGAATTTTGATACCCATGACATTTTGGGTAGGGAACTTGAGGGTTTTCCCAAATATTATTCTTTCTCTTCTCTGACCATAGCAATAATAGAATCTGTGATGTTTTTAGATAACAACTTGTGGGGCTTGCATTAATGTGGGACAACGCACCAAAAACTCCGGGTGCAGGAGTTTCTTGCTCTCCATACTGCCTCTCTGTTTTGCCTTTGGCAGTTCTTGAATATCACCAAAGGATGTCAGCGTCCTGTGTCCCTAGAGCTGCATTATCTTACTTTGGGAAAACAGATCTTGTCTGTGATTCTTCTGATTCAACTGCTTGTTCAGAATTTGAGATGGCTTCTTTCTGTAAACACAATTTTCCCATGGATTAAAACATTCACTCTGTTTTTTAATGTTTCATTTTGTAAGAATGAGAGAGATAGATTTTATGATTTTCTTGGATAATTTAACTATTATCTGGACATGGTCCAGACTCATTTGAGAGGTCAGTCTCAATTGAAAAATTGCCTTGGTAAAACTGGCCTATGGGCATATCTATGGGAAGTTGTCCTGGTTGGTAACTAATTCGGGAGGGCTCAGAACACTTTGGGAAGCACCATACTCCAGATAAGAATCCTGGGCTGTATAGGACAGGAGACAGATTGACACTAGCAAGCCACAGAAAGAAGACAAGGACACATGCATTCGGTTTTCTCTACTCTTCACTGTGCATATGATGTGGCTAGTAACTTGAGTTCATGCCTTGATTACCTCTCAATGCTGGGTTGCTGGAATTATAGATCAAATGAACCCTTTCCTACCCTGAGTTGCTTTTGGTTAGGATGCTTTATCACACCAGCAGCAATGAGAATAGAACAATTATCTTTACATGAAAGTGCTGAAATTCAACATCTTCAATCACTGTGTTTTTAAAACTCATTAAAATATGCTCTTATCTTTTAAATAGCCTATGTAAAGATTCATTTTTGGGAAAGTGACAAGTAATGAATACAGATAAGATAGTATTTAAATATGTAAGTATGAAAAAGTTAAAAGCTATAGATAAGAGGTATATTAAATTAATATGTGTATTCTTAGGAGGATTTGGAAGCCTTTATAGATGTTTTGAAGAATAAATGCATTTGTATACTTCAGCATATTTGTAAGAAAAAAATCACTGTTTTAGTGAGTGCAAACAATTGTTTATAAAAAGAGAATTGTCTTGTGATGGTATTATAGGTGCTAACTATCAGAACGTTGAGAGTGAGTTCATTCCCATGTCCTGAAAATTCTTCCAGATGTAATGAGAATCACGTAGATTTAGTTTTGACATCCACTTTATGGACCTATAAATGCAGGCATACATATTAACACTAAAACTGCAGATGGCATATAACACAAGCTCACTTACAAAACATATTTGTAAAAATCTAATTAAATCTTTATAAGTTTGAATCAATAATCATTTTGAAGCAGGGTGGTGGTGGTAGTGCATGCCTTTAATTCCAGATCTTGGGAGGCAAAGTTAGAAGGATCTCAGTGAGTTTGAGGCTAGCCTGGTCTAAAAAGTGAGTTCCAGAACATCCAGGGCTCTTATACAAAGAAACTCTGTCTTGAAAAAAAACCAACAACAAAACAAATAATCAACATGAGCTTGGAGGTCCTAGTCAATGAAATAAAGAAAATTCCTATGTGCAAATGTTACAAGGGAATGTAAAATTGTCATCATAATGTATTATCACAAAGGCAGAAAACAGCAGGTGGTGATATTATTCTCACACCTGACACTGAAGTAATTTCAGCACAGATATCAGTAGAGGACACTGGAGGTATGGAGTGGCAGCTCACCCAGAGGACCTGAGCTTGGCTCCCAGCATTCTCTTCAGACAGCTCCAAATGCCAGTAACTTCAATTTCAGGAGATATGACACCCTCTTCTGGACTTTGATGGCACCATTATGTACATGAACGTGCCCAAGCTCCCATCCAACACATATGCAAATAGTTAAAAATAAAATATAAATATAAATATCAGTAGAAATTATGAGCAGAAAGAAATTATGTTCCAAATCAGAAGGTAATGAAGGAAATACTCATTAATGACAAAACTAATACAATTCTATATAAAGTGAAAAAATAAACACAAAACTTTTAGTCTTAGATGCCAAAGTTGTCATCCTTTTCATTGAAAACTACTTCATTAGCAGTTGTAAAACAGTAACTGGAGTGAGTGTGAATGATTAATACGATCATACACAGTACACACAGTACAATTTAACTATTCATATATCCATGCTATTTACTCCTGGTCCATTTTATTCTGTTTTGTTTTAGGTGAGTTCTTTTGGTGCTAAAGACAATGGTGATTGTTATGATTATTTCCTTAGATGGTATAATTGTGTAGTTATTTCACAGTATATTACTTGCAGAAAGGATTTTGTATTTGAATAGTAATTGATTCCATATTTATTCCATAAAGTTAACCACTAAGAGTTCATTTCTAAGTGCAATAGCTCTAAAACAATCCATATCAATAGCTAAATGAACACTACATTCAAATTGACCCTTTTTGTGTAGAAGTCAAAGTGTGTACGGAAAGTTATGATCCTTTCACACCTGGCCACATAGTAAAATTTTCATTACCAAATGGCATCAAGGAAAAAGCTAACAAAACTGGAGCCTATGTATTAGTGCCAAAAACTTACTTCCCAATAACAATCAATTACAGTATATTGCTAAATGAGTGTTCTTTGCCACATTGATAATCACAGAATGCATGCAATTGGCAAAATATATATCATAGAAAGATTTAGAGCAGAAACTCTTATGTTAATCTATACCCTTAAGAAACCAAGAATAGGCATATGAAGAAAATTCATGAGAATATATTGTAATCCTGAGACTAAGATACCTAATCCTAAAATTTAAAAGAAACTACAATCAACTAAAATTGTTATTGAAGTTTAAAGGTTGTTGAGAAAAAGACAAGAAGATCAGAAACCTACTCACCTACTCCTAAAGTGGAAGGACAAAAATTAATTACAGAAAATATGACAGTTTTTTAAAAGGCAGTTCATTGAAAACATATTTTTGTAGCTGGAGTTTTACTGCCTGGCCCACAGTCAGGACAAATCTCTCTCACTCACCAGTTCCACAGCCACTCAGACCCAACCAAGTAAACACCCAGAGACTTATATTGCTTACAAACTGTATGGCCATGGCAAGCTTCTTGCCAACTGTTCTTATATCTTAAATCAACCCATTTCTATTAATCTATAAGTTGCCACATGGCTCATGGCTTACCAGTATCTTAACATGTTGCTTCTCATGGCGGTGGCTGGCAGTGTCTCTCAGCCTCAGCCTTCCACTTCCCAGAATTCTATTCTCTGCTTGTCCTGCCTATACTTCCTGCCTAGCTACTGGTCAATCAGCATTTTATTTATACAGAGCAATATCCACAGCATATTCTGAAGACTTTATATGTAAAAATAATGTCAAACAAACATGGACACACATGTAATAATACTAATTTAAATAATATAAAATATGGTTGAATTTTTGTACATTTACATATATATCTGAAAATATTTTTTGTGCTTTTTAAATTATTTCATTGATATAAAGGTTTTGAAACTTGAAACATTTTTCACATTTTTAAAAGTCGACTTAACAACCCAGGCTTCCACCAATCTATGAACTTTATTCCTCCACCTCTCCACTGCTGGGGCTATAGTTACCTGGCCTCACTTCTGACAGAAGCTCTAACTTCCATAGTTAAGAAAGTATTATGTGGCTGCAGTGATGGCTCAGAGGTGAAGGGCATGCACTGCTCTTGCAGAAGATCTGAGTTTCGTTTCCAACACCCATGTTAGGAGGCTCACAACCACTTCAACTCCTACTCCAGGGGATCTGATGTTTTCTTCTCCCATGCACAAGCCACACACACACACACACACACGCACACACACACACATACACGCACACACATACACATGATTAAATATAAAGCAAATATTAAAAGTATTACAGAAAAGAATTCTTACATATGAAGCCTTGGATAAAATGCTGGTTCTATTACTTCCTACCTTCCTTGTGTTGTGACCATTCATCAGCATCTTTACTACTAACAGCTCCATCTGTAAATGGAGGTAGTGAGTGCTGTCCCTTCAGTTTTCTGTTCAAAGGTGCAGGACAATGCAATCTGAATATCAAACACTTAAAGCAGCCTTTGGTCTCCATTTTAAAAACGTCTTTATTTCTGATTAGCTTGTGTGTTCCGGCGCAGTCATCAGCATCTCCAGGTATTTACTTCTCCACCTTTCTCTTGTTTTTTTTTTCGAGTGAGTGCATTCAGTGTTTATATGACAGACAAAGGTCAGAGGCCTGTTAACCTTTGGAAATCTCCTGCAGATCATGTCTACATGAACAAAGAAAAAACAAATAAAGCAAAGTTCAATGAGCTTTTTAATGTTACATGGTTGTCATCTCTTTGCAGGACAAGAGTCCTAGACTTAGATGTTCTGATTGTTCTATTGTTTGTGTGTACTTGCTGAAGAAAATTGGCCTAATTTTTTTTTATTGACAGGAAAAAAGTACAATCTTCATTTCCTTCTGTGTGTGTGTGTGTGTGTGTGTGTGTGTGTGTGTGTGTGTGAAAATATGCTGCAAAAATATAAGGAAGAAATTAAAATTTCCATTATCTTATGAACAGAGATGCTAATGCTTACCCATTTTGAATGAAAAGCTTCTGAAAATCATGATTATTTGTCTGTCTCCGTGCGTATGTGTTCATATGTGCACACAGGAGGCCAGACTTTAAAGTTGGGTGTCAACTTCTATTGCTGTCCACATTATTACCTGAGACAGACAGGGTCTCTATCACTAAACTTGATGCTCCATTTCAGCTAGGCCGGAGGGGCTGAGTCCTCATGAACCTCCTGTCTTTACTCCATCCCCAATACTGGGGTTACATACATATGTGACCTTGTCTGTCATGTGGGTTCCAGCAATTCAATCTCAGTTCCCCAATGCTTGTGCACCAAACGCTTTGCCCAATGAGCCATCTTGCTAACCCTGACAATTATTTGTAAGCACATAATCACAGAAACATACACATACTGCATATTAATGATATTTCTATGTTGCGTTTTCTCACTGGGGGATGCCTCATGTATGTTAATATTTTATGTGGATGCAGTAGTTGTGGTAGGTAGTTTTTAATGTTAATTTTTTTTAAAAAAATGTTCCTACTTCATGTGTATGTGTGTTTTGCCATCATGCATGTCTGTCCACATCTCTTGAGAATGTCAGAAAAGGCTGTCAGATCCCCTGCAACTGGAGTTACAGATAGTAAAAAATACCTTATGAATGCTGGGAATCAAACCTAGTTCCTCTGAAGGAGCAGCCAATGTTTTTTAAGTTTGAGACACCTTTCTATTTCCTCAGAGTGGCAGTTTTGAGATTATATTGAGAATCTAGAAATGGATTCCACAGTCTAACTATACAGCGTTGCTTGAGGAAGTGGCCAAAGAAATGTTTTGCGCTTCTTGGGAACTTCCTACATTCTGGATAATGAGATGCTATGGCACGTGTGCAGTTCACACAACATCCCTAGAAAGCAGATGTCTTTTATGTTTACAGTATACAAATGAAGAAGGAGTCTTCAGAAGTAAAGCATCTTGGCTAAAGTTCCAGTGTAGTGGATCTGGGGCTAAAGGCTGAGTTCTAGTGTGTGTGTTTGTTTATTAACTACTGCACTATTATTAACTACTTCACTCGGGAGCACATAATTCAAGAGGTTTTCAAGTACATTCCTAAATAAACCTACCATTCCATTTTCACTTTTTATTGATATAATGTTCTATGTTAGGGAAATTTTATTTTAAAACAGCCATTACTGGAATCGCTTTAACTCTGTCAAGAGTTTGTGACAGTGAGTAGTTGAGATGCCTTGCTTTGAGGGAGCTAGATGGACAGATTTCATTGTCCATGTAGTGCTTCTGGGATCCTTTTTGACTGAGGGTGTATAACAGCTTCCTTGTTCCTGGGCACTGACAGCTAAAGAGAAGAGCAGAGTTGTTTCTCTGGTCCTGTACCTTTTTTAAGATAAAATTTGTACTGTAAAATACACATATTTTAGTGAGTTTGGAAGAAAAAAAACACATTTAGTTAATACCCCTAGTAAATTATAAAAAATTCCATCACCTGAGAATGTTCTACTATTTTCCCTTTTAGTTCATTCAAAGAAAATTTAAGGTTTTAAAAATGTCTGATTTTTTTTCTTGCACATATCCTTTTTCCTTCTTTTAGAGAACCATGAAAATGTAACCATATCCTGTTACTCTCCCCATATTTTTTCATCAGAATACTGGGAGCTATACAGATAGTTTTACATTTCACTAACTTCTTCCTTTTTTTTTTTTTAAATTTTTATTTTGCAATACAATTCAGTTCTACATATCAGCCACAGATTCCCTTGTTCTCCCCCCTCCCGCCCCCCTCACCTTCCCCCCAGCCCGCCCCCCATTCCAATCTCCTCCAGGGCAAAGCCTTCCCCACAGACTGAGATCAACCTGGTGGACTCAGTCCAGGTAGGTCCAGTCCCCTCCTCCCAGGCCGAGCCAAGGGACCCTGCATAGGCCCCAGGTTTCAAACAGCCGATTCATGCAATGAGCACAGGACCCGGTGCCACTGCCTGGATGCCTCCCAAACAGATCAGGCCAATCAACTGTCTCACCCTCCTTTTTTTATGAATGAACAATAATGGACCATTTGAATGTAACATAATCATTTTTATGGATTTTTTTTAAAAAAATTGGTTATTATGAACTATAACTATCATGACTAATAAGGTAAAGACCCCCATCAATGGTGTATGCCAATTATAATTGTTGCGCATTCTCGGAAACACTTGATAATTTTTTTCCTGTCCCTTTGGACCATTTCAGCGGGTATGTGACGGTGTCATCATGTACTGAATTTGCATCTCTCTGAAGACTGGTATTACTGAGTATTCTTCTATGAATATACTCTTCTTGTCTGTAAAGGGATGGACCATTTTAAAATCAGAGTTTTATAATTAAGTTGTAAGTATTATATTTTAAGTATAAGACTTGTAAGTGTTACAGTATAAATTTTATGTTTTTCCACTATAAATTTTATTATGTAGTTTGTTTTAAATGTACTTTTTAAAAATAAAAATGATATTTTGACAATTTCATACATGTATATGATGAAATTTAACCATAGTCATCTCTCATTTATGTCCTCTTTTATATTTTATTTATTTACTAGTTTATTTATTATTATAAATGAATAACCCACTAGTCCAATTATTATTACCCAGTTATACAATGGTGTGGGGCCATCCACTTAAGCATGGACCATGGTTACTGATAGCCACGGCCCCATGGAAGAATAATTCTTCTCATCTAGAAGCTATGAATTTCCAACAGCTTTTAGTGGCTTTCAGGGAGCAATTATTAAAATAAAAAACACTTTGAAGAAGTTTAATTTAACAATACACTATTTTGTGATAAGCATCTTCTTTGTCTTATGTTGAAAATACTTTCATATCTTAAAGCTTTATTTTCTTTTTTTAATTGAGAGATTTTCTATTCATTTTACATACCAACCACATATTCCCCTGTCCTCCCTCCTCCCGCCCCTCAGTCTTCCTTTCTAAACCCACCCCCCATTCTCACCTCCTCCAAGGCAAAGTCTCCCATGGGGAGTTATCAGAGCCTAGTACATTCAGTTGAGGCAGGTCAAAGCCCCTCCTCCATGCACCAAGGCTGCACAAGTGTCTCATTATAGAAAGCTGTATTTTTAAACTTCATAGTTTTAGATTTTTTCTTTAACATACATAAAAACATAAAACATAGAGGAAGGTGCTTTGTGATGCTCTAATATACATATTTATTATACAGTGTAAATATCCATCTTCTAGAATACTTGGCACATCTTCCTGATGGAGAAATTCATACTATTTTCTTCCATCTTTTAGGGTTGCCCAGTCTTCACTGTCTGTAATGGCTCTGCTGTACAGCTCTGAGCAGAGCTTCTGACTCCTACCTCATTGTCTGTGCTCTTCAACTCACCTTTCAGTTTCAGTGCTCGCTGCTTTTTTTAAACTTGGCACAAATTGTGTCTCACAGTTATTTTGGGAGAGGGGAACCTTGGGTGAGAAAAATACCTCCTTCATACTGACCTGTAGGCAAGTCTTTTGGGGTATTTTCTTAATTAGCGATTGATGTAGGTGGACACAGTCTATTATGGGCAATTTTATCCCTGAGTTTTATAAAAGTGCAAATTGCATGAGCCATGGTGAGCAAGCTAATTAGCAGTACTCGCTATGGTCTCTGCTTCCATTGTTGTTTCCATAGTCCTGCTCTGTTTGAATCCCTGGTCTGACTTCCATCAGTAATGGACTAGAAGCCAGATAAACCATTTCATTTCCAAGTTCTTTAGGTCCTGGTCTTCATCACAGTGTTAGAAACCTAACTCAAACACCTTTTCTCCCCCTTACTTTCTCCAACTTCTTTAACTATCATTATGCTCTAGAGTTATTTAATTTAGACCTTAAATCCTGATTGTGTTTTTCACAATAATATTTGTTTAAAAGACAACTCTTTCTTCATTGAATTACTTTGTATCTTTTGTCAAAAAGTAATGGAATTTTTTTGTCACTAAAATAGTGATTAAAAACTATGGCATTCTAAGCTCTCACTGCTCTACAGAAAAAGAACTACCTCCACTTTAGTCCTAACTCATCTAAGCAAACATGTTAGCTTTTCTGGAAAATACTCAAAGGTAATCAAGAAGAAGCCATTGTGAAGAAGGTGCTGATGCTTTATTTTAGTTTTCTCTATGTTGTTGCCAAAACAGATGAAGGCTAGGTCTGAGAAACAGTAGTTTCACTTGTGGTCGCTCCCTCTGTTCTATCTCTGGGCTGAGTGGAGTAGACATTCTGTGGAACATGCTGTGTGCTTTCATCTGCCCAGGGAATATTTGGAAGACTGAACAGATCAAAGGCATGAAAAGTAGTAGGCATGGCCCATGAAGTCCACAAGACAGCTGTGTGCCAGGGTTATCAGGGAAGGAGATCCCAAAAGGATATAGAACACAGTGAATGTAAGGGATATGAGATGTTTGAGTGAGCCCCTTCAGTAAATTAAGCTGTTTGAAA
This sequence comes from Peromyscus eremicus, assembly GCF_949786415.1. NCBI lineage: Eukaryota > Metazoa > Chordata > Mammalia > Rodentia > Cricetidae > Peromyscus > Peromyscus eremicus. The sequence goes on along the minus strand of NC_081431.1, from coordinate 74,590,938 downwards.
ACAGTTAAGGACATGTAGGAATTAGAAAAGCTTTGTCATAATACATGCTCGGAAAAGCTTTCACTGTGGGGTGATCCTTAGTCACACAGTAAACTAGGATGTGACATGAAGACTTTCCACCCTGACCCCTTTATGTTTCCTTTCTCCTTCTCTCCACTCTTTTTTTATGATTCTTTTTATTCTTTGACTCTTTCTTATTATTTAAATTTATTCACTGAATCTTTGTTTCTTTTCATTTCATGTAAATATGTGCCAAATGTGAGTTGAATATGAACTTAAAGGAACAGAGACTCAGTGACTTCTTTTCTTGGGAGGCTAATGTGTATGGTGGTGTGTAGTGGTGTCTCACACGTATGTTGGTATATGGTATTATCTCATTAGTGTATTAGTGTGTATTAGTGTTTCAAACGCATGCTGGGGTGTGGTGATGTCTCAAATGCATTTTGGTGTGTGTTGATATCTCAAATGCATGTTGCTTTGTGATGTGTCTCAAATTCATTTTAGTGTGTGATGGTATCTCATTGGTTATATAAGCTTTCTTCACCTTTTTCATTGTTTTTTCTTTCTCTTCTCCAAATGTAATAATTTCAGTTTTCTCTTCAAATTCACCAACCTTTTCTTCTTTCTGTGCATATCTGGTCCAGAACCATGAGTTTTTTCCACTTCATTTATTGCATGTGGGATTTCCAGGATTGTTTGTCTCTTTTAAGTAACTTATGCCCTTTTAATGACATTTTAGTTTTGTCTCTGTATTCTTTTCTTTTGCATTGTTGGACTTTTAAATATACTTTAAACTTGTGCTTTAGAGTTTTTCTGGGTTTTCTAAATATGTTTTATCTGTTTTTTTTTTCTCTTTGAAAAGTGCAGCATCTGATATTAAAAGCTAGTAAATTTGGAAATCAGATTCTTCCTCTTTTACAAACTTTGCTGATTGATTATTGTTGAAGAATATAGCATTTCATTTTATGTCAACCTGTTTCCAAAATAAAACTCTCCAGCATAAGTGGCTTTTGAGTATACGGTGCTGTGTAGGTACTCAAAACTGCATGAATCATAAGGAGTTCAGGAAAGGGAGATAAATGAACAGACACAGAAGCTAGTTTGGTGGGAATTTTGGTTTATGACTCCTCTTTCTTACTTTCTAAAGAATTTATAAAACAGCTGCCAAAAATACAGATCTATGTTTCTGTGTATACAATGTATAAAGAGCGAATTTTTTACTTTACCAGCATATCAAACAGGAAGCTATGTATTCAAGTTTTTGTATGTTTAAATTTAATTTTACATGGTCTAAATTTGATAGCTTTATCTGTATTCATAAGCATAACTCTTATTCTAGGTACAAAATTAACTCTGTAAAATATATAAAAATGAAAATGTGATAATGATTTAAAACATATTGCTACCTAAAGCCAACTAAACAAAGAAACAAACACTGGTGGGGACGTGAACTGAAATAACCAAATACCAACCAAGGCTCTAGAAGTTAGTACTTTTTTATCAAATTGCCTTTACATATAAATTAAACTAAATAATGTGCATTACAAAAGTCGAAAATGTGCAAAGAGGCCTTGAGAATTAAGACCAATTTTACTAAATGTATGTGTGCACAGAGCAGCAGAGCCAAGTTTCTGAATTCTCCACAGAAAACAATATCCTAAACCATAAAATAGTTGTTCAATTTTTTGAAATGTATTTTTTTTTTTGTTTTTACATCCTTACCACAGTTTTCCCTCCCTCCTCTCCTCCCAGTCTCTTCCCCCTCACTTCTTAGCCCCCTCCAGTCCTTCTCCTCTATTTGCATATCAACCAGCCCAGCCCTGGAACATCAATTTGCAGTGAGACTGGGCACCTCCTCTCTTATTAACTATTGATTTGTCCAATTTCTTAAAGTAATGACTCTGTGTCATGTATCTTTTCACATAAAAAAAAACAAGAAAATAGAAATTAGAGAAATCAGAAGTGAAATAAACACATAGATAAATTCTCACACATGTGAGACTTAAGATACGCAAATGCCAGGTAAAGAAGGAATCAATTTAATACAACTTACAGTGAGCACACAACACATGTATACCTACTAAATACAGGGCGAGCATGGTAAATGAGAGATTTATAGCAGTGGATGCAACATGATCAAGAGAGAAACAACAAAATGAGGATTTCATGCCTTAAGAAAGTGAAAAATAAGGAACAGGCTAAATTCAAAGCTGTCAAATAGAATGATAAAGATTACACTTCTAGTAGACATGTGAAAAATAGAAATAAAATCCTATAAAAGCCAGAAGTTGTTATCTCTAAAAATTCAAGTATGTATCCAGAATGAATTTTTAAAAAGAGAAAGACTCTGGGCAGAACAGATGGCTCAGCAGTTAGCTGCTCTTACACAGGACACGAGTTCAGGTCCCAGCAGCCATGTCAGGCAGATCACAACCTCAAATAACTCTCCAGTATCCAATGCCCTCTCCTGGCCTCTCTGGGTACCTACATACATATGACATACATACATACATACATACATACATACATACATACATACTTTCATACATATGTACATACATACATTATAAATACATAGACATCCATGCACACATACAAACATAAACAAATAAATAATATAATTAACTACTACTAGAACTTTACAAAAAGGAAAAACTTAATTCAAAAATGAAGAAAAAGCCGGGCGGTGGTGACGAACGCCTTTAATTCTAGCACTTGGGAAGCAGAAACAGGCAGATCTCTGTGAGTCTGAGGCCAGCCTGGGCTACAGAGTGAGATCCAGGAGAAACCTGGATCAAAAACAAAAAACAAACAAACAAACAAAAAAAAGTCCTTAAAATTTTTATAGAAGAAAAACAAATTATAAGAAGTATAAGTAATTCTATGCTAGCAGAAAGGAAATCCTAGATTAAATGGACAAATTCCCATGAGGATTTATACAAACTGACCCAAGAATAAATGAGATATCAAACAAGACTTTACTAATTAAGAAGAAAGAAAACATGAGAACCGCATAACATGAGAAATCTACTATCAGTTTACTTTAGATCTTCTGAAATAAATAAAGTAAATGGTAGAACTCTCTAATTTACCTTACAAAGCCAGCATTGTATTAACACCTGTGCCAGATGAGGATTCAAAAGCAAACCAAATCCAAGAACATTAAAAATTTTATCTACCATGACCAAGTAAGCTTCATCCCAGGGATGCAAGGATGGCCCAACATAAGATAAATCTGTCAAAGTAATACACCATATAAAGAAACTGAAAGAAAAACACCACATGATCATCACATTAGATGTTGAAACAGAATTTGACAAAATCCAACACCCCTTCATGATAAAGGTCTAGGAGAGATCAGGAATACAGGGAACATACCAAAACATAATAAAGGCAATTTACAGCAAGCCAACAGTCAACATCAAGTTAAATGGAGAGAAACTCAAAGTGATTCCATTAAAATCAGGAACAAGACAAGGCTGGCCACTCTCCCCTTACTTATTCAACATAGTACTTAAAGCTATAGATAGAGCAACAAAAGGATATCAAGGGCATATAAATTGGAAAGGAAGATGTCAACCTTTCCCTATTTGTAGACGATATGATAGTTTACATAAGAAACACAAAAAAATCTACCAGGGAACTCCTACAGCTGATAAACTCCTTCAGTAACAAAGCAAGATAGAAGATTAATTCCAAAAAATCAGTATCCCTCCTGTATACAAATGATGAATGGGCTGATAAACAAATCAGTGAAACATCACCCTTTCCAATAGCCACAAATAATATAAAATACCTTAGGGTAAATCTAAGCAAATGAAAGACCTGTATGATAAGAACTTTAAGTCTCTGAAGAAAGAAAAAGAAGAAGATATCAGAAAATGGAAAGATCTCCTATGCACATGGACAGGTAAAATTAACATAGAAAATGGCAAACTTACCAGAAGCAATCTACAGATTCAATGCAATTCCCATCAAAATCCCAACACAATTCTTCACAGACTTGAAAAGCAAAATACTTAACTTCATATGGAAAAACAAAAAACCTAGGATAGCTAAAAGAATCCTATATAATAAAGCAACCTCTGGAGGCAACATCATCCCTGACCTCAAGCTCTACTATTGAGCTATAGTAATAAAAACAGCTTGGTACTAACATAAAAACCATCATGTGGACCTATGGAATCCAATTGAAAACCTCGACATTAATCCATACACCTATGAATATCTGCTTTTTAACAAAGAATCCAAGACTGTACCGTGGAAAAAAAGAAAGCATCTTCAACAAATTGTGCTAGCATAACTGGATACCAACATGTAGAAGATTGCAAATAAATCCATATCTGTCATCATCCACAAAACTCAGGTCCAAGTAGATCAAAGACCTCAACATTAATTCAATTACACCGAACTTGATAGAAGAGAAAGTAAGAAGTAGTCTTGAAAGCATTGGCACAGGAGACCACTTACTAAATATACACCGGTAGCACAGAAACTGAGAGGAACAATTATTAAATGGGACCTCCTGAAACTGAGAAGCTTTTGTAAGGCAAAGGACATGGTCAATAAGGTAAAACAACAGCCTACAAAATGGGAAAAGATCTTAACCAACTCCACATCTGACAGAGAACTGATCTCCAAAAATATATAAAGAATTCAAGAAACTAGACATCAAAATACCAAACCATTGAACTGAAAATTTGGCTACAGAGATAAACAGAGAATTTTCAACAGAATAATATCAAATGGCTGAAAGATATTTAAGGAATTGCTCAACATCCATAATCATCAGGGAAATGCAAATCAAAATGACTCTGAGATACCATCTTAAACCTGTCAGAATGGCTATGATAAAAAAAAAAAACACTGATAAAAGCTTATGTTGGAGAGGATTAGAGCAAGGGGAACACTCTTACACTATCTGGTGGGAATGCAAAGTTGTACAGACACTTTGGAAATCAGTGTGGAGGGTGCCTAAACTGGTCTACTCCAGTAACCAGATTAGTGAATACTCTAATTGTCACCATAGAGCCTTCATCCAGTAACTGATGGAAGCAGATGCAGAGATCTATGTCAGGGTGCAAGTCTGAGCTCCAGGAGTCTAATCAATTGAGAGAAAGGAGGGAATCTATAAGCAAGGGACATTGAGATCATCATGGGAAAACACACAGAGATGGCCAACCAAACCAGTGGAAACCCATGAACTGTGGACCAATAGCTGTGGAGTCCCCATGGGACTGGACTAGGCCCTCTGGATACATGAGACAGTTGTATAGCTGTTTAGAGAGCCCCCAGTGAGGGGGATCAGGATCTATCCCTGGTACATGAGCAGGCTTTTTTGAGCCCAGTTCCAAAGGTGTGACACCTTGTGGAGCCTTGGTGCTGGGGGAGGGCCTTGGACTTGCCTCTACTAAATGTATCAGGCTCTGTTGAATCCCCATGGGAGACTTGACTTGGAGGAGGTGGGAATAGGGGGTGCCTTGCAGGGAGCTTGGGTGGCAGGAAAAGAGAGGAGAGGCGTCTGTGGTTGGTATGTAAATTGAATATAAAATTTCATATTAATAAAAAAAGAGTTAATAATACACTGCTTGGGACTTGGCAATATGCCCAGGCTTACTTGAAGATTTTGTTTTAGTTTAGCATCCTTGAAGCAACCAGAGCAACAAGCCTGAGAACAGGTTGTCAAGTGCCTCTAGATTATTAAAAATTAGGCTTTTGGGTTATGAGTAAAAATGGTTATAAAAGATAACTGTTTATCAGTGATGTCAAAATTTGAGGGAAAAGTGTTTGGAAATAGTAAATCTATAATGGCATTGTTTGTTAATGATAACTAAAAGATGAGCAAAAGGAAGTGAAACACATGTGAATAAACAAAAATGATGTGATCTATGTTTTGGAACACCATGAATGTATCCTTGCTTACTAAATTCTGTATACATAAAATAGCACAAGCCAGAAAATAATTAAGTACTAAAGAAGACATAATCCTGTATAAGGCAACAGAAGAAAAATTTCAAGTAAAGAGTTTAACCATAACCAAGAAAGCACAAGAAATAAACAATCACAGACTAGCAAATCAAAAAAGGGGCTAAGTCATAACACAACAACAAAATAAGGGGAATCAACAAATACTGTCCACTAATAACACTCAACATGTATAGTCACAACCTCCACCACCACCAAAAGCAACAGACTGACAGAATGCACTCTAACTAGATGCATCTTTCTGCTGGAGCCAAGAAACGGACCTTAGTATGCAGGATAAGCATCACATCCATATAAAAGGATAGAAAGAGACATTCCAAGCAAATGGGTGCTGAGGGCCATGACAGTAAACAGCAGGTGACAACTAGTGTTTGCCAACAGACCCACCAGACATCTAACTCCCTGAGGGGTAGCCCCACCTGGCAAAGCCATGGGGTCACTGTCTGTGGAACCCATTTTTTTCTGTCGGTAACTTTGTCTTTGCCACTGCTATGCCTCCCTAATAAGACAGCTGTTGGGTGCTTTACACAGCCCTTTGATGGTGTGTTTTACATTTCTGGGCATACATTAAGCTATGGATTTCTGTTTAAATTGTATAATTCTAGTGAACAGAAATATACCAGAATGTTCTTCTTTACTGACACAGTTTTTGCAGCCTCAAAGGCAGCCTTTTACATGTTTTGCAAAGACCTTAGAACAAGCCCTAGATAGACTAAACTGCCACTACAGAATATATACAAGACTAATTCCCAGATATTGGAATCAAAGCCAGGCTGTTTACATCAAGATATAGTCCTTGCAGTAGCTCTCTTTCTGCGTGTACTTTGACAGCTCAAGGTTCAGCCAATTGTTTATTGTCTAGAACTTTTCATCAACTTAGAGTTACATACATGGGTCGATGTGACATTAATAGCCTAAGAGAAACTATGTGACTTATCTTGTGTTTTGAGAATGGGTAAGGACTTGAAAATGTAACTTGTAACTGTCTAGAGCTTGACTATAAGGCAGCAGCAGGGGCATTGTAGAGATAGACAGCTATGTAGAGCTATGTGTGCGCTGCTGTAGAATGTGAGTAAAGTGTGTGTATGTGTGTGTACTAAGTGAGAGATGATGATGATGATGATGATGATGATGATGATGAAGAGGAAGAAGAAGAAGAAAGAAGAAGCATGAAAGAAGTGTGAGGGAGTGAGTGGATGAAAGAATGAGTGAGTAAAGTGTGAATGAATAATCTAGAAGTACGTGTGTGAGTGAGTGTGAGAGAGAGTGAGCAGTGACAAAGAGCTGTTGCTACATAGAGGACCTATGCCTAGGAAATGTGTAAAGCACTGTATGGTGAGAGACTGTAAATGAGATGTTTAGCTGTGGCTCTGTGGAGATTTGTAACTGTGTGGAGACAAGGAAGATGAAACTGAGTAAAAAAAGAGATAGAAGAGAAATGTATGTAAAAGATAGATGTGTAGATATGTGAAAACAGATGTAACTGTGTATAGAGATGTGTGGCCATATATTTATAAAGAAGACATGTAGCTGTATGTATAGAATCTAGCAATGTGGAGATATGTAGCTATGTGGAGGCAGAAAGAATCAGAGACCATTCTTATCATGAAGTAAAAGAGAAAAGTTAACATAAAAAATTAAATAAAATCTATGGAAACCTGGATTTCACAGGAAACCCCCCCCCCAACAGTAAATAAATAAAAACAAGAAAGACTGAAAAGAAACAAAGAAATGAGACATTTTTACCTTTCACAAATTCAAATGATGATTTGAAGGAAAGACAAGTTTACACCCCACATCCCCATACACAGGGAAATCAAACATTCTAAACTGTAAAAGCAGCATAAATGAAAGGGAAAAATCCACCAAGGACAAAAGTAAAGTACTTGTTTACCAACTTCAATTGAATGTCCTTGCTTCTGGGAGAGTACAAGCAAAATTGCAATTGTTTCTATGCAAAATGAGAGGAAACCCAGCATTACCTGGGAGAAGGCAGGTCTGTGAATGTCCCTGGCTCCACCTAAGTGAACCCTGACTGCATAATGACAATATAATGTTGGCTTTAAAAATTCATTGAAATAGAATCAAATTATTCTATAACAATAAATCATGAAGAACAGAGGAAATTGGAGCAATGCAAGATGCTGTATTTTTACAAGGCTTGACATATCTACCTGCATTAAACTTGTTTATCTTGAAACCATGTTCAGAAATTTCTAATATATATGCTAAAATACTAATAAGAGAGAAAGTCATGATGAGATTAAATCAAAACATGACAGAAAGTAAGTCTGTCTCAAGGAAGGAAAACAATGTAATCAGAGCCATATCAGCAATTAAATAAAGTGTAAATGAACTAATATTTATTATTAAAGAAGAAATTATGGCTGACAGAGAAAGTTAAACAACAATGTGCTATTTATAAAATACTAGTACATATCCAGTAAGAGGACTCAGGGGGGTCCTCCTGAGTTAGATGCCTGGGACTGGTATGGTTAGAGGAGGAGAACATACATTTAAGTTGTCCTTCAATCTCTACACTCCTGCTACCCCAAACACAAATGAATAAATAAATGCCTAAATGTAGTTTGAAATTTAAACAAAATTTGTTTGTTTTTATTTTATGTGTACTGGTGTGTTGGTTGCTACTGGTGTTTTGATTTTGTTAGTGTGTGCACCAGGTGCCTGCAGTTCCCATGATGGCCAGAAGAGGACACCAGATTGCCTGAAACTTGCTATGCATAGTTTTGAGCCACAATGTGAGAAATTAGAAGAAAAAGTTCACTCTGAAATTTCATGTACTCAATTACATGCCATGGTCTCAAAAAATGATAAAATATTGATCTTCTAAGATACATTTATTAATAGCTATTCATATACATTTTCAAATAACAAGTATCATTCTCAATATGACTAGAAATTTAATATTAATTGAACTAATTAATAGAATACAGAATGACTCAAATAATAGATTTAAATTATATTATTTTTCAGGTAACAAAGCAAGACACTGTAAATTAAGAGAGAGTGTAATGGTTAAGCTGTATTTGGTTCATATATTATGATTATAGGTGAAACACAGAACAAACAAAAATAAGGTTAGAAAGTACCTATTTATTAATAATGAAAACCTACATATCATCTTAGTTACATATATAAGACAATAGAGCAAGTGAGATGGCCTGCACTTTTAATCCCAGCATTCACAAAGCAGAGGTATATATCTGTGAGTTCCAGGCCAGAGAACTTTACAAAGTGAGACTCTGTCTCAAAAAGTAAATGCAAACAGAAAAGTAAAACAGAACAAGATGAGGGGAAACACTAAGGTAAAAACATTTATATTGATAAATAATGAGAAATAGATATTATAAACATATATTACATATTAAATAATATACATTATAATCTGTGTTATGTAGGTAAATTGGTATTACAAACAGCTGTCTTTGTACAGAACTTGTACAAATAAATTTTTTCCTCAAGAGGTTACAAAGTGGATAAATCTAAAATGAGATCAAAATGACAATGAGGAGAGAAGGAAGAGAGAGAAGAAAACAAACAATAAATCAGTGTCAAATATAACAGTGAAGCAGGGCTCCACTTTCCACAGAATTAAAATAATAAAAGAATTCTATTATATTGACAAAACATATGAACTATTAGAATAACATTATTTAAGCACACTGACACTAAAAAGAAAATTGGGCAATGCCATGTAATAATAAATATTACTAATTTATTATTTTCATATATTATTTTTCAAGCTAACAAGTTGTTTAGTCAGACTAGGAAAGATTGAAATTATGGCCATTGTGGACTACCCTTTGAGACCATCTCAACAACAAAATACCTGAGGAAAAGGGTAACCAGCCAAATAGAGCAAAATATAAAATTACAGTAAGAAAATTTCATGTATATTGTACCAGTTATCTTTAACAATGAATTTGACACAATCTAGTCACCTGAGAAGGGAATCAAGGCTGAGATTTTATTGGCCTTTTGGCATGTCTGTGGGGTACTCTTGATTGCTAACTGGTGTAGTAGGGGTCAGCCATTGTGGGTGTTATCACCCTTAGGCCAGTGATCCTATCTGTATAAGAAAGCTAAGGAAGTATAAATATGCAAACAAGTCAGTGAGAAGCATTCCTGTGGTGGTATTGTGCACACCAATAAACTTATTTGGGGTAAGAGAGCAGAGCAGCCACCAGATACAGAGGCTAGAAAATGGTGGCACTCACTCCTTTAATCCTAACATTCCAGAGGCAGAAATCCTCTGGATCTCTGTGAGTTCAAGGCCACACTGGAAACAGCCAAGCATGGTGACTCATGCCTTTAATCCCAGGGAGCAATGGCAGAAAGCAAAAGGGTATATAAGGTGTGAAGACCAGAAACTAGAAGCTTTTAGCTGGTTAAGCTTTTAGGCTTTTGAGCAGCAGTTCATCTGAGATCCATCTGGATGAGGACTCAGAAGCTTCCAGTCTGAGGAAACAGGATCAGCTGAGGAACTGGTGAGGTGAGGTGGCTGTGGCTTGTTCTGCTTCTCTGATCTTCCAGCATTCACTCCAGTACCTGGCTCCTGGTTTTGTTTCTGCTGATAAGTCCTTTTAAGATTCCTGCTACATATTCCTCCAAGGAGGACAGAGCAAGAGAAATTACCCAGGGCTTTGGAATATCCCAGAAGATTCTGTATGGATCTCAGACAATGGACATTGTGTTACTTACAGTGCTGGACTTTGCTTTGATAGGACTGGGATTTTTCCTGGTTATTCCTTCTTGTAGGAAGAAAGTATTCAACTTAATTTCAACTTTTTTTTTCAATACAGAGTGATAGTAAAATAGCACTTGTGGGTGGCGCTGGTTACTAGTGGAAAAGTCACGGGCCACAACCACAACTATGAGAGTTAGAAAGAGCTTTATAAGAAAGAAGCCAGGCCTGTAGAGAAAGGAAGATGGTAGGAGCAGAGAGCACAGAGAGCAAACACAGAAAGAGAGTGTGGAGGTCCCTGTCTGACTTTTTAAGGCAGGGATTGCATGACCACACTTTGGGTACATAGTTACCCATGCCCACTGATGATGTAAGATGCCAGAACCCAGAAGAGTGAGGGCAGGATCCTAACATTCCAAACTTTTTGCTTATTATAAAAAAGTGAGTGCATAGGAATAGGGGCATTGTTTCTCTCAGAAAAACTGCTTCTAGCTGACTTGGTGGGCATCAGTTGGCTCTTGGAGGGAATAGGAAGGGGAGATTCTGAAGTAGACAGGCATCCTGGGATGGTGGGTTAGGCTGTCCTGCTGCCCTGTGGCCATTCATCCCTCTTGGCTTGACACCCTGGCCACTTTTGCGTCTGACAGGATGCTGGTGAGACAGGAAAAGCCTGAAGTAGATCTGACCTGTACAGGTGGATTTAAGCCAGTTTCTGTAGCTTGGGAGAAATTTTGAACATATTAAGAAGCAGCCATGAGAAAATAAGTGAACATGGTAGCGTTTAGTACTCTGCTTGTATTGGTTAGTGTTAATGAGAGAGACAGAGAGATTGGAACATGTTTTAAAGTCTGTTTTTGTTGAACCCAGATACTTTTGGATCTGGGGTTGTAAATACTTTTTAGGTGTTACATTTTCTTACTTGATAATCTGTGGACTCCAGTCTGTGGTAGTCCTGTACCATTAGCTGAGCAGTGAGTTAGAAGAAGGAACTGGGGAGAGGAAAGCTTGTGGTGCATGAGAACTTGTTTCTTTGGAATTAGGGACAAGGCAGAGATCAGGACCCTGTCTGTGTACACCATGAGGAAAAGTGCTCTTGCCAGGTCTGGAGTGAGGCACATGGAGGGAGCAATGAAATGAAAGCTCCTATCTTAGCTGGAAAATCTTTTCCCATTAAGTAACCCTGAAAGTGCAATTAAATCTGGTGAGGTGGGTGAGTAAGGCTGTCCTCCCTACCCTGACAATAGGGAAATAAGGAGAGGTGAGACCCCAAAATTCCCAGAGTGGCTCTGGTGTCCAGAAAAAAAAAGAAATGGATCACTTCTATGCTGTGTTCTGGGTTCCCTGCAAGCCTGTGGCCAAGCCTAGGTCTGCTGGAGGTCCTAGCTTGATTTCCCATGCCATCTTGGTACCTGGGGGCAGTCAGCTGACCAGTTGTCTTTCTAGGTAGCACTTTGAACAAGGCTCAATTGATGGCCTGGCTGGACACTCACTAATCCTTGTGGCATTTTTTTCCACACTTAGAACACCGACCCAATGGCATTTGGGAGTCAGCATGCCAGCACTTGGCAATTTTGTTCGTGGGCTTTTTAATCTCTTCCCTGGTATACCTTGACTGCCACAGATGACACTTTTTCCTGTGGGGTCAGGAATCTTTCTTTACAGATGCTTAGTTTTCATCCCATTTTGGGGAGGTCTGGGGGAACAAAAGACAGATTTTACTCCTTGTCTTGTATTTTTTTTTTTTTAATATCTGCTGGCTTGGGGACAGCTTTAGGAAGATTTGCCAGGAGGCAGGCTATAAACTGATCTCTGGCTTAAGAGCCATCCTGTTTACTGTAAACTTGTTTGCATGGATCCTAGCCTGCTTTCAGACACATCTGTACCTCTCATGGCAGCTTGAGAATGAGTGGAAGGAGCTAAGGTGAATTAGGGTGAGAGTCAGCAGAAGCAGCCCACACTACAATGGAGAGCCCATTCACTCTTTCAGGAGTTAAGGTGAGGTGGGTTAAAGCTCGCCCACTGTAGGAAACTGGAAAGCAGAAGTCAGATAGACAGAAGTGGCTGCACATGGCAGGGGGCCGTAGGGGAAGGGAAAAGGGTTCAAAGCTTTAGTAGGAAGCTTGTGGATAAAGTAACTCTTTTCATTTGCCCATTTACTGGCAGAAGTTCCCACGAAGCTGTTACGTGTCCAAATTTACTGCTATCCAACCATATGTCCCATGGCTGCAGCTGACAGAAAAAAATTAAGATAACAAACTCGATTCCTAAACTCCTATCTCAAGTGTTCCTGAGGCACAGGTTACCCAAAGGGTCATCATGATATGAGTAAGGGCTGGGAGCATACACAGCACATGGACTCCTTGGGAGTCTGACAAACAATGACCCCTTTGCCAAGGGAGAGAATGTGTCCTTGCCAGTGCAGCCCAAGGACCCCCTTGGGAGGTCCGATTGCGAGTAATATGCTTCAGGCTACAGAACCATGGGAAACAGGACTCACCAATTGCACATGTGGTGGAGACACGGTGGTGGCAGGTGTGGTGTGCAGGTCTAGTGGCCGGGAAAATGGAAAAAGCTGATCTGGCAGTCTCCAGGCAGTCATAGGTCCTCGGTTAGGCTTCTGACATTCAGTCCCAGAAGCTGAGTGCACAGAATTCCCTATCAGAGTTCACGGCACCAATGATAGCAAAACGGTGCTGGTGGGTAGAGCTGGTTACTGGTGGAAAAGTTACGGGCCATGGCTATTGGTGAAATTATTTAGGCCACTCCACGTAGTTAAAAGGAGATTTATTTAATGGCGTAACTTACAAATTAAGGGATAGGTAGGTCGCGGGGTCTGGGGAAGGTGTATCACAGTCCAGCGGTGTTCTCTGGAGCTCTCCTCTGTCTACCTCCACCATCCAGCGTCCTGGAACCAAGAGAGCGTTCGCCGATCCCGATCTCGGGCCCCCAGGCGCCTCCCTTGGCCCCGCCTTGTAGGAGTGACAGTTGCTGAAGTCTCAATGGGGGTTGGAACTTCCAGAACAAAGCTGGAATGGCTACCCACTACATCTCCCCCTTTTTGCCTAATAAGAAAGTTCTAATCTAATACAAGACTATATACAAAGGAATGGTTATCAAATATTGTCCAGGAATAATGAGCCCGGCTAGCTCAGTCGGTAGAGCATGAGACTCTTAATCTCAGGGTTGTGGGTTCGGGCCCCACGTTGGGCGCCAGATATTGGTGAAATTATTTAGGCCACTCCACGTAGTTAAAAGGAGATTTATTTAATGGCGTAACTTACAAATAAGGGATAGGTAGGTCGCGGGGTCTGGGGAAGGTGTATCACAGTCCAGCGGTGTTCTCTGGAGCTCTCCTCTGTCTACCTCCACCATCCAGTGTCCTGGAACCAAGAGAGCGTTCGCCGATCCCGATCTCGGGCCCCCATGCGCCTCCCTTGGCCCCGCCTTGTAGGAGTGACAGTTGCCGAAGTCTCAATGGGGGTTAGAACTTCCAGAACAAAGCTGGAATGGCTACCCACTACACATGGCCACAACTACCAGAGTTAGAAAGAGCTTTATTAGAAAGAAGCTAGATGGGGAGAGAAAGCAGAGGAGGAAACACAGAAAGAGAATGTGGGGGTCCACGCCCAGCTTTTTAAGGTGGGAAGGCATGACCATATGGCAGGTGTGTGGTCGTCCATGCCCACTGATGATATAAGATGCCAGAATCCGGAAGAGTGAGGGCAGGATCCTAACACAGAGTTTTTCTGTAGCTTTGGAGCCCATCCTGGAACTTGCTATTTAGTTCAGGCTGGCCTTGAATTCCCAGAGAGCCACCTGTCTTGGCTTCACGGTGCTGGGATTAAGGGCATGCACTGCACTGCCTGACTGTTCTCAACTTCTAAAGGAGTCCACAGTGGAGAGACTTTGAACTTTTATAAGAGATTTGGAATTTTTATGGCAACTGGATATTTTAAAGGTACTGAACTTTTAATGTGCTTGAATTTGTAAAGACTATTGGACTTTTAAAGTTAGTAAAGTTTTATTCTGTTATTATTAATGTGTCATCTTTAGGATAAATGAGAAAAGAATGAGTCTAAATGAAAGCCGTGTTTTTTGTGTGTCAAGTTGAAAGGGGCCAGTGGTCCTGGCTAGTTTTCTGTCAACTTGACACAAGCTACCATGGTTCGTCACAGCATTAGTAACCATAACTAAGACAAATTCCTAGCATCCATGTAAAAATCCCAGCACAGTCACAAGCCTATCATCTCACCAATGTGGGAGAGAAACAATAATATTGATGAGGCTTGAGAAATATCAGCCTGGCTCCAAGATCAGTAAGAGACCTGTCTCGAGAAAATATGGTTGAACATGATGTAACAGGTGCCACACATCCACAGCTAGCCTCTGGACTTAAGTGCAGGGACACATCACTTGCACACATACATGCACATAAACCACCCTTATATGCTGCACACACATACACACACACACACACACACACACACACACACACACACACACACACAGATGGAGAAGTGGGGACTGCTTTGACACATGATGATTCAACAGGGAGAATCTGGGCTCCTTCTTTCAAAACTGTGTTTCTTCAAGTATGTATCTACCCAGTCCCACCCAGCTGTGTCATCTGCTCAACGGACTGTCTGTCACATTATGGCATATGGAAATTTATTCCTCATTTGAGGCTGCTTTTCACCCTTGGAGATAATGAAAGAACTTCTATAGACAGTTTGACCTGTTCAAACCAGGACAATAGAAACTCTACCAAAGTCCAACAGAGATGATGGTAAAGCAGGGTGTGGTGCTGTAGATAGTTCAGGGATAGTTGCAGAAGCTAATGAATGAATAGGAAAGGTGTGGCTGCTCAAATACCTGCAGAGAGATGGTGGAAGTTTTGCAGGAGAGCATGCTGAAGACAGGGCCACATCTAAAGTCAGTTGGGCGCTGAGAAAGTAAAAGGAATTAAATGAATACTTAAAAGTCAATATCGCATTGCATATCTTACAAATACTGGCTGTGTTCTTACCATTGTACTTGGCATTATAAGTTAACGTTACATAGTTAAGGGAGTTAGTGTGGTTCTAAAGATCCTGTGCATATGTTACTAGACTTTTACCCTTTGATGCATTAGGATTTAATTCTCAAAATGACACTACTGTGTCACAGATATACACCTCCCTTTTTATTGATTTATTGCAGCACTTTAGGTCATAAGAGTGAGCCTCCAAGTTTCCATCAACTGAGAAATGCATAAAGAAAAATGTGATATACATTTATAGTGAAATACCATGTAGACAGATAACCACTGGAACCTGTGAAGGGGGCTGGCTCAGTCACATTAGAATTTGCCACGCATGAAAGTTTGAGTTGTGTGTGTGTGGATTATACATATTAGTGATTAAATCCAATTCATCAATGAAACATTTGTATTGCATTAAGGAAATAAATAAAAACACCCCCGTGGAGTCACTTAATCAAGTCCAGATTTGAATTCTCTACTTCATGCTCCCTGTGTCTTCTGTCCTCTGTTAGTCTGTTATAAGAATCTGAATCTGTACCTGCCTGAAGGCTGTCTTGTGAATCTGTCCTTGCATCTCTGTGTGTCTGTCCCTATATGTGTCTGTCTGTTATAAAAGCTGTGTGTTTGTTTCTGTTTTGTGTGTAACTGCTGTGGGACTATGTGCTTGTCTGTCCTTACCAGTGAGCTTCTCTCTGTATTTATTGAACAGCACAGGAAATCATCACATGAAGAAGGAGAGTGATATTTTACAGAAATATTGAACAGAGTTTTACAAAGGATTAGTCACTGGCTCCATCTGATCCTCACTGACACTCTTTATCAACCAATAAGCATAAATTGTTGTTTTAAACTTTACTGTAGACATTAGGAAATTGTTTTCAACTTCTCTATTTGCTGCTGTTGATAAATGATGCACATGCATAGTTTTGGGTCAGAGCCATGGAATAGTAGATAACTTTACACTTCAGCTATGCTTTAGCCTGAATTATAAAATTTGATTACTTGGGAAATCCAAGGCGAGTAAGGTTGATTGTTGCATTATTCTCCTGAAGGCAGGTTAAACAACAAGAGAATACACAGTAGGATAGCAGTGAACTTGGGGGTGTATTGTTAATTCTTTCTGTGAGATCCAGCAACCATCCCAGTCTCTTAAGATATAAGATATAGTTTTATTAGACTGCGTTAGCACAGAATTGGATTCTCCAAAGATGACATTTTAAAAAGTCACTCACAGTGGCTCATACTTTTAATCCTTCCGCTGGGGATGAGAGACAGAAGGATCTCTAGGGCTTTACTTCAGGCAGTCTCGCCTTCTTGGTGAATTACAGGCCGATGAAAGACCCTTTCTAAAACTATGACAAAGTACACTACCCCTGAGGAATGACAGATGAGAATATCGTGGCCTCCACATACAATTAAGCATATATACAAGACCACTGCCACATACATTTGTACTTATAAATAAGTGAACATGTGAACTTACACACACAAACACTAGTACACTATCATTTACACCAACATGGAAAAGTCTGGAAATTGTTAAATTAAGGGAATAAAGAAGGTGCAAAAGATTAAGAACCATGAGATTTATATAAAAAGTAGTTAAAAAGTTCACCTCAACACCTCTAAGAATTTGAGAGTGAAGTGGTAGTTGTCAGAGTCGGGAAAAGGTAAAGAAAGGGAGATCTGGGTATGTTTCTCAATGAGAATTTATCTGCAGTGCCTCTGATGTGTTACTGCACAGTAGGGTACTATGATATCATCCATGAACTATGTATTTCAGGGAACTAGAAGAAACAACTCAGGCAAATTTTACCACAAAGATAGTAAATATTGAGGTCATGGGTGTGTACAGCCAGATTTAAACATCCCACTGTTGTCTTGTACTGAATTGTTATGTGGTCTCCAAACACTATGTAATGTGCAACTTTTATGTTTTTATATATTGTGTAAAGTAAATTTAAATTAAAAAGTATTGTATTTTGAGTATTCATATTTCATACATGTTAAAGCCAAGCTTGAGATATTGTTGACATTTTCAAGATTATGAAATTTAATACATAGCAGAAAATCTGTTTTCATACATCCAATCGATAAACTCAAAATGAAAGAAAGGTGCTTAGAAGAGTGGGGGAGCATGCCCACATGACCATGACAACTACTTTGCAAGTGACCCCAGTTATTTACTATCTCCATTTATGATAATGGGGCTACTAGCCTTGGCTGTCTTTTACCCAGGGCTATTAAGAAGAATAATTAAATAGTGTCTATAAAACTCCTTGAGCTCTTTGGAGAGGTTTTATACAAATCCTAGGCAGCATTATTCAAATGAAATTGCAATTCAATGTGGATTAAAGTAATTTTAAAAAACTGTGTCTTTACTATCTAAATCATCAGAAAAAAATGAAAGTAAAGTGCTATCTTATTTTTTTCCTCAAACTCCATCCTAATTATATAACACTGTGAGAAAGGCAAGGGAGACTCACCCCTGAGGATTCAATTCTTTATCCAGCATGAATTCTAGCACCTGCCTGGAAATCAAAGATCTGGGAAATTAAAGAGGTAAATTATTATATGATATTTTGTTTGTGTTCTGACAAGCAAAATTGCCTGGAAATCAAAGGGCAGAGCTAGCCACTGGTTAACTATAGAGGCCAGGCAGTTGTGACACTCACCTCTAATTACAGCACTTGGGAGGAGGAAGCAGAAAGATTAGAGTTTCAAGGCCACCCTGGGCTACAAGAGATTGATCCAGTCTAAAAGAGAAACAGATCTGGGCAGTGATGGTGAACACCTTTAATTCCAAGAATAGGGAGATGGCGACAGGAATATAAAATTGGTGGGAAAAGGATGTCAAACCCATTGAATCTGAGGACTCCTAGAAACAGGATCCTCCCCATTTGGTCTGAGGATTTGTAGAGGTAAGATGTCTCTAAGTGGTTGGGGCTCTTCTCTGATCATTCAGCTTTCACCCTAATTATCTGACCCTGAGTTTTTATTATTAAGACTAATTACATTCATGCTTCAATAAATTAATTGAGACTGGTGAGTATCAGAAGCTCTCCCTACTGACCTTCCCTCTTGCTCTCTGAAACTGGCTTCTACCTCTAAATTCCCCATCAAAGTGTTTGTATCCACCTTGAGCATCTCTATATTTGTTTCCACAAGGGTGAGTTCTCTCTTGTTCCAAGGACGAACATTTTTTTCACAAGACAAAGAATGGGGCCCAAGATCAAAGACGGAGGGTATTGTGGTCATTTTCTTATGTGTGAGCCTCAGTTTTTAATATAACACACTTTCACTGAAGTCATAGAATGGAATTTAGTTCATCAGCGAAGCCTGTACCCTGCAACTCCACAACTCAGTACTGGTAGAGCAGAGCGAAGACTATGCTTGTGGCTCACTGATTAGTCAATTCATGTAAATTTGTTAAGCTCATGGTTTTGAGGAGATCTGGTTTCAAACAAGTTAGATGGAAAAGTAACTGAGGCAGGCACCTAACTTCAAGTTCAATGCACACAAGAACACATGTATATGTGTGCGTCCATTTCCACACAGGTACATGTGTACACACACATGAATATTTGTAATATAAATAAACACACAGAATAAGTGCTAGCCATCTCCATATAGATTCTTCAAAATTTCTGAAATATTTTATCACTTCAGGAATTATTGTGGCCTGGTGTTTCTTTATAAGGTCACCAACAGCAACAAATATACACCCACTTTCTGTTCTAAGAACTGCTTGTTTTCCACCCTCAACCTTGAACTTGAATGAGTGTGTGTGTGTGTGTGTGTGTGTGTGAGAGAGAGAGAGAGAGAGAGAGAGAGAAAGAGAGAGAGAGAGAGAGAGAGAAAGAGAGAGAGAGAGGAAGAGGGAGGGGGAGAGGAAAAGGGAGGGGAGGGAGACTGTATATACCCATTACATGTAAGATCGAAAGACCTAGAAACCCTGATTTTTTCTACCTTAACACAAAGTGTTTATTAAAATAAGACATAAGCAAATATGATGTCCACGTGTATCTTGGCTTTGCAGAGTATTGTCTAAGGCTTAGTGATTTATGTTCACTTATAAATTTCAACACATTGTGAGATGCCATTGTAATAAGTGGGGAGGATCAAGTCAGAAAGAGCACTCAATGATAAGAAAATATCATTAGGCTTATAGTCAGGTACTTAACATGTTTTTCCCATTTCATCAAACATTCTACGTCACTAGTCATAGCATTAGGTAATACTACAGAGATTGCTGCCTTACACACTGAACAGGTGAGGACTCACTCACTCTTTGATTTTCTGTTTTTCTGTATTGCAGTTAGCCTTCAGTAAAATTCATTCAATAAACAAAACTAGTTTTAACTCCAAAATTTATTTCAAAGTATTTGTTATATTATACAACTAATGTTATCAAACATTATGAAGCCACACTTGTCTTTACATCATTGTCTGGACACATAAAGCTGGGCATTAGAGGAAGTGGTTTCTAAAACTGCCTTGAAATGTGTGCAGGAGTAGATATCTACAAAATGACTGCACTGTGATTTGTCTATAAGCTAATTTGAAATGTAAAAAAAAAACTTTGTGGTTGCAAAAATGCAGAGTATATGTAGAAATAAATTGCATGTTTGTTGAATTTTAATTACTGGTAATTAACTTTCTATTTTTATTTGGTGTTTACTTTAAAGTATAACTAAGGCATCAAAAATAATATGATCAGGATGGAGACATGGCTCAAAGAGTTAAGTGCTTGCTCTGCAAAAATAAGGACATGAATTTAAGTCTTTAGGTCCCATGTAAAATCCAGGCATGACCTCATATGTATGTCTGTGACTCTAGGCCTAGTGTGAGGAGGGAGCCAGACAGGGGAATCCAGGTGCACTTGGACCAGAGCAGTGTCCATGAGATAATGAGCATCAATTCTTGTCTTAGTAAAATAAGGTAGAGAATTGACTGGAGAGAAGGTATCCCAGCATCAACTTCTGGCCTTGGCAACACAAATCCACAAGCATATACTCATGCACGTTGACATGCATGCATGCATGCGCAAGCATGTGTGTGTGCACTCACATGCTGTGGGATGGTCTGTATGTCAGAAGTGTTGCTGATTTGTCAATAAATAAATCACTGATTGGCCAGTGGCCAGGCAGGAAGTATAGGCGGGACAAGGAGGAGAATAAAGCTGGGAAGTGGAAGGCTGAGTCAGAGAGACACTGCCAGCCGCCACGATGACAAACAGCTTGTGAAAATGCCGGTAAGCCACGAGCCATGTGGCAAGGTATAGATTTATAGAAATGGATTAATTTAAGCTGTAAGAACAGTTAGCAAGAAGCCTACCACGGCCATACAGTTTGTAACCAATATAAGTCTCTGTGTTTACTTGGTTGGGTCTGAGTGGCTGTGGAACTGGCAGGTGAGAGAGATTTGCTCTGACCGTGGGCCAGGCAGGAAAACTCTAGCTACACTCACTCACACACACACACACACACACACACACACACACACACACACACACACTGATAATTATAATAATCATGTGACAAACAACATAGTATAATGCCTCACCTTTACATGGTCAATATTGCCAACTTAGCTGTGAGAGCTGACTCTTATCTCTGTGTCTATTATTCTTTTTCCTAAGGACCTTCATATATTTGGATTTGATTTTATTAAGTGTATGCTTTATTAAAAGCATACTTATGTACAATTTAGTGCCTCAGAGATGGCTCAGTACTTAGGATCAGGAGGACACTTATTGTTATTGCAGAGGAGCAATTTCAGATCCCAGCAACTAAATCAAGTGGCTCACAATCAGCTATCGCTCAAGCTCCAGGGAAACTAAATGCTCTTCTGGCTTCAGTGGACACCTGCTCTTTCATGCATAAATCCACACATATACATATACATATAACTATGAATAAACATAAAATAACTTAAAAATAGAAATATGTGTGTGTAGATTCATAACAATATGCTAAACGTACACATTGCATATCTTATTTTACACATTTATCTAAATATTACTTCACTGATATAATTTTATCACTAACTCATTTCAGTGAAAATATTTGTCAATCTCTTTATTTGGTATTTGTTACCCCAGTTTCTTTATTTACTGATGTATACTGTTCTAGTGAATAAACAGACTTGATGGGGGAATGTCTTTCTGTACACTGTGAATATGTGTTGCTCTGATTGGTTGATAAAGTTGTTTGGCCTATGGCAAGGCAGCTTAGAGAACAGAGAGACAGGAAGAAGGCAAGGAGAGATGCCAGACACCACCAAAGCAAAAGCAACATACCAACAGACTGGTAAAACCATGGAACATGTGGCAAAACATAGATTAATAGAAATGGGTTAATTTAAGATATAAGAGTGAGCTAGCAAGAGGCCTGCCATAGACCATTCAGTTTGTAAGTAATATAAGCCTCTGTGTGTTTAATTGGGTCCGAACAGCTGTGAGACAGGGCAGGACACAGGAAAACTTTCAGCTACACAGGCTACAACCACTTTGCACATGTCTCTGAAGATAGGGTAAAGCTTGTGTGAATCTATGCATACATACACATAAGATTGCATATGTGCACATTCATGCTTCTGTGGATGGAGTCAGGTTTATGCACATGTACACATACACAGATATGCTTCTATAGGTATACACACAAAATTCTGTATGTGTAATCAGGTTTTTGTGTGTGTGCACATGCACACAATGTTTCTTTACATGTATACACATGCCTCTCCAAATGGGGTCAGCTGTGCATGAGTGTATACATAAAATCACATGTGGTTCTATATGTACACATGCATGTGCTGCTGTGAAAATGAAATATTTGCCCTTTACATCCCAGAATTGGGAACATGAGACAGTGTTTCATTGTGGCTGTGCTTATTTTACCTGTCCTCTAATGACTCTTTGAAAATTGTCGTTTTCACACTTTGAATGTCACTTTTCTTATAATTCATGCCATGGCTCAAGTGTATCTTGCCAAAGACCATGCAGAATCCCAAATTCATACTTTCCTCTCTCTAGGTGAGGCTATTTTGAAGTAATTAGTATTATGTAGCTTAATGACAATGAAATCCTTATAAATATATTTAAACCCTTTATACAAAGAAAAGAGGCATCAGTTGCCATCCTCTCTGGTCATATGATACCCTCTACTATGTAGATTGATGGAGGGGGGCCCAGCTCAATGTGGATGGAGCCACACTGGACTTGTGGTCCTAAGTTTTATAAGAAAATAGCCTGAACAAGCTGTGATTGACAAGCCAGTAGGCATCACTCCTCCATGTCCTCTACATCAGCTCTTGCCTCCAGATTCCTGCCCTGTTTGAATTCCTGCCCTGATCTTCAAATGATGAACTGGAATGTGGAAGTGTAAGCCAGATAAACCTTTTCCTCTCTGGTCATGGTGTCATGTGACAGCAATAGTAATCCTAACTAAAACAACTCATAAAATACATAGTCTATAAATTGAGGAAGCTATGCTTAAATAATTTATATACGGGGATCTTATGTAATCATTTGGGGCAGGAGAAATAACTTATCAGTTTAGAATGTGCACTAATCTTGTACCACAGTTTGGGTCCCAGCACCTGTGTCAGACAGATGACATCCTCCAAAACTCTAGTTCTATGGGATCAGACACTACATTTTGACTCCCTTTTGACCTCCTCAGGCACTTGTATTGATGTGTACACACACACACACACACACACACACACACACACACACACACAACACTAATATGTGTATTGCATTTTAAACTGTGTCAACCACTATTTTCTTTCATTTTTTAGTTTGTTTATTTATTGAAAGTAGATTGTTTTCATACAATATAATCTGATTATAATTTCCCCTCCCTCAACTACTGTTAGTTTCTCCCTACCTCCTCTCCTATATAGATCCATCCACTTTCGTGCTCTCATTAGAAAAAAAACAGACATAAAAAATAGTGATAAAATATAAGATAAAATAAAATGAAACAAATTGAAATAAGACAAACCAAACAGAAGAAAAAGATTCAAGAAACATCAAAAGAAATAAATATAGTTGCACAGACGTCCTTGTTCACATATTCAGGAATCTCATAAAAATACAAAACCAGAAGCCATAATATATATGCAAAATATAAATAAAAATAGTAATAAAAGTAAAAATAAAAATAAAGGGGAATCCCTTACATGACATTATAAGACAAGGAACCACCAAAGATGACAAATGAATTCATTTCGTGTTGGCCATCCACTGCTTTCTGTGCAGTATACCCTTAAGAGTAGTCTGTTATTTAAATGTCCCTTAGTTTTCAGTCTTTCCTGGTATTTCCTGCCTTATTCCTCTCTTTCTCCCCCAACACCATTTGATCCTTTTTTTCCAGTTCCAGTTTTCCTGCCCCCATCCTTAACTATTCTATTTAATAGATAATATTTTTATCTATTATATTTCACCTTCTTAGAGAGATCCGGCACTCCCTAGTACTTTACTGTATATATAATATCTGTGTTCTATGGATGTAGCTTGCTTGTTTTTGACTGAACAGCTAATATCCTCATATAAGTGAATACATAATATATTTGACTTAGTGCATCTGGGCTAAATCACTTAGGATGATTTTTTTTTCTAGTTCCATTTGTTTACCTGTGAATATGGTCAAAAATATTTTTATAGTCACTCTGGAAATCAGTGTGGCTATTTCTCAGGAAGATGGGAACCATCTATGTTAAAGTAAACCAATATTTTTCCAGCATATACCCCACAGATGATTCATACTAGCACAAATACACTTGTTCAACCATGTTCATTGCTGCTCTACCCATAGTAGCCAGAAATTGTAAACAACCTAGATGTCTATCAGTGAATGAATGGATAAAGAAAATGATATTTACATGATCACTCTGCCATTGAAACTTGAAAATAAACTATTTTTAAAAACCTGTGTTCAGATGTGCAGAATACTATTTTACTTATTAGCAAGATTTATGTTTCTCTTTCACACTTTCTTCCCTTTATGCATCTACTGGCTCTGTTTCTCTTCTCAGAGTCGATGTTTCTGCATTGATGGAGTCATTGGTATGGAAGCTGTTTTTGTTTGTTGGTTGATTTTTTTTTGTCACTTCCTTAAGCTTAAAATCCCAGTATCTAATGTGTCATTATAGATAACAAGTAGTTTGCAAATAGTCTTTATTATGCTAAATCAGCCTTCTATTATTTATAGTTTGCTAAGAGTTTTAAACTAAATGTGTATTCAAACACATTTTCTAATTTCATGTATTCAGAATTGTAGCTAGAGATTTCTCCACTTCCACCAGGGCCCCCACAACCACTCTGACCCAAGTAAATACACAGAGGCTTATATTACATATTAACTGTTTGGCCATGGCAGGCTTTTTGCTATCTAGTTCTTATATCTTAAATTAACTCATTTCTATTAATCTGTAAGTTGCCATGTGGCTTGTGGCTTACCAGTACTTTACATCTTGCTTCTCATGGCCATGGTGGCTGGAAGCATCTCCTGACTTAGCCTTCCATTTCCCAGAATTCTCCTCTCTGCTTATCCTGCCTATACTATACATCCTACCTGGCTACTGGCCAATCAGCATTTTATTTATCAATCAATCAGAGCAATACATTCATAGCATACAAAAAAGACATCCCCAGCACAGAATTTGTGTGCCTCCCATTTGATTCACATAGAAATAGTCTTGAAATGCTATGGGATGTTTGACAATTACTGTACACCTAAAAACTTGTCTTTGCTTTGTGATACTGTTTTCATGTCTTTATATGTCTATTTTCTGGTAGTAATTTAGGCATCGATGCTGTGAACCACAGTCAAGCCATTTAGTAAATCTGCCACATTTTGTTTGAATGTGACAATTCCTACAAATGCAGTAATTTGTTTTCAAGATCTCAAGTAAATTGTTTATGTAGATTCTTGCCCACATTTATAGCTGATTCAAGGACAACATGACTGCAATCAGGGAGTGTAGAATACTCTTCAATTATATGGCATAGAACATCTCATTCAGAGTGCCAGCCTTGCTACTGTCTATCTCTCTGTCTTTCTGTCTGTCTATGGCATTACAAACTCTCCAAAAGAATTCAAACCCAAATGACAGTTTGTCTCAGTGTCCTCTTGAACCCCAAACAGTGAAAATGGAATGAAACAGACCTCTGGGCTGGTTGAAATGAAGACAGTGATGCTTGAAGAAGACTTGGGAGGCACTCCCTTCACCAGGTTAACTTAGGCACTGTGGATCTCACAGCATCATTCCTTTCTGACATTTGAAGCTCAAATGAATGATTGTAGTTATTTTAGACATTCTATAATCTTTAATAATTCTGGGTTTATTCATATTATTTTATCAGAAGCAAGATTTAATGATATGTGTCTTCAAATAATTATCTTTTATGACAAATACATTGGCATATTTTTCTGCTTAGGAGAATCTCTTTATTGTTTAAATATTTAGTATAGTTAAGTTGTCTATTCCATATATGTATATTATTATGTGTGTTTTTACATAATTTATCTCTGTAGCTTTATATCAAATATTCAGAAATGCACTATTTTTAAGATTTGTTTTATTCCCATATGTTGTATTGCTGGTTCTTGAGGTAGGTTTATTCCCCGTTTTCTTATAAACTGCTATCCTGATTTCCAAAGTAGTTGTACAAGTTTGCACTCCCACCAGCAACAAAGGAGTGTTCCCCTTGCTCCACATCCTCTCCAATATATGCTGTCATCAGTGTTTTTTATGTTAGCCATTCTGATAGATGTAAGATGGTATCTCAGAGTCATTTTGATTTATATTTCCCTGATGGCTAAGGATGTTGAACAATTGCTTAAATGTCTTTTGGCCGTTTGAGATTCTTCTGTTGAGAATTCTCTGTTTAGATCTATAGCCCATTTTTCAATTGGATTGTTTCACATTTTGATGTCTAGTTTCTTGAGTTCTTTATATATTTTGGGGTTGGTAAAGACCTTTTCCTCAATCATACCACAAAAATAGTTGCTCAACTATGTTCAGAGCAGCATTATTCATAATATCCAGAATTAGGAAACAACCTAGGTGTCCCTCAACCGAAGAATGGATAAAGAAAATGTGATACATTTATAAAATGGAGTATTACTCGGTGGAAAAAAATAATGAATTAGTAGGCCCATGGATGGAACTAGAAAAAAAATCGTCCTGAGTGAGGAAACCTAGACCCAGAAAGACAAACATGGTATGTACTAACTCATACATGGATGTTAGATGCGAAGCAAAAGATAACCAGGATGCAATCCACAATCCCGGAGAAGCTAGGTAAAAAGGAGGACCCTAAGAAGGACATACCAGGAGGGCTCCAGAAAAGGGAAATAGTTAAGTATCCTGGGTAAGCTCAGAATGGGGTTAGAAGGGAGGGGATGGCAGAGAGGAACATGAGGGATCAAGATGGCCAAGTTGGCAGAAGGATGGAGAGTGAGAGCAATGAAAGAGACATCTTGAGAGAGGGAGCCATTATTGGTAAGGGAGAAACCTGGTGCTAGGTAAATTCCCAGGAATTCACAAGGATGACCCCAACTAATACACCTAGCAACAGTGGAGAGGGTACCTGAAGTGGCCTTCCCCTGTAATCAGATTAGTGTCATGATAGAACCTATATCCAGTAACTGATGGAGGCAGATGCAGTGATCCACAGCCAAGCACTGAGCTGAGCTCCTGGAGATCAGTTGAAGAGAAGGAAGAGGTGTCATATGAGCAAGGGGGATCAAGGTCATGATGGAGAACACCACAGAGACAGCTGACCCAAGCTAGTGGGAGCTCATGGACTCTGGACTGGCAGCTGGGGAACCTGCACGGGACTGAACTAGGCCCTCTGAATGTGGGTGACAGTTGTGTGGCTTGATCTGTTTATGAGGCCCCTGGTAGTAGAACCAGGACTTATCCCAGGTACGTGAACAGACTTTTTGGAGCCCATTCCCTATGGTGGGATACCTTGATCAGCCATGACGCAGTGGGGAGGGCCAAGGCCCTGCCTCAACTTGGTATGCCAGACTTTGATGACTACCCACAGGAGGCCTTGCACCCTCTGAGGAGGGGATGAAGGGATGGGATGTGGGGAGGTAGGAGGGCAGGAAAAGAAGTGGGAGAGGAAACTGGGGTTGGTATGTAAAATGAAAAAATCTAAATAAAACAAGAAACATAAAAGCTTCAAAAATATTTACTTTATTCATTTCTATATTGTGAATATGCCATGTGTATGTGTCTGCCCATGGAGGCCAGAAGAAAGTGCCAGATTCTCAGCGGGTGGAATTATAGGTACTTGAGAGTCACTTCATGTAAGTGCTAGGAAGTGAGCTCAGATTCTCTGCAAATGCAGAAACTGTTGAGCCATCTCTCTAACTCCCAAGTTTAGTGTTTTATTAGTGATTTTTATACCATAAAATCCGAAAATCACCTGACAAATTATATATATTAGCTACTAAAATGATCTGCCTATTAGTTATTAATCTTCCAAGGAGTGCAAAATCTTTTCTCTCTCTTTTTTAGAATTTTATTTATTATTCTTGGGGAGTTGCATACCTGCTGGAGCCCATGCAGAGGTCAGATTGGTTCTGACTTTCCTCTTTTATTTGTGTATCAGGGATCAAAATCATTTCATCAGGCTTGCTAGTCAAACACCTGTATCTGTATCAGTTGAGTCATATCACTGGTCTTAAAACTTTTGTGTTATTTATTACCATTTTCAAATTATTATCATTACATTTTAAGAAGGTATATAAAGTTGTTGGAGAGTGATGGTAGGGTAAGGAGGAACTGGAGGTTAGGCAAAAGAGAATGAATTTTATCAAATCATATTACATACATATATATATGAAACTCTCAGACAATAAAAGGCACTTGAAATCCTCATCTACTGACAATAGTCAACCAAAAAAAACATGGTTCTCTCCTCAGAAGTGTGTCAAGCCAGAGGCACAAAACAGAATTAATTTCTAAATACAGTAGTCTCCATTCTAAAAACTTCACACCTTTAGTCTCTTCCTGGTCACACATGCTCTGATCTGTAGACCCAGTTGCACCACACAATGTTTCAAACAAAGTCCACAGAGCAACAGGGCCTTGGCTTATCAGGACTGATACAGCAAGTGAGCTTCATTTTCAACCTCTGGTCCCAAAGGTTATCAGAAGCAGACTGGGGCTGGGAAGATGGCTCAGTGAGTAATAGCTCTTGCTGAACAAGCATGAGGACCTGAGTTCATATCCCCAGAACCCATTAAAATTTGAGATATAGCCCTATGCCTCTAGAAGTCCTGGTGTGGAAGAAGGAGGATCTCTGAGCTTGCTAACTATCAGCTTGCTTCCAAGCTTGGTGAGGCACTCTTTATCAATGAATAAAGTGGGGATTCATTGAACCAGACACCTGACATTCTCCTCTGGCCTCAACGTATACATATATTTGGTATACACTGTACACAAACACCATACTCCCCTCCCTGCAAATCAGTTTGCACAGATGTGTGAAGCATGATGTGACTTCACTACTGTCTAGACTTAGGATGATGCCAACTCTTGAAGGTTTTCACTATTGTCCAAAAACACACTATAGGCTATGATCCAACCAGAGCATTCTCAATAATAAAAAATAGGAATAATGTTGAAGTCCCATTTTAATAATATTTCTTTGATGCATCTGATAAAATACAGATACATTATTGGTTTGCTGTAGTTTGTGCTAATCTCCACGGTTGTAGAAATGTCAAAAAAAGGACATATTAAAGATTATAATAAATATACAGAAAAGAATGATCTTTCCCTGGCATTCTAAATGTATAAACCAATTTTAAGCAAATGAAGGCCTAGTCAAGGGGATATGGAGATGTTTTCATTGCTAAAATGTTTACCATTCAAGCATGAGGACCTGACTGGGTCCCAAACAATGTTGTGAAAGTTGGGTACACATATACAAACTCAGCTATGGTATGAGATGGAAGTGTTTGTAGTAGATTCCCAGAGCTTTATGGCAAGACTATTTAGGCAATTGGCAAGCACTGAATGTTCAGAGATATTGTTAAAAACAAACAAAAAATAAAATAAGATTGGAGGAAAACTTCCTGGCATCAACCTCAGGCTTACACACACACACACACACACACACACACACACACACACACACACACACAGAGTACACTTCTATGGAGATTACAGAATTATTTGTGCAGTTTATAGAATTATTTTTGCACTTGATTATATTGCAAGATTGCTTTAATGGCAGGAAACACATCTGAAAAATTTTGGACTATCCAATTATATGATGTATTTCAGATACTATTATGATCAATCTCTAACTGCCTACTTTACACCACCCCTGCTGTAACAAGCAATGAGGATTATTTAGAGTGCAGCTCTATATTTAATAATAATGTCATGTGTCAATAGGCATTGTATTTACATATTTGTATAGTTGACAAGTATGATAAAGCTCCCAAAGTGTATATCCCAAGTTGTAAACTGTTAGTTGGAAGAAAAGTAAGATTGCAGATAGTATTTAATCATCTGTGTATTTATAACTTCTACAAAAATTGAATTACTCTTATTTGGAAAGCAGTTTCACACTGGATTTTCAAAGCTGTACCACATTTAATTTATACTCAAACTTTGTGCAAGTTGAATTCAAGTCTTGTGAAATTGATCCCACCGGCAGTTTCCTACACCTTCAACTTTGAATCCAAAGACATTGCTACACATAATTAAATATGAAGAATTTCTCCCTCAAAGAGAACACTCCATATTTATGTCTTTTAATATGTTTAACTCCTCTTACATCTAGGAATTCTTGATTTTTTGGCAGTCAATAATTTAAACATCTACTAAAGTGTAATTCATCCACCAGCAACCACACAGAACAACATGTGGAGAATAGGCAAGCAAGACAGATCTTTGTTGATCTCATGATGATCTGAGGACCTGCCTGTGGATCTCTTGAAGTCCAGTCTCAGTGTTGTCTAATTGCAAAGGGAATCACTTCACAGATTTTTAAAGCTCATGCATTTATTGTTCACTCAAGACATTAATAAATTATGTTATTTATACAAAAAGCAGCTACTATGCAAAGCAGAATGTCCAATTACAGAGTAAACTTTGGATAACAAAAAGAAAACAAAACAAAACAGAAAATACTGAAAAAAACTGAATTAAGTATATCATTCTAAAATCTAGACTTATCAATTAAAAATAACTACAGTCCACAGGGTTCAGTTGAATAATATGCAGAAAGACACAGGCCAGGGAGGTATGAATGGTCATCCAGAGTCTGGTTTGTGCTCTGAATGACAGGTCACTATTCCTATAGAAATACTGACAGAGAAAATCAGTAGTAGTTATTGTTTTTGTTGCTCATAAATGAGACTTAAGGACAGATAGATTTACTAGGGCTCACAGTAGGAAAGGCATGGTGGTAAGAGCATAAGACACCTGGGCACATTGCACAGTCAGGAAGCAGATGGAGATGAATACTGGTGCTCAGTTCTCTTTCTTTTTTGCATGCAATCTTGGGACCACAGCCTAGGGAATGGGCTGCCCACATTTTGGGTAGGTCTTCCCAACACACATAATATACCAAGGAAACTCCTTTGTAAACATGTTGGTAGGTTATGCTAAGTTATATAATTCCTGAATGGTGTGCCCAGAGGCTTATCTCATGGGAAATTCTAAATCAGGTGGAGTTAATATTTCATATTGACCTACTGAATTCTATTTATGACTGACACAAAGACATTCATTGCATACCTAGCTAAACTTATGAGCTCCATGCTCAGTTAAAGATCCAGTTTCACAACATAGGTGGAGAATAATTGAGGAAGACACCGAGGGCCAACATGCTACATAGTCTCCACCTACATGCACAGGCAGAATGCACATACCAATATGAAAATATCTATACATCACAAACATACAGTAAAGTAAAATAAAATAAAATGAGTACGTATAATGCAAAGATAAAAGCAAATACATGCTTATATAATTATAGGTATTTCCTAGAAGGTGATGGCCTCTGATGTTTTAGGAAAAGTTACAACACAATCAAAGCAATATAAAAAGGAAATAGATACTGAAGGCACACACACAAACAAAAAATCGAAGGAAAACAACAAAACACTATTACATTAATTTGTGTTTTGCCAATTTCATACAAGAAATATTAGATTCTATGTACTGCTACTCATCCTTTTCTATTTCACTCCCAGCCCTGTCAGCCATACTTCTCCCTACAAGTTTGTTTCTCATATTCACACCTTTTTGTTTGGTTTGGTTTAGTGGACCACTGATTTATTTTATTTTATTTTTGAGATTATAATGTAACTATATAATTTCCTCCTTTTCTTTTTTTTCTATTTTTTTTTTAAATTTTTATTTTGCAATACAATTCAATTCTACATATCAGCCACAGATTCCCTTGTTCTCCCCCCTCCCGCCCCCCTCACCTTCCCCCCAGCCCACCCCCCATTCCAATCTCCTGCAGGGCAAAGCCTTCCCCACAGACTGAGATCAACCTGGTGGACTCAGTCCAGGTAGGTCCAGTCCCCTCCTCCCAGGCCGAGCCAAGCGACCCTGCATAGGCCCCAGGTTTCAAACCGCAGACTCATGCAATGAGCACAGGACCCGGTGCCACTGCCTGGATGCCTCCCAAACAGATCAGGCCAATCAACTGTCTCACCCACTCAGAGGGCCTGATCCAGTTGGTGACCCCTCAGCCATTGGTTCATATTTCATGTGTTTGCGTTCGTTTGGCTATTTGTCTCTGTGCTTTATCCAACCTTGGTCTCAACAATTCTCGCTCATATAAACCCTCCTCATTCTCGCTAATTGGACTCCCAGAGATCCACCCCGAGGCTAGCCATTGATCTCTGCATCCAGATCCCTCAGTAGTTGGATGAGGTTTCTAGCTCGACAATTAGGGTGTTTGGCCATCCCATCACCAGAGTAGGTCAGTTCGGATTGTCGCTCGACCATTGCCAGCAGTCTGTTGTGGGGGTATCTTTGTGGATTTCTGTGGGCCTCTCTAGCACTTTGTTTCTTCCTATTCTCATGTGGTCTTCATTTACCATGGTCTCCTATTCCTTGTTCTCCCTCTCTGTTTTTGATCCAGCTGGGATCTCCCACTCACCCAAGCTCTCTTTCCCTCGACCCTCGCCCTTCACTACCCCCACTCCTGTCCAGGCTGTTCATGTAGATCTCATTCCATTTCTCTGTCGTTGGGCGATCCCTGTGTCTTTCTTGGGGTCCTGTTTTCCAGGTAGCCTGCCTGGTGATGTGAGTAGCAGTCCAGTCATCCTTGTTCCACATCTAGTATCCTGTTATGAGTGAGTACATACCATGTTTGTCTTTCTGAGTCTGGGATACCTCACTCAGGATGATTTTTTGTAGATCCATCCATTTGTCTGCAAACCTCATGATGTCATTGTTTTTCTCTGCTGAGTAGTATTCCATTGTGTATATGTACCACATTTTGTTTATCCATTCTTCAGTTGAAGGGCATCTAGGTTGTTTCCATGTTCTGGCTATTACAAACAATGCTGATATGAACATAGCTGAACAAGTGCTCTTGTGGTGTGGTTGAGCATTCCTTGGGTATATGCCCAAGAGTGGTATAGCTGGATCTTGGGGGAGATGGATTCCCAATTTTCTAAGAAAGCGCCATATTGATTTCCAAAGTGGTTGTACAAGCTTGCATTCCCACCAGCAGTGGAGGAGAGTTCCCCTAGCTCCACATCCTCTCCAGCATAAGGTGACTTCAGTGTTTTTGATCTTAGCCATTCTGACAGGCGTAAGGTGGTATCTCAGAGTTGTTTTGATTTGCATTTCCCTGATGATTAGGGATGTTGAGCAATTCCTTAAATGTC
Organism: Peromyscus eremicus; assembly: GCF_949786415.1. NCBI lineage: Eukaryota > Metazoa > Chordata > Mammalia > Rodentia > Cricetidae > Peromyscus > Peromyscus eremicus. The sequence goes on along the minus strand of NC_081431.1, from coordinate 74,557,334 downwards.
TTTCAGCCATTTGAGTTTCCTCTGTTGAGAATTCTCTGTTTAGTTCTATAGCCCATTTCTTAATTGGACTGTTGGGCATTTTGTTGTCTAATTTCTTGAGTTCCTTATATATTCTGGATATCATTCCTCTGTCAGATGTGGGGTTGGTGAAGATCTTTTTCCATTTTGTAGGCTGTCGCTTTGCTTTGTTGACCGTATCCTTTGCCCTACAAAAGCTTCTCAGTTTCAAGAGGTCCCATTGATTGATTGTTTCTCTCAGTGTCTGTGCTACTGGTGTTCTATTTACGAAGTGGTCTCCTAAGCCAATGCGTTCAAGACTACTTCCTACTTTCTCTTCTAGCAGGTTCAGAGTAGCTGGATTTATGTTGAGGTCCTTGATCCACTTGGACTTAAGTTTTGTGCACGGTGATAGATATGGATCTATTTGCAGCCTTCTACATGTTGATATCCAGTTTTGCCAGCACCATTTGTTGAAGATGCTTTCTCTTTTCCATTGTGCACTTTGGGCTTCTTTGTCAAAAATTATTTGTTCATAGGTGTGCGGATTAATGTCAGGGTCTTCAATTTGATTCCATTGGTCCACATGTCTGTTTTTATGCCAATACCAAGCTGTTTTTATTACTGTAGCTCTATAGTACAGCTTGAAGTCAGGGATCGTGATGCCTCCAGAGGTTGTGTTATTGTACAGGATTCTTTTGGCTATCTTGGGTTTTTTGTTTTTCCATATGAAGTTGAGTATTATTCTTTCCAGGTCTGTGAAGAATTGTGTTGGTATTTTGATGGGGATTGCATTGAATCTGTAGATTGCTTTTGGTAAGATTGCCATTTTTACTATGTTAGTTCTGCCTATCCATGAGCATGGGAGATCTTTCCATTTTCTGACATCTTCTTCAATTTCTTTTTTCAGGGACTTAAAGTTCTTTTCATATAGGTCCTTCACTTGCTTGGTTAGTGTTACCCCAAGGTATTTTATGTCATTTGTGGCTATAGTAAAGGGTGATGTAGCTCTGATTTCCTTCTCTGCTTCTTTGTCCATTGTATATAGGAGGGCTACTGATTTTTTTGAGTTGATCTTGTATCCTGCTATGTTGCTGAAGGTGTTTATAAGCTGTATCAGTTCCTTGGTGGAATCTTTGGAGTTGCTCAAGTATACTATCATGTCATCTGCAAATAGGGAAAGCTTGACTTCTTCCTTTCCAATTTGTATCCCCTTAATCTCCTTATGTTGTCTTATTGCTCTGGCTAGAACTTCAAGTACTATATTGAATAAGTATGGGGAGAGCGGACAGCTTTGCCTCGTTCCTGATTTTAGTGGAATTGCTTTGAGTTTCTCTCCATTTAATTTGATGTTGGCTGTTGGCTTGCTGTAAATTGCCTTTATTATGTTTGGGTATGTTCCCTGTATTCCTGATCGCTCCAAGACCTTTATCATGAAGGGGTGTTGGATTTTGTCAAATGCCTTTTCAGCATCTAGTGAGATGATCATGTGGTTTTTTTCTTTGAGTTTGTTTATATGGTGTATCACATTGACAGACTTTCGTATGTTGAACCATCCTTGCATCCCTGGAATGAATCCTACTTGATCATGGTGGATAATTGTTTTGATGTGTTCTTGGAGTCTGTTTGCCAGTATTTTATTGAGTATTTTTGCATCAATGTTCATGAGGGAGATCGGTCTGTAGTTCTCTTTCTTTGTTGTATCCTTGTTTGGTTTAGGAATCAGGGTAATTGTAGCCTCATAGAAGGAGTTTGGTAATGTTCCTTCTGTTTCTATTGTGTGGAACAATTTAGAGAGTATTGGTATTAACTCTTCTTTGAAGATCTGGTAGAACTCTGTGCTGAAACCATCTGGTCCTGGGCTTTTTTTGGTTGGGAGACTTTTAATGACTGTTTCTATTTTGTTAGGGGTTATTGGACTATTTAAATAGTTTATCTGGTCTTGATTTAATTTAGGTATGTGGTACCTATCCAGAAAATTATCCATTTCTTTTAGGTTTTCCAGTTTTGTGGAATAGAGGTTTTTGAAGTATGACCTGATGATTCTCTGGATTTCCTCAATGTCTGTTGTTATGTCCCCCTTTTCATTTCTGATTTTGTTGATTGGGGTGCTCTCTCTCTGTCTTTTGGTTAGTTTGGATAAGGGCTTGTCTATCTTGTTGATTTTCTCAAAGAACCAACTCTTTGTTTCATTAATTTTTTGTATTGTTCTCTTTGTTTCTATTTTATTGATTTCAGCTCTCACTTTGATAATTTCCTGGCATCTATTTTTCCTGGAAGACTTTGCTTCTTCCTGTTCTAGAACTTTCAGGTGTGCTGTTAAGTCACTAGTGTGAGATTTCTCCAGCTTATTTATTTATATGGGCATTTAGTGCTATGAATTTCCCTCTTAGTACTGCTTTCATAGTGTCCCATAGGTTTGGATATGTGGTGTCTTCATTTTTGTTGATCTCTAGGAAGTCTTTAATTTCTTTCTTTATTTCTTCCTTAACCCATTGGTGATTCAGTTGAGTATTATTCAGTTTCCGTGAGATTGTAGGTTTTCTGTAGTTTTTGTTGTTGTTGAAATCCAACTTTAGACCATGGTGGTCTGATAGAACACAGGAGGTTATTCCAATTGTTTTGTATCTGTTTAGATTTGTTTTGTGGCCAAGTATGTGGTCGATTTTAGAGAAGGTTCCATGGGGTGCTGAGAAGAAGGTATATTCTTTTTTGTTAGGATGGAATGTTCTGTAGATGTCGATTAAGTCCATTTGAGTCATGACATCAATTAAGTCCTTTATTTCTCTGTTAAGTTTTGATTTGGGAGATCTGTCCATTGGTGAAAGTGGGGTGTTGAGGTCTCCCACTATTAATGTGTGGGGTTTCATATGTGATTTAAGCTTTAATAATGTTTCTTTTACATATGTGGGTGCCCTTGTGTTTGGGGCATAAATGTTCAGAATTGAGACTTCATCTTGGTGGATCTTTCCTGTGATGAGTATGTAATGCCCTTCTTGATCTCTTTTGATTGATTTTAGTTTGAAGTCTATTTTGCTGGATATCAGGATGGCTACACCTGCTTGTTTCTTAAGACCATTTGATTGGAAAGTCTTTTCCCAGCCTTTTGTTTTTAGGTAGTGTCTATCTTTGAATTTGAGATGTGTTTCTTGTATGCAGCAGAAAGATGGGTCCTGCTTTCATATCCATTCTGTAAGCCTATGTCTTTTTATAGGTGAATTAAGTCCATTGATATTGAGGGATATTAATGTCCAGTGATTGTTCATTCCTGTTATTTTTTGGTGGTGATGTGTGTGTACTTTTCTTCGTTGGGGTCTACTGCTGTGGCTTTATCTATTGCCTGTGTTTTTGAGGGTGTATCTGACTTCCTTAGGTTGGAATTTTCCTTCTAGTGCTTTCTGTAGGGCTGGGTTTGTGGATAAATATTGTTTAAATCTGGCTTTGTCATGGAATGTCTTGTTCACTCCATCTATGATGATTGAAAGTTTTGCTGGGTATATTAGTCTAGGCTGACATCCATGGTCTCTTAGTGTCTGCATTACATCTGTCCAGGTCCTTCTGGCTTTCAAAGTCTCCATTGAGAAATCGGGTGTTATTCTTATAGGTTTGCCTTTATATGTCACTTGGCCTTTTTCCTTTGCTGCTCTTAATATTCTTTCTTTATTCTGTACATTTAATTGTTTAATTATTATGTGGTGAGGGGACTTTTTTTGGTGGTCTAGTCTGTTTGGTGTTCTATAGGCTTCCTGTATCTTCATAGGCATTTCCTTCTTTAAGTTGGGAAAGTTTTCTTCTATGATCTTGTTGAATATATTTTCTGTGCCCTTGAGTTGGTATTCTTCTCCTTCTTCTAACCCTATTATTCGTAGGTTTGGTCTTTTTATGGTGTCCCAAATTTCTTGGACATTTTGGTTCATGACTTTGTTGGCTTTAGTGTTTTCTTTGACTGATGAATCTATTTCTTCTATTGTATCTTCAACACTAGAGATCCTCTCTTCCATCTCTTGCATTCTGTTGATTATACTTGCATCTGAAGTTCCCAATCGTTTTCTCAGATTTTCTATTTCCAGCATTCCCTCTGTTTGTGTCTTCTTCATTTTTTCTATTTCCCTTTTCAGGTCTTGGACTATTTCCTTCATTTGTTTCATTGATTTTTCTTGATTTTCTTTCAGTATTTTACTGTTCTCTTCCAGGACTTTATTGATTTCTTCTAATTTGTTTGCCCTTTCCTCTAGTTGTTTACAACATTCTTCACATTTTTTTGTCTTTTCCTCTACACGAGCCTCTAGCTTCTTCATGATGACATTCATAAGGCTATTTTCTTCTGCTTCTTCCAATTTCTGATGTTCAGGTCTAGGTGTTGGAGGAGGGCTAGGGCCTGGTGATGTTGTATTGTTATTCATTTTGTTGTATGCGTTTCTGCCTTGACGTCTGCCCATCTCCTTGTGGTTTGTTCTTGGCCTTATCCGCACACTTGGTTCAGACAGAGCTGACAGATTCAGGAAGTCTCTCTCTCTTGTCCAGATGGGAGCTCTCTTGTCCAAATTGGAAGTCCGGGGCAGGATGGGAGCTCTTGTGCAGAAGGGAAGTCTGGGGGAGGATGGGAGGTCTCCTCTCTCTGTCTCTCTGTCTCTCTGTCTCTCTGTCTCTCTGTCTCTCTGTCTCTCTCTCTCTCTCTCTCTCTCTCTCTCTCTCTCTCCCAGAAGGGAAGTCCGGGGGAGGATGGGAAGCTCTCCTTTCTCTCTCTCTCTCTCTCTCTCTCTCTCTCTCTCTCTCTCTCTCTCCTCCAGACGGGAAGTCTGGGGCAAGATGGGAGCTGGGGGCCGGCCTCTAAGTCTCAGGAAGAGGCTTGGGGCTCAGGCGGATGGGCGTGGGGGCAGGGCGTGGAGACTGCAGGGTCTGCCAGGGGTCTTGGAGAAGGGGATCCTTCCCAGTGGGGCTAGAAGGGAACCTGCCCTGTGGCCAGAACCTGGGGCCAAGTTGGGCAGGTCTTCCCCGGAGTGGCTGGTGCCCAGGGATGGGGTTGGGGGCAAGTTAGGGGACTCACCTGTGCTTCAGAAGGGAAGTCCAGGCCAGATGGGAGCTGGGGGCCGGCCTCTAAGTCTCAGGAAGAGGCTTGGGGCTCAGGTGGATGGGCGTGGGGGCAGGGCGTGGAGACTGCAGGGTCTGCCTGGGGTCTTGGAGAAGGGGATCCTTCCCAGTGGGGCTAGAATGGAACCTGTGTTGTGGCCAGAACCTGGGGCCAAGTTGGGCAGGTCTTCCCCGGAGTGGCTGGTGCCCAGGGATGGGGTCAGGGGCAAGTTACGGGACTCACCTGTGCTTCAGAAGGGAAGTCCATGCCAGATGGGAGCTGGAGGCCGGCCTCTAAGTCTCAGGAAGAGGCTTGGGGCTCAGGCGGATGGGCGTGGGGGCAGGGCGTGGAGACTGCAGGGTCTGCCAGGGGTCTTGGAGAAGGGGATCCTTCCCAGTGGGGCTAGAAGGGAACCTGCCCTGTGGCCAGAACCTGGGGCCAAGTTGGGCAGGTCTTCCCCGGAGTGGCTGGTGCCCAGGGATGGGGTTGGGGGCAAGTTAGGGGACTCACCTGTGCTTCAGAAGGGAAGTCCAGGCCAGATGGGAGCTGGGGGCCGGCCTCTAAGTCTCAGGAAGAGGCTTGGGGCTCAGGTGGATGGGCGTGGGGGCAGGGCGTGGAGACTGCAGGGTCTGCCTGGGGTCTTGGAGAAGGGGATCCTTCCCAGTGGGGCTAGAATGGAACCTGTGTTGTGGCCAGAACCTGGGGCCAAGTTGGGCAGGTCTTCCCCGGAGTGGCTGGTGCCCAGGGATGGGGTCAGGGGCAAGTTACGGGACTCACCTGTGCTTCAGAAGGGAAGTCCATGCCAGATGGGAGCTGGAGGCCGGCCTCTAAGTCTCAGGAAGAGGCTTGGGGCTCAGGCGGATGGGCGTGGGGGCAGGGCGTGGAGACTGCAGGGTCTGCCAGGTGTCTTGGAGAAGGGGATCCTTCCCGGTGGGGCTAGAAGGGAACCTGCCCTGTGGCCAGAACCTGGGGCCAAGTTGGGCAGGTCTTCCCCGGAGTGGCTGGTGCCCAGGGATGGGGTCCAGGGCAAGCTAGGGCACTCACCTGTGCTTCAAAAGGGATGTCCGTGGCCCCTCCTTTTCTTTTCTTCCTCCAGACCCTCTCATGTATCAGTAGATGGAGGGCCAGCTCCCACCTACCCAGGGTATGCAAAAAAAAAAAAACCCACAAAAATGTTGAGAGCTTAGGAAAAACTCTTATCTATCTGAAGGCTAGACTTTTTCTATCTGAAGGTATGTATTTAGAAACACATTTCTCTATCTAAGAGGTTAAATAAGGAAAAATATACACTTTCTGATGGTAACTTACTGTTTTACTTTATCTAGAAAAATCTCTTCTCTGAAAATCTCTGTCTCCACAAAGATGCATTGCACATTGTTACATTCTCCATACAGCCAAGTTACATTTCACATTGTTACATTCTCCAAAAATTCTCCACATAGCCACATAGGCCTTCTGCACAGTTACATCTACACATTTCTTCTCTACTCCGTTACATTCCTTCACATATTATTCACCATTTATTCACACTTTACTCATCCACTCTCTCACTCATTCACTCTCACTCTCTTCTTCTCTGCCCAACTCTAGATGATTATATGTTTCTGTGGATGATTGTTCGATAAATAAAACACTGATTGGCCAGTAGCCAGGCAGGAAGTAAAGGCGGGACTAGAGAGAGGAGAAAGGAAAGGACAGGAAGGCAGGGAGGGGAGACACCAGCTGCTCTCCAGGGAGCATCATGTAGAGGCAACAGGTAAAGCCACGGAACACGTGGTAACATATAGATTATCAAAAATGGGCTTAGTATAAGAGTAAGAGCTAGACAATGGTAGGCCTGAGCTAATGGCCGAGCAGTTTAAATAATATAAGAGTCGGTGTGTTTATTTTATAAGTGGGCTCCGGGACTGGCGGGGCTTGGTGGTAGCTGGAGAGAAACTCTCCAGCTACAAAATTGTTCCATTTCCAAAGTCTGAAAAGTTCAAAAAGTCAGTTCTGATACGATTCTTAACGTTCCACTGAAAGCTCAAGATCAGGGGCTGGCTCGCCAGCTGCCCTTAAATCTTTGTATAACTGTTTAAGTCCTAATAAATCTGAAGTGAAGAGCTCCAAATATGAAGGAACCCCCAACCAAAAATTTGTTGCAGTTCCTTTGCATGCAACAACCAAGTTCAAATAATAGTTTCTGAAACATTGCTCTCAGCTAGGTGGCTGTTTACAGCCTACAGCCTTCCCCTAGGAAATTTTCTCCAGGGTGAAGGTGGCATCACTGTAGCTGAGCTGCTGAACTGCAGAACTCTTTGAAAAAGCCCTCCTTGCAGCCAGCATGAACTAGGAAGCTGTTTCTTAAAAGAGTCATGCATTTGTTTGCTGCCAGTAAAAAGAAGTCGCATGGCTTTGGCTGCTGATTCTATCCCTTTCGGCTTTTTAGCATTCCTAGTCTGTCTGTACCACCCATCTTTGGCCTGCCAGCCTAGAGACCCCTGTTTTCTGGAGCCTGAGGCTTTTGATTGCCTCACATCATGAGAGCTCAAGGTGTTGCCCTGCTACTATGTGATCTGGCTCTGGTTCAGCACCCCGGGTCCTGGAGGAAACCCTGCGTGGCCAGTTGTGGTTGCTGTACCCCAGCTGCATTGCCTGCTCTGCTGGTGTACTTGTGTCCCCTGTGTGCTGTGTTGTGGCAGCCCTTAGGGCAACCCCTTGGCTCTGTCTCACCCTGCACCTAAGAGCTCCAGTTGGTCTGGGTTCCAGTGCATCTCCTCTGCCCATCTCCACTGCTGTCTAGTCTGGAGCATGAATCTTCCTCACTGTTCATTCCATAGCAGGGAGGATTTCAAAAGCTCCACTGCACTCTCCACTCCGCAGCTGCTGTTCACTGCTATTCACCTCTCCCACGGTGTCCCTGCTTAGCTTGTCAAGATTGCAGAGCATAGCCTCCAGCCATGTCAGTCTGGTTTTCACAAACAGACTGACTGACTGTGTTCTCCTCACCACAGCTCCTTTACAGACCCTCACTCCTCCAGCTGGCTCTTTCAGTGTTTGGTGTGAATGATGGGATGATGCCTTTCAGGTCTCAGCTATGTGGACGCCTGGTCTGGGCAGCCAATACTCATGCTGCTGCTTTCTGAAGCTACTGTTTGTTCTTGGACTGTTAAGTCCAAAGTAGCTTCTCAGTCCCATACACTGCTTTCTTCATCCTAGATCCCATGCTCAGGAAAATCTATTCTACCCTAAGTTATTTCTATCAAGCCTTCAAATATCCCTATTCCTATAGCCTATATTCAAACTTCACCAAAACTTTATGACATATTAATATTACAACTTTAGACCTAATTAGCAGATGATAGATAGACAGACAGACATACTTGCTGTGGGATGGTCTGCATGTCAAATGTGTTGCTGATTGGTCAATAAATAAATCACTGATTGGCCAGTGGCCAGGCAGGAAGTATAGGCGGGACTAACAGAGAGGAGAATTGAGAGAACAGGAAGCTGGGTGAGAGAGACACTGCCAGCTGCCACCAGGACAAGCAGCATGTGAAGATGCTGGTAAGCCACAAGCCACAAGCCACGTGGCAAGGTATAGATTTATAGAACAGTTAGCAAGAAGCCTGCCACGGCCATACAGTTTGTAAGCAATATGTCTCTGTGTTTACTTGGTCGGGTCTGAGCAGCTCTGGGACTGGCAGGTGAGAGAGATTTGTCCTGACTGTGGGCCAGGCAGGAAAACTCTAGCTACACATACTTGCTGCAACCTTATTTTAGTTCCTCTAGCTATATTTACAATTTTTCTCCTAAAAAAGAAAATGACTGTACCCCAATTAATTATCATGCATGTCCACTACACCTGGGGTGTTCCTTCTCTTTATCCTCCATACCCAATTTCCATGTTCAGCGCCTTATGTGGGAGACTAGCTCTGACCTGTTGAAAGTTTCTTTGGGGGAGCAGAGAGGAATGAGGAAGTATTAGATACAAATACAGGCAAGATGACAAGAAACGCAGGGACACAGGATATCTTCAGGAAGAATTTATTCATAATAGGCCTTTTATCCATTAGCAAGGGGAAGGGCAAAATACCTCTCCCTTCCAAGGTCCAGGTATAAAGTACCCACAAGTATAGACTCTTCAAAACATCTGGTAACCACACCCCTGGCCAAAGCATCCTATTATGCAGCCCTACTGGGTAAAGCAAGCTCAGACTTTCTAACCTTGAGTAAGGCCTTACTAGGGAGCCTCTGTGGATCTCCACACCCATGGGAGGCCTGGCACTTTCTGAACAGAAGCAGAGGAGGAGTGCTTTTGGGGAGGGTTGGAATGGAGGTGGAGGGAGGGAATTAGAGAAGAAGAAGGAGGAGAAATTGTGCTTGGGATGTAAAATAAATGAATAAATTTAATTAATGAAAAATTAATAAATATTTGACACATTAATATACAACATATTCTTCAGATAATAAAGATACAACAAGAAAGGCATAAAAATAAGAATAAAAAATTATAAATATATATTGTCCCCTCCACCCTAGCTAGGTTTGTTCAATGTTGAAACTGTTAACTTTACACGTAAGGATAACTTAAAACTTTTAATTTTACTTTCTGATTTGTTTGTTTATATCCAGTAATAATAAGACTTTCTGAAAAAAATTCAACATGTTAATAAAGTGAGTGCATATAAGATCAGCACAAACATTTGTATTTATTCCCCAGTGAGAGAGAGACAGAGATAGAGAGAGAGAGAGAGAGAGAGAGAGAGAGAGAGAGAGAGAGAGAGAGAGACAGACAGACACACACACACACACAGAGTTTCTTCACTAATAAAAAGAGACATCAGATTGAGTCTCGAAAATTTCAAGGAAGCTTTGAACATGGGTCAGTAATATGGATCAACAGATAAAGAGACTTGTGACAAGCCTGACAACCCGTTTAATTCCTAGGACTCACATAGAAGGGGAGAAACAGCTTCTGTGAGTTGTCCACTGACCTCCACAAATCTGCAATGCATCCTTGCTTCTTTTCATTCCCACTAAATAAACCTATTGCATTTAAAAGAAGAACTGAACGTGGACATACGACAGATTAGTAAAGAAAGAAGTGTCCTTCAGTAGAATGTCTATTTAGTCCCATTAACATTAATTAAACATTAATTTGATTATAATCTTATGGCACACACAAAGTTAATTCCGGTAGATGAAATCCTTAATTTAGATGTCATTCATCCACTTCTAAAAGACAACAGAGTGGGTTGCTTTCTAGAGGGCAGGATCTGAAACAAGCTGCAGGAGCTCAAGTCCTAAATGCTGATCCTGAGACTTGGGCTACTGACTAGAAAAAAGCACCATGTGGGATTTAACAGTGCAGTGCTTCAATTAGCATAAGAGATGTACATTAAAGTGAGTTTTTGGTTCTAAATTTAAATAATGTTTCAAATCAAACAAAAACACATAAATGATCTATTAAATAACAAAGTGTGAACAGGCATTTTTACAGAAAAGGAAATTTGAAGGGTCTATAGAAAAGGAAAACATGCTTTTTCTGATTAATAGTTAGAGAAAGGGAAGTTGATATTACAACAAGATATATTTTACTAGCCCATGCTTGATAAAATTCTAAAATCTGACAGTATTGAATATTGAAAAGGATGCCTGTCAAAATGAAATAACATGAACCCGTGTAGGTTTTATGATGTGAGACCCATTTTGCAAAATGTGCTCTCTCTGTCTACCTCTTTCTCTGTGTAATTATGGTTGTGTTGTAGGTATGTGGGTAGGAGCATGCATGCATGTGTATTGTGTTTGTATAATGTGTGCCTCCCATGCACATGAGTGTAAGGGTGTACATACCTGTGTCTGTCTCCCTCAATTGCCTTGAGAGAGAGTCTTTCATTGAGTTGATTTTAAACAGGCTGATTTGTCTAGCCTGGCTTGCCAGTGAGCTCTCAGGATCTGCCTATCTCTGTCACTAGTGCCAGGATGACAGGAAGATTCAGTGTCATACTTGCAGTCCATTTACCCAGTGAGCCATCTCCCCAGACCTGGCTTAGAGTCTTATAATACTGAATTATGTAAGTTGGTATGAATTAGTAGAGTATGTATTGACATTTAACTTTTAGCTACACTAGCTGCAGTAATTCTGTATGGAAATTGAGATAAGACTTCCACGTACCTCCCCTTTCTTTTGTTCTCTGTTTTGTTACTAGAAAAATGAAGGTTTCATTTTGAGGTTCTCAGTTTAAATAATAATAATAATAATAATAATAATAATAATAATAATAATAGACTCAGAAAGAAGTTCATGGAGAATTTAATGGAGATTGAGAAAAACAAAAACAAATATGACTGGCCACCTCAAAATCCTGACAGCTGCAAATGAATGGAGATGGAAAAAAATTGTGTTTTTTAAATTAGTTAGGGAGGTAAGAGATGCCTAGAGTGTTAGGAAGAACCTGCTTAGACATAAGAAGTCATGGATTTCAGTTCAGAGATCATCTAATTCCAGGCTCTGAGTCTCAGGATAAAGGAATGCTGTAGGGTCATGTGGTCAAAAAGAGAAAGAGAAACAGCTTATTAAGAAAGAAAGACACTTCCTGGAGTGGAAGTGGGTTGTGAGTCAAAGATGGAACCTTCAAAAGCATCCTCAAAAGGACTCTACATCGCAGTGTTGCAGGACCTTTACAGTAAGTGCCTCTCCCATTTCTGTCAAATTCTTTTCTTCTAAATCCTTGGTTCAAAGTGAGGAAAATGTGGAGATGCTCCTGTCCATCCGAAAAATATAATACTTGAGATTGTGTCCTATATCTATTAAAAAGAAATGGAATAAACATTTATAAAATACAAAGTATATTCATGGCAACTTGACAAATATTTTGAAATCATTCACAAATGTTACTGGATACATTTTAATATACTATATAACTGGCTTTTTTTTTTTTAATTGTAAGTACTCAACTTGGTTCATTCAGAAGTGTTCCCCAAGAGAATAAATGTATTCATCAGGGTTCTCTAAAGGAACAAAACTGATAGAATAATTTTAATTAATTTATATAGAAAAGAGGATTAGAGTGCCTAATAGGCTGTGGTCTGTGAGTCCAAAAATGTCTGTATTGTGATGGAAGGTCCCAAAACACAATAGTTGTTCAGTCCACAAGTTTGAATGTGTCAGCTGGGCTTCAGTCTATGTTGAAATCCTGAAGAAGTAGGCTTTAATACTAGGAAAGAAATGCCTCAGCAGCAGGATGGATGGACTTGACAGTGAGAATGCTGGCAAGCAGAAGGTAAAAGACTTCCTTCTTCTGTGTCCTTTGTGTATAGGCTGCCATAAAATGATATGGCTCAGAGTTAGGTTGAATCTTCTGACCTCAAATGATCTTGGTTTAAAGTGGGTCTTCACACCTCAAATGATACAATGAGACTAAGATCTTGCATAAGGAACTTCATTGTGATGGTTATTCTTGGTTGTCATTTGACTACTGCAGGAATCAACTAAAATCCCAAGTATCTGGTCACATATGCTAGAGATCTTAGTCTCATATGTGAGAGAAGTTAAAACAAGTCTTATAGAGAAACTTGAAGATGATTTTATAAGCACTTGAGAGAAGAAAAAGACAACAACAAAAAAAGCAAAAATGAAACAAAACGAAGCAAAAACCAAGTAAACAGAAAAGGCAAATTTGAAGTGTTTTTTGAAGCCAAGTGGCAGGAATTTGAAGATCAAAAGCCATGTTTTTGAGTTAGAGGCAAGAAAGTGGTCAGATTAAAGCAATGGGGGTTTGCAAGCAGCTCTGTGTGAATAGAGTTGGTGATAGAGTGAGTTCAGAGTTCCAAAAGAAAGTGTGAAAATTTCCAAAGTACTAGAATAAGCAAGTGTAAGATTTTGGTTGGAATCTGAAAAAGAGAGAAGAGATTAAAAAAAAAAAATCCCACTCATGTTTAAGGAGTGGTAACAACTGAAGCAGGAAGACTTAGAAGTGAGATCATAAACAACTGCATCGAGAAAGGGCTTCTGGGTTGTGCAATTACACATCTTATTAAGTGGATAGTTAAGCCTTCCTTGTTAAAGTATTTTCATGTATATCATGTTTCTGGAAGTTTCTGTGTCAGACAGCTCTCTGGGGATTGTTTCCTGCCTCAGGTGACTGAGGGTGCATTTGGATTAATTGTTTAAAAAAGAAGACAGTAGTATATTTTTGCAATCTTACAATCTTTGGTTACTGTGGAATGTCGAATCTCTAGGAACTGGGGCTGGGGCAAGGGCTTAGTTGGTAGGACATCCGGATTAAGCCTGAGAACCTGAGTTTGAGCCCCAAGGATCTTGTAGTAGAAGAAAAGGACCAAATTGCTAGTGTCCTTTGGCGTTCACACACATGCTATGGAACACATGCTTCTCCCAGAGAAAATAAACAGATAAAGTGTTAAAAGAAAAAAGAACATCATGACTCTAAACAGTACTGGACATCAGAGCATTATTAACTTTAAGTGAATACAGAAATAACATAAGGTGCTAGGGAACGTTTTTTGTAATATAATGCAGTTTATGCTATTTTCTATATTAATAAAATCTAGTCATTTTAAATTTAGAAGCTATATTCATTAAATTAATATGAAAGCATTAAAAAGATATCTAATCTCGACACCCAGAGATTATTGTTTGTAGCATCCAATGACTTCTTATACATTTATTTGATTTCATGGTTTCATTATCACATTATTCAAGCAACTAATGAGAACAGGAAGCAGAAAAGGTCCATGGCAGCACTTCTGAGACTGTCCATGCTTGGGGAAGGATTGCCAGGAGCAAGCTCTGATCTTGTTTTGGCATTGTCTACTACATGAGCTGTCTAAAGGAGCTTTGTTTCTCTCTCTCTCTCTCTCTCTCTCTCTCTCTCTCTCTCTCTCTCTCTCTCTCTCTCTCTCTCTCCTTCTCTCTCGCATATATATATGAGAATCTAAAATAAACCCACCCTCTTTGAATCTTTAAAACCCACCCTCTGTAGTCTATGAATTTAATTCTCTGAACTTGACAGACAGGGACCCTTGGCTCTGTAGGCTTTGGTGGCCAAGAGCTGAGAAGGCTTCTTTGTTTTTCAAGACATCTGAAGATTCCTTAATCACAATCTTCAGTTTAAATACCCCTCTCTGGCATCTATTAGAAGCTATATCCTCTGAATAATCAATAAATATGGCTAGAGGGCACCCTATGTTGTGTGAATGGGCACATACACATGTGTGAGTGCAGTATGTATGTCACAGGTAAGTGTCAAGGTCAGAGTACAAATATCTGTGAGTCCTAGCCTTCCATGTCAGGGATTGAGTCTCACTGCTGTTTTTCCTCAGCACACTCAAAACCAGCCAGCCTACGAACTTCTCCTGTCTCCACCTCCTATCTGGGGAGAGGAAAGATGGAATGTAGGTGCTAATACTAAGTAACTGTCTTTGAAGTGGGGTCTCGGGATTCAATCTCAGATACTCACATTTCAGCTTTCACTCACTGAACCATCCACAAGCCCAGGCTGACAGCTTTCAAATGCACTGTACCAGCCAGAACATCTTACCAAAGGTCAGGATAATTTCTGTTGCTGGGAGCGTTTGCACTCTCCAAGTAAAAATCAACTCTGTTGGGATCTGTTTTCTTCTCTCAGATATACTCTTAGTCTCCACTGTTATATTCAAAATGCTGAGCATACAAATAAAGGAGAAAGTGGCACAGTTCACATAATACACCAAACTAATTTCATTTCCAGGGTGAATTGAATTGGAAAAAAAACTCATTTTCTTAAGAAAACTTTGTATCTCATAAAGCCTTTATGTGCTAGAGAGGAATACGCCTTTGCCCTAAGGAGCCACTCAAGCCTTATTCCTGTTAAGAAAGAAGCGGGGGGGGGGGGGGGGGGGGGGGAGAAAAAGAAAAAAGCCATTTTGTTGCCTCCCCCAACAAAATGCAAAAGTATCGACTTGCAAATTTGCTGTTGTCTCCTGGTTGATCAGCTGTCTTCTCCAGCAAGCCCTCACTCACCAGCTTTTCTGTAGCCTCTGCCTGTGCCTCTCAACCTGCCTCACTCAGTCAAGACCCCTCTCACTTACTTGATGCTACTGCAGACAAATAGGGAATTAGTTTCAGGGGAGGAAGTCATATAATGTGATGATCTTCAGGAAAGAGGATTCCTGTTTCTCAGATTCTGCAGGAAGCTGTTCTTTGTGGCTTAGGATGTCACTTGCATAGGTAATGACGTGTTGCTAAAAGTGAACAATGTCGTATTTTGTCTCTGACAGACCAGTCTTTTCTTTTCCCACCACAGGAAAGGGACTTCTTCATGCATATATATGACAGCTCAAGATGCTTGTATAGTTGAGTTTTCTTCCCCTCAGTTGTTAAATATTCAAGATATTCATTATGCAGCCAGAATAATATGAGATCAGTGGGGACCTTTGTAGGAGCTTATATTATCGTTATTAATATTAATTACATGAGGCACCATCATCTTCCTACTTTGCAAACCCAAATGTCAATAGAGGAAATTGCATTTTTTCTTCCTCTCAGGGGTAAGAGGGATAAACTTTAGAAGAAAAAAAAAAGAAAGATATTTCTTTTTTTAAAAAAAAATTTCAAAAAATGAAGAGCATCTGGAGGCATCTTCCCAAATTCTCCCACTATAGAAAACAATTTAAAAGGTGTGAAAATACAAGTTTTAGAAGTGATGCATTTTCTTTCCTATTTAAAACAGGGTAGAAATGGAAGAAGAGGTGAGCTGAAGAGCAAAGCTTTTTTCCCAGGCCTGTGGGAGAGTGTGCACTCTGGGCATGACTTCTCTCTGGTCATAGCATAACCGTGGAATATTTTATTGAAGAGAAATTAACTTCAGCTCTGGAGCCATGGCAAGGACATAAATAACACAGCACGATGTTGTCTAGGTCTACAGGAAGGGGAAGTGAGAGGGAGTAGACAGAAGGTGACAGTGCCTTCACCTGGGACCTAGCCATCACCGTACTTCCCACAACCATCCTGAAACCTTCAAGAAAGCTTTGGAAAGCCTGGCATGTGCGGGAAGAGTGAGGTTGACAAAAGAAAAGAAACAAGTGGCCCAATAGCAGCAGTTTGAATTGAGAGGAAGATTGGGGGAAGAGCGGGATCCTGCAAAAGAGCGATCTCTTGTCCAAGAAAACAGGAAGCTCTCTCTACCTCCCATCTACGGTAATTACAGAAAAAAAGAGGGAAGGCCGGAGGTGATGGAAAAGGTTCCTGTTTTAAGTCGAAGAGGAAAGATCGCTCAGCAGTGAAGAGTCCATACTGCTCTTGCAAAGGACCAGAGTTGGGCTTCAGGGGATCTGAGATGCCTCCGTCTGGCCACCACAGGCCACTGCACTCATGCACTCAACCACACACACACACACACACACACACACACACACACACACACACACACACACACACAATTATAGAGAATTACAAAAAGAAATGAAAAAACACAATTTCCAAGTAAGGCCTGAGGTTAAACGCTATTATGAATGACCAGGGAGTTTTGAGAAAAAGATTGACATGTGATTGACAGACATCTCTCGTGGCTGCAGTTAGTTTGAGGTTGATAATGTGAGGACAGAAATCAAGAGAAACAAATTACTTTCGTGTCAGGAACTTTCATGGTTTAACCTGAATGAAGGAGCTTTACAGAGTGGAGTGGCCCTGACTGACTGGAAGTGGTAAAGAAGTAAAGCAGGAGCTCTATGCTGCAGTGTCCATGAGCTCATCTTTCACCCTGGGCAGGGACATAGGTTTCTGATGGTGATATATTGGTCCATTATCTGCAGTCAATAGACATTAGTTAACATATCCCTAGGGAAAGTGACAGAATTGGCATACTAGGCACCTCCCACTACCCTGTACTGCTTTGAGAAGATAGAATCAATGTCATTACTGTCTCAACTGATCAAATCTAGCTAAGTTATGCAATACTGCTAAGCAATCCAAATCTCTTCTTGCTTAGCATCCAACCCAACTGAAAACAGTAACCATGTCCCTTGTATAGAATAAGAGTGACCTTCTAGTGCATCACTCAATCACGTATATGCTCACCTCCTCACATCTGTTTCAGGAGCCCTTTGCTATTTCACTGTGCACACCAACATTGATAATTTCATCCTTCCTGTGTGTCCTGATGGCTACTTATCACTCTCAACTTGACCCAGTGCAGACTTATCTGGAGAATATTTGTAGGTACTCCCATCAGAATACTGACAAAATCATTATCAGGGAGTTACCCTGGATAATGATAGGGATATATTCTGATAAATTAAGAGCTAAGTGTACATTTTGGGTCCAAGACTTTTAAAAATGCACTTTTCACAAAATATATTTTAATTAGGTCATGATTGGAATTAAATTTATGTAATATTCATAAAAACTCAATCTGTGATTGACACTTTATTGAGAATGAACTGTAATAGCTAAAATAATTCTGTATGTCCCCTAAATAGTTCTCATTTATTTTCAACCTCAAATTTCGGGATTTTTAGCTTTTCTATTTCCATTTTTAAAGGCATTATAACCGATGTGTGTGTGTGTGTATGTGTGTGTGTGTGTGTGTGTGTGTGTGTGTGTGTGTGTGTGTGAAAGCAGGTGCATGCATACCCTGACATGTATGTAGAAGTCAGTCTGTTCTACTGGTATTGAGGAAGGTCTTTCTGCTATGCCATGTATTCCAGGCTAGCTGTCCTGGAAACTTCTTGGAGTTCCTCTTACATTTGCCTCCTAATTTGTAGGAGTGGTGCAGGATGCTTGCCTCCTCATCTGTCTTTTTGAAGTGAGTTCCAAAAGTCATGTGCATATTTTGGCATAAGACCTACTGAGGTATTTCTTCTTCACCTTTTCTATTGTTTTTGTTTTGTTTCTCTAACTTTTCTCATTTAATCAGTTATTTCTGTATGCATGTGCACACTTGTAAGTGTGTAGGGGAATGTGTATGCTGGTGCATTCCTGAAGCTCAGGACACATCTTTGGTGAATGGGTTCTCTCTTTCCAATATGTGGGTCCCAGGGATGGAGCTCAGTCATCAGACTCACACAGAAAGTGCCTGTGCCTATAGATCCATTTCCCTGCCCCCTTTCTGTTTCATAAGTAATCATTTATAATCATCAGTGTTTCATGTCTCCTAAACCCTCATTCCACCTAGGTTTCTTTGAGGTTCTGATGGATTTTGTAACGAGATAAATGGCACCTCTATATTGCGGGTGTCCTTATCTCTAATTTCCCTGGTTACTCTTTCCCTATCGCTGTGCCCATTTCTGAATTCAGATCGCATTGCATTCACAGTTTTAAACTTCTTCTAAATTAAAATTATAATTGCACATGTTTAAAAAAATGAGAAATGAGGCTGGAGAGATGGCTTAGGGATAAGAGCACCTGCTGCTCTTGCAGAGGACCTGGATGTGGTTCCTACGTATCACATCATGGCCTTAGTCCAGATCCAGGGGATCTTATACCTTTCTGGTTCTAAGCCTTTGCACATATGTGATCCACATGCACACAGGCACATGCATATAAACACAAATGAAAATGAACAAAATTTAAAAATAATTTGGGAGACAGAGAAAATATGTCTCTCCCAACTGTTTCTCCAGTCTCACTTTCCAGAGTCTGACCATTTTTGGAAAGATTTAATTATACCACACACACAGTCTGTGTTTTGTAAAGAGAACTCCACAGCTTTCACAATTTACAAGTGTGACCAACCTGCAACCTACAGGCTATATGCAGCCCGAGATAGGTATAAATGGGGTCTGAGCTAAAATCATAAACTCACTTAAAACACCATGAGTATTTTGTGATCTATTTTGTGAGATTTGGTTAAATGGTTCTTGAGTGTGTAGTGTGTAAATGACCAGTAATGGCAATAGGATGGATATTCCTGTAGAATTCATATCTTATGTATGTTTCATGGAAGCTCCTCACTATCTTTACATTTGTGGGCAATTCTCTTCTCTCTGACTCCACATTTTTTAACATACAACCATTATGCATAGTTACTATCTTATTTTCTTATTCTTTGATTTTTACAAATCTTTCGTTGAAAACAATCCTTCATAAAATGTCTACAAACTCAGTCAAAAATAGTGTTTGCAATGAAAGTTGCAGGATTTTGAGTTAAATTCCCAGGACGCAGATACAAACCTGGGTGGGCATGATAGTCCAGCAGAATCAGTCAGCACCAGTTTCATTAAGAAACTCTGTCTCAGAGTGTAACAGAGAATGTGATTAACAACACATGATCATGACAGGCAGCCTCCACACACATCCACATACAGATAAAACCACACACACACACACACACACACACACACACACATGCATTCACACATTTACCTATAAGATAATATTCTGAAAGTAGTACTACAGATTCAAAGGATATGAGCAGTTAAATTGAATTTACAGTTTTACACTGACCTCCAAACATACTGCAATCATTAGTTCAGTACTAGCCCATGAGGCATTTGTGTTCCTAACATTTTGAAAATTAGTTTTTATATTTTGTATTAATTTTGGAAGTACATATATATATATATATATATTGTTAGCATTATTTTTCATTTGTGTCATGCAACTGGTTATAGTAATATATTTACATCCCATGTAAATGAGCTAATCTTGCTATGAATTATTTACTGCACTAGTTGGTAGCGTAAGCCTGGGAAACAGGCGCCTAAAAATGAGGCAGACTAAAATGTTATGCAATAGCAAACTTTGTTTAGATCACCAGACAATTTATATGCTGAGGATTAAGAAGAATCATATGAGAAAATGCATGATCCCAAGGACATGCCACACATGGCAAAAACAAGTTTCTCCGAAGAGGCACGTGGATAACAACAGCTGAAGTCAACTCACTCTTACCTGCTACACCTAGGAGCAGCACAAAAGCACGTTCCGTGAACAAGTCTGCATTTTCAAGAAACTGAAGTCACAAGACACTTGTCTTCTTAGAGTTTTCTCACAAACACTCAGAATTGTCACATTACTCCATTCTTGGACTGTCTGACAATGAATGATTGACATTCATTTAATGAATTTCCTTAACTCTTCAATCAATATTTTAACTTTGTAAAATGATTTTTTTATGTTTAATTATGTTCCAGTGTGTCTGGGAGTGGGTATATGCAGGTGAAGTCATATCCATGTTCTCCATGGTACACATGAAGGCCAGAAGAAAACTTCATATCTCTTGGAGCTGCAGTTACAGGCACTACTGAGCAGCCTAAGATGGGTGCTGGGAACCAAATTCCAATCTTCTGTAAGAGCAGTTGTGCTCATATCCGCTCAGTCATTCTTCCATTATTTCCTTATTTCTCTGAGAAATTTTAAGGCCCTTTTTCATACTCCACAGAATACCCCAAATAATTTTTGATTAATTTGTACTTTCACTTGGATAACATCTTTCTAAGATTAGACAAGCTCTTCCTCTCCTCCTCCTCTTCCTCCTCTTCCTCCTCCTCCTCCTCCTCCTCCTCCTCCTCCTCCTCCTCCTCTCTTCTTCTTCTTCTTCTTCTTCTTCTTCTTCTTCTTCTTCTTCTTCTTCTTCTCTTTCTTTTCTCCTTTCTCCTCTTTTTTCTATTTGGGATATTTTATTTAGCTCATCATTTTGTCTGACAGTTATTCACTGATTATTTTTTTGTGAAAGTCTTTTCATATTTCTGAGATTAAACTTTAATTTTAACATTTCAGCCTTCCCTTTACTCCCTCCAAACATTCTAATATATCCATTCTTTGTTCTCCCGTTTTGCTTCTATTAGACATTAGTATAATTTTTGGTGCTGTTATTTTCATTTATGGTCGCTATGTGATAATAGATTTTATAATTGGAGGAACTGTAAACAGTCTTAGAGATTTTAATAAGGTTTTACATAACTCTATGTTCTATTCCCTGACCTTCTCTATTAACTTTCAACCTTTGCTTCTTTCCAAAGGATACAGGATGGATTTTAGCAGGATCGTTTGTCCAGAGCTAAGACTAGTGTATAGTAAAGGGTGGTCAACTCTTCTCAATCAAAATGGCCTTCAGGCAATGCTGCAAACTGGAAGCAAAAGCATGATGATGAGGACATTATTAATCAGCGACAAGTTTATTTTCACCTTTTGCAAGTCACCTCTTGACAAAAAAAAGTTTTAAATTTTACACAATTCCCCGACTGTTGTACAATGAATGTATACTTCTTCCTCTCAGAATCTTCTCTTCTCTTTCTTTCTCGTCTCTCTTTCTTTTCTTTTCTTTTCATATTATTATTATTATTATTATTATTATTATTATTATTATTTGCTAAGGGAGAGAGATGGAGGTGGTCATAAAACATGAAGTTCAGTTCGTTGTTAGACAGGTAAGGAGAATTTTGGAGGAGTTTGAGGAAGGGAAAATATTTTCTTATTTTATGTGTATTGCATATCTTTTTAAAAATTGTCTATCTGGAAGATGGAGAGATGGATCAGTGCTTTAATGTGACTATTGCTCTTTCAGTGGTCCTTAGTTTGGGTTCTAGCATAACTTCCTGTCCCTTCTGCTTCTGGAGATCAATTGCTAATTTTGCCTTCTGTTGGCACCTGCAGTCTCGTGTGCGTGTGTGTGTGTGTATGTGTGTGTGTGTGTGTGTGTGTGTGTGTGTGTGTGTGTGTGCACACACATACATTTCTAATTGGAAAAGTCTTTAGAAAAGTTTATTTTTTTTAACAAAATTATCACCCTGGATTTATTTCCAGTACAACAATTGCAAGATAATATTTTTCTCTGCTTCATGTCAGCGTTAACTAATTTCTGTTTGTTTTCAAAACACAGTCATTAATAATGAGAGGGAAGGCCTGCATTGAGAAAGAAAGATGGTAAATTTAGCCTTTATTTGAATACAAAATGTGATTTTAGGGAATGAATCTTCAAGGTGGCTCTCACTCCTAAACAGGAAGAACTCTAGCTTTCTGCGTTTCCCAGGCTCCTTCTCCCTATTGTACTTTGCCTGTTGCAGTTTTAGAAACTGTCCAAGTTTCTAATTTATTACTATCTCTGTTAGCATTTTATAATTGAAATTTCCAACACCTCCTTTAATACAATACCCAAATTCTTTGATAGTTATTGTCCAATCAACACTTTGATTTGATAGAATAATGATTTCTTTTAATGAGTATCATCTTCATTTATTTTAATAAAGGTCGCAAGTTTGTTTTATCTTAAAATAAAAAGAGTCATGTTTTTGAATTTTATTGCAAACTTTGAGTTGACAATTATTGTTTGTTTTCTCATTCTTTTCCTTTGGTAGGTATTCTGTCTTGTCAGGATACAGTTAAGGTTTCATCAGCTCTGGCATCTTTATACCCAAGATTCTACTGCCCCTTTTTCTTGCTGAATACTTTTGCACTTTAAAAAAGAGTGTCATCACTGCATATTTGAAGAACTTCTGATCTTACATTTATATTATCTTCATTGAAAAAAAACCCTCATTTATCTTCTCATTACTTTTCTTTCAACTATTATTAAAAACTAAACATCCACTGAATCTTGAATAATCCTTTGTGAGATATTAACATGCAATTCATTAATTTGGAAAAGAGAGAGATAGACTGGAAAGAGAAAATATGGCAACTTCAGAACCACAAAAGGAGAAGTGCGGTTGATGAGATGGCTCAGTAGGTAAAGGTGTCTGCCACCAAGTTTGGCAATTTGAGTTCCATCTCATGTATCCAATAGTGGAGGGAAACAAACAAGGGTACAAGTTGTCCTCTGACCTCTACAGATCTGTTGTAGCACATAAGTAACCCCCATAAATAATCAATGTAAAATTTGTTAAAAGTATTTGAAGATCACAAAACCCATGAGATTTGAACTGAGATGTTCTGAGTTTAGTACTGTATTAGTTAAAGTTTATATTGCTATGAAGAGACACTATAACCACTGCTATTCTTACAAAGGAAAAATTTAAATGGGCTGGCTTATTTACAGTTCAGAGGTTTAGTACATTTACCATCATGGCAGGAAACAAGGCAGCATGCAGCATACATGTTTCTAGAGAAGGAGCTAAGAGTTATGACATCTGGACTCACAGGCAACAGGAAGTAGTCTGAGACACTGGGAGTGGTTTGAGCGTATATGAGACCTCAAGGCCTGTAGTGATATTTTATTTGTGCTGAAATGTGATGATATTTTATTTGTGTTTTAATAGATAAAGTATGCCTGGAGATCAGAGGAAATAGCAAGCCATTTTAAGGTAAACACAAAAGTCAGGCAGTGGTAGCACATGCCATTAATCTGATCATTTGGTAGGCAGGGTCTCTGTGTATTCAAGATCATACTTGGGAACAGAGCCAAGCATGGTGACACACGCCTTTAATTCCATAGAGACCTAGAGGTCTGTACAGACAGGCAGTAACAAGGAAGTGAGGTAGCTGTGCTAAGAGTCAATGAGAGGGCAGAACAAGGCAATAAAGGCACAGGCGTAGGGCATACATGAGCTACAAAGATGGTGCTGAGAGGAAGTTATCCTAAGTTGTTTATGCAGAAATTAGATTCAAATAGTGCTGAGAGAAAGTTAACTCAAGTTGTTTAGCAGATATTAGTTACAAATGGTGCCAAGAGGAAGTTAGCTCAAGTTGTTTATGCTGAGATAGAATACTACTATCAGGAGATG
The DNA here is from genome assembly GCF_949786415.1 of Peromyscus eremicus. Lineage (NCBI taxonomy): Eukaryota > Metazoa > Chordata > Mammalia > Rodentia > Cricetidae > Peromyscus > Peromyscus eremicus. The sequence goes on along the minus strand of NC_081431.1, from coordinate 74,533,621 downwards.
ATGTCAGTGCATAAACAACTTGTAAACAAGAAAATGAGTATAAGGTGACCTTTAAAATGATTGGTTGGTTCCTTCACCCCCTCTGAGAGTTCTGATGTTTTTTGCTATAAAAGAGGTTTACTGCCTAACAATAAATGAATTCTTGCTTGACTTGACTCCCTGCTGCATAAGATTGTCTCTGGGTAAGAAGAAGGCTGGGAAACAGGCAAGTGGTGCACTTACCTTTCCTCAGTTCCAGGCTACATCTTCAGAGATGACCTAAGTTCCCAGTGGGTTTAAGATCCCACACATAGGTAGACAGGATGTAGCTCACTTTTTTGGGAGCTGCAAAGCTGGTGTGGTAAGGTGGTTGGTGGCTCTCACTATTTTCATGATCTCTAAGGCTTTCACCTCTATATTTGGCTCCATGGTTTTTATTTAATAAGACCACTTAGAAATTCATCTACAATGGCCTGCCTCCACAGTGACATACTTCCTCCATCAAAGCTATACCCACTCCAACAAAGCCATACCTCCTAATAGTGCCACTTCCTTTGTGGACTATTTTTTTTTTCAAACTGATACATTCAACTCCTGCTCCACAAAGTCTTGTAGCCATATCATAATGCAAAAATGTATTCAATTCACTCTCAAAAGTCTCTATAGCCTATAACAGTCTCAAACTTATGTAAACCCTAAAGTTCAAAGTCTTCTGAGATTCATGCAATCTCTTAATTGTAATCCATTATAAAATTAAATTAAAAAAGTAGATCAGTCACATACTTCCAACATATAATGGCATAGGATATACTTAACCATTCTAAAATAGAGCATAGTCAGGAAATACTGGACCAAATCAACTCCAAAAATCAGCTGAGCAAACTCCAGATTCTGTATCTCCATGTCTGAGGTCAAAGTGCTATTCAGATCTCCAACGCATTTCAACTTTGTTGATTGCAACATACTTTTCTCTCTTGTTCTGGTTCCACTCCCTGTTACCAGTTCTCCTATGCAGGTATTCCACAGTTCAACCATCTTCAACAACTTAGAGTCTCTAAGGCATTCCAGGCTTCACATTTATAGATTCATGCAATTACTTCTCTTGGCCTCTGATCAGGAACACCCCTGAAACATGCCTTGCCTCAGAAGTTTCCCTTAATCAAGGAGGAATACTCCATATCCTCTTTCTTCTGTCTTTGACTCTAAAGCAAGAACCACATGGCCAAAGGTGCCTTGTTCTGCTGCTTGCTTGGGTTGGAATATTTTCATAAAATATTGCTTAATTTAGGCCATAAAACATTTTTTTTGAGCTCTGTGACACTTTTCTGACTAGTTGCTGGATTCTGGTTTTGGGCCATGTCCTCAGAGCTCCAAGACAGATCAAAAAACAACTGGTGAATCTCGCTATACTATCAGTGGACCAGAAATAACCAGAGGACTATGGGATATCTTCTTGTGCCCTGGTTGAAGGAATTTGTGGTCTCATCAGTCTTCCTTCATCCCCAGTAGAGTACCTCAAAACTAGAATCCAGCTACCAGGCAAATTGGAGGAGGCCCATACCTTGGCACTGTCAACAGGGTTCCAAAAGACTAGGTTGCACAACAAAATGAAGGATAGGACACTGGGGGTAGATTTAGAATTTGGATAGGCCCGTTGTGGGGACATAAGGAAATACAAAGGTTGTGGAAGGAGGCAACTAAAACAGCCTCCTATCCATTAAGTTCCTTTGGTCAGACTGGTGAAACCTCTGGGTGACACCAATTCTTACTGTCATCTGTTGTTTGTTTCATGTCTTATCTTATATTTCTGAACTATCTTTGTGTATTATGGCTCCGAGTGGGCAGCATGGAGCCACAGATCCTACCACTGAGTATTGTTGGTACAGCCCTGCCTCTTGTCTGGATGTGACAAGTTCACATACAGACACCTGTTGACTGTTTTTTTCTACAATGTGAATTTCAATACCATGGTAATCCTTATATATCTAGAACATTTATCTCCTTTGGTAAACTAAAATTCATGTAAGCTTCAGGAAGTTGAAAAATGTCATAAGGCTTAGACCCATCAGACATAGGTCAAGTGGAAAAGTTCCAAATGTAAAGTTTTCCTTTAAATTCCTAAATTTGAATTTTTGTTCCTAGTCTATATTTGTCTCAGTGTATTTCCACTTGGTTGACATCCAGGGAACACCTGCAAACTGCAAGCTGTTGAGCTCTGGACTTGCTGAAAGCTGATGCGAACCAGTCCAGTCGATGTAATTGCTTCTTCTCTCTTCACCTGCATTATCTAGCTAATCAGATGCTTCTGATAAATGCCCCCTTGCCCAGCCTTTGACTAGCCTTTCAGACTTCCTGGGCCCTGTTAATCGACACTCCAAGTTCATTTGGATGTAGTTACAGAAGAGAATATATTGTATCTTGTGCTCTTCCCCCTCCATTAACAGGCCTACCTAAAATGCTAAGTCAAAAGGAACTTTCTGACATAGGGGACAAAATGTCTATCTATAATGTCAATTAGCATACTAGAAAAAAATGGGTTCTTGTTTCTCAGTAGGTAGATTCATTAACTAAAATAGTTCTACAATATGCTAGCATAGTTGGACTGCGTTCTGCAGAGGAAAGAGATATTATCAATCACATGTTCTTTTCCATTCTGCTTTCTGTTAATTACTATTGATTGTTGGCTCTTGCATCCATTGATACAATAACTAAGTGCTAATTCCTATGTGGCTACCATTAAACTTTTGTTATTAGATTTAAATGTAATCTAGTACCCATCATAGAGTCAGGGATTTGATCCAGGATACAACTTATTGGGGGAATATAAATCCCTCAGTTATCCTCTTACACCCCACCTACCCAAAGACCAGATAACTTTTTCCAATTCTAGGAGTTGTAGTTCTTCAAAATCACAACAAAGCCCCATGAGAAAGGAGGATGGCCTGTGGATTATACCCATATAAATGCCACCAACACATGTCTCAGGGCCACACAGCTAGAAAGTTTCAGGGTGATGATCTTGACCAAATTCAATTTTGGTTAGTATTTAACATTTTAATAAAAGCTTGCTTAATTTGGCTAAAGTGGTTGAACAGGTTTTTCTCTGGTGAATTTCAGGATTAACACTTGCTCAGGTTGGTCCTTTTCATTATAAATTTTCACTAGTGTTAACACTAATAACCATGCAAAAGAGTCTATGCTAGGATGTTTTGATATTTTCTCTGCCAAAGGAATTAATCCAAAACTTTTCAATTTAGACTCAGGCAGAATTTTCTGATAAGGGGAAAAACCAGTAACAAGCTTCACCAAAGTATCATAAGTACTATCTCTAGGCAACATACTAAAATTCTTCTCCTCTGAAACCTCTTTTTTTTTTTTATTAACTTTTTTTTTTGTTTGTTTTTTGAGACAGGGTTTCTCTGAGTAGCTTTGCGCCTTTCCTGGAACTCACTTGGTAGCCCAGGCTGGCCTTGAACTCACAGAGATCCGCCCGGCTCTGCCTCCCGAGTGCTGAGATTAAAGGCGTGCGCCACCACCGCCTGGCCTCTGAAACCTCTTAAAACAGCCTGCCATAGTTCAAATTATCCTTAACATCACTCTCTTCCGTGCTCTTACAAGTAAGATATATTAAACAGTGATTAAAGTATTCTATTGCTTTCCTAACCCGAAGTACCAAAAGTCCAGATTCTTCCAAACAAAACATAGTCAGGCCTATCACAGAAATACTTCAATCCCTGGTACTAACTTCTGTCTTGGTTAGGGTTTCTATTGCTGTGAAGAGACACCATGACCATGGCAACTTATAAAAGAAAATGTTTGTGGTGGTTTGCTTAAAGTTCAGAGGTTTAGTCCATTATCATCACGGTGGAAAGCATGGCAACATGCAGGCAGACATGGTGCTTGAAAAGGAGCTGAGAGTTCTTGCATATTGACTCACAAGTAACAGGAAGTAGTCTGAGACACCGGGCATGGCTTGAGTATATATGAGACCTCAAAGCCCACCTCCACAGTGATACAGTTCCTTCAACAAGGCCATACCCACTCCAACAAAGCCACACCTCCTAATAGTGCCACTCCCTTAGGGAGCCATTTTCTTTTAAACTACCACAAGTACATTAATCCAATCAATATGGTGAATACTTTTCTTTCTTGTTCATTTTTTTTCAGACAGGATCCCATGTATTTCAGGACAGGATTGAACTAACTATGTAGCTAAAGATGACTTTAAATTCCTGATCATTCTGCTTCTAACCCCCAACCTTCTAGGTTTGCAACATGTGATAACATGCCAAAAAGTACATAAAAGTGTGTGTGTGTGTGTGTGTGTGTGTGTGTGTATCTGTGTGTCTATGTCTGTGTCTGTGTAGGCAGAGGTTTCCTGTCCCATAACTTCTCTCAAATAATTATTCAGAAGCTTAATATTAATTACAAAGTCTTGGCCAACAGCTCAGGCTTATTACTAATTAGCTCTTACAACTAAATCCATTTTTACTAATCTATATGCTGCCTCAAGGCTTGTTGCTTTTACTTCTATGTCATTTTGCATGTCTGACTCATTCTTTGTCTGGCTGGTGACTCCTCTGACTCTGCCCTCTCTCATCCCATCATTCTCAGATTGGCTTTCCTGCCTAACTTTATCCTGTTCATCTATTGGCCAGTTAGCTTGTTTATTAAACCAATTATAGAGACATGTTTTCACACAGTATAGAGAAGGATTCTGCTGTGTGTGTGTGTGTGTGTGTGTGTGTGTGTGTGTGTGTGTGTATGTGTGCATATTTGTGCTTAAGTTTGGCCTCTGAGGATGGAAACCTTAGAGGGTACAGAGTAGGTAACATGCTTCAAGCCAGGCTTAGCAGTGGAGAGGAAGGCCAGGGAACCAGAGACTTAAGGGGAGAGCCATATTCAAAATACACAATTCTGGAAGGAAATAAATAGCATTCTGTGAAATTCAATAAATAATGAAAGCCTTAATTTACAAACTTTTGTTCAAAAAATGAGAATATGAGTTTCCAGGGAACAACAAAAATTGACTATATCTGCCCCATTATTTATTTATTTATCTAATTATTAAAATAAAGGCTCCATTTTTCTGGAAATTTTTTAAATGAAGTAATTTTCTCCATATTAATTAACATAGAATACATGTGTGCATGTTGGTTTGATACCATAGACCAGTGTTCCTAGCATATGGGAATTGGAGGCTGAAGGATCATGAGTTTGAAGCTATCCTTGGCGATATAGCCCAGGATGCATGAGAACTTGTCTCAGAAAACAAAAAACCAATTATTCACCCAATTGACTGGATTCAGTTTCATTTGCCCTTTAGGATGAAAAACTAAAGCAGAACGTGTGAAAGTTCAAAAACTTTCTTTCTTTTTCTTGTTTATGATTGCTCAAGACCCAACCTATAAAATACTGTACTTGGTTTTCTAAAATAGATTTCTCTTTTTCCCCTCAAGTGAACTAATGACTTACACAGTAAAATATTTAGGTGATATTGAATAGTATTTTGAGAATTGACAAAAACATGTTCCTACTTCTGATACCATGTTCAACAACAACTGATTTAGAATTTTTCTGAAACAAATGCCTAAAATGAAAATTAACAAAGCACTATGCATATACAATACGAACTTACTGTGTAGGTAAAAGTTTAATTTTCCATCACAACTTGGTGAAGCTACTAAAACATACGAAACATTTATTGACAACATGGTACCTCAAATGAAGGTAAATTGTAGCTCAGTTAGTAGAGTGCTTGCTTAGCATGCACAAGGCTCTGAGTTCAGCCTTCAGTCCTATAAAAGTGGAAGTGGTTGCAGGTTCTAACACTTGGTATGTGAAGGGAGGAGGATCAGAAGTTCCAAGCTTTTCCCCAGTACACAGCATATTTGAGGTCAAGAAGAGATACATAAGTTCCTGTGTCAAAATCAATCAAAGTAACACAGGATATAAAGTCAAATAATTTATATCATACATTGTCAATGCAGGCACAAGCCTCGGTCTCTGACCTAGGTAAACAAGGTGGAAACAGCAAACTGGCTCCCAGGAGCAGCATACCATTCTCCTGCAACCTAAATCTCCTAAAATCAACTTTATTTTAAGCATGGATTTAATTTGTACTTAGAAAATGCATGCCAAAAATTGCCCATAAGAGAGAAAATATGCCAACCATTCATTTACTATATCACATACTTTGCCAGAGTATTTTCTTCCCTTGGGCAAAATGTTTAGGAGTTAAGTAATTTTAAGACACTAGGTGAAGAGGAGCTCAAGAAAGTAATCACTGACATGTCTGACATATTTAAGAGTACATTTATATGTTCAAATTTGTCAAGAAATCTAGAATTCAAAAGTCAATTGGCTGCCAAATAATTTCTACACAAAACTTCAGAATAGAGTCTAATTTTGCATTTTTAAAAATCTTAAATTTTAATTTCTAATGCTGACAGAGAGGAATTGCTAATGACCTTATTGGACATGGAAGTCTCATACTAGTTGAACATATATGATTTGATGTTAGAGATACATTGACTTGGATCCCCATTCTAGAAATCATTAACCAGATCATTTTTAGACAAGTTTCTGGACAACCCCAAACATCACTGTTCTTACTTATGGAATAGGGGAAATGGCAGTGCTGTCTCCTAGTCCATGCATAGGGTTCTTTCTTCTTCACTGCCCTCTTCTCCTTTTTTATCTTCATATCCCCCACTCCTTCCTCTCTTATCTTTCTCTTCCTCCTCTAAATTTTTCATTCTTCTGCTGTTCTTTAAAAAAGAGAATAATGAAAAATCTTGTGGAGAAACCAATATAAGCTTGTTGTTAAATGAGTTGAATGGATTTGAACAGACAACTGAGGACAATCTGGGTCAGAGGGTATGAAAAGATAGAAGTCAGAAATCTCACAATAAACAGTCATGTCTTGTACTCAGACTGGAGACAGACCATTTGTTCAGAAGCCAAATGCTAAACGGCCTCCAATACCAAACAGAGGACTGTAGTAATTATACAGAAGCATTGAAAAGGCTCTGGAGAGCATCAGTACATTGGTGTGAGTAAAGCAGTAGCATGTGAAAAATAGTTCCAGGTTTTGTGTGTGTGTGTGTGTGTGTGTGTGTGTGTGTGTGTGTGTGTGTGTGTACATGTGCATGAGGTTACCTTTGCACATGTATGCATGTCTCTATGACTTCCAGAAGTTGATACCAGATGTCATCTTTAATCATTATCCAATTTACTGGTTTGAGGTAGGGTACTCTCTGAAACTGGAGCTCACCTATTGGCCTACGATGGATGGTTAATGAACTCCAGGAATCTTATTTTCATTTCCCAGTGATAGGGTAACAGATGATTGCCACTATGTCTGACTCTTTTTCATGTTCCAGGGACCTGAACATAGGTCATCATGCAAGGTAGGTACTTTGCTGATTGTACCACTTTTACAGCTCTGTTCTTATTTATTTACAGAAATGTTCCAGAGAGAAGCTATGCCAGGAGAGAAAGGACAATTGGAATTGGTGAGACTAGAGAGTGGAGTTGGGGTGCTAAACTTGGGTCTTGTGAAAGTGTAATGTGCCATTCTAAATACTTTATTCATGGTGACCCAGGAGACATACCTACAATTCAACAATCATGTTCAGTCAAAAGAAACATGAAATGAGAATTGAGAAGTAAGTAATACAATCCTCACATCCCTACCAGTTTCCCTTGGAAAGTCACCAATTCAGCCAAACAGCCTAAAATATTCTGGAACTACGTACACAAAATTTCACTCCCCCAGATAAAGATGCTACAGAACCTTTGAAAAGTCTAAAAATTTAAAATAATAGCACACAAATAAAAGTGGTAATGTTGCCATTAACAAAATTCTGCATATCACCTCAATGCTGTCTTCCTGGAGGAGAATGTAGAAGTATGAAATCACCTAAAAGTACA